>NC_057823.1:41945514-44345514 GCF_910594005.1 Cervus elaphus
CCAAGGGACACATGTTCACTGGTGACTGATTCATGTCAATGTATGGCAAAAACTACAATATTCTAAAGTAATTAGCCTCCAATTAAAGAAAACAACAAAAAAAAATTTTTTTAAGAATTGTAAAGACCTGTTGTAAGCATATCCTCCAACACTGACCAAGTGCCTTTTCCCAGAATAATGTGTTTGATAGGTCATCTGTCTTAGAACTCTATAAATAAAATGTATCATGATTTTAAGATTAAAAGGGGGGGGCATTTTAACATTCCTTTATATGTGGAGGGAATGTGGAGACTAGGATGTGTAGGGCAACATTTCACAATAGATGGACTCAGTATGGAGCTTAAAGAGAATATATTGAACGTGAGGGCTTTAGACTCCGAAATGGGGCCGCGGCTTTAAGAGCGCGGAATACTAACCTCAAAATCACCTGGTAAAGTGGTCGCTAAACAGGGGACCCTGGGGTCATACCGCAGTTTCTGGAGGAGGGTGTCTCATAAACAAGGAATTTGTCGCCGGGTATTCAACCTTCGCCCTGTATTCAACCCTTAGAGCTTGGTACACTCCATCTGTTCTGTAGCCCAGCTACTGGCGATCATCAGCGGGAAGATGGATCCCAGAAGAGTCTCGGTGTGCTGCCCCTACATTGAGATCTCTTTTATTGTCTCATTTTCCAAAAGCAACTCTCGCCCAACGTGGGGCTCGAACCCACGACCCTGAGATTAAGAGTCTCATGCTCTACCGACTGAGCTAGCCGGGCTACAGACAAAAAAACACTTTCTGTCCCAGGAGACCAAAATCCACAAGCAAGGATGCAGATCACCACTAAATAACTACAAAAGTATTATGGAGCTCCTACTGTGCGCCTGGCGAAGGGATCTGAAATCTACACCCCCCTCGACGTGGGACAGCTGGCCATGCAGGCTTCCAAGGGGAAGAGCAAGGAGATTAGTTGAGGTACCAGAACCGAATTTCCATTGGAGCACTTAGGTAGAGTATTGCCTGCTACAGTGCCGCTTCACTGCTTGTCTCCGAGGAGCAGAAATACAGGTAAACACAGACACACGTTTTTGATGTGATGGTCTTCACTGTCCAGCACACGAGAGAGGTAGTGACTAGAATTGAAAATTAAAACGTGTTTCCGCCCGGTTTCGAACCGGGGACCTTTCGCGTGTGAGGCGAACGTGATAACCACTACACTACGGAAACGCCCGGAAAGGCTATCTCTCTGATTACTCCCTGAATCTACACATGGTCCCTACTGATCAGGATGAAACAGGACAAGATTCCAAAGGGACATGGGGCTCCCTTTAGCGGCCGTCTGAACCACGTTCAGGTCTTGTGGTCCCATCTATCTGCCACAGTAGCGCTTGCAGCTCCTGGCACGACCTAGTACATAGTTTATGCACGAAGATTCGTAGTTTTGGCGCGTTCCGACCACCACTTTATAAAGCACACGTCCTTTTGGAGTTTCCACAAGAGGCGTGAAACGCCTCGAGATCAGGGTCAATTCTGCGTGCCCAGTTCTGGCATCGCGCGCGCCCCACACTCACTAGGGAGTCCCGTAACTTTCCCCGCTGTTTTTTTAAAAAAATTTTAATTAAGCAAGCTTATGTTTTCTAAAAACATCAAGTATTATTTCTATCGCACAAATAATCCATCTGGCAGAGATGCTCCGGGTACCACAGCAGCGTCTTTACTGATACCGTTCTACATCCTAGCTAGGTTTCTCTTAAGTAAAACCCAACACCGCAAACCCAGTTTGAGCCCCTGCTCTTAGACTGAGACTCCACGAAGACGGACCTCGAAGTATTCTGGGAGCGGAGCACGCGTGGTTCACAGCTCAGAAAGAGTTGAAAGAATCAATAGCACTTGGGTGATGGGAAACAAAATCATTGTTTTTTTTCTTTAAGGCAATACATTGACTTGGTTCAAGTTCAAAAGATACAGAACGACATTTACAGAAAAGTGTTCTAGATAAACTAGTATTCATCCAGAGGTAGACAACAAAGATGATAATGACAGCTAAACCTTGTATCTCACTTACAATGTGCCAGGCAATATTATAACAGTTCTGCACGACAGTAATTTCACTAAACCCTCTGAGATAGGAACTATCTTTATGAATTAGCACAGGACTATAAAGCTATTACATACATTTAACATCCTATCCCCCTCCCTTCTTTACAATTATACTCTACACATTGTTTAGCACCTTGTTTTTTTCATTTCATTTGTACATTTTGGGGAGGATTCCCTTTTTTACATCTGAAGTGTTCCACTGTGTCAATGTGCATTTCATGATTTGCTACTGTTCTTTTACTGATGGCAGTTAAGAAAGTTCATCTAAACGAAGCGACAGTGACCGACGGCACACAAAGTGTGTGGAAATGCCAACTACAGCGGGGAGGATGGGAAGGGTCTCCGGTCCCACCTCACTTCTTCAGACCCCGCCCCCTAGTCAGTCTCCGACGGACTCTCGGAGTCTTCAAACAACAAAGTCCTTCGCCTAGATGGGCCGGAAGTACTTCAGGGTTCTCACCGACACCCGCCCTCCCCATTTCCGGCATCGGCCGTGGGGAGTGCCTGCTGCAGTTCTCCGTGTCCGGTCGGTAGGATGGCGCCGGGCCGATACGGTCATAGCATCGAGAGTAGACGGGCGCCAAGTCCTTCCAAGGTTCCCCGAAGTTTATCCCCAGTGGCGGGCGATGGGGGAGGCCGGGCTTTCAGTTTCGTCTGCGTTCCCCACTCCTTCGCATTACAGAGTCGTACGCTTCCGTCCTTCTAGGCCTCCCTCCCTGTTCCTGAGTGCCTGCTAGAGCGTCGCCTCACCGTTTCCTGTCATCTGGGGGCCCGGGGCGGGGAAGCCGGGGGAGAAAGGGGCGTAGCGAGACCGGGGAGGGAACTCGCGATCTTGGGTGGTTAGCAGCACCGGAAGTGTTAGGGGAAGCCGGAAGTGAGGGGGCGGAGCCAGGAAGTGAGGAGGGGCGGGGGTTTATGAGGAGGCCAAGGGAGCGTTGGGGCAGATTTGCACTCAGGGCCACCTGAGGGACTTGGCGGTATCGCTCAGCTCTGTCCCCTCCCCTTTCAGGGACTCGGTTGTGGTCTGGGAGTAGGGAACTCTATGTGCAGGGGTGTGTTGTCGGGAGGACATTTCTTTGGCTGCGCTGGAGGCGAGGTGTGGAGAGGCAGGGCTGGGGGTGGGGCTGGGTCGTCAGGGAGTCTGAGAGGGAAGACCCCCCCCGCCCCCTGCCCCCCACCACCCATCACCCGTCTATACTGACTGACTGGACACTTAAGATGGCTGCCGTTGCCATGGCACCCAACCCTGTGCAGACCCTTCAGGAGGAGGCGGTGTGCGCCATCTGCCTCGATTACTTCACGGACCCCGTGTCCATCGGCTGCGGGCACAACTTCTGCCGAGTGTGTGTAACCCAGTTGTGGGGAGGGGAGGATGAAGAGGACAGAGAAGAGTTAGACCGGGAGGAAGAGGAGGAGGACGCAGAGGAGGAAGAAGTGGAGGCTGTGGGGGCCGGTGGGGGTTGGGACACCCCCATGCGCGATGAAGACTATGAGGGCGACATGGAGGAGGAGGTCGAGGAGGAAGAAGAGGGTGTGTTCTGGACCAGTGGCATGGGCGGATCCAACTGGGACAACATGGACTACGTGTGGGAGGAGGAGGAGGAGGAGGAAGACCTGGACTACTACTTGGGGGACATGGAGGAGGACCTGAGGGGAGAGGAGGAGGAGGATGAGGAGGAAGTGCTGGAGGAGGACGAGGAAGAGGAGCTAGATCCCGTCACCCCCTTGCCCCCGCCTCCAACTCCGCGGAGGTGCTTCACCTGCCCTCAGTGCCGCAAGAGCTTTCCTAGGCGGAGCTTCCGGCCCAACCTGCAGCTGGCCAACATGGTCCAGGTGATTCGGCAGATGCACCCAACCGCTGGTCGGGGGAGCCGTGGGAACGAGCAGGGCATTTGTCCCAAACACCAAGAAGCCCTGAAGCTCTTCTGCGAGGTGGATGAAGAGGCCATCTGTGTGGTATGTCGAGAATCCAGGAACCACAAACAGCACAGCGTGGTGCCATTGGAGGAGGTGGTGCAGGAGTACAAGGTGAGAGTAGAAGATGGGAGTTTAGTTGGGGTGGAGAAGAAGTAAGAGGAACTGGGGAAAGGAAATGGTGTTTTTCCCGTTCAAAGAGCCTCGTGTACTGTTGAGCTGATTCTCCTTACCTGAGCACTTACTGGCACCAGGATGGTTAGAGTGAGAAGGATCCTGGACACAGAGAAGTAGACACAGTGAAGAAGACCAGGGAAGACTGGCTTCCTCAAAGGAAATCTGGTGATGTCATATCACTGGACTTTGTCTCTTGGGGAAAAGCCACTGCTGTTTTGCACTTCCACTGTCCCTAAGTTATAGAAATGCAAGTGACAAGCCCTTAGGGCTTTACCACCAGTCTTATTTAACTGTGAATGACTCTTCAAAATCTATCCTTGATTAAAACCCCTAGAAATGGAAAGAACTTGCTCAGTCACTCAGTCCTGGCCAACTCTTTGCGACCCCATAGACTGTAGCCTGCCAGCTTCTTCTGTCCATGGAATTTTCCAGGCAAGAATACTGGAGTGGGTTGCCATTTCCTTCTCCAGGAAAGAGCTTGGGCCTCAAATAAAAAAGTGCTCTGAGGAACAGGAGTGTATATTGACTACTAGTATTAGACTCATATGCTCTGCTCTTGTTCTAATGGGTTCCCCACCCACTCCAAGATATGGCTTTGTTTTCCCCTTGAGCAGTTTTGTTGGATCTGAATCATTCTGGTGTACTGGCCAGGACTTCTTACCTTTCCTGGGTATTTAGAAAAGAGGGATAGGCTTTTAAGTCAGAAGATCTGGCCCTTAGTCTCTGAATGTCTTTGAACTTTAATTTCTCCAGAATTAAAAGTTAATATTTACTGAACACTTATGTGTACCCCTGCACTTTTTAATGGACTGTCTCATTTAAAATTGAAAACAACCCTGTGAGTTTGCTACGGTTTGTATCCCCGTTTTACAGATTGGGAAACAGAAGGGAAATGGAACCAGAGAGATGTAAGTAATACACACAGGGCCACACAGTTACTAGTAACTACACCACCCCACCTCCTTTCCTGGCCTATACTGTTTATAACATCACCACTATTTAGAAGTTTGTTGTTTGATTTTTCTGACATGTGACTTTTCTTCTCAAAGTTTCATTCTAGTTTAGTTAATATCTTTTTGGACACAGGTAAAGGAGATTTATGTGTGAGACAGCTGGTAGAAATAACATTTACTGAAGGGGCAGATGGTTTGTAAAAGTTGAACCAGGAGGAGAGGGTAGCTTCTTCTCTGTAGTCTGCACAGAGCTTTTCTGTTTTATGACTTGTGTTTTTGTAATCTTCTCCTGATTTGTACAGTAACTTCATTTGGGTTTTATTATCATTACTGCGGTTTTAGAGTAAGATGTCTAGAGCTTCTCAGCTGGGAGTGGTACATACAGTTAAGATAAACCTACACCCCTTATGACAAGTAACTGTTCCTCCCACAGAGTGATTGTCAAACCTGGCTGATTGTTCCAGTTATTAGTGGAGGTTTTCAGAAGTACAGTGGGCCCTACCATCATCGATTCTGAATCACTGACAGGGAGAGTTATCTTTAGAAAGCCCAGGCTACTATTAGAATCACTGCACTGGTACTACCACCTGCCTTTCAGGCCCTACATTATTAGGGGAGATTGTGAGCTCCTTTTGTCCTTCCCTTTTGTATCCTCTTGGCTTCTAGTTACCTTTACCCATCAGTGTGTAGTCACTTTGTTAACTGAATCCCAGGGTGGCATATCCACAGGGCATTCCATCCCTTCTCCACCCTCTCCTTGCAGAACTCTTCTGAAGAGCTTCTGAAACTGGATTTTAATTTGTGTTAGCCGTAGCTGTTGAATGCCAGCCCAGTAGAGCTCTGCAATTTGAAGAGGCCACTAAACACAAAGTCTGACATTAACTGATCAGTAAATGTAAATACATAAGTTTTATTATGTCCGACTAATTTGAGTCTCCTCTTCTAAATTACAGGGTATTTTACAGGCAGGTAGTTTCTTTTCAGATACATACACTAGCACTAACTTGGCACAGTGTTGTTTTGTAGAAATATTTCTTTATTGAATAGGTAATAATGCACAAATGATATATAAATAAAGCTTCATAAAAGTTAAAGGTTCTTGAAATTTTCTCTTAAATGGTACTTTGTTTGGATTCGTATATGAATTTTTTGTCCATAATTTAGGAAAAGTATTAAATGAGAAATAAAAGCATAAATTTTGAGTTAATAGAGTTGAAATTATTGACCGTACTGGAAAAAAGTAAAAGATAATAGCAAAAGGCAAATTTTTGTGTTGTTTATGCTATTTTTATGTTATGGATTGATTGTAATTTTATTATGATTTTTTTCTTCAACACTTAACCTTGCAATGACTACCTTTTGTGCTCTGGGTCAGTAACCTCTTTAGATCAAGGGTCATTATCAGGTTGTCATTGGCAGCTTAGGCCTGGGTAGGGAATTCTAGATAACATTTAGTACTGATCTTTTGCTCTGTTCCAGACGTTGTGCTAAGCATCATGTCCACAAGGTAAATTCTGTTGTTCCTGGTTCCCTTTTTAAGATGAGGTAACTTGAAGCATGGCTTGCTTCAGGTCACCTGCCTGCATTCAGGTTCAGATCAGAGTCTAGGCTTGAGCTCCTCTTCTACGCTGTATTACCCCCCAAGGAAAAGGTGGCAGAAAGGCAGAAGAAGCAGAAGGCACAAAAAAGGAAGGGGCACAAAAACCAGGCTTATCCATTTTGGTCTTTAAAGCAAAAGATTCTATTACAAATGATTAGAACACAGAGCTTATGTGCATTTTTGCTGCACGAGTTAAAACTTTAGGAGGACAGTGTATTTGTTTTCCATTTAGCAAGTAATTGAGCGGGAGAGAAGCATAGAAATTAAAATAAGTGGGGTCCATGCTCCCATGAGCCTGTGTGTCCTAGGGACAGAACACATGTAAGTGATTACAGTGCAGGGAAGTATTGTAAAGGTGTATTCCTGTTCCTTGGGATCACAGAGGAAGTTGGGGATGGGGAGCATCAGGGGCATGGACAGGTAGCTGGGTTTTAAAGGAAGAATGCCTTGGGCTAAGTGCAGAAGGGCAGTCCCAGACAGAGGGAGTAGCATGGATAAAAGTATGGAATTATGCTCAGGAAAAGACTAGGAGTTTTACGTGACTAAAACTAGAGTCTGTGTTCAGGAGGTATCGGAGGAGAGGCCAGAAATGAAGGTGCAATGAGAGCCTCGTATATTCTAAGTCATGGAGAACTGTAGAAAGATTTTTAGCATAGGCATAAAATTATCAGAAAAGTATTTAGAGTTGAAAATTATGAGGAAGATTGATTATGAGGAGGAAGAGACCATATGTAAGAGCATTCATATGGAAAGACTTTGTGCATTGAGGGGCTCAAGCCATGTTCACACCCAACTCTTGAGTGTGGTGCTATGTAGTCATCAGGATCCTACCTTTATTTATTAATTTGACCAGGCCGAGTGGCATGTAGGATCTTATTTCCCTGACCGGGGACTGAACCTGTGCCCTGTGCAGTGGAAGTGCAGTCTTAACTGCTGGACTGCCAAGGAAGTCCCAGAATCTTAACCTGCAGACTTTGCACATAAGTTCAGGAGGAGGGTTGAAAGCTTTTGTCATCATCTGAAGAGAAGAAAGGGGAGGAAGGGAATTTGATGCTCATTTAATACCTGTAATGGGTATCAGGCTTTGAGCCCAACCCACTGCAGGGAGAATGGGGGGTATGGCCTTTGAGGGCAGGTGCTTCTCCTATCCAAGACCTCTAACCTTCCTTTCTCCATTTCTTTAGGCCAAACTGCAGGGGCATGTGGAACCGCTGAGGAAGCACCTGGAGGCTGTGCAGAAGATGAAGGCCAAGGAGGAGAGGCGGGTGACAGAGTTGAAGGTGAGTGAATGTCCTTGACAGGGCTGACTGGTTCTGTAGTTAGAGCAGGAAAGATGGGCTCTCACAAGTGGTGACTAGATCCTCTGAAGAGGGACAGCCAAGGCCTGGGAGAAAAGTAGACACCTTCTTGGGTGTCTGTGAGGAGAGGGGTCTTAGCAGCTCAAAGAAAGAGTTAGTTGCTCAATTGTATCCGACTCTGTGATCCCACGAACTGTAGCCCAACAGACTCCTCTGTCCATGGAACTCTCCAGGCAAGAATACTGCAGTGGGTTGCCATTCCCTTCTCCAGGGGATCTTCACGACCCAGGGATTGAAACCAGGTCTCCTGCATTGCAGGCAGATTCTTTACCATCTGAGCCACCAGGGAAGCCTTAGCAAATCAAGAGGCATGTGTATTCCTAGGTTCCAAAATGGAATGAGATAGGTTTAGCTTGGAGAGGGCTGGTCCCTGGCTCAAGGTTGCAGAGCAGGTTTACCATCCAGACACTTAACCCTAGACCTGCTGCCCCATACTATCACTCCAGATAACACAGAGGACAGAAGAGGGCAAGGCAAAATTCACATACCAGCTGTCAGAGAAGCTCCAGGTTCCAAGACAGATGTCAGGTGGGGGCAAGACATGAGTGAGAGGAACATGAGTGAAGGAATGTCAGCATTGCAGAGACCTGTTATTTTCTAGTCTGGTGTTTCTCAGCCATTTTTCATTATTGCTTACGCCTCCCCATGGAGTATTTTTAAATATTTTCCCCCTAATTCCATCCCTTTACTCCTGCCTCTTTTTGTAAAGCTGGTAGGCACTGGAATGACCTGGCAATGAGCTTTGGACACCAAGCCAGGGCATCCCTCCTATCTGACGTCTTCCCCCATCTCTCCAGTGCCTGCCATCCTGGCAGGGTGGCTGAGCCTTGCCATTTTGCAGGACCCATACTCATTCATTGCCACCTATACATTAGGGACTTTGTTGCTGGGCAGCTAGTGGTGGAATCTTGATTCTGGGAGTCAGGGAATTTCTTGCTTCTAGCCTGATGCCCAAATTGAGATTTTTGGGCTCCTGGGGTGCAGTGGTGTCAGGAACTGAGTTTCAGTGGGACAGAGAGTGAAACCATTTTCTTCACATACTTGACCAGCCAGGACTTCCCTCCACACTCTGGTCTTTTAACTCTTTTTACATACCCTTAAGAATGTCTCCAGCTTATATCTGGGTGAAAAGTGTGCTGATTTCTGGGGTTGCCCTGCTGAGGCAAATGGGGTGGGAATGGGTAATGGTCTTCTCTCTTTATATATTAACATTATCTACATAATATTTTTGATTTTGCCTCGTGGCCCATAAAGTGTAAAATCTTATCTGACCCTTTATGGAAAGTTTACTTGACATCTGACCTAGAAGGATTGGGTGACTTTCCCACAGTCATTATTGGAATAGCCAGGACCCTGATTTTGTATCTTGATTCCTGAATTTTTTATTTATTTCAAAAACTTCTAAAACAAACAAACAAACAAAAAAAAAATCAAAAAACTTCTCACTAAGCACCTACTCGGTAGTCGGCACTGTTCCAGGGTCTGAGGACCCTGTGGCAACAGAGCTTATAGAGCAGTGGGGAAAGAGGATTTTAAAAAGATACTCCAATGTAAATATAACCTTTCAAATTGAGGTATATGCCATGAAGAGATGATGGTATTTATGTAAGTGACCCTGATTTAGATCTGGAAGAGAGACTTTTCTCAGGAATATTTAAGCTTAGACCTGAAGAGTCAAGTAGCCAAGATGGAGATAAGTGTTGCAGGCAGAGATTGCTGAGCTTGGGACCATTGTGCCAGGAGCATGCTAAACCCAGGAGATGGGGAAGGGGTCAGGGGCTCTTTTCCTTTCAGAATGTAGGGCTCCTTTGCCTTGGATTGAGGGGCAGCAGTTACCAAATTGGAGGTTTGTTTCTGTGTGTTGAGGTGGTATCCACCATCCCCTTTGCATCATCCCAGAGCCAGATGAAGTCAGAGCTGGCAGCTGTGGCCTCAGAATTTGGGCGGCTGACACGGTTTCTGGCCGAAGAGCAGGCAGGGCTAGAGCGGCGCCTCCGAGAGATGCACGAAGCTCAGCTGGGGCGTGCAGGAGCAGCGGCCAGCCGTCTCTCAGAGCAGGCTGCCCAGCTGAGCCGCCTGCTGGCTGAAGCCCAGGAGCGAAGCCAGCAAGGGGGCCTGCGGCTGCTCCAGGTAAGCAATGGCCCCTTCCTTGTCCACCCCCGAGAGCCCTGTATCTGCTGTATCAGGCGGTGCTTACCAAAGACCTGTCCAGAGCTACCTCTCTTCTCATTGGGAGGAACCCACAATGATTTAACTCGAAGAGTGAAAAGGTTTTTTGAGGCTGGAGACAGATTAGTTGATACTGAATGTGGTGTGTGATGATTGTACCTAATGAAAAGAATGACGATTCAGTTTGTAAAAGGATTTTAAGAGTTTGGAAAAGGATTTTTGACATTAACATCTTGAAAAGTAGGATCAAGTCATATTGTGAAAATTCTTTTACTGGGGCTGTAAATTCTGTTGGGCTTACAGCAGGATGAGTTAAATTAGGGATAATGAGTCATATGGGTGATTGAGATGGATGCATGTTTATTGAAGGCCTTGTATATGTTTTCTGACTCACTGTTCAAGTTCAGTTCTTTCTCTGGCTGGAATCAGATGGGGAGAAGGGAACCACCCCTGTGCAGCTGACTCTCTGTTTCTTTCTCCCTCTCCCTCTTTTTGTTATTCCCAGGACATCAAGGAGACTTTCAATAGGTGTGTTCTCACCCTTTATCCTTTGTGACCCAATGGCATCTGGTTCCCCATCCCTGCATCTCTTGGATATCCCGCTCCTCTCCTTCCTTCCCCAGGACCTGAGTTTCTGCCTTCTGGACCCTCTCCTTCCCCTCAGCTTCTGCTCTTCCCTCTGGGAATATCATGGTCCCACCCCCTGCCCGGTCCCCTTCTCCAGGTGTGAAGAGGTACAGCTGCAGCCCCCAGAGGTCTGGTCCCCTGACCCGTGTCAACCCCATAGCCATGACTTCCTGACAGACGCCATCGTGAGGAAAATGAGCCGGATGTTCTGTCAGGCCGCCCGAGGTAGGGAGGTCACCTGTTCGACCTTCCTTTGCCTTTCCTGTCACAGACCGGAGGCTGGGTTCTGAGGGGAAGTGGGCCCTGGGGAAATGGGTGCTGAAATGGGAGGATAAAAGGCAGGCCTACTGGGGCTTCAAGCCAAGAGCAGCTTTTGTTCTAGCCCAGGTGGGTGTTGGGGAGTAAAAGCCAGGACCAGAGGGAAAACCTGTCTGGTGCCCTGAAAACAGTGGGGAAAACAAATGGAGCCCCTAGGAACGTGAGCCGACTCTGTTGGGGCAGGGAGCTGAAGACAGCTGGATGGTGGGGCAAGCTGATGAAGGGGGAGGGTAGCAGGAAAGGCCAAACTTTGGAGTTAGCCACTAACAGGGAACAGTCGTTCCAGCCCTGGCGTATTTGTCCTCCCTCCTCCCAAGTGGACCTGACGCTGGACCCTGACACGGCTCACCCGGCTCTGATGCTGTCTCCCGACCGCCGGGGGGTCCGCCTGGCAGAGAGGCGGCAGGAGGTTGCTGACCATTCCAAGCGCTTCTCGGCCGACTGCTGCGTGCTGGGGGCCCAGGGCTTCCGCTCTGGCCGGCACTACTGGGAGGTAGAGGTGGGTGGGCGGCGGGGCTGGGCGGTGGGTGCTGCCCGTGAATCAACCCATCACAAGGAGAAGGTGGGCTCTGGGGGGTCCTCTGTGGGCAGTGGGGATGCCAGCTCCTCTCGCCATCACCACCGCCGCCGCCGCCTCCACCTGCCCCAGCAGCCCCTGCTCCAGCGGGAAGTGTGGTGTGTGGGCACCAATGGCAAACGCTACCAGGCACAAAGCTCAACGGAGCAGACACTGCTGAGCCCGAGTGAGAAACCGCGGCGGTTTGGCGTGTACCTGGACTATGAGGCTGGGCGCCTGGGCTTCTACAATGCAGAGACTCTGGCTCATGTGCACACCTTTTCGGCTGCCTTCTTGGGCGAGCGTGTCTTCCCTTTCTTCCGGGTGCTCTCCAAGGGCACCCGCATCAAGCTCTGCCCTTGATCAGCCTGCCACCCGCATGGGCCCCTCTGGTTAGCACTAGGGGGGCGGGTGGTGGTGGAAGGTGGCCCATAAGTTTGGGGGCTAAAATGCTCCCGTTCCTGCGTTGCTTCATGCTCCTTTGACCCCAGGCCCCTGCTTCTAGGAGTCTAATACTCTCCTAGCCTCCAGCTCAGCTTTTTCTCACCTACTGGGTCTGTTCAACAGGTCTGCATGGGTCCCTGATGATAACAGCTGCCTGGTGTCCCTTCTGTCTGTCTGCCCAGGGATCTGAGTTTTTCAGTAGGGGATGAAGGGAGGTTGTAATCTCATTACTAAACTTCCCTTTCCCCATTCCTGTTCAACTTTCATGTCAGTTCTGAGGCTGGAGGATTTGGGCAAGACTCATGACAGCCCTCATTCCATTTTCTGATGCAAATTTTAGCTAAGGGATTTGGAAGCTTTTTCGGGGGAGGCAGGCTGGGAAAAGGGTAGAGCTGGATAATCAACAGTCTACTCTCTGGGGGAAGTAGGAAGGATTCTAATTTTCCTTCCATCCCCAATTTCTACCTCCATAGACTGGCCAGAATTTAGCTTCAGTGAGATCTGGAATGGTCGACACGATGGAAACTACATACATCATCCAATTATTTCTTCCCCCCTTCCTTTTTCAGCACTAATCTAGGAGCAAGGCTCCTCCCCCACCCCAATCCCTCAGGTCTTCTCACTGCCAGGCTCCTTCCCTTTTCTGTAAAATCCCCTTGTCAGTTTCCAGCCTCTCTTCATGTGCTTAGTCCCCTCCTTTTGGTGAGCCCTGGAGGGGGGCCTTGGGACAGGGATTTGAATCCCTAGGAGAGCCTTGGGCAGAATCTATTTTTCTAGTAACCCTTTGCCTTCTGTCACTTATCAGCTTTTGTCCTCTGCTTTGATGGCTGAGGTCAATTTTATGCTCCTGGGAGAAAAGGAAGATGGGTTGTGTTGTGGAAATAAAAACTATTTGCTGCTTTTGTGGAGTCCATTCCTTTAGAAGAGTAAGGTGTTGCTAGTGGTAAAGAATCTGCCTGCCAATGCAAAAGAAGCAAGAGATGTGGGTTCAGTTCCTGGGTGGGGAAGATCCCCTGGAGAAGGAAATGACAACCCAGCGACAGGAGCCTGGGGGGCTACAGTCCACAGGGGTTGGAAACCAGAGTTGGACATGACTAGAGTGTGCATACACACACAAAGGAGATGCCACAGAATGGAGGAGTGGTTAATTAGATCTTCTTTGTCAGATGTGATTGTTTCAACAGAGCAAGGTACAAATCCTACCACCCTCCATCTGGATCCTCTGCCTAGCTTTTTATTGGCAGGCTCCTCAGGTCTACTTGAAGATGATCTGCCACTTTTTTCCTACCACTGCTTGAGACTTTGTTTTCCTAATAATCTCTATATACTATGGCCCTCATGCCCAAGACACAGGCACACTACATCTCCAGTCTTTTTATGTATCATATCTAGTTGGGAGTCAAAGAAGTCTCATTGCCATTATGAGTTGGAGGGTATATATACAGGAGACCTTGATGTGCCACACATCTGTCATTTAGCTGCCACCTGAGGAAAAGCCACCATCTCCAGACCATTACACCTAATTTTAAATATCTATGTAAGATGAGTACGAAAGAGTCCTTGCCTTGAAGGACTAAAAATCTTTTTAATCAAAGCCCCAGTTTGATGCAGATTAAACTAATTTGATGAGTTTCAAGAAGTTTTCAGAGAAAGACACTCACTATAGGAGTCAGAAAACCAGTATTTTTTTTAATTTTTAAAGCTCTGCCATGTTTGTTTCTAGCGGGTGCCGATGGTTACCTGCCACACTCGCACCAGGTTGTCCGTGTAGCCAGCAAACAGTGTCTGCAAGGGAGAAATGACAACATTGTTAGAGCCATGCAATTCTACAATCCTGTTAGTGCAACAAAGATGACCCTTCTTTTAAGATGCCCACTCTTCTACTATTCACAGGTGATTATGTATTCCTAGAGGAAGCAACAGCTGGTCGTAAGGATTCACAGGTTGTAAACTGATCAAGTTAATCAAGGTTTTAATTGAAGACAGGTAATCACTGTCCCTCCACAATCTTCCTGCTGACATTAGCACATGAAGGGTAGTATGTGTTCACTGGCACAGTTATCCAAGTCCTGCCAAAGGCAATCATTTATGTCACTAGTTCTGTAACTGGCTGATGAGAAGAAAGCAAGAAAGGTTAAAAGCTGAATCACCAGAGGATAGACCCACTTACCTGGCCATCAGCAGACCAGGCCAGAGAGGTACACTGGGGAGGCTCTGCCTTACTGCTGGTGCTGATAACTTCTTGCTTCAGTTCATCTACAATGATCTTGCCCTCCAAGTCCTGGGGAAGGGATAAAACCAGGGTTAAGGACACTGGGCCCTTTCATGCTATTACCAGTTTTCAAAAACCAAGACAGGTCCCCGCTCAAACGCCCCTTTAATTGTAATTCAGTAATTTTCAGCAGAGAATTACTTTCTACCTCTTCAGGGACGCTTGGCAATGCCTAGAGGCATTTTTATTTGTCACTACAGTTTGCTACAGGCATCTTGTGGGGAGTAGAGCCTGGGATGCTATTAAACATCCTAAATATTAATGCACAAGACTGCCTCCCCTCCAACAATGGATTACCCAGACCGAAGTGTCAATTGCACTGAGGTTGAGTAGATCACTACAATTGGTCTTCCTTTTGTTCCCAATCCCAAGAAGAAATAACTCATCCTTCTTGGGTATCCACTGATGGCATGATAGTTCTGTAGTTGTTTAGGAAGTTCAAATCCCAGCAGTGAGTCAGAAGACACATTGAAAAATTACAACATTGCCAAGGTTTGCACAGCCAGGTATCTAGCCTCAATTGTAGCACACAACTCACCCAGATCTTGATGCTAGGACCCGTGGCAGCACAGAGCCAGTAGCGGTTGGGACTGAAGCAGAGGGCGTTGATGATGTCCCCACCATCTAGTGTGTAAAGGTGCTTGCCTTCATTGAGGTCCCACAACATAGCCTGCCCATCCTGGGTGACAGGAGAACACAAATCAGGGAAATATGACTTCTTCCACATGTTAATCCCACCCATCTTGCCTCAAGATACTGCCTTTATTCTTAACTGCCTACCGCAGTATCTTGACTTTACAAAAATTTCACGAGTATCAACAGTTATCTCTTTATGTAAGAGATGACACTTCACCAACCCTACAAAAACCTGACTTCAAAATGCATCACTGTAAGCTCCAAAAGCACAGCATTCTAATCTCATCAACAGCTTTAAGAAACCAGCCTCACATAAGACAATCTCTTTAACACCTTAACTATGTCATTTTCAAAATGTTTCTGAAGAAACATTTACCCCTGGATTGCTGTCCCATTATCTTAAGTATCCAATTGTTCTCCATTGATAAGAAGACTCCTGTGTCTATGAATACCTTGCCTCCAGAAGCACAGAGGGATCCATCTGGAGAGACGGTCACAGTGTTCAGGTAGCCTGTGTGGCCGATGTGATTGGTCTTCAGCTTACAATTTGCCAGGTTCCATACCTAAAATTGTGGGTCAAAGGTGAAGAACCTGGGCTCTGGATCTATCAAGGTCAAAAGGGCTCAGGTCAAATAAAAGGCATGGCATCATGCTTAAAAGGCATCCCTGGATAGGACAGCCAATTTCCATTCTATCAGTGACAAAAAAATCAAAGAATTTATCTTGGCCACTTAAGGAAAAAAATGCTTTCTGTGTTGCCACCTTACCAGGGACACTGGGCTCCCAATTAGCTACTATAGACCAAATATCAAAAATTAATGGCCTGTACTGAGAAAGTATCAAGAGGAAAATGGTCAGTTAAGGGACAAAGCATTGAAAGTTGATTATGACCAACTGGGAGGCAGTGGGAACACATTCTGGTTGGTAAAGGCCTTACACCCTGGCTCCAAGCTCACCTTGACCAGCTTGTCCCAGCCACAGGAAACAATAATGGGATTACTGCTGTTGGGCGAGAAGCGGACACAAGACACCCACTCTGAATGGCTTTCATCCTGCAGAGGATGGAAAGGAAATAAGGAGAAACTGTCTTGTCTCATGAAACTCCAGACCCCCACCTTCCCCCTCAGTTATGTGGGATGTATATTCAGTGTGTTGACAACCTGTATTCACACTTCCAGAACCCAAACCTTTAAGATAGAATCCCTTTAGGTTCCAGATGAGGCTTGAAATCACCATATAAAAGCACCAGTTAAGAAGGATGGGGGGAAATGTTCAGCATGTGCTCCCTGCATGTGCCTTTACTTTACCTGGACAGTATATTTGCATACACCCAGAGTATTCCATAGTTTGATGGTTTTGTCTCGGGAGCCAGAGACAATTTGCCGGTTGTCAGAAGAGAAGGCCACACTCAGCACATCTTTGGTATGGCCTACAAATCGGCGAGTGGTGGTGCCCCTGAGAGGGAGGACTTCGTTACTCTCTAGACAGACTCTGCAAACATTCTTCCACAGTCACCCTGTTTCCCTGGCCTGGTTCCTCACCCAATGGAGCTGTTACCCACACAACCCTGGACATGGCTTTGATAAACAGCAAGCCCTTGGCCGAGAATCCCTTCAGAATTGCAGGACATGTCCTCACTCCCACGTGGGGATTGGCTGACAATGTCATCTGTCATCACCAGGATCCTCCATTAATGCCTGACCACCCAAGACTGAGCTCCCAATATACAACATGTTCAAACATGTTGCCTACTCCCAAGTGCAATATCTGATAAAACTGCTAAAACAGACCACTCCTCAGCCATTCTGTGTTATCTAATTAAAAGCAATGGGGAGAGAGGCCAAACAACCACAAATATCTTCTCCAAGTACTCTGCCTTACAGTTCCCATAAGTACCCAATCACTACCCTGGGAAACCTGATGGTATCTACCTGCTTTCTACCCAGCTTCCCCCCAGTGCCCCAGAGCAGCTACTTGCGTTGTGAGATCCCAAAGGCGAAGGGTTCCATCCCAGGAGCCTGAGAGAGCAAACTGGCCATCTGAGGAAATGACCACATCACTAACAAAGTGGGAGTGACCTCGAAGAGCACGCTGTGGGATACCATAGTTGGTCTCATCTCTGGTCAGCTTCCACATAATGATGGTCTTATCTAAGGGCAGGTAAAAAAGAAGACCCAGTGAAAAAACCCCACAGCTCACCATCTGACCTTCTGGATCATAAATCAAGGGCATCTGGGGTAGGGAAACTACCTAAAGGCTGAGAGAGTAGTTATTAGCCAAGTCCAAATAACTCTAGTCAAGAGTCAAGCAGAGCTAAGCGGCACCCTGAGAATTTAACTCAGGTGTGTGAAACTTTACCAGGTTATGGATGCCCCTTTTGGAAATCCAAAACGATTCCACATCTATTTACTGGGCTTCCCTAGTGGCTCAGATGGTAAAGCAGATGTCTGCAATGTGGGAGACCTGGGTTCAATCCCTGGATCTGGAAGATCCCCTGGAGAAGGAAATGGCAACCCACGCCAGTACCCTTGCCTGGGAAAATCCCATGGACGGAGGAGCCTGGTAGGCTACAGTCCATGGGGTTGCAAAGAGTCTGGGCGACTTCACTTCCACAATGCATGCACACAGCAGGCTGGTTGTGGAAGACTAGCTGTGGGCCTCCTGAGACTACTGCTAAGGGATGCAAGAAATACTAGCATTAGAAAAATCACTTTAGGCGCTAAGGATTGGATGCTTTCACTGCAATGTGTTTTACTTAACCAACTTTCCTATTACGTGCCATACATGATTGTAGCCTCAGATGAACTATTTTTAAATAGCGTGAACGCAAAAAGCAAGCGACAAAAAGTCTCCAAATACAGTCAGGTACAGAGAGAATGAAAAGCAAAAAAAAAAAAAAAAAGGTGAGGGGGCGGTGAGAAAGGGCTGCCCTGAAGTAGCCGAGAGACTAGACACGAGGTCCTCCTTGGAGTCCACTTTTTATAATAAGCAGAGGGTCCGGGCAGCAGCTCAGAAACAGCCTCTGGGTTTCAGCATAGGCACTCAGATGGCATGTTGGGATCATCACGGCGCCGCCCGACCCGAAGGCTCTTGGGCACACAGTCACATACATGGGTTTGAGAGCTAGAGATTAGAAAGGCCCCAGCCTTGCAACCCTCCCGGCAGTCAGCTGTTTCGGAGCGCGCAAAGTGGGGGATGCCTCATGGGTTTCTCCGCGATGAGGCCTGGGGACAGGTCAACTCACAGCCCACCTCGCGGCCCACAGGCCCAACCATGTGACGCGCTCAACGACCCCTGCCCCATAATCCAGCACCTCAGCCCGTACCTCGAGAAGCGGACAGTATCATGTCCGGGAACTGGGGAGTGGTAGCGATCTGGGTCACCCAGCCGTTGTGCCCCTTGAGGGTGCCACGAAGGGTCATCTGTTCAGTCATGGCGACGGAGAGTGCGGGTGTCGCCGCAGCGACAAGGATGGAACTGGATAACTCTGAGAGGCGACCCGCACACCCGCTTCCACCGCGGCCCTGCAGAGGAAAAGAGCGAGCCGCCCACGCCGGAACCGGAAATACCCGCCCTCCCGAGCAAAATGGCGCCCTCCCATAATTCACTTCTGCTCAAGATGGCAGCGCCATGTAGTTCAAAGGGAGAGATGAAAGAAGACTTCTGGTCCAGACCGCCGTACAACGTGATTTGGTAGCACCGTACAAATCCCCTTATTAAACTAACATGCCCGAGTATTTTAAAAGGTTCCTTATGGTTGGGGCATGATGTCTCAAAAGCGGCAGAAAGGAAGTACACGCCCCAGAGCCTAGTAAGGAGAGCCTAGTGGCTTCATTGGCCCTACGTGGCACAGGCTGAACTCCTCCCTTTCCGCTTGGTGGCTCGGAGGGCACCGCAGAGGGAGCTTAATTTCATGGGCACAATTGTGAGTAACGGTGGGCAATGTGATAATACTATATTAAATTTTCAAAGTAAACTGCGTTCAGGTGAACTATTAAACCCTAACAGATTCCATGCGCGGGCGGCGACTCTTCCCTCAAGAGGTTTATTCACTAATGGTGTTGGGTGAGGAAAGACAGTCCACCCAGGACTAAGGCAGGAATGGGTTACAGAGAGGAAAACCGGGAATGAAGGATAAGTTAGTCTGTGGGCTGCTGGACAATAAACCCCGCTCCCACCTAAGCAGGAGCGTGGAGAGCTCTCGCAGAAACTGAAAGGCCCCAAGAGGAAAGCTGGCTCGGGTAAAACCACCTCGTAGAAAGGTGCTTGGGTCTGGGCGGCCAGGCGTGCGCAAGTATTTCTTTTCTGTTTGTCACATGTATTATTTTCTCATGAAATGAGATCGGGAATAATAATACATACCTCACAGGGTGTGGAGAGTATATCAGATAGGTAAAACACCCAGAAAGATCCCTGGCAAAGTAAATGCACAGAATTTAGTGAGCATCTCTTGGCTACCAGACGCAATTTTAGGTCTTGGGAACACAGCTGTGAACAGGATAAAAGGGACCTGTTCTTTGTTTTTTGAGCTTACATCCAATGAGATGGGGAAAAGAGAGCTCAAGGGGGAGATTTTTAACAAAGAAAGATATGGGAGAGAGCCTTGGGGATTTATGGGTGGATGTTCCACTCCGAGGAAAGAATTAGTGCCAAAGTCCGCAGCTGGAGCGTTGAAGGCCCTGGGGACCAAACCAATGCGATGGAGGTGGGGGCGGGGGTGGCAGTTGACCGAGGGCTTTGCAGGCTGGAGGAAAGACCTAGCAGACTACTAGAAGGCCTGCCTTTGGGAAGGAACAGCGTGGGACAGTGGCAAAGCTGCTACGGGCTATGGCTACTCAGATTTGTGAAGAAGGCCAGAATCCGTCCCTTGAAAGCAGCTACTCTCTTGGTGCCTCTGCCTTCCTCCACAGCCAAGTTGGTCTCACCAGGAACAGCCTTTGCTGTGTTCCTGCACAGCCTAAGGATTCTTTTAAGGGTTCTGTCATCTACCTTCCTGGCGCCCCCAACTGGCTGTCCTGTAGTTTTTCCAACACTGAACTCTACCCCTGCCTATGCTTTTTTTAAAATATATATATTTATTTAGCTGCATCCTGTCTTAGTTGTGGCATGTGGAATCTAGTTCCCTGACCAGGGATCCCACCACGGCTCTCCTGTATTGGGAACACAAGAGTTTTAGCCACTGGACCACCAGGGAAGTCCCTACCCATGCGTTTTGTTTCTCCTGTGATGGTGGAAGATCCTTGCCTTCACCCATCTTAGTATCCAGCTTGCTGCCCACAACTTGGGCCATGACTAAGCCTCCTTGGGTACTCAGCACAATGGAGAGGTGAGTGATTCTATGGTCATCTCTGTGGAATGTGACGTGTTACACAAAATTTCCTCTGTCCTCAAGAACACTTGCTCCTCCACCTCCTACCTCTGCTCTCCAAAGACACCCTCACTCAATCACATTATTATATTTTTTCCCCCTCGAAAAACCTCATTTGGCTCTTTCTTGAATTTTGTCCAGGGTACCCCTGTGGAATCTGCATCCTTGAGGCAGGGTGCCAGGAAACCAGGTTTAAGAGAAGCCTGTAAGGTCACTCATACTGGCTCAAAGATGGGACCTTTCTGTAACACAGACTGTTTTCCAGAAGCCTCCCAGAGGATCCTTGCCCTCCCAGGTTCCCAGCCCTCCCCTGCTCATCCCCTCCCAGGTCCTCCCTGCCCTGTCTCTGCTCTGAGACAGTTGAAGGTGACTTTCTGAACGTGCAGGCTTCTCCCCACACTTGTCTTTAATCTTCAGATGATTCTGGCAGTAGCCCCTCCTATGCGGTCAAGGAGGGAATTTGGGTTTTGCCCTGGTGCTCACCAGGACTAAGCTGGCAATGCCAGTAGAGGAGAGAGATAAATGGGATGTAATGGCCTTCCCCATTGACCAGGGACCCTGAGGGATTCAGGCTTCCCACTTCAGAGCTCTTTTACAGCCACCACCTGGTCTCTCCTCTCTTGGAGGGGAGGCTGGCAGGCCACAGTGCCACTGAAGGACAGCTCTTAGCTGAAGGAGGCCTTGCCCTGACCCTGGGAATGCTGGGGACCTCTTTGGCTTTGGCTCTGAGTAGAGGTGGGGGTGGAGTGACCTTTGCAGCACAGCCACATTCAAGCCTGCTTCCCTCAAGGGCACGCTGTGGCTCCCTGCTGCAGTGGTTCCCACCTTTTTGACACCAGGGACCGGTTTTGTGTAAGACAGTTTTTCCATGGACGTGGGGGTGGGTGGTTTCAGGATAATTCAAACACATTACATTTATTGTGCACTTTATTTCTATTATTATTACATCAACTCCGCCTCAGATCATCAGGCATTAGATCCCAGAAGTTGGGGACCCCTGGCATGGAAGCCCTCACTTGGCCCTGGTTAGGGGTCTGTCTGGTTAGGGGTCTGCCTGTAGGTTGTTTTGGTTAGCAGAGGAATCCTGGCCCCTTCCAGCAGTGTTGTCCCTCAGCTGCTGGACAGTTTGAGAATCAGCTGCGCCTTTCTCAACAAAGTCTACTTACTACACTGGCCAGGTTGGGCCAGACCTCTTCCTTCTCATTCAGGGCATTTCTTCTCCAACCTCAGGGAAGTGGAAGGCGGCTGGAGGCTCTCATCTGCCCTTTAGGGAAGACTCAGCTCTCCTCCAAGCTATCCTCCCACTTTTCCAGGCAGCCCACACCCTGTAGGTAGAACCAGTTCTGGCTCCAAGCTTACTGTTGTCTCACCTACTTATTGTCTCAGCCCCTGGGCAGCCCCATCTTTCCCCTGTCCTCATGGGCACCACCTCTAGTCCACACAAGGTAAGAATCCCACAGAAGAAATTGGAGATGCTCTTCTAAGGAAGTCTGTCTCACCATTCCTTTCCTGAAGGAAGCCCCTAGGACCCACACAGCTGGAAAGAGTCCTTCAGATTCCTTGTTGGAGGCCCATGATCTCCAGGAGCAGAGGTCTCCATCCCCTCCTGCCAGCATTCAAGAGGTGGGAGAGGTCTTCCCTTGAATGCTGAGGTGAGGACCTAAGTGAAAGGTGTATGGCTGGGACTGGAGGGCCTGCTGACTGCCAGCCCTGGGCAGATGGCTTCCCTTTGTTTTACTGTCCTTCTGCAGACTCCATGTGGTTGGCTCTGGCATACCCCATACTCCATTGTTATGACAACATTGGCCCCCGCCTTGCTCCTCCAACTCATCCATCAATTCTCTCCCATACAGAATATGCATTGTTCTGTCTGGAAGGCCCACCATGTCTTATCACCACCACCACCTCTCCCCCCTCCCCTTAGTTAAATCTAAGCTTCCTTCAAGTCTCAGCTCAAGTTACCACATCTGGGAGGCCCTCTGTGACCCCCAGGTGTATGTTAGGCTCCTTTATTTAATGCTGTCCTACTAGTGGTGCAGTGTGTGTTGGGTCTCTTAAATTCTGCCAGCCTCTCCTGTGAGTGCCCTAAGGATAGGGATTAGGCTGTTTCTGCTCACATTTTGCATTCCCAGCACCAGATAGAGGGTTTCGCATGTGGAAGATTCTAACTTTGGTGGTCAACCTCACAGGCTGAGTAGTTAGGAGCAAATAGTTAAAGGCAGGACATTCTAGGCAGAGGGATCAGCTTGGGGAGGAGATATACAAACTTGTGCATGGTTTGCATGCACAAGTTTGAGGATGATTATTTCAAGAGAGAAGGCAGAGTGAAATCCAAGGTAGGCAGTTCACCCTAGTGATTTTGTCCTGAAGCCCAGGACAGTCTCTTAAAGATTATCTCATCCCTCTCCTGCCTACCTGCCTAACCTTGATCTTACTGAAAGGCATTTGTTGTCAAAGTGGAGGCTAGGTTGGAGGAGTAAGACTAGAAAAAAGTAAGAATTCAGAAGCTGAACCAGAGGGTCTCCTGGAGGATCATGAGACTCTTATAAAGGAAGGAATAGAAGATTTACCAAAGGTCTTATGAGTGAGGGGTTGAACATCTCTTCCAGTCCATCTCTACCCTGCTTCCTTCATTCCAGGGTCTAGAGTCAGGTTCTGTATACAGAAGCTATGTAATGATTGAGGCCTAAAGAATTAAGTTCAAAAAGGCTGAAGACAGGGAAATGTGAGACTATAATTATAGGTTCTGTTCCATTCTTCCTAGTCAGAGGCAGGGATGTGGCATTAAATCAATGCTGGAAATAGATTTATAAAGAAATCACATGCCATTTTTTAATCTCTTGAAAGGTCCCTTGTTCGTCTTAGGCAGAATTCTGAGGTCTAACAGTCCCCCAGAAAGCTGCTAACATATCCTGTGGGTCTTCCCTAAGAGATGGACTGGCATTCCCCAGGCTCTGGGTACTTTAGCACAGTGGTCCCCCACCTTTTTGGCACCAGGGAACATTTTATGGAAGACAGTTTTTCCACGGATGGGGGCAGGGTGGGGAGGTGGTTTTGGTTTCTCTCATCACTCACCTCCTACTGTGACCCTGTTGGGGACCCCTGCTTTACCAGATGTGCAGAGTCACAGGCTGTGAAAGTGGGCCTGATCTGGGCAAGTGGCTATATTCCAGGCAAGACTGTAAGAAATGCCAGCAAAAGGCAAACTTCTTTGCTTTGTTAAAGGATTTAAAACAGCACTCAGTGGTAGGGAGAAACAAAATGTGACCCAGGGTGCTTGTTCTCAGCTTTTTACCAGGAAGAGAATTTCATATGAACCAGGGTCAGGAGATCGTGTTGAAATGGAAACTTGAGGCTAACCAGCTTACTACACGGAGAAGGCAATGGCACCTCACTCCAGTACTCTTGCCTGGAAAATCCCCGAGGAGCCTGGTGGGCTGCAGTCCCTGGGGTCTCTAAGAGTCGGACACAACTGAGGGACTTCACTTTCACTTTTCACTTTCATGCATTGGAGAAGGAAATGGCAACCCACTCCAGTGTTCTTGCCTGGAGAATCCCAGGGATGGGGGAGCCTGGTGGGCTGCCGTCTATGGGGTCGCAGAGTCAGACACAACTGAAGCGACTTAGCAGCAGCAGCAGCTTACTACAAGATATGAGGGCTGAGAAGCAGACAGCCCTCAGCCCATGTAACCCTTCCCTGCTCACACCTGGGTTAAACAGCCAGAGCCTGCTGAGAAATTCCATCCTTTGCTATAGAGGGAGAGAAGGGATTTTACACGCCTAGGAAATGGTAGTCAAAAAGGGGGTGTGACCTCCAGGGATCTTCTTGCAGACCACCTGGATCCTCCTTTGTTTTTGCAGGGCCCTGCCTGATAACAAGTGGAACTGTCAACCAGAAGGCCCTGACCAACTCTGGATCTGAATCTTTTAGGATGGGGGAAAAGGCGAGGAAGGTCTCAGCCTGAATGCAGCTAGGAGGAATAAGCCTCCTTGTTCTTTAAGGCTATTTCTAATTCAAATCCCTAAGGTATCCATTTTCCCCCTTCTTTGGAAGCAGGAGAGTTGGGGAGAAGAGTAGCAGGTCTGCTGATAACAGGAGCCTTGTGGCATCTCCTCCTATACTTCCCACATGCACAGGTGAGCTGTTGCCCCAAGTCCAAGATTCTCTGAGGGCTCTGATTTGTGGGCAGACACTATCATTAAAAAGTTAAACCAAATAAAAGCTTATTTATACTTAAACTTGTCTTGTTTTGAGATTCTAGCCCCAGCTCTTTTGGGAAAGCAGGTAATAGTTTTTAGCTACTTTCCATTAGAATTCTCCTCTGTCACATCTCCCACATGTGATCTATATGGATCACAAGTGTAACTGGCTCAAGGCCATTTTGGTCAGATTTAAACAAACAAACAAAAAAAAGCCGCCTTTTCTCCTTTTATACCTAAAACTATAACCTTACAGCCTCTCTCTTGATTGAGAAAAGAAAATTGTCTTTTCCTTTTGCATCTTCCATTTGGACTTTACTACTCTTGAGAGTCCTAGGAAGGATCAAAATTCAACCTGTTTCTGTATAGAACTATACATTCCAACGTGATTTGATTCCCTTGTAGCTCATTCAGTAAAGAATCTATCTGCAGTGCAGGAGACCTGGGTTCAGTTCCTGCGTCAGGAAGATCCCCTGGAGAAGGAAATGGCAACCCACTCCAGTATTCTTGCCTGGAGAATCCCATGGACAGAGGAACCTGGCAGGCTACAGTCCATGGGGCCACAAGAGTCGGACATGACTTAGCGACTAAACCACCACAAGCCATATGTGACTATTTAAAATAAATGAGTTGTACTAATCACATTGCAAGAGCTCAGAAGTCCTATGTAGTCAGTGGTACCTGTACCATATTGCATAGCACAAATTTAGAACACTTCCATCATTGCAGAAAGTCCTTAGAGCTGGTATAGAGGGCTACTGTCCCTGCCTCCTCTTTGTAACCCAAATTTATTGGTCAATAAATACCTGTGATAATTTCACTATTATAGGATAGCTTCCAAAGGGGGTCAGGGATAAGGGGTGGGAAACAGCACAGAATCTCTAGGTCCTATAAAGGCTTCAGGAGGCATGGCACAGGGACCAGAGGTTGATGGCCAATGGCAGAGGAACCTTAGGTTTTAAAGAAGTGCTTTAAGGGCTGATGGATCAGTCCAGGGCTACTCCCACTCTGACAGGAACAGAGGCTCTGGTCTTAGTTCTGAATACTTAAATACTGCCGAATGGCTCTGCTGAAACTAAGGAACAGCTGAAGTGATTGCCTTTTATTATTCATTGTTTCTAGATCTTATTTCATATACTGCTTTATCTTAGTCCTTGATGGCAGTGATATAGGCAACTCAGTTTAAAAAAAGGCCTGTTGACCCTGTTACCTGTATGCCAAGAACTGGGAGAAGTAGGGGTCTTAGTTAATCCATTGATGCTATGACTGCATTTAATAAAATTCCAGCTGGGTGAGGCTATTCTTCCCCGAACACTTTTAAACCTCCTTGCCAGGTACTGACTATATGGTCTAAGTGAGGCTAGTAATGGCAGGTCTGCAGATAGGACTAACTTTTCCGAGACTAAAGCAGTGGTTCTTAACCAGGGATACTTTTGCACCACTCCCTCCAAGACATCTGGCAACATCTGAGACATTTATGGTTGTCACAACTGGTGGAGGAGTGCTACATACATCTAGTAGGTGGGATCCAGATGCTGCTAAGCATCCTCAAATGCACAGACTATATCCCACCCCCCAAAGCAAAGAATTATCTCATTCAAAATGACAGGAGTGCTGAGGTTGAGAATCCCTGGTCTAGAACACAACATGGATCAGTTCTTCGTGCCAAGACTAATCTTGAGGTACAGGATCAGAAGGATAGTAAGTAAGGCTAGCAAATGTCTGATAAATGGGGAAAGGAAAAAATTAGGAGTCAGTGGAACAGTGGCCTCCATAAAGATGAAGGGCATGTATAACTGGAGTGTGTTTAACTGTACTAGAATGCGAAGAGCTAAGTTCATGGTACAATTGGAGTTCAGGATTTCAGGTGTGTAGCAAGTCTGTGTGAAGAAAAGGTCCAGGGTACAGCCACAGTAGAGAGGAGCAAGTTTACACAGTCTGACTTGTGATACAGCAGTCAACAGCTGAACCTAGTAGGGAAGACATTCAATAAACAGATGAGCATCTGATGGATTTGGATATGTATCAGTTTTTCTTAATGTTTTTGTAACCCACACCTTTTCTTTCCATATACCTTAACACCTCACATTCTCCTTCCTTCAATGTTATTTAAAATTACAAAATTAAGTGTCATGACTAAAATTAATCAAAGCAATGATACATTTTGGAAGGCAAAAATTTATTCAAATGATATAATAACCATGTCACTGTTAAGCCTTAACTTTTCTTTCCTGGATGGTGTAGAAAATGCAACAAAACACAAGCTGCTTTGACAACACTTATGGTATTTTCTCCCACAGTTAGTTATACCAATTTTAAAAAAAAGCTTTTAAGATATAAGGAGAAAAATGGAATAATGTAGGATTAAAATCTGAAAATTTCTAGTCAAAACAATCCAACTTTGAGTTCCACAAACTCCTGAAGTTCTTCTAGTGAGAAATGAACATTAAGTGTGAAACATGAGACATTCTTCCCAAAGTTACCACAGGTAGGTTTTAAGAACAAGGTCAACAAAACATCACCCAGAATAGTTTTAGATTTTCCCTTTTTTTTTTTTTTCCCTGGAAATAACATTCATGAATCTGGTTCTTGAAAGATTAGCCAAGAAAATTGACATTTTTCATATGAGTTTGCCATTTGTAGAGATTTTTGGCAAGTGCTTAAAGTGCTCATTTCATAACAAGCAGTGATGTTGGTGTCTGTTCCTTGACATTTCAGGGTCAATGTATTTTAAGCTTCAATGTGTTAAATTCTGCTTTAAGTTTTAAAGTACAGATTCTTTATCATTGGTGTCCCAAAGTAGTTGTTCTGTCCATAAGAAGTTCAGTCAGGTGAACCAAGTTTTCTGATCAAGGAAACTCAGTGCGTGACAGGAAATACTCTGAATAGCATTCAGATTTTTGAAAACCAAGGCAAACTGGGATCAGATGGACTACTTTTCACAACAGTTATGCTGACAGCAAGGCTTAAGATTTCCAGTAGATTATGGGCAGGCTGATGAAGTCAATGCTTGGTGGTGACTGCTACGGTACATCTCTCCAGTTTTCTTCAATTTCTGACAAAGACCCAGATCTAAAACATGCCATTGCTGTAGCACCATTAACATATACTTCTCTAATTTTTTTCTTCCAACTAATTTCATTTCATACAACCTCAAAAATACTGTCTTTAGTGCTAGGCTTAGTGAAAATAGCATTTCCAGAGTTTTTAAAGCCTTACTCCGAACAAAGCAAAGTACAGTTTTCTTCATCAGTAGATTAATCTCAACTAAGAGCAAAGGATAAGCTGATGTTTGTTTTGTTTTTTAAACCCGATGTTTGATAGGCTCAGTCAATGAATTCAGATGCAGAAGTTGATGAAGAAATTCTGGAATTCCTCAATTTCCTCTCAAAGTTATGGCAGCACTCGGGATGCAAGGTTTCACTAGTTTCTCCATTTTTTTCTCCTTTGCAATTAAAAGAGTTACTTATTATTTAGTATTAGGCAGGCATTCATGGCCTTTGAAGATTCTTATTAATATTCCAATACTGTCCAATCTTAAAACTGCAGAGAATTGTGCTTTGCAGAATACTTCACTGTTTTTAGTGGCATAACTTTTAACAGTGTTTGGCATGTGTCACTGCCCAACACTTTCAGATAACTCATCTGAAGAAGCTGACCCTATCTTCTGCATCATTCATGAATACAAACTTGATAAAAGCCTCAAAAAATTTTTTGGCTGCCACCTTTAGCTACCTCAAGGAAAAGAACAGAAAAACAGGAGTACTGATGATGGAAGCCTCTGGTCCCTCTTGCAGAGCGATGAATGATTTTACCGGCGGCAGCTGGGTGGCAGGGCAATACAGGCATCCAGTTATGCCTGAGCCTCAACAAGTGAAATCTTTGTTCATTTTCTTTTTATACACCCATCTGCTGGCTAAAACCTGACACCATTTAACAGTACCCTTGGTCAATCTAAACGATCTTACTTTCATAATCCTCTGATTCTAGCTTGAAGAGTCAAGACGAACTCTAACTCATGGGATGAACAAAATGGAAGATGTAAATAAGTAAGTGTTTCAGAGCTAAAAAAGCCTCTTATACAAAATTAAACATTAAGGAATAGCAGTATGAATGGTACCATATCCACAACAAACATCTCTGGGTATCCAGTTTGTTATATACCTCAGATTATAGGCTTTACTCTGAATACTTCTTGGTCTGCCTTTGTATTCCCACCAGCCAAGGAGTTCTTTCCAATTTATTTCTTATATTATGAAAAATTAAATCTTTTTTTCTTTTCAACATTACAATATTAAGTATGATTTCATAAACTATAACTTTCCTCATAACCCAGCAATGCTGATATAATGTGTGAAGGGAGGAGGACAGAATGCTTTCTTTTCTATTTCTGAAAATCACTAAACTGTTCCCTGAGTCTATGAGTAACAAATTCCTATTGTAGCACCTAAAACTAAAAAAGCTTGATCACCTCCAAAGGAGATTAAAATTTTGGTGAATTAATAGCTGACAAGAGAGAATTTAATCTAACCAGAACTGTGTGGTGGCTAATGTATAGCAAATTAAATAAACCATTATACAAAAACAGTTCCATATAATGTTAAACTATTATTGTATCATAAGATTCTAAATCATGCTACTATAAGACGCATGTTTACCAATAAAAAACAAACTATAAACCATATAAAGAAGGCCTACACAATTATTACCTCTTCAGTGTAATTCCTGTGTTTGGTATCACCATCAACCTAAGTTCTGGTATATGTTTGAAAAAAAAAAGTTTTATTTTCTTTTAAATAGTATATATTTTGAAAGGGATTATCTCCAATTTAACTTGATTGTGCTGTTTATACTTACAAGTGTGCTTTATAAGTAACTTCCGAGGTTTCAAATGAGTGTTAGCTGGCTTCCCAAGATAAAGAGATCACCTCTTTTTCTCTTGTCTAAACTAGCTTTCAATTAAAAATTTGGTTTCAGAAATTCTTTTCAGGAAATCCTAGCAGAGGAATGAAAGGTTACCTCCTCTCCTTAGCTTAGGTACTAAACCCCAGAAGTACAGGACATAGTTTCTTCTATAGGCAAACTTAATTATTACCCTGGGGGGAAAGCAGATACTAGGGTTTATCCTTAAATCATATGAATATGATGGAATTAGCAATGGTTTTTAATGAAGATTTGTGTCTTAACTGTGTACTTACCAACAGTTACTGTGAAACGGGGCGGCAGGGTTGCGGGGGAGGGGGTGAGGGATGATAATATCTAATATATAATACCTATAGGGCAGGGTTCTGCTTGTGTTTTGACTGCAACCCAAAGTAAGCAATATGTTTTGTGGCCCAAGTATACACCTGTGTACATATAATTTAAAAGTTTCATAAAACAATACTTACCCTTACTATGCTCCCATGCACTCGATATTTTCTCAGTTCATTTAAAAATAATGCTGGGCATGACCCATTTAAGACCCACTAATTGATCAAAACCCACAGTTTGAAAACCACTGCTGTAGAATATGAGAAAATACACTTTATAAACTGTAAAGCACTACTGAGACATGAGCAACTGCTACTAAGACTTTTATGGACCTGAAGACAACCTTTTTCTCCTTTGGGTACCGCTAGGAGTCATATCCATTTAGGCTTTTTGACAGTCTTCATGCTGTCACTGAGATAATTCTCTAATACTCAGATCAGAACTAGAAAGCAAGGTTTTAACCAAATCAGAACCCAAATAAACTAGAGGAAACTAGAGGAAAGCCAAAGAAACATCTGTTTAGTGCTTTATGGTTTATAAAATACTTTCATATAAGATCTCTTTTCATCTTAACAAGCCTAGGGGAAAAGTAAAGCTAAGAGGTTGAGGCTTGCCCAAGATTAGACAGTAAGTTTTAGAGCCAGGTCATCTGATTCTAAATCCTTAACTTCTTCTGCTATGATAAAGTAACAGGTAAGGAAAATGATCGGGGCAGGTTTATTCTGATGTTTATGTCCTCTGCCTTTCTCTACAGGGGAAATGGGCCCCACTGAAGGCAGGAAAGTAACTCCAGACTTATTAGGCAGGTATGTCCAGCTGCGCTTATTAGCAGGAACCACACCCTGGCTTTTTGGTCTACCGATTAGCCCTCAGTTTTGACACTGCTTGTGCTGTGTCCTAAATGTCTAGTTATCTATAAGCACGATGGCTTTCCATTCCTGTGTATTAAGGGTCCTGGAGTCTTGGTCAGGTATAGACTCAGTACTTATATAAGTGGGAAATTAAGTCGGGGAGTGGGGAGGAGGCTGTCACTTGTACCCCCTTATACTTGGGCAAATTGAAAGGGAGTAAAGACAGTGATCAGCTCCTGATCACTGTCTTTAGTCTTTACTCAGTTTCCTCTGGGGAAGCCAGTCAGCCTCAGCCAATGTTTCTTTTCTCCACATATGTCCATCTCTCTTCACCCTGTGCCTCATCCCTCACAAAAAAAAGGCTCAGCTACAAAGTACCCAGCTGCCCTGGTTTCTCCTCCACTTCCTTCAAATCCCCACATTCTCCCATGCTGCTTACCTTGTACTCATGTACCACTTCATCTAATGGTACCACACTATGTTGTTTGTGGCTCCTGGATTCTCGACATATCACACAGATGGCCTCTTTGTCCACCTCACAGTAGAGTTTCAGAGCTTCCTGGTGTTTGGAGCAGATGCCCTGATCATTCACCCGGCTCTCTCGATTAGGAGTGGGACACATCTGGCGAATTATCTGGACCATGTTCGCCAGCTGCAAGTTGGGACGAAAGCTGCGACGCTTAAAGCTCTTTCGGCATTGGGGGCAGGTGAACTGCCGTGGAGGGGCTGGAGGCGGGGCCAGGTGAGTGTCAGGGTACAGCTCTTCCTCCTCCTCATCGTATTCTTCCAAAATCTCCTCCTCTTGCAGGTAGACGTTAATTCTCAGGTCATGTCTCAAGCCTCCCAGGTAGTAGTCCGTATCTTCCTCCTCTTCTTCTTGGTCCCACACATAATCCATTCTGTCCCTTATGCCACCGTCACCGACCCAGGGTTCATCATTCTCTTGGTCCTGGAACAACTCCTCGTCAGCATCCCCCTGGTATAAAACCTCCCGAATGGAGTTGCCCCATCCACCGATGGCCCCTACTGCCTCGTCGTCGTCCTCGTCCTCCTCCCATTCATCTTCCTCTTCCTCCCTGTCTTGCTCATTATCTTCCTTGCCCCACAGCTGGGTCACACACCCTCGGCAAAAGTTATGACCACAGCCGATGGACACAGGATCCTTGAAGTAGTCCAGGCAGATGGCACACACGGCTTCCTCCTGAAGTGTCTGCAAGGGATTAGGAGCAGTGGCACTGCCTGCCATCTTAACGCGCTGCCGGTTGGTGTGGATGCGTCAGTTCAGAGCCGAGGAGCAGGGGACGCACCTGCGGACCTGCCTCCAAGCTACGCTGGTGATTCAAAGCTGTCCCCAACTCTGCTGTCCCTCCTCAGGCTCTCAGAGAAGCCTTGCTTTCTTCTCTCAGGCGCTCCCTGAACTCACAGCTGCCCTCCGAAGGCAGTGGGGAAAGAACCAGACTGCGGGCCCCCAATTCCCTTCGAGACTCAGCGTTCAAATTCAGACCACTCCACGCTTATCGCCTGCCTCCGGGTGTGCGCTACCCGGCGGCGTTCTCCTCAGAAGCCGGCGCTCCTCATCCCGTCGGAGGCAACCGAAAATGACGTAGGCACGCTCACACGCGGGAGAAGGCGGACTGGGCAGGCGGAGGACCACGTCTCTATGGTGCCCCCGGAAACGCGCCAGGCAAGAACCCCGGCTGCCCATTCCGCTATCACAGATAGGAAAAACTGCCTGGTCAGAATGGGTGGAGGCGGCGAGAGAATCAGTTTAAGCCACGAGTTTTCTAATCAGCCAGACCCAGAGGGTCCAGCAGCCGCTCAGGAAAGCGCGTCCCCGCATGTACCCAAAAGGGTCGTAAGTGCGGCGACCAAGCTCTGGTGCTCTCCTGTATTTCCGACCCCTGTCTGCCCAGAGGCTTTTGTGGTAGGGAGGACTCCCGCGAGGCTCCCGCGCTCGAGGGTGTGGTCTATAGAAACCTGGCGGGATTGAGTTTGCTGTGCCCCTGAGTGGCCGTGAAGTGGAAGAATCTCTCATAAAAACCTGGGTGCTTCCAACTTTCCTTCTCAGATCAACTCACCCCTTTCTTGCTACCTGCCCTCAGAAACCTTAGATTCAGCATACCCTACACCGACTTCGTCTGTGGATCTTTTCACCTCCATCTATAATCCTTCCGTTCAGCATCTTTTCTCCATGCATGCGACTTCCCTGGTGGCTCAGACGGTAAAAGCGTCTGCCTAGAATGCGGGAGACCCGGTCTTGATCCCTGGGTGGGGAAGATCCCCTGGAGAAGGAAATGGCAACCCACTCCAGTACTCTTGCCTGGAAAATCCCATGGACGGAGAAGCCTGGTAGGCTACAGTCCATGGTCACAAAGAGTCGGACACGACTGAGCGACTTCACTTTCTTTCCATGCAAGCACTCATCCACTTACCCAAATAACCATTCGTTTTTCATCCATCCCTCTGCCTTTCCATTCATCCATCATACGCATAAATAAGCCTTCCATCCATTTATCCACCCACTTTCATCTGTCCACATTATAAGAACAATAACAACAGAAAATGAGTAAGGCATGATAGGGTCCTTCAAGGAGTTACAGAATTATAGACGTTTGGTCATCTGTCACCCAAGGTTTACAGGGTCTGTTTGTTTAACTTGGCCCTCATTGAGAAGTATATTGCACATATTGATACAATACAGGCTTCCACATATATGACAGAAACAAAATTTGGGGAAATTGTTCTTTTCCTTGAGGCATTCATATCACTCTGATATGTTCTGTTTCAATAAGATGCTGTTCAAGACCCACTGGAGTGATTGCAAATTGACCTCACTAATTGGTCACTTTGGTGTGAGGAACTCCACTTGCCCTAACAGAAACTTCAGACAACCTTGGATCCCGTGCTCTTCCTCTCTGAGCCTGAGCTTGAACACAGAGCAAGAATGATAAATGCACTATTCAACATTGTGTATACAGCTCCTCTATCATAGTGCTGAATATACAGCTAATACTCACTATATATCTGCAGAGTAAATAAATGAAACCCAACAGATTGCTAGGATCAAGTCCTGCTGACTTTTGTCTCCTCAAATCTAGGTCTTCTCTATTTCTGTTTCTTCCAGCCTATATTTTACCCTATCAGCTTCCAAATGGACAAAAAATTTTCTGAAGGGTCATTTGCACTCATTTCAGTGCATCCTTCAGCCATCAGTACCATTTACCTGAAATGAAGGTCTGACACACTCTTGCCAGGCTGTTGCTTCTGTCTTTGGCCATGTTGTTCACTCATCTAGAAGGCTCGCACTTTGCTGCCTCATGTAGGTATAATCCCTAATTAAGCTTCAGGTCTCTGCCTAGGCATAAACTCCTGAAGGAGACTCTTCCCAGAGGATGGCACTGAGAGTCAATTCCTAAGCAGGTTGATAAGAAGTCCAGGGTCCCAGAAGAGGAGGGGGAGGGGGAGGAGGAGGAGAGAGGGGTCCCGAGCCCTCAAGAAGGAGAAAGGGGTCTGGGGCTCTCAAGGAGAAAAGGACAGATGATTTTTTCTATATTGTTTGTCTTAGGCAACATAACAATTTATCTTGCTTGAGGACATGTTTCTTCTTGAGAACCTTTTGACTAACCCTGTCATCTTAAAATGTATGTTATGGGAAGGGGTCTGGTAAGACCTTTATGTTGTTAGTTCTAATCTTGTTAATTTAAGATGTATGTTGTGGACATGGGTCTGGTAAAAGTATATAAGGCCTTGATAAGACTAACAAGTGGGGGCACTCTCGTCCCCCTTCTGATGTCCATGTCAGAAGTTTTCTGTGTCCCTTTTTCACTTTAATAAAACTCTGTTACACAAAAACTCTTGAGTGAGCAAGCCTGGTCCCTGGTCCCGAAGCTGCACCTTTCACCATGAGCTATCAGCACCAGCCAGTGTTCAGACCCCAACTCTGTTACTCATTTTCTGTATGACCTTGGGTTAGTTACTAACATCCCTGTGCTGCTGTTTTCCCATATGCAACATAAAGATGATAGTAGCACACGCATCATGTGTGTGTCAGTCTCTCAGTCATGTCCAATTCTTTGCGATCCCATGGGCTGTAGCCTGCCAGGCTCCTCTGTCCGTGGAATTCTCCAGGCAAGAATCCTGGGATTGGGTTGCCATTCCCTTCTCTAGCGGATTTTCCCAACCCAGGGATTGAACCCGGGTCTCCTGCATTGCAAGCAGACTCTTTACTGTTTGAACCACTAAGGAAGCCTAGCACATACATCATGGGTTGTTGTAAAATTGGATTAATTGTAATGGTTAGAACAGTGCCCACTGGAGTTATTTTTGTGTTTTTATCACATGCCACTATATTCCTTTCCTGTAGTAGATAAGTCTCAGAAGAAACTCTCCCTTATCTCTTATTCTCTCTTACTTCAAGTATGTTCAAGTAATTGGAACCCTGAGGGGAAAATAACCCACCATATGTCATCCTACTTTTTTTTTTTTGTCCTCAGCAAGCAGGGTCCAGAGCAGGGATTAAACTCCTCCCCACTGAAGTGGAGGTGCAGAGTCCTAACCACTGAACTGACAGGGAATTCTCTGTTATCCTAGTAGTTCTGAGAGCCTTTAGCCTGGAGAGGGCAGGAGTTGAAACCCAGGTCTTCCCTGTGTAAAGTGGGACACATATCCATGGTGTTTATTTGTTAGAAAACAAACATGTGAGCTCCCATATACAATCTGAGAGCCATCCTGGAGATTATGACTGAGAAGCCACTGTGGGTAATATGTACAACAGGAACTGGAATTGAGTTTCAAGGCTGGAATACTTCCCCATCCCTGAATGCAGGTTCTCCCCTGCACATGGAAGGGGGTGGGCAAAGAGCTGGAGAGCAGACCAAGAGAAGAGGGGCCTGCTTGTGAAAGCAAGTTCCTGCTTGCCCCAAGGAGCAGAGCCCAGGTGGGAAGGAGAGCTGGAGAAAGAGCAAGGAGGAATGAGTGAAAGAAGATGGTGAGAGGAGGCTAGAGGGAGCATCCTGAGGGAACCAACGTGACTTAAACATATAGTGGATACCCATTCTCAAGAATACCTAGCTGAATGAAGACCTAATTCAGTACTTACTTTATCTTGCTTTTCTTCTAAATACCTCCCCTCAAATCTAAGTGGCACCTGAGAAAGGGGCTTTGTTTAGATTGCTTCATGTTGTAAAGCCTTGCTGATATTTTCCAGGGTATACAGGAGGCTTGGTTTTAAGCCCTCTTGCAACCTGTACACCCTCAGCAACCAGGCACACTCTCCTATTCACAGAAGGACTGCTAGCCTTCTCTTGAACTCAGCTGGGGGCTGCGGGTAGTTGGAGCAGACCACTTGGCACACACAGGGCCTCAGGTGTCATTGTCCCAGGGGAAAGAGAGCTGTGGAGGGCACTCAGGAGCTAGGGCTCAGCAATGAAGCTGAGCATTTTTCTCAGGATTCTGATTTCAGAAGATTTATCCATGGAAATTCACATCAGCCTTTTTAGGCTGAAGAATCCCACACAATGGCAGATGATTATATTCCAGTTGATGGTGAAGGAGGCAAGCATTTGTCACACAGACACGGGGAACCACTTTGTCAGAGGTATCCGAGAGGCAGTGTAGCATGGGCTTGACCACACAGGGGTTGGCAAATTTGGCCCTCGGTTTCTTTTTGTAAGGCTCAAGAGCAAAGAGCAATTCTTAAATTTTAAAGGGGTTGTAAAACGAGAAAACAAAGGTGAATATTTAGACAGAGACTGTGGCCAGAAAGGTCTAAAATATTTACTGTCTGACACTTCACAAGAAAGTTTACTGAACCCTAGGATATGGGGTTAGAATGGAAGACCTCCAGAATGCCTGGTTGTTGTTTTTTTTAATCAAAGTATAGTTGTTTTACAATATTGTGTTAGTTTGAGGCATACAGCAAAGTGATTCAGTTACACATATATACTTATATATTTTTTTTCCATTATGGTGTATTAGAGGTTACTGAATATAGTTCCCTGAGCTATTCAGCAGGACTTTGCTGTTGGTGGTGGTTTTTTTGCTGTGCCACGTGGCATATGGGATCTTAGTTTCCTGACCAGGGATGGAAGTTGCAAGCTGCTGCATTGGAAGCACAGAGTCCTAAGCACCAGACTGGCAGGGAAGTCCCCAGAATGCCTTCTAATGTTACAATTCTGGTTTGTCTCTACGCTCTGGGTTCAAGACTCAGGCTTGTCCACCATGCCCTAGCACTGTCTCCTCCCTGTCAGATTCCAGAGGTCCTGGCTGGACAGAGTGAGTATGACCAGTGGGTCAGCCTTGCTTTTCCTTAATACAGGCCCAGCCTCTTCTCTGCCTTGGCTGTGGTGCAGAGAGCTTGGGCTTCCTGGGTCTCTTCCCGATCCTGACTCTGGCACTGTGGAGTAATGGGACCTGGAGGGTCAGGCCTTTGGCATAGACAGCTGGAAGGTTGACCCCCTCCTCCCTGACTGTTTGCTTTGAGATGAGGTCGTGTGGTTCCATTTGTACTGTGTGGCAGTTTGGGGCAAGGAGAGTCTAGAAAGACACAGCTGTTAAAGAGCCTATGTCCTTGATTATGCTTTTGATGTCACACTGATCTGTGAACATTTCCAGGAAGTTAGAGAGGTAAAAGAATACCAGCCCAGGGCTGGGCCTTCCTGTTGGCCTTTGTCATTAGTTCCCATCTGACCAGGCTGTGGCTGCTTGGATATCCTGCATAATTCATCATGGTACCCAGGACAGGCATGTCTGGGTCTCTGAGTTCTGGATGGCCTTGGGAGCAAGGGAGGCAAGGCTGGAACAGTGAGGGAAACTGGGTGAGTCAAGCTGCATTGGAGATGACATTGTAAGAAAGCCTTCCTGTTTGGAGAGTTTGGATTCTAATGGTATTCTTTGAATACCCATGATTCATTATTATTTATTAGTGAATTCCTTCATTCATTTGACACATAATCACAGCGCCAGGCCACACTGAACAACCAGAGAATTCTGTTCTGAATGGAATAGCCCCTCAAGAAGTTGTGGTTTGGGACAGGACTCCTGAGTAAGTGGTTAGCATGTGAGATTTGTGCAAATGGGAGTAGGGAGGCCATCAGGGTGGCCTGAGGCTTAGAAATATGACTTAGCACTCCACCCACAGGTTCTGAGCCACAGCCCAGAATGGCTGACAGAAGGAAGCAGTTCCCTAGAGAGGCCCGTGGTCGTGCCCTCAGGACACAAAGTCAGTGCCCTGCTGGATAGGAAGGCTATTCCCTCAGATCAAGGATTTGAGGGAGGAGCCCTTGCAAACCTGCCATCCTACCCCTGCCAGATTCCCATGCCCTTTGTAGGGCACTCAGAACCCTTGCCTTCCTGCCTCTGTCCACTCCTGAGACCATGGTGTCCATTGGTGAAGCTGAGAGGAACACTCAGGGCTAAGACAAACTCCCTCTGCATTTGCCTTCTGTCCCCTCACAAGTTTCTCCCCTGGCAGCAGTGGCTGGGGAAGGAAGCCAAGAGAGGCAGATGTCCAGGCGGGTTCAGTTAGGCTCAGAGCACCAGACTTTGGTTGAGACCATTGACCAGCCGCTACTAAGCAGTGAAACAAAAACAGGGGTGGAGGGACTTCCCTGGTGGTCCAGTGGTTAAATGTCTGCCTTGCAATGCAGGGGACTTGGGTTTGATCCCTGGCTGGGGACCTAAGATGTCACATGCCCCAGAGAAACTGAATCCGCACTCCACAACTACTGAGCCGGTGTACCACAATGCATGACGCAACGAAGGTCCTGCATGCTACAACCAAGACTGATGGGGGCAAATAAATAAATATTTTTTAAAAAGCCAAAAAAACAAAAATGGGGGTGGAGCAAAACCTGGGTTATGGGAGACAGCCATGCTTTCTAAGCCTGCTCATCCCTTGGTGCCATTAGACCCCTGGGTTCACTCCTACTGGTTGTGGGGTGGTAATTGAATTGTGTTCCTTTATTTCGATTTTTGCAGCTGCACCAGACATAAACCAAAATATGTTGGGGTGTGGATGGGAGATAAAAGAAATGCGCTTGAGAGAGAGCTCACAGCCTGGACAGGAAGGACTCTAATGTGAGAGGCCTCAAAACCTCAGCAGAGGGAAGTAGTGTGATGGGGGTGGGGCAGTTAGTGAGAGGGTCAAATTATCAGGGGTTCAAAGAGGTGCTTCAGGATCCTTTTAGGTCCAAAATGTATTATTTTATTTTGTGTATATATATTTTGTTTTGTTTTGTTTTCCTAAAATGTATTTTATGGTTCTATGTCACAAAGAGTCAGACATGACTGAGCGACTTCACTTTCACTTTCATAGGCAAAACACCTGAACTAGCCTATAAGGGAGATATGATTAAAACAAAATCGATCCAGTTACCAAAGATTTCATAGTCTGTTTATGGCGCAGATACTTCTTGAACATCAGGACAGTGGAGCCACTGGCAGCAAAAAAGCTGGTAGGTTCTGCCTGCGGTGTCAAGTTTGGGGTGGGGGCCACTCCAGCAGGGAAGGGTTAGTAGGACTCAGGAAAGGGGAGGAAGGCCCCTCAGGCCAGGGTAGGCAGTTTAACAGCTGTCTCCTTGCCTCAGGCATTTCTATCAGCCCCTTGGTCCCAGAACCCCAGGTTTTCTTGCAAATGTTATGTTCTGATGAAAAGATCAGAGGCTGGGTGGACAGAGTGAGTAAAACCAGCAGGATAAGGCAGTGAGGTGCAAAAACCAGGGTTTGTGGATGGATATCCAGGACAGATGTAGACTGCATGTCCCTTGCCCTCTGGCAGTTTCTAAACCAATTAGCCAATGAGGCTAATGGAAGAAGGAAAGACCATACCCTTTGGGGGCAGGTGCCAGGGGCCCTGCTGCTGTCCTACAGGGGCTGTTATGGCACTGTTCTAGTTTATGGCCTCTCTGCCCCTTTTTTCTCATTTGGAGAGATGACCCTATAATTCCACAGTCCCAGAAGTATTCAGGGTCCTAGACACAGGGAAGCCCAGAACTGGACAGGAACTTCCAGCCTATTTTGCCCAGTGTTCATAATTACAGAAGCCAGACCCTATATCTAAGACTCCCTGAATATACCACCCCCTTGCATCAAAGAAGCCATGCAGATTGTCAGTCTAAGGGCTACACTTGGTTGGATGAGATCAAAACTGGGAGGTGGGTCTGGAGGGTCTATAGAGGAGCCTGAAGTCTTGGGGGTTATGTGTGGGGTACTGAAGGGTGACCCAGCTATAGCAATTCAAAGAGAGAAAGACTAATCAGAAGGCTCCTTCTATCTGCTTCTTCCCAAAAACGTTCTGCCTCCACTCCATCCCCAGAGAAGAAAGTTCTACTTCTTCTCAGGAGGCCCTAAGTATACCCAGGGCTGAGGGAGCCTTGAGGGTCCACCTGGGCACTTGTGCCTCTCATTGGTGGGGACCAGACCTGACCTTTGTTCTAACTTGTCTCACCATACAGCCAGAGAACTGTAAAAATAAAACACATTTATTACCACAAAACCTTATTAATACAGGTCCATAATCCCTTACCCGAAACCCTTAGAGCCGGATATAGTTTAGAATTTAGAATTTTTTGGGCTTTAGAAAGATACCAAGATGTGAATACTGAATATTATATAATACTACCAGAGATGTCTGGGGTGACATCCAATAATCCCCCAAATCAGTATTTCTGTGAAAAAATGTGAAAAGGCACACTAGAGGAAGTAAATGAAGAATATGAATAACCCCACTTGACTCTTTTTCTTTTTTGCTCCATAGTGGGGCATGTGGGATCTTAGTTCCCTGATTAGGGATCAAAACTGTGCCCCTGGCAGTGGAAGCACTGAACCTCACTTCACTTTAGGATTTTTTTTTTTCCCCTCCTGCCCCTCTCCCAGGTCATGTTTTGATGACAAAGTTGGGAAGATGCTTCTAGCTTCCAGAGGTTTTTGTAGATTTCAGAACTGCGAAAAAGGGATTGTAGACCTGTACTTACTTGCCCATTTACAGAACAGCTCAGTTATTTTTGAGGCTTTGGTGCAGTGGTGAGGTGGCCAGGCTGCAGCAGCCAGACTGCCTGTCCTCACATCCCAGCTCTGGCATGAATCAGCTGTGGGACCCTGGGCCTCAGTTTCCTCATCTGTACCACAGAAGTATTCATTACCCCCCACACTCATGCTTGGAAGACTAAATAGCTTAGTATACAATAAAGTACAAAATAAAGGGCTTCCCTGGTGGCTCAGATGGTAAAGAATCTGCCTGCAATGCAGAAGACCCAGGTTGGATCCCTGGGTCAGGAAAATCCCCTGGAGAAAGGAATGGCTATCCACTCCAGTATTCCTGCTTAGAGAATTCCATGGACAGAGTAGCCTGGTGGACTACAGTCCATGGGGTCTCACAGAGCTGGACACGACTGAGAGACTAACATACAATAAAGTGCCTAGAACTCTGCTTAGTATGTGGTTTGCACAGCATGACAACATCGGTGAGAAAAACAGACATATAAGACATGTCTTCAGTACAAGCCAATCATTACAAGCTCACTGCTTAGGTCCTACAGGCCACCAGGGTAGGTTGATTCTTTTTCTAGTATTACAAGCGTTCACATCCTTGGCCTTTGAGCCTCCCAGGGCTGTAGATACAGAAGTTTCAAACTCCCCACAGGAGGCTCCGTTGCACTTTGGCGTCAGCTGAAAGGGAGGCAGCGGGTGCTCTGGAAGGGGTCTGACCTTGTGTCCTTATGACAATGGAGAGCGCTCTCTCTGCCTCGGCTCTGGAGTCCCAACTGCTAGCACATCAAATGGCCCTGAGACTGGATTCTTGTTCAGAGAGGAGACAAGGGGTTTCTGCTCCACTGAACGTGCAAAGGTGAGGCTGGGCCTTCTCCAGACATATCCTTCACAGGCATTTTCATGTGACACAGAGAAAAGGGGTCTTTTCCTACTCTATCAGTAACCTGTGCCTATTGTAAAAATTCAACCATTCAAAAGGATAGGACATAGGGAAAGTATGGTCTGAATTGTGTCCCAACCTTCAGTTGCCTGGGACTAACTAACAGGTCTCCAGGTACCTGTCTTCTGAGCTTCTCCTCAAATACAAAAGGATACCACACACCACACATACACTCCCCCTCACATGCACCCCATATATCCTCTCACCCTCAAACATACACACCCACACATCCTCACCCTAACACACCTCCTCAGTTTCACACACCTACCCTTACTGCCTCTCCTATACCCTCACACACCCAACACTCTAATCTATACAGAAGGAGATCATACATATATACAGAACACACCTATAAAAGAAGCAGGCAGTCAGTCATTTCTTTCTGATGCTAGCAGGTTCACACAGGATGCTGCCCCTATAACTCTTGGATACTTTTCTGGTTTTTCCCTGACTGCCCAGACCCTTGGTTTTCAGGTTGGGCAAGTGGGAATGAGAGTAACATTGCCAAACTCATAGAGTGCCTGAGAAGCTCAAGTGAGATTTACAATTAACATGAAATCACTCTGCAAATTGTCAAGTGTAAGAGGAGCTGAGGGATTACTACGGCCCCCCTTCCCATCCCCCCAAACTGGAAATAATTAGACTTTTAAAAGGGCTTCAGGAAGAGGGTAAAGCCATCTTAGTGGCACAGACTGCTTGTAAGAAGGCTGGTGGGGATGCAGAGGGCTCAGTTTTGGGTTGGGTGGGCCCTTCACAGATCACATGAGCCAGCCAGTGCAGGGGAGCCTAATACTCCACAAAACACAACCTTGATTTGTGACAGTGACTTCTGTCAGCAGATGAGTTGAGCAGCTCTTGATCTTGCTGGGCTTTGAGAATTATGGGGGTCCTATTCACCTGCAGGAAGAAAGGAATGGAGGTGACCCCAATAGGCTCCCCAACCCTCTTGCAAACCCGGATGGTGGCTCTCTGGAATGCTCCCTACCCCTTCTGCCTGGGGGCAGGGGACTGAGGCCAGGGAAAGCATACACACCATGCCCCACCCCCATCCTGAGTTCTAAGGCATCTCTGCTATGTTGGGAACATCTGGGGTTTCCTCTCCCCAACTGGTCCATACCACAATCACCTGGGACTTGCTTGTGAGGTTCCTTATTCCTGGCTGTGGAGAAAAAGAACACAGGAGACCCGGTGAGTGGGTCCCCACCATCCCTCTTCCTCCCCTATCTGGGCCTTTTCCCAAGTCAGTCCCAGGTCTCCCCCAACTGTGGAATCCACAGGGTCCTCCTGGTGGTGTGCAACTGGGGTGGGGTGGGGACATTTGGGCTTTTCTACATGTGGGGGACAGGGGGCAGGACCTCAGCAGTAGTTGCTGCTCCCAGGAGAAAACAGTTCTTGCTGCGGCAGGGAAGGATACATTCCTTCCCTAAAAGCCCTCTGCAGCCAGAGGGCTTCCCACTCCTTTGTTCCTTACCCACCTACCTTGAAGGCACTTGATCAAGCTCACAACACTGCCAATCACCAGCAAGATCAGGATGAGAGAGATAACTATGGCCGTAAGTCCTGGATGAGAGGGCATTTCTAAGAAAAACAGAGAAAAGTGGGCACTCGCAGATCATGGGACTGTCTCCGGTCCCCTGGGACCCTCCCCTTCTCCCCCCTCAGCCCCTCCCGGGCAAGCCCAGCTTCTCACCCCAGGACACAGTGAGCGTGTGATTCAGGCTGGAGTGCTGCACATGGCATATGTATTGGGTCTCATTCCCAGCCGGCACCCACACGGCCATCCATGTCTGATAGGTGCCATCTCCACTGGGGCGTGTCTCCACATACTCAAGCTTTGAATTCAACTTCTTCTCACCCAGCCACCAGCTCAGTGAGATGTCTCGTGGATAGAAGCCCAGGGCCCAGCACCTCAGGGTGGTACCCCCGTCCTGGGCTGAGTGCTTTGTCACCCGGACTGTGGGTGGTTCTGCAAGGAGAGGAGGAGGGAGGAAGACTGCTGAGTGGCTGCTCTCTGCCTATCCCTTAGGCTTAATTCTGGGCTCCTCCAGCATCTTCCAGGGTGGAGGACAAGGAAATGGGGACGAGGTCTCTGTCTAGGGGATGTACCCAATTACTGTTGTAGGCAGGGATGACTGATTTCCAGCTGTTACAAAGGAGCATTGACCTATTAATTGCCATGAGGGGGGCTGACTTTCTGTCCCCAACCTCCAAGGAGCTTCCTCTGGGGGGCTGTTGGGTCCTAGTCTGACATACCCCCTTCTTCCTACAGAGATCCTAGGGTTTTCTCAGTGACTTTATTTACTTCCTCTTTGACTTTGTGCATACAGTAGGTGCCTAATCAGTTCAGTTCAGTCACTCAATCATGTCCAACTCTTTGCGACCCCGTGGACTGCAGCACTTCAGGTTTCCCTGTCCCATCACCAACTCCCGGAGTTTGCTCAGACTTATGTCCACTGAGTTGATGATGCCATCCAACCATCTCATCCTCTGTCATCCCCTTCTCTTCCTTCCTTCAGTACTTCCCAGCATCAGGGTCTTTTCCAATGAGTCAATTCTTCCCATCAGGTGACCAAAGTATTGGTTTCAGCTTCAGCATCAGTCTTTCCAGTGAATATTTGGGGTTGGTTTCCTTTAGGATGGACTGGTTTGATCTCCTCACAGTCCAAAGGACTCTCAAGACCAACAGTTGGAGAGTCTCAAGACTCTCCAACACCACAGTTTAAAAGCATCAATTCTTTGGTGCTCAGCTTTCTTTATAGTCCAACTTTCACATCCATACATGACTACTGGAAAAACCATAGCTTCGACTAGATGGACCTTTGTTGACAAAGTAATGTCCCTACTTTTTCATATGCTGTCTAGGTTGGTCATAGCTTTTCTTCCAAGGAGCAAGTGTCTTTTAATTTCATGGCTGCAGTCACCATCTGCAGTGATTTTGGAACCCCAGAAAATAAAGTCTCTCACTGTTTCCATTGTTTCCCCATCTATTTGCCATGAAACACAGCCCCGCCCATCAACAGAAAATTGGATTAAAGATTTACTGATCATGACGCAGTAGAAGAGAGTTCCAAAAAAACATCTACTTCTGCTTTATTGACTATGCCAAAGCCTTTGACTGTGTGGACCACAACAAACTCTGGAAAATTCTTAGAGAGATGGGAATACCAGACCACCTGACCTGCCTCCTGAGAAACCTGTATGCAGGTCAGGAAGCAACAGTTAGAACTGGACATGGAACAACAGATTGGCTCCAAATAGGAAAAGGAGTACGCCAAGGCTGTATATTGTCACTCTGCTTATTTAACTTATATGCAGAGTACATCATGAGAAATGCTGGGCTGCAAGAAACACAAGCTGGAATCAAGATTGCTGGGAGAAATATCAATAACCTCAGATATGCAGATGACACCACCCTTATGGCAGAAAGTGAAGAAGAACTGAAGAGCCTCTTGATGAAAGTGAAAGAGGAGAGTGAAAAAGTTGGCTTAAAGCTCAACATTCAGAAAACTAAGATCATGGCATCCAGTCCCATCACTTCACGGCAAATAGATGTGGAAACAGTGGAAACAGCGATAGACTTTATTTTGGGGGGCTCCAAAATCACTGCAGCCATGAAATTAAAAGATGCTTACTCCTTGGAAGAAAAGTTATGACCAACCTAGACAGCATATGAAAAAGCAGAGACATTACTTTGTCAACAAAGGTCCATCTAGTCAAGGCTATGGTTTTTCCAGTGGTCAGGTATGGATGTGAGAGTTGAATTATATAGAAAGCTGAGTGCTGAAGAATTGATGCTTTTGAACTGTGGTGTTGGAGAAGATTCTTGAGAGTCCCTTGGACTGCAATGAGATCCAACCAGTCCATCCTAAAGATCAGTCCTGGGTGTTCATTGGAAGGACTAATGTTGAAGCTGAAACTCCAAAACTTTGGCCACCTGATGCAGAGTTAACTCATTGGAAAAGACCCTGATGCTGGGAAAGATAGAAGGCAAGAGGAGAAGGGGATGACAGAAGATGAGATGGATGGCATCACCAATTCAATGGGCATGAGTTTGAGAAAACTCCGGGAGATGGTGAAGGACAGGGAAGCCTGGCATACTGCAGTCCGTGGGGTCGCAAAAAATCCGAAATGAATGAGTGACTGAATAACAACAATATTCCACTATATGTATGTACCACATCTTCTTTACCTGTGTATCTGTTGATGGATGTTTAGGTTGCTTCTGAGAGGAATAGAATAGAATAGTTATACAAGTAGCTATAGATGTCCCAGTAAGGTACTATAGATAGAAGGGGAAACCTAGGAGACTTTGGGAGACCACTCTCAGTTAATGATCAGTCAAGAAAGCTATTGGAACATCATGAAATGAAGCAGGCTTGCTTAACTACAAGCATGAGATATGCCTCGGGCCTTTAGGTGGAAGAAAAATGTCACCACCCTTCTACTGATTTGAATAAGTGCTATGATAATCCTAGTTTGACCTCATGGGTCAGACAGTCTCCTGCCTGATACAAAGGAGGAGCTACTGATGTAAATCTCATGTCTACTCAAAGAAGGTGGTACTTTCTCCCTCCCCCTTTGCTTTGACTATAAAATTGTAGCCCACTTAATCCTTAGGGTAGAGCTCCCTGGCCTGCCTGCTTACATCTCTTCTAAGTGTCCTATATTTATATATCTACTGCTAACCCATCACTTTGCCTCTTGCTGGATTCCTTCTGTGCTGAGACACAAAGAAACTGTTCCTTATTAAGTCCAGACACCAGGTGAGTGATTCTAATGAAAAGATCATGGTTGGAGTCCCATGTGGGGTTTCGGCTGTGTTCAAGTCCTGGCCATGTGACTTAGAGTCCCAATCTGAGGCGAATAGTTTCACTTTCATGTCCTGGCTATTGTAAATAGTGCTGTAATGAACATTGGGGTACGTGTGTCTTTTTGAATTGTAGTTTTCTCAGGGTATATGCCAAGTAGTGGGATTGCCGGGTCATATGGTAGTTCTATTTCAAGGTTTTTAAGGAAACTCCATATTGTATTCCATGGTGACTGTATCAGTTTACATTCCTACCAACAGTGCAAGAGGGTTCCATTTTATCCACACCCTCTCCAGCACTTACTGTTTGTAGATTTAAATATATATATATATATATGTATATATATATATTTATTTATTTATGGCTGCACCGGTTCTCTGTTGTGGCAAGTGGACTTCTCTCTAGTTGTGTTGTGCACATTTAGTTGCCTCGCAGCATGTGGGATCTTAGTTCCCTGACGGGGCTTGAATCCATGTCCCCTGCCTTGCCTGGTAAAGTCTTAATACTGGACCACCAGGGAAGTCCCTGTTTGTAGATTTTTTGATGGTGGTTGTTCTGACAAGTGTGAGATGATACCTCGTTGTAGTTTTGATTTGCATTTCTCGAATAATGAGTAACATTGAACATCTTTTTATGCATTTGTTGGCCATCTGTATGTCTTCTTTAGAGAAATGTCTACTTAGGTCTTTACTCATTTTTTGGTTGGGTTATTTTTTTTTTTTTAATACTGAGCTGCATATTCTGTTTGTATATTTTGGAAATCAATCCTTTGTTGCTTTGTTTACAAATATTTTATTCCATTCTGAGGGTTGTCTTTTCATCTTGTTTATGTTTTCTCTACCATGTAAAAGCTTTTAAGCTTAATGAAGTCCCATGTGTTTATTTTTGTCTAGGAGGTAGGTCAAAACGGATCTTGCTGTGATTTATGTTGAAGAGTATTATTTTGTCTAGGAGGTGGGTCAAAAAGGATCTTGCTGTGATTTATGTTGAAGAGTATTCTGCCTGAGGTTAACATTTGAATCACTGGACTCAGTGAAGCAGACTGCTTTCTGCAGTGTGAGTGGGTCCATACACTCAACTGAAGATCTGAACAGAACAAAGAGGTTGAGTAACGGAGTTCCTCTAGCATGATTGCTGAGCTGGAACACTGGTCTTTTCCTGTCTTCAGACTCAAACTGAAACACTGACTCTTCTTGGGCCTCAAACTTTCTAGCATTTGAAGGAACCATACTACTAGTTCTCCCAGTTCTCAGGCCTTTAGTCTCAGACTGGAACTGCAACATTGGCTCTCCTTGGTCTCCAGCTTGCCAACCGCAGATCTTGGAACTTAGCCGCCATAGTCACATGAGCCAGTTCCTTAGAATATAACTCTTTCTCTCTCTCCATGTAGCCTGTTGGTTCTACTTCTGTGAAGAATCCTCACTAATCTCCCAGGGGAAGGACATAGGACAAATGAGTGCATTTAGCACATAGGTGCTAAATGAGAGTTCCACAGTACTTATTTAATGCACACCAATATGGTGCTTTGGAGAGGCAGGAGCTACTATTAATATCCTCATTATACTGATGAGGAAACTAAAGTGCAGAGAAGGCAAGTAACTGGCACAAGGTCATACAGCCAGTTAATCCTGGATCTGGGATGAGTTATCTGGAGGCTAGGCTCCAATGCCTGAGCTCTGAACCACCATGCTCTGCTCTCACAATCACATCTTCTACTCCTGATGTGATCTGTCCTGTCCTCCCTTTGAGGAATATCCTCTCTATTACCTCAGCTGATTCACGTCCCACCATTCAATTGCCAGACATCCATGGTGTCCTGGGTGTTCTGATCAGCTCCACCCCTGGCAACCTCAGCCAGAAAGGCTTTCACCCTAGGCATTCCCAAGCACCTACCTTCCCTAGTGTCCACCCCAGCCTTTGTGTCTCTAGCCCTGGTTGGCTGGGGTCAGGAGAAGTTTATGATGCACCTGGAGTCTGGGGAGCACATTTATCATGAGGGGTGTCGGGGAGGAAAGGGGAAAAAAGCTTCAGCTTCCCTGTCAGTCCCCAGTGGTCTAGGGACAGGTGAGGGCTGCTGTTCTCCTGGAACCTGAGATCTCTTTCCCAAGGAGCAGAGTTATAGGCTGGTAGATCCCCAAAGGACTTTAGGAGGACCTAGTTTAACCCACTTGCCCTGCAGATGAAGAAAATGAGACCCAGATTAAGAGACTTTATTCCCAAGACCACATTGGAACAGGGGAGACTTCAGAACTCCACACTCTATCTTATTTGGAGCAAAGACCTGAGGTCTGGGCTTTCTTCTTACTCTGCAGCAAAAAGCTGTTGGCTAGCTGGCCATCTTTCTGGACTCCAGAGGGCTTGCCTGAGCCAGGGGGCCACAGCCTGGGGACGCAGCCTGCCTCCTCATTTCCCAGAGACTTATCTGTCAAATGGGATGGCTCTTGAGAATGGGAGCCACAGGCTGAACCTTACCTCTCCGGGTGAATCTCTGGCCTCCCAGCTCCAGGTATCTGTGCAGGGAGGTGAGGCAGGGGCCTTCCAGGTAGGCTTTGTCATACTCAGCATAGCAGCGCTCTGTCTGCCACCAGCTCTTGGTCCACAGAGCCATGGGGTTAGCTGTCACCCAGTTCAGAGTTTCCATGTCCAGTGACAGGTGGTCTTGCCCATCATAGCCAAACAGCTAGAAGCTGTTGGAGTGGCCATCTTCCTGGATCTCACAGCCAAACATGCGCTGAGTGCTGTGTATGCCTGTGAGTACAGGTAAGAAAGTTGTCACTAGTGGGGACTGTGGGTCAAGTCCCTGAGAGCCAGGGAGAAGCCCACCACCCACAGGGATGTCAAAAAAGTAGAGGGACGGGGCATCATCATTTAGATAAAAATCTCCCAAGTAATTTTCATAAGCAGCCTGGGTTGAGAAACCTGCTAGGCTTCTCATGTGGGACAAACACCCCAGTTCATAATTAGACACATCCTTATATCACATCCCACACTATGTGAAAGTTGCTCAGTCGTGTCTGACTCTTTGCATCACCATGAACTATACAGTCCATGGAATTCTCCAGACCAGATGCTGGAGTGGGTAGCCTTTCCCTTCTCCAGGGAATCTCCTCAACCCAGGGATCAAACCCAGGTCACCCACATTGCAGGCAGATTCTTTACCAGCTGAGTCATCAGGGAAGCCCACCTGTGGGTGTAAAATGTTCTCAACAGTAAGACTAAGTCATGCCATGCTTATCCCGGGGGCCCTTGGCTGATGCACAGCCCTTCTCAGTCTCAATCCTTTATATCCTTTGTATCTACTGATTCTGAGGCCTCTGGGGACCTGAGGCTTTTAGTCTGGGCATTTGGGTATCCAGGCACAGACAGGGACGGTGTTGTGTGAACAAGCTGTGCTCCATAAGCACTTCATTCAGAATAAGCAGCAGCCCTGGTGGTGGGCTCAAGCGCACTGTTGCTGAGAAGGAGAAGCTGAGGCGGTACCAGAGGGCCTGGGGGTACTGCGTGAGTGAGGATGAGGCAGGGAAATCCTCTCCCCATCAGCTGAGTTTCAGAACCCAGGTTAGCTAAGGGGCAGGCAAGGGGTTAGGGGGAGACATCATGGGCCCCCGGCTCCTATGATGCTTGCTGCACTGTTCTGAGGCCCTGAGGCCCCTGCTGGACTGTGGGGGAAGTGGACTGAGAAGAGCCAAGTGTCAGAGGCTTGCCCCACACCCTCTGACAAGCACAGCTGCCCGGAGAGTGAGTGTGCAGAAGGTGAAGGAAGGAGCATGGGGCTTCCACCCAACGCACCGGTGCTGTGGTTGTGGTAGCCCATCTCTATCCGCGTCTCCACCTGATGAATCTCTGCCCATTTCCTCTGCTTCTTGGTCTCGTCCTCCCAGTATGTGGCATTCTTGGATGAAATCCATGGAGCCTGGGGCTCAGCTTTGTCCATACGGCTGTCATACTGGATAAAAGGCTGATCATCCACGTAGCCTACAGCCACAAACTTAGGGAGGCTTGGGCCCGGCTCGGACAGGTACAGGTAGTGGTAGCGGAGGAAGTGCGTCCCTGTGGAAACACAAACTGGTCTTGGGTTCACATAGACCACCAGGGTCTGCACCAGGCCTCAGTGTGCTGGGTGAGGTTGGCTGTAGAAACTTACCCAAGAGAATTCATCACGAGCAAGAATGTGTGTGCGTGTGCTAAGTTGCTTCAGTCATGTCCAACTCTTTGCAACCCCATGGACTGTAGTCCACCAGGCTCCTCTGTCCGTGGGATTCTCCAGGCAAGAAAACTGGAGTAGGTTGCCCCTCCTCCGGGGGCTCTTCCCAACCCAGGGATTAAACCCGAGTCCCTATGTTTCCTGCACTGAAAGGTGGGTTCTTTACCACTAGCGCCACCTGGGAAGTCCATTAGCAAGAGTGAAGAAGTGAAGTGAAGTTGCTCAGTCGTGTCCGACTCTTTGCGACCCCATGGACTGTAGCCTACCACACTCCTCCGTCCATGGGATTTTCCAGGCAAGAGTACTGGAGTGGGTTGCCATTTCCTTCTCCAAAGGATCTTCCCGACCCAGGGATCGTACCCGGGTCTCCCTCATTGTAGGCAGACACTTTACCGTCTGAGCCACAAGGGAAGTCCTATTAGCAAGAGTAAGCACTAGCAATTTCAGTGAAAAAAAATATATAAGGGCATCCAAAGAGATTAAATATAGACAGCACCAGTTGAACACTGAGGCCAAAGTTCACGTATTACGGCTTATGGACTTTATTCTCAGAAAGCTTCTCAGCTCCTCATGCAGGGCCTACTTACTCATACTTTGTATTCATCTCTAGTGAGTGTGATTGTCTGGTTTCCAATTTCTCACAAAAAGGGTGGGATATTTTTAAAAAGTTGGTTGCTTGGGAGCTCAATTGATATGGTTAATTAAGCTTAATTCATTTCCCGGACATGCTTGAGAAAGGCTGGACATCATTCTTAGCTTGAACCATTACTGCCAAGCTGGTGGCACCTTGACTCCATTCCCCACTCCCTTCTGTTCCCACAGCAGACATTACTGTGTGTTAGTCACTCAGTCGTGTCCGACTCTTTGTGATCCCAGGGACTGTATCCCACCGGGTTCCTCCGTCCATGAGATTCTCCAGGCAAGAAACCTGGAGTGGGTTGCCATTTCCTTCTCCAGAGGATCTTCCAACCCAGGGATCAAACCCAGGTCTCCGGCATTGCAGGCAGATTCTTTACCATCTGAGCCACCAGGGAGGCCTAAGACTAGTTGATCTCTTATCTCTTTGAGTCCAATGCTGCCTCTCTACCATAACTCCAAACTCATTGATTTAACTTGGTGCTGGAGATGAAATCTACTTAGCAGTCAGTCCTGACTCAAGCTATTCAAATAAGCGCTGTATGTTAAACTCAGGTCACATTTCTGAGATATCCCTGGCTTACTTTCGTACTTAACTTTTAAAAAACTTTTGCTCAGAAGTTTTTATCCCCTAACACTCCTGTCTCTGTGTTATTTTTCTCCAGAGCACTGGAGAGAGTATGCATTTGCACTGACTAGAGAGTACGCATTTGTTTGTCTTGTTAATGGACTCTTGCCTCTGCAGTGTCAGCTCTCCAAGGGCAGGGATTCCTGTTAGATTGTTCTGTTTCCCCAGCACCTAGAACAGCTTCTGGCATACAGTGGGTGCTCATTGGTTGAACATTCACATGTGAAAGGAGTCAAACACATCTCTATACTCACAGCTCTCTTTTTACTGCCTCCTTGTTAATTCAGGCTATACCAAACTCTGCCCAGGTCCTCTGTACCTGCTGTTTCTTCTGCCCCAGGCATCCCCCTTTCTGTTTTCTCTCAGCCACTCTCCACACCTCAGGTTGCAGTCAGGCATCCCTTCCTCCAGGAAGTCCTCCTGATTTCAGCCTGATGTCTCACAGAGGGATCTCAAGAGTGCCCTGTGCTCCCTGTGAAACTATGGATTTCATGAGGGTGGGAAGTCCATCTGCCCTCTATTTACCCAGGGCCTAGCACACAGCTGGAAGTTGCTGTACTGGACAAAAAACAAGAACATGAATGGTATGAGGATAATCAAGAGTTGCCATTTTTGGAGTGACCATTGTATCTGCACTGGTTTAACTCCTCTTCATTCACTACCTTACTTCATCCTTACAATAAACCTAAGAGGTCAGTGTGATTGGCCCCATTTTACAGATAAGGGAATCAAGGCCAAGGGGAGACCAAGTGTAGTACTCAAAAGCATGCATTAGAACGAGGGCAGCCCAGATTCTCTCCCCAGGGACTGCTGCCTTTTTCTAAACTGAGAAAAGGGATGCTCTCTTATCATGCCTGGGGAAACCTCCTCATGGGAGGCAAGAGTGGTCAATGTTAGGAGTGTTTGAGTGAAGGGTTAATCAGGCCTGAACTGGTGTGGGCCTCCTGGGAGATGACTGAATTATCTCTCATGGTGCTGTTTCCTTGCACATCTTTGAGTTAAGATCAGTGTGGGGGTACTCCTGTGCTGGCAGCTGCGAATGGGCACAAAGGTCTTTGGGGGAGAACAGAGGCTATGATTTCTCCATGTCAAGGTGATCCACTCACTCCTTGGCTCTGATCTGCAGCAGCTCTACCTGACCTGGAAGTGAGGGACAAAAAAGATCCTGTGTCTTTGGGTAGCTGCTGGGACTCCTGGGTAGTGAGGAAGCCGTACAAGCTGGGCCTCCGGTCCTGCCTCCTTCTCCACAGCTCAGAAAGCATAGTGGGGTAGGCTGAATAATGCCCCCCAAGATATCCCTGCAACTGTTGAATGTTAGTTTATACGGTAACAGGAGTTTTGCAGATTAAATTAAGGGTCTTGAGATGAAGAGATTATCCTAGATTGTCTAGGCAGGCCCTAAATGTGTCCTTAGGAAAGGGAGGTAGAGGGAGATTCCAAGAAGGTCAGAGAAGGTGATGTGAAGATGGAGCACAGAAAGATGCAGGAAGGCACTATGTGCCAAGAAATACAGTTCTAGAACAGGCAGGATAGGCCTCCTCAAAAAGGGATTTCCTTTTAAAAGACAGGAAGGAATAGCCATTTAAGGATCCGACAGTATTCCAGGTCTGCAGAGGGGAGAGCCAGTGCAAAGGTCCCAAGTTAGAAGCGTATGTCAGGTGTCCTGAGGCTGCTGCAAGAAGGCAGGGAAAAATAAAATGGTGCTGTGATTCAGTGTAGCAGATGTGGGGGTGAAGGAAAGGGCTGAATTCTGAATCCTTCCCAGGCTTGTCCAGATCCGGCCTGGCCCTCCTTGCCATGAGGGCTCTGGTTCCTGGCATCTGCTCTGCCCTGGACTACTTACCATGGCCTATATCCTGGCATCTGGTACCCATCCTGGGAGTCAGGGACCTGCTTTTTAGGACAAGTTCATGACTGTGGCCTGCCTCAGTTGACTTTCAGGTACTGCTTCCCATGTACCCAGTGAGGCACCTGTCACCCTTCCCTCCCTGAAAATCCCACCAGTTTCTGCTCTGCCTACCAGATAGTCTTGAGAGTCCAGCTTGCTCTCTGTGGGGGCTCACACACTGCTCATTGCCATTTTTGCCTAGGAGAACGATCTCAGCTGGAACTAGACTCCCACCTGCTAACTGGACCCAAGTGGGATCATCATGCCTTGGGCTGCAGCCCAGAGTGAAGCAAAAGCAGCTGAGGAAGGCCACCTCCCTGGCTTTGGAGGCGATACCACCTGCCAGGCTGGGGTCAGTGCCAGGCACTGTGGGACCAAGGCAGGAGGAAGTGGGGGCTACACGGCAGGCATCCAGCAGTATCTACTCCTGCAGTGACATGGCCTAAGGAAGTTGCTACATGCCACTGTTGTTTCAGGGCCTGCGTGAACATTAGTTTTCCCCCACTTCCACCCTAACTCTCCGCTGCTGTTCCTAGTCTCTTGGCCACATGGCTGGTCTTCAAAAAGAAGCAGTCCTGCGTCCCATTAGCCTAGCCTCCTTCTTCCTCTGGCCATGGTTGGGGAGGGAGGAGCCAGCCCCTTTCCCACCCAGGCCAGGAGACTTTTTTGCATCTGCCCCACCTCCCCTATGATCCATATGGCACTGCCAGTCCCTAGCTGCATGGCTCTGAGGAAGTTATTTCAATTCTCCAGGCCTTGGTTTCCTCATCTGTAGGCAGGCTCAATTAACTGACCTGCTCCACAGTGCTTGAGCATCCAATGAGATAATGAACATAAGGAAAAAGTACAGGCATGGGGCAGGCTTCCCAGATGGCTCAGTGGTTAAAAAAAAAAATGCCTGCAGTGCGGGAGACTCAGGTTAAATCCCTGGGGCAGGAAGATTCCCTGGAGAAAGAGATGGAAACCTACTTGAGTACTCTTGCTGGGGAAATCCCATGGACAGAGGAGCCTGGTGGGCTGCAGTCCATGGGGTCACAAAGGGTCAGACGTGACTGAACGACTAAACAATAGGCATGGAGACAGCACCTTCTCAGGCTCAGTCCTTCCCTATTCTGAAGGGAGAGGTGGCCTTGGGAAGGAGAGAGCTGGAGTTTGGGGTGAGGTGGGGAAAGATGCTTGGGTCAGCTCTCTGGAGGCCAGGTCTCAGCCCCTGGGACACTGTCTGGAGGCCCTGGCCTCTGTATCCTCATCCTGGCAGAGTTTCCCCACCCCAAGACAGTCCTCCAGATTCCTAGACAGTGGACACGGCCTCCTCCAGGCAGGGGGCTCCTGGCCTCCACCATCCTATCCTTTCTTCAGCAGGCGGGCAAGGTCTTACCTCTAGGCCATGACTTGTTTTCCACCTTCTGCTGTGCCAGGTCTGCCATCACCACCTTTGCCATGGAAACTGGGTCATCGGCCAAGAAGGGCAGCCCCCAAGGACTCTCTGCAAGGGGAAAATGGAAAAGGATAGTATGAATCTTAAGGCATAAACATCCTTCCCACCCTTGTGTTTGCTGGGAGAGATAGTATGGAATGACAACAATGAGAGGTACATTGGAAGGGAAGAGGAACATGGGGGTCTTGCCTCAGGAGTGATGGGAAACTTCCCCAGCAGGCAGGCACAAAGCCAGGAGAGCAGCCAGGACTGGGATGTCTCCATCTGGCTGCCTAACACCACCCGGCAGCTTTGACAATCCTGCCATTGACATGGATTTAGTTGGTTTGGAGGTAAAGGAGGGCTGGACACTGGTAGGCGTTGAAACCTCCCAGGTGATGCTCATATGCTGCCAGAAGGAGAACCCATGCACTCCTGCCTGGCTCGGCCCTGCCCCGCTGCTCAGCTAGGCAACCCTGACCTCTCCCTTTGCAATATTACTCATTTGACAAACATCTGTTTGTTGTTTAAAGAACACTGGAATGGGTTGCCATTTCCTTCATTAAAAAAAAACAAACAGATTATATATTTAATAGGAGAAATGGAACATGCATATACATCTTTGGAGAAATACATATTCATTTTCTGAGAACAGATGTATATTTAGTATATGAAACAGAACACCCAGATACAGAAATCCTCCCCTACATTTTTTACGTTCAAGGACATTTATTATACCATTATTTTTTAAAAATTAATTTAATTGGAGGATAATCACTTTACAATATTGTGCTGGTTTTTGCCATACATCAACATGAATCGGCCACAGGTATACATGTGTTCCCCCCATCAAACCTGCCTCCCACCTCCCTCCCCACTCTATCCCTCTGGGTTGTCCCTCTTCATGCATCAAACTTGCACTGGTCATCTGTTTTACATATGGTAATGTACATGTTTCAGTGCTATTCTCTCAAATTACCCCATCCTTGCCTTCTCTCACTGAGTTCAAAAGTCTGTTCTTTACACGTGTGCCTCCTTTGCTTTGCAGGTGAATTCTTTACCACTAAGCCACCAGGGAAGCCCTGAATCCTCCTATTGCATTCAAGAGCCTCAACTTGGAGGAAAAAAATAACCTCTTTATTTTCACTAAGCTCTAGCTGAAGTTTGGCCCATCTTCCATGCTGAATGGAAGTTCAGCAGGATTAGCAGAACCTGTGCAGTGGTGCATGATAGAATCCACAGATGTTTTCCAACCACAAGACAGTGGTTTCAGACACCTGTAAATATGCTTTACCCTCAATACTTACAAATTCTGGGAATTGTTGCTATCTAATGGCTGATTTTAATGTGTTATCTTAGAAGCACATATATTACATATCACAAATTTATATTTATAGCTAAAAATTTTAATAGCTTATAAAAATATAATTTGGATCCTTTGGAATCATATGTATTTCACTTATGTGTAAAAGGCATTCTGAGACAAGGCCCAAGAACAAATATGGTTAAAAACTGAAAAAAAAAAAAAGGAAAAAAATCTCCGAATCTGGATCCCAGTGTTGCCCCCTAGCGTCCTTTCCGGGCCCTATTTTAAATCTGTAAATCGTACATTTTGAATTTTCTACAGCCGAAATGGCTTCTTGTACTTGAAGCCTTTAGTACAGAGCCTGGAATAAAGGACATCAGCTATTATTACTGCCGTGACGGTGGACACTCCCGGTCTGTGCTAATAATCTTCAGGCCTCTGGGCATTTAGGATGGGTGGTGCTCGGTGGGGGTGGTCGGGAATCCGGCAGGGGAGGGGCGGGGAGAGGATCAGCCCTGCAATTCTGCGTGCAGAATGAAAATTGGAAAAGGATGGAAATTCCCCGCCAAGTCAAAAAAATCCTTGCTGCTCCCCTCATCCGCTACCTCAACAAGGAGTTGCCCGGGCAACCCGAGATAACCTCTGCAGGGAGCCAGGGAGACCTATAGCGATGGGCAGGTGCCTCGTCGAGCAAGCAAGCAGAGGCTTGTGCAGATTCCAAGGCCGCACTCAGATTCCTGCCCTCGAGGAGCTTTTCCCCGGGGCCATCCTCGAGGACCAGGTCTGGGAGCCGAGTGCGAGCGGCGTCCTCCATACGGGCCAAGGGATCCCCGGGAAGCTGTGGCCTCGGCTATCTTGGGTCACCTCTCCGACTGACCATGCTCTCCTCGCCTCCAAACCCGGAATGGCCTCTGTATTCTTGGAGGATCTTTCCCTAGCAGCGCCCCCGGCCCCCGCCGCCCCGGGTTACCTGCCGCGCCCTTCAGCACCGGTCCGGACAGCAGTAACAGCAGCCGCAGCAGTGGTGGCGGCGGCGGCCGCGGGTGCCGCGCCCTCCCGGATCTCCGAGGCCACCTGGTCGCCAGCCTCACGCGCCGCCCGAGGGCGCCGGTCCCCGGGGGGTCCGCCTGCAGTTGTGCTAACGCCGGCCCGTCCCCTCCCGGGTGCCCGGCGGGTGAGCGCTCAGCTCCCTCTGGGCCGCGGAGGGTGCGAACCCATCCTGGCTCAGGCTCAGACGCTGACCAGGTTCCGACTGCGACGCCACCGCACCCCTGGGACCGCCCCCCCCGCCGCTCCTCGATGGCTCCCTCTGCTGGGCCTCGGATGAAAAACAGGCACCAAACCCCATCGATTAATTGTGAAATACAGCCTTACAGCCTTTCGTGTATACCACCTCACGAAAGGAGATCAGGTGGCGAAGCTCAAGTTACAGCCGTCTGGCAAGTCGAGAGGTGTCTCCGACAACTCTGTAGTGATTCAAAAACTCTTGTGGTTTCTGCTGGGGACCCAACCGCTCCTGCTAACCTCACTGAGCTTTCTTACCTCCATCCATCAGGGACGAAAGGCTAAATCTCAAATAGAAGTTAGTGAAAATAAAGGTTATTTTCCTTATCTGGGTTCACAGAACCCCTGAATTTTCACCAGGGACTCTCATATTCAGACAAATGGTTTTCAGCCCAGCATTCTCTGATATTGGAAAATTCATAGGGAGGGCTCTGGTGATCCTGATTGGGGTTAGTGAGGGGAGCAATTTTCACATCACAGGGAGGGAGCAGGAGTGTCAGATGTGCAGTCCTGTCTGGGGACCACCACACAAATGGTGTCCTGCCAGCTAACAGGAGGAAAAGAACCAGACTGTAATGATCTGAGTCTAGAATACAATGTTTGTTGAGTTTTCATATTGTCAAAAGAACACATGGAGTGAAAAGAATAGAGGAAGGTGGGCATCAGAAAGTTTAAGCAAATAAAAATATGTATGTAAAGGAAAAAACCTACAAAATTAATGAATCTGCATTATGATATGATTATTATATTCACAAAGATTGTGACATAGCTGCAGACATTGTTGTTTTTCTCTTGTTCAGTGATGCCTGACTCTTTGTAGAGGACTATACCTCTACAGACTTCCCTTTCCTTCACCATTTCCCAGAGCTTGTTCAAATACATGTCCTTTGAGTTGCTGATGAAATCCAACCATCTCATCCTCTGTCACTCCTTTCTCCTCCTGCCCTCAATCTTTCCCAGCATCAGGGTCTTTTTCAATGAGTTGGCTCTTAATGTCAGGTGGCCAAAGTATTGGAGTTTCAGCTTCAGCATCAGTCCTTACAATAAATATTCAGGGTTGATTTCCTTTAGGATTGACTGGTTTGACTTCCTTGCTGTCCAAGGGACTCTCAAGAGTCTTCTCTAGCACCACATTCAAAAGCATCAATTCTTCAGTGCTTAGCCTTTTTTATAGTCCAACTCTCACATCCATACATGACTACTGGAAAAACTATAGCTTTGACTATATAGACCTTTGTTGGCTAGGTGATGTCTCTGCTTTTTAATATACTGTCTAGGTTTGACATAGCTTTGAAAGTTATTTTTCTAGATAAGCCAGGTTTATTTGGGGGGGCCAAATCAAAGAAATCAACCCAGTTAGCTTTGGTTTGTTTCAAGGTGTAAAGTAGGATAACTAACTGTCCTGGTTTTAGTATTGAAGGTTCTGCATCCCAGTAGACCCGTCAGCCATGTACAAACCAGGACAGTTGGCTATAGGGCATGATGGGCCTGTAACTGTCATTTTTGCTTCCTTTGTACACACTGAATCTTTCAGGAAGGCAGCTGTGCTGCAGATGAAAGAGAAGTTGTACTTTGTGCTGTGGGGTACTTTACCAAGAGAGGCTTTCTGTAGAGCTGTGTTACCCTCAGGGATACTCCAGATTGTCCACACTGCATACTCAGATCAGTCTGCATTTATAGCTGTCATATTTACAGAAATTTTTTGCATACATGTAACTCCCTATGTCATCAGTTTATTTTGTATAGTCAACTAAAACATTTAACTATTCAAACACATGCTATTATTTTACATATTGTAGTTTAATTTTTAATACTTTTTGTTATAATTACAGCACTACATTGACTCCAATTTATAATTCTGTGGGTTGTTGTTCAGTCGCCAAGCCGGACTCTACAACCCCATGGACTGTGGCACGCCAGGCCTCCCTGTCTCTCACCATCTCTCAGAATTTGCCCAAGTTCATGTCCATTGAGTCAATGATGCCGTGCAACCATCTCATCCTCTGTCACCCTCTTCTCCTTCTGCCTTCATAACTCACAGCCTTGTTGTGGCAAAGGGGCTTGGGTAACTCAATGAAGTTATGAGTCATGCCATGCAGGGCCACCCAAGACAGATGGGTCACAGTGGAGAGTTCTGACAAAACATGGTTCACTGGAGGAGGGAATGGCAAACCACTTTAGTATTCTTGTGGTGAGAACCCCTAAACTATATAGAAAGGCAAAAGTTCTATGGGTATACAGATTAAATTATCTTTGAATTTCTCTTCAGAAAGAAAATGATGTTATAAAATATTTGTAACAAGGAGAGATATTCTGATGGGGCTTTGATACCCACCACTGGTAAGACTTGGATCCTGAGCAGGAAGAGGGGTCAGGCCCTTAGAGGTGGTGAGAATTGACCTGGTTCTTGACAAAGGGGGCAAGGAAGATGAAGGTGTAGGATCAAAGGCAATTCTGGGCAGGGAAATGCAAGTAGAGTGGTGTGTGGGGAGCAATGGGAAATGGGGGGGGGTGGTGGAAGGAAAGATCACAGAGCTGAGGGTTGCTGGGGGCCTAATCACAGAGGGTCTTGAGTGCAGAACTAAGGAATCTGCATGCTGGCCTCAAGGTGTAAACAGTCAGATCCAACCATCCATTCAACTGCTCTGCAGCAGGTACTTGGCACAGGCAGGAACCAGGTAAGGTTACTGCCAGGAGAAAGTCCACAGTCTGGAAGAAGGTGATTTACATTCATTATCCTAGTAAACAGCCAACACCAACGCATAAGTAACGGAGGATGGATCAGACAGGTCCTGGTCCAGACCCTTTACTTACAGCTGCCGTTCATTCCACTCAATAACCTCTGAGGCAGGACCATCATTATTTCTCCATTTCGAAGATGGGTAAAGTGAAGCAGATTGAGGTTAATTCAGGCAGCTTGTAAGAAGCTGAGCTAAGATTTGAACCCAGGCAATCTGAGTCCAGACTCCAGGCTCTCAAGCACTCTTAAAGTGCATAAGGACCACAGGGCACTCTAAGTGCTATGATAGAAGTTTAGAGGAGACACTGGAAGGGATTGGCCATTGCCTAATGGGAATTTACAGTGAGTACTGACAGCTGTCCCTGGGTCCAGGTAGAGGGTAGGACACTGGCTCTGTGAGGGAGGAAGAGAAAGACCCCAAGAGGCCATCCTCATCTAGCAGCCCCATGGGAAGGGCTTTCTGAGAGGTCTGGGCACCCATCCAGCACCCTGCTATGTACTTGCTGCTCACCCTGGGATCAGCAGTGTTTCTAGAATTTCCCCTAGACCTCCTCTACTTGCCTGGTTACTTAGTCTTGGTTCAGTGGCCCATTCACCTAAGGTCCTTGTTTTAGGGACATTGGCCAAACTCTTCCCCATCCCTGGCTCCATTCTCTCCTCTGGATCTCCGTCCAGACATCCAGGGATGATTCTCCATCAAATACTTCTCATGAGAGCTGAGGGCTGAATTCTCCTGGAGGTGCATCTGAGACCCTCAGAATCCCTGATCCCTCGTTGTAGAACAGCTCACCATCAGGGCTGAGCACCCAGACGCTGGAGCAGAATCCCAGGTCTACTCCTAGAAGGATGGGAGGCTCACCGTCAAAGTTAAGTTGTCAAAATCAATTACCTTCTATCTCAGTCAGTTAATACAATAATCAACAATTCTGAAATTAGCAACATTAGCATAAACAACATTCATTACTTTTGTGGAGTGAGTCTGGGCCAGGATTTCTACAGCCAGGACTTCCACAGGCTCTTGTAGTATATGTTGGCTTCTACAGAGAGAACCCAGGCAACCTGGATTTCAGAGGACCTCATTTGATTGCATAAACCCCTTGTTAAAGGAAGAAAGGAAAACTTAAAAGCTGAGATTAAGCATGGACAGCTTATAAGACACTGTCTCTTTAAGCAAAGCGAGAGTGATTGATGTGGGTTTTGCAGAAGCACAGTGCTCAGAGGTTGGGGATTTTCAGAGTTGAGAGTGTTTACTTTCAGGGCTCTGGCTGACCGGCTGACTTTCAGAGCTGTGGTCACAGGGAGAATGGTTATAGTTTGGTGATCACACAGGTTGTAAACAGATTCTGGTGGTTTCTTTTTACCATGGCTACATGGTAAAGGCAGTGAGAGCTTTTCAATTCTCACCCTTCACAATTTTATCCTTCACTACCCTTCATCCACCATAGGCTCCCTGATCAAAGTCTTCACTGCTCTGGCCTGAGATCTTTGAGGAGAGAAGGAAGAAAGAAAGTTGGTGAACAGGTGGGGGAGCATTGCCTGAGAGCAGGAAGGAACCTCAGAGTGCTCCAACCTGGAGGTCTTGCCCTCTCTCACACCTTTCCCACCTTTCGAGGTCTGCTTAACTCACCTTTAGAGTAAAATGAGGCGAGAGAAGAGATACTAAAGGTGGTCCAGGTTCACAGTCAGGAAGGACCCTGGGGTATGTATGGGGCTGGAAGGAGAGAGAAGAGTGGAAATGGATGAGGACTCCAGGCCAGTAAGCATGAGAAGCTAAAATGACCATGGTCCTGGCAACTTTATCTGAGAAACTTGCTTTATGGTAGCAAACCCATGTGTGCGTGCATGCTAAGTCACTTCAGCCATGTCCGACTCTTTGCCATCCTATGGCCTGTAGCCCACCAGGCTCCTCTGTCCATGGGAGCAAGGCAAGAATACTGGAGTGGGTTGTTGTGCCTTCCTAACCCAGGGATCAAACTCACGTCTCTTACATCTCCTGCACTGGCAGGCAGGTTCTTTACTACTAGCTCCACCTGGGAAGCCCAGCAAACCCATGAAGAGGGTGCTGATGGAGGGAAAGAGAGGGCTACAGGTGGGATGCAGGGTGCTGGAACTTCCTGCCAGAGGGTCTCAACATCCACACCTTGGACCAGGAGGAGCCACATGGGGTACCCAAGTTTGATTAGGCCTTTTATCCTTTCCAGGGTGAGAGCACATTCCTTGTCCCTGTTCCCCCCACCCCTTATTTCTGGGGGGCAAACCCTGAGCAAGGAATACTTGTAGCCTAGGGCTTCTGCTCTGGGAACCCAGAACACCTGGGTTTTCACACTTGCCATCACCCTGCCCTTGGAGCCTGAAACTTCTCTCTGTGAGGTGAGGACTCCACTCTACCCCTGCTTGAAATGCTTCACCTGGGTGGCCTCTACTGCCGGTCAAATGACTCTTCTATACGTCTGATCTTTGACGTTCTGGAAATTCACTAACTGCAGAGATAAACTGTAATATGCTGAAGAGTTTAGCAAAGAGTTTTGCTTAGAGAGTGTTAAAAACCACAAGGAAAGGAAGGAAGGTTGGTTAGCTGAGATCACACACATTTGAGTGTGGGGTGCACAGCAGGTTCTCCATCATGTTTGGTGCTAAATTACTCTTACTTTGAACTTTCTGTAAAACATGATGATATTAATGGAGCTGTTCCTTATATGTCAATGGAGTTATATGAGGTTGATTTGTGGTGACTTCAAGTTTTCAAAAAAGGCTCCAAGAAATAAATTCAACTTGTCCATTAAAAAATTTACCCTCATTTTCCAAATGAAGAGATGGAGATATATATGGGTGCCACTAGAAATGGAATCAAGACAAGTGCTACATGCTCTTGCTTAAAGTTAATTTTTTCAAAGCTAATTTTCAGCCCTTCCTGTAGGAGGACAACTGCTGCCCAGGAGACAGTAAGGCCCCAGTAGACCCTGGGATATCCTCAGCGTCGTATCCCCAGAAGCCCTGCATGGGGAAGTGCTTCCACATTTGCTGAATGAGGTGTTGATATTGTGGATGCACAGCCTCTAATCACTGGAAAAGCAGTGAGCAGCACAGCTTGGCCATCAACTCTACAAGGGCACAGTGGGCTGCCGTGATGAGGGGCTGGAGGGACAGGTACTGGTCTGGTCCATAGGCTTGCTCTTGTCCTTTAGGAACCTCTTCATGGAACCTCTTCATGGACACACTCATGCTCCAGTCCAGACTTTGCTTCTCAGCGGCCATATCACCTCCCAGTTGTACTTGGTAATGAGAGTGACATGGCAGACATTGGTCTCTAAGTGATGCAGTAGTCCTTCACAAACTGGCAAAGCCCTTGGATGCTGCCATCAGCCAGGATCTAGAATCTGCCCATGAACTGGAGAACATGGCCCTGGAAGGCTCCAGCCTTATTATAGTTTCTCTGGGGCAGGAGGTAGGATGGGGTGTAAGAACCCAGGGAGGCTGCCTCACAAGACTGGCTTTCTGTGCAAAGCCTGAGGATCCTTTCAGGTACACATGAACTTGTTTACAAAATAGAAATAGAGACACTGATGTAGAAAACAAACATGGTTACTAGGGGATGATGGGTGGGGAAGGGATAAATTGGGAGATTGACACTGACATACACACTACTATGGAAATGATAGATGACGGATAAGAACCTGCTGGACAGCACAAGGAATTCCACTCAACGCTCTTAATGACCTGTACGGGAACACAATCTTAAAAAAAATAAGCGTGGATATATGTATACATATAACTGATTCACTTTGCCGTACACCTGAAACACAATATTATAAATCAATTATACTCCAATGAAAATTTAGAAATAAAACCAGAAGGTTCTTCCCGGGTGGTCCAGTGGTTAAAAATCCACCTGCCAATGCAGAGGACATGGGTTCGATCCCTGGCCCAGGAAGATTTCACAAACTTCAGGGCAACGAACCCCATGTGCCACAATTACTGAGCATGAGCACCTAGAGCCTGTGTTCTGCAGCAGAGAAAAGAAAGAAAGAGCTAAGTCGTGTCCAACTCTTGGGATCCCATAAACTGTAGGCTGCCACACTCCTCTGTCCATGGGATTCTCCAAGCAAGAATCCTGGCGTGGTTGCCATTCTCTTCTCCAGGGGATCTTCCTGACCCAGGAATTGAATCCAGGTCTCCCACATTGCAGGCAGATGCTTTACTGACTGAACTACACAGAAGAGAAGCCACTGCAATAAGAAGCACCATAAAGAAGCCCTGCTTGCCACTACTAGAGAAAGCCTGCACAGCAATGAAGACCCAGCACAGCCAAAAAAAAAAAAAAAAACTAATTAATTTAAAAAAGCAAAAAAAAATGATGCATATTCAAACACATTGTCATTATTAAAATTTTATTATTAATGAGAATATTTACTGGGTGAAAAGGTTTTGTGTATATTTAATATGCAAAATAAATGTTAAAATGTAAAAAATAAAGCCTGAAGACCCTTTCAGGATATGCAATTTGTATTTGTGCTTTTTGGTACATTGAACATGGATAGCTGGAAGCTCTCTGAGTCTATTTTATGATTCTCTCCTCCACACAGTGCTTTTGTGTGGATTGCCCTACTTCCGGGCTGCTTCCACCACTCCAACCTTGACAGCCTATTCCTCCCCAGGGTACCAGCACTGGTCAGCCAAGCAGGGGATGTCTTGCTGTCCCCTGACCTGCTGGGTGAGATGAGTAGTCCTGGACCTCAGGTCTGGGGTCTCTACAGGGTGATGACGTGCTGCTTCCTGAATCACTCACCCTGGCTCTCACTGAAGTAGCCCATCAGGATATGCAGGCAGTCTTGGAATCAGCGTGACTCCACTTTCCAATGCTCAGTGTCAGCCTGGGTGACCATTAGGTCCTCTCGGCACATGAAGGCACTGTACTCAGGGATTCTGGGGTGAGCCTGTGATACCACATGGCAAGAACAGCAGAGAGTGGGATCCTCGGAGGGGAAGAAGTTCCTGTCTCTAGGTCATGATGGAGCTCAGTTGTCTTGACTTCACTGGTTCAAGCCTTTTGCATGATCCCCACTTTAGAGATGAGGACACAGAGACACAGAGAAGTTAGTCTTCTGCTCACGATCACAGAGCTGGGAAGCAGATGGACTGGGTCGGAAGCCAGGCTGTGAGGTTCCAGAACACACATAGGGTCCCTGCAAATCTGAAGGGAAAACCCAGTGATCTTGCCACCACACTCCCACCCTTCATAGGCTCAGAAGCCCTGGGATCCAGCTCTGGGTTGGTCCTTGCTAACTGTGTCACTTGAACAATAGTCTCTGCAATGGAAATACTAAATCTCTTTGTGAGGCAGGAGAGTGGACAGTGACATGGCCTGGCTGGGACTGGAAAAGGTGGGAATACACAGGGCTGCACAAGAAGAGGTATGCCATGTCACTAGTAGAAGAGCTGGGCTTTAGGGCTTCTTTGGGAAGTAGGGATCCTGGGCTCCACAACCCTCTACATCTTACTGCACATAAAATAGGCTCAGAAGGAAATGAGACAGGGAGGGGAACAAAAGCCATACTAGGCGGGTTTGGACAAGGGGAAGCAGATGACAAGGGCCAATCCAGGTTCCTTCCCCTAGAGATGGTGCCTTCTCAGGGGCCACTAACTTGATCTTGAATTGCTTTCAGCTCCTGAATTCTCCATCCCCCAGTACCCCCCTAGTGTGGGAAGTGCTGTAAACCCTCAAGAGATGATAAAATAGAGGTGACCTGGGAAACCTAACTGAGGTAAGTTATATCTGGGAGGAGGAGGAGGGTCAGGGACTAGCCAGGCTTATTTGGGAATGGCATTCTAGGGACAGATTCATCATCACTGGGAAAGAGTCTTCCAGATAGGGGTGTCCTGGAGACCTAGGAACAGGTGTTGACAGTGGAATTTTAGAGACAGCCACGGAAACTAGCTGCTGGTTGGAGGAGCTTGAGCCCAGGATGGAGTAGAGGAGGCACTACTCTGCTTCACCCAAGACCCCTTTTCTCCACTGGACCTTCCTGGACCCTCTGTCATGTTTTCCAGGTGATGCAAATGAGGCAAAAGTTGGGAAAGCAGCACCTTCCTTTCTCGTGTTGTTAAGTGTCTGCGTCTAGCTGGTCTCTTGGTGCTGTAGGTGCAACAGGGGTGGCAGCTGGTGTAGGGAAAGTGGCAGGTGTGTAAGCAAGTGCTTTCTAAGTGTTAGAGCCAGCAGGTAGTTAGAAATGAGCAGGGTAAAGGGGGGCCATGAGCCAGGTGGCAAGAAACCATACATCTTGTGGTGACAAGGGTCCTAGAGGCAGACAAAAGAGGCAGAAAGGTGGGAATCTCTAGCGACAGACTGTAACTTTCTGCTCACTATGCCCTCATTACAATAGAAGTAGCTTTGCAGATAAGAATTTGCCATCATGCATTGACACCAGGACACTTCCAATCAAGACCAAATATGAACAAAAATCTCTTCTCACCTCCGGAAGGTGGAACCATAGCAGAGGGACTGCTGCTGCTGCTGCTAAGTCGCTTCAGTCGTGTCCGACTCTGTGCGACCCCATAGACGGCAGCCCACCAGGCTCCGCCGTCCCTGGGATTCTCCAGGCAAGATCACTGGAGTGGGTTGCCATTTCCTTCTCCAGTGCATGGATGTGAAAAGTGAAAGTGAAGTCGCTCAGTCGTGTCCGACTCTCAGCGACCCCAGGGACTGCAGCCCACCACGCTCCTCCGTCCATGGGGTTTTCCAGGCAAGAGTACTGGAGGGGGTGCCATTGCCTTCTCCGCAGAGGGACAGGAGAGAGCTATCAGCCCTGCTCAGCCATTGGTCGGTGCCGCAGTGGGCCCCTCCCCCAAGCAAGCAGCTGTCAGTCAGCGACTCAGTGGTTCCACAACTGTCAAAGGGCAATCAGCAGTGATCCTGCTCAGCCATTGGTCGGGGAGCAGTGGGACTCTCCCCCCTTCTGTATAAAACGAACCCAAATGGGTACTGAGGAGAGATGGTTTGTTTGTGTTTGTTTACTATTTATTTATGGCTGTGCTGGGTCTTCATTGCTGCGAACGAGCTTTCTCTAGTTGTGGTGAGCAGGGGCTACTCTGTAGTTTCGGGGCTCAGGCTTCTCAGAGTGGGGGCTTCTCTTGTTGAAGAGCCTGGGCTCTAGGCTGTGTTGGCTTCAGTAGTTGTGGCACCCCAGCTTAGTTTCCCCTTGGTAGGTGGAATCTTCCCAAACCAGGGATCCTACCTGCATCCCCTGCACCGGCAGTGGATTCTTAACCACTGGACCCCCAGGGAAGTTCAAGAGATGGTTTTTTGGTAATCTGCTATCTTCTTGGTCTGTTGGCTTTCCAATTAAAACTTTTATTCCTGTTCCAACAACTTGTCTCCCAATTGATTGGTCTGTCTATTTTGAGAGAGGCAGAGAGAGCTTGGGCTCGGTAATAGAACTAGGATGAAAATCAGGAAACACGATCCAAGACCCCTCTTTCTTCAGTGACTATTCCACCCAACCATTTTTATACCCCGTATCACCAATTTGCCAAAGGAACTCAGGGCAGTTATTCACATGAGCCTGCTCACTCTTCCTTCTGAGACTGTGCTATCACTTCATAAATCCTCACTTTGCTTTCTTGGCCTCCATGTCTTGTCTCTAAACTCTTTCTGTGATAAGACACACATAGCATTAGTGGCACAATGCTATTTACACGAACACAAGGTTGGATTTATCATCCTCTGGCTCAGGAATCATTCTTTACTGATAGAGGGGATGCTGTGGAATGTGGGTGACTGCAGTAATAACTAAGAGCAACTGCCTGAGATGACAGTTTTGCCTGCAAGGACTATTTTACTACTCTAATACAGAGTCTATGTAAATTGGTTTAGATAATGAAGAAAGAGACTGAAACGAAAATCCTTCCCAGAGAGCTGGGGGGACCCATGCAGACCTGATCAGACTACAGCAGACTGTCACTGACCCACAGATTCCACTCTAGTATTAATGGACAAGATGCTGGGTCATCTGAGAGGAAACTGGGCCCCTCTCATTTCTCAGCCCTGTGCTGAGGCCAGGCCTGGATCCTACACTATTGGGTGCAGGACCCCTTGGGTTTGTGGGACAAATGCAAGGCTGGCAAGTGAAGGGGTGCAGATCACACCTCCTGGAGAGGCTTAACTCTATCCTTTGAGCAGCTGTAAGCACTGGAGGCAGAAGAATAACAACTGATTACAACTTGAAGTTGAAGTCACTTGTGTTGTTGCCCTAAGTCTGCCTTCCTAATGTTGACTTAAAAAATAGTCACCATCTAAAACTTGAGTTATGTTTTTTGGTGGGAGTTTTTAGGACTTCAAGCTTGGGAGACATCATCTCAAGCAACCTGAGAGAACTGCCTTGAGGAGGTTGGGCCAGAAGGAATCAGGTTACACAGAAGTTTGCAACAAAAGGTAGGTAGTCTGAACATCAAAAGATTATGGTTAACTAAGGAAAATCAGATATCTCAAGGAATTTAGCACTGTTTTATGTATAGGAAGATGCAAGAATCTGGGTTCACTAAAATAATTCATTTTATATGCAACTCAGCTATCTGTGGCCAGTATCCTGTGTTTTTCACATCCCCCTTTCCCCTAGGTGCTCACTGTGGAGAATGGCTGATGGCTGCCAGATAGCAGGTATTGTGCTTCCTGGGCACCCTCTGAACTCAGAAATTCACATTTGGAGGTCTGGAATTGCTGAAGGCTGTGACATCCTTGTTTACTGAAATGGTGGGAAATACTCCATTGCTCACTAAAAACTATCTTTACTTCTCAAGAACATTTGTATTTACGAACATGTCAAACACACATTAAAGTAGAAAGAAGAATATAAAGACCTCTCCTTATACCAACTGTTCAGATTGTATAACCTGCATTTTCTTTACCTTGATGCCCAAAACTCCACCTTTGTGCACTGGTGTCAAACTGAATCTTGGAGACAGAGTTTTGGGTGAAATAGAATAGCTTTACTGCTTTCCCAGGTAAAGGGGGACACAAATGGCCTCAAGCTCCTCAAAACTGTATCTTTCAACCTGGGAGGATTTGGTGGAGTTTTTATAGCAATGGTTCAATGGTAAGATTGCTAGTAAAATTAGAGTATGTGCAGTGCCTGCACATTCTTTTAATCTGGTCTCTCAGATAATCTCTTCACATGCTTCTGTGGTTCTTGAGGTTATCAAACTGTGACCTTCTCTCTGGAGTGAAGAATGCTCCATCAAGTAGTTAACATCTTCCATTCGGTGGGAGTTTTCATTTGGCAGAAGAACTTAAAGATATATTCATAAATATCCCTTCAGGGGGAATGAGGACCCTGCCTCAAGGCTGCACTATTGTTTCTTGACTGTCTCCTACCTTGTCCTCTTCAGTCACATCTGACTCTTTGCAACCCTATGGACTGCAGGCTCCTCTGTCCATGGGATTCTCCAGGCAAGAGTACTGGAGTGGGTTGCCATTTCCTCCTCTAGGGGATCTTCCCCACCCAGGGACTGAACTCACATCTCTTAGGCCTCCTGTATTGGCAGGCGGGTTCTTTACTGCTAGCGCCACCTGGGAAGCCCCTTGTCCCTGCATTCCCTCCCTTCTCTGATTTTTATTGTTCAGTCACTAAGGCATTTGTCTTTCCTATCAGCTCAACATTTCAAATTTTACTGACTGAAATGTGTCCATTTATGTGTTAATTCATATGATGGCTGAAATGCGTCCTTCTCATGAAAGAGCTACATGTTCATTTACAAGTTCAAGAGGGTTATGGTTCAGTCACTCAGTTGTGTCTGACTTTTTGTGACCCTATTGACTGCAGCATACCAGGCTTCCCTATCCTTTGCTATGGAGTTTGCTCAAGCTCATGTCCATTGAGTTGGTAATGCCATCCACTGAATAGTAACTGTTTGAATCTGCCCTTTAAACTTAGGGAAGGTCTTGGAGGCTGAGTGAAACCTATTTTCTACAAATAAGAAATGGGGGACACAGATTTTGTGCCCAGGAGCCCCTAAGGGTCCTCCATGTGAAGAGGAAAAGTTAAATTTTACATAACCTCCTGCTCATTCTGCCTCTGTAACTCAGCTTGTTCCTTGCAAAGTCTGGGTCACGTGGGTCACGTAGTCTTGGAAAGTGGGGACTTAAAACAATACTAGGAAATGGAGCTTATCTCACTCACCTCTGTCCTGCTCTTTGGAATTGTCCAGTCCCTGCCATCCTGCTTAATCATGCCTGTCCATGTAAAGGTCAGGCATCCCCCTCCCCATCTTAACCACTGTTCCCGTGTGCGTGAAACTCCTTCGTTTAGACCAGTCTATTAGCAGCTAGTGTTGCCCACTATGAAGTGAAGTGAAAGTTGCTCAGTCATGTCCAACTCTGCGACCCCATGGACTGTACAGTCCATGGAATTCTCCAGGCCAGTATACTGGAGTGGGTAGCCTTTCCCTTCTCCAGGGGATCTTCCCAACCCAGAGATCGAACTCAGGTCTCCCACATTGCAGGCGGATTCTTTACCAGCTGAGCCACAAGGGAAACCCACTATAATCTGTCTATAAAAACTCTGTAACCCCTTTGTTCAGGGCTCAGAGCTTGCAGTGGTAACTCCTCTGGGCCCACCGGTGTAATAAACCTGAGTTCTCCAGCTCTCTGAGGGTGGTGCTTGGTTTCTCGGTTACTGGTTTCTGAAACATTTTTGGAGGCCCCAGCAAGATGCCAACCACGCTGGCCCCTTGAGTTGCCAGACTGGTGGCTTGGCTAGGCCAGAGTGGAAGAACCCCAAGACGAATGAGGAGGCACGCCACCCAACAGTTTTCTGGGTTCTCTTTTGGACTGGCATTCTGACTCTTCAGACGGCTGAGCCCTGATGGGACTCATTGAAGTGATGACCAACTCACCAGGAATGGCCACAGGATAAGGTCCCCCCAAGGGCCAGTCCCCAGTCAGATCCTACCCCACCGGGTAGAAGAGGAGACTGATCATCTCCTTGGAGCTCCCAGGAAGGGAGCATCAGATAGAGAGACCTAGGGACTCAGGAGAAGGGAGGCATTGCGATAACCTCTGAGTGATTGTGTTTGCGATTGATGACTGAAGGGAGTAAGAGCAAGCTCCACCGTCCTCGGACTATGGAGCCTGAGAGGGTCCAAAACCTGTGTCTGTGATGACCTGATAAGGCTAAAAGTCAGTGCCAGTCTCTGGGGGATTCTATCCCTCCCTATCAGGCTGGTCGGGTTGGGGATTTATACCAGTCTGCCAGTGCTAAGAGGCATCTTAAATCTCCCTCAGGAGAATGGCCAGGCAGATGAAAAATGAATGTGAACAAGTGTGTGGCCTGATTTGCTTATGCTTCAGGCTCGATTGTGTGGCTTCATGGCTACGGAGTCTGAGCTGACCCTAACTTGCGGTTCTGTGGTGACCTCATGGCTCAAGGCGGTGTCTGCCTCTGGGGAGACCCTGTCCCTCCCTGTGAGACAGATCCAGATCAGGGGTTTATACTGATCCACCAACGCTAAGAGGAACCTAAGTTCCCCCCTGGGATGCAGCCAAGCGGGCACCTGAATTGTTTCCTCTCTTGAGGGAGCACCCACCCTTGTTTGTCTCTGTAGCACCGACTCAGGGCGGGATACACAGGGAGGGAGGAATTATTGATTACTGTTTATCCTTCCATCGACTGACTCCTTGAGCTGATATCTAAGAGATTAGGTTTTCCTCGAAACCCTGTCAGGTGGATTACATTGTCAACATGAGGGGCAGTTCCTCTAACCCAACAGTTTTAGATTTCATGATAAAGAACTTTAAAAAGGGCTTTGCTGGAGATTACGGAGTCAAGATGACCCCCAGGTAGCATCGTAATTTATGCGAGCTCGATTGGCCGGCCTTTGATGTTGGATGGCCGCCAGAGGGCACTCTTGACCTGCCCACCATCTGCGCATGCATGATCCAGGACATCCAGATCAGTTTCCCTACATAGACTGCTGGTTTCTAATTAGCACAAACCCTGCTAATTGAGCAAGATTTTGCACAAACAGACAGGGACAGGGTAGGGTATTTGTGGCCCAACCACTCATAAGGAAGAAAGAAGAAGGGGGGGAAAAAAACCTATATTATAGGGAGAACTGGCAGAAGATCCACTGCTGTCCCCACCATACATTCTCATGGCTCCACAGGCCCTGGCACAGCCAGCGCTGGACCCATTGCAAAACCCTGTACCCTGCACCACCTCATGAACAAGACTCCAGGCCCGAGCCGGTAGGGAAGCGGCTCCACTCGGCCAAGCAATCTAACCAGCTGGCTGCGGCCTGTCAGATGCCGCTGTGGGAAACAAGGTCCTCAACAAGTGTATGAGGATGGCTCAGTCCAGCCTGGTTGCTCCATCCTCTATTACCAGCCCTTCAGCACTGCTGATCTAAATTGCAAGCACCATAACCCAGCATACTGTGATAAACCGCAGGCTATGACTGACATCCCAGAGTCCATTTTCTACACCCATCAGCCTACATGGGACAACTGTCATCAGTTCCTTATGTATCTTTTGACCACTGAGGAAAGGCGATGCATCTCAACAGAAGCCCAGAAATGGATCCGAGGACAAGTTCCTGCAGAAGTCTTAGATGTGGAAGGATGGGCGCGAGAAGCGATGCCAGAGACGAGACCTTGTCAGGAAGCATTTAACAGGAGGCTTCCTGTGTGCCGTTTTGGATCTGTAAGGAATCCTCTGGTCCTTATTAATTCTTGAATATTCAGGAATTAAGAGGAGAGGCACGCCTTTCCCGCTTTTCCCAGGGCTGAGGAATCCAGGCATTTCCTTCCTTAGTTTTTCCATATGGTGAAAAGTAACTATTTACGACCCTCTTTTCATATGGATTGCCTCTATTGCTCCTTGCTTCCTTGGTAAACTTGTAAAGTCTGGTCTCTTGATCTTTATCTAAAGAAGCTACTGGCATATATACTCTTACAGAATTTAATAAAGCACCTTTGCTCCATCAGAGCTTGGGTCCTGATGTCTTTCCTTCTCTCTCTCTTTATATATATATATACATATACATATATCTATTTCTGGCTGATTCCCTGGAGCGCAAAAGCTGACTGCGTTAACCCAGGGAATATTTGTCTCTTTCCTTCTTTCACTTTCTCATCGTCGACTCCGCATCACCAGGTTCTGGTCCATTAAAGGACCAACAAGACCTAATTGGGATTTCAATACCTGAGAAGGACAAGAAATCCTGAGCCGCCATCATGATGCCATTCTCCATGGACTTCGATTGGGAGCCAAAAAACCCATCAATATGTCCAAAACTACACTGATAATCTAAAAAGTGTGTGAGACCCCCACTGATTTCTTTGAAAGACTGTGTGAAGTGTTCCTGACCTACATCCTGTTGGACCCTGAGACACCTGAGAATCAACAGATGATTAATGATGCCTTTGTGGCTCAATCCTGTGCAGACATCCAATGAAAGCTCCAAAAGCTGGAAGGCTTTGCTGGGATGAATGCAACATGGCTCCTCGAGGTAGCAAATAAAGTCTTTGTGAACCGAGACCATGAAGCTCAACGAGAAGCAGATAGAAAAATGAAACAGAAAGCAGCCCTGCTAGTAATGGCATTGAGGAGCTCAGATCCAGTGAAACAGATTGTTCCCTCATGGAAAAAGGAAACTGAGAAGAGACCACCACTATGCTGTGACCAGTGAGCCTATTGCAAAGAGGCCAGACACTGGAAGAATGAGTGCCCCCATCTCAGAGGGACATCTGAAGGGTCAAAGAAGTTCAGTCAACCCAACAAAGGAAGGTATCAGCCTGAGCCAGCCATCTAAAATGTTATTGGCCTGGCTGGAGCTGAATCAAAGTAGGGAGGACTGGGCTCCCTGATCCTGGGCCCCCGGGAGCCCATGGTCACCATGAAAGTAGGGGACCAAGAATCAATCACTTTTATGGTGGATACCAGAGCTGAACACTCCATGGTAACCACAGAGTGGTTACTTGTGGCTCCCTTCACAGGCTGAACAGCAGCTATTGTTGGGGCCACAGGGGATATGGCAGCCTGCTCATTTTGCAAGGCCCATTTGTGTCAGCTAGGGGGCCAGCTCGTGACTCATAAATTTCTGTACTTACCGGCATGCCCCATTTCCCTGCTGGATAGAGATTTACTGACAAAGCTGGGGATGCAGATCACCTTTGCCCCCAGAAAGCCTGTGAGCCTCACCCTGGGGAGCCAATCGGCTCTGATGATGGCTGTGCCTGTGCCCAGAGAAGATGAACAGCACCTCTATTCCTCAGGGAGGGAAAAAATAAATCCCCACAGCCTGCTAAAAGAATTCCTTGCTCTCTGGGCAGAGAAGGGGCCCTCAGGTTTGGCCAAAAACCATGCCCCCATCATAATGGACCTGAGGCCAGGAGCCACTCCTGTCATGTAGAGACAATACCCAGTACCATGGAAGGCACGCCTGGGAATTTGGGACCACATCCAATGCCTCTGAGATGCTGAGATCCCAAATGAGTGTCAGTCTCCCTGGAACTCTGCTCTTACCAGTCAGGAAGTCTGGAGGGAATGACTACCGCCCCATCCAGGACCTCTGTGCTGTCAACAGTGCAGTGATCACCATCCATCCAGTGGTCCCAAATCCCTACACTCTCCTGAGTCTCTTACCTGCTCAGGCAAGCTGGTTCACCTGCCTCAATCTCAAGGACGCATTCTTCTGCCTCCAGCTGTCACCTGCCAGCCAGCCCTTGCTTGTCTTTGAATGGGAAGACTCACATACGGGGAGAAAGACACAGCTGACTTGGATCTGACTGCTACAAAGCTTCAAAATCTTACCTACCCTGTTTGGTGAAGCCCTGGCTGTGGACCTGGCTGCCTTTCACGGAGAAACTTTGAGCTGCACCCTACTCCAGTACATGGATGATCTATTGCTAGCCTGTCCCACCCCAGGGGACTGCTGGAGAGGCGCCAAAGCCCCGTTGGCTCTACTCTCCACCACAGGGTACAAGGCGTCATGCAAAAAGGCTCAGGTCTGCAGACAGGAGGCCAAGAACCTCGGGTTTGTCGTCTTGAAAGGGCATTGGAGCTCGACATCAGAGGAAGCAAGCCATACCTTCAGTTCAATACTTTCAGTTCAGCAAGTTCAATACCTCAGCCAAACACCAAGAAAGAAGTCCACAAGTTCCTCGGGGCTGCCAGATTCTGACAGATCTGGATACTGGGTTTCTCTGAACCTGCCAAGCCTTTGTATAAAGCCACAGCAGGGTCTGGTAAGGACCCCCCTGGAGTGGGGACCTGAACAGGAAGAGGCCTTCAAGGAGATAAAGAGACTCTTGACCAGTGCTCCAGCATTAGAGCTGCCAGATGTGACTCGGGACTTTAACCTCTTTGTGCATGGGAACAATCACATGCACCGAGGAGTCCTCACACAGATAGTTGGGCCATGGCAGCTCCTGGTTGCATACCTGTGCAAACAACTAGATCCAGTGGCTGCAGGATGGCCACCTTGTCTCTGGGCATTAGCTGCCACTGTGGTCCTGGTCAGAGAAGCAGAGAAGTTTACTCTAAGACAAAACAGAAATGTAAGGTTTCCCCATGCTGTTACTGCCCTAATGAACAGCGAGGGGCATAAATGGCTGACCAATTCCAGGATGACTGACTATCAAGGATTGCTTTGTGAAAACCCACGGGTCTGACTAGAGACTGTGTGGGCACTGAACCCTGCCACCTTCTTACCTACGCAAGCAGGAACCCTGGATCATAACTGTTAGGAGGTCATAGATGAAATTTACTCGAGCAGTCCAGACCTGATGGACATTCCCCTGCAGAACCCAGAACTGGAGCTGTTCACTGATGGAAGAAGTTTCATTCAGGACGGACAGCACAAAGCAGGCTATGCCGTAGCAACAACTGACAAGAGAGTGAAGGCTGAGGCCTTGTCACGAGGGTGGTCAGCACAATGGGCTGAGATATGGGCACTTGTCCATGGTGATGGGAAAGGAGTCAACATCTATACTGACTCAAGGTATGCCTTTGCTACTTTACATGTTCATCTGCGCCATTTATAAAGAAAGGGGACTATTGACAGCAGGGGGAAAGGAGATCAAAAACAAAAATCCTTCAGCCATTAGAGGCAGTTTGGAAGCCTTCCCAAGTGGCAGTCATCCATTGTAAAGGCCATTAGCGAGAAACTGATCCAGTCAGCAAAGGAAATCGGTTGGCTGACCAGGCAGCCAAGGAGGCGGTGACCCAACGAGCCCCACAGTGGGCCCTGGGTCAAGCTTTTTAAGGTCTTTTTGGCACCAGAATTGCCTCTGTCCCCGAGACATACCAAGGGAGAAGATCAATGGGCTCTAAATGAGGGAGGAATAAAAAGAAAAGGAGGGCTGGTGGAAGCTCCCTGACCAAAGACTCTTTGTCCCCAGCAATATAACAGTCCAGCTGGTAAACCAGCATCATGAGACAACTCATTTAGGAAAAACTGCACTGGAGAGTTTACTGAGGCACTGCTATTTCTCTCCTAAGCTTCCAACCCTGTGTGCCCAGATCAGCGCTAGATGTGACTTGTGCGTGGAACAACACCAGCCAAGGACCAAGACCCAACCCGGGGGTGCAGACTGCTGGGACACAGTCCTTTGAAGATCTAGAAGTGGACTTTACCAAAGTCAAGCCCTATATGGGCTGTAAGTGTGTACTGTGGTAGTCTGCACCTACTCTCGATGGGCTAAAGCCTGCCCTCCACACACTGAAAGGGCATGAGAAGTGGCCAAGGCCCTACTAAAGACATAATCCCGATATATGGGCTGCCTCTCTCCATAGGGTCTGACAACAGGCCAGCCTTTGTGTCTGAGATAATCCAAACTTTATCCAGGACACTGGGGATCAAATGGAAGCTTCACACTGCTTACAGGCCACAGAGCTCAGGGAAAGTTGAGCGCATGAGTTGGACCCTCAAGACTACATTAGTTAAGCTCTGTCAGGAGACCCATTTGTCTTGAGTCAACATATTACCCCTAGCCTTGCTCTGAGCCCAATGCACCCGATGTCCTCAGGCTATTCTCCCTTGGAGGTCTTATATGGGAGAACACCCCCAGTGAGCAAAGGTCAAGGAAGACCCCCAACAATTAGCTGACCTGGAAATGTCCTGACACCTCCAGGCCCTGGGAAAACTCTTCCACCATATTGCCTGAGAAACCTTAGAAAGGACACCCATTTCTTTGGGCAATTGGGTTCATCCCTATCAGCCAGGAGATGAGGAATGGGTTAAAGAATGGAAAAAGGAGCCACTTTAGCAAGTTTGGACAGGCCCTCACACAGTCGTCCTGGAAACCCCTACTGCTGTTAAAGTTACAGGTGTCATCCCTTGAATCCACTACACCAGAGTCAAGAAGGCAGTGGCTTCCTGTGATGAGGACACCTGGAAAGCAGTTTAGGACCCCAAAAACCTCCTCAAGGACAGGTTCCAAAGACAATGGCCTTCACCCATGAAGGATGCTGAGCTCTGCTCTCATCACCCTGAAAGCTGACTAGTCAACGCACAGCAGAAGCTTGAGGATTCTTCAGCCTTGCTCCAGCCACACTCTGGCAGCTGGCTGGTCAAGGCACAGTGGAAGCTTGAGGATCTGGCTATCGAATATTGATGGATTTTCACTGTCAATCCTGGCCTCTATCCCTAATCAGTATTATTGCTATGTTCTTCCCTACAGGACTAGCTTCAGCCATACTCCTGGACTGGAATTTGGGTCAGAAGCTGCTGTTAGCTGCCTGTTAATCTCTCTGTAGTGGGAAGCCTCATTCTTATCAGATGTCTGTTACGATCTATTCTCCCTGCTAACTAAACCACTCATGGTATAGCTGGCCACTCCCCCTTCACAATAGGGCCAGTTGCTATAGCCATGGCAACCCAAAGATGGGGAGAAAACTTTTGCTAGTGTTCAGTTATCTGTTGTGTGCAAGCTGCTTTGCAGCCTTTTGGTGTCCCTTGCTGCAACAGATGGTGCTGTTGCTTATCCACCATGCACCTGTCAACATCACAGTCAACCCTTGGAGAATCGCTTACTTAACCATCAGCTAGAACAATGTATAGAGAGCCAATCCTATAGGCCGATCACCTACTGCCTTCATAACCACGCAATGTATATCGAGGGGCCTGGGTGCCAAAAGTGTTTTCCAGTTATGCTCTCCGCTGCCGCTACCTCTCCCCAACCAGAGGATCTCCGGGTGATATCCCGACACCATGGCATTGCCATCATGCCCCTATGCCTCTGTCTACCCCCAAATACCACACAGATGTTACAACCCACAACAGGTTTCTCTCTGCCAAATAAATGGAAAAACCTACTGGACAGGGACAATAACACAGACAATTGAGATCATGGAACAACTTTGCCCTAAAAAATCAGGCTCTGCCTGTTGGCAGTATGACCCAGGTTACAGAGTTAACTTCCCCTTAGACCCTCATAGATTCTCAATGCAACTCAGCACTTTCTTAATGACACCAGTCCTCAGCTGGCCAGGGATTTCTGGCTTTGCTTATCCTTGGGAGCTCCACGGCACTTAGCTACACCAGTGTCGCTGAATAATGCAATAGCCATGGGGACTCCTATAGATTCACCTCTGCAAGGACCAGTCTTAAGGGCAGTTGAGTTAACTCAAAAGGCTCTGAAATGCTTTAGAGATAATGAGGAACTGAACCTGCAGGCAATTTAGCCAGGGACCAATGTAATCAAACTTTAAAAAGTGAGTGGCCCACTCATCCTCCTACAAACACAATATGATGCTGCCTTCATCAAGGCCTTTTCTTTGTTTGTGGGACAGATGCTTACTTATGTCTACCAATCAATGGATGGGTATCTGCACCTTACCTTTCCTCACACCCCAGATAAATATTGCCCCTAACAACCAGACTCTCACCATACCTCTGGCAGCACACTTGGAGTCAAAGAGTCATCCAGTTCATACCCCTACTAGTTGGTCTGGGAATTATGGCTGGAATAGGTATGGAAATAGGAGGAATTGCTTCATCAACCACCTTTTACCGTACACTATCCAAGGACTTCACAGACGACATTGAGAAAGTAGTTAAATCTTTAGTGGTCTTACAGGACCAACTAGATTCCCTGGCTGAGGTGGTTTTACAGAATAGGAGAGGGCTAGACACTCCAGTGTTCTTGCCTGGAGAATCCCAGGGACGGCGGAGCCTGGTGGGCTGCCATCTATGGGGTCACACAGAGTCGGACAGGACTGAAGCAACTTAGCAGAAACAGCAGCAAGTATTAAGGGAATATGTACAGGCAACACAAATTTTGGCAGAGACTTTCTGCTAGCCATGAGGAGCAGATGTTACCATAACGATTTTGGTGCTTTTCTAGATATGAGGAAATACAGTGATTGTGCTCATAAAATCTCTTGGAAATTTCCTGGTCAAGAAACTAAGATCCCAGAAGACACATAGCATGGCCAAAAAAAAAAAAAAAGAAAAAAAAATCTTCTCCTGAACACATACAACTATTTAAAGACCTGTTCTGCCAGTTTTTCCCAGATCCCAGAGTGCCTCATTGCTGATCTCCACCCTGAACTCCTTTCAGGGTGTGCTGAAGGTCAGCAGCTGCAGTGGATACTGACTTACTCCTTCTAGAGATGGCAAGTGCCAATATTTAGTTGCCACTCTATACTGGAAGGAGAAGATGCAAGAGTCTGGCCTTATTGAAGTCATTCCTTTGATATAGACCTTAATTATCTAGGACCAGTATCCTGTTTTTCTCCATCCTGAATTCCTCTCAAGATGCAGTTGCAGTGGCTTAAGGCCCCAACATCCTTCATTTACTGAAATGTCAGGTAACATTCTTTATCCACACTGTCATGTGAGAAAAAAAGGACATTGATCCAGAGCAGGTCTCCTGGGTTCTGTGGATCCAGTAGATTGAGGAACCCTCTGAGATGTGTGAAATGTTGAGTGTGTGCTTTTTTGGGTGGGTGGCAGTGGTGGGTGGGGGATGTTGTTTAAAGATTTAATAAAATTCTTTAAAGAGTCTCTTTGACAAAGAAAAGAAAAGTGACAACTGACTTAGAAGGGCACTCTCCCAAATCTTTTCAAAGGAAAAATTTCTGGGATCCCACTGATAAAGGAAAGAAGAAACAAGAGGACAGAAGTGGGAGAAGAAGGCAGGTAAGGACAGAGAGACAAAGACTGAGCAGAGAGATAGGGAGTTACGTGGAAGGCAGTTTCTGAGACAGAGCCCCTCTAGACGGGCAGAGGTTAAAAACCTGCTCTTAATATCAAGCCCCTTGCACCCTGCCTGTGTTTTCAGTCCAATCCCAAGTGGAGACCTCAGTGAACTCAGTGAATAAAAATCAGCCCCAGAGCCAAACATCCTGGAGTGTGAAGTCAAGTGGGTCTTAGGAAGCATGACTGCAAATAAAGCTAGTAGAGGTGATGGAATTCCAGCTAAGCTATTTCAAATACTAAAAGATGATGCTGTTAAAGTGCTGCACTCAATATACCAGCAAATTTGGAAAACTAAGCAGTGGTCATAGGACTGGAAAAGGTCAATATTCATTCCAACCCCAAAGAAGGGCAGTGACAAAGAATGTTCAAACTACTGTACAATTACATTCATTTCACATGCTAGCAAGGTTATGCTCAAAATCCTTTAAGCTAGGCTTCAGCAGTACATGAACTGAGAACTTCCTGGTTCCAAGTTTGGACTTGGAAAAGACAGAGGAACTAGAGATCAAATTGCCAACATCCGTTGGATCACAGAGAAAGCAAGGGAATTCCAGGAAGACATCAACTTCTGCTTCCTTGACAAAGGCCAAAGCCTTTGACTGTGTGGATCACAACAAACTGTGGAAAATTCTTAAAGAAATGGGAATATCAGACCACCTTACCAGTCTCCTGAGAAACCTGTATGCAGGTCAAGAAGCAGCAGTTAGTACTAGACATGGAACAACTGACTGTTTCAAAATTGGGAAATGAGTACAACAAGGGTGAATATTGTCACCCTGCTTATTTAACTTATATGCAGATTCCAACATGTGAAATGCCACGCTGGGTGAATGCCAGACTGGGTGAATCCCAAGCTGGATCAAGGTTGCTGAGAGAAATACCAACAATCTTAGCTATGCAGATGATACAACTTTAATGGCAGAAAATGAAGAGGAATTAAAGAGCCTCTTGATGAGGGTGAAAGAGGAGAGTGAAAAAGCTGGCTTAAAATTCAACATTCAAACACCTAAGATCATGACATCTGGTTCCGTCTCTTTATGCAAATAGAAGGGGGAAAAGTGGAAACAGTGACAGATTTTTTTTTCCCTTGGGCGCCAAAATCACTGCGGACAGTGATGGCAGCCATGAAATTCAAAGATACTTACTCCTTGGAAGGAAAGCTATGACAAAAGTAGACAGCATATTAAAAAGCAGAGACATTACTTTGCAGACAAAGGGCCATATAGTCAAAGCTATGGTTTTCCCAGAAGTCACATATGGATGTGAGAGTTGGACCATAAAGAAGGCTGAGGATGGAAGAAATGATGCTTTCCAGTTGTGGTGCTGGAGAAGACTCTTGAGAGTCCCTTGGACTTCAAGGAGATCAAACCAGTCAATCCTAAAGGAAATCAACCCTGAATATTCAGTGAAAAGACTGATGCTGAAGCTGAAGCGCCAGTACTTTGGCCACCAGAGACGAAGAGCCCACTCATTGGAAAAGACCCTGATACTGGGAAAGATTGAAAGTAAAAGAAGAGGGTGGCAGAGGATGAGAAGGTTAGATAGCATCGCTAACTCAATGTACAGGAATTTGAACAAACTCTGAGATATGGACAGGGAAGTCTGGTATGCTGCAGTCCATGAGGTCGCAAAGAGGTGGACATGACTGAGTGACTGAACAGCAACACGACCAGTTGGTGTGCCAAGTAAGTAAGCGAGAAATGAACAATCACATGTTTTGAATCATTATACACTTTGGCTCTGATACAGCAGTCTGACACCTCAACTGTCGTAGAACTTCTTTTTCTGACATGCTCTTAGTTCTGGAGTAGTTGTATTTATCTTGTAGGTGAGAAGAAAATGTCTATAATATGGGAAGTGGGATGGGAATGGAGAAGTGGTGGGCAGGTATTCACCCATACAGGGAAACATGGAGAAGCATGGATTCTCCCCAATTCATCTTGACCTCTTCACTCCCTCATTTTTTCCCTTTGACCACAGGTCTGATAACTCTTGGTTTGAGAAGGACAGTAGCGCAGTGCCAGGAACAACCTAGACAGGAGGGCTGATGGTGGTGCTGGAGAGGGAACGGACAGTGAGTCTGGTGGCCCTAGGTGATTGCTGGCCCTGTGTTACAATCCCTGGTCTTCCCCTCTTCTTCTCTTGGCCTTCCTCTCAGTCTCCAGCCCAGGCTGCAGAGAGATTTCCATAGTCATGGTGTGTCACCTGGAAGCTATCTCTCTGTTCCTCCTCAGGGATGGCTTCCACTCATGTTCACTTCTGTAAGTGAGCCTAAGGTCTGGAGGTTTCTCTTAGGCCACTCTTCAGTGTGTTCTGCATCTCAGGTCAGCGCTTTTTTATCCAGTAGCCATCCAAGTATTCATTTCTTGAGGGAAATTTGGACAAGGAATGCCACTCGCCATTTCAGTAAACAAGGAGTGTGGCAGCTACAAAGTCATCAACCTCCACAGCCAATCTGGATGATGCATCCTTATGGGAACTAAAGATGGAGATAAACAGAATACTGGGCCTAGTTGGCTAAAGGTGCACATCAAAGGAATAATTCAGTAAGCCCAGACTCTTGCATCTTCCTATACTTAAAAAGGTGCTAAATATATTCCTTGCAATGTCTAGTTTTCTTTAAATACCAGTAATCTTTTGATATTCATACTATCAGTTAAAAAATATTTTTTTCCCCAAAACTCCTATATCTTCTGGCTCCTCTCTTATCTCTTCAGAACAGTCCCTCAGAACTATTTGAGAGGCTGTATCCCAGGCTGAAATCCTCAGTAATGCTCCCAATAAAACACAATTCTCAGGTTTTTGGTTCTGCATTTCTTTTAGTTGACAGAAATAGCTAAGAGTTCAGCACTTGAAAATACATCTTTGGCACCACAGTGTATGTGTGTGTGTGTGTGTGTGTGTGTGTTTGTGTGTGTGTGTGTGGCTGTGGTCACCTGTTGTGATAAGGAACTGGATCTGGAGCCATGGAAATGGGGTTAGAGTGAGGCAGAGACTGAAGGGGCTGGAGCCCTATCCTCACTTCCATGAGCTGGAAAATGGGGGGCTTGGTTAGGAGAAACCTTTTTCAGAGATAGACACTATTTTCTGATTTTTGGCCCCTATTAAGCTGGGGGTTAAAGGCGCAGTGGGGAGTCAGAGTTGGCTACTTAAATATACTTGTGCATTTGCAAAGTGGTATAGGTCCAACATCATTCATTACAGCTTCACCATAGATGGAAATATACCCAAAGTTCATCCACAGGGACTGGCTAGGTATGTGATGGTACATTTGTATATATAGAATATTATGCAGCATGAAAGAATGAGAATGATCACTATGTATTGTTATGGAAAGATCTCAACCAAAGATTATTTAATGAAAATGGGAGTCTATTATACTACTTCTTTCAGAGGAAAATAAGAATCCATATCATTTCCTTGTATATGCATAAGGAAACTGTAGAAAATATTTCTGCAAGAAGTTAAGCTTACAAAGAAGGCTTCTGTAAAATAAAAATAAACAAAAAATTTAAAAGAAAACATAAAAGCCTGATGTAAAGAATACATTCACAGGTCAGAATTTCACTATTGTAACTGCTAGTTCTTTTCATTCATTGGATTCAATTCAATCTCAGTGAAAATCCCAGAAGGGAGAATGAGTGGACGGATGGATGAATTTCTTTATTTATTATTGAGAATTTGAAAGAAGAGGTGAAATTTCATATAGCTTAAAAACTGCCATTTTAAACAACCAGTTAGCTCGCATTCAGTACACTCACATGTTGTGCAATCTCTATGTAATTCCAAATATTTTCACTCTTAGTGAAAAATTTTAAAAATTTCCAAGGCATCTTCAGAACATATAAAAGAAATCCTGTTTCACCCTTGATAGTATACTTGTTTCAATGCTATTCTCTCAGAACCAGCCCAGGTTGGATGCATGAGACAAGTGCTCAGGGCTGGTGCACTGGGAAGACCCAGAGGGATGGGATGGGGAGGGAGGTGGGAGGGGGGATTGGGACGGGGAACACATGTAAATCTATGGCTGATTCAATGTATGGCAAAAATCACTACCATATTGTAAAGTAATTAGCCTCCAACTAATAAAAATAAATGAAAAAAAAAAAAAGAAATCCTGTACTTATTAAGAAGCATTCCTAATACCCCACCCCCTGATGCTGATAACCACCTATATTATTGTCCTATGTCTGCTGTGATCAGCTTGTGACCACAACCTGGTCTACTTAAAAAAATAAGTTGATCCTACCACAGTACTAAAGGCCAGGAATCTGAATTCAGTGTGTTGGCAGAGCCATGGTCCTTCCAAGGCTCTGGATGAGGATTCTTTTGTCGACAGAAGAGAAATGCACAACCTAAAAGTTGAGAGTTTTATTCAGTGAACAAAACTGAGGACTTCTCATCTCCTTGATATGCCTCTCAGCTATCCGAGGCCAGTAATCCAGTAACCTGTGCTTTCTCCTCAGGATGCATCATTGGGGGTTGGCTGCAGTGTGATGGCTTGATGCCTGCCACATCCTTTGTTTAGTGATATGGCAGGCAATATTTTTTTATTGATATTTTCTTGCCCTTTCCAGATGCTGGTAAGCACAGAGATTCCTTGATTAGTGACAGCCTCACTCCCATCTCTGCATACCTTCTTCCTCACATGGTTTCCATTTCTTTGTGTCTCTTCTTTTCTTCCTAAAGACACGTCATTGGATTAGAGCATACCCAAATTCAGTACATCTGTAAAGACCGTAGGTTTTGCAGATGGTAAAGAATCCATCTGGTAATAAAGAATCCATTTTGCTGGTTCAGATGGTAAAGAATCTGCCTGCAATGCGGGAGACCTGGGTTTGATTCTTGGGTTGAGAACCTGGAGAAGGGAATGGCTACCCACTCCAGTATTCTGGCCTGGAGCTCATGGGGTCACAAAGAGTCAGACACGACTGAGTGACTTTCACTTCACATAGGCACAGTTGATTAAGTCATTGATCATTGATGAGGAGCTTGGTAGGCTACAGTCCACGGGGTCGCAAAGAGCTGGACATGACTAAGTGACTAAGCACAGCACAGCACAGCAGAGACTGTATCTCCAAATAAGGTCATATTCATGGGTGCAGTTCAGTTAAGTTCACTTGCTCAGTTGTGTCCAACTCTTTGTGACCCCATGGACTGCAACAGGCCAGTTGTTCATCACCAACTCCTGGAGCTTACTCAAACTCATGTCCATCGAGTCAGTGATGCCATCCAACCATCTCATCCTCTGTCATCCCCTTCTCCTCCCACCTTCAATCTTTCATAGCATCAGGGTCTTTTCCAATGAGTCAGTTCTTCGCTTCAGGTGGCCAAAGTATTGGAGTTTCAGCTTCAGCATCAGTCCTTCCAGTGAATATTCAGGACTGATTTCCTTTAGGATTGACTGATTGTATCTCCTTGCAGTCCAAGGGACTTTCAAGAGTCTTCTCCAACACCACAGTTAAAAAGCATTAAATTTCCAGAAAGACATCTACTTCTGCTTTATTGACTATGCCAAAGCCTTTGACTGTGTGGATCACAACAAACTCTGGAAAATTCTTAAAGAGATGGGAATACCAGACCACCTGACCTGCCTCCTGAGAAATCTGTATGTAGGTCAAGAAGCAACAGTTAGAACTGGACATGGAACAACAGACTGGTTCCAAACCAGGAGAGGAGTACGTCAAGGCTGTATATTGTCACCCTGCTTATTTAACGTATATGCAGAGTACATCATACAAAACGCTGGGCTGGATGAAGCACAAACTGGAATAAAGATTGCTGGGAGAAATATCAATAACCTCAGATATGCAGATGACACCACCCTTATGGCAGATAGTGAAGAAGAACTAAAGAGTGTCTTGATGAAGGTGAAAGAGGAAAGTGAAAAAGTTGGCTTAAAGCTCAGCATTCAGAAAACTAAGATCATGGCATCTGGTCCCATCACTTCATGGAAAATAGATGGGGAAATAATGGAAACAGTGATAGACTTTATTTTGGGGGCTCCAAAATCACCGCAGATGGTGACTGCAGCCATGAAATTAAAAGACGCTTGCTCCTTGGAAGAAAAGCTATGACCAACCTAGACGGCATACTAAAAAGCAGAGACATTACTTTGCCGACAAAAGTCCGTCTAGTCAAAAGTCTATCTAGTCTATTCATGGGTACTAGAGGTTAGAACATTAGTATATCTTTTGGGGGACATAATTCAACCCATAACGCCACTGATCTACATTCTGTCTCTATAGATTTACCTGTTCTGGATATGAGATTTGGCTTTTTAGTATAGATTGACTGATTCTAAAATTCGTATGGATGTGGAAAGAGCCCAGAATAGGCAGGACTATTCTTGGGTTTCCAAGCCTGGATTCTCTGTCTACCTTCTAGGAACCAAGAACCCATCCGCTATTGCCAGCTCCCTGTGGGTGAGGAAGAGGGTCTAGGAGAGAAGCATAAAGAAGTCAAAGTCTAGAGAACATCTCCCAGGGCCAGAAGGGCTGACACTGCTTCCCTCACTGTAAGTAGGCTGTATGCCTGGCAGACAGGATGGAAACTGAGATTATGGGAAGAACTGCAGAGATGTGGCCGAAAGCAGATTCTAGGGCTATGGAATTGGAAGATACCCAGCAGTCTGCTGTTATTTGCTGTGCAATTTGTCATCCTGGGGTCTCTGTTTCCAGACCCAGGAGGACCTTATGATATGGCAAGATGATTCTGCCAGGTCTGCCTCTTCCCTCTCCCTCCTGCTCCTCCTTCGACAAAGGAATCCTCTGAATTGCTGTTGAATTGCTTCAACATCAGTTCTTCCAGTAAATATTCAGGGTTGATTTCCTTTAGGATTGACTGCTTTGATCTCCTCATTGTCCAAGGGACTCTCAAGAGTCTTCAAAGAAGTAGAAGCATAAATACCTTAAACTTAGTGAAAGTACTTTTAAAAAGCTCAGCTATGCATGGGCAAACACCTGTAATAGTTCCTTCACTTTCCCTTGGCATCACAATGTAAAAGTTGTGTCCTAGGCCAGTTTCCAAAGGAAACAGAGCTTAAGGCAAATGTGCTGACACTTTAACAGAGCCCTTCAAGGAGGGGTCCACGTATATATATTCTATCAACAGACAATCAGAAACACTCCTTGAGTGTACCACCACTACAAGGGTGGTCTCAAATTTGGGCTTATATGGGAATCCCATAGAGGGCCAGAGCTTCTAAACACTGGCTGCTGGGCCTCTGCCTGCATCTTGATTCAGGAGGTCTACAGTGGGTCTAGAATCTGCCTTTCTAACAAGTCCTCAGGGGATGCTGATAATGCTGGTTTCGGACCATGCCCTGAGAGCCCCTGAAGCTCCTAGAGATTCTGAAGCACAGAGAGCTGTCACTGCTCTGCAAAGCTTCAGGGTCTTCCAGCTGTGAGGCCCTAGCACCGTGATAAAGTCTTATCTGTGATTCCCTCCTTCCAAGGACATGGATAAATGCAGTGTTTCCTTTCTCCTGTTAGTAATTTTACTTTAGAAACTAAGATGTGGAGAGTCCAAGTCAAAATACTATGCAGTGGTTGGGCCTGGGGGCAACTGGTCATCTCAGCACAGAGCTGTGTATGAAGAAGTGAATAGATTCCTAGTAGGTCTGATGCTTCCTAGCAGCGGAGAAGTAGAGGGGGAGTTTGACGTGGTGGCTGGGTATAACCCACACATCTCACAACCCGTCTCTTCTTGTCCTGCTGATTCCCAGCCACTGAGGGACCTGGGTGAGTTGGTGATTATGGGGTAATGAGAAGTGAGCCTCCCTGAAGCCCCTTATTCTGGGTCCTGAGCTGCAGGCACCAGTGAAGCCATTGCTGGCCTGTGTGATCCTTCTTCCCTTGTCCTGTGGTCTCCATGTTCTTCATGTTCCCAACCTTCCAGTTAACCATATCAGACTTTTGCAGGGGGTTCTCATTGCTCCATAAAGGATGTTGACCGTCCAAGGGTGCAGAGGCCACAGGCATCTGTGCCTGGGTGGGGACCAGAACTGTAGTTCCTGTTTCCTGGTCACATCCCTGGCCCTTTCTTTACCTCCACAGGACCGCCTCCATTAACACCCACTACCCCACCCCCTACCCTGCCACCCCAACCCCCATGGATAGAACTAATATTCCAGAAGATTACATGTTAACCCTGGGGAATTTCCAGTGGGGAAAGCTGTGAGTAAGAGATAAAGGAGGAATCAGGGAAGGGAAGAGCTGAGGATATGGGAATGTGAGATCAGAGGAATATCTTATGGCCCAAATCTGCCTTTGTCTTGGGAGGGGTCTAGTGTAATGGAGAGGGTGGTCAGTGGGAATGTCCCCTCTGAGAATACCAAAGCCCAGTCTCTTGGTTTCATTTCTGGTTGGCATTTCAGTTGAGAGTCCCACTGGTCACCTCACAGTGAAAGTCCTCAAAGGGCACAGTGGGGGTTTAGATGCAGCTACCACTGAACTTCACCAGAGAAACCTCCCTTTTTTCAACTTTTAAGCTGATTAAAAAAAAAAAAATTAATTGGAGGCTAATTACTTTACAATACTGTAGTGGTTTTTGCCACACATTGACATGAATTAGCCATGGGTGTATATGTGTTCCCCATCCTGAATGCCCCTCGCACCTCCCTCCCCGTCCCATCCCTCAGGGCCATCCCAGTGCACCAGCCTGGAGTGCCCTGTCCCATGCATCAAACCTGGACTGAGGATCTGTTTCACACATGGTCATATACATGTTTCAATGCTATTCTCTCAAATCATCCCAACCTCACCTTCTCCCACAGAGTCCAAAAGTCTGTTCTTTACATCTGTGTCTCTTTTGCTGTCTTCCACATAGGGTCATCATTACCATCTTTCTAAATTCCATAGGGGCTTCCTGGTGGCTCAGATGGTAAAGCGTCTGCCCCCAGTGCAGGAGACCGGGGTTCGATCCCCAGGTTGGGAAGATCCCCTGGAGAAGGAAATGGCAACCCACTCCAGTACTCTTTCCTGGAAAATCCCATGGACGGAGGAGCCTGGTGGACTGCAGTCCATGGGGTCGCAGACAGTCAGACATGACTGAGCGACTTCACTTTCACTTCCAAATTCCATATATATGCCTTAATATACTGTATTGGTTGGACAAGGCTGTGGTCCATGTGATTAGATTGGTTAGTTTTCTGTGATTGTGGTTTTCAGACTGCCCTCTGATGGAGAAGGATAAGAGGCTTATGGAAGCTTCCTGATGGGATAGACTGACTAAGGGGGAATCTGGGTCTTGTTCTGATGGGTGGGGCCATGCTCAGGAAATCTTTAATCCAATTTTCTATTGATGGGTGGAGCTGTGTTCCCTCCCTGCTATTTACCTGGGGCCAAACTATAGTGGAGGTAATGAAGGTAATGAGGACCTCCCTCAAAAGATCCCATGCATGTACTGCTACACTCAGTGCCCCCAACCCTGCAGCAGGCCACCACCAACCCACGCCTCCGCCGGAGACTCCCAGACACCCACAGGCAAGTCCAGGACAGTCACTTGTGGGGTCACTGCTCCTTTCTCCTGTGTCCTGGCGCACAAGGTTCTGTTGTGCCTCTAAGAGTCTATTTCCCAGTCTGGTGTAAGTTCTGGCAGCTCTACAGTGGGGTTAATGGTGACCTCCTCCAAGAGGGCTTATGCCATACCCAAGTCTGATGCACCCAGAGCCCCTGTCCCTGCGGCAGACTACTGTGACCTGTGCCTCCACAGGAGATGCTCAAAACCAGTTCTGTCTCAGTCTCTGTGGGGTCCCTGGGTCCTGGTGTGCACAAGGTTTGTTTGAGCCCTCTGAGCGTCTCTGGTAGGAATGGAGTTTGATTCTAAATGCAAATTCGCCCCTCCTACCATCTTGCTGGGGCTTCTCCTTTGCCCTTGGATGTGGGCTATCTCCTCACAGCTGCTCCAGCACCTACCATTTTACTGGGGTTTCTCCGACCTTGGGCGTGGGTTATGGTTTTTCCAGGGGTCATGTATGGATGTGAGAGTCAGACTATAAAGAAAATTGAGTGCCAAAGAATTGATGCTTTTGAACTGTGGTGTTGGGGAGAAGACTCTTGAGAGTCCCTTGGACTGCAAGGGGATCCAAACAGTCCATCCTAAAGGAAATCAGTCCTGAATATTCATTGGAAGGACTGATTTTGAAGCCAAAACTCCAATATTTAGGCCACCTGATGCGAAGAGCTGACTCATTTGAAAAGACCCTAATGCTGGAAAAGACTGAAGGCAGGAGAAGAAGAGGACGACAGAGGATGCGATGGTTGGATGGCATCACCGACTCGGACATGAGTTTGAGTCAGCTCCGGGAGATGGTGATAGACAGGGAAGCCTGTCGTGCTACAGTCCACGGGGTGGCAAAGAGTCGGACATGACTGAGCAACTGAACTGAACTGATGATCTAGCAGCCCCACTCCTGGGCAACTATCTGGAGAAAACCATAAATCAAAAAGATCCATGCACCCCAATGTTTGTTGCAGCAGTATTTATAATAGCCAGGACTTGGAAGCAACCTTAATGTCCCTCAATAGAGGAATAGAAGATGTTGTACATTTAATCTAAGGACTATTACTCTGCCATCAAAGAGCAAAATAATGCTTTTGCAGTAACATGAATGCAGATAGAGATGATCATACTAAGCAAAGTCAGAAAACAAAAGACAGATACCATAGCTATCACTTACATGTGGAACCTAAAGTGTGGTGCAAATGAGCTTGTCTATGGAACAGAAACAGATTCACAAACATAGAAAACAGACTTGTGGCTGCCAAGGGGAGCGTGCAGGCGAAGGAAGTACTGGGAATTTGGGATTAGCAGATGTAAACTATTATATATAGGATGGATAAGCAACAAGGTCCTATTATATGACACAGGGAACTATATTCAATATCCTATGATAAATCATAACAGGAAAGAATATATAAAAAAGAATGTCTATATGTGTATAACTGTCATTTTTCTGTACAGCAGAGATTGGAGAAACATTGTAAATCAACTATATGTCAATAAAAAGCTAAATTAAAATTAGTTAACTAAAAAGCTAATAAGGATCTATTGTATAGCACAGGGAATGCTCCTCAATACTCTGCAATGGTCTATATGGGAAAAAGAATCTAATAAAGAGCGGATATATGTTAAAGTCTTAACAGATGAACTTTGCTGTACACCTGAAACTAACACAGCATTGTAAATCAATAAAAAAGTTTTAAAAGGTAGAATACCCTTAAATATATTCTCAAGAAAACATAACAAAATATGGTTTAGGCAGGCATATTAAGTGATAATATAACAAATGAAACAAAGTTATCAAACACACACTTTATGACGTTGTTACCCAAGGGCTGGTGACAGGGCATGGCGTAAATAGGAGCATACACGTAGGCATAGTTATTGAAGGGGTTGTGTTTCTTGGAATGGTTGTACAGTGTGTAGGTGATAAAAGATTTTAAAAAATAAAATATCTCAGTTCTTTGCAAATTGGTGCTGCATATATTCTTTCATCTGTAGTCATGAATCTCTCCCTCCTTCCTAGTTTGGGAATATTCTGTCTGACATATAGAGACAATCGATGTTATGATGGAAAAAGGAAAACTGAGAAATGCTTAAAGGAGGTGGAGGGGACAGGAGAGACTGGCATTCTAGGAAGAACAAACTGCAAGGCAAAGATGAAAACTGACAATGAACGTGACAACTAGCCATGGATTCAGATGAATACATAGAGACACTGAATTAAAGACCTCAGTATTAAAAAGACTGTTGAGGTTTCCGCAGGGCTGGGCTGGTCCTTATTTTGAGGGTCACTCCAAGTCTCACTTGGATAGACTTGATAGACTCTGGTATGGAGTGGCCTTTTCTCAGTGGGCTGGGGCATGATGTCCCTGAATGCACACCTCACACTCAATAGTCAGACTTTGTAGCCCTAGGTCGACTAAGATCATATAAATCTTCCTAAGGACAAGAGATGACACAACTTCTCAGGGTCACTCCTGGGCACCTACAGAGTCGAACTGTTCCTCGGACACAAGCACTACTTCTGCTTCTTCAGGAGGAACTCCTAACAGGCCCCATCGGAGGTCTGTGAACCTCTGCAAAGATGCCTTCTTCCCACACAGAGTAGGAATCCAAAGCAGAATCTAGGCAGAGTCCACAAGAGACATACCAAGATTGCTTGCTGACTGCACTGTAGAGTCACATTTTGGAAAGTTTTCTATGTTTGAATTCCACTTTCAAGGCGAATCTGGTCATTAAATGCCTGAAATGGTTTGGGACTGTGTTCAGAGGAATTCACAGGGTCCAGGAAGGAAAGCAGATTCAGCTTCTTTTGCTTGTACCACCTCCTTCCATGTTCCCCCAGCTTTCGGCAAACACTTAACCCATAAGATGCTTAAATGTCATCCCTTCACAACCAGAACTGGGCAGGACCACCCAACTGGAAGGTGGACCATGAGGCTAAGTGCCAGGCCTCCAGTTTAGACCAGACTAGGCTCGAGGATTCAGGTAAGAAAAGCAGGGAACAGGAGCAAAGGGAAGAATGTTGTGTCAGCCCACTCACTCAGTGGGCTGGAAAAGAGTTTCCAGACACAGAGTTGCAGGAGGAGTGAGTTTATTAAGAACAACGAGCACTGCATATATGTACCACAATGTCTTTATCCATTCATGTGTTGGTGGACATTTAGGTTGCTTCCATATCCTAGCTATTGTAGATAGTGTTGCAAGGAATGTTGGTACATGTGTCTTTTTCAGTTATGATTTTCTCAGACTATAGGCCCACTAGTGGGATTTTTGGGTCACATGGTAGTTTATGGGGCTTCCCAGGTGGTGCTAATTGTAAAGAACCTGCCTGCCAATGCAGAGAAATAAGAGATGCAGGTTCAGTCCCTGGTCAGGAAAATCCCCTGGAGGAGGGCATGGCAATCCACTCCAGAATTCTTGCCTGGAGAATCCCATGAAGAGAGGAGCCTGGCAGGCTACAGTCCATAGGGTTGCAAAAAGTCAAACATAACTAAAGCAATTTAACACACATGCATGGTAGTTTTATTCCTATTTGTTTGAAGGAATCTCCATACTGTTCTCCATTGTGCTTGTATCCATTTCCATTCTCACCAACAGTGCAAGAGAGTTCCCTCTTCTCCATACCCTCTCCAGCCATTTTTATGCCTGAGCCATAACGGAGAAGGCAATGGCACCCCACTCCAGTACTCTTGCCTGGAGAATCCCATGGATGGAGGAGCCTGGTAGGCTGCAGTCCATGGGGTCGCGAAGAGTCGGACATGACTGAGCAACTTCACTTTCACTTTTCACTTTTATGCATTGGAGAAGGAAATGGCCACCCACTCCAGTGTTCTTGCCTGGAGAATATCAGGGATGGGGTCACACAGAGTCGGACACGACTGAAGTGACTTAGCAGTAGCAGTAGCAATCAGCCATAAAGAGGAACTCATCAGAAGTCAGTTCTGATGTGTGAATGAACCTAGAGCCTGTATAATGATACAGAGTGAAGTAAGTGAGAAAGAGAAAATCAACCATTGTATGTTAATGTGTGTATGTGGAATCTAGACAGAGAGTACCGATGAACCTGTTTGCAGGGCAGCAGTGGAGATGCAGACATAGAGAACAGACTTGTGGACACAACGGGGAAGGAGAGGGTGGGACAAATGAAGGGAGTAGCATTGAAACATATACTTTACCATGGGTGAAAAAGATAACCAGTGGGAATTTGGTGTATGATGCAGGGAGTTCAAAGCTGGTGCTCTGTGACAATCTAGAGGGTTGGGATTGGGTGGGAGGCGGGGGGGGGGGGTGGTGACTTAAGGGAGTGGGGATATATGTATACCTATGGCTGATCCATGTTGATGTATGGAAGTAATCAATATAATATTGTAAGGCAATTACCCTCCAATTAAAAATAAATAAATTAATTTAAAAAAGAAAGTTACTCTGGACACCTGCTTCCAAATGACATAGAAGTATCTTTCATTTAGAATTAAATCTTCTGATTCAGACCACAAATTCAGCAACCATGGGACTACCATTTCTTGTCTGGGATTTGCAGCTGTGCATTTCAGCTATGGTCTGGCAGCAGGGGTGTTCTCTTTTATTAAAAAAAAAAAGAACAAGAGAGGTAATGTGGGTGCTGTGAGCACAGCGGGCTGACCTCCTGACAGCCAAGGGAGACAATGGGACAGCGTTAGAACAGCAGGCAGGCTCAAAGGAGAACTGACACTTTTTGCGGGTTAGTAGCCTATTTTTATGGCCTCAAGACAAAAAAAAAAATACTGCTGGAAGGATGGCATTAAGTGATTGGTTAGGGTGCTAGAGAGTGAGTCCTGGGCCGGGCATTCTGCCTAATTTGTGGTCAGGAAGTTGGCCTGTAAGGATCAGAGGGGATTTTGGCAATGGTTACACGGGGATCAGTCAGTTTTGGAGATGACCTTGATTCTGGGCTCTACTTCTGTGACATTTGTGTAAGGCTTCCTGCGGGGAGCCCGCCTGACTGCTCAGGCTCCTTCTTGGCCCTGAGGGAGATCAAGAGGTCCCTCTCTGTCCCGCCACCCCTGATTTATTAAAGTACAGGTTGGCCTTTCTTACCTCCCTCAAGGAAATTGCTGTAGTGACCTTTTACCCATTTTCCTTCCTGTTTATGATTTATGTCTAGGTAATCTTTAGGTAATCTTTAACTGATTGTAATCATACTAAGACGCTAGTCCCTTGCTCTGCTAGTCTTAAAGAGTTAAGATAAAATTCCTGAGCGAAGACTAATGCCTGCGATTCTGCACGTATGCATGTCCTTGATCTAAATTTAGTGAGTCCTGTTAGCATATATATGTATGTTACCCCTCAATAAAGTTGTCGGTTGTCGGTTTCAGTCAAGAGCTGACTCCGTCCCTCTCAACCCCATCTTTCCGAGTCTTTATTTTCTTAGGTATTTCGGCGATTGCATCCATGACCGGTTCGTTTGCCGGCAGGCTCCGGCAGCTTCCCACCTTTGGCTTTGGGAGAGGACTCCAGAGAGGATGGGCAAAGAAAGAGTTGCTTAGAGCCCTAAGGCTTTTGTGTGGACCAGCAGTTTTCAGCCTCATTTTATTCAGAAAACCCTCTGCAAGCGGTTTAACTATAAAAGCAGTTGCTCAAGTAGGAAATGGGTGGGGTCTGTGAATTACTCTGCAAATGCTTGCAAGATTTTCAGTGGCCGTGGCAATGGTTCTGTGGTGACTGACATGGCTAGACTTCTAATATTTTCGTCTCCTTTGGGCATAACATGTTCAGGGGGAGGCAGATATATCTGGACATCAATACGGTCTCTGAAATTCAGAGGCAAAGTACACAGCTCCTGGTTTGCAGAGGCAAAGAATGGCTCAGAAAATATCCTGTCTCTTGGTCTCAATCAGGTAGACAAAATTCCAAGCAGTCTAATAAACCATCTCCAGACGGCTATGGAGTTGAAATCTCACCTACCCTGGTCCAGTCCGTCCTCCGACTGAGGCAATTGCTTCAGGGAGAGGAAAAGAGGCAGCTTCTCCTCTCTTTCTTTCTTCCCCTGACCCCATTATAAGAATAGGAGCTGCCTGAGAGGATGACACTAGCATCAGGGATCTTAGCCTGGAAGCAGGGCATTTAAATGTTTCAAAAACATGTGACTTTTAAGGCATACAAAGGAAGGAACTTTGAGCAATGAGAAGACATTCTGTTTCAAGGTGAAAGAAAAATAAGATGAACAACCAGTGTAGGGGAGCAACATTACCACCCCAAAAGGTTTCTCCGGTATTAGGATTAGTTTAGGTTGTTTATTTTTCAGAAACAGAATGCTCAGGAAGCTTTCTTTTTTACCTCCCTCTTAGCTGCTTGAAAGCAGTTAGATAGGGGGCTTCCTCCAAGAAAGGAGCTATCACCAGAGGTAACTGAAACCAATATGAGCTGGGCATAGTAGGCTGGGAAATTTTCCAAGGCCTGTGTGCTCACATTCTGCTCTGTGTCCCACTGTCTCTACATGGCAAGACAACTATTGTTTGCCAGACTTTCACTCTTCCAGTTACTATGTGTATTGTCTTCCTCACCTTTGAAATACTAGACCCCTAAACCCACCAACTTTGCTCAGAATGAATACATTCTGATTGCCTGACTGCCTCTGCATCTCATATAGTTCTAGAGCCACCACCCTTACCTATGTTTAGTAATTGTATTGGCTTTTTTTTTTTTTCCCTCTGTTGATCTATCTCATGTCAATTTAATTCTTAGACCAGCTACAAGAACCTAGAAGGGTAGAGGAAAGATTTTGTGCCCCCATATCATTTTTCTTAAACTAAAGCAGTTTAAAAACTGTGGCTGACCAAACTTGTTTTGTTTGCACCCCCCCACCCCAAACCAAGATCTAAGATTGTAAGGTAACAAACTATGTTGTCTATGTTGTAAGGGTGTGTCTATGTTGTAAGGGAACAAACTATGCTGCCCCAAATGTGTCTGCTTGGCATTAGTGTTATTTAGAATAATTAATTTTAAGAAACCAAAGACTCAAGAAGAGCTTTTACCTTCCCCTTAACTGCCTTAAAGAATTTAGATAAAGGGCCTAATCTAGGAAGAAGAGCTATCACCAGAGATACCTACAGACTATGAACTAGGTAGAGTAGACTTGGGGAAACTTAGCAAGGCCTATTTGATCAAAGCCTTCTCTGTTTCCCATTGCTTTCTGCCTGGCATGGCAAACATTTACCAAACATTTGTTTTTGTACCTCTCTAAAATGGATTTTCCCCTTTGAAGTCCTAGGCTCCTACCTTTCTCCTGAAATCCAAATGGCATATAAGCACCGATTGCCTGAATGTCTTTGTGCTATATATTATGAAGTCCCTGAACATAGATAATTACATTTGTTTTTTCCTCATATTACTCTGTCTCATGTCATTTTAGTTATAAGACCAGCCCAATGCACTCACAAGGGTAGAAGAGAATTATTGCCTCCCCTCACACAGGCTCAGTCCTGATGGGGCTCCACATACATTCACCATTTAGGTTTTCTTACCCTGTCCCATGTTGTCCAGCACCACCTCTATGCTGAAGGTGCTGAAGTCTTCCCTAACCTCATTCACAAATACCCCACTGTTTACACAACATCTCCCACTGTGTGTCTAGGATGATCTTATAACTGAACAAGGCCAAGCCTAAATCAAGTCCCCATCTCTTTCCTTCCATAGTCTTCTCCCTTCCAGGTAATGTCAGTGCCACCCTTTGTTTGCACATGGGGTCACCCACATAACTGTCTTTCTCTCTTATCTCATATCTATAATCCTGTGACCTCCCCAAGTCTATCTGGAATCCAGTTACTCTGCTTATTTCCATCATCGTTGCCCTAGCCCTGGGCAGTTCTCAGCTTGCCACTCACTCTCTTGGCCACCTGAGAAGGATGACCAGGTCTTCTGCACCAACTCTCAGCTCTCCACCAGCCAGTTCTGCCCTTGAGGCCTCCAAGCAAAAGGCCAGCATCCCATCACTTCAGTGCAAGGAGCTTGCTCACTTACCAGCCAAAAGAGAAAAGATGTTTCTGGTCAGAGCTCAGATCTGAGAGCTTCCACTAAGCGAGCAGAAAATGCAGTCTGGTGAATTGCTTCCTGCAGTCCCCAGCACAGGGACACTCCAGAGAACTGTCCTTGTCCAGGCAAATGCAGACAGAGTAGACAGCAAGGACAGGCAAACCTGTAGCCTGCCTGGGAAATGACGTCCAGGATGGGAGGCAGTAGAGACTATAAGAGCCTCTGGTTTCAACACTTCCTTTGTGGGGAAGAAAAAAAAAGATGATAGTTGATAACACACATTTCTAGGAAATGAAAATGAAACCATAGCAATCATGTTTACATCTTTCTCTACAGCAGAAATATTATCTGGAAAGAAAAATACAAGAGTGTAACTCTAGGAAGCTCAGTGAGTAAGGAGAGCACACAGGGGTACGAGGGGTGAGAAAGGGCAGGTTTCCAAGGACCCTGGGAGGTCACCTAATGAAGACACCCAAGGGAGCACAAGGGGCAGGGAGGGAGGAAGGCTGTGAGCAGCTTCTCAAAGCTTCCAGTGAATGAGCGAGAAACATTTCTCTAACTTTTCTCTGTCATTATGTTTTTTCTTAATTTTAAATTTTATTTTGGAGTATACCCAATTAACAATGTTGCGGTAGTTTCAGGTACACAGCAAAGGGCCTCAAACATACATATACACGTACCCATTCTCCCTCATGTCTTTCTGTTCTTTTGTCATTAGGAGCCCTATTCCTGACTGCCACGTGGTCAAACCTGGATGTGGATCACTCTGGCAGGTCATGGGATTCCTAAATTCATGTGGAAGAGGAAGGGGAAAACACCAAAATTTTTTAAGAAAACAGAATAAATGGGAAGGTTTGCCATACCATTTATGACATATTTTCATGTATATTTTATATATTGTAAAAATAAACAAAGTATATATTAATGCTGTACTTGGGAAGAGCAGAAGAATGAACTAACAGTCCTATAGAACACAGTACTGAGCCTTGTATCAGACTCAGGCATGTATGGAATTCTGATGAATGGAAGAAGTGCATGGCATTTCAGTGGGTAAAGAAAGCACTGTCTAACAAATGGAGTTTGACAAACTAGTTATCCATATGGAAAAAGGTACTGCCCCACCTTTTCATCACTTTTGATAATGAACTCTGGAAGGTGGAAAGGCCTAAATTTCAAGTGGAAAATTCTACAAGAAAATATAGTTGATCTTAGGGTACAGATACCTTTATGGTACAGACACCCAAGTGATAGCTATATAGTAAAGACTGACAAGTGAGGTGCATTTGACTACATTAATAAGAAAAAATTCTGTTCATGAAAAAAAATGTTTAAGGACAGTAAAAATTAAAGAATCTCCAAAAACCTGGAGAAGATATTTGTATACGTGATGTCAAATAAGGATCAATAGAAAAAAGGTATATTTTAAATTTCAGAAACCACTAAGAGCATGAGAAACAATCTAGTGTAGAAGTGGGCAAAAGACATGAACCGACCATTCTCTGAAAAAAGAACCAAAACAAAACAAAATATGTCTGACCAATAAACACACAGATAGCTTAGCAGCCTTCTTAATAATTAGAAAAATGTAAAATGAGATGACAAATGCAAAATGAGATAAAGCTGTACATCAATTCAACAGGAACAGTTAGAAGCTTGATGATACAGAGTATTGATGAGAATGTGGATCAGTAGGATCTCTGAAACATAGTTGCTGAGAATATAAATCAATATAATCACTCTGATCAATTAAAAAATAATAAACTTTAAAAGATTACAATCACTTTGAAAAAAACAATATGGCTTAATTTTATAAAAGCTGTACATTCATATACCTTGGAACACAGCATTTCCACTCCTAAGATGGCACCTAAGAGTCACTATGCACAAATGTACAGGGAATGTGTAGCAGTGTGTTCCTAATATTGGACTTCATAATTGCGGGAAAAGAGGGTAGCCACTGAGAGAGAATGGAAAAATAAACAGAGCTCTGCAGCACTGAAAGGATTTGAGTCATAGCTTAAACATAGATAAATAAATATTAGTAACATAATGTTGAGCTTTTAGATTTAGAACCAGTGTTTGCTATTGTTTAGTTGCCAAACAACAAAGAGTCACTGAGTCTTTGCCACCCCATGGACTATAGTCAACCAGGCTCCTCTGTCCATGTGATTTTCCAGGCAAGAATAACAAAGTGGGTTGCCATTTCCTTCTCCAAAGGATCTTCCTGTCCCCAGGGTCAAACCCAGGTTTCCTGCATTGGGACAACAGGATACTTTACCACTGAGCCACCAGGGAAGCCCCAAGAACCAATATAATGCCTTTTAAATAAAACATCAGGAGAGCTCAACAAAGTATTGCTCAGGCATGTATATGTCCATGATAACACAACAAATGAAAGAAAGGAAACACATACTTCATGAAGCTGTCACCCAAGGGCTGGTGACAGGGCATGGAGTAAATAGAAACAGAGGTAGGTATAGTTATTGAAGATGTTCTATTTCTTGGGATGGTTGTTCAGTGTGTAGGTGGTCATTATATAAGTCTGGGCCCACTGAAATCATTCTTTTCAAATGCATTTCAGCTATCTGAGACCAGTACTCTGCATTTTTCACATCCCCTTGAGCTCCTCAGTGCTCACTGTAGGGAGTGGCAGCAACCTGAAGGCTGCATGATAGCAGGTGTTGTTCTTCCTGGGCATCTTCTGGGCTCAGAAATTCACATCTGGAGGGCTGGAATCGCTGATGGTTGGGACATCCTTGTTTACTGATATTGCAGGAAATGCTCTATTTTTCAGTTGTCAGTCAGGAATCTCTCCCTCCTGCCATAGTTTAGCGATATCAGAGAAATACGCTGTCTGACATTCAGAGACAATCAATGCTATGATGGAAGAAAGACTGAGAAATCATTGAAGGAGGAGGTGGAGACAAGAGAGCCTGGCATTCTAGGCAGAAAGAAATGCAAGGCAAAGATGCAAGCTCACAACTGAACCTGACAGCTACCTGTGGATGCAGATGAAAACAGTTAAACAGCCAATTAAAGACCTCAATAGTAAAATGAGAAATAGTAAAGTAAGAAAAATAAGAAAACCAAATTATACCTTTTCCTTCTCTGGTCTGAACTTTTACAGGTAGGAGGTATAGCTCTAAATACACATCTCACAGTCTACACCTTGTATTACTACATCCTCTCTGAGCCTTCCTTAGGACAAGAGGTGACACAACATGTCACGGTCACTTCTGGGTACCTACAAAGTGGAATTGCTTGTTGGACAAAAGCAGAGCTACTGACTCTGCAGGTTCAAACTAGCCAGATTCAAACCTTGGGTTGCAGAACCACTCTATCACCCTGTGATAGCGGAAGCTCTTGGAGACTATCCAGCAGCTACCTGGGTACTGTTGTCTCAGAGGCAGCCCCAAGCACTTGCGACTGATGAGGAATCAATGGCACACAGTGCTTTCAATTCCATGTTGAAAGAAACATCCCTGCTCTTGGTCTGGTCTGAAACACATCTCTGGTAAGTGGTGTTTTCCACAGTTTGGGCAGAGATTGCTGTCAGGGAGTGTTTGACGGGAGGATTCCTACGTGCTGTCTCTCATGAGTCCTTTGTCCCTCTTCAAGAGGAACAGCACGCTGCTCCCAGGGACTGAGGTCATTGTGTGAGGTAGGCTTGGGTCTCCTTTAGTAAACATTCTCTTTAGGACAAAACTGCTTAGTCTCGTTCCCCTTTCTTGAGATACGGATTGTGTCCTGACCTTGTGACTAACATTACCCCTTGTTCCCTTGGTAATGGTTGCTGTATGTTTGGTTTTCTGATCTCTGTCATTCCCAAAAGAAGTTTCTTGTACCACAGCCTATATATACTCATAGAGAAATCATTAAAGCACCTTTGCTCCATCCGAGCTTAGGTCCCCGGGTCTTTTTTTTCTCTCTCTCTCTCTTTCTCTCTTTTACTTTCTTATTGTCGACTCTGTACCACAAGGTTCCGGTCCATTAAAGGACCCCAACAGATTGCAATGTTGAAAACAAGTTAGGAAACCTTTTCCCAGTTAAGGGATCATGAACCTGGCTTTGCCACCCTGATTCCTGCTCTGGGTCAGAAAAGAATAGCTGACAGATTGAGGAGAAGTGAGAGCAAGGATCCCTTTAGTGAGCCTTTAACAACGGAGTGTGTTTTCACGTTAAGCCAACCATAGGGCTGGACTTAGTCTTCCTGGATTGGATGGCTTCGTCCAAAAAAAAAAAAAAAAAAGAAAAATTTCTTCACAATTTGTAAATGCTGAAGAGGAAGTAGGAGGTCTGTGGGTCTGGACTGTGTCTGTCCCTGAGATTCCACTGGGGATGTCAGTGTTAGCCCCCTGCCAGCCGGTGTGTCTCCTATGTGAGAGACATGTCCCACAACAGAGGCCATCAATAGAACTGCAACTGTTCCACTTGACTGAGTCTTCCCTGCAGCCAGCTCCCACCTTCATTTTATGGTCAGTGGGAGACAGAAAGGGGCAGTAATGTGACTCTTTTCCTATCCCTGCTGCAGCTGTCTCAGTTGGAGGAGGGACTGAGCCTGGGCAGGTGAGATTTCAATTCTATCAGAATCTGGAGATTGTTTATTTGACCAATTAGACTTTGCTTATCTTACTGGGACCAGGAGACAGATAATTTCCTGATCCTTTCCTTTCCCCTGCAAACCAGGAGGTGTGTGCTTTGCCTCTGTGCATTTCAGAGACCACATGGATGTCCAGATATACCTGCTTCATCCTGAATATGTCATGTCCTAAGGAGACCAAGATGTTAGAGGTGTAGTCATGTCAGTCACCACAGAACAGTACCCATTGCCACGGAAAAGCTTAGTGAAACTTTGCAGGGTAATGGAAAGACAACACTCATTTTCTACTTGAGAAACTCCTTGTATAGTTAAACAAGTTGCAGAGGGTTTTCTTAATGAACTCAGGCTGAAAGCTTCCGGCCCACACCCCAGGCTGAGAGCTCCAGGCAAGGCATTTTATGCTTGTACTCCTTCCCTTTTCTCCTGTTTCCTGCTTTGCTTACCATTTGAGATCAGAATAGGTTCCTGAGGCCTAGTCTGGTCTCAAATGGAGGCCTAGCACTCAGCCTCTAGGTCAACACTCTGGCCTGATTAGTGTTTGATGGTGAATGGATGACCATGCATGCATCACATGGGTTGAGGGTTTGCCAGAAGGTGGGGAAACATGAGAGGAAGTGACAACCAAAAACTATTGAATTTGACTGCTTTCCTGGACCTTGTGAATTCTTTTGAAGCCAGTTCCAAACCATTTCAGGCATCTGATAGACAGATTAGCCTGAAAGCAGAAACTCAAACTTAGTAAAGTTTTTCAAAGTGTGGCTCTAAAGTGCAATAAGAAATTTTTGTGTATCTCTTGTGGATTCTGTCCAGATTCTACTTTCTTTTCCTACTCTGTGCAGGGAAAAGGCAACTTTGCAGAGGCTCACAGACCTCTGATGGGGCCAGACTTCCTACAGAGGCAGCAGTTGTGTTAGTGTCCAGTGAATAATTCCTCTTGGTAGGTGCCCATTAGTGACCATGACAGGCGTGTGTGGCCTCTTGTCCTGAGGAAGGTTCATGTGATCACAGGGCATTTAGGAGCAGAAGCTCTGATTATGGACTGTGAGATGTGTGTTCAGGGCATTAGGTCCCAGCCTTTGGACAGTTCAGGCCAGAGAAGGAGAAGGCATGAACTTGGTTTTCTTATTTTACTACGAAGGGTTTTCAGTGGGTGTCTTTGTGTGTTCATCTGCATCCACAGGCAGCTGTCATATTCATTTGTGAGTCTGTGTGCTTGCCTTGCTGTTCCTCCTGCCTGGAATGGCAGTCTCTCTTGTCTCCATCTCCTCCTTCAATGATTTCTCAGTCTTTCTTCCATCACAGCACTGGTTGTCTCTATATAACAGGTAGAGTATTTCTCTTATGTCCCCAAACTATGGAAGAAGGGAAAGACTCATGATTGAATGCATATAAGAGAATATGCACAGAATCAATACAGAAAGAACTGAGATCTTTTTAATTGGCAACCCACTACAGTACTCTTGCCTGGAGAATTCCATGGACAGAGGAGCCTGGCAGGCAGGTTCATGGGATGGCAAAGGGTCAGACATGACTGAGCAACTAACTTTCATTTTTTTTCATACTGGTTCTTAATTTAAACTCAACATTATACTACTAATATTTATTTATCTATGTATTCTTTTCAGTTCGGCAAAGCTCTCTTTAGCCCTTTATTGTCAATGGCTATCCTCTCCTTCCTCACAATTATGAAGACTGCTGTTAGGAACACTTTATATGTCCCTTGTACACTTTTTCATAGTGACTTATAGGTGCCATCTTAGGAGTGAAAATGCAAGGGTCCAAGGTTTATGAATGTGCAATTTTGTACAATTAAACCATACTGTTTTCCCAAAGTGAGCATAGTAATTTACAAACTCTTTGTATTTGCAGTGGTGAGATGCTGACTTTTCATTTGGAGGCTTGAGGGGTAGGCTTGACTGGTAGACAGCTATGGTTTGGTGCAGAAGACCTGGTGATTCTTTTCAGATGGTTAAGACAGTAAGGGAGCTGAGAACCACGCAGGGCTAGGACAATAGTGGAGGGAATGGGAGGAGTAACTAGACCCTGGATAGAGTTGGTCAGGTCACAGGACTGTGGATGAAAAGTACAAGGGAAAGAAAATTACGTGGATTGCCCCATGTGCAAATGAGGGGTGGTGTTGACATTACCTGGAAGAGAGAAGACTGGGAGGACAAGAATGGGGGCTTGAGTTAGGTTTGACTCTGTTCAGTTAGTAAAGATCGTCCTAGACAGTCAAGTGGGAAATGCTGTATAGAAAATGGGATGTTTATATCTGAGGTCAGGTGAGATCTCAGTACCTCCAGCACACAGGTGATGCTGGAAAATGAGAAATGGAGTATTTTCTGCCTTATCAATAAACAAGGATGTCACAGTCATCAGTGATTCCAGCTCTCCAGAGCAACCAGGAAGGAGAAAAATACCAGTGATCAATTTGTTTCCAAGTCCAATCCAAGCTTGCCTTGCTTGCCGCAGGAGAGGGCAATGAATCAGAGAGATGAGGTGTTGAGGCAAGGATTATGATTTTATTCTGAAAGCCAGCTGATACAGAAGATGGCAGTCTAACGTCTCAAAATGACCATCTTGTCCGGGTCCGGATACCAGGTTCTTTTATGGATCAGACATGGGGGAGAGATAAGGAAACCAAGTGAAAAGACTATTTAATTGTTCCAAATATCTCCTAGAATGGCAAGCCTCAAGCAGGGGGATGTGTTGATTTTCTTCTTCTTTACAGTCATTCACAGGTGAGCAGGGTCAGATTATCTCTCTGGGAGATAAACGAAAAGCACTTTAGTTTAAGGATCTGGCAGAAGGGTCAGGGTTCTCTGAGACAGGCCATTATGTATGATTCTAATAACAAAAGCAGCAAAAAACAAACATTAAAGTAAAAGAAACAGATCTAGCATGGAAGAGTCAAAATTGACCCTTCCCTGTTACAGAGTCAGGATTGAGCCTGTTGTAGGGGAGAAAATAATTTTCCTCTACCCTTGTAGATGCTTATGGCTGGTCTCTGAATTGAAATGACATGAGATAGCTTATTAGGAGCAAAAATCAAATTTAATTTGTATGTATGGGGCCTCCATAATATGAAGAACACAGGCATTCGGGAGATTGATGCTTATATGCCATTTGGGATTTAGTAGAAGAGGTAAGAGATGGAACTTCAAAGGGGAAAAATCAATTTACAGGATGATGGATAACCAAATGTTTGGTAAACAAATGTTTGCCATGCCAGGCAGAAACAATGGGAAAGAGAGAAGACTTTGATCAAATAGGCTTTGCTAAGTTTTCCCAAGTCTATCACACCTAGCTCATATTCTTTGTCACTTAACAATAATCTTTGATGTTCAGACTGCCTGCCCCACTTGTTACAAACTTGTATATATCCTGACTCACTCTTCTGCCTCCTTGGAGCAGTCTCTCAGGACTACTGAGATGCTGTCTTCCAGGATCAAAGTTCTTTACCTTCTCATCAAATAAAATAACTCTCTGCTTTCAGGCTGTGACTAATTTTTTAGTCGACAGTTTTGGCCAACTGATAAAGGGACCCAGAGCAGATTCCTCTCCTCTGCCTGAACTCTTCGAGAAACTGGAGCCTTGGTACCAGCAGAGGCACACTTGTCCCCACCCACTTCCTCAGGAGCTCAGAACACATTTGAGTAAATCTCTCCTGGTTCTCAGATCTCCTGTACTGAAATTGAAGATCCTGAATTTTTATTTGGTGGGATATAGCAAGTATTGTCCCCTCTCAGTTGAAAGATACTGTGGGTGGGGGGTGTTGAAAGACACTGGAACATACCCACCCCATGGACTGAGATACTGAATGGGACTTGGTTGAAAGATATTGAGGAATATCTGCCCAATTGAAAGATACTGAGGGGGACTGGTTGAAAGGTACCAAGGAAATACCACACAGTGGAAGGCACTGGGGAGGGGGGCTCTGTTTGAAGTTATCGAGGAATACCAGCGGCTCAGTCAAAAGACACTGAGTTGCTCCATTTTAGGATGTATGGAGCTCATACTTGCAAGTTCCTAGTTAACTGGAGAAATTAAATCACACCCTAAATATTGAGGGAACACTTTAACATACACACAGTTAAAGATCAAAAGCCAGTGTGGTAAAATAAGGGAAACTCATATTGCTCTGTGTATTTGAGATGTACATGTTCTATCTGATCTTCCTAAGCTGTTCTATTGTCTGTTTATTTGTTTGTGTTAGGCCTATAAATTGGGAAAGGCTAGAGATCTCTTTGGAGAAAGCAATGGCAACCCACTCCAGTATTCTTGCCTGGAGAATCCTGTGGACAGAGGAGCCTGGTGGGCTGCTGTCCATGGGGTCGCACAGAGTCGGACATGACTGCAGTGACTTAACATGCATGCCTTGGAGAAGGAAATGACAACCCACTCCAGTATTCTTGCCTGGAGAATGCCAGGGATGGAGGAGCCTGGTGGGCTGCCGTCTATGGGGTCGCACAGAGTTGGGCACGACTGAAGCGACACAGCAGCAGCAGCAGCAGCAGAGATCTCTTCAAGAAAGTTGGAGATATCAAGGGAACATTTCATGCAAGGATGGGCACGATCAGGGACACAGTAATGACCTAACAGAAGCAGAAGAGATTAAGAAAAGGTGGCAAGAATACACAGAAGAACTGTAATAAAAGATCTCAGTGATCCATATAGCCATGAAGATGTGATCACTCTCCTAGAGCCAGATATCCTGGAGTGTGAAGTCAAGTGGGCCTTAGGAAGCACTATTACAAACAACGCTAGTAGAGGTGATGGAATTCCAGCTGAGCTATTTCAAATCCTGAAAGATGACATTGCACTCAATATGTCAGCACTCAACTGCTGACATTCAACATGTCAGCAAATTTGGAAACTCAGCAATGGTTACAGGACTGGAAAAGGCCAGTTTTCATTCCAATCCCAAAGAAGGGCAATGCCAAAGAATGTTCAAACTACCATACAGTTATACTCATTTCCCATGCTAGTAAGGATATGCTCCAAATCCTTCAAGCTAGGCTTCAGCAGTATGTCAATCAAGAACTTCCAGATGTACAAGCTGGGTTTAGAAAAGGCAGAGGAACCAGAGATCAAATTGGTAGCATTTGCTGGATCATAAAGAAAGCAAAGGAATTCCAGGAAAACATCTACTTCTGCTTCGTCGACTATGCCAAAGCCTTTGTGTGGATCACACAACCTGTGGAGAATTCTTAAAGAGATGGGAATACCAGACGACCTTACTTGTCTCCTGAGAAACCTGTATTCAGAATTAGAAGCAACAGTTGGAACCAGAATGGAACAACATATGGATTCAAAATTGGGTGAGGAGCATGTCAAGGTTGAGTATTGTCACCCTGCTTATTTAACTTATTTGTAGAGTACAACATGAGAAATGCCAGGCTGGATGAATCACAGGCTGGAATCATGATTCCTGGGAGAAATATCAACAACCACAGCTATGTAGATGATACCACTTTAATGGCAGAAAGTGAAGAGGAACTAAAGAACTTTTTGATGAGGGTGAAAGACAAGAGTGAAATAGTTGTCTTAAAATTCAACATTCAAAAAGATCATGGCGTCTGGTCCCATCACTCCACGGCAAATAGAAGGGGAAAAAGTGGAGACAGTAACAGATTTTATTTTCTTGGGCTCCAGAATTACTGCAGATGGTGACTGCAGACATGAAATTAAAACACACTTGCTCCTCGGAAGAAAAGCTATGACAAACCAAGACAGCATATTAAAAAGCAGAGATATCACTTTGCCAACAAAGGTCCATATAGTCAAAGCTAGGTTTTTCCAGTTGTCATGTATGAATGAGGGAGTTGGAACATGAAGAAGGCTGAATCCCCCAAAATTGATGCTTTTGAACTGTGATGTTGGAGAAGACTCTTGAGAGTCCCATGGACAGCAAGGGGATCACTTGCTGTCCAGTGATCTTAGTGATCCAGTCCACCAGTCACTCTTAAAGGAAATCAACCCTGAATATTCATTGGAAGGACTGATATTAAAGCTGAAGCTCCAACACTTTGGCCACCTGATGTGAAGAGCTAACTTATTGGAAAACATACTGATGCTGGTAAAGACTGAGGGCAAAAGGAGAAGAGGGCAGCAAAGGATTAGATGGTTAGATAGCATTGTTGCAGGAAGCAGGACCCCTTCCAGGGCCCGAAATTGGGCTCTTGTCTAACACTCAGAAATAAATTGTCCTAGGAGACACATGTGCTGACAAAGCAAGAGATTTTACTGGGAAAGGGCACCCGGGTGGAAAGCAGGAGGTAAGGGAACCCAGGAGAACTGCTCTGCCACGTGGCTCGCAGTCTTGGGTTTTACGGTGATGGGGTTAGTTTCCAGGTGGCCTTTGGCCAGTGATTCTAATTCAGAGTCTTTCCTGGTGGTGCACGCATCGCTCAGCCAAGATGGATGCTAGCAAGAGGGATTCTGGGAAGTAGACGGACATGCAGTGTCTTCTTTCGACCTTTCCCGAACTCTTCTAGTTGGTGGTGGCTTATTAGTTCTGTATTCCTAATCAGGATCTCCTGTCATAAAACAACTCATGCAAATGGTTACTATGGTTTGACCATTTTTAACCATTTCTCCTCAAGAGCCTCACTGAAGAAACATGAAGTTTAATCATCAAGAAAACCAACTCCTTTTTAAGATATGATAGTCATTCATTGAATGAGGGGCATCGGTTAAAGAGGTGACCTGGATATCTCATGGGGCAAGAATAGAAAATACTAAAATTCTCATGTATGTTATTTTTCTAAGTATTTTCATTTTCTTTTTTTAGTTTATGGTTATGAGACCTGTTGTATACCAATAAAATTATTCATATATGTAGTTAATAAATAAGTGAATAAGTGAATAATTAGTACTTAACCCATGACTTAACATTCTTTTATTAATACTAGTAGTGAACTAAGATCCTTAAAATATTAAGAATGTAAAGCATCTAAGTCAATATTACTCTGGTGCTTCTCCTGAGTCCTACATAGGAGCAGAAGTGAAAAGTAAGGGACTTCCAGTTTTATTTTGTTGGACATGATCAGATGCCTCCAAAGTCCATGGCTGTCAGAGCTACAGTGCTCTCTTTTGTTAAAAATACTCACTGTGGTTTCATATATTCCACAGACACAGAGTCTACCTAGTTGATTGTAGACTTGGATGTTATCTGCATTTGTGCAGCTGATGGAAAGGTTTTTGATCCTTTTTCTTAGTTGCTCTGCCCCTGGAGCTCAACTGTGGGTTTATCTCCACCTCTGCTTGTGGATCATCCACAGGAATCTGCTCCCAAGGCTGCCTTTGAAGACTTGGGTCTGCCCCAGTGAGGACAGGGATGGAGATGTTGTGGCTGCTTAGATCGTGAGGACCCCAAATGTGACAGGTGCACAGGGAAGCTGGTGGCCATGGGTGCAATAGATGTAGCTCTACTAGGTGCCTTTTCTAGCTTTGGAAGCTAGCTCTCAAAGGGCAGCCCTGGCTGGGGTTCTTCTCTATTCAGCTGCTGGTGCCAGGGTGTGGGGAAAGAGAGGCAACAGTGGTGGCTAAGCCCCCTGCATGTGACTCCGTGTCCACCTGGCTTCCCACCAAAGGCATTCCCCATTGTGGACTTCTTCCCTCTTGTTCCATCAGGCCATCTCCCGGCATTCAACAGCAGTTCTCACCCCAGGATTGCTCTCCAATCCCCACACTCTCACTTCCAGCTCCCGTGTGTACCAGTGGGTCCACACCCCAGTCCCCGGTATGTAAGGCTGCATCAGGGACTGTCTTTGTGGTTCTCACTCTATTCAGACTGTCATGTATCAGTTGCTTCACCCCTCCTCTGACAGCCTCAAATGCTCTGTTTCTATCTCAATAAATTTCTCTGGATGTGGGAGTCTCTCCCCTGCTTCAGTTACCCCACTCCCAGGAACAGATCCAGTCCTGTGTGCTCTTCTCCTTCCCCTTTCTTTCTTTCATCCTACCCAGCCAGGCACATAGCCATAAAGTCTTCTCTGGTGGTCAAAGACTCCTACTATCATCTAGCTGGTATTTTGTGGAAAATGCTGCATCTGTAGATGTATTCCTGATGCAACCATAGAGAGATATGCACTCCATATCTAAGTACTCCTCTGCCATCTCGGTCCTCAATATAATACTTTTCTATGTATAGAAAGATGTGAGGGCGCTTCCCTGGTGGCACAGATGGTAAAGACTCCACCAGCAATGCAGGAGACCTGCGTTCAATCCCTGGGTTGAGAAGATCCCCTGAAGAAGGAAATGGCAACCCACTCCAGTATTCTTACCTGGAGAATTCAATGGACAGAGGAGCCTGGCGGGCTACAGTCCATAGGGTCAAAAAGAGTCAGACATGACTGAGTGACTATCACTTCACAGGAAGATGCAAGAGTCTGGGCTTTTTGAGTTATTTCTTTCATATACATCTTAGTCATCTAGGGTCAGTATCCTGTTTATCTCCATCCTTAGTTCCTCTCAATGTGCACCATCCTGCTTGTGGAGGCTGATGACTTGGTAGCTGCAGCATCCTTTGTTTACTGAAATGCCAGGTGATATTTTTTGTGTAAATTTCCCTGGAGAAATAGATGTTTGGATAGCTGCTGATGAGGAAGAGCTGACCCAAGATACAGAGCACACGGAGCTCAACTGGGAGCCTCCTCACCTGGGAGGAGCCTCAAGACAAGAGACTCTCTTACAGAAGTGAACATGAGTAAAGGCCATCCCTGGGGAGGAGTCGAGATACACCTGCCTAGTGAGAGACCAGGCCTGTGGGAATCTCTCTGCAGCCTGGGGTGGAGAGTGAGAGGAAGAGCAAGAGAAGAAAGGAGAAGAGGGGGCATCTGGGATTGTAGCACAGGGCCAGCAAGCACCTGGGGAGACCAGGCTCACTGTCCCTTCTGTCTCCAGAACCAATACCCACCTTCCTGTCTAGGCTGTTCCTGGCACTGCACTGTTGTCCTCCTCAAGCCAGAGGTGATCAGAGCTGTGGGTGGAGAAAGAAATGACGGAAGGAATGAAGGGGTGAATATAGAACAAGGAGAAGGTGGTCATGCTTCCTCACACATGCCTGTACAGCTGGATACCGGCCCCCACCACTTCTCCATTCCCATTTTGTTTCTAGTATTATAGATCTTTTTCCCATGTAAAGGATAAAAATAAATAATCTAGAACCAAGTGTAGTCAGGAGAAGAAGTTAAATCCTATGAGTGTTCATGTGTCAAACAGCTGTATCAGAGCCAAAATATGTGATGGCTTAAAATGTGCAATGTTCTTTCTTGTTCACTTACTTGTTCATTCACTTTGGCCAACTGACTAAACCAGCATTTACATAAATGAGTAAATTAACAAACTTGAATTACAAACTCTTTTTATCCTAAACTGTTAGGACCATTCCAACTTGAAAACTGGTGAGGGGTTTACACTTCACTAATGCAAAGTAATAGGAATAATCTGCCTAACTGATAATGTATGATCAGTTTGGTTTTCGCTTTCAATGGACAATGTGGTTCAACTGGGGCAATAATGAATGAGTTTGCCCAGACCTTGGTCCTGGGCCTGGTTTTTATCTACTGAGGTCTGCACATGGGTTGAATTAAAAACACAGGCAGACCACAAAGGGCTTGATATCAAGACCAGGATTTTACCTATGCCCATCTTGAGGGGCTCTGTCACAGAAACTGCCTTTCTTATAACTTTCTCTCTTTGCTCAGTCTTTGACTCTGTCATTAACTGCCTTCTTCTCCTACTTCTGCCCTCTCATTTTTCTTCCAGTGAGATCCCAAGATTGATTCATTTGAAAGGATTTAGGGGAGTGCCCTTTTAAGTCAGGTGTCACTTAGCTTCCCTTGATCGAAGGGACTTTGAGATTTTTATTAAATCTCTAATTAATATCCACCACCACCATGCCCCCCGCTGCCGCCCCCCCCCCCCCCCCCCCCCCGCTATAAAAGGCCACACTCAAGAATTCACACAAAATCTTAGAGGGTTCCTAACTCTGCTTGGGCTTCCCTGGTGGCTCAGATGGTAAAACGTCTGCCTGCAATGAGGGAGACCTGGGTTCAATCCCTGGGTCAGGAAGATCCCCTGGAGAAGGAAATGGCAACCCACTCTATTACTCTTCCCTGGAAAATCCCATGGACAGAGGAGCCTGGTAGGTTACAGTCCATGTGGTAGCAAAGAGGCGGACATGACTGAGCGACTTCACTTTAGCTTTTCAAATCTACTTGAGCCATAGAACCCAGGAGACCTTGTGTGAGCTCATTTTCTCTTTTTCTCATATGAGGGTGTGGACAAAGAATATCCCCTATCATTTCAGTAAACAAAAGATGTTGGGATCTTAAAGCCATCATCCAGGGCAGCTGCATCCTGACTGAAATTCAGTAAGGAGAAAAACAGGATACTGGCCCTAGATGGTTAAGATGCATATCAGAGAAATGATTTCAATAAGCTCAGACTCTTGCATCTGCTCTTATATATAAAATAACTAAAACTATTAACTTGATATATTTTAGTTTTTTGTGTGGTTAGTGGTAATTTTTAATGTTCAACTATAAGTTTCTGGTTTTTGTGTTTTAGGAAAATATCCAGTATATCCTGGCTCCTCCCTTAATGCTTTGGAACTGTTCCTTGAAGTTATCTGAGAGACTGTTTCCTGGTTACTAATCCTCAGTAAGGCCACCAAATAAAACATAATTCCCAACTATGGGACTACATAATTTTTATCCAGTCTATAAGGCAAACATTCCAAATTGTATCCTCAAAATTTCCAGAGACAAGAATGTTTTCATTTGCAAGTTATAAACAACATCTGAGTAAATAAGAAGCAAATACAATGTACTTTAACTACAGTGATTATTAAGAAACAGAAAATAAAAGTGGACTCATGTTCATTCTACAGGAAGGAAATAACACAAGAATGAATCCCTTGCATGCGGATGTACAGTGGAAAGAGGGACTGAGGGGGCCTAATTTAGATTCTTAATCTAAAAACTAACTCTAAAAAGATATGTTTATGTTCATTATGGAAATTTAATTATGCACTAGACATTAAGCAAAGTCTTCCTTGGTGATCAATGCAAAGAAATAGAGGAAAACAATAGAATGGGGAAGACTAGAGATCTCTTCAAGAAAATTAGAGATACCAAGGAAACTTTTCATGCAAAGATGGGCACAATAGACAGAAATGATATGGACCTAACAGGAGCATAAGGTATTAAGAAGAGGTGGCAAGAGTACACAGAAGAGCTGTACAAAAAACATCCTCATGACCCAGATAATCACGATGGTGTGATCACTCACCTAGAGCCAGACATCCTGGAATGTGAAGTCAAGTGGGCCTTAGGAAGCATCACTACAAACAAAGCTAGTGGAGGTGATGGAATTCCAGTTGACCTATTTCAAATTCTAAAAGATGCTGCTGTTAAAGTGCTGCACTCAATATGCCGGCATATTTGGAAAACTCAGTGGTGGCCACAAGACTGGAAAAGGTCAGTTTTCATTCCAACCCCAAAGAAAGGGAATGCCAAAGAATGCTCAAACTACCGCACAATTGCACTCATCTCCCATACTAGCAAAGTAATGCTCAAAATTCTCCAAGCCAGGTTTCAACAGTATGTGAACTGTGAACTTCCAGATGTTCAAGCTGGATTTAGAAAAGGCAGAGGAACCAGAGATCAAATTACCAATACCCATTGGATCGTTGAAAAAGCAAGAGAGTTCTAGAGAAACATCTACTTCTGCTTTATTAACTATACCAAAGCCTTGGGCGGTGTGGATCACAACAAACTGTGGAAATTCTTCAAGAGATGGGAATACCAGACCACCTGACCTGCCTTTTGTGAAATGTGTATGCAGGTCAAGAAGCAAGTTAGAACTGGTCATGAAACAACAGACTGGTTCCAAATTGGGAAATGAATACGTCAAGGCTGTATATTTTCACTCTGCTTGTTTAACTTATATGCAGAGTACATCATGAGAAACATTGGGCTGGATGAAGCACAAGTTGGAATCAAGATTGCCAGGAAAAATATCAATAACCTCAGATATGCAGATGATACCACACTTATGGCAGAAAGCAAAGAAAAACTAAAGAACCTCTTGATGAAAGTGAAAGAGGAGAGGGAAAAAATTGGCTTAAAGCTCAACATTCAGAAAACTAAGATCATGGCATCTTGTCCCATCACTTCATGGCAAATAGATGGGGAAACAATGGAAACAGTAATAGGCTTTTGTTTTGGGGGGCTCCAAAAATCACTGCCGATGGTGACTGCTGCCATGAAATTCAGAGACACTTGCTCCTTGGAAGGAAAGCTATGACCAACCTAGACAGCATATTAAAAGCCAGAGACATTACTTTGCCAACAAAGGTCCATCTAGTCAAAGCTATAGTTTTTCCAGTGGTCATGTGTGGATGTGAAAGCTGGACTATAAAGAAAACTTAGCACCAAAGAATTGATGTTTTTGAACTGTGGTATTGGAGAAGACTCTTGAGAGTCCCTTGGACAGCAAGGAGATCCAACCAGTTCATCTTAAAGGAAATAGGTCCTGAATATTCATTGGAAGGACTGATGCTGAAGCTGAAACTCCAATACTTTGGCCACTTGATGCAAAGAACTGATTCATTGGAAATGACCCTTATGCTGGGAAAGGTTGGAGGTGGGAGGAGAAGGGGACAACAGAGGATGAGATGGTTGGATGGTATCAGCAACTCAATGGATATCAGTTTGAGTAAATTCTGGGAGTTGGTGACGGACAGGGAGGTCTGCAGTCCTCCCTGTCACAGTCTATAGGGTCACAAAGAGTTGGACATGACTGAATGACTGAATTGAACTGGACTGAACTGAACACTTAGAAATCACTTGCTTACATTTTGCCACATTCCCTGCACCAGCTGATACCCCTGTTGCACCTATAGTTCAAATCAGAAACTAACGGTCTGCAGAGTTTTAGCAACACAAACAAGAGATTGCTGCATTTTCTGCCTTGGCCTCATTTACACCACCATCTGGAAGACATTACTGAGGTCCAGGAAGGCCCAGTGGAAAAAAAGGGTTCTTGCATGGACCAGAGAATTGCTGCCCCTCCTGCATTTTGGCTCCAGGCTCCTGGGCATCAGGGCCCTGGGACACACCAACTATTCCCAAGGATTTGGCATAAGTCTCACCCATGAGCAAAGCTGGTACAAACAAACATATCTCTATATGGCTGCAGAACTAGCAGAGCCAGAGAAACTACCTAGACTTCTCAGTTTGCTATTAGGCAAAAAGTGAGGTTAAGGATAAGCCATGTAGGTATTCATCCATGGAAGAATATGCAGAAGAATGGTGCTCCTGAAAGGAGAATCCAGTTACATCATTGGAGGGAAATAATAAGAAAAATTCAAGCCATGTTTTAGTAGAGTTGGTCACAGCAACATTTCCTCTGCTTGCCTCCCTAAGAAAACACTGTATGGGACTTATTTATCTGGTGGAGATGACCACACCTGTGTGGGAAAAGAAAAGTGGTGAGTGAGTGCCCAGCAACTTCATCTGGGCTATCAGATTTGGAGATTCAGCAGGGGACATAGGTGTACCTATGGCTGAGTCAAGTTGATGTTTAACAGAAACCAACACAGTACTGTAAAGCAATTGCCTTCAATTAAAAATAAATAAATTTAATAATTTTTTAAATGCAAAAAATAAAATAAAAACTAGGACTAAAACTACCATGTGACCCAACAATTCCACATACCCTGAGGAAACCATAATCTAAAAAGACACATGTACTGCAATGGTCATTGCAGTACTATTTACAATAGCTAGGACACAGAAGCCACCTAGATGTCCATTGACAGATGAATGGAGAAAGAAGTTGTGGTACACATGCACAATGGAATATTACTCAACCATAAAAAGGAACATATTTGAGTCAGTTCTAATGAGGTGGATGAACCTAGAGCCTATTATACAGAGTAAAGTAAGTCAGAAAGAGAAAGACAAATATCATATAATAACATATATATGGAATCTAGAAAGATGGTACTGATGAACTTATCCGCAGGGCAGCAGTGGAGATGCAGCCTAAGAAAACAGACTTGTGGACACAGAGGGGGAAGGAGAGGGTGGGATGAATTGAGAGAGTAGCACTGAAACATATACATTACCATATGCAAAATTAGATACTTGGCAGATATTTGCTGTATGATATAGAGAATTCAAATCTGGTGCTCAATTCAACCTAGAAGGGTGAAATGGGATGGGAGATGGGAGGGAATTTCAGGTGGGAGGGGACATGCATGTACCCATGGCAGATTCATATTGATCAACTCAATATTGTAAAGCAATTACCCTTCGATTGAAATTAAATAAATTAAAAAAATACTTCACAGAAATTTTAAAGATAAAATTGAATTCAACAATTTGTATCAAAAGAAACAAATGCATCTTGTGGAAGAGGAATAAAATGAGGGAATGGGACAGGAATGGAACTTGATTCACTAATGAGCCAATATTAAAAGCAAAAAGTGTGCTGTGCACAACACAAACACAGTAATTTGCCATGATCTGGACTGCAGGCCCCAAAAAGTTGATTGAGTTTTTCATCAGAGTTACTGCAGACCCTTGCTGAAAACCCACCAACACTACTCTTGAACAAGAAGCAACATATATCTTTACATCATAGAGTCTGGACACAGACAAAGAAGTCATAGGAAGAGATAGAAACAAACAAACAAACAAACAAACAAACAAACAAACAAAAAACAGATAGAACCAGCTCTGAATCCAAGATGGTGACAGATCTGACCTCCAACAATCCCTGTCTCATCATACACTGATTTTACTACATTAGCATACTAAATGGCACAACTTCCTACAGCCATGACCAGAAGTCACTTACTAAAAAAAAAAAAAACAAAAAGGGATAGCAACCCAGTTCCAGAAAAGCCATATTTTTTCCAAAAAAATAAATGCCTATGTCTTCCCATCATAACCTCACCTGTTATTGTCCTTATTTCTTAAAAGCAAATCCCACTTGGCACTAAGGCAAGAAGTTGGTTTGTGAACTAAGTTCCCAATTCTCCATTCTCTGGTCATTGAATAAAGCTTGCACTGCTACAATCCAAAATTTGGTTTCATTTTTGTCTGTGGGAACTCGCATGGAAAGAATAAGCTCTCGGCTAAGACAGGAGGCTTTGGCCAATCTATGATCCAAGTAGGGGGACCATATGTTTAATTTGGTAACAGTTTTCAAAGAAAGGAAAAAATCAGCTTAAAAGTTAAAGAGAGAGAAGGTTCTCTGGGGCTGTGATGCCCAGTGGTGGCTGCATCCAAACCCCCTGCTATGAGCTGGTAGGACTTCAATGTGAGATTCCCAATTGTCATGCCAACCAGACATGAAACCAAGAACCTGGGCAAAAGCTTCAGCATTCTCAGAGGGGACATTCCTGCTAATCTTTTAAATTTCTAATTAATTTGTTTTAATTGGAGGCTAATTACTTTGCAATATTGTAGTGTTTTTTTTTTTTTTTTTACCATATTTTGACATGAACTAGCCATGGGTGTACATGTGTTCCCCATCCTAAAGCCCCCTCCTACTCCCTCCCCATCCCATCCTTCAGGGCTGTCCCAGTAACCCACCCTGAACATCCTGTCTCATGCATCGAACCTGAACTGGTGATCTGTTTCACATATGGTAATACACATGTTTCAATGCTATTCTCTCAAATCATCCCACCCTTGCACTCTCCCACAGGGCCCAAAAGTCTGTTCTTTACACCTGTGTCTCTTTTGCTGTCTCGCATATAGGGTCATCGTTACCATCTTTCTAAATTCCATATATATGCGTTAATATACTGTATTAGTGTTTTTCTTTCTGACTTACTTCACTCTGTATAATAGGCTCCAGTTTCAACCACCTCATTAGAACTGATTCAAATGTGTTCCTTTTAATAGCTGAGTAATATTCCATTGTGTATATGTACCACAGCTTTCTTATTCATTTGTCTGCCAATGGACATCTACATTGCTTCCATGTCCTAGATATTGTAAACAGTGCTGCAATGAACATCAGGGTACATGAGTCTCTTTCAATTCTGATTTCCTCGGCGTGTATGCCCAGCAGTGGGATTGCTGGGTTGTATGGCAGTTCTATTTCCAGTTTTGTTTTTTTTTTTAATTTATTTTTATTAGTTGGAGGCTAATTACTTTACAATATTGTAGTGGGTTTTGTCATACATTGACATGAATCAGCCATGGATTTACATGTATTCCCCATCCCGATCCCCCCTCCCACCTCCCTCTCTACCCAATCCCTCTGGGTCTTCCCAGTGCACCAGGCCCGAGCACTTGTCTCATGCATTCAACCTGGGCTGGTGATCTGTTTCACCATAGATAATATACATGTTTTGATGCTGTTCTCTCGAAACATCCCAGCCTCGCCTTCTCCCACAGAGTCCAAAAGTCTGTTCTGTACATCTGTGTCTCTTTTTCTGTTTTGCATATAGGGTTATCATTACCATCTTTCTAAATTCCATATATATGTGTTAGTATGCTGTAATGTTCTTTATCTTTCTGGCTTACTTCACTCTGTATAATGGGCTCCAGTTTCATCCATCTCATTAGAACTGATTCAAATGAATTATTTTTAATGGCTGAGTAATATTCCATGGTGTATATGTACCATAGCTTCCTTATCCATTCATCTGCTGATGGGCATCTAGGTTGCTTCCATGTCTTGGCTGTTATAAACAGTGCTGCAATGAACATTGGGGTGCACGTGTCTCTTTCAGATCTGGTTTCCTCAGTGTGTATGCCCAGAAGTGGTATTTCTGGGTCATATGGCCATTCTATTTTTTTTTAAGGAATCTCTGCACTGTTCTCCACAGTGGCTGTACTAGTTTGCATTCCCACCAACAGTGTAAGAGGGTTCGCTTTTCTCCACACCCTCTTCAGCATTTATTGTTTGTAGACTTTTTGATAGCAACCATTCTGACCAGCGTGAGATGGTACCTCATTGTGGTTTTTTTTTTTTTTGATGTCTGATCTTATTTATTTGTTACTCTTAGAACATCTCATTTTTGACTGGACTCAGACTTAGAAGTAGAAGCTCTCAGAGAGGACAGCCTCCGTCTCTTGGCAATCTGTTCCTGCCGTTTTTCTTTGGCCTCCTTCATTCTCTTGGCCAAAAGTTTAGCATATTCTGCAGCCTCTTCTTTGTTTTTCTTAGTACGCTGTTTCTTCAGAGCAATACGCCGGCGTTTGTGTTGCAGAACTCGTGGAGTCACGAGACGCTGAATCTTGGGTGCTTTAGTCCTAGGTTTCTTACCTTCTTTGTTTAGGGGCTTTCGCACAACATACTGGCGGACGTCATCTTCTTTAGAGAGATTGAAAAGTTTGCGGATTCTGCTAGCTCTTTTGGGACCCAGGCGACGAGGCACTGTAGTATCAGTGAGTCCAGGAATATCCTTCTCCCCTTTTTTCACAATGACCAAGTTGAGAACACTCAGATTGGCATCCACAATGCAACCCCGTACAGATTTGCGCTTTCTCTCTCCAGTCCTCCTTGGTCTGTAACAGGAATGCCCCTTACTCAGTAGCAGGCGAACTCGGCCATGGGTCAAGACACCCTGCTTCATGGGGAAACCCTGCTTATCGTTCCCGCCACTGATTCGGACCACATAACCCTTCCATTCTTCACCCAGAGCGTCAGCAGCAACTTCTGTGGCCATGCGCTTCTCGTAGAAGGTACGAAGTTTTCGTTCATCGTCCACTTCAATGAGCTTCTGGCAGCCAGTGGCCGGGAAAGAGATGTTCAGCTTCATTCTGAAGTGGCCGACAGCCTCCGAGGTGCCACGAAAAAGAGCCCTCATTGTGGTTTTGATTTACATTGCTCTGGTAATGAGTGATGTTGAGCATATTTTCATGTGTTTGTTAGCCATCTGTATGTCTTCTTTGGAGAAATGTCTGTTTAGTTCTTTGGCCCATTTTTTGATTGGGTCTTTTATCCTTCTGGAATTGAGCTGCATGAGCAGCTTGTATATTTTTGAGATTAATTCATTGTCAGTTATTTCGTTTGCTATTATTTTCTCCCATTCTGAAAGCTGTCTTTTCACCTTGATTATGATTTCCTTCGTTGTGCAAAAGTTTTTGAATTTAATTAGGTCCCATTTGTTTATTTTTACTTTTATTTTCATTACTATGGGAGGTGGCTCATAGAGGATTCTGCTGCAATTTATGTCAGAGAGTGTTTTGCCTATGTTTTCCTCTAGGAGGTTTTTAGTTTCTGGTCTTACATTTAGATCTTTAACCCATTTTGAGTTTATTTTTGTGCATGGTGTTAGAAAGTGTTCTAGTTTCATTCTTTTACAAGTGGTTGACCAGTTTTCCCAGCACCACTTGTTAAAGAGATTGACTTTTCTCCATTGTATATTCTTGCCTCCTTTTTCAAAAATAAGGTACCGAAAGGTGCATGGATTTATCTCTGGCTCTCTATTTTGTTCCATTGATCTTTATTTCTGTCTTTGTGCCAGTACCATACTCTCTTGATGACTGTAGCTTTGTAGTATAGTCTGAAGTCAGGCAGGTTGATTCCTCCAGTTCCATTCTTCTTTCTCAAGATTGCTTTGGCTATTCGAGTTTTTTTTTTTTTTTTTTTGTGTTTCCCTACAAATTGTGAAATTATTTGTTCTAGTTCTGTGAAAAATACCGTTGGTATCTTGATAGGGATTGCATTAAATCTATAGATTGCTTTGGGTAGTATACTCATTTTCACTATATTGATTCTTCCAATCCATGAGCATGCTATATTTCTCCATCGATTTGTGTCATCTTTCATTTATTTCATCAGTGTTTTATAGTTTTCTATATATAGGTCTTTTGTTTCTTTAGGTATATTTATTTCTAAGTATTTTATTCTTTTTGTCGCAATGGTGAATGGAATTGTTTCTTTAATTTCTCTTTCTGTTTTCTCATTGTTCGTATATAGGAATGCAAGGGATTTCTGTGTGTTAATTTTATATCCTGCAACTTTACTATATTCATTGATTAGCTCTAGTAATTTTCTGGTGGAGTCTTAAGGGTTTTCTATGTAGAGGATCATGTCATTGGCACACAGTGAGAGTTTTACTTCTTCTTTTCCAATCTGGATTCCTTTTATTTCTTTTTCTTCTCTGATTGCTGTGGCTAAAACTTCCAAAACTATGTTGAATAGTAGTGGTGAGAGTGGGCACCCTTGTCTTGTTCCTGACTTTAGAGTATATGCTTTCAATTTTTCACCATTGAGTTAAATGTTTGCTGTGGGTTTATCATATATGGCTTTTATTATGTTGAGGTATGTTCCTTCTATGCCTGTTTTCTAGAGTTTCTTTTTTTTCTTTTTTTTATCATAAGTGGGTATTGAATTTTGTCAAAGGCTTTCTCTGCATCTGTTGAGATAATCATATGGTTTTTATCTTTCAATTTGTTAATCTGGTGTATCACATTAATTGATTTGTGAATATTGAAGAATTCTTGAATCCCTGGGATAAAAATCAGTTGGTCATGATGTATGAACTTTTTAATATGTTGTTGGATTCTGTTTGCTAGAATTTTGTTAAGGATTTTTGCATCTATGTTCATCAGTGATATTGGCCTGTAGTTTTCCTTTTTTGTGGCATCTTTGGTTTTGATATTAGGGTGATGGTGGCCTCATAGAATGAGTTTGAAAGTTTACCTTCCTCTGAAATTTTCTGGATGAGTTTGAGTAGGATATGTGTTAGCTCTTCCCTAAATTTTTGGTAGAATTCAGCTGTGAAGCCGTCTGGTCCTGGGCTTTTGTTTGTTGGAAGATTTTTGATTAGTTTTGATTTCCGTGCTTGTGATGGATCTGTTGAGATTTTCTATTTCTTCCTGGTTCAGTTTTGGAAGGTTATACTTTTCTAAGAATTTGTTCATTTCTTCCAAGTTGTCCATTTTATTGGCATATAGTTGTTGATAGTAGTCTCTTATGATCCTTTGTGTTTCTGTGTTGTCTGTTGTGATTTCTCCATTTTCATTTCTAAATTTGTTGATTTGATTCTTCTCCCTTTGTTTCTTGATGAGTCTGGCTAATGATTTGTCTATTTTATTTATCTTCTCAAGTAACCAGCTTTTAGTTTTGTTGATTTTTACTATAATCTTTGTTTCTTTTTCATTTATTTCTGCCATAATTTTTATGATTTCTTTCCTTCTACTAACCCTGCGGTTCTTCCTTTCTTCTTTTTCTAGTTGTTTTAGGTGTAAAGTTAGGTTATTTATTTGATTTTTCTCTTGTTTCTTGAGGTAAGCTTGTATTGCTATGAACCTTCCCCTTAGCCTGGCTTTTCCTGAATCTCATAGGTTTTGGGTTGTCGTGTTTTCATTTTCATTTGATTCTATGCATATTTTGATTTTTTTTAATTTCTTCTGTGATTTGTTGGTTATTCAGAAGCATGTTGTTTAGCCTATATATGTTTGTATTTTTAATAGCTTTTTTCCCCCTGTAGTTGACATCTAATCTTACTGCACTGTGATCAGAAAAGATGCTTGAAATGATTTCAACTTTTTTGAATTTACCAAGGTATATTTATGGCCCAGGATATGATCTATCCTCGAGAATGTTCCGTGTGCACTTGAGAAAAAGGTGAAATTCATTATTTTGGTGTGAAATGTCTTATAGATATCAATTAGGTCTAACTGGTCCATTGCATCCTTTGAAGTTTGTGTTTCCTTGCTAATTTTCTGTTTAGTTGATCTATCCATAGATGTGGGGTATTACAGTCTCCCACTATTATTATGTTACTGTTAATTTCCCCTTTCATACTTGTTAGCACTTCCCTTACATATTGCGGTGCTCCTATGTTGGGTGCAAATATATTTATCATTGTTATATCTTATTCTTGGATTGATCCTTTGATCATTATGTAGTGTCCTTCTTTGTCTCTTTTCACAGCATTTATTTCAAAGTCTATTTGATCTGGTGTGAGTATTGCTACTCCTGCTTTGTTTTGGTTTCCATTTGCATGAAATATCTTTTTCCAGCCCTTCACTTTCAGTCTGTAAGTGTCCCTTGTTTTGAAGTGGGTCTCTTGTAGACAGCATATATAGGATTCTTGTTTTTGTATCCATTTATCCAGTTTTGTCTTTTGGCTGGGGCATTCAACCCATTTACATTTAAGGTAATTATTGATAAGTATGATCCTGTTGCCATTTACTTTGTTGTTTTGGATTCAAGTTTATAAACCTTTTCTGTGTTTCCTGTCTAGAGAAGATCCTTTAGCATTTGTTGAAGAGCTGGTTTGGTGGTGCTGAATTCTCTCAGTTTTGCTTGTCTGTAAAGCTTTTTATTTCTCTTTCATATTTGAATGAGGCCCTTGCTGGGTATAGTAAATCTGGGTTGTAGGTTTTTCTCTTTCATCACTTTAAGTATGTCTTGCCATTCTCTTCTGGCCTGAAGAGTTTCTATTGAAAGATCAGTTGTTATCCTTATGGGGATCCCCTTGTGTGTTATTTGTTGCTTTTCCCTTGCTGCTTTTAATATTTGTTCTTTGTTTTTGATCTTCATTAATTTGATTAATGTATGTCTTGGGGTGTTTTTCCTTGGGTTTATCCTGTTTGGGACTCTGTGGGTTTCTTGGACTTGGGTGGCTATTTCCTCCCCCATTTTAGGGAAGTTTTCAACTATTATCTCCTCAAGTATTTTCTCGTGGCCTTTCTTTTTGTCTTCTTCTGGGACTCCTATGATTTGAATGTTGGGGCATTTAACATTGTCCCAGAGGTCTCTGAGGTTGTCCTCATTTCTTTTAATTCTTTTTCCTTTTTTTCTCTCTGCTTCATTTATTTCTGCCATTCTATCTTCCACCTCATTTATCCTATCTTCTGCCTCAGTTATTCTACTGTTGGTTCCCTGCAGAGTGCTTTTGATCTCAGTTATTGCATTATTCATTATTGATTGACTGTTTTTAATTTCTTCTAGGTCCTTGTTAAACATTTCTTGCATCTTCGCAATCCTTGTCTCCAGGCTATTTGTCTGTAACTCCATTTTGTTTTCAAGATTTTGGATCATTTTTACTATCATTATTCTAGATTTTCTTTCAGGTAGACTCCCTGTATCCTCCTCTTTGGTTTGGTTTGTTGGGCATTTATCATGTTCCTTTACCTGCTGAATATTCCTCTTCTTTTTCATTTTGTTTAAATTGCTATGTTTGGTGTGGCCTTTCTGTATGCTGGAGGTCTGTGGTTCCTTTTTATTGTGGAGATTCCTCCCTGTGGGTGGGGTTGGACGAGTGGCTTGTCAAGGTTTCCTGGGTAGGGAAGCTTGTGGGTTGAGCTGGATCTCTTCTCTCTGGAGTGCAATGAAGTGTCCAGTAGTGAGTTTTGAGGTGTCTATGGTTTTGGTGTGCCTTTTGGCCACCTGTGTTTTAATGCTCAATGTTATGTTCCTGTGTTGCTGCAGATTTAGCATGGTATGTCTTGCTCTGAAACTTGTTGGTTCTTCGGTGGAGCTTGGTTTCAGGGTAGGTCTGGAGGCTTTTGGATGAGCTCTTGTCAATTAATATTCCCTGGAGTTAGGAGTTTTCTGGTGTTCTCAAGTTTTGGATTTAAGCCTCTTGCCTTTGGCCTTCCGTCTTATTCTTACAATAGCCTCAAGACTTCATCATCCATACAGCTTTGATGATAAAACATCTAGGTTAATGGTGAAAAGATTCTCCACAGTAAGGGACACCCAGGGAGGTTCACAGAGTTACATGGAGAAGAGAAGAGGGAGGAGGAAGATAGAGGTGACCAGGAGGAGAAGAGGGGGAATCAAAAGGGGAGAGAGCAATCTAGCCAGTAATCAATTCCCTATGTGCGCTCCACAGTTTGGAACATTCAGAGAGGTTCACAGAGTTACACAGAGAAGAGAAGAGAAGAGGGAGGAAGGAGATAGAGGTGACCAGGAGGAGAAGAGGGGGAGTCAAAAGGAGAGAGACCAGTCTAGCCAGTAATCAGCTCCCTAAGTGTTCTCCATGGCCCAGAACATGCAAAGAGATTCACAGAGTTAAGTAGAGAAGAGAAGGGGAAGGGAGGAGATAGAGGTGACATGGGGGAGAAAAAGGAGAGTCAAAAGGGGAGAGAGCAATCAAGCCAGTAATCACACCACTAGGTAAAAATGGATACTGAAGATTAGATTCTTAAAGGTACAAAATTGATAACAAATACCAAAAAGCAAAGATTAAAAATCTAGAGTAGAGGTTAGACTCTCAAAAATACAATATTAAAAATATAAAACAAAATAACAAAAATTATTAAAAAATATATATATATGAAATTTGCTTTAAAAATAGGAGGTTTTTTTGCAAGGTAATAGTACGTTATAAAAATGAAAATTAAAGGAGCAATAAAGACCTTAAAAATAAAAAAATAAAAAATGATAATAGCAAGATATATCTAGGAATTTCTCTGGAGCTGTTGAGGGCAGTGTGGGGTCAGTTCAGTTTCAGATAGTTCCTTGTTCCAGCTTATACTTCTTCTCAAGGTCTATAGGCCCCTTCTGATGCTTAGTCAATGCTAACGACAGGGTTTTAATCTGTTACATCTGTCACTTCCAGAGCAGTTCTCTCTTCTTTGTTTATTTTGGTTTCCTCTGTTTGCAAGTCTCTTCAGTGTCTAATTTCTGCCCTGACACAAGGGGGCGAAGGTGGTTGTCAGGAAGCATTTAACAGGAGGCTTCCTGTGTGCTGTTTTGGATCTGTCAGGAATCCTCTGGTTCTTATTAATTCCTGAATATTCAGGAATTAAGAGGAGAGGCATGCCATTCCTGGGGCTGAGGAATTCAGGCATGTCCTTCGTTAGTTTTTCAATACGGTGATAAGTACCCTCTTCCTTTTTATGAACCATACGGTAAAAGTGATGGTTTATCGCCTTATATTTTGTAAGTCTGGAATTTTAATCTTTATCTTTGCTGAGAATAACTACCTTGTAAGACAGTATATATGCCCACACCATGTTGATTAAAACGCCTTTGCTCCATCAGAGCTTTGTCCCTGTGTCTTTCTTTCTTTCTCTCTCTTACTTTCTTATCGTTGACTCCGGACCACCAGGTTCCGGTCCATTAAAGGACCAACAGATGGTCACTTATTTAGGCTCACTTGTTCAGTTGTGCTGTGGGGAGGCAGGAATACTGCAAACAAACATCACTGGCGTGTGTGGGGAGTGTTCACAGTGTATGGACCACACTGGGGTTGCCCCAGTTCATGGGGTATAGGTTTCCTGGTCTATACTGCTGAGACTCCAGGTTGCTCTGCAGGGGAACTGTCCAAAGTGGGCACTGGGTTTCGTGTACTTCCCAGGTTATGGGAACCTTAGCTGATCAGGTTCAGGTTCTCGGCTACTCTACAAAGGCACAGACTCCTTTGGGCATGTGTTTTGTGCTGATCACCTCCTCTTTTACCCCAGATTCCTTCCAGGGCAAGGGCAGGTTTGGGCTATAAAAAACCCCTCTGATTTCACATCTGGTATTCTACATCCTCAGCTCTTCCTCTCTCTGATTTTTCCTTTATCTCTTACTCATAGCTTCTTCCTCTGAAATTCCCCAGAGTTAACACAAGATGTTCAGAAATATTATTTCTACCCACATGGAACTAGTGGGTATTGAGGGAGGAGGTCAACTTCTTCAAAATCAGGTCTGTGCTGTGAGGAGCAGCTGCCCACAGGTGCAATCAGTAGACAATATTTCAACATGGACTCTTCACACATTCATTTCTAAAATAAAATTATCAAGAAGAGAAAGGAAACACTGTTTATACAAAATTCTGGCAGGAGGTAACTGTAGATATGGCTTTTAAGGGTGCTAGGGCCTAAAGCTGAAGGGCCCAGAGCTTTGCAGAGGAGGTGACATGTGCTGAAGTAAAATTTAGGAGTGACACAATGATGGTTTGCGGTTTTCAGAGAATAATCTCATATCTTCAATATCACCATGCCCTGAGGTCTTGTTAAAAATTCAAATTCTAGGCGTCACTGCAAACTTCCTCAATTAGAGAGGCAATGGTGGGCCCAGAACCAGTTTTTAGCACCTCTTCTCCTCTGCAGGACTCCCATATAAGCTCAAGTTTGAGACCACCCTTGTAATGGTGGTACACATGAGGAGTGTTTCTAATTATTCGTTGAAAGAAGATGAGTAGATGAAGCCCTCACTGAAGGGATATGTTAAAGTGTCAGCACATATTTTTCTCAGGCTCTGTTTTCCTTGAAAACTGGACTAAGACACAATTCAACATACAAAGTGAAAGAACTGTCTAACACAGTGCTTGCCCATGTCTACCCTCAGGGTGGAAAATTCATAAACACAGCTGTGTTTTTCTTAAGCACCTACTGTTTATCTTATATTTATGCTTCTACCTTGTTTTTAAACTTATTTAAGGCAAAACATTAGATGCATGTGAACAATAAAAAGAAAACATGCTTACTTCTGATATGCCCATTAATTTGATCTGATACTGTGTAGGTACTCTATTCACAGGACCTGGACAGTCTATCAAATCTCTTGATAACTGGATCTTGAGGAGCAAGAGTCAGTCTCTCCAGAGTGGAGTCCTGGCACCCTGACTCTGAATTTGCTCAGAAAGGAACTGAGCAAGTGATTGCTCCAAATCTTTCTGATCCTGCTTCCCCCAGGTGACCACCAGTCCCCTGTAATCCAGGTGATTGCTTTACAGAAGGAGAAAAGAAAAGAGGGAGAGGGAAGAGTAAGACCAGGCAGAACTATCCTGGCAAATAGTAAGGTCCTCACTGCTCTGGAAACAGGGACATCAGATGACAAACAGTGCAGTGAGTAATAACAGACTGATAGGGCTTCCCTGGTAGCTCACATAGTAAAGAATCCGCCTGCAATGCAGGAGACCCAGGTTCATTCCCTGGTTCAGGAAGATCCCCTGGAGAAGGAAATGGCAATCCACTCCAGTGTTCTTGCCTGGAGAATCCCATGGACAGAGGAGCCTAGCAGGCAACAGTTCATAGGGTCACAAAGAGGAGGACATGACTCAAATGACTTAGCACTCATAAGTCTCCTCCTATTTCACTGCTTTGAAATCTGCTCTTAGTCATGCCTCTGCAGCTCTTCACATAATCTCAGTTCCTATGCTGTCTCCCAGGTCTGAAACCACCTGCCTCAAGAAGATAGACAGTGTCAGCCTCCCTGGACCTTGAACAACTTCCCTGGGCTGTGACTTCCTTGCACTTCTCCTCTCCTAGGACGTCTTTCCCACCTACATGGAGCTGGCAAAAGGGAACAGGTTCTTGGTCCCTAAAAGGTTTCCAGAGAACCAGTCTTAGAACCCAAGAGTTGTCTTGCTAATTCTTGGCCCTTGGCACATCTACATGAATTTTAGAATCAGGATGGCAATCTACACTAAAAAAAACCCAAATATAGACCAATGGAACAAGCTAGAGGGCCCAGAGATAAGCCCACGCACATTTGGGTACCTTATTTTTCACAAAGGAGGCAAGAAAATACAATGGGTCAAAGATAGCCTCTTCAATAAGTGGTTCTGAGAAAACTGGACAACTACGTGCAAAAGAATGACATTAGAATTAGAGGCATTCTGCCTCCGTGAATTTATCTTTTATGAATATGTTTTTAGTTTTTATGCCAATATCATGCTATCTTGATGACTATAGCTTTGTAGTATAGTCTGAAGTCAGAAGGTTGATTCCTCCAGCTCCATTCTTCTTTCTCAAGACTGCTTTGGCTATTTGGGGTCTTTTGTGTTTCCATATGAATTGTGAAATTTTTTGTTCTTGTTCTGTGAAAAATGCCATTGGTAATTTGATAGGGATCACATTGAATCTGTAGATCACATTTGGTAGTATAGTCATTTTCACAATATTGATTTTTCCTACCCAGGAACAGGGAATATGTCTCCATCTGTTTATGTCATCTTTGAGTTCTTTCATCAGTGTCTTATAATTTCCATATATAGTTCTTTTGTCTCCTTAGGTAGGTTTATTCCAAGATATATTATTCTTTTTGTGGCAGTGGTGGATGGGATTGATTCCTTAATTTCTCTTTCTGATTTTTCATATTGTTAGTATAGAAATGCAAGTGATTTCTGTGTATTGACCTTGTATCCTGTGACTTTGCTAAATTTGCTGATCAACTCTAGTAATTTTGTGTTAGTTTCTTTTGCATTTTCTAAGTATAGTATCATGTCATCTGCAAACAGTGAGAGTTTTACTTCTTTTTCAATCTTGGTTCCTTTCATTTCTTTTTCTTCTCTGTTTGCTGTAGCTAGGACTTCCAAAACTATGTTGAATGATAGTGGTGAGAGTGGACACCCTTGTCAACAGTAATCTCTTGATGGTCCAACAACCTGGTCATTTTTGCAAAACATCCTATATATCCTGACTCCTCCCTTACCTCTTCAGAGCTGCCCTTTAGAATTATTTGAGAGCCTGTATTCCAGGCTTAAGTCCTCAATTTTGTCTACTGAATAAAACAACTCTCAACTTTTAGGTTGTGCATTTTTCTTCAGACTCAGAAATCAGACAGTGGAATTCTCCCCTAGAACCTTGGAAGTATCATGGTTCTGCCGACATATTCATTTCAGACTCTTGGCCTTCAGGACTGTGAGAAGATGCATTTCCATTTCTGTATGCTGACCAGGTTGTTGTACTCTGTTGTAGCAGTCGTCAGAAATTTAGAGAGGTGCTAGCAGAATCAGAAGAGGGGAAATAAGAGTAACTGCTTAATGGGTAGAGAGTTTCCTTTACAGGTACTGAAAACGTTCTGGAAAATATTCCAAATTTTCATTGCCAATAAAAATATTTGGAACTACGTGAATATTGTGCAACATTGTGAATGTTAAAGCCAGGAAGTTGGTCATTTAGAATGGCAAATTTTATGCTATGTGAGCTTTATCTCTAGTTTTGAATATTAAATTGGTAAACCCATCCATTGCACTGTTGGTGGGAATAGAAATTGATATAACCACTATGGAAGATGGTATGGAGATTTCTTAAAAAACTAGGAATAAAAGCACCATATGACCCAGCAATCCCACTCCTAGGCATATACCCTGAGAAAACCAAAATTGAAAGAGACACATGTATCCCATTGTTCATTGAAGCACTATTTACAATAGCTAGAACATGGAAGCAACCTAGGTGTCCATCCACAGGTGAATGGATAAAGAAGTTTTGGTACATATACACAATGGAATATTACTCAGCCATAAAAAGCAACACATTTGAGTCAGTTCTAATAAGGTGGGTGAACCTAGAACCTATTAGACAGAGTGAAGTAAGTCAGAAAGAGAAAGATAAATATCATATTCTAATGCATATATATGGAATCTAGAAAAATAGTACTGAATAATTTATTTACAGGGCAGCAGTGGAGACACAGACATAGAGAACAGACTTATGGACATGGGAGAGGGAAGGAGAGGGTGAGATGTATGGGAAGAGTAACATGGAAACTTACACTACCATATGTTAAATAGATAGCCAATAGGAATTTGCTGTATGGCTCAGGAAACTCAAACAGGGGTTCTGTATCAACCTAGAGGGGTAGGATGAAGAGGGAGATGGGAGGGAGGTTCAAAAGGGAAGGGATATAAAAAACAAACAAAAAAAAAAAACAAGCCCATCCTTCCATCAGCTCAACCATCCATCCATCAATACGTTCATCCTTCAGAAGTTTTGACTGAGATTGAATTGAATCCACAGAATGACTGATCATACTACATACTGATCACTACACTACTACAATAGTGAAATTCTAACATGTGAATAAGTCTTCTTTATGTAAGTCTTTTATGTCTTTTAAAGTTTTTATTTATTTGCTATTTATATTTCATGTGAGTTTTCTTACATGTCAGCCTAATTTTTTGTAGATATATTTTCATAACTTCTTTATGCGTATGTGAGGAAATAACATTAATTATTTTTTTCCTCGGCAAAAATAGCACAATAGGCACCCATTTTCACTAAACGATCTAGTGTAGAGATCTTTCTATGTCAGCACATAGAAAACATTCTCATTCTTTCATGTCACACAATATTCTACTCATATGGATGCATCATCACATACCTAGCTAGTCTCCATGGATAGGTTTTGGGTTCCTTCCATCTATGGTAAATCTGTAATAAACAATTATGGACATATGCCACTTCACAAATGCACAGGTTTATTTGAGCAACAGCTCTGACTCCTCACTCTTCCTTTAACCTGGTGTGTATGACCCCAACTTAATAGGGATAAGAAACTCAAAACAGAGTCTGGAAGAGGTTTCTCCTAATTAAGCCCCCTATTTTCCAGCTCATGGGTGTTGGGAACTCCAGGGTATAAGCCTTGTAGTCTCTGCCTCACCCTAACTCCATTTCTACTGGTCCAAATTCAGTACCCATCAGCAGAGGTGACCACATGCACACACACTAACCAAGGTGGAAAGAAACCATTTTCAAGTTCTGTGCTCTTAGCTACTTCTGTCAACTAAAAAAACAAAAAAATGTAGAATCTAAAAGTTGAGAATTATCTTTTATTAAGGGCATTACTGAAGATTTCAGCCTAGGAAACAGCCTCTCGGATATCTCTGAAGGACTATTTTGAAGAGTGTTAGGGAAATTAAATGAATAGTCTTGCTTAGCTTCAGGGACAAAGCTGAGTGGGCCTCTGACCTTGCTTCTAACCTGCTGGACACTGCCTTGACTAGTAGTGACTGGGGGTGACTGCCTGCTGGGAGTGCAAGACTTGCAGCAGCAGAGATAAAATGGGGGAGGAATCTTGAGATTGTTGAGCCCCTGGAGGGGGCCCAACCTAGATAGCATATTAAAAAGCAGAGACATTACTTTTTACAAAGGTCCATCTAGTCAAAGCTATGGTTTTTCCAATAGTCAAGTATAGATGTGAGAGTTGGACTGTAAAGAAAACTGAGTGCTGAAGAACTGATGCTTTGAACTGTGGTTTTTGGAGAAGACTCTTGAGAGTCCCTTGTACTGCGCAGAGATCAAACCAGTCAATCCTAAAGGAAATCAGTCCTGATATTCATTGGAAGGACTGATGCTGAAGCTGAAACTCCAATACTTTGGTCACCTGATAGAACTGACTCATTTGAAAAGACCCTGATGCTGGGAAAGATTGAAGGTGGGAGGAGAAGGGGACAACAGAGGATGAGATGGTTGGATGGCATCACTGATGCGATGGGCATAAGTTTGAGCAAGCTCCTGGAGTCAGTGATAGACAGGGAAACCTGGCGTTCTGCAGTCTGTGGGGTCGCAAATAGTTGGACCAGACTGAGCGACTGAACTGAACTGAACTGAACTGGTAGGGGCCTGGCCAACCAAATCCCAGGCTTAACTACATTCCAAGTTTCACAAGGCAAAATAAACAACATTAACAGGAAACCAGGCTTGCAATTTGGTCACAAATTGATGATGATAGTTCGCATCTGTGCTGGGATTATAAGCGGAAACTCTGAACTGCAGTCTTTGAAGTCTCCCCCACAGAGCAGATGTGCTACCTGGAACATTTTCCCAATTGGGAGTGCAGATGTGCTGTAACACGGGACTTCCCAGCACGAGTTAAGTCTGAAAGTTGGTCGAAACCCAATTTGGTGATGTATCTTCTGCTCTTTCTATTTCTTTTTTCTTTTAATGTTAGTATGTTGAAAGTAAGCTAGATAATTCTCTAATAAATATTTGTATTATTTATTTGCATATAACGAGTGGTTTATTTTGTTAACAAATCTTTTGAACCTGAGACGAAAGTGAAAACTTTGAGCAAAACATTAATTGGTGCTATGAGCAGGATTTGTGAGACAGAATGCCACTAGATTAAGGTTGATGACGTTTTTATTCCTGTATGGAAAGATTCACCTTATTGCTCATTAGCTAATGAACGGGATGTATTCACTGAAGTGTGTGAGAATTGGAACCTTAAATTAAAGCAGGCCAAAACTTAAGAAGCTATTGAATGTCTGCGGCTTGTGCTGATTCAGAAAGGTTAAGAAAGACTGAGAAAGGTTGAGAATGTGCCGTGCTAGGTGAGAGGCTGGATCCTCCTCTCTCCTTACTGGAAGGCACATGAATTTAACTTAAAATTGTCTGAAAAGAAGTTACAATTGGAAAAAAGAATTATGCTATTTGTGAAGATGATTGTTCATGTTACAATGCCAAAATTATATTTTAGTTGATCATATCTTCACTTTTTAAGTCAGCTCTCCCTTGAGATAGCCCACAGCTCTAACAGTGTCCCCCACTCCCCTTTCTTTCTCCTTTCTTTGTCCTGTTGCTGCCTTACATCACGGTGCCCACCCCCCACCCCCACCGCCCACCCCAGGCCCCATCTGCCACTGTCTCCCTCTCCATCAGGTAATCCCCTTCTATCTTTCCCTATCTCTCAGTGGGGGCAGGGGAGGCCCGACTTCCTCCACTGCTTCTCCTGCTCTAGCAAGCTTTTTTTCCCTGACCCTGTTACCAAAGTCAATTTGAACACTATTTCGTCTATATTTTAGCTGTAAAACTATGGAACACAGGATGGAGAGATGGAAACACAGGATGGAAAACACAAAAAGGAAAGATAACTTTTATGACACAGGATGGCCATGATATTCTTTAGACTCTGGAGAAAACTGGTTAAAATGATTTTTTTTCCCTTTGAAACTGCAAAACCAGGTTTTTTTTTTTTTCCATATTCAATTAAAAACAGCTACCTTTTTACAAAGGCCTGCCTAGAAAAAAACTTGAAGCTAACTTTTGCCTGGGCTTTCCAGATGGTGCTAGTGGCAGAGAATCTGTCTGCCAACACAGGAGATCCAAGAGACATGGGTTTAATCCCTGGGTTGGGAGGATCACCTGGAAGATTCCATGAACAGAGGAAACTGGTGGGCTACAGCCCATGGTGTCCCATAGATTGACTGAAGTCATTAAGCACAGCATGCAACCTTTGCCACGTCCTTGAAATACAGAACCCAACTTGCCAGAGATTTCAGCCTTGAGCAAATTAGAATTTCAAGCCAAGGTAAAAAAAAAAACAAAAAAAACCCAAAAACTAAAGAGAGAAAAGAGTCAAAGAGACATTTTAAATCTCAAGTGGAAAACTATGAGATCTCTGTCTGTCTGGATTTATCTCTGTCTCAGTATGTGTCTTTGTTTTTGGATAATATGGGGTTAATTTGTAAATGAGCTCTAATTCAATTGGCTTAAAGAATAGTAAGTGCTTACAAATCAATTACAAGAGAAATTAACCTAAATGAATTTCAGGTTCACGTGAACTGGGAAATATTCAATATTAAATATCTAGTATTAATGTTTGTTTGCTAATCTAATTGTTAAGTAGTTAGAATAGGAAACAGGAGTCCAGAATGGTGGTGGCTAAAAGACAAGGAAGGGAAAAGACTGCGAAAATAGAACAAAGGAAGGTCCGAGGACCGGACCGGAGTGAGGACCTCAGGTAGAACAAACAACACTCCTGGCTAGCCCAATTTACATAGGGCAGGCCCGGGGGAGAAAAAACATAAAAAGAGGAGCCAAAGGGCCAGGGCTCTCTCTCTCTCTTCCACACTCTGGGGTGCTCTTCTCTTTGAGTCTTTGGGTCGACATGCTCTCACGCCTCAATGATGGATTTTCCTGCTATTATCTAAATAAAATAGAGCTGTAACACGGAGCTGTAACACTGATTTATCTAAGAGCTATAACACAGTCCATTTGAGACCTGAGAGCTACAACACGGTCTGTCCAAGACCCTATAGCTGTGACATGCTAAGGGCTTTAATGTCCGTCACTCCAAATCTTTGTTGTGATGAGACAGAACCAAGGGGAATACACTCACCTGACATAATTAGACATGTCTTGAGTCATCAACACTGTATAATACTTTTATTGTGCCTAACTTTAATGTAAGCTAAATTTGTCAATAAGGAAAGTAACTCAAGTGAAGAAATTTTTTCTTAAAAAAAGAAAAATATAAATGGGACAAGAGCTTTTAAATAAACTCCATTAAGAATAATTGTACTTATGAAAAAAAAAAAAAAGAATGTACTTTAGAATTGTCTGTCTAAATTAGTCTCTCTGGGTTGGGATAACTTGAATTTCTAGAGTTATTCTAAACTAAGTGATGAAAATTTATTGACTAGTTAGGTCAACAAAATAAGATTTGAAAACATTAATTACTGAACACTGACTTCCTTTCACAGGGAAGCTAAAGAGATTTTGGACTATTAGTGAATACCTTTGGTGCCATCCTGAGATGTTCTGTATAAGAAAGCAAATGTTCTTAGAAATTATCACTGGTATTTATGTTCAACAATCTACAGTATGCTAATATAAAGGACAGTTAATGGTTGCTTAAGGAAAATAGGATGTGTTTTTAGAAAAGAAAAAAAGTATAAGGAATGAAATTACATTTTATTAAGAAAAAAAAGAAAGTAGGTCTGACTTACAGGTGGCTGTTTCTAAATGAACAAAGTGATTTAAAAAAGAGAGAGAGGTTTTATTGAAAGTGGACTCCAAGAAAAGAGTTTTGTGCATAAAATAATTTTTCTTGAGATGTTGAACTGCCTTTGATAAGGGATTTTTAAGTGTCTTTAGCTCTGAAGTGATCTGTTGTACGTTCACCTTTGAAATCTTTTGTTAACTGTGGCTAAGCAAATAACTGCTTTTTCACAATGACCTATATGATCCTATCTGACTGAATGTTATAAACCCTGTGAAATTTTGGCAAAACTTCCTAAGATTAAACTCTGATGAGGTTCTTTTGACCTCTAGCTGACTTTGGGATGCTTCAGAGAGCCCTGAGATCTCCCACAGAGAGGTAATAAACTACATGGGTTCATTTGACACATTAAATTACATGGGAAGTACTGTTGAAGTAATGATAAATCTTCTCAGGTTATACTGTATGGTTGATGCTACTAATATAGATATCCTAAATTCTGTGGAATTAATAAGATCTGATATGTCCTGATAAAATTTTGTCAATTTTAATTCTAGTTATCATATTAAAGTGTTACATGTCACAGCGATTACCAGGTTCTTTTGCCAGTTGCGATACAATCAGATGTTAAACATGCTTTCCATGGTTTTGTTCTGTTGCCTTTAGAGGAATACTGATACTTCTCCAAAATTTATGAAAAAGACTTTTCTAAGATTAACCAGATAAACAAATTTTGTTATTAACAGTAACCTGGTAGCAGACTGGAATTTGGTTTTTTCTCTCTGTTAAGAGAAAAAAGTTTTCTTAGAATGCAGCTTTGACTTTAAGTGATTTATATTTATTTTAAAAACCTTTTGCTACTTTGGTGAAGTAAAGAAGTATTATTTCACAGGGATTTATGAAAATTATGGTACATGTAGATAAAGCTTCTCATGCTTCTACAAAATTAACCCGTGACTGTCAAACTATGGCTATCTTGATGTTCTTGACAGTGAGTGTCGCTCAGCCACATCTGACTCTTTGTGACCCCATGGACTATACAGTCCATGGACTTCTCCAGGCTGGAATACTGGAGTAGGTAGCCTTTCCCTTCTCCATGGGGATCTTCCTGACCCAGGGATTGAACCCAGGTCTCCCGCATTGCAGGCAGATTCTTTACCAGCTCAGCCTCCAGGAAGCCCCTTGATGTTCTTAAAACATAGCAATAATCTCCTCCTAAATCGGGAGGTTTAAAATGAGTAAGCAGTTAAATTGTAAATTAAGCAGTCAGGCCTATGGGAAATTCCAGGCATCTCCTTGACAAACTTCATTTTTATTTTGATGGGTTAAAGCCTTCCCTGGCTGCAGGGTTAATGCCCTCACAATGAAAAATGTTTATGTTTCACCTACCATCACATTCTAATCTTGTTATTCACTTCTGAGATAGTTCCCTGTTGTTATGTTTTATTGTTTAGATTTTAATTAAGTTGTTAAAAGGATACTCTAACTTTGTTTCTAAAATTTATATCAGTAGTTAATCTTTGGATAAAGATCAAATGCTCCATGATGTACAACCAGGAGATTAACCCCTGGCTATAATCATTTAACTAAGTCAGATAACCTGTGGTATACCGGGCTATACCTAATGAAAGTTCTTGACTTAAATTCTGGCTTGTGACCTTACTGCTAACTGCTAGTTATATTATTTTCTATGTTGCCTGTTTCAAAAAATTGCTGTCTCTTACATTACCAAGTAGGTGACTGAGCCACTGACAAAATGATGATATATATATATATATATATATATATATATATATATATATATATATTTAGTTCCATATGAGATCAATGATTGTAATAATGTAACTCTAGATATGGGAATATAATCAATTTGATTTCGGTGTTGACCATCTGGTGATGTCCATGTGTAGAGTCTTCTCTTGTGTTTTGGAAGAGGGTGTTTGCTATGACCAGTGCGTTCTCTTGGCAAAACTCTATTAGCCTTTGCCCTGCTTCATTCCGTACTCCAAGGCCAAATTTGCCTGTTACTCCAGGCATTTCTTGACTTCCTACTTTTGCATTCCAGTTCCCTATAATGAAAAGGACATCTTTTTTGGGTGTTAGTACTAAAAGGTCTTATAGGTCTTCATAGAACTGTTCAACTTCAGCTTCTTCAGCGTTACTGGTTGGGGCACAGGCTTGGATTACCATGATATTGAATGGTTTGCCTTGGAAACGAACAGAGATCATTCTGTCGTTTTTGAGATTGCATCCAAGTTCTGCATTTCAGACTCTTTTGTTGACCATGATGGCTACTCCATTTCTTCTAAGGGATTCCTGCCCACAGTAGTAGATATAATGTTCATCTGAGTTAAATTCACCCATTCCAGTCCATTTTAGTTGGCTGATTCCTAGAATGTCGACAATCACTCTGGCCATCTCCTGTTTCACCACTTCCAATTTGCCTTAATTCATGGACCTAACATTCCAGGTTCCTATGCAATATTGCTCTTTACAGCATCGGACCTTGCTTCTATCACCAGTCACATCCACAACTGAGTATTGTGTTTGCTTTGGCACCATCCCTTCATTCTTTCTTGAGTTATTTCTCCACTGATCTCCAGTAGCATATTGGGCACCTACTGACCTGGGGAGTTCCTCTTTCAGTATACTATCATTTTGCATTTTCATACTGTTCACGGGGTTCTCAAGGCAAGAATACTGAAGTGGTTTGCCATTTCCTTCTCCAGTGGATCACATTCTGTCAGAACCTCTCCACCATGACCCATCAGTCTTGGGTGGCCCCACACGGCGTGGCTTAGTATCATTGAGTACAAGACTGTGGTCTGTGTGATCAGATTGGCTAGTTTTCTGTGATTATGGTTTTAGTGGGTCTGCCTTCTGATGCCCTCTCGCAAGACCTACCATCTTACTTGGGTTCCTCTTACCTTGGACGTGGGGTATCTCTTTACGGCTGTTCCAGTGAAGTGCAGCTGCTGCTCCTTACCTTGGATGAGGGGTATCTCCTCACGGCCACCCCTCCTGACCTTGAACGTGGAGTAGCTCCTCTCGGCCCTCCTGCGCCTGTGCAGCTGCAGCTCCTTGGAGGTTGGGTTGCTCCTCTCGGCTGCCGCCCCTGACCTCAGATGTGGGGAAGTGGGCCTTAGAATGCATCACTACGAACAAAGCTAGTGGAGGTGATGGAATTCCAGTTGAGGTATTTCAAATCTTGAACGATGACACTGTGAAAGTGCTGCACTCAATATGCCAGCAAATTTGGAAAACTCAGCAGTGGCCACAGGACTGGAAAAGATCAGTTTTCATTCCAGTCCCAAAGAATGCTCAAACCACTGCACAATTGCACTCATCTCACACCCTAGTGAAGTAATGCTCAAAGTTCTCCAAGCCAGGCTTCAGCAATATGTGAACCGTGAACTTCCAGATATTCAAGCTGGTTTTAGAAAAGGCAGAGGAACCAGAGATCAAATTGCCAACATCCGCTGGATCATTGAAAAAGCAAGAGAGTTCTAGAAAAACATCTATTTCTGTTTTATTGACTACACGAAAGCCTTCGACTGTGTGGATCACAATAAACTCTGGAAAATTCTGAAAGAGATGGGAATACCAGACCACCTGACCTGCCTCTTGAGAAACCTGTATGCAGGTCAGGAAGCAACAGTTAGAACTGGACATGGAACAAAAGACTGGTTCCAAATAGGAAAAGGAGTACGTCAAGGCTGTATATGTCACCCTGCTTATTTAACTTATATGCAGACTACATCATGAGAAACACTGGGCTGGAAGAAGCACAAGCTCGAATCAAGATTGCTGGGAGAAATATCAATAACCTCAGATATGCTGATGACACTACCCTTATGGCAGAAAGTGAGGAGGAACTAAAAAGCCTCTTGATGAAAGTGAAAGAGGAGAGTGAAAAAGTTGGCTTAAAGTTCAACATTCAGAAAACTAAGATCATGGCACCCGGTCCCATCACTTCATGGGAAATAGATGGGGAGACAGTGGAAATAGTGTCAGATTTTATTTTGGGGGGCTCCAAAATCACTGCAGATGGTGAGTGCAGCCATAAAATTAAAAGACGCTTACTCCTTGGAAGGAAAGTTATGACCAACCTAGACAGCATATTAAAAAGCAGAGATGTTACTTTGCCAACGAAGGTCCAGCTAGTCAAGGCTATGGTCTTTCCAGTGGTCATGTATGGATGTGAGAGTTGGACTGTGAAGAAAGCTGAGCACAGAAAAATCAATGCTTTTGAACTATGGTGTTGGAGAAGACCCTTGAGAGTCCCTTGGACTGTAAGGAGATCCAACCAGTCCATCCTAAAGGAGATCAGTCCTGGGAGTTCTTTGGAAGGACTGATGCTGAAGCTGAAACTCCAATACTTTGGCCACCTCATGCAAAGAGTTGACTCATTGGAAAAGACCCTGATGCTAGGAGGGGTTGGGGGCAGGAGGAGAAGGGGAGGTCAGAGGATGAGATGGCTGGATGGCATTACCGACTCTATGGACATGAGTTTGAGTAAACTCCGGGAGGTGGTGATGGACAGGGAAACCTGGCATGCTGTGATTCATGGGGTCACAAAGAGTCGGACACGACTGAGCAACTGAACTGAACTGACTGAGATATGGGAAGAAGCAAAAAGAGGGAATATTTTCCTGGACCAAGAGACTAGCAAGACAGGAATGGTCTGGAGACTTTTGCTATTCACAGGGCCTGGTCCAGTAACAGCACACTGAGTGGCCTATCAATGGAATCTTCACTAGACCTGGAAATAAGCCTTTCTAGCACCATGAGACACAAAGGCCATGAAATTCCCCCAAAGCATGGTTGAATCAGTAGCTATAAAGGGGCCCTGCTGACTGGAAACTGGCACTTGTAGACTGCATTTGCAAAGATGAAATCATGGTCACTACAACTGCTGAACTACAATACCCCTTGAAAGGTATTCAGGGTGGATATCAGAAAAGCACTCATTCTGTGGAAAAAATGGACAAAGCAGGCCTTCAGACAGTCAGATTTTTCAAGTAACGATTTTTTTTTCTCTTTTTTTTATGAGCCCAAATTTTTGAATCTTCTCATATCTACCCACTCTAGTATTCTAGCCTGGAGAATTCCATGGACTGATAGCAAAGAGTCGGACAAGAGTGAGTGACTTTCACTTCACTTCACTTCTCATACCTACAGAAACACTAACATCATGGGCCAATATCTGGTCCTGATTCTCCTCTCTAGCCTTTCTTCTAGGCACCTTGACAACTCTTCTGCTTTTATGCATTTTTAACCCTCTTGATATTTGTTTCTTTGAGAATATAGCAAATGGATCTCCCAATGGTAACACAAGAATATCACCTGCCCTACTGTTGGCCAATAGAAGCATAAACTCATAGACTTTTGCAAAGGTGGTTAAATTATCTAGACTTTGATAGCTGCACCCATTTACTGACAGACTGTGACAAGGCTTCGGCCGGACTGCTGTATGGATCAACTTAAATTTGAGAACTCTGTTTATTGGAACAGTCCATCAATTATTGTGAATGGACTGTTTTCACTAAAACCTACAATATGTTCTACATAGTTACTTATAGAATGAATAAGACTGTTTGTGTTATTTTGCCTCATTCCTATGTTCTTCAGCCTAAACAATCCTGGGGCTGACTGTTAGGGAAATTAAATGAATAGTCTTGTTTAGACTTCAGATACAAAGAAGAGCAATCCATCCTGGGATTATAAGCAGGAACTCTGAATTGCAGTCTTTGAAGTCTCACCCACAGAGCAGATGCGCTGCCTGGGACATTTTCCCAATTGGGACTCCAGATGTACTGTGACATGGGACTTCCCAGTGCTGATTGAGTCTGGATGTTGGTCAAAATCCCATTTGGGGATGTATCTTCTGCTTTTTCTGTTTCTCTTTTCTCTTACTGTTAGTATGTTGAAAGTAAGCTAGATAATTCTTTAATAAATATTTGTATTATTTATTTGTATATAGCAAGTGGCTTATTTTGTTAACAAATCTTTTGAACTTGAGATGAAAGTGAAAACTTTCAGCAAAACAAAGAGGTAAGTGAAGAGTCAGGACATATAGGAGTTTTTGCATACAAAAACAAAGACGCCCAGGTAGTCTGAACATGAAAAGATTATTTCTAATGAAAGAAAATCTGACATCTCAAGTTAATGAATTTAATGCTTTTCTTAGTATGGGAAGCTGCAAGTGCCTAGGCATATTGAATTACACCTTTGATATGCATCTTAGCCATCTAGGGACAGTATTCTATTTATCTCCATCCCATCCATAGTTCCCCTAAGGTGCACAGTCTGAATTGGCTGCAGAAGCTGATAACTTGGAAGATACAACATTCTTAGTTTACTGAAATGACAGGTGACATTCTTCGTCTAAATTTCCCTCAGGAAATCAATGCTTGGATGGCTACTGGTCAGGAAAGAGCTGACCCAAGATGCAGAGCACACTGAAAAGTGCCCTAGGACAAGCCTCCAGACATGAGGCTCCCTTATACAGAAGTGAACATTTGTGGAGGCCATCACTGGGGAGAGGCTGAGATGTACCCACCAGGCCTGTGGGAACCTCTCTGCGACCTGCAGTGGAGAGAGAGAGCAGAGCAAGAGAAGAAAGAAGAAGGGGCATCTGGGATCGCAGCACAGGGCAGGCAAGCCCCTGGGGACATCAGGCTTATTGTTCCTTCCCTCCCCAGACCTGCTACTCACCTTCCTATCTAGAATGTTCCAGCACTGCACTGCTGTCCTTCTCAAACCAGAAGTGATCAGAGTTGTGGGCAGAGGAAGAAATGACAGTAGGAATGAAGAAGTGAAGATGGATTGAGAAGTAGGTGGTCATTCTTGGGCATGCACCCCTGTATGGATGAATACCTGCCCCCGTCCCCACCCCCAGTTCTCCATTCACTTTTTCTTTCCAGTATTACAGATGTTTTTCCTCACATAAAGGATAAAAACAAATTCTCCAGAACCAAGTATAGTCAAGAGAAGAAGTTAAGTTCTATGAGTCCTCATATGTCAAACTGCTGTATCAGAGCCAAAGTGTGTAATGGCTCAAAATGTGTAATAGTTCATTTCTTGCTTGGTTACTTGGCAAACTAACTGTCCAGCTGACCAAATCAGTACTCACATAAGTGAGTAAATTAACAAACTTGAATTACACTCTCTTTTTTCCCTTAAACTGTTAAGACCAATCCAACAAGAAGACAGGTGAGGTGTTTACACCTCACTGATAAAAAATTAAAAGGAGTAATCTGTCTGATAACAGATGACACATCATCAGTTTGACTTTGACTTTCATTGGACAGTGTGGTTCCAACCAAACCAATCCTGAATGGTCTTGCCCAGACCTTGGCTCGGGGACTGGTTTTTGCCCACTGAGGAATCCACTTGGTTTTGAACTGAAAACGCTGACTGGGTGCAAGGGGCTTGATATTAGGAGCAGGTTTTCGCCTCTGCCCATCTTGTGAGGCTCTGTCACAGAACATGCCTTTCCCAGCAGTCTCTCTCTCTGCTCGCTTTTTGTCTGTCTATCCTTATCTGCCACCTCCCACTTCTGTCCTCTCATTTTTGTTTCTTTTGGCAGTGGGATGCCAGAATTGTTTCACTTGAAAGGATCTGCAGGAGTCATATCTAAGTTAATTGTCAACTTTCCCTGGTCAAAGGGACCTTATTAAATCTTTGAGCAACAATCCCCTACCCACCCACCACTACCACCAACCCGAAAAATCACACACTTAACATTTAACACACAACCTCAGAGTATCCCTATGTCTGCTGGAGCTACAGAGCCCAGGAGACATGGTCTGAATCCATTTTATCTCTTCTTACATGAGTGTGTGGACAAAGATCACCTGCCATTTCAGTAAATGAAGGATGTTGGGGCCTTAAAGCCATCAGCCCCTGCAGTTACACCCTGAGGGGAATTCAGTGTGGAGAAAAGTGTGATACCACCATATATAATTAAGATATATCACAAAAGAGTGATTTCAATAGGCCCAGGCTCGTGGATCTGCCCTTACATAGAAAAGCACCAAAATTATTAACTTGAGATATCTGGCCTTTTTGTGTGATTAGCAGTAATCTTTTGGTGTTCAACTATATGTTGTTGTTATTTTTTTTCCCAGCAAAATCTCTTATATATCCTGGCCCCTTCCTTACATTTTTGGAACTGTTCCTCAGAGCTATTGGAGAGACAGTATCTTGGCTATTAATCCTCACTGAGGTCACTGAATAAAACATAATTCTCAAATTTCAGTTTGTGCAATGTATTTTAGTCAGTAAGGCAAATATCCCAAATTCTACCCTTGGAATTTCTAGGGGCAAGAATGTTGTCATGTGTAAGCTATAAATAGCATATGAATAAGTAACAAGAAAATACAGTGTCCTTCGACTACAAAGATTATTAGAAAATAGAAAGCAAAAGTGGACTCCAGAGGTCATTCTACAAAATGAATAACATGAGAATTAACCTCTGTCATGTTGGGGGTGGGGGCGGTTACAGACAGAAGGGGGCCTGAGTTGGCCTTATTTAGATGCTGAATCCAAAAACTAGTCCTCAAAATATGTTTATGCCCATTATGAAAATTTAATTATGCACCAGGCATTAACCAATACCAAGGGTTACTTCTGATTTTGTCTGATGTGCCAAGGTCATGAAATTCTGTAAGAAAATGCCCATGGTTTTTAGAAATTCCTTCCTGAATTATGTTGAAGCAGAATGACAAGTTGTCTAGGATTTGACTTGGGATTGTATTCTGCAAAGAAATGGACAGAGATGAAAGAAACGTGGTATTAATAGTTATGTAACCTGGTTGGTAGGTATAAGGGGAGGTCATTATATTCTTTCTACTTCAGTGCCTGTTTGAAATGTTTCTAAAATGTTTCTAAAAAGCTTATAACAGGCTTTTTTTTTCTTTAGGAAAGCAGTCCTAGGGCAAATGCACAAGTGATTTTCATTTCAAGTTGTAATAAGTTGCTATTCTTCTGCCTCAACTGCTTATAGCTGCTCTAAGAATACAGTTAATCTTCTTCAGGAAGTTTGATGTTCATCCCCTCCCCTGCCAGTCTTGTATTTGCCCCACAGTCCCCAGGGGCCCTGTACCCAGTAGGTTAGGCTTCAAATCTGGCACATGGCTGGGAAGTGAGGGTAACCCAGTTTCCTCTCAGATGACCCAGTATCTTGTATTAAGATAAGGAACCTGTGGGGCAGTAATTTTTGGTAGAGTGAGATCAAATCTGCATGTGATCCGCTCAGCTCTCTGGGAAGGATTTTAGTCTTGGTCTCTCTCTTCATTAGCTAAAACAATTTCCATATGCAATATAATAATGTAGTAAATAGTCCTTGCAGTCACAACTGTCATCTTAGGCAGTTGCTCTTACAGTTATTACTGTAGTCACTTACATTCCACAGCATTCCCTCATATCAGTAAAGAATGAGTTCTGAACTAGAGGGTGGTAAATCCAACCTTGTGTTTGTGTAGGCAACATTGTTCCATTTAATTTACTAGAGAGTAGGTTCTTGTCTCATTGCAGAAAGAATTCAGAGACAAGACACGGAGTCCAAGAAAGCAAACTGAGGATTTATTAAGTGACAGTACCCTTTCAGAAAGGGAGAGTGGGCAGGATCATGTGAGTGACTGCCCTGAGTTCCTTTGGCAAACTGGTTAAAAATGTTTGGGCAGAATATCCATTGAGGATGGAGAGGTATTTTCTGATTTTTATCCCAGTTCCACTTTCCCAAGGGAAGGAGGGATTTTTGTTCTTGTTTGTTTTATTTTTTTTTCAGTTTGTCTTCATTTTTAAATATTTATTTACTTTCAATTGATTGATGTTTGCTTTATAATATTTATCCAGTCTTGATTAGATGTGTCAAGGTACTGATACATGATGGGAACTTCTTACCAGTAAGCTTAATTATATTGTAATGAGAGCATAATGAGGGAAAACACCAGAGATTCCCACCTTTCTTCACCTTTCTTTGTCTGCTTCTAGGATCCTTGTCACCCAAGATATATGGTTTTCTGTTAGTCTGGAGATAACTGCTTTGTCTGCCCAAGACTCCCTGTCTTTCACAAGATGTATGATTTCCTGCCACCTGATCAATGAACCGCTATTCTCTGCTCATATCTAGCTATCTGCCTGCTGTTACATTTAGAAAGTACTTCCTTACACACCTGCCACTTTCCCTACAGCAGCTGCTACCCCTGTTGCACCCAGAGTTCAAAGCAGAAACCCGCTAGAAGCAGACTTTTAACAACACAAGCAAGGGGGGTGCTGCTTTTCCTGCTTTTGCCTCACTTACACCATCTGGAAGACATGACAGAATGACCACGGAGGCCCAGGGGAAACAAGGGGTCTTATATAAATAAGAGTACTGCTTTCTCTACTCCATCCTGGGCTCCAGGCTCCTGGGAATCAGGACCTTGTTACCTAGCATCTTACTCTCAAGGACTTGGGAGCAGTTTTCCCCATGAGCAAAACTGGTAGCGACAGGTAAAATTTTATATAGCTGCAGAACTAGCAGAGCCAGAGAAACTGCCTAGACTCCTTAGTCTGATACCAGACAATAAATGAGGGAAATGCTGAACTGGGCAGGCACTCACCCATGGGAAAACTTGCAGAAGTCAAGCTCATCTTTGGAGTGAAAAGAAAAATGCCAGTCTGACTGCAGCAGGGATGGTAAGAGAAACTTTCCCTGTGCTGCCCTTCCCCAAGAAAATATTAAGTAAGACTAACTTATCAGATAGAGGTGACCACTCCTTGTGGGAAAAGAAAAATGTTGAGTGAGTGACAGTTATGGCTGGAAAGATTCAATTCTTTCCACCAGCCTCTGAAGTAGTAAGGTGGGAGTTCTACAACTGATGGCAGGGAGGATATTGGGAAAGAGGCAGAAAAGAATTTAAAGGTTATTAAAAGGATTGTGCTCAGCAGGAAAACATCCCATAAGCCTCTCAGAGTACCATCCCCAGGGATTTCCCTACCACTGCACTGGTAACCCAGATGGGCATGAACACTGAGCCCATAACTCCCATCTCTGTCTGCTACAGGCTCCTTGTGTGCATTCCCCAGTGTGTCTGGGAGAACAAGTTCTGGTAAACAAGGAGTGGTGTCTGAAGATAGAGCATGGTGGTTGGCAAGAAAGACTATAATGCCACCTTGTGGAAAACAAAAGAGCAGTTTCCAATAACCAGCCTGGTATATTGTAAGAGCTAGTTCAGTTCAGTTCACTTCAGTTCGGTCTCTCAGTCGTGTCCGACTCTTTGTGTCCATGAGATATCACTTCACACTGGTCAGAATGGCCATCATCAAAAGTTTACAAAGAATAAATGCTGGAGAGGATGTGAAGAAAAGGGGATCATCTTACATTGTTGGTGGGAATGTAAAAATTCCCAAAACTGATACAGCCACTATGAAAAACAGTATAAAGATTTCTTTAAAAACTAGAAGCAAAACTACCATGTGTGGGTGCATGCTAAGTTGCGTCAGTCATGTCCGACTCTCTGCGACTCAACGGACTATAGCCTGCCAGGCTCCTCTGTTCATGAGATTCTCCAGGCAAAAATACTGGAGTGGGTTGCCATGCCCTTTTCCAGGGGATCTTCCACACTCAGGGATTAAACTCACATCTCCTATGTTTCCTGTATTAGCAGGCAGGTTCTTTACCACTAGCACCACCTGGGTGTGACTCAACAGTCCCACTACTGAGCATATACCCTATGGAAACCAAAATTTAAAGAGACTCTTGAACACCAATGTTCATTGCAGCACTATTTACAATAGCTAGGTTATGGAAAGAACCTAGATGTCCATCGAAGATGAGTGCATAAAGAAAGGGAGGTACATATATACAATGGGATATTACTAAGCCATAAAAAAGAAATGCATTTGAGTCAATTCTTATGAGGTAGAAGAATCTACAGTCTATTATACAGAGTGTAGTAAGTCAGAAATAGAAAAATATCATATGTTAACACATATATATGAATTATAGAAAGATGGTACTGATGAACATTTTTATAGGACAGCAATGGAGATGATGACATAGAGGACAGACTTGCGGTCACAGGTGGGGAGAGGGTGGGATGAATGGAAAGAATAGCATGGAAACATTTCTTGAGAGTCCCTTGGACTGCAAGGAGATCCAACCAGTCAATCCTAAAGGAAATCAGTCCTGCATATTCATTGGAAGGAGTGATGCTAAAGTTGAAACTCCAATACTTTGACCACCTGATGGGAAGAACTGACTCTTTGGAAGAGACGTTGATGCTAAGAAAGGTTGAAGGCGGGAGGAGACAGGGACGATAGAGGAAGAGATGGTTGGATGGCATCACTGATGCTATAGACATGAGTTTGAGTAAGCTCCAGGAGTTGGTGATGGACAGGGAAGCCTCGCGTGCTGCAGTCTATGGGGTTTCAAAGAGTCGGACACGACAGAGCGACTGAACTGAACTGATATACATTACCATATGTAAAATAGATAGTCAGTGAGATATTTCTGTATGAGTCAGGGAACTCAACCCAGGGCTCTGTGAGGAGTGGGCTAGGTGGAAAGGTAGGAGGGAGGCTCAAGAGGGAGGGCACATATGTATACCCATGGCTGAGTAATGTTGATGTATGACAGAAACCAATGCAATATTGAAAAGCAACTATCATTCAATTAAATATAAACTAAAAATGCTAAATATATGTGGAACCACAGAGCAGCCCAAATAGCCAAACCAATTAGGAAAAAGAAGAAAGAAACAAGAGGCATCATACTTCTTGGATTCAATGCTGTAGTAATTAAAACAGCAAGATACTGACTCCATAGTTCATTGGAACTGAGTAGGTCCTCAGAATTAAACCTTAATATATGCTGAGTGAAGAACTCCCAAGGAGGATGGTATCTTCAACAAATGATAAGCAGAAAACTGGATAACCACATGCCGAAAAATAAAATTGTACTCTTGTGCCACTCACAAAAGTTTAAATCAATATAGATCAAAGATTTGAATATTATCTGATACCATAAAATACCTAAAGGAAAACACGGAGGAAACCTCTTCCATGGTGATTTTTAGAATGACACCTAAAGTAAAACCAATGATAGAAAAAAATCAATAACTAGAATTAAATCAAACTAAAAATCTTCTGCTCAGCAAAGAAATAATTAACAAAATGAAAAGTCACCATACATGGGTGAGATCAGAGTGGAAAAGGAGAAATATCCCGAACTGTTCTTATCCCATGAACACATCAAAACTACAAATCCATATATAAAAATTCTGAGAATGACTTGAAGATTTGTAGAACATTGATCTAGAATGAAGAATATAAGGAAAAACACACTGAGATAGGTAGGAAAGACAAAGGCACAATTTAGTCAGGACCCCACCCTTGGTGCAGTGACCCACAACCAGGAGTGTGTGTGTGTTGGTTGCTCACTGATCTGATCTGAGTGACCAGTGGTTGCACAGGGGCTGTCAGTTGTCTTGAACGTGTTAGTTACTCAGCTGTGTCCGATTCTTTGTGATCACATGAACCATAGCCCACCAGGCTCTTCTGTCCATGAAGTTCTCCAGGCAAGAATACTGGAGTGGGTTGCCATTTCCTTCTCCAAGGGATCTTCCCTACCCAGGGATCGAACCTAGGCCTTACACATTTTAGGCAGATTCTTTACCATCTGAGCCACTTGGAAAGTGTCCAAAGCAGGAGTGAAAATGAAGTGAAGTCGCTCAGTCGTGTCCGACTCTTTGCAACCCCGGGGACTGTAGCCTACCAGGCTCCTCTGTCCATGGGATTCTCCAGGCAAGAATACTGGAGTGGGTTACCACTTCCTTCTCCAGGGGATCTTCCCGACCCAGGGATCGAACCCGGGTGTCCCGTATTGGAGACAGACGCTTTAACCTCTGAGCCACCAGGGAAGCCCAAAGCAGGAGAGGCTATCACAAATTTAAAACTCCTCCCTAAGGAGTGAGGGGTTTAAGCCCCGCACCAGGCATCCCAGTCCTGGGGGCATGACCCAAAGGATAAGTCTCCATAATGTCTGCTTTTAAGCCAGTAGGACTTACATCCATGAGAGCCAGAGAACTCTTGGAATCCAGGATTCAGCTATTAGAGTGCTTATGCACAAGCTAACTCACATTAAGTTCCAGAAAAAAGTTCCAGAAAACTTATTTGCTCCAGCTACATTGACAAGGCTACCCCAGCGTGTCTCTGAGCCCGTGCCTATTGCAGCAACAGATACCCTAACAAGACAACTCCAGCTGGCTGGGCATGCCCAGGGACCTCTGCCACTTCTACTCACTCTAGCCCTATTCATATGACCAAGGCAACCTCAGGCCAGCCCAGTGCACTCTGAAAAATCTGGCCTGCACTGGTTCAAACTACTGCCATCCTATAAATGTGGTCTTGGCATAGTGCACCTTGAGACCAACCCCCCTATTTTCCTCACTTCAAGAACGGCTGTTCTAAGAAACTAGCTCAGTTGTAGCACATTCCAGGAAAAAATTGTCTTGTGCCTTCTCCAGCTGGATTCAGCCTGATGGGGAAAAAGCACATATCATCTACATATGGAATGTGCTTACACAAGGCCATGCCTTCAAGACTGGAAGAAGTAAATATTTTTCCAAATTCAAAGAAACAAACACAGAAAGTCAAACAAAATAAGGAGACAGAGAAATATGTTCAAACAAAAGAGTGAGACAGTAAAATGGGGATGAGTGACTTACCTAATAAAGGGATTAAGTAATGATCATAAAGATGCTCACTGAACTCAGGAGAAAATACAGGAACACAGTGAAAACTTCAACAGAATTAGAGCCAATAAGAGCTGAAGAGTACAATAATTGAAGTGAAAAATACATTGCAGAAAAACAACAGATTGGATAATATGGAAGAATGCATAAGATATCCAACGGACAGAATAGTGGAATATCTCCCATCACAACAACCACCAAAAAAAAAGAAATAACAACTACAATATTAAGGATAATTTAAGAGACCTCTGGGAGAACATCAAAAATATCAGCACTTGCATTATAGGAAATCTAGAAAGAGAAGAGAGAGAGTGGCAGAAAATTTATTTGAAGAAATAATAGCTAAAATTAGGGAACAGATACCTAGGCCCCAAAAACACAGAAGGTACCAAATATGATGAACACAAAAAAATCCACACTAAGACATCATAATTAAAATGACAAATGTTAAAGATAAGGGAAAGAATTTTAAAGGTAACCAGAGAAACACAACTAGTCCCATTTAAGGAAAAATTGATGAGGCTATAAGCCAGTATTTCAGCAAGAATCAGGTCAGAAGGGCACTGTATGATGTGTTTAAAGTTCTGAAAAAGAAAAAATAAACACTTACCACACAGATTATTCAGCAAGGTTATCTTTCAGACCTGCAGGAGAGAAAAAGTATTTCCCATAAAAGCAGAACTAAAGGAGTCTATTACCACTAAGCAGGCCTTACCAGAAATGTTAAAAGGTCTTCTTTAAGTGGAAAAGAAAAGACAATAAATAGATATATAAAAATAGATTAAAGAAAAATTTCATTGGTTTAGACAAATATATAGTAAAGGCAGTGGACTGGGCCCTTAATATGCTAGTGCAAAAGTTCAAAGATAAAAGAGTAAAAGCAACTATATCTGTAACTATATATAACTATATATATAACTTCATCCTAAGTAAAAGGATGTAAAATATAACATCTATAACATAAAATGTGGGGTAAGGGAGTGAAAATGTACTGTATTTAGAATTTATTTGAACATAAGCAACTATCAGCTAAAATAAACTGTATAAGCAACTATAATGATAATTATATATAAAACTGTATATATATATATAGAGAGAGAGAGTGAGAGCAAGAGAGAGACAAGGAGAAGAGAGACAGCGACAGAGGAACAAAGAGAGAAAGATAGATAGATATAAACCTCATAGTTTATAAATAGTAACCACAAACCAAAAATGTACAATAAAGACACAAAAAATTTTTTAAAAAGAGCAATCAAAACATAACACTAAAGAAAATCACCAAACAAGAGAAACGACTAAAACAAGAAGAAAGAAACAAACTATGAAAACCATCATAAAACATTTTTTAATTTATTTATTTTCTAATTGAAGGATAATTGCTCTACAGAATTTTGTTGTTTTCTGTCAAACCTCAACATGAATCAGCCATAGGTATACATATATCCCCTCTCTTTTGAACCTCCCTCCCATCCGCCTCTCCATCCCATCCCTCTAGATTAATACAGAGCTCCTGTTTGAGTTTCCTGAGCCATACAGCAAATTCCTGTTGGTTATCTATTTTACACATGGTAATGTGAAGTTTCCATGTTACTCTTTCCGTACATCTCACCCTTTCCTCCCCTCTCCCCAGGTCCATAAGTCTGTTCTCTATGTCTGTTTCTTCATTGTTGTCCTATAAATAAATTCTTCAGTATCATTTTTCTAGATTCCATATATATGCGTTAGAATATGATATTTATCTTTCTTTTTCTGACTTACTTCACTCTGTATAATAGGCTCTAGGTTCATCCACCTCATTAGAACTGACTCAAATGCATTTCTTTTTATGGCTGAGTAATATTCCATTGTGTATATGTACCAAAATTCTTTACCCATTCATCTGTTGATGGACATCTAGGTTGCTTCCATATTCTAGCTATTGTAAATAGTGCTGCAGTGAACAATGGGCTACATGTGTCTCACAAAACAATTTTTGATGGCAATAAGTTCATATTTATCAATGATCACCTTAAATTAAATTGAGGAAATGTTCCAAACAAAAGATGTATTGGTGGCTGAATGAATAAACAAGCAAAATCCATCTATATGTTGCTATAAGGCTCACATCAGATCTTAAACACACACAAAGTGAAAGATGCAGACAGATAGTCCATAAAAATGGAAGTGAAAATAAAGCTAGAGTAGCAATATCATATAAGACAAAATAAACATTAAAACTAAGAATGAAATAGAAGAAAAATGAGGACATTAAATAATGATAAAGGTTAATCCAAGAAGTGGATATAAAATTTGTAATAATGTGTGCACCAACCTTAAGAGTACTTAAATATAGAAATAAAATATTAACAGGCAAAAAGGGAGAAACTGACAGTAATACAATGATAGTACGGAACTTTAACACCCTATTTATACCACAGATCATCCAGATAGAATATCAATAATGAAACACAGTCCAAAACAGACCAGATTGATTTTAAAGATACAAATATAAAATATTTGTATAAAATATTCCATCTGAGAACTTTAGAAAATTATTGTAGAACACTCATTGTTTACAAGTACAAAAAAATTATTCCTTAGGAAAGATCATGTTTTAGGTCACAAAACAAGTCTCAATAAATTTTTAAAAGTTGAAATCATATGAAGCACTCCTTTTCTGACCATAACAGTATAAATTTAGAAATTAATTGAAAAAAGACAGCTAGGAAAAACATAAACACATGCCTCATAAAGAACATGTTATTAAACAACCAATTTCTTCATTTCTCAATGAAGAAATCAAAGAGGATATCCAAAAAATGCCTTGAGACAAATAACAATGAAACATAATATTCTAAAATATGTGGCATGTAGCAAAAGAAGTTCTAGGAGGGAAGTTCATAGTAGTATTCTGGAGAAAGGAATGGCAATCCACTGCAGTATTCTTGCCTGGAGAATCCCATGGACAGAGGAGCCTGGTGGGCTACAGTCCATGGGGTCGCAAAGAGTCAGACATGACTGAGCAACTAAGACTACCTGAAAAAACAAGAAAAGTAACAAAAAAGCCAATCAATCTTTCCACCTAAATAAACTAGGAAAATAAAAACCAACAAAGCCCAAACTTAGTAGAAGGAAGAAAATAATGAAGATCAGAGGAGAAATGAAACAGAGACCAAAAAATGAGATCAGTGGAACTGAAAAAACTATAGTTCTTGGAAAAGATAAGGAAAGTTAATAAAGTTTTATCCAGACTCATCAAGGAAAAGAGAGGGACAAAGTAAATAACTTCAAATAGAAAAGAGGGGAAAGTTACAAACTTCCTGTTGAAATATGAACTATCATAAAACTCTATTACAATCAACTATATGGCAACAAATTACACAAACTGGAAAAAAAGGGTAATTTTTGGAAACATATCATCTTACAAGACTGAATGAAATGAAACATGAATAGAACAATTATGAAATCTATGGAACATATGCCAAATCCTAGTACAGAGTCTTTTCATAATGTCCATAGGGGTTCTCTAGGCAGGAATACATGGAGTGAATTCCTATTTTCTTCTGAATTCCAATGTCAGAAAGTGAAAAGAAACTAAGACCCTCTTGATGAGGGTGAAAGAGCAGAGTGAAAAAACTGGCTTGAAATTCAACATTCAAAAAACTAAGATCATGGCATAAATTCCATCACTTCATGGCAAATAGATGCGAAAAAAGTAGAAACAGTGACAGATTTTATTTTCTTGAGCTTCAAATTCACAGCAGATGGTGACAGCAGCCATGAAATTAAAAGATGCTTGCTCCTGGAAGGAAAGCTATGACAACCCTAGACAGCATATTAAAAAGCAGAGATATCACTTTGCCAACAAATGTCTGTAGAGTCAAAGCTATGGTTCTTCCAGTAGTCATGTGTGGATGTGAGAGTTAGACCTTAAGGAAGGCTAGGCACCAAAATATTGGTGCTTTTGAATTGTGCTGGAAGACTCTTAAGAGTCTTTTGGACTGTAAGAAGGTCAAACCATTCAGTCCTGAAGGAAATCAACCCTTAATATTCATTGGAAGGAGTGCTGCTGAAGCTGAAGCTCCTGTACTTTGGCCACCTGATGGGAAGAGCTGACTCAGTGGGAAACACCCTGATGCTGGGAAAGATTAAAGGTAAAAGAAGTAGGGGGAACAGGGGGTAAGATGGTTAGACAGCATGACTGACTCAATAGACATAAATTTGAGCAAACTCCAGGGGATGGTGGAGGATAGAGGAGCCTGGCATGCTGCATGCTGTCCATGGGGTCTCAAATAGTTGGACATGACTTAGCAACTGAACAACAACAAAATTATGATGTTATAAAATATGAGACATAGTAGTAAGAAAAATACATTGCCTGACAGGATTTTTAGTTTATTAGAATTTGCAGTATAAGATTTATGATGAAAACACTCCAGTGTTTTGTTGTTGTTGTTGTTGTTCTGCTTATGCAGTTACACATTCTTTTCTTATGACCTTTCGCTGGGGAATGGGGCTGAGAATTAATATCTTCAAGTTATATATATTCTTTTCAGCAAACATTGTGCCTCCACCTGCGCCATACATTAAACTCAATTGCCATGCAATGAGAAATTCATTTTACTTATTCATGGTTTCTGATGCTGATCTTATATATTAATTTCTTTGCTTACATTTCATAAAGGTCTATTTGTAAACTAATCATAGTGGGAAACATTTTCCTTTAATAATATTTCCAGATTTATCTTTCTTGTTACTAATCTATTATCACTTAAATCTCTCTCACTTTGTCTCCTTCAATTTCCATTATCATTTTATGCTACTGATGTCCAATCATAGATCTTACAAAGATATTCACAGTATACAGTAAATCTGATGAGGAAAATAACTTTTACATTGATATAATAGTAAAACACTGCACATAATGTTGTTTTGTCATATAGAATACATACAAGACCTTCTAGAACTAACACCAAAAAATGATGTCCTTTTCATCATAGCGGATTTGAATGGAGGATACGAAGATAGGAAGTCAAGAGATACCTGGAGTAACAGGCAAGTCTGGCCTTGGAGTACAGAATGAAGCAGGGCAAAGGCTAACAGAATTTTGCCAAGAGAATGGACTGGTCAGAGCAAACACTCTCTTCCAATAACACAAGAGACACTATACATGGATATCACCAGGTGATCAATACCAAAATCAGATCGATTATATTCTTTGCAGCCGCAGATGGAGAAGCTCTATACAGTCAGGAAAAACAAGACTGGGAGCTGACTGTGGCTCAGACCGTGAACTTCTTATTGCAAAACTCAGACTTAAATTGAAGAAAGTAGGGAAGACCTCTAGACCATTCAGGTATGACCTAAGTCAAATTCCTTATGATTATACAGTGGAAGTGACAAATAGATTAAAAGTATTAGATCTGATAGATAGACTGCCTGAAGGACTATGGAGAGAGGTTTGTGACATTGTACAGGAGGCAGTGATCAAGACCATCCCCAAGAAAAATAAATGAAAAAAGGTAAAATGGTTGTCTGAGGAGGCTTACAAATACTGAGAAAAGAACAGAAGCTAAAGGCAAGGGAGAAAAGGAAAGATACACCCATCTGAATGCAGAGTTTCAAAGAATAGTAAGGAGAGATAAGAAAGCCTTCCGCAGTGATCAGTGCAAAGAACTAGAGGAAAAGAATAGAATGGGAAAGACTAGAGATCTCAAGAAAATTAGAGATACTAAGGGAACATTTCATGCAAAGATGGGCACAATAAAGGACAGAAATGGTATGGACCTAACAGAAGCAGAAGAGATTAAGAAGAGGTGTTGAGAATATACAGAACTGTACAAAAAAGATCTTAATGAACCAGATAACGATGATGGTGTGATCACTCACCTTGAGCCAGACATCCTGGAGTGTGAAGTCAAGTGGGCTTTAGGAAGCATTATTATTATTTTTTTTTTTTACCATACAAACAATTTTAATTGTGTAGTTACAGTCAATAACCACTCCTAATCAGAACATTTCTGCATAAAGAAAATTGTGATACACTTATAAAAACAGCCAGCTGTAACAAAATAGCTGGTGTTTTCATAGCCATAAACTCATAAAAAAGAAATAACACCTTTATACAGAAATTTTATACAGATGTAGCTTTAAAATTGATTGTAAACCAAAGGAAGACACGTTGCAAACATCAATTATTTTCACATTAATTGCATAATTTTCTAAGGTGATCTATTAGTTTTATTAACCTAAGCTTATTTGCATGATAGTAAAAATTGCATACAACAATAAGAGTGAAGCTTATAGTCTGAATTGCTTGGATAACATAGAGCACTTTTTATAGGCAACTGTGTAAAGCACATTTTATCTATTTAAAACTTTTAAGACACTTTGTTTTACTGCCCATCAAAATACATTTATAAATAGAAAAGAACCAGTATGGTAACAAGAGAAGCAATATTACATTTAACGGAAACTTCCAAAAATTAATTACAACATGATGCTGCAGGATCTACAAATAAATAATGAGGACTAAATTGTGTTTCACATTTTCTTTTCATTGTTTAAAAAATCTTGTAACAATGAGAATGAAAAAAATTACAGTGAACTTTTATTTCCAAAATAAAAACAAATTTGAATTACGGCAGTGCCATATAATACAAGGCATTTGTTGGCATATGTCATCTTTAAACTGCATTCCACAGTCTATAGTTCTTTTGCAACATACAATAGAGTAACAAACTCTTTTTCTTTTTTAAAACAAGGGGCGAGTTTCCAAAGATAAGTGTAAAGTGTTACAGAAATAAATGAAGGAAATGATAATCACAGAAGTTATAATGCTTGTTTTGAGGCTCCAGAATAATAATTATAAAATTAAAAAAAAAATCACTGGTTATCATGCTTACGGGTACACACACCCGGGTGTGTTCCATGAACATAAATTTTCCATTTTTAATACCAAACAATCTGATGCTTAGGAAGCATTATTTTAAGCAAAGCTAATGGAGGTGATGGAATTCCTGCTGAACTACTTCAAATTCTAAAAGATGATGCTGTGAAAGTGCTGCACTCAATATGCCAGCAAATTTGGAAAACTCAACAGTGGCCACAGGACTGAAAAAGGTCAGTTTTCATTCCAATCCCAAAGAAGGACAATGCCAAAGAATGTTCAAAATACCACACAATTGCACTCATCTCACACACTAGCAAAGTAATGCTCAAAATTCTCCAAGCAAGACTCCAACAATACATGAACTGAGAACTTCCAGATGTTCAAGTTGGATTTAGAAAAGACAGAGGAACTAGAGATCAAATTGTTAACATCCACTGGATCATCGAAAAACAAGAGAGTTCTAGAAACATTTACTTCTGCTTTATTGACTATGCTTTGTGTGGATCACAACAAACAGTGAAAAATTCTTCAAGAGATGGGAATACCAGACCACCTGACCTGCCTCCTGAGAACTCTGTATGCAGGTCAAGAAGCAACAGTTAGAACTGGACATGGAACAATAGACTCGTTCAAAACTGGGAAAGCAAAAGAATTGGAATTAGAGCAGAGTTCAGTGAAATTGGAAATAGAAAATAGGGGACAGTAACAAAACTTGGTTTTATGAAAACATCCATTAAATTAATAAGCCTGTAGTCAGGACATCTAAGAAAAAAAAACAGGAATTCAAATTGTTAATATCAGAAGTTAAAGAGAAGACATCACTATATATCACAAGGAAATTGGAAGGATAATAAAGGAATACTACAGACAACTCTATGGCTTAAAATTTGATAGCCTAGATGATATGTTTTATCTTTAAAAGATGCAGTTTGCTAAACCTCTCACAAGTAGAAATTAGGAAATCTGAATAGTCCCTATGTATTAAAGAAATTGTATCAAAGAGTATTAACAATTTAAAACAGGATATACCAAACCCTTTTGGTTCACTGGTGAATTTTAACAAACATGTAAGAAAGAAATTACACGTTTTCTAAATTCTCTTTCAGAGGTTAGAAGCAGAGGGAGTTCATTCTAGCTCATTTTCTGAGGCCAGCATTACCCTAAGGCCAAAACTAGGGTTTTAATTATAGAAAGATTATAGAATTCAAGGTTAATACACAAAAGAGAATAATTTTCCTACATAACTACAGTGAACAGGAACTTGAATTTAGCAACATAATCTATTTACATTAGCACTGCAAAAAATGAAATACTTCGGTGTAAGTCCAAAAAAATGTTATTTTATGATTATTGACAAATTGATTCTAGAGTTTATATGGAGAGGTCAGTCAGTCAGTTCAGTTCAGTCACTCAGTCGTGTCCGACTCTTTGCGACCCCATGAATCACAGCACACCAGGCCTCCCTGTCCATCACCAACTCCCAGAGTTTACTCAAACTCATGTCCATCGAGTCAGTGATGCCATCCAACCATCTCATCCTCTGTCATCCCCTTCTCCTCCTGCCCCCAACCCCTCCTAGCATCAGGGTCTTTTCCAATGAATCAACTCTTTGCATGAGGTGGCCAAAGTATTGGAGTTTCAGCTTCAGCATCAGTCCTTCCAAAGAACACCCAGAACTGATCTCCTTTAGGATGGACTGGTTGGATCTCCTTGCAGTCCAAGGGACTCTCAAGAGTCTTCTCCAACACCACAGTTCAAAACCATCAATTCTCCAGCTCTCAGCTTTCTTCACAGTCCAACTCTCACATCCATACATGACCACTGGAAAAACCACAGCCTTGACCAGATGGACCTTTGTTGGCAAAGTAATGTCTCTGCTTTTTAATATGCTGTCTAGGTTGGTCATAACTTTCCTCCCAAGGAGTAAGCGTCTTTTAATTTCATGGCTGCAATCACCATCTGCACTGATTTTGGAGCCCAGAAAAATAAAGTCAGCCACTGTTTCCACTGTTTCCACTCTTTCCCCATCTATTTGCCATGAAGTGATGGGACCAGATGCAATGATCTTAGTTTCTGAAAGTTGAGTTTTAAGCCAATTTTTTCACTCTCCTCTTTCACTTTCATCAAGAGGCTCTTTAGTTCTTCTTCACTTTCTACCATAAGGGTGGTGTCATCTGCATATCTGAGGTTATTGATATTTCTCCCAGCAATCTTGATTCCAGCTTGTTTCTTCCAGCCCAGCCTTTCTCATGATGTACTCTGCATATAAGTTAAATTAGCAGGGTGACAATATACAGCCTTGACGTACTCCTTTTCCTATTTGGAACCAGTCTGTTGTTCCATGTCCAGTTCTAACTGTTGCTTCCTGGCCTGCATATAGGTTTCTCAAGAGGCAGGTCAGGTGGTCTGGTATTCCCATCTGTTTCAGAATTTTACACAGTTTATTGTGATCCACACAGTGGGAGGCTTTGGTGTAGTCAATAAAGCAAAAATAGATGTTTTTCTGGAACTCTCTTGCTTTTTCAATGATCCACTGGATGTTGACAATTTGATCTCTGGTTCCTCTGTCTTTTCTAAAACCAGCTTGAACATCTGGAAGTTAATGGTTTATGTATTGCTGAAGCCTGGCTTGGAGAATTTTGAGCATTACTTTACTAGCATGTGAGATGAGTGCAATTGTGCAGTAGTTTGAGCATTCTTTGGGATTGCCTTTCTTAGGGATGGGAATGAAAACTGACCTTTTCCAGTCCTGTGGCCACTGTTGAGTTTTCCAAATTTGCTGGCATATTGAGTGCAGCACTTTCACAGCATCGTCTTTTAGGATTTTAAATAGCTCAACTGGAATTCCTACACATCCGCTGATTTTGTTCATAGTCATGCTTCCTAAGGCCCACTTGACTTCACATTCCAGGATGTCTGGCTCTAGGTGAGTGATCACACCATTGTGATTATCTGGGTTGTGAAGATCCTTTTTGTACAGTTCTTCTGTGAATTCTTCCCACCTCTTAATATCTTCTGCTTCTGTTAGGTCCATACCATTTCTGTCCTTTATCAAACCCATCTTTGTGTGAAATGTTCCCTTGATATCTCTAATCTTCTTGAAGAGATCTCTAGTCTTTCCCATTCTGTTGTTTTCCTCTATTTCTTTGCACTGATCACTGAGGAAGGCTTTCTTATCTCTTCTTGCTATTCTTTGGAACTCTGCATTCAAATGGGGAATATCTTTCCTTTTCTCCTTTGCCTTTAGCTTCTCTTCTTTGCACAGCTATTTGTAAGGCCTCCTCAGACAACCATTTTGCCTTTTTGCATTTCTTTCTCTTGGGGATGGTCTTGATCCCTGTCTCCTATACAATGTCATGAACCTCCGTCCATAGTTCATCAAGCTCTCTATCTATCAGATCTAGTCCCTTAAATCTATTTCTCACTTCCACTGTATAGTCATAAGGGATTGGATTTAGGTCATACCTGAATGATCTAGTGGTTTTCCCTACTTTCTTCAGTTTAAGTCTGAGTTTTGCAATAAGGAGTTCACGGTCTGAGCCACAGTCAGCTCCTGGTCTTGTTTTTGCCGACTGTATAGAGCTTCTCCATCTTTGGCTGCAAAGAATATAATCAATCTGATTTCATCACCATCTGGTGATGTCCACGTGTGGAGTCTTCTCTTGTGTTGTTGGAAGAGGATGTTTGCTATGACCAGTGCGTTCTCTTGGCAAAACTCTATTAGCCTTTGCCCTGCTTCATTCCATACTCTAAGACCAAATTTGCCTGTTACTCCAGGTGTTTCTTGACTTCCTACTTTTGCATTCCAGTCCCCTATAATGAAAAAGGACATCTTTTTTTGGGTGTTAGTTCTAAAAGGTCTTGTAGGTCTTCATAGAACCGTTCAACTTCAGCTTCTTCAGCATTACTGGTTGGGGCATAGGCTTGGATTATTGTGATATTGAATGGTTTCCCTTGGAAACGAACAGAGATCATTCTGTCGTTTTTGAGATTGCATCCAAGTACTGCATTTCAGACTCTTTTGTTGACCATGATGGCTACTCCATTTCTTCTAAGGGATTCCTGCCCACAGTAGTAGATATAATGTCATCTGAGTTAAATTCACCCATTCCAGCCCATTTTAGTTCACTGATTCCTAGATGGAATTTAAAAAGATGGTAATGAAGACGCCATATGTGAGACAGCAAAAGAGACACAGGTATAAATAACAGACTTTTGGGAGAGGGCGAGGGTGGGATGATTTAAGAGACTAGCATTGAAACATGTATATTACCATATGTGAAATAGATGACCAGTCCAAGTTTGATGCATGAAACAGGGCATTCAAAGACAGTGTACAAGGACAACCCAGAGAAATGGGATGGGTGGAGAGTTGGGAGAGGGGTTCAGGATGTGGGGGACACATATACACCCATGGCTGATTCATGTCAATGTATGGCAAAAACCACCAAAATACTGTAAAGTAGTTAGCCTCCAATTAAAATAAATAAATAATTTAGAAACTAAAGTAAACCAAGAGAGAAGAGATATATTTCCAATATAAAAGTAATTAAAAATAAAAAAGGAATATTAAAATATTGCTATAGTAAAAGCAGTAGCAAGTTATTCTCTTTTGTACTTTATCAAGATCTATTAAATATCAGAACCCATAAAAAATCTTACTGAAGAATTTTAAAAGTTACATTTTCATGTGTTTACCGTGAATATAAGCATTATTATTTTGTCTAATTAAATCAATCCAGAATATAGAAAATTTCAGCTGTATAAGAAAACAAAACCTCATATAGCTTCATATTCTTCTTTTAGTGTCTATGAGTGTTTGGTTATGTTTTTAAGGTTTCTTACAGAAATACGTTTCCATAAATAAAATATGAAAGCAATGCATAAATGTAGCCAGATGGTATTCTTGATTCATATTCAGAAATTCATGGCTGAGTAGAATATTACACTAAAATCACCAAATATTTATAAGTTTATGAATGAGTATTTGCACAGCTGATTAAATATGTCTTTTTTCTCTATAAAATCTTAATTAGTATAGGGAGATTTTTAGTATCACATACTGTCTAAGAGGGCTTCCCAGGTGGTACTAGTGGTAAAAAAATCCTCTGCCAGTACAGGAGATGTAAGCGATGTGGGTTTGATCCATGGGTCAAGATGATCCCCTGGAGGAGGGCATGGCAACCCGCTCCAGTACTCTTGCCTGGAAAATCCCATGGACAGAGGAGCTTGTCAGGCTATGGTCCATAGGGTCACAAAAAGCCAGAAAGGACTGAAACGACTTAGCACTCACGTGGGCACTAAGAATTGATCTCCTAGATGGTCAGTGCCCCTTTCTCCAATGAAGCTTTTGAGTTCATTGATCCTGAGGCTGAACTGGAGATGACAATGGATCTCATGGAATGGGATTACCAAACAGCACACAGGGTACTCAATTAAATTTAAATTTCAATTAAAAATATTTTTTCTATAAAGATTTCTCAGAACTGCAGGCCAATATTGCATGCTCAAACTGAAAATTCTTTTGCAGAAAAGTGTTTTGTTTTTGTTATTTCAGATTCTATATGTCTTTATTTCTCTTTAAAATGTGTCCACAATACAAACCATCCAAAGGAGAAAGATTCAATTTCCTGAAATTGGAAAGCCCTTTTCATTTTTGAGCCTTTTTTATTTTTCTAAATGAAAGCCATTTGTAGGGTCAGTATTGATGGTTGTGGGTAGTCTAGTCAAAATTATTTGTTTTCAAGGCACTTTTACCTGTAGGAACCATTGCCATATAGCATAGAAGGCAGCAATTTGATAGAACATATGCTTATACAAACCTTAAAAAAGTTACAGGTATGATTTTGTTTTTAAAAGTTATCTGTTACTCAACTAAAATTCAAACTTAAGTGGATGCCATGGACTTTTATTTACTGAATCTGACACCCTGCCTTAGAAGAGTCATAGGATTTTAGTAACATGGTCCAGACCAAAGGAGAAATAGAATTAGGAACATCCATTGAAGTCACATAGATTTGGTCAGACTGTAGAGCATAACTGTATTCTAACACATTAATGAATTCATGTCAAGGGACTCACTAGAAGAGATAAAAACAGGTACTTCAGAGTCTATAAGTAAAGCCTCTGAGCTGACTCAGGAGACAGAGAATATGGATCAAATTCATCCTCATTAAATTGGCTATATTTTAGTCTATTCTCAATATTCTAAGACTCAAAGTATGCATATATTAAAAATACTGATGGGAAAATAAGACTAGATAAACCAAGAACAAGAAAGTTATCTAAACTTCGAGTGGTTAGATTCAAAGGAAAAGAGAAAAAAAAATGAAAAGAGTAGGTCATGTCTGGAATCCAACTGCTATCCGGCGAGATAACAAGTAAGTTGTTCTGAGAGAATAAAGTTTGGCAAATCTAGTTCTTCATCCTTAGAGTAATATCTAATTTTAGGTTTGTTTCATTTCATGAATGGCACCATTTCTGCAAAGAATTTAGTACTCTTCCCAGTTTAGATAAAATTTATACTACATCACAAAGTAGCATCTTAAAGTTTGCTTTATTATTATATTAATCAGTTAGTATTTAATTATTTTATTTTTGCCATCCACATTATCATACTACCTACATAACACTGCTTCAGTGGCAATAGTGGGAAACATGAGAAAAATCTCATACAATTTTACTAAAGGAAGATCCCCTCCCCATATTGGTCACTTTCATGGACCTTTGTGAAATATGCAAATTCTCAGGGAAAAGTAAAATAAGCGAAGAATGCAATATATCCACTCTCCTTCAGTAATTAAACTTAATGCAGGATACAGCTGGAAGCTGGTGCTGATATGAATATTCATAATCACAATACATTGCTCAGTAGAATTCACAAAATTGATGTTTTCATCTGTAAATATCTACTGTGTTTTGTTCTGATCTTCTAACATGTAAGTCTGAAATTATGAGAAGATAATCCTCCTATCACTTCACTGAGAAAATTTTGCCTCATCCCACAAGACACCTGAGTCTTAAGCACTCACATTAATGAAGTTGCAAAACAGAAACTCACCAGGCTGAGTCAATGAAGTGAGTCCATGTATGTGATATGAGGCTCGCTAGATAAAATTATAAGGAAAGGATGCCATCAGCCCATCTCCTTCCAAGGCTATAATTTTCATGACATATGTAGAAAGTTGACATCTCTGGTCTTGGGATTATTAGCATAGGGATCCCCCAAAGGGGGCTTATCTCATTCCTGAAAAAAACAGAGTAGGAAGAGCTGGTCCCAAATTGTTCCATGTGAGAGCTCATTTTCCTAGGTCTTTTGGCCTGACGACAAAAAACAAAAGTCAAACAATAACCCTCAATTCAGAATGAGTAAAGTTCAATATCAGATTTTCCATGTATCCTTGCTAGTTCCAGGAACTCCTGGTGTCCTGCACACACAGTCCCCAGTATTATCTAGTTTTCAGGGTCACCCCTAGACTATAAGCAGCTTTGAATGATTTAGGAAAGTGACTCTTCAGCCACAGCTCTGAGCCAGGGCACCAAACACAAAAAGCAGAATGCAAGATGCTTTTTATATTTTATCAATGTATTTATTGACAACAGGAAAGTCAATTCCATTTCAAGCAGTACTGAAATTTGGGGTATGCACTGTCCTTCCAGAGATATTTTACTTGAAATATTAGACTACTGTGGCAGCATATTTTGTCACTATCATTCTTCAGTATTCTGTTTCTTTTCACAGGAGAGTTTGGCAGTGATTTCAACTGCCAACTTTAGGGCACCCATTCTTCAGTAAATGTCAATTTTTCTTTGCTAATTTGACATCTACCAACCACATTGTTTTTATAACTAACCCTAAGTAAAAGTGAAAGTCATTCAGTTATGTCTGACTCTTTGTGATCCCATGGACTATATAGTCGATGGAATTCTCCAGGCCAGAATACTGGAGTTGGTATCCTTTCCCTTCTCAAGGGGATCTTCCCAACCTAGGGTTCAAACCCAGGTTTCCAGCATTGTAGGTGAATTCTTTACCAGCTGAGTCACAAGGGAAGCCCAACTAACCCTAAACTTAATTTTAATTATGACTGCAACATTTGTGTTCCTCTTTGTTAAGCACCATTTGATTTTAAAGTGGTAAATGTAATCCTCTAGCACTAGGAATATTAGCACAGGTCATAACCTCTCAGCCTGTTTGGGCTTAATATGATGTACCTCTCACGTTTCATTTTGACCTTCTTCAAACCATTTATTTGGACTCAGGAACATATATCTCACAAACTGAAGCAGTCTGGAACACACTTCTCCCTGCTGTTTTCAATCTATCATTAGCCACCATTGTAATAACATCATTGTGCATTCCACATGACTTTCTTTAGTCTCTTTTCTTTCTTGGAAGTATCTTAAATTTTTTGAATTTATTTTTAATTAGAGAAAATTGCTTTACATTGTTGTGTTGGCTTCTGCCATTTATCAACATGAATCAGCCATAGGTATACATATGTCCCCTTACTCTTGAACCTCCCTCCCACATCCCACCCCATCCCATCCCTCTTGATTGTCACAGATCACCAAGTTGAGCTCCCTGCTTCATACAGCAAATTGCCACTGGTTATCTATTTTATATATGGTAATGTACATGTTTCAATTCTACTCTCTCAATTTGTTCCACACTCTCCTTCCGCCACTGGATCCACAAATCTGTTCCCAATGTCTGCATCTCTACTGCTGCCCTGCAAATAGGTTCATCAGTACCATCTTTCTAGATTCCATGTATACAAAATAATCTACAGTATTTGTTTTTCTATTTTGACTTACTTCACTCTGAATAAAAGGCTCTAGGTTCATCCACCTCACTAGAACTGACTCAAATGCATTCCTTTTTAAGGCTGAGTAATATTCCATTGTATATAAGTACCACAAAGAAGTATTTTAAATTTTATGTCAAAACATTTCTGCCATGTGCTCAATGAAAAAAAAACTGTGAAGCAAGAATATTGTACCCAGCACAACTGTATATGTAAAAAATACAATAAAGGTATCATTTGACTATTGATGATTTGCATTTCCACTTTGAAAAATGTCTATTCAGTTCTGCCTATTTTAGAGTTGTTTTATTTTTTGATGTTGACTTGTATGATCTGTTTATATATGTTGGATATTAATCTCTTATCAAACATATCATTTGCAACCATTGTCTTCTATACAGTAGGCTGCCTTTCTGTTTTGTCAGTGATAAGTAGCTTAACATTGCTAATCATCAAGAGAATGCAAATCAAAACTACAAGATATCACCTCAAACCAATTAGAATGGTTATCATAAAAAAAGAACACAAGTAATAAATATTGGTAAGGATGTGGAGGAAATGAAACCCTCCTATGCTGTTGCTGGGAACATAATTTTTGTTCAGCCACTGTGAGAAACAGTACAGAGTTTTTTCAAAAAATTAAAAATAAAATTCCCAATGACCCTGCAATTCCATTCATGAGTGTATATACATACATACATATATATATATGTATATATATATATATATATGAAAAAAAAACAAAAAAATACTAATTCAAGAAGATGCATGCACTCCAATGTTCATAACAGCACTATTTACAGTTGCCAAAATAAAGAAGCAACTTGTGTCCATCAACAGATGAATGGATAAAATAGTGGTACATATAGATATATACAATGAATACTACTCAGCCATAAAAGAATAAAATTTTGCCATTTGCAGAAACATGGGTGGACTTGGAGTGCATTATGTTGAGTGGAATGTTAGATAAACACAAATACTATATGATATCACTTATGTGTAAAACCGAAAGTATACTAGAAACTGCTGCTGCTGCTGCTGCTGCTGCTAAGTCGCTTCAGTCTGTCAGACTCTGTGTGACCCCACAGACAGCAGCCCAGCAGGCTCCCCCATCCCTGGGATTCTCCAGCAAGAACACTGGAGTGGGTTGCCATTTCCTTCTCCTACTAGAAACTAATGAATATAAAAACAAAACAAAAAAATGGAGCAGAGAACATATTAGTGGTTTTCAGCGGTGAGTGGGGAGGGACAATAAAAGGATGTGAGAGTGAGTGGTACAAATAATGGTACAAGATAGGCTACAAGTATGTATTGTATGACACAAAGAACACAGTTATATTTTGTAATAACTGTAAATGGAGTATAACCTTTAAAAATGTATAAAAATTTCAAAATATACAAAGAAGACATTCCAGATCAATAAACATTGAGATAATTTAAAACTAGAAGACCTATCTAAAAGAAATACTAAAAAACGCTCTTTAGTCTAAAGACATACGATACTTCAGGCTTTTGGCTCAAGATGGTGGAGTAGAAGGATGTGTGTTCATCTCCTCCTGCAAGAACACCAAAACTGCAACTAGAAGTTGAATAGCCATCAACAGAAGAATGTTGGAACCCACCAAAAAAAGATACTCCACATCCAAAGACAAAGAAGAAGCTGTAGAGAGATGATAGTTCCGTTCAGTTCAGTCACTCAGTCGTGTCTGACTCGTTGTGACCCCATGGACTGCAACATGCCAAGCTTCCCTGTCCATCACCAATTCCTGGAACTTGCTCAAACACATGTCTATTGAGTGGGTGATGCCATCCAACCATCTCATCCTCTGTTATCCCCTTCTCCTGCCTTCAATCTTTCCCAGCATCAGGGTGTTTTCCAATGAATCATTTCTTTGCATCAGGGGGCCAAAGTATTGGAGTTTCAGCTTCAACAGCAGTCCTTCCAATGAATAGTCAGAACTGATTTCCTTTAGGATCTACTGGTTTGATCTCCTTGCAGTCCAAGGGACTCTCAAGAGTCTTCTCCAGCACCACAATTCAAAAGCATCAATTCTTCAGTGCTCAGCTTTGTTTATGGTCCAGCTCTCACATCCATACATGATTACTGCAAAAACCATAGCTTTGACTCTAGATGGACCTTTGTTGGCAAAGTAATGTCTCTGCTTTATAATATGCTGTCTAGGTTTGTCATAGCTTTTCTTCCAAGGAGCAAGTGTCTTTTAATTTCATGGCTGCAGCCACTATCTGTAGTGATTTTGGAGCCCAAGTAAATAAAGTCTGTCACTGTTTCCATTGTTTCTCCATCTATTTGCCATGAAGTTATGTGACCAGATGCCATGATCTTTGTTTCTGAATGTTGAGTTTTAAGCCAGCTTTTTCACTCTCCTCTTTCACTTTCATTAAGAGGCTCTTCATTTCCTCTTTGGTTTCTGCCATAAGGGTGGTGTCATCTGCATATCTGAGGTTATGGATATTTCTCCTGGCAATCGTGATTCCAACTGTGCTTCATCCAGCCCAGCATTTTGCATGATGTACTCTTTATAGAAGTTAAATAAACAGAGTGACGATATACAGCCTTGACTTACTCCTTTCCCAATTTGGAACCAGTCCATTGTTTCATGTCTGGTTCTAACTGTTGCTTCTTGACCTGCATTTCTCAGGAGGCAGTAAGGTGGTCTGGTATTCCATCTCTTGAAGAATTTTCCACAGTTTGTTGTGATGCACACAGTCAAAGGCTTTGGCGTAGTCAATAAAGCCGAAGTAGATGTTTTTCTGGAACTGTCTTGTTTTTTCTATGATCTGATGGATGCTGGCAATTTGATCTCTGGTTCCTCTGCCCTTTCTAAATCCAGCTTGAATTGGTGGGACTATAAATTCTTGCATCTACTATGTAAAGCAGTCTGGATTTTTCATTCACAACTAAAAATAGAGCTATCGTGTGATCCTGAGTATATATCTGGTAAAAATGAAAATTCTAATTTGAAAAGACACAAGCACTCCAATATTCATAGCAGCACTATTTACAAATGCCAAGACATGGAAATAGCCAAAGTGCCCATCAATAGATGATTGGCTTAAGAAGTTGTGTTGTACATATGCAATGAAATATTGCTGAGGTATAAAAAAAAAAATATTGCCAATTGCAGAAACATGGATGGACCTAGAGAATATTATACTTAGTGAAGTATATCAGACAGAGAAAGACAAATACTATATGATATTACTTATGTGTGGAATCTAAAAAATAATACAAATGAATCTATATACAGAACAGAAACAGACTCATGAAGGTAGAAAACAAGCTTAGATTTTGTAACGTATTTCAATCACAAAATTTTATTATGATTCAAATGGCCTGATATCAAGGACCAATTTCATAGACATAGAAAACTAAATAAAATCTTTTCTGCATCTAGAAAGTCTTATCTTGGGCCTTATTACTGGGACTCACAATTCTAACCAGACTTTATACTCTTTTGTCATGTGAAATGTGGGATTGCTTCAAATGGCACAATGTTAGAGAGAGTTTTGCCTGCATGCTCTTTACAGCCCATGTTCTCAGTAGCAGCTGGACAGCTTTCCTGCTTGTAGTCTATGTTCTAAGCAATAGAGGCATCATCCTCTCTTATTTTAGTTAGCAATCTGGGTTTGCATGTGTTTCCACATGCAGTCATGGATATCCTCTTGGGAGTTCAATGCAACATCTTCCTAATATGTATATAATCAACTCTGAAATGTTGCTAACCTTTATTGGTTACTTCAGCCTCATTCTTAGTTCAATATGTTTCTTTTTTTTCCAACGTGTTTCATTTTTTGATGAACCTTACAGTTGCCTAAGTTTCTTCAAAAATACTCCAATTATTTTTTAAGTCTGTTCATCAAAGTTGACTTATTTACACATTTTTTATGGATAAATGATAGTGCCTTATAAGAGCTTAAAATTATCCCATAAGGAAAAAAACAGGTATGAATATGGACTGATTCCAGAGTCTGGGAAATATTTGACATAGGCAGAGGGTACCTCCCCTAAATAGCTGATGGGTAGGTGTAGCCTTCTGAGACTCTTATTTCTACTTTTTATCTTGAGTTACAAACACACTCACTGAATGAAGAATCCAAAGCTTGTCCAAGAAAAGCTTCTATCCAAGATAGGCAGAGAGAATAGAGAAAACATATTGAGTTTTCTAGGGTATTTAGGGCTTCCTTGATGGCTCAGATGGTGAAGAATCTGCTTGTAATGTGGGAGACCCAGGTTCAATCCCTGGGTCAGGAAGATCCCCTGGAGAAGGGAATATCTAGCCACTCCAGTATTCTTGCCTCAAGAGTTCCATGGACAGAAGCTACAGTTTATAGGGTCACAAAGAGTCAGGTATTTAAGAGGAAAAAAAATTATCTTTTTATTGTCCATGACAAAATCAATTCTTTTTTTACATTATCAGTCACATATGTCTTTCACAGGAACTTTGTACTTCTAACAATGGAAATTAACAAGACTTGAATTACCAATAATACCAGATAAAGCTGAGCCTCAAGGACACTTAAAAATGTCTAAATATTTCATGTTTAAGAAGAGAAGATTGGAAATTTGTCTGTGCTTATGAACTGATTTGATTAATAGCAACCGGATTGATCTATTTTGATAACAAGTTATTAAAAACTGAGAAAAAGCCCCTTATGTACTATTATTGAATTAATATTGTCAATTGAATTCAACAGTATGGTTTGTGTATGGGGCTACAGCAAAGTTCCTCATGCTTGAAAATGCCACTGAGATGCTCTTGAAGTCTTTGTTCTTGACCCTCTAGATAACTGTTTTCCACCTTGATATTTATGTGGTCCATTTAAAGACTGGATGCTTCCTCAGGACCTTCTGAAAAGCCCTCAGAACATCTTTGTTTCTCAAGCTATAGATGAATGGGTTGAGCATGGGTGTGAGCACAGTGCAAAATACTGACACAGCCTGCTCCTGATTAGGGGTATGAGAAGAACCAGGTGTCATGTACATATAAACACATGGTCCTAGATAAAAGCTTACCACTGTAAGATGGGAGAAGCAGATGGCCAAGGCTTTGCTCCTGCCTTGGGGGGATTTCATATGAAGGACTGTGTGGAAGATGAGCATGTAGGAAGCCATAATAAATCCAAAAGGGATGATGATGAAACAAATGCCCATCACAAAGACCACCACTTCATAGATAGAAGTGTCTTTGCATGAGATCTTCATGATTGCTGGCATCTCACAGAAGAAATGGTGGATTTCTCTGGAGCCACAGATAGGCAGGCTCATAGTATAGAATGTGTGGGCTGTGGAAGCTAAAATTCCCCCAGTCCAAGACACTATGACCATTTGCAGACAGACCCCATGGTTTATAATGACTGCATATCTCAAGGGGTTACAGACAGCTACATATCGGTCATAGGCCATGAGAGTCAAGAGGATACATTCAGCACCCCCAAGAGTAAAAAAGAAAAATACCTGGGTTCCACAGGCTACCTGAGTGATGTCTTTCCTTCCAGAGAAAAAGTTTACCATCATCTTTGGAACAGTGCTGCTGATGAGGGCCAAGTCTATGAGAGAAAGCTGGCTAAGCAGAAAGTACATTGGAGTGTGGAGACTCAAGTCCATCCATATCAGGAGGAGCAGGAAGAAGTTTCCGGTTACTGTGGCAAGATATATTAAGATGATAATGTAAATAAGAATACTGACATATTTCATATTGGGGAAGAGTCCTGAGAGAATAAAATCTGTTGTTAATGTCTCATTTTCTTCTTCCATGGTTGACTGATCTTGTTGAGCTATAAGAAGAAGGAAAGGGAACAAAATAAAATAAAATAAAAGCTTTTGAAAATATTTTTATTGGTCAGGTATTGCTGTAATAATGTGAGGTAAAAAGTAACTCCACAGATTTCAGTGGCTTATGACAGTAAACATATATTTTCTTGCTCCCATATTTGTGAGTCAGGTGGAGGCATTTTGCTTTAGGAGGCCCACCAAGTACAGATATACTCCACCATAAGTCTCTCACTCTGGGGCTTGCTCTTCTCAAAGAAGATGGCAGGAGCCAAAAATGGACAAGCAAAATTACCTGATTTCCCCTAAGTGAGTGAAGGGAAGTCACTCAGTCGTGTCCAACTCTCTGCAACCCCTTATGGACTGTAGCCTACCAGGCTCCTCTGTCCATGGGATTTTTCAGGCAAGAGTACTGGAGTGGGTTGCCATTTCCTTCTCCAGGGGATCTTCCTGACCCAGGGATCAAACCTGGCGACCCAGGTCTCCCGAGTTGCAGGCAGATGCTTTACCCTCTAAGCCACCAGGGATTTCCCCTAAGGGCTGAACTTAAAGCTGACTCTATTACTTTCTACCACATTCCACTGACTAAAGTAAGTCACAAGTAGAAACCCAACATCAATATGATGGGGAAGTAAGCTCCACCCACAGCAAACTCTAAACTGTTGAGACATGAAGAGAGAATTAGAAACAATTAATATGATCTATTACATTTTTCAGAGCTCCTACCTCTACCATTCTCAATTTTATGATCTTAATGCTGGGTATTCAGATATTTCATTATTTCTTAGTATCCTGTTTAATGTGTTCTACTAAGACTCAGTGATAAAGATCTATGGGTTTCCTATGATCACAAACTATTTTCACCATAAAGACTGCCTTGAGGTCATATGTAGCAATTTCTTATATTCATGATTAGACATGCAACAGGTAAATACATAAATTTTTTCTTAGTTCTCCTCTACCTGTGGATCTAGTTACATATATTTCTGGAAGAAACCATAGATAAATGAGAAATAGAGTATAGCAAAATGAAACTGTTGCCTTGTACTTGAATCTAGGGGGTCATTTTCTAAAACAATATACATTAGCCAAGGAATCAACCAGTATAGTCAAAGCTGTGTTCTCATTTAGATTTTTTTCATAAAAACTTATATAAACCACATCAAGATAAATTCAGAAATAATAATGAAATCAGATTTCATAAACTCTAAATGAGAAATAAGATTGTGCCTACATTCAAAAGGGAGGATGTTCCTCCCTACAAGTTTATGGAAATAGAAATGGAGAATTTGTTTTTTTCTAAGTAGCTTGAAACAGGCTAGAAGCAACTAAGCATGAACTTTAACTTTTATGTCCATATCACTAGTTACTCAGGTTGTATGTAGGCAGTAAGAAAACTTCAATCTACAAGGGACAAATTTCAAAGGGAAAGCTCTGATTGGGATATGAACAGCTCTAAGATTTCCCACTTTCCCAACCAATACCACCAAGTGGTACCTCCTGGTGACAACAGTGATTATGTGTAAATTTCATTTTCATTTTACTGCTGAAAATGAAGGTAACACTGACAATTTACTCTTAATGTTGCTTCATTGATGTTTACTAGATTTACTTACTTCTGGGGCCCAATAATTGCATTTTCCTATCAGCTGACTACTAAATTTCTAGACAGAAGTTATGGAAAACTCTTAGGAACAGCGAGACAAGGAGCTGAAAGCTGAAGAAAGAACCAGATGCAAGAGGTGATTTAATTTAATAAAAATGTTCCTAATGTTTGTTCCATATCCTTAAAGTTGCACCCAGCTAATTGAACAAAATATTCCCCTCTGGTTGTTCAAGATGCTACAAAGGACTCTATTAAGTGGAAATACTAAACTGAAGAGAGGCAAAACTGTAGGTAGAATTACTGGAAGCCAGGCCAGTCTCTTCATTTTACCTGCACTTGTGTACCTACACACACTGGATTTTCCTCAACACAACATGCTTCCCCCAAAGAAGTGATATTCCTGGTTACTTCCTGAAGAAGCCTTGTTGTAGGAGACTGGAGCATTTTGTTTTCCATGTACAAGCAACATTTCTGAGATCATATAGACAATTACACATACATTTGATAAAAGTAAGTACTCCAGAGAATCCTTGAGACAAATAGGAAACCACGGAGGAAGTGAGTCCCTAGATACCCATTAAATGATTTGTTTTTCTCTATTGCCTTGCATTTTGCTTAAAACAAGACTCTATGTGGGAGGGTTGGCAGGGATAAATTACTTTGTTTATCTGGTATTTTATTATCCTGGGTTGCTTAAATATGTCCCACATTTTGGCTTCTTATGGAGCCTCATTTATTTGGGTGATTCTCTGACTCATCAACAAGGAATTATGTTCTGTTAAATCTTTATTGAATTGACCTGAACATAGTAAATTTTACTTTTTCCAGTAGCAGCCACATATAGAAGGGATATTTCTCTCTTGCAGATTCAAAAGGCATTGTCCCTCAGGACAAACATAGCTATTCATCATCATGAAAACTGGCCATCTTGGTTTTCAAATAATTTCTTTCCTAATGGTTTTCCACAAGTGAAATTTAAGTATATTAAAAGAAATAAAGTTTTCATTTTGTTTTTTTAATATTCACTTGCAAGACCAGGGAATTTCCTGGTGACCCAGTGGCTAAGACTCTGTGCTCCCAATGCAGGGGGTTCAGGTTCAATCTTTTTTCAGGGAACTAGATCCCACATGTCACAACCAAGTGTTCACATGCTGCAACTAAAGATCAAAGATCCTGCATGCTGCAACTAAGACCTAATCCAACCAAATAAATAAATAAATAAAAATTTTGAAAATATACAGATAGAACAACAACAAAAATCTCAAAATTTGTATGCAGACACAAAAGACCCCGAGTGGCCAAAGCAATCTTGAGAGAGAAAAACAGAGCTGGAGGAATCAGGCTCACTGACTTCCAACAAGACTACAAAGCTACAGTCATCAAAACAGTATGGTGCTGGCACAAAAATAGAAATATAGATCAATGGAACATAACAGAAAACCCATAAATAAACCCATGAACCTACGGTCAGTTAATCTATGACAAAGACTACACAAGACAAGACTACACAATGTTGGAAACATAGTCCCTTCAACAAATGGTGCTGGGAAAACAGGACAGTTTTACATGTAAAAAAATGAAATCAGATCATTCTTTAACACTATACACAAAAATAAGCTCATAATGGATTAAAGGCCTAAATACAAGGCCAAACACTATAAAACTTCCAGAGGAAAACATCAGCAGAACACTCTCTGACAAATCACAGCAATATCTTTTTCAATCTGTCTTCCAGAATAATGGAAATAAAAACAAAAATAAGCAAATGAGGACTACTTAAATTCAAAAGTTTTTGCACAGCAAAGGAAACAATAAACAAAATGAAAAGACAACCCACAGATTGGGAGAAAATACATGCAAATGATGTGACTAACAAGGAATTACTCTTAAAAATTTACAAACCACTCATGATGCTTAACAGCATACAAACAAACAACCCAATCAAAAAATGGGCAGGGGGCAGAGTCAAGATGGCAATGAGAGAAGACACAGAGTCTGTGTCTCCTCAGGCCTAGGATACTCACCAGGTGCTGGTGGAGGACCTCTGGCAGACAGGCTGCAGGAGAAGCCCTGGGGGCAACCTAGTACTGGGTAGGGGAAAGTGGGGGAGGTTGAAGTTGGGGGACCACTGGCTGAGGGGTTGCTGGGGGAAGGGGAGAGATTTGGGCTCAAAAAACAGTTTGGGTGCAGGAGTGGTTTTGGTTCCCTGGGCACCAGTAGAAACACGTCTGCACAGCCAAAAGAGGGAGGAATCTCCGGGGATTGGAGGATGCACTGAGGGAAGCCTCTGGGGCTCTCCATCACTCAGCCAGGTTGACTGAGGGGCTGCTGGGGGAGGGATAGTCATTTGGGTGTCTTTGGGTGCTAGGAGCAACATGATTGCTTGGCCAAGAGAGACCCCTGAAGGGATCAGAGGATCCATTGAGGAATCCCTTGTGGTTCCCATTTCACTTGGCCCCAGGGAGCCTTCTGGGACCCCCTGGGCCTCTGCCTTCTGAAGCCCCATCTGTCCTCCCAGGTCCTCTCTACCCTCCAGTTGAGCCCTCACCTCTTTGGGGCACTCTCTACTTTTCAGGGGCTCCTCTACCTGTGTGGGTCCCATGGACATGAGAAGGAGTGGGGAGGTTCCTGTGGAGAGAGGAAAAGGTGGGCCAGCTAGGGGAGGATCTTGTGGGATTCCATGAACAGGGAACTGACTGGTCTTCCCCCACCCACTCAGCCTTGGGGAGCCTCCTAAGGTCCCCAGGCCACCTTCTCCACCCTTTGGAGCCAACTCCATCCTCCAGGGCCCCCCTCTACCCTCGGCTGCCCTTTGTCTTCTAGTTTCCAACTCCCTCTGGGACCCCTGTTTCCTGGGGCCCTCATCCTCTTTCTAGGGACACCCATCTGGCCTCTGGACTGGGCACTCTGCCTTCCAAGTTTCTCCTCTGCCCTCCAGGGCCCTCTTCTCCCTTTGAGGCCCTCTTCCTCCCTCCAGGCAGATCCCACTGCTATCCAGGAGTCTCCCTCCATCCTCCAGGGTCACCCTCTGTTCTCTGGTTTCCTCCTCCCTCTAGGGTTCTATCCTCTGTGGACCCCTTCAATCCTGCAAACTCCACCGCTGGAAACCTCAGGCCAAACAACTAATGAGACAGGAGCGGAGTCCCACTCATCAAAAAAAAAAAAAGAAAGAAAGAAAGAAATGATAAAAAAAAATACATTACAGATGAAGAATCAAGGTGAAAAACTACAAGACCAAATAAATGAAGAGGGAATAGGCAACCTATCTGAAAAAGAAATTAGAGTAATGATAGTAAAGATGTTTAAACATGTTGAAAATGGAATAGAGAAAATGCTGGAAATATTTAACACATTTAACAAAGACATAAAAGAAATAAAGAAAAAGCAAACAGTGATGAACAACACAATCACTGAAATTAAAAATACTCTAGAAGGAATTGATAGCAGAATAACTGAAGCAGAAGAATGATTCCAGTGAACTGGAAGATAGAATGATGGAATAACTGCTGAGGAGCAGAATAAAGAAAAAAGAATGAAAAGAGACAGTCTAAGAGACAGCTGGGACAATATTAATATTAAATATTAAATTAAATTAAATATTAAATTCCTATATTCAAATTATAGGAATGCCAGAAGAGGTAGAGAAAAAGAAAAGTTATGAGAAAATATTTTAGGATATTACAGTCAAAAACTTCCCTAACGTGGGAAAGGAAATAACCACCCAAGTCCAGGAAGTCCAGAGAGTCCTGTACAGGATAAATTTAAAGAGAAATACACCAAGACACATATTAATCAAACTAATCAAAATTAAACACAAAGAAAAACTATTAAAAGCCACAAGGGAAAAGCAAAAAATAACATACAAAGAACCCCCATGAGAGTAACAGCTGATTTTTCAGCAGAAATTCTGTAGACAAGAAGGGAGTGACAGGATATATTTAAAGTATGAAAGGGGGAAAATACATATATATATATTAATATATATAATAAATATATAGTCAAGATTACTCTATAACCAAGATTACTTTCAGCCACAGAACTATAAAAGGTCAGTTTTCATAACAATCCCAAAAAAGGACAATGGCAAAGAATGTTCAAATTACCATACAATTGCACTCATTTCACATGGGAGCAAGGTAATGCCCAAAATCCTTCAAGCTAGGCATCCATGGTACATGAACTAAGAAGTTCCAGATGTACAAGCTAGATTTAAAAAGACAGAGGAATCAGAGAAGACAACACTCATTGAAACGTAAAGAAAGCAAAGGAATTCCAGAAAAAATCTACTTTCTGTTACACTGACTATACTAAAGCCTCTGATTGTGTGGATCACAACAAACTGGAAAGTTCTTAAAGAGATGGAAACACCAGACCACCTTACCTGTCTCCTGAGAAACCTGTATGCAGGGCAAAAAACAACAGTTAGAACCAGACATCAAGGTTCTGTATTGTCATCCTATTTATTTAACATCATGTAGAATGCAGCCTGAATGAATCACAAGCTGGAATGGAGATTGCCGGGAGAAATATCAACAACCTCAGATATGCAGATGATACCACTCTAATGACTGAAAGCAAAGAGGAACTACAGACCCTCTTGATGAGGGTGAAAGAAAAGAGTGGAAAAGCTGGCTTAAAACTCAACCTTCAAAAACTAAGATCATGGCACTTTGTCCTATCACTTCATGGCAAATAGATTCATGGCAAAAAGACTCTGATGCTTGGAAAGGTAGAGGGCAGGAAGGAAAAAGGGATGACAGAGGATAAGATGGTCGGATAGCATAGCCAACTCAATAAGCATGAGTTTGAATAACTCCAGGAGATAGTGAAGGACAGGGAAGCCCAGCATGCTGCAGTCCACAGTGTTTCAGGGAGTTGATTCTGACTTGGTGACTGAACAGCGAGATTACTCTATCCAGTAAGGATCTCATTAAGATTTGATGGTGAAATCAAAAGCTTTATAGACAAATAAAAGCTAAGACAATTCAGCTCCACCAAATCAGCTTTACAACAAATACTAAAGGAACTTTTCTAGCAGGAAACGTAAGAGAAAAAAAAAGCCCAACAAAAACAAATCCTAAACAACTAAGAAAATAGCAATAAGGGCATATATATAGAAAACGACCTTAAATGTAAATGGATTAAATGCCCAAACCAAAAGACACAGACAGGCTGAATGGATACAGAAACAAGACCTTTGCATATGCTACCTGCAAGAGACCCACTTCAGACCTAAGGAAACATACAAACTGAAAATCATGGAATGGCAAAAGATATTTCATGCAAATGGGAATCAAAAGAAAGTGGGAGTAGCAATGCTCATGTCAGACAAAAAAAAACTTTAAGGTAAGAACTGTTACAAGAGGTAATAATGAACACTACATAATGATCAAGGGATCAATCTTCCAAGAAGATTTAACAATTATAAATATTTATGCACCCAACATAGGAGCACCTCAATACATAAGGCAAATGCTAACAACCATAAAGAGGAAATCAATGGTAACACAGTAATAGTAAGGGATTTTAACACCCCACTCACACCAGTGAGCAGATCATCTGTACAGAAGATTAATAAGGAAACACAAACCTTAAATCATACATTAGACCAGATGGACCTAATTGATATCTTCAGGACATTTCATTTCAGAACAGCAGAATACACTTTTTTCTCAAGTACACATGGAACATTTTGCAGGAGAGGTCATATCTTGGGTCACAAATCAAACCTTGGTAAGTTTAAGAAAATTGAAATTGTGTCAGGCATCTTTTCCAACCACAACAATATAAGACTAGATATCAATTACAGGGGGAAAATGTAAAAAACACAAGCACATGGAGACTAAATAATATGCTTCTAAATAACCAAAAGGTCACTGAAGACTTCAAAAAGGAAATAAAAAATGCCTAGAAACAAATGACAATGAATACACGATGACCCAAATTCTATGGGATTCAGCACAAGCAGTTCTAAGAAAGAGGTTTATAGCAATACAAGCCTACCTCAAGAAATGAAAAAAACCATCAAATAAACAACTTGACTACACCTAAACCAACTAGAAAAAGAAGAACAAAAAAAAAAAAAAAAAAAAAAAACCAGCCACAGTTAGCAGAGGGAAAGAAATCATAAAGATTAGAACATAAATAAATGAAAAAGAAATGATGGAAACAATAGCAAAGATCAGTAAAACTAAAAACTGGCTCTTTGACAAGATAAAATTGACAGACCACTAGCCAGACTTGTTAAGAAAAATAAAAAAGAAAACTCAAATCAATAAAATTAGAAACAAAAAAGGAGAAGTTACAACAGACAACTCAGAAATACAAAGGATCATAAAAGACTACTATGAGCAACTATATGCCAATAAAATGGACAAACTGGAAGAAATGGATAAGTTCTTAGAAAAGTACAATCTCCTAATACTGAACCAGGAAGAAATAGAAGTGATCAGACCATTCATAAGCACCAAAATCAAAACTGCAATCAAAAATCTTTCAACAAACAAAAGTTCAGAGTAAGATGGCTTCCCAGGTGAAATCTACCAAAGTTTACAGAATAGCTAAAACCTATCCTGCTCAAACTCTTCCAGAAAATTGCAGAGGAAGGAAATCTCCCAAACTCCTTCTATGAGGCCTCCATCACTTTGATACCAAAACAAGACAAAGATACCACCAAAAAAGAAAATTAGAGGTCAATATCACTGATGAATGTAGATGCATATATCCTCAACAAAATTCTAGCAAAGAGAATCCAACAACACATTAAAATGATCATACACTGTGATTAAGTAGAATTTATCCCAGGGATGCCAGGATTCTTCAATATATGCTAATCATTCAATGTGATACAGCATGTCAACAAACTGAAAGATAGAAACCATACGATCATCTTAATAGATGCAGAAAAAGCTTTTGACAAAGTTCAACACTCATTTATGATAAAAACTCTCCAGAAAGTAGGCATAGAAGGAACATACCTCAACATAATAGATGCTATATATAACAAACCCACAGCAAACATTATCCTCAATGCTGAAAAAACTGAAAGCAGTTCTTCTAAGATCATGAATAAGATGAGGGTGTCCACTCTTGCCACTATTATTCAACATAGTTTTGGAAGTCCTAGCTATGGCAGTCAGAGAAGAAAAAGAAAAGTAATCCAGATCAGAAAAGAAGTAAAACTATCACAGGTTGCAGATGACATGATACTACATATAGAAGACCCTAAAGATGCCACCAGAAAATTACTAAAACTAATCAATGAATATTGTAAAGTTGCAAGATATAAAGTTAATACACTGAAATGCCTTACATTCCTATATGCTAACAATGAAAAATCAGAAAGTGAAGTTAAGGAAACAATCCCATTCACCATTGCAAATAAAAGAATAAAATATCTAGGAAGAAACCTACCTGCAGAAAATTATAAGACACTGATGAAAGAAATCAAAGATGATGCAAACAGATGCAAAGATATTCCATGTTCTTGGATTGGAAGAATTAATATTGTAAAAAAGACTATATGGCCCAAAGCAATCTACAGATTTAACGCAATCCCTAGCAACCTACCCAGGATATTTTTCAGAGAACAAGAAAAAAAAAATCACAGTTTACATGTAAACATGAAATATGTTAAATAGCCAAAGAAATCTTGAGAAAAAACAGGGAACTGGAGGAATCATCCTTTCTGACTTCAGACTATACTACAAAGTTACAGTCATATATAAAGACAGTATGGTATTGGCATGAAAACAGAAATATAGACCAATGGAACAGATGGAAAGCCCAGAGATAAACCCACACCCCTAAGAACCCCTTATCTATGACAAAGGAGGCAAGAATATACAATGGGGAAAAGACAGCCTCTTCAAGCTGGGATAACTGCATAGCTACATGTAAAACAATGAAACTAGAACCATTCCTAACACCAAACACAAAAATAAATTCAAAATGAATTAAAGACTTAAATGTAAGGTGAGAAACTATAAAGCTCCTAGAGGAACACATAGGCAGCACACTCTTTGACATAAATGACTGCAAGATCCTCTTTGACCCACCTCCCAGAGTAATGGAAATAAAAATAAACAAATGGGCCCTAATTAACTTAAAATCTTTTGCACAGCAAAGGAAACAATAAGCATAATTAAAAGACAACCCTCAAAATAGAAAATAATTACAAATGAAATAACTGACAAAGGACTACTCTCCAGGATATATAAGCAGCTCATACAGCTCAATATCGGGAAAACAAACAGCCCCATCAAAAATTGGGCAAAAGGCCTAAACAGACATTTCTCCAAAAAAGACATACAAATGAACCTGTGAAAAGATGCTAAACATCACTAATTATTAGAGAAACGCAAATCAAAAGTACAATGAAGTATCACCTCACGTGAGTCAAAATGGTCATCATCAAAAAAATTTACAAACAGTAAGTGTGGAAGAGGGTGTGGAGAAAAGGGTACCCTCTTGCATTGTCGGTAGGAATATAAATTGATACAGTCACTATGGAGAACAGTATGGGGATTCCTTAAAAAACTAGGAATAAAATGATCATATGACCTAGCAATCCCTGTGCTGGGCATATATTCTGAGAAAACCATGATTGAAAAAAACCATACGCACTCCAAAGTTCATTGCAGAACTATTTACAATAGCTAGGGCATGGAAGCAACCTGGGTGTCTATCAACAGATGGATGGACCAAGAAGTTATGGTGTATGTATATACAGTGGGATATTACTCAGCCATAAAAGGAACACATTTGAGTCCATTCTAATGAGATGGATGAACATAGAGCCTCTACAAAGTGAAATAACTCAGAAGGATAAAAACAAATACCATATATAATGCATATATATATAATCTAGAAAGATGGTACTGATGAACCTATTTGCAAGGAAGCCTTGGAGACACAGATATAGACAATAGACTTGCAGATAAAATGGGGGAAGACAAGGGTAGGACAAATTGAGAGAATAGCGTTGAGACATGTACATACCATGGATAAAATGAATAGCCAGGGGGAATTTGCTATATGATGAGGGAATGCAAACCCAGTGTTCTGTTACAACCTAGGCAGAGGGAGGTAAGAGGGAGGTCCGGGGGGGAGGACCTATGTATATGTGTATACCTATGTCTGTTTTACACTGATGTATGGCAGAAACCAACAAAATATTGTAAAGTAATTATTCTGCAATTAAAAATAAAAAATTTTAAAAGGACAAATTTACTCAATTTTCAGAGCTTGTATATCTGCAGTTTCTTTAAAATAACCAGTTTAAGATAATCCTAATAAAATCAAATTTACATTTTATGACAAGATAAGAAAAGCTTAAACATAAAATTTTTCTATGCCCATTTAGTCCTCTTTCTTCCCTTTTGATGTGTTTTGTGCTTCTGTATTATCTAGACCTCCATAGGAGAAAACATTCCTTTTTAATTCAGTAAGGGTTCACAGTGATTCACTATTCACTTTGTAGTGCAAATCTGGATTGTATAAACTGTCAATACATAGTTTAAAATATAGCCCTTTGTCTCAAAAATGTACGTAACTGTTTCTTGACCTCTAATGGGTGGAACAGGCCTCAGAGCTTTCTGAAAGACTGTCTCCCTGGTTATATATGAGCCTCAGGTTGGCTCATATAATATTTTTATTTCTTTTTTAGTTTGACTATTTATATTGATTAAATTTTTGGCCTACATTTTTGTGGCAGAACCAGCAGGATATCAAAGATACCAAGTAAAAAGAAAAATAAATATTGTAGATTAATGCATATATATATGAAACCTAGAAAAATGGTACTGATGAACCTATTTGCAGGGCAGGAATAGAGACATAGACATAGAGAACAGACTTGTGGACACAACAGGGAAAGAATAGAGTGGGACAAATTGAGAGAGTAGCATTGAAGTACATTTATTACCATATGTAAAATAGATAGCTAGTGGGAAGTTGCTATATGACACAGGGAGTTCAACCTGGTGCTCTGGGACACCTAGAGGGGTGGGATTGGGGTTGGGGGTGGGTGGGAGGGAGATTCAAGAAGGAGGGGATATGTGCACTTGAAAAAAAGAAAGTGAAAATGCAAGTTTTCAGTCACGTCCAGCTCTTTGCAACTCCATGGACTATACAGGCCATTGAATTCTTCAGACCAGAATACTGGAGTGGGTAGCATTTCCCTTCTCCTGGGGATTTTCCCAACCCAGGAATTGAACCCAAGTCTCCCGCATTGTGGGCAGATTCTTTACCCGCTGAGTCACAAGGGAAGCCCAAGAACACTGGAGTTGGTAGCCTATCCCTTCTCCAGAGGATCTTCCCCACCCAGGAATCAAACCGGGGTCTCCTGTATTGCAGGCAGATTCTTTACCAACTGAACTATCAGTGTACCTATGACTTATATGTATATTTGTGACTGATTCACACTGTTATATGGCAGAAACCAATACAACATTGTAAAGCAATCACCTACCAATTAAAAATAAATTTTAAAAAATAGGGGGAAAAAAAAAGGTACCCAACTGTGAACATATAGTCTACCCTGAACTGGTGCTTAGTACCAATATTCGCACTTTCAGTTCAGTTTAGTCGCTCAGTCGTGTCTGACTCTTTGCGACCCCATGAACCACAGCACGCCAGGCCTCCCTGTCCATCACCAACTCCCGGAGTCCACCCAAACTCATGTCCATTGTGTCGGTGATGCCATCCAACCATCTCATCCTCTGTCCTCCCCTTCTTCTCCTGCCCTCAATCTTTCCCAGCATCAGGGTCTTTTCAAATGAGTTAGGTCTCCACATCAGGTGGCCAAAGTATTGGAGTTTCAGCTTCAACATCAGTCCTTACAATGAACACCCAGGACTGATCTCCTTTAGGATGGACTGGTTGGATCTCCTTGCAAGGGACTCGAGTCTTCTCCAACACCACAGTTCAAAAGCATCAATTCTTCAGTGTTCAGCTTTCTTTATAGTCCAGCTCTCACATCCACACATGACTACTGGAAAAACCATAGCCTTGACTAGACGGACCTTTGTCCGGCAAAGTAATATCTCTGCTTTTTAATAAAATTGGCACTTTGAGCTCCACCAACTTTTTGGTACTCCTTAGTGTTCTGATGAGTTCCCTGATATCTGGGTTTCACCTTTTTTTAAATGGTGATCTTAAAAATTTTTTATTTGAGCTGTTTTGACTTAAGACTGATGCATTTTCTAGGCATGAGCCTAGGAGGTTCTGGGTAGGAAGTCCAGGGAAACAGAGGTGGGTGGGCTTTTGTTAAATTTGGTTTAAATTGGGAGGAAAAAAGTTGAATTATGGTCTAAACAAACTGTTCACTAGTGAAATGAGAGACTGAATGAATTTAGCCCCAAAGAATGAGAGACATTTGCTCCTTCTAGCCACAAGGTGTCCTCAGGTGACTGAGAACCTAGTGGAATTGTCTGAGGATCAATCCTTTTGACAAGGAGCTGTCTCACAGGGTATCCCACTACAACAGTTAAGTAAATTCTCCTCTTTCAGGGATGCATAATAGAGGCTGATCACCTAGTGGTCTGAGCATTCATAGTGGTTTTAGACTGTCAGAGGGAGAAGCTGAGACATACAAAAGAGTCCAGTGGACCCAAGAGTGACTCTTTGGGGAGCTAGATGCAGAAGCAACACAGGTCTAATCCACTACACTGTTTTCAGAAACTTGTTCAGATCATATCTCATATCTGAATTAGACTACATAATAGTACTGGGAAATGGTGTCTCAAAGGCCAAATACCTCCTGGATGGAACAGCTGTGTATACTAGGCTGGGTTTATGTATAACACAGAACTGATACTTGCAAGAACTATTGGGAATTAAAGTAAATCCTGACCTGATTCCAAAACTTATTTTTGTGTGTACAGTTAGAGAAACCCTATGGAAAGCAAGACTTCTCATTAGGTCAGTCAGTCTCCTTGATCCCTGCCTGCAGGGTCTATTGGAAACAAAAGTGGTAAGAGCTTTTATCTTTTCCAAAATTACATAATCAGGAGAAAATATTTGTAGGACTAGTTCCTTAGACCCTTTGAACTGGAAAGACAATTGTTAAAATTTTAGAATTCTCTCATCTTAAACTATTGTATGAATTTTAATTTAAATGAAGAAGCCCCCAAAAGGCTCCAAAATTTCAAAATAATCTCATTGAAGGATTTGCTATAGAAGGCTAATCAAAGACTAATGATATAAAAGGTATTTAAAACAAAAATTTATAAGACTGATGTAACTACTGCTCCCCTCTATCCTCCTTTATTTGAGTACTCACTCTAGCAATCCTCTATTTGAATTGCCTTTCCACTGTGAAAAGACTTTTAAAATGTTGCCTTTAGAAATGGGACTACATGAGGCTGTAGGTGATCCTATTCAGGACACGGCTAAACTGAAAGGCATACTAACAAACTACTTCCCTGGTAGTCCAGTGGTTAAGAATCCACCTGCCAGAACATTTGATGACATAAATCAAAGCAAGATCCTCTATGACTCACTTCCTAGACTAATGGAAATTGTAAAAAAAGTAAACAAGTGGGACCTGATTAAACTTAAAAGCTTTTGCACAGCAAATGAAACTATAAGCAAGGTGAAAAGACAACCCTCAGAATGGGAGAAAATAATAATAGCAAATGAAACAACTGACAAAGGATTAATTTCCAAAATATACAATCAGCTCGTATAACTCAATACCAGAAAAACAAACAACCCAATCAAAAAGTGGGAAAAAGGCTGAGACACGTTTTTCCAAGAAAGATATACAGATGGCTAGTAAACACAAGAAAAGATACTCAATTTTGTTCATTAGTTGAGAAATGCAAATCAAAACTACAGTGAGATATCACCTCAAACTGGTCAGAATGACCATCATCAAAAAGTCTACAAACAATAAATGCTGGAGAGGGTGTGGAGAAAAGAAAACCCTCTTTTGCTGTTGATGGGAGTGTAAATTGATCCAACCACTATAGAGATGGTATGGAGATTCCATCCATATACTCTGAGGAAACCAAAACTGAAAAAGACACATGCACTCAATGCTCATTGCAGCACTATTTACAATTGCTAGAACATGGAAGCAACCTAGATGTCCATCGACAGATGAATGGATACAGAAGTTGTAATACACACACACAAAGTAATATTAGTCAGAAAAATAGCGCATATGAGTCAGTTCTAATGAGGTGGATGAACCTAGAGCCTATTATACAGAGTGACGTAAGTCAGAAAGAAAAAGATAAATATCTTATAATAACTCATATATATGGAGCTTAGAAAGATGGTACGGAAGAATTTATTTGCAGGGCAGCAATGGAGAAACAGATATAGAGAACAAACTTATGGACATGGGAGAAGGGAGGAGAGAGTGAGATGTCTAGAGAGAGTAACATGGAAACTTACATTACCATATGTAAAATGGATAGGCAACAGGAATTTTCTGTGTGGCTCAGGGCAAACAGGGGCTCTGTATCAACCTAGAAGGGTGGAATGGGGAGGGAGATGGGAGGGAGGTCCAAGAGGGAGGGGACATATGTATACCTATGGCTGACTCATGTTGAGGTTTGACAGAAAACAACAAAATTCTGTAAAGCAATTATCCTTCACGTAAAAAATTAATAAAGAAAAAAAAATGAATCCACCTGCCAATGCAGATGGCACAGATCTCATCTCTGCCTCAGAACTAGCATCCCACATGCCTCGTGGCAACTGATGGTATGTGCCACAGCTACTGAAGCATGCACGCCCTAAATCCTGTGCTCTGCAACAAGAGAAGTCACACAAAGAGATGCCCATGCACCACAGCTAGAGAGTATATCTCACACTCCACAATTAGAGAAAGCTTGCACGCAGCAACAAAAACCCAGTGAAGTGGAAAAAAAAAAAAAGTATATGGGGCAAATGTTTTAAAAAAAAGAATTTCATAAGTCCAGGGAGGATCCTCAAAACTTTTTGTAAATGGATTACAAGATGGGATGCCACAGGTCAGACTATAGTCAAGTTGTTCAGTCACTCGGTCATGTCCAACTCTTTGCAATCCCATGGACTGCAGCAGGCTTCCCTGTCCATCAACTCCTGGAGCTTGCTCAAACTTATATCCATTGAATTGGTGATGCCATCCAATCATTTCGTCTTCTGTTGTTCCTTTCTCCTCCTGCCTTCAATCTTTCCCAGCACCAGGGTCTTTTCCAAAGAGTCAGTTCTTTGCTTCAGGTGGCCAAAGTATTGAAGCTTCAACTTCAGCATCAGTCCCTCTGATGAATATTCAGGATTGACTTCCTTTAGAATTGACTGGTTTGAACTCCTTGCAGTCCAAGAGACTCTCAAGAGTCTTCTTCAACACCACAGTTCAAAAGCATCAATTCTTCAGTGCTCAGCCTTCTTTATGGTCCAGCTCCCACAGCCATACATGACTACTGGAAAAAAATCATGGCTTTGACTAGACGAACCTTTGTTTGGCAAAGTAATGTCTCTGCTTTTTAATATGCTTGATCATAGCTTTTTTTCCAAAAAGCAAGCATCTTTTAATTTCATGACTGCAGTCACCATCTGCAGTGATTTTGGAGCCCAGTAAAATAAATTCTGTAACTGTTTCCATTGTTTCTGCATATATTTGCCATGAAGTAATGGGACCAGATTGAAGAAGGCAATGGCAACCCATTCCAGTACTCTTGCCTGGAAAATCCCATGAATGGAGGAGCCTGGTGGGCTGCAGTCCATGGGGTCGCGAAGAGTCAGACACGACTGAGCAACTTCACTTTTACTTTTCACTTTCATGCATTGGAGAAGGAAATGGCAACCCACTCCAGTGTTCTTGCCCGGAGAATACCAGGGACGGCAGAGCCTGGTGGGCTGCCGTTTATGGGGTCGCACAGAGTCAGACACAGCAGAAGTGACTTAGCAGCAGCAACAATGGGACCAGATGCCATGATCTTCGTTTTTTGAATGTTGAGTTTTAAGCCAGCTTTTTCACTCTCCTCTTTCACCTTCATCAACTGGCTCTTTAATTCCTCTTCACTTTCTGCCATAAGGGTGGTGTCATCTGCATATCTGAGGTTATTGATATTTCTCCCGGCAATCTTGATTCCAGCCTGGCATTTCACATGATGAACTCTACATATAAATTAAATAAGGAGGGTGACAATATACAGCCTTGACTTACTCCTTTCCCAATTGTGAACCAATAATCCCATGTCCGGTTCTAACTCTTGCTTCTTGTACTGCATACAGGTAAGGTGGTTTAGTATTCCCATTTCTTGAAGAATTTCCCACAGTTTGTCATGATACTTACTTGTAAACTGGAAAATGTCCTGAATTACTCTAGTTTTCTCACTATCTGACTATGATTATTCAAACAAATGTTTCCATTTTTCTCCCATTCTCTTGACTGGAAATCGTTAAGAACCGAAACTGCCCCTTTTCTGAATACACTCAAGCTAACATTGGATAACATGACATAAACTTCAGAGAAATCCCCATAACAGCTCACCTGCAATCTTCATGCCTGATGCTGTATGAGTTACTCAGAAAGTTTAACTGGACACCCAATGACATCATCAGAGACATTTCAAATTGCAAAAAAAAAAAAAAAAAAAAAGCTTCAACCCATAAAGTCTTCTTCAGTTGGCACCCTTCTTGTCTTGATGCCTTATTGTGATCTGGATTGCACCTAGTTACACTGGTTATTTTAATTTGTTCTCTATTGGATTCTTTCAAGCTGTTTGTGCTTTGTACGCTTCTCCGCTACACTATGACACCCTCCACAGCAATAACGATAGCTGGAGAGGATTGACCATTCTTATAAGATTTCTCTATATAAAGATTCATTAACTCCTCCTATTTTGAACACCACCCAAGACTTACTTCTTAGAAAACTCCATCTCATTCTCCATAGTGGCTGTAAAACCTACATTCCCATCAACAGTGCTGGAGGATCCCCTTTTCTTCACACTCTCTCCAGCATTTACTGTTTGTACATTTTTTGACAATAGCCATTCTAACCAGCATAAGGTGACTCCTCATTGTTTTTTTGATTGGCATTTTTCTAATAATTAGTGATGTTGAGCATCTTTTCATGTGCATTTTGGAGAAATGGCTATTTAAATCTGCCAACCTTTTGAGTGGGTTCTTATTTTTTTTATATTGAGCTGCATGAGCTGTTTGTATATTTTGGAGATTAATCCCTTCTTGTCAGTTGCTTTACTTGTGATGGATCTGTTCATGTTTTCTATTTGTTCCTGGTTCAGTCTTAGAAGATTCTACCTTTCTAAAGATTTGTTCATTTCTTCCAGCTTGTCCATTTTGTTGGTATACAGTTGCTTATAATAGTCTCTTGCAATCCTTTGTATTTCTACGGTGTTAGTTGTAATTTCTCCTTTCTCATCTCTAATTTTACTGATTTGAGTCCTCTCTCTGTCTCTCTCTCTGTGTTTTTTTTTTTTCTTTTCTTGATGAGCCTGGCTAAAAGTTATCAATTTTGTTTATCTTCTCAAAGAACTAGCTTTTAGCTTTGCTAATTTTTGCTATTATGTCCTCATCCTCCACCACCCCTTTTCATTGATTGTTTCAATTTATTTTTTATTAGTTTGATTAGTATGTGTCTTGGTATGTTTTTCCTTAGGTTTATCTTGTAAGGGGCTCTATGTGCTTCCTGGACTTGTGTGGCTATTTCCTTTCCCATGTTAGGGATGTTTTTGACTAAAATCTCTTCAAACATTTTTTGCAGATCCTTTCTGTTTTTCTTCTTTTACTGGGTTCCCTATAATCAGAATCTTGTTGTGTTTTATGTTGTCCCAGAAGTCTCTGAGATTGTCCTTTCTTTTCATTCTTTTTTCTTTATTCTGTTCCATGACAGTTATTTTCATCATTCTATCTTCCAGTTCCCTTATTCGTCCTTCTGTCTTAGTTATTCTGTTATTAATTCCTTCAAGTGTATTTTCATTTCAGTTATTGTGTTTTTTCATCATTATTTGTTGTTTAGTTCTTCTAGGTCCTTATTGAACATTTCTTGCATTTTCTTGATCTGTGCCTCCATGTTATTTCCAAGATTTTGGATTGTCTTTCTTTTCTTAGTATTTTATTTATTGCATGTTAATTTAGTTTTGGCTGCACTGGGTCTTCGTTGCTGTGTGCTGTCTTTCTCTAGTTGCTGCAAGCAGGGGCTACTCTCTAGAATAGGCATTTCTCATTGTGGTGGCTTCTCTTGTTGTGGAGCACAGACTCTAGGATGTGTGGGCTTCAAAAGTTACAGCTCTTAGGCTCTAAAGCACTGGCTCAGTAATTGTGGCACTGAGTCATGTGCAGTCTTCCTGGAGTAGGGTTTCAATCTGTGTCCCATGCATTGGCAAGTGGATTTTTAACCACTGGACCATCAGGTACATACTGGATCTTTATTATCATTACTCTGATTTCTTTTTCAGGTTGATCATCTATTTCTTCTTCATTTATTTGGTTTTGTAGGTTTTTACCTTTCTCTTTCCTAAATAACATATTTGTATATCATCTCATTTTTTTGTTGTTGTTGTTGATGGGTGGGGCTGTGTTCCTCTCTTGCTAGCTGTTTGACTTGAAGTGTCTGGAGTGTACAGGCAGTTGGGCAGAGTCAGATGTTGGTGCCAAGATGAGGGTGTCCAGAAGAGCTCACATCCATTAATATCCCCTGGGACCTGAACCTCTCTGGTAGACCAGCAGCTTGGACTCTATGCTACCAATTCAGGGGCTCAGACTCAATCCCTGGCCTGATTTCACAAGTACTCCTCCTGCCTCCTGAAGTGTCTGAGGTCTCCCACGGGTGCTCAGCAGGTGCTCTGTGAGAATTGCTCTAATATGTTCTTGTCGTACTTATGAGAATATGTGAACTCCACATTCTTCTAGTTCTCCACTTTGATTCTGCCCCCTGTAAATGACTGGTGAACCAATGGTCCTGACCCAACCTGGGACATGGTTGCCTAAAGCCCACATCTGGTCCACTTATTGTCTTAATGTAGGCATCTAGAACATGTGCCAGAAATTCAAAAGACTTATTGGATGCTTATCTAGAATAACTTATGGCACCTTATCCCTGAAAGACAAATATTTTCTTTCTTGTTTCAGAGTTTGTCATAATTCTTGCCAGACAGCTTTCCTTGTGGCTTTTGCCTCCTTTCCAGAACACTTTTGGGTTTTACCTGAATCTGTCTTCTGAACTGCAATTTCTAAAATCCCAAATATACTCTTTTCTAATTATCAGCCTTCTGCATTTTTCTTGTTGATGGTATGGACTGGATTTTTTTTTAAAAATATATTTCAGGGGATAATTGCTTTACAATATTGTGTTGTTTTCTCCCATACAATGACATGAATCAGCTGTAAGTATACAAATATCCCCTCCCTTTTGAATCTCCCTCCCACCCCACCCCATCCCACCCCTCAGCTGTCACAGAGCATCAGGTTGAGCTCCCTGTGTTACACAACAGCCTCCTACTAGCTATTTTACACATGGTAATATATATGTTTCAATGTTACTCGTTCAATTTGTCCTATCTTCTCCTTCTTCACTGTGTCCACGAGTCTGTTCTCCATGTCTGTGTCTTTATTCCTGCCCTTCAAATAAGTTCACTACTCCATTTTTCTAGATTCCATATATACGTGTTAATATACGATATTTTTCTTTTTCTGACTTAGTTCACTCTGTATAATGGGCTCTAGTTTCATTTATCTCAGTTCAACTGACCAAAATTCATTCTTTTCTCTTTTTTTAGTTGGAGGATGATTGCTTTACAATGTGCTGGTTTCTGTCATACAACATCACAAATCAGTCATAACTATGTACACCACGGAAGCCACACACACACACACATACACACACTCTCACCCATCCTGCCCCTCTAGGTTATCACAGTGAGCCAGGGTGGGCTCCCTACGTTATGCAGCAGCTTCCCAATAGCTATGTATTTTACACATGGTCGTGTATGTATATCAATGCTACTTTCTCAATTCATCCCATGCTCTCCTTCCCTCTCTGTGTCCACAAATCCATTCTCTATCTTTGTGTCTCCATTCTTTCCTTGCAAATAGGTTTATCAGTACCATTTTCCTAGATTCCATATATATGCTTTAAGATACTGTAGTTGTTTTTCTCTTTTTGGCTTGCTTCACTCTGTATAACAGGCTCTAGGTTCATTCACCTCTCTACAATTGACTCAGATTTGTTCCTTTTTATGGCTGAGTAATATTCCATTGTGTTTATGTATCACAACTTCTTTATCCATTCATCTGTCAATGGATATCTAGGTTGCTTCCATGTTCTGGCTATTGTAAATAGTGCTACAATGAACACACATGCATCTGTCTTTTACAATTGTGACTTTCTCAAGGTATAGCTTCCCAGGTGGCACTAGTGGCAAAGAAAACTCCTGCTAATGCAGGAGATGTAAGAGATGTGGCTTCAATCTCTGGGTTGGGAAGATCCCCTGGAGGAGGACATGGGTAACCCACTCCAGTATTCTTGCCTGGAGAATCCCATGGAGAGAGAAGCCTGGCAGGCTATAGTCCATAGGGTCACAAAGCATCAGACATGACTAAAGACATTTAGCATATGGTAGTTTTATTCCTAGCTTTCTGAGGAATCTCCATACTGTTCTCCATAGTGACCGTATCAGTTTACATTTCCACCAATAGTGTGAGGGTTCCCTTTTCTCCACTTTCTCTCTGGCATTTATTGTTTGTAGATTTTTTTTTTTATTATGGCCATTCTGACTGGTGTGAGATGATATCTGATTGTTGTTTTGATTTTCATTTCTCTAATAATGACCAGTTGAGCTATTTCAAATCCTAAAAGATAATGCTGTGAAAATGCTGCACTCAATATGCCAGCAAATTTGGAAAACTCAGCAGTGGCCACGGGATTGGAAAAGGTCAGTTTTCATTCTAATCCCAAAGAAAGACAATGCCAAAGAATGTTCAAACCACCACACAATTGCACTCATCTCACATGCTAGTAAAGTAATGCTCAAAATTCTCCAAGCCAGGCTTCAACAGTATGTGAATTGAGAATTTCCAGATGTTCAAGCTGGATTTAGAAAAGGCAGAGGAACCAGAGATCAAATTGCCAACATCCGATGGATCACTGAAAAAACAAGAGAGTTCCAGAAAAACATCTACTTCTGCTTTATTGACTATGCCAAAGCCTTTGACTGTGTGGATCACAACAAACTGTGGAAAATTCTTCAAGAGATGGGAATACCAGACCACCTGACTTGCCTCCTGAGAAATCTGCATGAAGGTCAAGAAGCAACAGTTAGAACTGGACATGGAACAAAAGACTGGTTCCAAATCAGGAAAGGAGTACGTCAAGACTGTATATTGTCACCCCGCTTATTTAACTTCTATGCAGAGTACATCATGTGAAATGCTGGGCTGGATGAAGCCCAAGCTGGAATCAAGTTTGCTGGGAGAAATATCAATAACCTCAAATATGCAGATGACACTGCCCTTAAGGCATAAAGCGAGGAAGAACTAAAAAGCCTCTTGATGAAAGTGAACGAGGAGAGTCAAAAAGTTGGCTTAAAATTCAACATTCAGAAACAAAGATAATGGCATCTGGTCCCATCATTTCATGGCAAATAGATGGGGAAACAATGGAAACAGTGACAGACTTTATTTTTTTGGACTCCAAAAGTCACTGCAGATGGTGACTGCAGCCATGAAATTAAAAGATGCTTGCTCCTTGGAAGAAAAGCTATGACCAACCTAGACAGTATATTAAAAAGCAGAGACATTACTTTGCTGACAAAGGTCCGTCTAGTCAAAGCTATGGTTTTTCCAGTAGTCATGTATGGATGTGATAGTTGGACCATAAAGAAGTCTGAGCAAAAAAAAAAAAAAAAAAAAAAAGAAGGCTGAGTACCCAAAGAATTGATGCATTTGAACTGTGGTGTTGGAGAAGATTCTTGAAAGTCCTTTGAACTGCAAGGAGATCCAACCAGTTAATCCTAAAGGAAATCAGTCCTGAGTATTCATTGGAAGGACTGATGCTGAAGCTGAAACTCCAATACTTTGGCCACCTGATGCGAACTGACTCCTTGGAAAAGACCCTGATGCTGGGAAGGATTGAGGGCAGTCAGAGAAGGGGACGACAGAGGATAAGATGGTTGGATGGCATCACCGAGTCAGTAGACATGGGTTTGGGTGGACTCTGGGAGTTGGTGTTGGACAGGGAGGCCTGGCATGCTGAGGTTCATGGGGTTGCAGAGAGTCCGACATGACTGAGCGACTGAACTGAACTGAACTGGAATTCTGTCACCTCCACTAACTTTGTTCATAGCGATCCTTCCTAAGGCCCATCATTCCAGGATGAATGAAGCCTATTTCCTACAAAAAAGAAATCAGGGACATGGAAAGGCTTTTGTACCTAGGAGGGCCTCGCAGGGTCCTGCTTGATTTCAACTACACCCTTGCTATCTAGAATCTGAAACTCAACCAGTGTTGTGGTTCTGGCTTCTTCAGCCACATCCTGTGATCCAATCATAGAGGAGGAGGTGGGGAGGGAGCAGCACTTGGGCTGATGTCCCAGAGCTGATATCCCAGCACTGATATCCCCTGGAGGGCCCTTCCCTGAAGCCAAAGCTGAAGGAGATCTGATCAGGGAGGAGGAAGCTGTCTGGCTTCCTAGAAGCCTCAGTCTTAGACCTCTCTTTCCAAGTGACCATGAAAATTTGCAAAACAGTTATTTGCTTCTCCCTGCCTCTTAAAATTCAGTTAAAAAAAAAAAAAAACAACCAATAAAAAACCTCTACTCCACCCAAAAAAGTGAATAAAACAAAAATCTTGTGTTCCATGTTCTCAGATTGTCCATCCTAGTGGGAGAGTAACTGCATTATTACTGCTAATCACAAAATGACATCTCAACTTAATGATTTTAGTGCTTTTCTGTAAGAAAAGAATAAATTATTCCTTAGATATGCATCTTGATTGTATAGGGCCAGTATGCAAAGCACACAATGCTTCCTGATTTTCTCTCTCATGAATTCCCCTCAGGACGCAGTCAGGAGAGTAGTGGGTGGGGATGGTAGGGCTACCGTGACTGACTGGCTTGATCCTTGTTTACTGGAATGATAGGCGATATTCCCTGTCCACAGTGGACACCCACCCAGTTGGTGTCAGAGAAGTGGTGTCAGGATAGCAGCAGGTTCTTCTCAGCATCTCGACCCAAGCTGGTTTTCAGGAGTCCAACAGGAGTCCAGTCTCTCTTAGGAGGGCAGAAGTGACAAGGTGCACATTATCAGTACCCCACTCTGTATCAGATCCTGAGCTGACAAAGTAGACAGATAAACTCAATGAGATTTCTGCTGTTGGTGATTAGCAATGGAGAAAGCATTGAGAGAATGCACCAGGTATCTGCCCACCTCTCCTTCCCAACTACAGTGTGGATCTATGCCACCCTTTCTGAACTCCAACACTGCCTACCTGCTTGGCACTTTCTCGAAGGAGAGAGAGTGTGCCCAAGCCAAAGTTATGTGTTGTCACCAAAGGTAACTACATGAAACTCTCCAAAGGCATGGGAGAGAGCTTTAAGGATGCTGGGGCCCCTGGCTCTCTTGTTTCAGTAGCCATCTTTGCTGGAACACCTGGTTCTGCCTCTATAAATTTGGTGAGTGCACATCTGGTTAGACTTTTGGCTTCTCGAGCAGATGATTAAAGGAAATTGCTAGTGAAGTTTCCAGATCGTGACTCCAGAATATCATCTTGAGATTAGGCAAGCCATTTTAGAAAAATATGTGTGGCAACAAAGGGAGTCCAAGATAAAATTTGGTCCAGCCACTCAGCAACCCCACACCCCACTCCCCCTATCTGCAACTTGACAACTTAAAGTGTGCTGAAGATGTAAACTGTAGGTGTGATTCCCATATGAGTTTACACACTTTTCCACCCAGATCTTCTTCCTTAAAAATACTCAGGGAAAACACTTAAAAATACATAGAAATCTCGTTTTGAATTTACCTTAGATGGACTGGAAGCAGGCTCCCATCTCTTCTGAGCACACAGACACCTTCAAAGGGGATGCAGCTTGATTTGGATAGGATCAATTTACCCCAGCTATTAAATCTGCACTTTTTCTGACCTGCGACATTTTCAGGGCAGGTATCCTGGCCCCTTTATATTTTGACAAGATGTAGCAAGACCTGTATATAATAGGCTAGTGTAGACACAACTGTACCAAAAAAATTTTTGTTTTTTTTCGCGAGTGATGGAAAAACGGCAATCCCCTGCCATTTACTTACATGCTAAGAGTACAGTCCTTTGACTTGTGAGGGTTACCAACCTGCCTGTAATATTGAGGTAGAAATTGTTAGGCAGTTAGTGTAGGAACTCTGAGATCTCAGCCTATTTCAATAAACATCCCACTCCATTAACCTAAAATTATATCCTTTGTCCCAAATTCCTGGCTCTCAGAGGAATGTGTTCTGGGTCTGATAAATTATCAGCACTCAGATCCAGAAAAGGGGAGTAATTAACTGTTCCACATGCCCAAGGGAAAAACAACTGGTGATCATTAATCTTTATGCATCTGGTCCATTGTAAAATGGCTGGAGGTCATAAAAAAGGGCCACACTGGCAACTAAATGTCTAAGACAACTTAAAACCTGAGGATCAAAAGATAACTAAGGAATGCTACAATAAAAACTGTGACCTTTAAGTTGATTGGTTAAAAATGACATATGCCAAGGGTAAGAGCCAACCAGAGACATATAGATTAATACTAGTAAGAACATAAACTACTAAAGATAACGCTTTCAGGGGACACTTCACCCCCTCTCAATGTCTATGCTGAGAGTTTTGTACTTGTCTTCTCTGTGAAATAAATTCTGTCTGCTTGCTACCTTGAGTGTTTGTGAAGTTCTTTCTTTAGCTCTGAGAACAAGAACTTGGATTCCCAATTCAATATTCTTGGCTATAGCCTAGATACACAAGGGAAGCCTGGCCCTTCCCACTTATATATGAATCTGGTCCTCCATTTCATCTGCATTTTTTATGGGGAATTGATAACACTGCAATGTACCTTGGTGATTATATGCACATTAATCATGGTACCTTGGTTGTTGACTATGGTTTAGAGGATAAAATTCCCAGTCTGTATGGAATGGTCAAAGTAGGTTTGGATGGAACCCAGGGCTTTGTACTTGATGAACTTATGACCCTTAATAACCAGCCAGCAGATGCTGGATGCCTTAGATGTGGGGCGAGGCAGCAGGAGAGCCTGGTCATCCAAAATTCATCCTGATGCTCATTTCCTGGCCAAGATGTCTTACACATGCTACCTAATCTGTAGACTTGTTTGCACTGGAGCACTGGTGGGCATTGACTATTACTTATAAAACAGCATCAACTTCTGTTGCTAACAGAAAAAAAACACCTGGGCTTGTTTGATGGAATGGGGTGTGTGTGTGTGGGGGTGGGGGGCAGAGGTGACATAAATGTCATCAAATTCCCTGCATTACACTGCAAGCAGAAGTGTTTGTACCTGATCAAAACTCTGCTTTTGGTAGAGGACAGAAACTATCTCATGGGAGAAAAGCAACCAGGACCAATCTCCAAGTCTAAGATTGGCACAGACTTGTGCCTTCTCTTCCACTTGTATCAAGAGTTTGTCGATTAAAAAAGATGCGCAACTTGAGAGTTTCGAGGTAAGTTTTATTTGGGGGCAAAATGAGGACTGCAGCCTGGGGGACAGCACCTCAGATAGCTCTGAGACTGCTCCAAAGAGGCAGTGGGGGAAGGGCAATACATAAGATTTTAGTGAAAGGGGAGTTCAGGTTGTATGAAAATGGCTAAGGTTGGGTGAAACAGCTAACAGGTATGGTGTGATCAGGAGTGTATCCTAATCCTGAACCTGGTTACTGGGATTTCCCTAGTGGTCCAGTGGCTAAGATTCCATGGCCCAGGTTTGATTCCACATGCCACAACTAAGAGTTTACATGTTGCAACTAAAGATCCTGCACGCCAGAAAGATCCCACATGCCACAACTAAGACAAAACATTTAAAAAAAAAAAAAAAGGCCATTACTTCCTCTCTCTTCTAAAAAGAGAGGTGATCAGATCAGGTGACCACAACTACCTGAGGCCTAAAAGTTTTATAAGGTGATGCCTGACATCCAGAAGGGCTATTTTCAGCATCTTCCCACTTCAAGTTCTCTTCTAAAAATTTAATGTATTTCGCTGTGCTGGGTTTTCCTTGCTTCGTAAAGGCTTTCTCTAGTTGTGGCGAGCAGGAGCTGCTCTCTAGTTGTGGTGCACAGGGTTCTCACTGTGGTGGCTTCTCCTACTGTGGAGCATGGGCTCCAGAGCACAGGCTTAGCAGTTGCGGCACACAGGCTTAGTTGCTCTGTGGCACGTGGGATCTTCCCAGATCAGAGATTGAACCCGAGACTCCTGCACTGGCAGGCGGACTCTTTACTACTGAGACACCAGGGAAGCCCTCAAGTTCTCTTTGTCAGGCCAACTGACTATCTCTCTCAGCTGTGCTACTCATACTTTTTTAACTAAAATGAAAAGTCAAACACGAATATTAATTCAGTAAGTCAAATTTTTATTTTGCACCTGTGAATTTATGGGAACAATGCCAAGGAATCAGAGGAAGAGGGAGGACAGATGCTTTTTGGATGTGGGGTCTCTGAACATCCATGGGAAGGTACACACACAGCTCATCTGTCTGCCCAGCCACCCAGGAAGGGAGGGTAGGAAGGATGAAGTGGGTCAGTTCTATCTTCTGGAGAAGCTTTTTTCAGAACTCAATGGTTCCTCTGCATGGGAAGAACCTGGGATTTGAGCTGCACCACCCAGAGGGGCTTCTGAATCCAGGGGGAAGGTGAACTTCTGATTAGCTAGGTACCTTGGTCAGGTTTGCATCAGTGAATTTGATACTCCCTCACAATATTTGGTGGGTAATGATCAGATGCATAGCCTCCCCATAGGTTTCAATTCTGTTACATCCCCTTTTGTCTTACTTATGATCTGATTTTACAGATAAAATATACTAAACAGAACAGTTTTCTTCTTTTATACAAATATCTGAAGTGGGTGAGTTCATAACTTCCTCCCTTAATGGAATTGTTGGGCAAGAGTGCATAGGTGGGTAGGGCAAATGTTCACAGAATCTGGCCTCTATTTGAAATTTTCTCCTCCCTTGTCCTTCAAGATACATGTTTTCCTCTTTTCTGGCAAGGTCAACCCAAGAGGCAAACTATTTAGAAAACCAAGAGCCCCAATAGTTTATTTTTTGTTCAGGGTATAACCAAATTATTTTATTGTATTTACTGTTCCTGGGTATATAGATGCATCTATACAGGCACAGTAATCATAACTATAAACTGTAACTATTTCATTGGGTTTGTTATCGCTTGATGTGATAATGAAGTGACAAAGAGCAAAGGGTCTTGCATTCATTTGCCCGGCCTTACTGTCTGCTAATGGGACCTGACATATAAATATAAAACACAGGCCTGGTGGCCGGCTTTCTGACTCAGCCACCAATACACCACAGCTTCCATGCTTTTTCATCACTGAGCTGAGCCAATCTGACCAGTCTTTCAGGATCAAGACGATGGTTTTCATTGCTTGAGGCTTCACTACCAGTGTCACTCCCAGTCCAGAACCCCAGGCAATGAACTTTAAAGGGTATTCTGCAGAGGATCCCCCACCCTGGGAACAGAAGCTTGAATCTGAGTTCTGCTTCCAATGGAACTCAGAGTAAGCTAAATCAACTTTGCACTAATTCATCTAAGAATGAGAAATATCAGCAGAACCTCAGGATTACCTAGTGTTGTGGGTTAAATTGTCTTCCCATCCCCCCAATTCATATTGAAGTCCTAACCCCAGTACCTCACAATGTGACCTTATTTGGATATCTCCAATAATATCCAAATTGCAGATATAATTAAGATGAGAACAGTCTGGAATCAATAGGGCAGGCCCTACTCCATATGACTGTTATCTTTACAAAAAGGGGAAATATGGAGACAGACACATACACAGGAACACCATGTAAAGACGAGGAGGAGGTGGGGTGATGCTTCGACAAGACAAAGAACATCAACAATTGTCAGCAATCACTGAAGCTAAAGGAGAGGCAAGGAACAGATCCTTCCTTTACAAGAATCCAACCTTGCTGACACCTTAATCTTGGATTCCAGGCCTCCAGAACTGAGATGATGAATTTCTGTTGTTCTGAGCCACCCAGCTTTTGGTAATTTGTTACAGCAGCCTTAAGGAATTAATACAACTGGCACATGAAGTTTATATATATATATAGAATGACTTCATCAAAGGTTCTGTTTCTCCTGCTCAGCTCATCCAGACAAAAGAACTTCTCATTCATGGGACCTGAGCTCTCCTTTACGGGACCTGAGCTCTCCTTTCCTAGACATGATACAATGGGGAAGGGAAAGTTAAGCGCCTTTCAAAAGATGATGTTGTCACTTCTATCCCACAGCCAAGTATACCAAGGACCTTCAGGGTACAAAGAAAGGACACTTTCTTTGTAGTGTGTGCCAACAAACAAATTAAAATGTGGGCTTAATGTGGGTTTTGCCTTGAATGAGCTCACAATTCCCAATAACCAGTCACCACCATAGAAGAAAGAGTTCCCTTTTGGCAAGCTATAGTCTCCCACAAAGGCTTCTGAGCCTGGAAGGGCCATCTGATAATTCTGAGGTGTTCTCATGGACCAGATGGTGCCTGGGACACAGACTTCTGATGACAGGACATGGCTTGGTGTGCTTGGCCCTGCTGCCCTTGTGCCAAGAGACCCAGCCCCACCTTCCTCCTAACCCATCACCCCACCTGCAGCTTCCTGCTGTCAGGTAGGGAGAAATTACCTCCAGACCTCAGGATGGGGTAGGAATTCAGATGGGGCAGGAAGGGAGTGTACTGCAAGTTGGCAAGGGACAGACCCCTCAAAGGTTCCCTGTGGTAGGGGGCACCCTAGTCCCTCCACCAGGTGGGAAGCCCTGAACAGGGTTCTCTTAGACCCGAAACATGGGCAAGTCAAAGCTGGTGCTGACACACTCTCCTGGAGCAAATACTTAACTGGCCACTATCTCGTTTCTACCTGAGAGTTAAAGGTCAGGAGGACGTGGTCTCTGTCCTGGGGAGGAGTCTGAAACTGGGCAGTGCCAAGCACAAGTGGGATACACTCCACCCACGCTGGAGCTGCACGCAAAAAATGTGTGCTAAGCCCCTGGCTCAGTAGGAGTTCAGAGCCTGCTTGGACCGGCGCTTCATGTGTAGGCGCTGGTGGCGGAGGAGGTCAGAGTTCTGGGAAAAGCTTTTGACGCAGTACCTGCACTGAAAGGGCCGGGACTTGTCCATGTGAATGTTACTGCGGTGCCGGGCCAGGTGCTCAGGCCGCTGGAACACCTTCCCGCAATCACAGCACTGGCAGCGTAGCTTGGCCTTGCCCTTTGTCAGCGGGTCGTCAGAATCCCCACCCGTGGTCCCTGACGCCTCCTGTTCTCTCTTCTTCACTAACTCGAGTCCGTCTGGCTGCAAGTGTATCCGCCTGTGTGAGAGCAGGTGGGAGTTGAGGCGGAAGCTCTTCCCACAAGCACCGCACCTAAACGGTTTCTGGACCTCGTGGGTCTCCAGGTGCCCATCTAGGTCCTCACTATCACTGAACAGCTCCCCACACACCGAGCACTCATGTGGCTTCTCCTGCTCCCTGCGGCTCCGCAGGTGTCGGATGAAGTTGACCCTCCAGCGGAAAATTTTGCCACAGTTAGGGCACACGTAGGACTTTTTAGAGGAGGTCTGCACCTCACCCGCTGCCTCAATGCCGCTCCGGTGGGAGGTGGGGAGGCTGTGCTGCTTCTCCGCGGGGCTCCGCGGCTCGTCTGTGCAGTAGGGGCCGAGCTGGGAATCCTCATCTCCGGAGCTAGACAGCACAATCTCGATCGTCACCTCCTCATCCAGGCTGTTCTCAGGGAATGGTGCATCACCTCCCACTACCAGAAAGCAACGAGGTGGTCAGTGGTGCTGCCCAGGCCACACCCGAGCCCCTGCAAATCCTACCCAAGGAGGTTCTGTGTGGGTCCAGAAACCCACATTTTTGTAAGGAATCTTCCCCTGCAGGTATCTCTGTGGTATGTCTTGTGAGAAGGAATCCCTTAGCACAGGCCACACTGCTAACCCATTCTGCATACCTTTTTCTTTCTACCTTTTTCTCCTAAATCCCCAGACCCAGTCCTTTTATTCATTTCTTTTCTAGCCACTGAGACCCCTCCAAGCTCTAAGACGTTGTATCTATCCGTGTAAGCCTTGACCATTTACACATCACTTAACTCTGCCTTTCTTAATCAGACAAGGGAAAAATTGTCAGGGTGCATTAAAAGCCTTGAGACAGAGAAGGGTCCTGTATTCTATAAACAGTGACTGGAGGCTGCCAGCTACTATATGCTAGACACTTAAATTCCCCAGGGGCTGTACAAGACTTCTGACATGCACAAGCCCATTTGATCCTGGACACAAGCCAATGATGTACTACTTGCCATTATAAACATAGGCAAACTCAGGTCACGTCGTGCTTAAGGGCTCAGGGCTAGTGATATTGAGCCCTGCTGTGATGTTAGGGCTGTTCAAAGGCCCCAGATTATCCAAGGTCATCTCTCCCTTTCAGTATCATATCAGAGGCCAACCAACAGCCACTAGTGGTAATGCATAAAGATGCACTGGACTTTATAAACTAACTGAAGCTGACTCAATGGATCTTGAGTCTGTGATGTTGGAAAGATGTACTGTGGGGAGGAGTTGGGTGGGCAGTGGGGACCCTGATATGAGGTCCTTGCCTGCAGCCCAGAGCCCATTACACAGCTCTCCTTACAGCCATTTCCTTATTTTTGTGAAATGGGGGGCTCAGGTCTAAAACAGGGGTGGGGGATAGTGGTGCCAGGTCCTTTGATACAATAATAGGAATATGGTTATTCTGGACTTAATTGCTGGAAGGAGGAGAGTTCCGGCAGCTTAAGGAAGTGAGGGCAGGTGAAACTGGACAGAACATAGCAGGAAGACCCAATACCATAGCAAGCAGGAGACACTGGGCAGTGGCAGAGTCTATGCGGGTATTTACCCATACATCAGAGCACAAGTGTGAGGGGACTGGGTACAACGTGAGATGGGGGAGTAGGAAGGAAAGACATGAAGATTTAGAACATTTTCAGTCTATCTATCCTGCAAAAAATGAGAAAGTATGTTCTGGAGAGAATACCAAGCATGTGGCAGGACAACCACGGATCCTGTTGATCATCTAAGAAGCCAAGAGTGGAGATGAGATAATCCAGGAATGGTCTGTAGAGGACCCTCTTGTCTGATGGCCTGAACCCTTGTAAATTTCATAGGAGGCCAACAGTTTTTCTGAGAATATCCATCTTGGAATAAAAAGGAAAGAAGATGGACTAAAGGAAGGCCTTCAGACAGTCCATGGGGTCAAAGAGTTGGATTAGACTGAGCGACTAACACTATTACCTCTATCAAACTTCTAGAACAAACTAATAGAGATATCTGGATGCAAACATGGATTATCCTTGAAAGAAAAGGAAGACAGCCCCAAAGGCAGTTCAGAGGTTGACAGAACTGCCACTGCATCCACAGGCTCACAGGGTGGACACAGCACTGAGCCAAAGATGAATCTCAAACCCTAAAATCTAATGGAATTTGCCCTGTTAGGATTCACACTTTCTTGGGAACCATCAGTCTTTCTTCTTTTTGGAATGAGAGTGTCTACTCTATGCCTGTCTCACCATTTCATTTTGGAAGCACTGAACTTGATGTCTGGATTTACAGATTCACAGTTGGAAGTGACAATACCCTGAATCTCACTCAATTTTGATTTAGATGATATTTAGATTAAATTATGGACTTAGAGTTGATGCTGGAATAGATTAAGGGATGTTGCGATAGAATGGATGTATTTTGCATATGAGAAGTATGAATTATGGGAGAACAGAGGGTAAAGGGGAACAAGAAGTATGGATTATGGGGGAACAGAGGGTGAAGTCTTAACCCCCAGTAATCAAGAATGTGACTATATTTGGAGATAAGATCTTTCAAGAGATAATATGCAAGAGACCTCTTGGAAGAAGAGATTAGGACATAGACATGCAGAGAGATGCCCATGAGAAGACACAAGGAGTCCAACTAAAAAAAAAAAAGATAGGGAGAAGACAGCTGTCTGCAAGCCAAGAAGAGAGGCCGCAGGAGAAACCTCTCTACTGAAAACTTGATCTCAATCTTCTAAGCCTCCACAATGTTGAGAAAATCAATTTCTGTTGTTTGAGCCTCCCAGTCTGTGGTACTTTATTATATCATTCCTAGGAGACTAATATAGTACATATGGGATTCATGCATGTGTGCTAAGTCGCTGCAGTCGTGTCTAACTCTTTGCAACACTATGGACTGTAGCCCACAGGCTCCTCTGTCCATGTGATTTTTCAGGCAAGAATACTGGAGTGGGTTGCCATGTCCTCCTTTAGGGGGTATTCTAAACCCAGGGATCGAACCTGCGTGCCTTAGGTCTCCTGCATTGGCAGATGGTTTCCTTATCACTAGTGCCACCTGGGAAGCCCACGTATGGGATAACAGCCCCCTGAAATCAGATGAAGTGACTAAAAATGGATGCATAGTTTCTAAAAAGGGGGAAATAATTCAACAATAATGTTGCTGTGTGCCATTGACACAACAGTGTAAAGAATTTCTAGTAGATGAGATAAGACTTACAGAGGTGTGTCCGTAACACTGCAGAGAAAGAGTAACACTAGGGATGTCTCAGCTCAGCACTGAGATAAATATGGGTGATGCGGGGAAGGTGCAGGGCAAAAGAGAAGCTAAACTGACTGTTAGGGTAACAGTAGAGAAAATAGGGAAAAGTTATTAGCTGTAAGTGCTTTTACCTGTATTGTATCAATCTTCAACAATAACCCCATAAGGTAGACTTGACTATTATCTCTATCTTACAGGAGAAAAATGTAAAACAGAGATAAAATAGCCCAAGGTTCAGGGGAACTGCGCTTAACTGGGGGTGGGGGTAGGGGTGTGAACCTAAGACTACGACCATGCTCTTCCAAGGCCAGGGAACAAAGGCTGCTTTGTACTTTTAAGAGCAAAAAGCTCATAACCAGGTTGATGGCTAACTCCTCAAGAAGGGCAAGCTATGGCCTGGGAATAAATCATTTCCTGTCAGGTGGAGGTGCTAAGGAGAGAAGCAGGAGGATAGGAAGCTATATGTAAAAAAATAAGTAAATAAAGACATCATAACAAATATATCCTTATAACGTTAGGATTGGGGGGCTTTCTAAAGCAAGATACACAAAAAAGAGATGAATAACTGTATTTACATATTTAAAATGTTTTTTAAAAGAACATCTATGTGCAGACTTCCCTGGTAGTCCAGTGATTAAGAATCCGCCTGCTAATGTGGGGGACAAGGTTTGACCCCTTCTCCAGGAAGATCCCACATGTTGTCACAGGGTAACTAATCCCATGCGACACAGCTACTGAAGCCTGAGTGCCTAGAGCCCATGCTCCACAACAAGAAAGGTCACCGCCATGAGAAGCCCATGCACCACAGTGATGAGAAGTCCCTGCTCACTGTAACTAGAGAAAGCTGGCAAGCAGCAACAAAGACCCAGCACAATCAAAAATAAAGAAATAAATAATTTTTAAAAATTATGTGCTAAAAGACACGTAAAGAAAGTTAAAAAGTAGTAAGAATTATGTACAAATAATTAGGACAAGGTTTCCCCAATGACTCTGCAGTAAAGAATCCACCCGCAATGCAGGAGACACAGGAGATGCAGGATAGATCCTGGGTTGGGACAATCCCCTCAAGAAGGACATGACAACCCACACTAGTATTCTTGCCTGGAGAATCCCATGGGCAGAGGAGCCTGGCGAGCTATAGTCCATGGTGTCGCAAAGACTCGGACACAACTGAAGTGATTGAGCACGCATGCATGCACTTAGGAGGCAATTCACGGAAAGGACAAGCAGCTATGGAATAAAGAGCATGGTGTCTCTTAATCACATGGGTTCAGATCCTCAGTCTGATACTATGGGCCAAGGATTTGTGTCCTTCCAAAATTTTTATGTTGAAGCACTAATTCCCAATGTGATGGTTTGTGAAGTGGGGTCTTTGGAAGGTAATTAGGTTTATATGAGATCTTGAAGGTGGGACTTTTGTGATGGGATTAGTACTTTTATAAGAAGAGGAGACAAGAGTTCTGTGTAGCAAGGAAAGGTCATGTGAGTGCATTAGGGAGAAGGAAGCCAACTACAAGCCAGGAAGAGTCCTCACCACACACTGAATCTGCTGCTGACCTGATCTCACACTTCTCAACCTCCAGAACTTGAGAAATAAATTTATACTGTTTAACAGAACATATCTCTTCGCTATTCTGATCTAGTAGCCTATGCTGACTAGGATGATACCTACCTCAGAAGGTACATAAAGATACATGAATATAATCACGTAAAGACCTTATACTGCTGCAGTGCTTGGGACATAAAGACACAGAGCTTATCAAATGTGAAGGGGGAAGGGCAAAAATGAAGAAAAAAGAAAAGGACCAAAGAGTATTCACTAGGCAATTCACAGAAAAAACACAATAAACAAGAAAAGATATTCAGTCTCAGTGGTAGCATTATAATGTGCTGGTTGGACTGACACAAATGGAACTGGTTGGAAGGGTCCTTTGTGAGTGTGGATGTGGCGATGCAGACCCTTCACCTGCTGTGAGAAGGTGTGGGAAGAACTACCAAAATAAAAATGGTGCCTATTCTCTGCAATTTATCATCTCTCACTGATCTTAGATAGATAGCAACCCTTAGCTTCTTCTCATTTCAAAATAGATTCAGTATCAGAGCTCAGCAATGGGAGAGTGAAAACTCCCCTGTGGTAATGAAAATCCACATTCTGTAAGTATGCTGCCAGGGCTGAGACCTCCTGTGAGCAGGCAGAAGCAGAGAGGATTCAAACTTCATCTTGAGAATCAAGCTGAACTAGGAATGAGCCACACAGGGATGATCACCCTCGGCATGCAGAAGCAGGCTCCTCAGAAAACCAGGGCATCAAAGCTTGTGGGGAGGGAGGACTCTCAACCTAGATCTGCTGTAGATTTACAAAAACAGAAAATCCCTTTAGTCTACACAGGATAGGGGGTGAATACAAATGACTGTGAACTCTGCATGATACTAGGTGGAAATACCAGAATATCATGCAAATCTTGCCTCTGAATGGTATCAAATTGTGCATGAGTCACTGTACTTGCAAAAAACCCTCTGTGACACAGTGGATTTAAGTAAGGACTAGAGACTCAGAGTCTAAATGGTGCTGAGCACACTCTCCAGTGGTCCTCCTTTTAGCATTCTGCTAACCTGTTCTTTAATTGCAACATTGTCCAGGGACTCTGGTCTTATATGCACAGAAAAGAAATACACAGACCATGTGTCCAAAAGCACTCTGTCAGCACCCTGCCTCAACCAACCCACAAGAGAAAGGCATGGAGGGGAGAGACTCAGACTGGGAGTCAGCTGGAAAAGATCCTAGAAAAACAAACCTAGGGCAGGCAGCCTCAGTAACTCTCAGGAACTGTCAGCAGAAATTTTAGAAAGCTCAATTCCTAAACCTACACCACCCCCACCATCACCAGCACAGATGTATATACATACACAACACATATGCATGCACATAACCACACACGCACAATTTCACACACACAACACAGCAGACATTATATAAACATATATGTACCACATACACAAATGCCCACAGGCATGCTCACATGTATACAACACATGCCATATACCCTACACATGTACACATTCACACACAATACACCAAACATACTACATACATATACACCATACATCCTACTACCACATTCATGCACACACATACACAGATACACATGTACACATCATACCCGCATGCTACATGCACACACATACTACACACATATATACACACTCAAGCCACTCATCACACACAGGGGCACCCACCCCCACACCCTCCTAAGAATTCCTTTACCTGGGCAGGTGCTTTGAGGGAGCACTGTCTGCTGGCTTGTCTGGAACTCTGGCACCTGCAGCTCATCCCGCTTTCTTCTTTCTTCTACCTGGAATGGCTGGAGACTTGGAAAGTCTTTCCAGAGAAGAAAATGAAAAATTCATTTTTTCTGCTGCTGCAGCACTACCTGGAAGAGGCATCTTAAGAGATGCCAGGCTGTGATGCGAGAGCAGGCCTGGGCTCCCTCTCAGGGCAGTCACTCAGTAAATTAATGTCTGATGAGCAAATAAACCTGTAGGCAAAATGGGCCAACACCATGAACATGGGTTTTGAAGCTAGACAGAATGAACGTGGATCTGGGTTCTGCCCCATCCACTTGACTGTGGACAAGTAACTGGCATCCATGCAGTCATTTTCACTTTCTGTGGTGGGATTTCCAGTTCTCCACACAGACACTGCATAAACATAGTCTGGACAGTCTGCTGGGGCAGAGATGGGATGGGAAACTGAGCACACCAGAGGCCCTGGTTGCTTGTTCCAGGTGGGGGTGGCGAGTGAAATACTGATCTGCTCTGTGCCAGCTCAAAGTCCTAAGAGAAAGGAGGCCTGGGGGTACTGCTGGCATGGTACAAAGCTTTTCCCCTGAAGAAGCAGGCATCTTAAGGCATTAAAGCACAGTGGTTACAAACACAAGCTCTGGTGACATGGAAAGCTGGGGGTGGGGGTAGGGGGGTGGGAAATGCTGCTGCTGAGCTGTGGCACGTCAACCAAACCCCAGCACCTCCCCAAGCCTCAGTTTCCTTACACTACCTGCAGTATGTGGCTGGAAGAAGACAGGTGAGGCACCCAGAGGCACTGTGCCCAATGCCCAGCCAGAGGTGGCATGCCCTCCTCCTCTCCCACCTGACTTTTGGAGAGCATCTGACCTTACTTATAAAGCGGTCACTGCATTGTTACCACAAGCCAGATGTTACTTACAGCAGAGGAGAAAGATATTCCCATCATATCCTAGTTCCTGGTTGAAAGAGGGCAATCCCCACACCTGGGAAAACTGAAATACCACATTTTTTCTGTAAGGAATGAGGGATGAGGCAGGACTCATTCTACCAAGACATGGTCCAGGGGTGATAGTCATGGTCAGAGACATGGTCAGAGAGTGGTAGAAGGAGCAGGCCTGCCTCTGGCCAGCAGCAGCCTTGCATTCCACTGAGTTCTGGTATCATTCTCACCCAAGTAGGAGACCTGGGACATGTCCTTCCCCTGGAAGTCCTGCAACTCTGGAACACGTGGCTCATTCTCTTCTCCCTGGGAGAGATCCAGCTGGGCAGCTGCATCATCTATTCACAGAAAAGGGAAGGATATGCATTCATCAGGCCTCTGCTCCCGCAGGAAACCAAAGCGGGAGGACAGTGGTGACTCTGAGACAGTAGAGGAGAGAGAAGTTGGAGGGACGCACAACACACCGAGACCACCAAAAGGGGCCATGCAGGGAAAGTGGAAGGGCCAGGGCAGGCGGGGAGAGGGCAGGGGAGTGGACACTAGGGGGAAGCTGTGGGCTTGGGACAACTCTTTCAGGCCTACCAGAAAACCAGCAATGAAAAGAGTCAGAGTAAGAACGATAGAAGAGCAAATGCAAGGGATACAAGTTATATTTGGTGTGTATGTAAAACAGTCAGGTAACAAGCCTAACTTTCACGTGATACACCAGGCAATGGTTAATCTGCAGAGTGGCCCTGGCACCACTGGGCACAGGCGCGTCCCATTAGGGAGTGGGGGTGAACAGTGAGGTAAGATGTGGGCCCCCAGGTCCCTGGTCTCAGGAGAGAGCTGAGTTAAGTCTTACTTGCAGGCAGGGAGACCCCACAGTCTTCTCCAATGATGAACTCTCCGTAGAAGCCAGTCTGGGCAGGGTCTAGAAGGGACCAGTCCTCTTCTGAGAAGCAGAAGATCATATCCTTGAAAGGAGAAACCCGGTTCTGAAACCACAGAACAAGTACACCTCAATCCAGGCACAAGCTAGGGGAGGGATGCGGGAAGGAAGATGAGTCTGAGGCAGAGCCCCTAGCAACGTATACAGCTGGGAGAAAGACAAAGCAGAGAGGCTGCTGCAGAGCTCACAGTCTCCCCAGTTCTAGCCTGAGATCCACCCTCAGATGCATATGGTTTGGCAGAATCCAAACAGTGGCTACCTCACAGGGTGGCCAAGGATGTGTAGGACAGGTCTTCCTACACAGTGCTGGAGAGGCTGCATATCTACAACCCCAAACAGGCAAATGCAGAATGTCTCCAAATGATCCATGTAATGCAGAGATCCCAGTTCTGGAGTTTATTCTGCACATGTGCAGCATAAGGTCTATATGAGCTCCTCTGCTGCAGCACTGGTGATGATAGTTAAAGTTGAAAACAACATTTATGCTCAACAGAAGACTGTTTACGTACGCTGCAGGATATCCTATAAGGCATAATCACCAGTATTAGAAAAAAATAAGAGCTTATCTGTCCTGAGTAGGAAGCCCTCCAAGGTGTATTGTTACATGAAAAAAGCATCTGTGCAAAGATGGTCTAGATTCTACCTAGAAGTCTTGACCATTGGCTGCTTCTGCAGAGTGAGCTAGGACTTTCCAGATAAGTGTAATATTGAGACTTTTCTTATACTTTGTGTCACGAACCATGGGAATGTATCAAAAATTAACTTTTATTTGTGACATGATGGCACATCCACATAATATCAAGAGACCATAAAAATAAGGAAGTCATTTACAATATGGAATTACAATTCTTTGCCAGTTAGAGCATGATGCTAGGTTCTCAAATTTCCTGTAAATACTAATATGACAATAGATTAATGGCAAATGTAAATGTCACTGAAAAATTACTCATTTTGTTTGTAGTAATCTGGAACCTCGATCATTTGACAGAATAGTTGGGAGATGTAAAATGTGAAAGATGGACAATTACTGGTCTAGTTGACATTTCTGTTTGCACCTTCTAATTCCAGAACAGAAATACATAAATACATTTCTACTCAGCATGCACTATACATTAGCTTAACGTGCACATATTTTCTGCAAAGGTTTTAATCACAAAGCATTTAAAATAAAATTCTGTTCGGGGTTTTTAAAAAAAGTCCTTTATACATTTAATTGGAAAAGACTTCAAAATATTACCAGTTATAGCCATATATGATTGCCCTGGGGCCAGGTGCCAGGAAGAAGGGGCATGGGAAAGGCTGGGTAAGGAAAATTTTTGTTAGTTTTCTGTTTTTGACCATGCAGTATGTGGGATTTTAATTGCCTGAACAGGGATTGAACCCATGTATCCTGCATTAGAAGCAAGGAATCTTAAAAATTGGACCACCAGGGGAGTCCCAGGAGAGTTTTCAGTGAATCTCCTCCAGTATCTTAGGACCCTTCCTCCCAGCCACATACACACTTTTTAATTTTTCAAATTAAGCCTAGAGAAAACAGAGTAATACAATAAACATGAAGGATATACAACTCTGCAGCTAGAGTCAATAAATTAACATTTTGTCCACAGTACGTTTCATCCCAACATGCATCAATGTGAATCTCCTACTAAAAAGTTATTCTCCTACATCAGTACAATTTTTTATTTTATTTTATTTTTTTTTAGCACAGTGGTTCTCACCCAAGGGGGACTGACTGTGCTCAGAGGATGTCTGGCAATGTCTGGAGACATTTTTGTCACCACTGAGGGGTAGGCATTACTGGCATCGAGGGGGTGAAGGCCAAGGATGCCGCGTAACACGTCCCTGGGTGGTGGTGCCCCAGATAGCCAACGTGACAAAGAATTATCCAGCCAAAATGTCAACAAAGCCATGGGCAAGAAACTGTTCTACAATAGCCAAGAAACAACACTGGTTCAATAAGCATCTTCTGAATTATGAAATAGCATTATCCTTTCAAGGAAAAAAACCATGAAGAGTTATACAGGTAACTGTGACAAGAAGTCAAGATTGGAATTTGCTGGGTTAAAGCTTTCTAATAGGCCCCTAGAAGTCTTTCTAAACATGCATTGCCTTAAAATGTCAATCATCCGAATATAAATAAAATTCAACAGTCTTATGTTCATATAACCATAGGTGTATGCTTACAATTACTTATTTATAATTTTTTTTTTTGGCCCAAATCCATTTGATCAGAAAAAATTAAGTGTGATTCTCCCCCAGGTACTTCAGGATGTAGAAAAGTAGGCCTTTATACACAACTGAGAAAAATGAACACTTGAACTAGCAGAAGGATACCCTGTGATCTAGTAATTCTATTTCTAGTAAATCATCAGAGATGTATGTAAAAATGAAGGTCCCACCACTAAACCTTCCTAGAAGGAGGCTTCACTATGGAATTGGTGTTTAATATTCTATGCATGTCTTTCAAACTCCCAGTACATATGAATATAGCATGAAATGACAGTACTGTTCTGTAAGTTCTCATCTGTCACCTCGTCCATGTGTGAGAGTGTCTCCAGAGTATATATGCAGAGGGAGCCATGGGAACACACATTTTGACTAATCTTAAGTATTTCCACACTGGTTTGCAGGTAGAGTACCTAAAGGACATTCCCACTGGCAGCCCACTGGCATGCCTATTTCCATACACCTTTGCCAATACGCTGGGTATTGTGAAAAATCTAAGGTTCTAGCAACACTGTGGGTATGAGGCAATCATAGCAGTGTAACTCCCCTTAGCTCAATGAACATCTCTTTGTGGATTTATTGGGCAATTGGGTTTTGTCTTAAGAGGTCCATTTATTTATTTATTTATGCTAGTTTTCACTGAAGTATAGTTGGTTTACAATGTTGTGCCAGTCCCTGCTGTACGGACTCAGTTATACACAAATATGCATTCCTTTTTTTCACACACTTTCCCATAAAGGTTTATCACAGGATACTGAATATAGTTCCCAGTGCTATACAGTGGGACCTTGTTTATCCATTCTAAATGTAAGAGTTTGAATCTACCAATCCCAAAATCTCAGTTCAACCCTCTCCCTCCATCCCTCCCCAACCACAAGTCTGTTCTCTATGTCTGTGAGTCTGTATTTTGTAGATAGGTTCATTTGTGCCATTTTTTTAGATTCCACATGTCATATCATACGGTATTTGTCTTTCTCTTTCTGACTCACTTAGTATGGTAATCTCTAGTTGCATCCATGTTGCTCCATTTTTTTTTCTTATGGCTGAGTAGTATTTCATTGTATACATGTACCACATCTTCTTTATCCATTTATCTGTCCAAGGACATTTAGGTTGTTTCCATGTTTTGGCTATTGTGAACAGTCCTGCTATGAACACCGGGGTGCATGTATCTTTTTGAACTATAGTTTTGTCTAGGTTTATTTCCAGGAGTGGAATTGCTGAACCATATGGCAGTTCTATTTTTAGTTTTCTGAGGACCCTCCATATGTTTCCATACATTTTTTTCCACTGTATTTTTTACAGTGGCTGCACAAGCTTGCATTCCCACCAACAGGGTAGGAGGGTTCCATTTTCTCCACACGCTCTCCAGCATTTATTATTTGGAGATTTTTTAATGATGACCATTCTGACCAGTGTGAGGTGGTAACCTCACTGCAGTTTTGATTTGCATTTCCCTGATAATTAGCTTAGGGCTTCCCTGGTGGCTCAGTGGTAAAGAATCCATGTGCCAATTCAGGAGCCATGAGTTCAATCCCTGGGTTGAGAACACCTAGAGAAGGAAATGGTAACCACTACAGTATTCTTGCCTGGGAAATCCCATGAACAGAGGAGCCTGGTGGGATTGACTCAGACACAACTTAGAGACTAAACAACAACAATAATAATCAGCAATGTTGAGAAGATGCTTGTTTATCTAATGATGAGTTTGTTCTTTCTTTTTTAAAAAAAAAATCAGCTTGTTATTAACTGTGGCTATACTTAACAATCATAAAATAAAAAATAATATGATTTCAATTAGAAAAATTCTAAGTATGCGTCAATCACTTTATGGTTGTATGAGTAATCAGTAATATTAGTGACATAGAAAGGATTGCAAGAAAATGTTTAACAAGTTAGTAGGGTGATCATTTTAGAAAAGAGCTTCAATATCAGAAATGTGGCTCTGGAACAAAAACAGGCCAACAGAGAAGAGAAGAAAAAGTTCAGAAACAAAATTTGGTAATATGTAAAAATTTAATTAATAAATTTTACTTACGGAAAAAATCTAAAAGTAAAAACAGGACCCTAACCAGTGGGGGAAAAATATTATTTTCATCTGATGTGCCTGATACAGTTGGTAACTACTTAGAAATAAAACTAGATTTTGATCTTTTATCATAATTACTACAAAAAAAAAACAACTTGAAGCCCAACTCCCAACCAAAAAGCTTTCAAGCACTAAAAACAGAGAGGCCATATGAAAAAGCAATTGGCAGATACTCCACATAAATTATAAATATTCACAGTGATGAAACAGCATGAATGAAATTAAAAGACAAATGACAAATTGGGAACAGAGATGCACCATTAATGAAAGGCAAAGAGTACTTAAAATATATGGAGCCCTTACAACACAACTGGTAAAGCTTCCTAATATAGTAAAAAAAAAAGTGAGGGAACCAAGTAAGTATTTTAAAACATATAAAAAAAATTCATCTTTACTAGTACATGAAAAAAATGTATATAAAATACCAGTACCAATGTTCACTTTGATGAAGTTTCAAAAAGAAAGCTGATAAATTTCACTTGAGCCCAGAGGTCAAAAGTCCTACAATCCAATCACAGAAATCCCCTGGAATCTTCATGAGAGCTTCTATACCAACAAGTAAAATTAACAAGGTTGCTGGATAGAGAGTCAACATTCAAAAATCAATTTTATTTCTATATATGAACAAGTGGAAGACGAAATATTAAAAAAACATACCACTTACAATAGCATAAAAAATCATGAAATTCTTAAGGAAAATGTTTACTAAATATGTACACTATCCAAACACTGAAGAACTAAGTAAATGGAAGGATTTAAATGTTTCTAGATGGGAAGACTTCATACTGTTAAGATGTCAATTTCCCCACAATGATCTATAAATTCAGTGAAATTCCATATAAAAATTCCAGGAGGCTTTATTTATTTAAGTTGATTCGAAAATTTATGACATACTAAGAACTTAAGAGTAGCCAAAAGAACTCTGTAAAACAAAAGTCAAACTGGAGGACTCACTACCAACTGCAAAGACACAGTATAATGTTACAGTGTTCTTGACACAAAGGATCAAAGCATAAATCAGTGCACCATATAGAGCCCAGATGTCCAGACATATGTGGACAATCAATTTTTGACAAAGGTACCAAGGCAATTCAATGGAAGAAAGGGAAATCTTTCAGTAAATTGTGATAACTAAATATCAACATAAAAAAATAAAACCAAAACAAAACACAAACCCTACACCTCATACCATACACAAAATATAATTTTAAAAGGAACCAAAGGGACTTCCCTTGCTGTCCAGTGGTTAAAACTCCATGCTTCCATGGCAGGGGGGCTCAATCCCTGGTCAGGGAGCTAAGATTCCCACATGCTGCTCATTGCAGCTAGAGGGGAAAAAAGAGGAAAAAAAAAAAAAGCAAAGACCTAAATGCAAAACCCAGAACTATGAAACACACAGTAGGAAAATATTTGTGGCCATAGGCTAGACAAAGATTTGCTAGATAGGACACAAAAAGTATTAAATGATAAAAGAAAAAACTGATAAATTCAATCTCATTAAAATTGAAGATATATGACCTTCAAAAGTGAAAGTGAAGATGCTCAGTCATGTCTGACTCTTTGCAACCCCATGGACTGTAGCCTACCAGGCTCCTCTGCCCATGGAATTTTCCAGGCAAGAGTACTAGAGTGGGTTGCCATTTCCTTCTCCAGGGGATCTTCCCGACTCAGGGATTGAACCCAGGTCTCCCGCATTGCAGGCAGATGCTTTACCCTCTGAGCCACCAGGGAAGCTACGATCTTCAAAAGACATCATTAAAACAATGTAAAGGCAAGCTGAAGACTGGTAAAACATACTTTCAATACATGTATCTGACAAAGGACTTATCTAGAACATGTATGCTTTAAAAAGTTCCTAAAACGCAATAAGACCAGCAACCTGATGAGCAGAGAAAACGTTTGGACACTTCACAAAAGATGCAGAAATGATGCACAGGCACATGAAAAGATATCCAACTTCATTAGTCAACAGAGAAGTGCAAATCAAAACCACATTAAGATATCTATTTCAATAACCAAAATACATGTTTTTAAAAATGACAGTGCCAGGTTATGGTGAAGATATGTAAAAACTGGAACTCATATTCATTGAAGGTAGGAGAATAAGTGGTTAGATCACTATAGAAAACAGCCAGTTCTCCTGTAGTTCATTACATATACACTTCCCCTATGGCAAGTGTATATACCATATTCATTCCTAGGTATTGCCCAAGAGAAAGGAAAACATACATTCACAAAAAGACTTGCATATGAATGTTCATAAAAGCTTCATTCATAACATTCAAAAGCTGAAGTGACCCAAATATTCACCAACAGGTCAGTGGATAAAGCAACTATGTGTGTTTGTTTTTGGCCACACTATGTGGCTTGTGGGATTTTAGTTACCCAACCGGTGTGGGCCCTCCACAGTGAGAGAGGGGAGTTTTAACCACTGGACTGCCAGAGAATCACCCTGGATAAATTAATTGTGACGCAGCTATACAACGGAGGACAAACTACTAATACACACAAGACGAATGATGCTTAAATCACTGGGCTGAGAAAGAGGAGCCTGACTCCTCTATCATACAGTAGGATTCCATTTATATAAAATTTTAAAACAAGCGCGCGCGGGCCGGCGCCGGGTGGGGGCGGCCGCTCCTGGGGGCTGCCTTCGCTCAGCAAAAAAAAAAAAAAAAAATTTTAAAACAAGAACAAACCTTATTGGGACAAAAAGGAAATCAATGCTGGTCTGGGAGAGAGGGCATGCAGAAGGACACAGGGAACTCCTAGGATGATGGAGATGTTTTATATCTTGATTGGTTAATGGTTACATGTGTAGACAGTTGTCAAAAACTCTCTAAACTTTACATTTAAAACAGGTGTTATTGTTGTTCAGTCGCTAAGTCATGTCTTGACTCTGCAACCTCAAGGACTGTAGCATGCCAGGCTCCTCTTCTCCACCATCTCTCAAAGTTTACTCAGATTCATGTCCAAAAATAGGTGTGTTGTATGCAAATTTTAGCACAAAAACTAGATTAAAAAAAGTGAAAATATAGAGACCATCTTCAGCCATCATTTCAGCAAAGATTTAAAAAACATTAATATAAAAAAATATATATGTAACAATTATACATAAATTCTATATATGTGGGTCACATTAAAAATCACCTGAGATCCTTACCCCCGAGGTCAGAGCTGGCATCACCCATATGGGGAAAACCCCTTCAATGGCCAAAACATGCCACATGGGGAAAGACACAACCCAGCTTGGCACTTCCACCAAAACATGTAACCTGAATCTCAATGCAAGTTAAAACTTATCTGAGCAGAGTCTGCATTACAACTAGTCTTCACTCTTCAGAACTATTGACACTGTGACAAACACTGAAATTTCAAGGAGAAAATGTTGGACACAGGACAACTAACTGGGAAGCATGATGCTCTAAGATCACTATTTCAATGCTGAATTTCCAGAATGTAGTAATTGCATTATGGTTATGCAAGGAACTGCCCTGGCTTTTAGGAAATATGCCCCCTTGGCATGAACAAAGAGATAAAAGGGGTAGAATGTCTGCATATAACTCCCTAAAAATTCTGGGGGAAAAAACGAGGTGGGGCAGTGGGTAGGGGTGAGGCAGAGACAGAAAGACAGTAGGAGGGAGGGATGGAGGGAGGGACAAGCGAGAGAAAGTGACAGAGAATGGGGGAATTAAAGCAAAGGACCAGGGCTTCCCTGGTGGCTCAGTGGTAGAGAGTCCGCCTGCCTGTGCAGTAGACATGGGTCCGATCCCTGATCCGCAGAGCAACTAAGTCAATGTGTCACAGCTATTGAACCTGTGCTCTAGAGCCCAGGAGCTGCAACTACGGAGCCCACATGAAGCCTGAGCCCTAGAGCCCATGCTCCGCAACAAGAGAAGCCACTGCAATGGGAAGCCTGTGCACCATAACTACAGCCCCTGCTCACCACAACTAGATGAAAACCTGGCAGCAATGAAGACTCAGCACAGCCAAAAAATAAAAATAAAATTACAAATAAATAAAGTAAGGCTATTTGCAAGTCTACTATTCTGGCAATCTTCCCCAAATTTGATATCAATGCCGAAAAAGTTAAAAATAAAAATAAACACAATATTTCAGGGACTTCCCTGCCAGTCCAGGGGTTAAGGCTCCCTGATTTCATTGCAGGGGGCATGGGTTCAATCCCTGGTCAGGGAACTAAGGTCCTAAATCCTATGCAGTGTGGCCAAAAAGGAAAAAAAAAAACTTCTAAGGTTGAATCAATTTGGAGCTGGACTTCTCAAACTTGGATACATATCACTCAAAGCATCTTGGTAAAAATGCACATTCTGCCTCTACAGGTCTAGGGTGGGACCTGAGAGCTTACATTTCTCAAGTGGCTTTACTGCTAGCCAGAGGCCAGTGTGGGGGAAATCTGTCCTCCAAGTTCCACAGAATGGAAGCCAAGGCTCAGGAAGTCACAGGCTCTCCTCTCAGTGGCCCGCAGGAGAGAAATTGATATTGGTCTTAAAGTGGGCAAGAAATATGCCACCCTGAAATACACCACTTTGGCCCAAGGATCTTTTTGAGTTGTAGGGAATGGATAAACAGGAAGACTGCAAAAAAAAAAAAAAGTACCCTCCCCCCATTTGCCTAAAGGCAGGCCGTAAATGTTCCTCTGTGCAAGTGTGCCTCCCCTCCTACCAGGGAGGTAAGGTGACTTAATTACCAGACAGAACTCTAGACTCTTATCAGCCCAGAGACAGCATAGCGAACTTAACTAAATAATCTTTATCTTCCATTAGTTTCTATACATATCTACCTTCCCACAATTTATTAGCCCTTGAAGCTCAAAATCCTCTTGTCATTTCTCCATAAATGAACTGCCTGTGGTTAAAATGGGTTTCCCAGGCGGTGCAGTGGTAAAGAATTTGCCTGCTAGTGAAGTAGACACAAGAGACTCTGGTTTGATCCCTGTGACAGGAAGATCCCCTGGAAGAAGAAATGGCCACCCACTCCCAGTATTCTTGCCTGAAAAATTCCATGGACAGAGGAGCCTGGTGGGTTACAGTCCTTGGGATCGCAAAGAGTCTAACATGACTGAGCATACATGCACGTGGTTAAAATGGTATATAAATCTCTGGATCTGACTGCTTTCTAGTTTTCATTCCTGTGAGGCATCCCATAGGCATACAAAATAAAAAATTTTCACCTGTTAATCTGTCTTCTATTGGTTCAATTTGCAGTTTCCTGGCCACTAAACCTTAGAAAGTAGAGGAAAAAGTTTTATTTTCCCCCTCCCTAGGAAGTCTCTCAATATGAGAAATTGATAAGGAAAAGACAGTAATTGACACTATTGATGAAATATGAAAGAAATCAGTGCTCTCAGACAGCACTGTGGAGGTGTCTCATTCTGAAGATTCTAAAGACAAAATTGGCAGTATGTATTATCAAAATAGACTTGGATGTTTTTCCCGTGACCCTTGGACAGGTGTCTATGAATCTACCCCAAACTGGAATAGGAACAAAACACGGTGGGCACAGATGTTCATGGCATCATGGAAGCAAACCCAAGTCCCAGGGCCCCATCAACAGATCAGTGATGCTCCAATCACTGACAGTCACTAGGATACTCAGGGAGCTTTTATATCACGTGGAAAAATGCTTACATACACACACTTTGGAGACAAAGCTTTAATAAAAACAGGACTCAAATACAACATGATCCTAGAAAGGCATAAGCAAAATGGCAGAGAAAAGAAACAAATTCATGAAAATACTCAGAAATCTCAGAAAATTGGAAACATGTAATATGCTTTTACTTTTCTAAATCTTGCCAATTTTTATAACAAGAATGGGTGGGGGGAATATATAGGTCCATTTAAAATCAGATTTTCAGAGGAGACCTCTGTTTCCTTCTTGAAGATGGAGGAGACATACCTTTCTTTAAGTGCTCCCACTAAGTAAAACTAAAATCCCAGGAAATCATACATTAAAAAAAAAAAGAAAACACACAGCAGACTATGAAAGGTGGAGAGAGGGAGGCACACCAGATAGAAACCTTGGAACAGGAGGAACAACAGTGGTGAGTACCCTCATTTTCCTTTCTGCCTCATATATCAAATCAGAACTTGAAGCTGAAGGAGCCAGAGACTCCAAAACCCCAATAGGCACAGATAAAAATAAAACCCTAACAAAAGCCTGTTCTCTAAGGCACAGGACTGAGAAAGTAGCTAGACAGACAATACCTGCTCTACTCCAGCCAAGCACCACAGAAAAACCCTCCAAACTTGCTCATGATAGGAGTGAGTGAGTCAGAGTCTAAACTTCCACCCTCATTAGGCTGCAATGAAGTGTTCAAACACCCCCGCTGGGGTGGTCTCAGAAAATGCCAAGCAGGGACCTGGAACTTCCATCCCTGTTGCTGATAAGAGTCCTCCCCCACTACCACCACTATATCAGTGGAGATCATATCAGGAACTATCAACCCCCCTCAGGAGTCCTCTGACTTTGGAGCCAGTGGAGACAAGTTAAGGGGGGAGCTTGATTTGTTCCTTCACCTGTCAGTAATATGGTAGACTACCTGCTTGTTTTCCCCTCTCCACCTTTAAGAGTTTGCTGTGTTTTTTAAAAATGTATAATTTTCTGGACTTTTAGTTGTACTTAATGGAAGCAATTAAAGAGATGCAGGTCAAGAAGCAACAGTTAGAACTTGACATGGAACAAGAGACTGGTTCAAAATTGGGAAGGGAGTATGTCTTACATGCAGAGTACATCAGACTAAATGCTGGGATGGAGGAATCACAAGCTGTAATCAAGACTGCCAGGAGAAATATCAATAAGCTCAGATATGCAGATGATACCACTCTGAAGGCAGAAGGCAAAGAACTAATGAGCCTCTTGATGAGGATGAAAGAGGAGAGTGAAAAATCTGGCTTAAAACTCAACATTCAAAAAACTAAGATCCTGGCATACAGTCCCATAACTTCATGGCAAATAGATGGGTGAGAAGTAGAAACAGTGGCAGATTTTATTTTCTTGGGCTCCAAAATCACTGCGGACAGTGACTGCAGCCATGAAATTAAAAGACGCTTGTTCCCTGGAAGAAAAGTTATGACAAACCTTGCTGCTGCTGTTGCTAAGTCGCTTCAGTCGTGTCCAGCTCTGTGAGACCCCATAGACGGCATATTAAAAAGGAGAGACATCACTTTGCCAACAAAGGTCTATAATCAAAGTTATGGTTTTTCCAGTAGTCATGCAGGGATGTGAGAGTTGGACCAATAAAGAAAGCTGAGAGCCAAGGAATTGATGCTTTTGAATTGTGGTGTTAAAAGAAGACTCTTGAGAGTCACTTGGACTGTAAGAAGATCCAACCAGTAGATCCTAGAGGAAATCAGTCCTGAATATTCATTGGAAGGACTGATGCTGAAGCTGAAGTTCCAATACTTTGGCCATCTGATGTGAAGAGCCAACTCATTGGAAAAGACCCTGATGCTGGGAAAAACTGAAGGCCAAAGAAGAGGGCAGCAGAAGATAAGACGGTTAGACAGCATCACCAACTCAATGGACATGAATCTGAGCAAACTCCAAGAGATAGTGAAGGACCCGGAAGATACATCATAAGAAACTTCTGAAACCTAAACACAAAATTTTAAAAAATGGGATCTTTCCTATAGGAAGAAAGTCTGAACCAAATCTGATAGCAGATTTCTGGTCAGAAACTGTGCATGAACCGTACTTTTCAAGCGCTGAAAGAGAACTGTCAACTGTAGATTTTATAACTGATGAAAATATACTTCAGGAGTGAAGGGAAAATCTAGACATTCCCAGAGGAATCAAAAATAGCTACATTTGCCACCAGCAGATTTATCTTAAAAGAATGGCTAAAGAAAATTCCCTAAACAGAAAGGAAACAAGAAAATAATAAAAGTAATTATGGAACATAAGAAAGGAAGAAAATGTTAAGCCAAAATATGAGCAAAGACAATAGGCTTTCCTTCTTTTTAAGTTTACTAAATAATGTTTGACAGTTGAAGCAAAGGTTGTAACATTGTCTAACATAGTTCTAAATATCAGACATGATTCTTAATGTATGCAGAAAAACTACTTAAATCAATTGTATTATAAAATAGGAAGGGTAAAGGGATATAAAACACTGGGATAACTTATGTATATTACCCAGAGAAAGTGAGACAGGAAGGAAGAGGGCAGGGCACAACCATTAAAAGAATGACACAACCATTAACAACAGAGTAGGATATAGACTGGTTAGAACCAACTACGCCTGGGAGGGTGGAAGATGTCCCTTCTGGTGGACTTGAGCCTCATTATACACTCTGGGAACATATTAGTATCTAAATGACACATCCACAGATGCCACGGCAGTTCAGAGGACAACCATAAAAGGTCAAAAAGGGAGTGGTGGCCCAATTCCTGGAATCTCTGCTCCTTCCCCAAATTAGAATAATCTTCCCACTCGTTAGCCTATGAAGTTACTCAGCTAATAAAAAGTAACCACTGCCACACCTCAGGGCCACTCTTGCCTTCCCAGACCATACACACTGTGGAGTATTTTCTCCCAGCGCCTCGTACTTCCCAAGACCCCGACCTCATGCTCTGGGGCTGCTGCTCTCAACTTTTGCAGTGACCCACACTGTCCACAGTGTGTGAAAGTGAAAGTGTTAGTTGCTCAGTTGTGTCTGACTCTTTGTGACCCCACTGTCCATGGAAGTCTTGAGGCAAGAATACTGGAGTGAGTAGCCATTCCCTTCTCCAGGGGATGTTCTCAATCCAGGGATGAAACTGGGTCTTCTACACTGCAGGTGGATTTTTTACCACCTGAGCTACCAAGGAAGCCATCTACAGAGTGTGTATTTCTCTAAACTTGCTTCCACTTTACTATGGTCTGCTAGTGAATTCCCTCCTGCACATAGCCAATGACCCTCACTTGGTGGACTGTCCCAGGGAATCATTCAAGACCTAGGACATGACCATCCTCTCACGTGTGCCACATTTTTTCTGCAACACTATCACTAAAAAGTTATATGACAAAAACTCTTTGCTTGATCAAACTTTAGTCAGGCTCCTGAACCTTCCCCTATGCCCTCTGTGCACTTCCTCATAAAACCAAATTTCAGCATTAAGTCAGTTTAACCAGCGACTAAGCATAGCATAGCATAGCGTAGTGGTTTAACCAGAATCTTCTGTCTTCAACAACTGATTGGGTTCCTCATCCCTTACCATACCCTAGGTCATGTCTGATCACCCTGGTCCAGGGGTCCCCAACGCCCGGGTCAGGAACTGGGACCCATCTGTGGCTTGTTAGATAAACCAGGCCACACAGCAAGGGGTGAGTGGTGGACAAGAGAGCAAAGCTTCCTCAGTATTTACAGATGCTCCCCATCACTCACATTACTGCCTGAACTCTGCCTCCTATCAGATCAGTGGCAACATTAGACTCTCATAGGAGTTTAAAGCCTACACTGAACTGAGGAGGTACTCCATGTCCAAGGTCAGAAGCAGTGGCTGTGCTTCACTAGAGCGGCCTTGAGCAGATACCCCACGTCCAAGGTCAGAGAAACCCCAGCAAGACGCTACGGCGCTGGAGCGGCGGCTGCGTGGCGCTCGAGCAGCTGTGAGAAGATACCCCAAAGCCAAGGGCAAAGGAGACGCCCCAGCAAGACGGCAGGAGGGGCAAATTCGCATTCAGAATCAAACCCCACTCCTGCCAGACGCTCAGAGGGCTCAAACAAAGCTTGTGCACACCAGGACCCAAGGACCCCACAGAGACTGAGACAGAACTGTTTTGACTGTCTCCTGGTGATTGCAGCCATGAAATTAAAATCTGCTTACTCCTTGGAAGGAAAGTTATGACCAACCTAGACAGCATATTAAAAAGCAGAGACATTACTTTGTCAACAAAGGTCCATCTAGTCAAGGCTATGGTTTTTCCAGTAGTCATGTATGGATGTGAGAGTTGGATTATAAAGAAAGCTGAGTGCTGAAGAATTGATGCTTTTGAACTGTGGTGTTGGAGAAGACTCTTGAGAGTCCCTCGGACTGCAAGGAGATCCAACCAGTCCATCCTAAAGGACATCAGTCCTGGGTGTTCATTAGAAGGACTGGTGCTGAAGCTGAAACTCCAATACTTTGGCTACCTGATGCAAAGAGCTGACTCATTTGAAAAGACCCTGATGCTGGGAAAGATTGAGGACAGGAGAAGGGGACGACAGAGGATGAGATGGTTGGATGGCATCACTGACTCATTGGACATGGGTTTGGGTAGACTCCTGCAGTTGGTGATGGACAGGGAGGCCTGGCGTGCTGCGGTTCATGGGGTTGCAGAGTCGGACACGACTGAGCGACTGAACTGAACTGAACTGACTGACTGTGGAGGTACAGGTCAGCAGAGGACTGCCATAGGGACAGGGCCTCTGGGAGCAGCAGACTTGGGTATGGCATAAGTCCTCTTGGAGGAGGTCACCATTAACCCCACCATAGAGCTGCCAGAACTTACATAGGACTGGGAGACTCTTGGAGAGCACAAACAGAACCTTGTGTGCACCAGGACCCAGGAGAAAGGAGCAGTGACGCCACAAGAGACTGACCCAGACTTGCCCGGGAGTGTCTAGGAGTCTCCAGCGGAGGTGTGCTTTGGTGTTGGCCTGCTGCAGGGTTCGAGGCAGTTAGTATAGCAGTACTTGCATGGGATCTTTTGAAGGAGGTCCCCATTACCTTCATTACCTCCACCATAGTTTGGCCCCAGGTAAATAGCAGGGAGGGAACACAGCTCCACCCATCAACAGAAAATTGGATTAAAGATTTATTGAGCATGGCCCTGCCCATCAGAACAAGACCCAGTTTCCCCCTAAGTCAGTCTCTCCCATCAGGAAGCTTCCATAAGCCTCTTATCCTTCTCCACTAGAGGGCAGACAGACTGAAAACCACAATCACAGAAAACTAGCCAGTCTGATCACATGGACCACAACCTTGTCTAACTCAATGAAACTATGAGCCATGCCATGTAGGGCCAAGACAGACAGGTCATGGTGGAGAGTTCTGACAAAATGTGGTCCACTGGAGAAGGGAATGGCAAATCACATCTTGCCATTGAGAACCCCATGAACAGTATGAAAAGGCAAAAAGATAGGGCACTGAAAGATGAACTCCCCAGGCCGGTAGGTGCCCAATATGCTACAGGAGATTAGTAGAGAAATAACTCCAGAAAGAATGAAGAGATGGAGCCAAAGCAAAAACAATACCCAGCTGTGGATGTGATAGGTGATAGAAGCACAGTTTGATGCTATAAAGAGCAATATTGCATAGGAAACTGGAATGTTAGGTCCACAAATCAAGGTAAATTGGAAGTGGTCAAACAGGAGATGGCAAGAGTGAACATCAACATTTTAAGACTCAGCGAACTAAGATGGACTGGAATAGGTGAATTTAACTCAGATAACCATTATATCTACTACTGTGGGCAAGAATCCCTTAAAGAAATGGAGTAGCCATCATAGTCAACAAAGGAGTCTGAAATGCAGTACTTGGATGTAATCTCAAAAACAAAATGATCTCTGTTTGTTTTCAAGGCAAACCATTCAATACCATGGTAATCCAAGTCCATGGCCCAACCAGTAATGCTGAAGAAGCTGAAGTTAAATGGTTCTATGAAGACTTACAAGATCTTCTGAACTAACACCAAAAAAAGACGTCCTTTTCATTTTAGGGGACTGGAATGCAAAAGCAGGAAGACAAGAAACATTTGGAATAACAGGCAAATTTGGCCTTGGAGTACAAAATGAAGCAGGGCAAAGGCTAATAGAGAAGACTACATATAGAAATCACCAGATGGTCAATACCAAAATCAGACTGATTATATTCTTTGCAGCCAAAGACCAAGAAGCTCTATACAGTCAGCAAAAACAAGACTGAGAGCTTAGTTCATGAACTCCTTATTGACAAATTCAGACTTTAATTGAACAAAGTAGGGAAAACCACTAGACCATTCAGGTATGACCTAAATCAAATCTCTTACGATTATACAGTGGAAGTGAGAAATAGATTCAAGGGATTAGATCTGATAGAGCGCCTGATGAACTATGGACGGAGGTTCGTGACATTGTACAGAAGACAGGGATCAAGACCATCCCCAAGAAAAAGAAATGCAAAAAAGCAAAATGGCTGTCTGCAAAGGACTTACAAACAGCTGAGAAAAAAAGAGAAGCTAAAGGCAAAGGAGAAAAGGAAAGATATATCCATCTGAATGCAGAGTTCCAAAGAATAGTAAAGAGAGGTAAGAAAGCATTCCTCAGTGATCAATGCAAAGAAATAGAGGAAAACATAGAATGGGATAGACTAGAGATCTCTTCAAGAATATTAGAGATCCAAGGGAACACTTCTTGCAAAGATGGGCACAATAAAGGACAGAAATGGTATGGACATAACAGAAGCAGAAGATATTACGAAGAGGTGGCAAGAATACACAGAACTATACAAAAAAGATCTTAATGACCCAGATAACCACAATGCTGTGATCACTCACCTAGACCCAGACATCCTGGAATGTGAAATCAAGCGGGCCTTCACTACAAACAATGCTAGTGGAGGTGATGGAATTTCAGCTGAGCTATTTCAAATCCTAAAAGATGATGCTGTGAAAGTGCTGCATTCCATGTGGCAGCAAATTTGGAAAACTCGGCAGTGGCCATTGGACTGGAAAAGGTTAGTTTTCATTCCAATCCCAAAGAAAGGCAATGCCAAAGAATGTTCAAAGTACCGCAAAATGGCAGTCATCTCACACACTAGCAAAGTAATGCTCAAAATTCTCCAAGCCAAGCTTCAACAGTACGTGAACCATGAACTTCCAGATGTTCAAGCTGGATTTAGAAAAGGTAGAGGAACCAGAAACCAAATTGCCAACATCCTCTAGATCATAGAAAAAGCAAGACAGTTCCAGAAAAACATCTACTTCTGCTTCATTGACTATGCCAAAGCCTTTGACTGTGTGGATCACAATAAACTGTGGAAAATTCTGAAAGAGATGGGAATACCACACCACCTTACCTGCCTCATGAGAAATTTGTTTGCAGGTCAAGAGACAACAGTTAGAACTAGACATGGACAACAGACTGGTTCCAAAGGGACCAGTCTTGGGAAAGGAGTAAGTCAAGGCTGTATAATGTCACCCTGCTTATTTAACTTCTATGTAGAGTACATCATGTGAAATGCGAGGCTGGATAAAGCACAAGCTGGAATCAAGATTGCCGGGAGAAATATCAATAACCTCAGATATGCAGATGACACCACCCTTATGCCAGAAAGTGAAGAATTAAAGAACCTCTAGATGAAAGTGAAAGAGGACAGTGAAAAAGTTGGCTTAAAACTCAACATTCAAAAGACAAAGATCATGGCATCCAGTCCCATCACGTCATGGCAAATAGATGGGGAAACAATGGGAATAGTGAGACTTTATTTTCTTGGGCTCCAAAATCACTGCAAGATTGTGACTGTGGCCATGAAATTAAAAGACACTTGCTCCTTGGAAGAAAAGCTACGTCCAACCTAGATAGCATGTTAAAAAGCAGAGACATTAATTTGCCAACAAAGATCCACCCAGTGAAAGCTATGGTTTTTCCGGTGGTCAGGTATGGATGTGAGAGTTGGACTGTAAACAAAGCTGAGTGCCAAAGAATTGATGCTTTTGAACTGTGATAATGGAGAAGACTCTTGAGAGTTCCTCGTTCTGCAAAGAGATCAAAGCAGTCAATCCTAAAGAAATTCAACCCTGAATATTCACTGGAATGACTGATGCTGAAGCTGAAGCTCCAATACTTTGGCTACCTGATGGGAAGAACTGACTCATTTGAAAAGACCCTGATGCTGGGAAAGATAGAAGGCGGGAGGAGAAGGGGATGACAGAGGATGAGATGGTTGGATGGCATCACTGACTTGATGGACATGAGTTCGAGCAAGCTCTCAGAGTTGGTAACGGACAAGGAAGCCTGGCAAGCTGCAGTCCATGGGGTTGCAAAGAGTCAGACAGAATCAAGCTACTGAATCAAACTGAGCAATAAAGATTCAGTAAAGTCAAAAAAACAAAAAAGCAATTTTTTTAAAAAAAAGAAAAGAAGCATGAATACAGAACTCAATAGCACCATCAAAAATAAGATCTAAGCAACATTTATAGACTACTTCACTCAACAACTGCAGAATTTTTTTAACTCAAATGCTTACAGAATACAAACAAGACAACCCTACACTGGGTCATCAAAATCCTGGAAGAAGAGGAGAGACTCCCAACAAATTTGAAATCATACAATATGTTCTCTGAAAACAATGAAATTGAACTAGAAATCAATAGTAGGAAGATAACTGGAAAACTTTCAAATCTTTGGAAACTGAACACCACACTTCTAAAGTATGGTGAAGAATAAGGCTCAAGAGAATTTAAAAATAAAGTGATTGATAATAAAACAAAAACACACTATACTACAATCTGTGGGATGCTGTTAAAGCAGGATAGCACGAAAATGCTTACATAAGAAATGCTTACATTTGGGAACTTCCGTGGTGGTTTACCAGTTAAGAACCTTGTTTCCAATGAAGGAGACATAGGTTTGATCCCTGGTTAGGGAACTAAGATCCCACATGCCTTGGGGCCAACTGAGCCCACACACAGTAGAGCATGTGTGCCATAACTAAAGCTTTTGCATTGCAGTGTAGATTGCATGGTGGAACTAAAATCCGATGCAGCCAAATAAATAGATAAATATTTTTTAAAAAGAAAAAGAAAAACACGTTACACAACTCATCCACTGTGAAATAGACAGTATGAACAGTCCTATAACCATTAAGGGAGTTGAATCCATAATTAAAATACCACACACACCCCACCCCACCCTCAAACCTCTATAGTTTGTAGTTTCCCTAAAGAATCCTACCAAACATTCAAAGAATGAACACTAACTCTACACAATCTCTTTTAGAAAACAACAAGACGGGACACTTTCCAATTAATCTTCAGAAGCTAGTATTACCCTGGCCAATTTAGGCAAAGACAGTAAAGAAAACAAACAAAAACCACTGACAGACATCTCTCATGAATAAAGAATAAAAAATCCTTAATGACATAATAGCAAATAAAATTCAGCAATATATAAAGAGAATTTCATACCAAGAAGGCATGAATCACAGGAAGGCATTTATTCCAGGGATGAAAGGCTGGTTCAAATTCAAAAGTCAATCAATATAATCCACAATATTAACAGTCTAAAGAAAATTCACATGATCATATCAACTGATAAAGGAAAGGTTTTTTGGTTTTTTTTTTCATTTTTAAAATGTAGTTTTTTTGTTTGTTTTTGGTTTTTTTTTGTTTGTTTTTTCATTTATTTTTATTAGTTGGAGGCTAATTACTTCACCACATTGCAGTGGGTTTTGTCATACATTGACATGAATCAGCCATGGATTTACATGTATTCCCCATCCTGATCCCCCCTCCCACCTCCCTCTCCACCCGATTCCTCTGGGTCTTCCCAGTGCACCAGGCCTGAGCACTTGTCTCATGCATCCCACCTGGGCTGGTGATCTGTTTCACTAGAGATAATATATATGCTGTTCTCTCGAAACATCCCATCCTCGCCTTCTTCCACAGAGTCCAAAAGTCTGTTCTGTACATCTGTGTCTCTTTTGCTGTTTTGCATGTAGGGTTATCGTTACCATCTTTCTAAATTCCATATATATGTGTTAGTATGCTGTAATGTTCTTTATCTTTCTTGCTTACTTCACTCTGTATAATAGGCTCCAGTTTCATCCATCTCATTAGAACTGATTCAAATGAATTCTTTTTAACGGCTGAGTAATATTCCATGGTGTATATGTACCACAGCTTCCTTATCCATTCGTCTGCTGATGGGCATCTAGGTTGCTTCCATGTCCTGGCTATTATAAACAGTGCTGCGATGAACATTGGGGTGCACGTGTCTCTTTCAGATCTGGTTTCCTCAGTGTGTATGCCCAGAAGTGGAATTGCTGGGTCATATGGCAGCTCTATTTCCAGTTTTTTAAGGAATCTCTGCACTGTTCTCCATAGTGGCTGTACTAGTTTGCATTCCCACCAACAGTGTAAGAGGGTTCCCTTTTCTCCACACCCAAAGGAAAGGTTTTGACAAATTCAACAATCACACACAATAAAAACTCCAGAAAAACAGGAATTAAGAAACTTACACAACTTGATAAAGAGAATTTATTTAAATTTTGCAACTAACATGCTTAACTGTGAAAGACTAAATGCTTTCCCCCTAAGATGGGGAATAGGGCAAGGATGGAGGTTTGCTCCCAGCCCTGCTTTTCCACATTATGCTGGAAGTTCCATTCAGTGGAATAGGGCAGGAGAAGCTTGCCCTCTTAGAAACTGAAAGAAAGAAAGAAAACTGCCCTTATTTGCAGATGACATAATTGTCTACACAGAAAATCCAGGACTGCGAAAAACTAAAAACAAAAACAAAAACCGCACCAAAACCCTTCTTAAACCATTCCAGCATGGTCTCAGACTACAAAATAAACTTACAAGAATCAAGTATGTTTCTTATCCTATAAATAAATGTGTTGTCACCACAATTTTAAATATATTATAATTTACAACTGCTGATAAAGTGAATTACCTAGCTCTAAATCTAACAAAACAAGCACAAAATGTATATGCTAAGAATTTATATAACAGTGATGAAATAAATTAAAAAAAAAGTAAATGAAGAACCATATTGCATTCACAGATTGGAAGACTCAGATGATAACAATGCCAGTGTTCCCCAAATTGATATACAGGTTGGTTTAACAAAATCCCTATCAAAATCTCAGTAAGATCCTTTGTAGTCATGGACTAGATTATTCTAAAATTTACAGAGAAAGGAATTAAAATAGCTAAAATCAAAGGGATTAAAATAGCTAAAATAATTTTGGAAAAAAAAAAAGAATAAAATAAAGTAAAAGACTCAATCTACCCAACTTTAAGACTTAGCATATAGCTACAGTAATCAAACTTGTATAGTACTAACAGAGAAAGAGACAAAGATCAATGGAACAGAATAGAGAACCTAGGAAAAGACTCACACAAATATGTTCAAGTTTTCTGACAAGGGAACAAAAGCAATCCAGTGGAGGAGAGGCAGCCTTTTCAACAGATGGCATTGGAGCAACTGGCAAAAAATATGAATCTTGACCTCAGTCTCACATTTACACAAAATTAGAGGTCATGGAGTTAAATGTAAATGGATCACAGATCATGGATTAAATGGACTCAACTGTAAAATGTGAAACTATCTCACTTTTAGGAAAAAATAGGAGAAAATCTTTGGGATCTAATACTAAGCAAAGAGTTCTTAGACTTTATACCAAAAGCCTGATACTTAAAAGGAAAAACTAACAACCTGGACTTAATCCAGATTTAACACTTTTGCTCTGTTAAAAACTCTGTTAAAGGGATGGAAAGACAAGTTTCAGAGTAAGAGGAAAAATCTGCAAAACACATATCCAGCAAAGGACAAGTATCTGGAATATATATTGAGTTCTTAAAACAATAGTAAAAAAGTAAATGGTCCAATTAGAACCACGGGCAAAAGTCATAAAGAAACATTTCACATAAGAGGATATTCAGACAGTGGAGAAGCATATGAAAAGATGTCCAACTTTATCAGCCATGAGGGAAATGCAAATTTAAACCACAGTGAGATATCACTTATTTGAATGGCTTTAAAAAAAAAGTAACAACAACAAACGGTGAGAGGATGTAGGCAGTGTAGTTTAGTCATACATAGCTCACAGGAATGCAAAATGGAACAGTTGCTCTTGAAAAGGAAGTTACTCTGGAAAATAAAAGCTTCCCTACAAAACTAAATATGCACTTCCCAGTCAACTTAACAACTGCATGCCTGAGCATTTATCCCAAAGAAATAAAGACTGACATTCACACAAAACCTGTATGCAAATATTCATAGCAGCTTTATGCAAAATGGCCCCTGTGGGGAGAGAGCAAATTAGCCAGGATGGCTGTGTTCAGGCTCTCTCACCCCACATTTTGTAAATAATGACTATTAACAGCTGAAATCATTTATAGCACTGCACATGCACTCATGAGGTACTCCCTTGGTCACGGGCTACTTTGTGGGGTATCCCTGTATGAGCTCACCATGAAAAACTCTGGCTGCTGCTACATTGGGGCTATGTTGGAAGAACATCATGATTATGTTATATGAGGTTATATTACAGCTTGTTATGGCTACATTACGATTACCTTGTGGCTGCTGCTATGGCTGCCACGCCAGCCAGGAGAGACGCTGTATTGTGGCTGCTATGCCAGCCAGGAGAGAATAAACATGTCTGTAGTTCCTACGGCTCCTCAAGTCTTCTTCTAGCCTCTCAGCTCGTGCCTTGCCTACCCTGAGTTCAGCGAACAGTGTGGACAGTGTGAAAAGCGAGACAATTGGCACTGTGAGCAGATTCAGCAAGACAGCCCCAACTAGAAACAACCAAGATGTCCTTCAATGGGTGACTGGTTAAACAAACTGTAGTATGGCCATACCAAGACATTGCACCCAGCGCTAAAAAAGGAACAGATTACTGATACATGCAAAACCCTGGCTGAAGCTCCACAGAATTATGCTGTAAATTCCCAAATGTTACATACTGTATGAATCCATTCATATAATTTTCTTGAAATGACAACATTACAGAGATATAAAACAAGTTAATAGTTGTCAGAGAAAGATGAGAGCATGGTGTAAAAGAGAAGTGAGTTTGGCTATAAAAGGCAAAATGAAGGATTCTCCAATGAAGCAAATGACCTGTATCTTGTATGTATCCATGTCAATTTGCTAGTTGTGACACTGTATATTTTCACAAGATGTTGCCATTTAAGAATTTCCCACAGTTTGTTATGATCCACACAGTCAAAGGCTTTAGCATAGTCAATGAAACAGAGGTAGACGTTTTTCTGGAATTCTCTTGCTTGTTCTATGATCCAATGGATGCTGGCAATTTTGTCTCTAGTTCCTCTGCCTTTTCTAAATCCAGCTTGTACATCTGGAAATTCTTGGTTCATGTACTGTTGAAGCCTAGCTTGAAGGATTTTGAGCATTACCTTACTAACATGTGAAATATGGGAGAAATATCAATAACCCAGATATGCAAATGACACCACCCTAATGGCAGAAAAGCACAAAGGAACTAAAGAGCCTCTTGATGAAGGTGAAAGAGGAGAGTGAAAAAGTTGGCTTAAAACTCAGCATTCAAAAAACTAAGATCATGGCATCCAATCTCATCACTTCATGGCAAATAGGGAAACAATGGAAACAATGACAGACTTTATTTTCCTGGGCTCCAAAGTCACTGTGGATGGTGACTGCAGCCAGGAAATGAAAAGACACTTGGTCCTTGAAAGGAAAGTTATGACAAACACAGACAGCATATTGAAAAGCAGAGACATCACTTTGGCGACAAAGTTCCGTATAGTCAAAGCTATGGTTTTCCCAGCAGTCATGTATGGATGGATGTGAGTTGGCCCATAAAGAAAGCTAAGTGCTGAAGAACTGATGCTTTCAAACTGTGGTGTGAGAAGACTCTTGAGAGTCTCAGACTGTAAGGAGATCAAACCAGTCAATCCTAAAGTTTTGAATATTCACTGGAAGGACTGATGCTGAAGCTGAAGCTCCAAAACTCCAGTCACCTGATGCGAAGATCGGACTCACTGGAAAAGACCCTGATGCTGGGAAAGACTGAGGGCAGGAGGAGAGGGGGTCGACAAGAGGATGAAACGGTTGGATGGCATCACTGACTCAATGGACAACAGTTTGAGCAAACTCCAGGAAATGGTGAAGGCAGGGAAGCCTGGCATGCTGCAGTCCACAGGGTCACAAAAAGTCAGACACCACTTAGTGACTGAACAATAACAAATATTACTTAGTATAAAAGTATAAGCAATCTGATACTTAGTATAAAAGTATAAGGGATCTCTTGTGAGTACAAGAGATTCAACTTCATGTAAATTGAACTATATGTGAATTTACAGTTACATAAAAAAATTTAAAATATATAAATTTCATGTGCACCCATGATCACAGAGCAGCATTACTCACAATAGCCAAAAGGTCAAAGCGACCTAAGTGTCCATCAATGAATGAACAGATAGACAAAATGCATTATATACATAGCAGGGAATACTATTCAGCCTTAAAAAGGAAGGAGATTCTGCACATGTTACTTCAAGGATGAACCTTGAGGTCATTATGCTTAATGAAATAAGCCAGTCATGAAAAGAAAAATGCTGTATGATTCCACTTACAGGAGCTATCTAGAGTAGTCAAGTCACAGAATAAGTAAAATGGTGGCTTCAAGAGGCTGGGGGGTATGAGGAATGGAGGGAGTTACTTAATTTGTGAGGAATTTCAACTTGGGCAGATGGAGAAGGAAATGACAACCCACTCCAGTATTCTTGCCTGGAGAATCCCATGGACAGAGGAGCCTGGCAGGCTACAGTCCACAGGATCGCAAGAGTCGGACATGACTTAGAGACTAAGCCACCACCACCACCAGATGGCAAAACACTAGAGATTGGCGCCACAACAATATCAATATGTTTAATATTACCGAACACTTAAAGACACTATATTAAAAATGGTTAAGATAGTATATTTTATGTTATGCCTATACTACCATATATTTTTTAAAACCAAAAAAAAAAAAAGGTTTTCATGATGGTGATTTCTAGTTCACTAGGCAGCAACTATCTTCAACAGAGTGATAAAACAACACTGAATATCAAAATATACATCTTTCTTTCACAAGATGCATATCAAAGCTCATTAGATATTAAGTTTACAGTATCTCCCTGTGTGTCACACTAATCAAAGATCTATCAATTTTTAATAAGAAATATGAGTTTCATCTCCTTTGGGTCATGTACATTCAACAGCCATCACAGTACATGATAGATACTGAAACACATGTGCTAAGCACATTGCTCCAGAAATCACTCACCGGGGGTAGCTGGAAGGTAGTCACCTGCTGTGCGTCCCTCAAACTCACTTCCTGAAGAATGGAAGTGTCTTGCAGGACTGAAAGAGATCAGAAAAGAATCCCATAAAAAATCTAAGTCTCTTTTCTCACCTGAAGAAAGAGGATCACCAGATGATGTACGTAAAAATCACTTGCAAACCATAAGGATTTCTATTGCTTTGCTTTCAGACATGTCAATGTGGGCTTTAACACGAAATGCCTGGGTTCCAGTTGGCTCTGCCACCAACCAGCTATGTGACTCCCATGTCCAGGGACCTCAGCTCTATCATCCATGATATGAGGGAAATAAAGGTTAAAACTCCAGAGTAAAAGGTCAGTAAGAGTTGTTGGCAACAGATTTTGTGGGACTCTAGTGTCATGTAAATTTATACATTTATAAGTTTATAAACTGCAAAGCTCCTTAAGGAAGCCTATCTTTCTTATCTCTATTAGATGTTCCTGGAAGAGTACTTAGCACAGTACCCTAACCACTAATCACACAAAAAATGCAGAGTGTAGCATTGGGATCATCTCCCTCTCCCTTATCCTGGGCTACAAAGAGCCTCTGCTATATTCTCATGTGATTTCTCTCCCCTGACAAGCTCCTGCTTGGGCTTCTGCAAGAAGTGAGTCATATACCTGGCTTATTGTGCAGTCATGTCAAATGACCTGTGTTTCAAAAAGTGCTCCTTTCATAGAATAAACTTGGAAGGATGAACTATCATCTCTCAGTTTAGAGAAAATTCAGGAGATTAACCCCAGCTCATAATGCAAAATCAGTACCAAATAGAAGCCAATGCTCCTCACCTTTCACACTTGGGATGCAAAGCTTTCTGCAAACAGGGGCAGGTGTGGTTACTTGGAACAAGAGCCTAAGACAGGAGCCAGCTTAGCCAGCAGTGACATTTGGGGAGCAGTTCCCTATGGGAGGCAGCCTCATCACCCTGCTGCCAGCAGCTCAGGGTTGGTGGGCATGGATTTGAGGAAGGGACTTTTAAAAAAAATAATTATTTATTTATTTGGCTGTGCCAGGTCTTAGCTGTGGCACTCTGGATCTTTTATCTTCGTTGCAGCACACTGGATCTTTAGTTGTGGCATGCAAACTCTTAGTTGCAGCATGTGGGATCTAGTTCCCTGACCAGGAATCAAACTTGAGCCACCTGCACTGTAAGCATAGAGTATAGAGCATAGAGCATAGGGACCCGGGAAGTCCCTTGAAGAAGGGATGTTTTAATTCTGCTCTCATACCTACCACCTTCTGAGGGATAAAACACAGCCCTACCCTACCTTTCAGCATGATAAATGAGCACATCAATACTTTGAGGATTACTTTGAAAAGCTTTCAGCCTCTAAATAAAAACTATATTTTGGGGAAAATCTTCAAGATTAACAACTATATGGTTTTTAATGGAAATTCTTCCCAGTGATCAATCACCTGAACATTTAAGGTATTGCTCATAGCTAACTCTCATCATACTTTCTTCGTCCATTTATTATTACTGCTCAGGGAAATGGCAGCTCTGACCCTTTTGACACACAGTAGCTGGCTTATCTCAGAACTCTACCCGGAAGTGAGCAGGCTGACACAGTTCCTTAAGACTCTCTCATAGCCCGTAGAACCTGTAGAACCCAGGCTGTTGGCACGGGCATGCATGCTGGGTAACTTCAGTCATGTCTGACTCTTTGCCACCTTATGGGCTATAGGCCACCAATCTCCTCTGTCCATGGGAATCTCCAGGCAAGAATATTGGGAGTGGGTTGCCATTTCCTCCTCCAGGGGATCTTCCCAACCCAGGGATTGAACCTGCATCTCTTGGGTCTCCTGCATTGGCAGGTGGGTTCTTTACTACTAGTGCCACCTGGGAAACATTTATTTGGGCAAATGGTTATTTCTCATGACTGTGGTTGTGGGCTAAATTGCATCTCTGCTGAATTCATATTAAAAGTCCCAACCCTCAATACCTCAGAATGGGAATATATTTGGACATAGGATTTTTCAAGCAGTAATTAAATTAAAATGAGGTAATGGGAGTGAACCCTAATCCAATATGCCTGATGCCCTCATAAGAAAAGGAGATTAAGACACAGACATACATAACGAAGACCATGTTAGGACACAGAAATGTCTGTTGTTTCAGCTGCCCAGTCTGTGGGACTGTATTATAGCAGCCCAAACAAACTAGCACATCTGTCTTGATTTTTAAGCAAGGAAAGGCTGGCATTTATTTGATTTGTATAAAAATCAGTGTAGTTTCACACATAAAGAAATGTAACTTTTCTACACTCTGAAGTTTACTACAGTAAGGACAACTTCTGTGAATCACCAAGAATGGATTTCTGGTCTCCTTATACTTTCTTCTGCCATCTGTAACTATAGTACAAAATGATGAGTCCACCCGAGCTAACCCTCACACCATACAGGTCACTTCCTTCAACCTGAGAGGACCAAATTTTTCCATGGTGATTACAACTAAAAATCATGGGCAGGGGACTTCGATGGTGGTCCAGTGTTTAAGACTCCATGCTCCCAATGTAGGGGTTCAGATTCAATCCCTGATTAGGGAACTAGATCCCACATGCTACATGGTGCAGCAAAAAAAAAAAAAAAAAAAAAATCTTAAACAAAAAAAACCCCTGGACTTTCCTGGTGGCTCAGTGGCAAAGAATCTGTCTGCCAATGTAGGAGACATAGGTTCAATCCCTGGTCTAGGAAGATTCCACAAGTCTCCAACTATTGAGCCTGTGCTCTAGAGTCTGGGAACTACAACTACTGAGCTCATGTGCTGCAATTACTGAAGCGCGTCTTGGGGTCTGGGCTCTGCATGAAAAGCCCATGTACCGCAACTGGAGAAAAACCCTCACAGCAACAAAGACCTGGCACAGACAAAAAGAAATAAGTAAAATTAAATTAAAAAACAAAAAACCCTAGGAGTTTGCATGCCACAACTAAGAGTGTGAACTCCACAGTGCAGCCAAAAAAAATTCATGGGCAACTCAGACCCCCTATTCAGTATTTTATGGGTAGCCAGGCATACCTCATTTTATTGCACTTTGCAGATATGTGTTTTAAAAAGTAAAGATTTCTGGCAACTCTGCATCAAAGCAATCCTACTGGTGCCATTTTCCCAACAGCATTGGCTTACTTCATGTTACTGTGTCACATTTTGAGAGTTCTCATAATATTTCAAACTTTTTCATTATTATCGTATTTGTCACAGTGACCTGTGATCAGTGATCTTTGATGTTACCACTGTAATTGTTTTCGGGTACCATAAACTATGCCCACATAAGACAGCAAATTTAACAGGTAAGTGTTGTGTGTGTTGTGCTGGCTCCCTCATTTCTCTCCTTCTTGGACCTCTATTTTGTGAGACACAACAATACTGAAATAAGGCCAATGAACAATCCTACAATAGCCTCTAAGTGTCCAAATGAAAGGAAGAGTCACATACCTCTCACATTAAAAGATTTAAAACAGTGAGGAAGGCATATCAAAAGCTGAAACAGACTGAGGGACTTCCCTTTTGTGGCCCAGTGACTAAGACTGCACTCCCAGTGCAGGGGGCCTGGGTTCAATCCCTGGTCAGGGAACTAGATCCCACATGTAGCAACTAAGAGTTTGCAAGCAGCAATTAAAGATTCTGCATGCCACCAGCCAAATAAATAAATACTAAAAATAAAAAAAAGCTGAGACAGGCTAAAAGCTAGGCCTCTTGCATCAAACAGCCAAGATGTGAATGCAAACAAAAAGTTATTGCAAGAAATTAAAAGTGCTACTCCAATGAACACACAAGAAAGTGCAATAGCCTTATTGCTGATACAGTGGAAGTTTTAGTGGTCTAGATAGATCAAACAAGCCACAACATTCCCTTAAGCCAAAACCTAATCCAGAACAAGGCCGTAGTTCTTTTTATTCTACAAAGGCTGAGAGAGGTAAAAGCCACAAATATAATGTTTGAAACTAGCAGATGCTGATTCACAAGGTTCAAGGAAGAAATCTCTTCTCCATAATATAAAAGTGCAAGGTGAAGCAACAAGTTATCCAGAAGGTCAAGTTAAGATCATTAACGATGCTGCCTACACTGCACAACAGATTTTCAGTGTGGATAAAGCAGCCTTATATTAGAAGATGCCACATAGGACTTTCATAGCTACAGAAAAGGCAATGCCTGGCTTCAAAGCTTTAAAGAACAGGCTGACTCTCTTGTTAGGCACTAATGCAGCTGGTGGCTGTAAGTTGAAACCAATGCACATTTACCATTCCCAAACTCCTAGGACCCTGAAGAATTATGCTAAAGCCACTCCGCCTGTGCTCTATAAATGGAACAAAGCCTAGATGACAGCACATCTGGTTACAACATGGTTCACTGAATATTTTAAGCCCCACTGTTGAGACTTACTGCTCAGAAAAAAAAGATTCCTTTCAAAACAGTACTGCTTTTTGAATAGTCACCCAAGAGATCTCTGATGGAGATGTACAAGATTAATGTTGTTTTCATGCCTACTAACACAACATCCATTCTGAAGCTCATAGATCAAAGAGTAGTTTCAAGTCTTATTATTTAAGGTAAGAAATACATTTCACAAAGCTATAGCTGCCATACACAGTGATTCTTCTGATGGATCTGGACAAAGTAAACTGAAAATCTCCTGGAAGGGAGTCACTGTTCTAGATGCCATTAAGAACATTCACGAGAACATTCCTGGTGGTCTAGCAGTTAGGGGGTTCCCACATAGCTTAGTCGGTAGAGAATCTGTAATGCAGGAGACCCGGGTTCTATCCCTGGATCGGGAAGATCCCCTGGAGAAGGAAATGGCAACCCATTCTAGTATTCTTGCCTGGAGAATCCCATGGACAGAGGAGTCTGGCAGGCTACAGTCCATGGGGTTGCAAGAGTTGGACACGACCTAGCGACTAAACCACCACTACCAGCGGTTAGGACTCAGCGCTTTCACTGCCAGGGCTCAGGTTCAACAGCTGGTTGGGGAACAAAGATCCCACAAGCCAGCATGGCCAGAAGAAAAAAAAACACTCATGGGAAGATACCAAAATATCAACATCAACACAACAGGAGTTTGAAAGAAGTTGACACCAATCCTCATGGATGACTTCGAGTGGTTCAAGGCTTGAGTGGAAGAAGAGATGGCAGATGCGGTAGAAACAGCAAAGAATCAGAATTAGAAGTGGAGCTTGAAGATGTGACTGAACTGCAAAAATCTTATGATAAAACTTGAAGAGTTGCTTCTTATGGATGAGTAGAGAAAGCAGTTTCTTGAAATGACATCTACTCCTGGTGAAGACGCTGTGAAGACTGGTGAAATGGCAACAAAAGCTTTAGAATATTACATGAACTCAATTGATACAGCAATGACAGTTTGAGAGGACTGATTCTATTTTAAAAAGAAAGAAGTTCTGTGGGTAAAATGCAATGAATCAGCATTATATACTATAGGAAAATCGTTCCTGAAAGGAATGATTCAATCGATGAGGCAAAAGTTAATTACCGTCTCATTTTAAGACACTGACAGTTACCCCAACCTTCAGCAACCTTCAGCAACTGCCATTTTGATGAGTCAGCAGCCACCAACACAGAGACACCAACAAGACCTTTCATCAGCAAAAAGATTTCAACTTGCTGAAGGCTCACACAATGGTTAACAATAAAATATTTTCAGTTAAAATAAGTACAATTTTTTGAGACATAAATGCTATTGTGCACGTAACAAACTACAGCGTAAATAAAAATTTCTTATGTACCGGAAAACCACAAGTTCAAGTCATTCACTTTATTGAGATTATCTCCACTGGACAGACTAGGACACTGAGGCTTGCAGAGTTTAGAAGCATGACCTGGGTCACAGCTGGAGGATTAAAAGCCAAGTGTATCTGCTGCCAAATCCAACTGCTTGTGGCCATTAGTGCACTTTGTTACAGACATGGCTAGCCACCATTCAAGCCGCAAGTCCTGGCGATATCACTCTGTTCCCTAGGAGGCATTTTTATATCTTCTTTCAACATTATAAAATCTTGAGAGCAGAAGTTATTTAGCTGAGAAAAGAGATGTTCAGAGAGATAAGAGGACATGGCTATACTCAGCTCCCCACGCAGGCCCTATTTGGACAGTGATGGTGCCCAGCTGTCTCCAAACCAACAAAACAAACTCAGAGATGCGCCCTCAAAGCAGCGACATGATGCAGCCTCAAAAAACACCTACTCACAGTAGAGGTCCCTCCGGGCAGCCCTGGCACCATGAAGAGGACACTCTCATGAGATTCTCATTGAATTGCTCTAGGGAAGGACCAGACCCTGAAAAAGGTTCAGAGCCACTCAGGGAGCAGGAGAGAACCAAAATGTCAAGAGCTACTTCCAAGCCCACAGGGCCAGGTACAAACGCCCCTCCCCCACTCCCATGGGCACCCTACCTGGGTCCCCGCTGAGCTGGCCTGAGAGCCTGCTTGGAAGCCCAGGGCTCTGAGCCAGAGCTATGGGCTGGGCATCCTGGCTCTTTGCAAGGTCACTGTGGGGCTCTGCTGGCAGCTGCTCTTGCTCTTGGTCTGGAGGGCTGTCCCCATCGTCAATCACCACAGGGTCTTCACAGTGCTTGAGCTGCAATCCCAGAGAGGGCTCTTTAGAGCTCGGTGGAGAAGTCCCTGGCCAGATGAGGACCAGCAATTGTGCCAGGGACTGGGCAAATTCCCCCCTCCCTGGGCCTGCTGACCATTAACTCAACCACTAGAAGCACAGACCCACCTTGTTCAGGGCTATAAAGAGGGATGACATAACCGTGTCACAAATTAGAGCCTTTTGGTAATGGAGTCTGCCTTTGGGGTTATCAAACTTCAACATGGACATAACGAAAGCACATGGCTCTAGATGGAATTCCTCATCCCTGGCCAGGGAATACGTGACTCCACCAAAGCATCAAAGCGCAAGGTGGCCACCCTCTCCACATCTGCTGCCCAGCCCCACTCTCTCCCTCTCCCTTCCCATTCTCCCAGCCAGCCTAGCCCAGCCCCCTCTGCTCACCCACTGCCAGGGTCTCCCCGGCTCTCGTTCCAGGGCCTCCACAGCGGACACAGCCTGATCACCACTCTCAGGTTCCTGGGCTCGCACCCAGCCCTGGACCTCCCGGGGCAGGATGGCCAAGAACTGTTCCAGCACCAGCAGCTCCAGGATTTGCTCCTTGGTGTGCCTTTCAGGTCGCAGCCAGCCCCGGCACAGGTCCCAGAGGCGGTGTAGGGCCTCCCGGGGGCCTGCAGCCTCCTGGTAGCAGAAACGTCGGAAGAGGCGGCGGGAGGACTCGGGACTGGGAAGCTCACCCTGGGAGGAAGGGTTCTCTCCCGGTGGGCTCCTCATTTTCCTGGGCTCCTCACTTTCCTTTGGAGCCAAGACTCGGGGGCACAGGGCTGTGGGCATGATGGGATTTGATGGGGGTCAGCAGCAGAAGACGACCCTATTTCCAAACAGAAATCACTGGCTTCAATGTTCTGGTCTCCTGTAGTAGTTTTTTGGGGGTGGTGATGGGAAAAGTGAAAAAGCCCACAGAGATCAGCCCTTGGGAGAAGCACCAGGATATGTGACAAGTGTCAGTGCAGATGATCCTTACACAAAGGCAGAAAAGGAACAACCCCATTCCCCAAAGCATCATTATATGATTTCCCTAACTGAGGACTGGATGAACAAGGCAGGCAGTCCAGGAGAAAAGCAGTGACATTTCAACGTGGCACTGGTGTTCCAAGCATCCCAGGAGACCAGTGGGGCCGCATGCAGGAGAGAGATGGTAATTAACACTCTGTGGTACCTTCGATGGCCAGGTCCTCCTGGAAGGGACCTGAAATGGACGAGCTGAGAAGGCCGCTATCTTGAGGCTTCAGAGTCAAAGTCACCGTCCTTGCCCTTGAGACCTTTACAAAACGAGCTGAAAAGACAAAGACAAACATGCACAGGAAAAGCCTTCAAAGCTGATCCAGGACAGGAAATTCACCCTGCTGGTAGTGAGGGCTATCAGAGTTAGACCAACACAGAGCAAGTCAGTCTTGCTCAGTGGAGTATGCACCAGGAAGCAGGGAAGAAAGCAGACAGCCCCGAAGACACCCACACAAAAGATGCGTGTGTGCAGGCTCAGTCGCTCTGCGATGCGATGGACTGTAGCCCGCTAGGCTCCTCTGTCCATGGGGATTCTCCAGGCAAGAATACTGGAGTGGGTTGCCATGCCCTTCTCCAGAGGATCTTCCAGACCCAGGGATCTAACCTGCATCTCCTGCACTACAAGCAGATTCTTTACTGCTGAACCACCAGGGAAGCCCCCAAACAAGAGATGAGGAGAGGCAAAAGAGGCACATCCTGAGTTTACTAGAGAAAAATAACACTAAGTATTTAAAAACACCAGTGTTTTAAAAGGTGCCTCCACCCAATTCACTGAAGTCTGAATAGTAAACTTCAGTATATATTTAAAGATATCTGGACCTACGACCTGGCCTCCACCCATCTTGCCTTCTTTTCTCTTGTCATCTTCAAACCACAATGAAGAAAACCACATACACCTCACAGACCTTCCCCAGGCAGGACAGAGGTGGGGCTGTCATGGCACAGTCTCCACATATGCAGAGAAGGGGCTCAGGAGCCCCTGCATCTCCTCAGTGAACAAATGCAGGGCGACCAGGTTGGATGCATGAGACAAGTGCTCAGGGGTGGTGCACTGGGAAGACCCAGAGGGATGGGATGGGGAGGGAGGTGGGAGGGATGATCGGGATGGGGAACACATGTAAATCCATGGCTGATTCATGTCAATGTATGGCAAAAACCACTACAATATTGTAAAGTAATTAGCCTCCAAATAATAAAAATAAATGGAAAAAAAAAACAAAACAAAACCACAAATGCAGGGCGACATCAGAGTAGCAGCCACTAAACCAGAGTAAGGGACCCAGGGAAAACGAATGGCAAATACGGTCCAACACGGTCCCCTCCCCCACCATCAGGCCTCTGAGATCCTTGGACGTGGTCCCTTGCCCTTAACACCCGGTTTAGGAGACTCCCCAGCATGCCAGCACACATTACAGTTTGCCCCACCACCGGATTTCCTCCAGTGTCTGCTCCTGTATCTGACACCCAATCTCAGCCCGACTCAACTCCACCTTCCCTGAACTCGGCCATCACACATCTCCAGGGCCTCTGGGTTCCTCAGGTCTGCACCCACCCTCAGTGCTCTAGGGCATCTGGCTCTGGGCTTAGTCCATCATCCCTAACAGAGAGCCGTGTTCCTGTCACCCTGGCACCGGCACGTAGGAAGCTCAGAAATGATGAGTGATGAATGAATTAACGTTGATTAATTCAAGAGGATCCAACAGGGGGCGGGGCGTACTTAAAAGCAGCTCTACGAGGAGGAACGGAGCTGGATGAGCTGAAAGGGAAGGGGATGGGCATACCGTATGCCAGGGAAAGGGGCAAGGTTTCCTTTGATCCAGATCTCTCCCTGTCCCCTCCCTATACACCCACACCCACCTCCACTCTAGCCAGCTCCCGGCTCCTCACCTCACAGCATGGAACTCCTTCTCAGCGTCTACCTCAAAGCCCTCCTGCGGCGGAAGTCTACGGCGGCAGCTCCTCATCCTTCCAGCCCGGTCTCCCGGGTGTCCTTCCTGAGGCGGGTTCTCTGCGAGGGCCACTCTGTCCCTGGCTAGCCAAGACCCCGTCTCCTGCTCATCCAGAAAACCACGGCTCCGCTTAAGAGGGAAGAAGTGGGATCAAATGCAGGCGCCTGGAAAACATTTGTGTCGTCTCATCCCCCTGCCCAGGGATTCAGCGCTCAGCTCTGGGAGGGGAGGCCGGAGCGCGCGGGGCTGGGAGCCAGGGGACCGAGGAACGCGCAGTGGCGCGCGCTGGCCGCAGAAGCCGGGGCCGCCCGGGCCGCACTCACCTCCTCTCCGAGTCCCAGTTGGCGGGCCGTACAGGCCTGACCGCCTCCGGAGCCCGCCGGACGCTGAGGAAAGGAAAGGCCGAAGCCCTCCGGCTCCCTCCCCTGGGACACTTCCTGCTCCGCTCTAGGACCGGGGAGGTCTCCGCATCTCAGTGGTTCTCTCCTCCGCCCCCCGGCCGAGGTGTGCGCTAGGGGTGACATTCGACACCCCCGGCCCGGCCCGGCCGGCGCGCCCCGCCCTGCCACGCCCCGCTTCGCGCGCGCCCGGGCCTCGGCGCCTGGCCGGGGGCTTTGTGGGTCCGCCACGCCGCCTCTGCCGGGCCTCCCCGCGGGCTTGCGCCGGGGGCGCGCGTCGACGCGGGGCGGGAGGCAGGGGCCTCGAAGGCGCGACGGGGACCGCGCCTGGAGGCGGGTGGCGGGGCAGAGAAGCGGGCCAGCGGGAGGGCTCGCGCGGGTGCGCCCGGCTGTGGGCCGCCGCTGGTGTGGGAAGGTTGGTCTTGGGGCTCCTCTCTTCTCTGTTCTCCCCCTTCGGACTCGTACAAGGGGCTTGTTTACTCCCAGAAGGGCCGATCCGGGAGCCGAGGCTGAATGCTGGAGTTGGGAGGGGGAGCGGAGGAAGGAGGCTGCGGCGCACCGCGGCCCGTTACATTTCAGAATCGCCGTGTGGCACCCCCACCCCACGCCCGCAGGCCCAACCTCCTTCCAGCCAAAACCCCTCCTCTACGCCCGGCCCGCGGCCGCTGGAGAGGCGAGGAAGGCTCGGGAAAGGAAGACTCACCTTCCTCTTCTATCCGCTGTCTGATGCCCAAGGTGTCAGCCCTGGCTTTCGGAGGATGTGCGGAGTTTCACAGCTACTCGTTACACGTCCCTTCTGGGCATCAGGACAACCCTGGGGAGCGCCCAGAGGGACTTCGGTCCGTCTTGGCCCCCAGTGGGTGGTCGGGGAGCTTATAGCTCCCTTCAGTGTAGGGTGTGGCTAGCTGTTCACACTGAGTCAGGGGAACGGGCTAATGGACTTTGACTTGAAGTCGAGTCGCAGCGAGGGCCAGGAAGAATTAGGGACTCTGGACGTCTAGACAGGGCTCCTTGCCGCTACACTATGCTGAACATGTAGCTCGAAGACAGAGAGGTCTTCCTGGGACCATCCTTAATCTTGCAGGTTCTGGAGCTTGGGAGAAAGCATGTCTGGGGGTCCTGAGCTGGGCTGATTGACACCAACACTTCCCTTTTTCATCTGCTGGGCACTGAAGTTGAACTTTCCCATAGAAGAAGGCAAAGGAATGTCTCCATCTGCTAAACAGGATGGGCTTCCCAGGTGGGAAAGAATTGGTAAAGAATCCGCCTGCCAATGCAAGAGCCAGTGCATATGCGGATTGGATCCCTGGGTCTGGAAGATCCCCTGGAGGAGGAAATGGCAACCCACTCCAGTATTCTTGCCATGACTGAGCATGCAGACAGAGTCTAGAGAGGATACACTACTGCAGATAACTGATGTCCGGTCAGATCGAGCAGAACAATACCAGTTCCCCTAAAGAAAGGAAGTGGCCTGGTTGAGCAGATGTGAAAGAGGTGGGTGGACCATGAAACTGGATTGATTGATTGATTGATTTTTTGGTGGTGCTGCATGTCGTGTGGGGTCCTAGTTCCCCAACCAGGGGTGGAACCTGAACCCTCTGAATTGGAAGCACAGAATCTAAACCACTGGACCACTAAGGTGGGGTCTGGAACTGGATTTCTTGGCATTGCTTTCCTTGTTTCAAGGACTTGGGAGCCTTTTGTTTCTTCCTCTAAATAACAAATAATCATTCCTGAGTAAGGGAGTTAACAGGGAGTCACCGTTTGGTGTTTGCTTGGATTCTGTGACTTTTGCAGGAGATAAAGCAAAGGAGTAAAATTCATTTTTGTGAACAGTGATTGGTCCCCCAAATGACAGCCAGGTGCAGGCAGGGTCTCCCATCTCCCTGGAACCTGCAGATACCAGTGGGAACTACCCGCTTCAGATTTAACTGGACTCAACAGAACTCACCTGCACCCGTTTCTCAGGAGCACCAGCCAGGCATCATGGCTTGGAGGAGAGGCAGGGGAGGAACCAAGGATTAGCCAAGGCAGGTCAGACTAAGGTGCTTTGGTAAATAGTGCAGCCTGCTCTAAATTCCAGATCCTATATGCCTGAGTTCCCAGCCCTGTGATCGGGTGGGTGAGGGAACTACCTGTTGAGTGTTGGTAATCTGAGCTCATAGTTCTGTCCACTGCAGTTCTAAAGCAGGTAAATTCAGAGCCCAGAAATCCCTAACTCAGCATCAGATCAGTCCTCACTGCCCTGTCCAGTTCCTTCCCCCGAACTGACACCTCTCTGTGAACTATCTCTTCAAAGCTTTGTGTTTATTTACTGCATTTTGCTCAGTACAGTGGTTATGAGTCAGAGCACCTAGGTTAAAACCTGCCTCATCAATTCCTAACCAGATGATCTTGGCTATACTTAACCTTTCTGTGCCTCAGTTTCCTCACCCAAAAAATGGATAATGCTGTCTACTTTACTGAATGTGTGGGGCCATTCAGTTATTTGACAAGTGTATACTGAGTACTCACTAGGCATTCATGGTGCTAGGTACTATTCCAGGTTCTCAGGGTGCATCTTTGAACACAATTGGCTGAGGGGATCGGTGAGAAGGGCAGGGCAAAATCAAAAACGTGATCTGCTATGTTTGATTCGCAGTGCAGAGGAAGAAGAACGCTTAGCAGTATCAGGTTATGGATGCTGGGGATGAGCTGGGGATGGTCACAGTATTAAGAAAGAGGTCAGGGCAGGTTCCACTGTGATGGTGACATCTGAGATGAGGGAGTTGATCAAGCTCAAGCATGGGTGAAAACAGGGTCCCAAGTGGAGGCCACCATGACAGCAAAGGCCCTAAACGTGTAGAAGCACAGGGAGGCAGTGAGTGAGTGAGGGCCATGGTGTGTCAGCTTGGGGTGGAGGTGGGGAGGCAACTGGAGACCGTGGGAAGGTGCTTTCTTTGACATCAAGTGGGATTATGACAGATACCACAAGTAAAGCAACAGAAAGAAAACCCTGAATGTAAATGCTACTCAAGGACCATTGATCCATCTCACAAGTAATGTTTCATTTGGTTTCTATTATGTCGCTGATTGTATGTATTTTTATAAAGTGCTTGCTGTGTGCCACCAGTTTTGTCAACCTTGGGGAGATCATAGTGGATAGATGATCCTGGCTTTTAGGAGCTAGAAGAGGAATCAGATGATAGATGGCATGAAAAAATAAAACAGGGTAAGAAGGAGCCTGCTAGGGTGGTTGGGTAGGACCTTCATAAGGTAACATTTGAGCAGAGAGCAGGTGGAGGGCAAATTGAACAGAAGTGTGCAAGAAGATCATTCCAGCAGAGGAACAGCGTATGCAAAGGTCATAAAGCAGGAGGCTTGTCCCCTGGCTAGAGAAAGGGGTAACTGGATGGAGTGACCATGGATTTTACACTTAGAAGTTTTCAAGTGAGGGCATGGCTTGATGGGACTTTAATTTTATTATTTTTAAAATTTTTATTTATATTTATATTTTTATAATATATAATATATATAATTATTTATAATTTTTATTAATTTTATTATTATCACTGTGCAGAGCAGATTGGATCTGGATGGAGGGAGGCAGAGGCTATTTTGAAGCAGCCACAGAAATGCAAGCAGGACATGGCCCATTCCAGAATCAGCTGGTGGAGGTGAGGCTGGTGAGCAGTAGTGGTTTCCTCCATGGTGTGCTACTGGGTGTTAAAGGAGTGAGAAATGTGTGTAGTTTTGGCCCCAGTTGGGTGATTGGAGAGTCTGCCTAGGAAACTGCAAAACAGTTTCTGGGAAGGGGTTGGGAGACAAAGATGGGTTTTGGACTTGCTAGGTCTGAAATGCTCAAGACAAATAGCTATGATGGTTCTGGGAGAAAGCCAAGACTAGAGGTGGAAATCTGTTGTCACAGCAAACAATAGGAGTTGAGATCCTAGCACAGACTCGGATGGGTAGAGGAGCTGTCTTAGAGGAGTTGAATGGGCCACACTAGCTTTGGAGACTAGAAAGAGAGGAGATCCAGAGGGGAAAAAGAGGAAAGGGGGAAGTGGGTAGGGGAAGGAGAAAGAGAGGGAGCAGCCACTATGAGGTGGAGAGAAGTCTGGGCAGTGCTGAGCCTTGGAATCCCATGCAGGCAAAGGTATTTTCAAGAAAGAGGGATAGTCATTGAGGATAAGTGCTGCTGCAAGATCAAATGAAATGAGGAAAAACCACTGATAAGAGCATTGACCCATAGTATTTGGTATACAGGCCCCCTAAGCAGAACGGAGGTGGTAGAGTGCTGGGATGGGGTAGTTTGGAGAGAGAAGGGAGGTGAGGGAGTGGAGACAGTGAGTAGAAAAAAGTAGCAGTAGCTGAGGGAGAATGGGTCCCATCTTAAAGATGAGAGAATTACAGTGTGTGGCTTAAAGGAAGGAGCGGCTGGGCAGGAGCCAGGAGGAGCAGAGAAGGGAGAAGAGGAGGCAAGGTGGTCTCTGGACCCTGAGCCTAACAGGGAGCAAGTGAGTGGAAGTCCATGGTGGACTTCTGAATACACAGACACTTCAGCAAAAGAAGAAGCAGGATGTGATGGTTTATTTTATGCATCAATTTGTCAAGGTCTTGGTGCCCAGTTATTTGATCACACAGAAGTCTCAAATTTGCTGTGAAGATACTTTTTGGCTGAGATTAACATTTAAATTAGTAGACTTTGCAATAAAACAGATTATCCTCCATAAATGAATGGGCTTCAATCAGTCTCTAAGTAAAGACCAAGGGAATTCCCTGGTGGTCCAGTGGTTAAAATAGCTCAGAGTTTTAACAATGTAGGGGGCATGAATTTGATCCTTGGTTGAGGAACCAAGATCACACATGCCGTGCAGCACCGCCAAAAGATTAAAACAAAAAAGAGTAAAGACTGAGGTTTACACACACACACACACACACACACACACACACACACACACATACACATGCACACTGTCCTCCTCCTATCCCACACTTAAGGAATTCTGCCTGCAAGCTGTGAGGTTTACACACACACACACACACACACACACACACACACACTGTCCTCCTCCTATCCCACACTTAAGGAATTCTGCCTGCAAGCTGTGAGGTTTACACACAGACACACACAGACACACAGACACACAGACACACACAGACACACACACACACACACACACACACACACACTGTCCTCCCCCTATCCCACACTTAAGGAATTCTGCCTGCAAGCTGCCTTCTGTCTTGAGCTGCAACATCTTCTCTTCCCTTGGTCTCTGATCTGCTGGCCTGCCCTGCACATTTTGGGCTTGCAAGCCTCCACAATTATGTGACCCAGTCTTGTGAAATAAACCAATCTGTTCCCTCCCCTCTTCATACACACACTCACACACACACACACACACACCTCTCCAGAGTTTTGTTTCTCTGGAGAACCCTGACTGACAGGAAGGAACAAGAGATAGTAGAGATGTGAGAGCAGGAGGAAGGCATGACACACTCACCTTGCAGAGTGGAAGGTGAATGGACTGTAGCAAAGGAAGCCATAGATTACGCCAAACATGGAAAGTGAACTTTGTACTGTAAAGTACCACATATAGCTTTCTTAAAAATGCTGTTGCTACAAACAGAAGGGCAGCAATTACATCTTCCCCTGGGGAGAAGGTCATCATTCCACAGGATATACTTGTGGATGAATGACAAATACAGGTGTATAAAATGTGCCTGCCACCTTGTTGTCTGATTCCTGGACCAGCCACATCTGGCTTACTTGAGAGCTCATTAGAAATAGAACCCTCCTGTCCCAAACACAGTCTGAATCGTTAACCAAATACTAGTACTAGACTTTCTAGTTACTTGCAGTTTGTTTTGTTTTGTTTTTTGGCTGAGTTGAATGGCATGTGGGCTCTTAGTTCCCTGACCAGGGATCGAGCCCATGCCCCTTGTAGTGAAAGCTTCACTTCCACTTCCACCAGGGAAGTCCAGCTCTTTGCAGTTTGAGAAGCTCTGTTGTAAAGGAGTCAGCATGGTTCTGGGCAGAGTAGATGCTCAACAAACTATAGCAGTCCTGAGACTAACAGTACTGAACATTATGACTTATTCATAGACTTCTAGGAAGCAAGGATAATAGCATTCTGACCTGGTACCCCAATATCCATCAGAGGTTATGGCTGATAAAAAGGGCTCTGAGAATCCACTGAATGAAGAAATTTGGCTTGATTAATTTTCTTGCCATACAGGCCTCCCAGCTGTCACATGAAGGCTGCTCATCTATTTTTATATTTTGTTTTGTTTTGTTCCTTTTGCCAAAGTCAATAAGACTTTGAGAACTACACAAAGACCAACATAACCAACTATTCAAGGGCTCCAATGAAAGCACCTAAAATAACCCAGTTGTTCACTGGAAAAAGGTGCCAAGGATGGAGGAGAAGGAGGGTGTTAGGGAAGTAGGGGTCACTTGCACTTTGGATGCTCTTTAAAGGTGGGCTCAGGACAGGTGGGATTAACTAAGGATCATGAGTTTTCGGGAGGCGAGGGTGACTTAATGGAATAGTCACACAAGAGTGTAGCAAGCAGATCTGGGGTGTGGGTGGTAAGAAAATAAAAGTCACTCCAAGATGGGTGCATTGTGGCATTTCACAGTTGCAGCAAAACCTTAGGAAAACCATGTTTCCTGTGAACACATAGATGTTTTACTGTGTCTGTCTTTCCTGCCTGTTTTTTCTTTTTAAAAATTTATTTATTTTGGCTGTGCTTGTCCTTCATTGCTGTGCACAGGCTTTCTCTAGTTGCAGCGAGTGAGGGCTTCTCTTTAGTTGCTGTGTGCAGGCTTCTCATTGCAATGGCTTTGTGCCTTGCAGAGCACAGGTTCTGGGCAAGCAAGCTTCAGTAGTTGTGGCTCGCAGGCTCTAGAGCTCACTCTTGGGCTTAGTTGTCCTGAGGCAGGTTCCCAGAGTGGGGATCGAACTTGTGTCTTCTGCACTGGCAAGTGGATTCTAAACCACTGTATCATGAAGGAAGTCCTCCTGCCTGTTTTCTATATCCACTCTGATTTTCAGTTTTGTCCTGGATAGTCTTTGACTCTTTATGGAGGGAATCAGCCCTGGTCATGGCAGTTCATTGAGTGTTCCCCTTCATTCTGTCTGTTCCTTAAGTGAGGTGAATCCCAGGATCCTGGAATTGTAGGAAGCTGAAGCTCAGGGAGAGAAAACTGGTCAAGGATCCCAGATGTGTGGGGGTCAGGGTGGGGAAGGCAGATATCATGCACAATATGTTCGGCATATGCTAGGCTTACCATCTGCATTTTATCACTTAATGCACACTGGAATCCCAGGAAGCTGGAGCTCTAAGGGCCACATGAAGAGCTTGGAGTCTGTCCTGTAGGACAGAAGTGTTCACTACATGTTGGATCCCACACTCTGAAGTGTGTCCTGATTCCCTTCTCAGAGCACAGAACCTATGCCAGCCCTTCCACCTCCATCTAGCCTTCCTATTCAAGTGTGGTTTAAGTCACATAACCATGGAGTACCTATATCTTAGGTATTTTTTCTCAGTCAGTCTCAGGAACAGGGAAATCTTATTTCTGTTCCCTTGCTCTGCAGGTTGCTTAGATGCTGGGAGGCAGTGGATAAGTTTCTCCACTCATATATAATGATACAATACCTGGGTCACATGGATCAAACAAAATTTTTTGTATAAGTACTCCAGTGACAGGGGCTTCTGCAGTGGCTCAGTCCTAAAGAATCCACCTGCAGTGCAGGATTTGTAGGAGATGTGAGTTCGATCCCTGGGTAGGGAAGATCCCCGGGAGGAGGGCATGGTAACCCACTCCAGTACTCTTGCCTGGAGAATCCCATGGACAGAGGAGCCTGGCGGGCTACAGTTCATAGGTTTGCAAAGAGTCAGACATGACTGACTTAGCACACACACACGCACCCCAGCACAGAGCCGGGGATACTTAGGAGGTATTTATACGTCATAGTGCCCCTTTCCTCCTCAGTTAGCTGTACTTGAACTTTTAAACTTCTTAGTGTTCAACACCTGTAATTATAGTGCATCTCAGTTTGTGTTTCTGCTACTGAACACCCAGATGGTAGTCACTATGTATTTTTGCTCCAGACATAGAGAATTCTGAATTCTGAGTCCTTATTCCTCAGACACTCTGAGTGCTTTCACTAAATCTTTTAAACATAGCATGATCTATTTCAGGAATTTCCTGACACTCTCTAGCTACTGACCCTTCTAATTTTGCCAGTCTCCCTTCAGCCCCATTCTCTCAAGCTCAGTTCATTTCACGTGCAGATAGGGATGGCAGTGAGAGTCCTGTAATGGGTTGAAATGTATCCCACAAAATGATATACTTAAATCCTAATCTCTTATTACTGTGGAAGTAGCCTTATTTGGAAATAGGATCTTTGCAGTTGTGAACAAGTTATGACAAGGTCATACTGAATTAAGAGTGAGCTTGAAGTCCAATGATGGGTTCCTTATAAGTAGGTCATATGAAGATAGACAACAGGTTGAAGACCATGTGACCATGAAGGCAGAGATAGGAGTAGGCCAGGAATGCCAGGGGTTGCTGGTAATCACCAGATGCTAAGAGAAAGCAAGGAAGGATTCTTCCCTAGAGTGTGGTTCTGCCGTGTCTTGATTTCACACTCTGGCCTCCAGAACTGTGAGAGAAGAAATTCCTGTTGTTTTAGGTTGCCCAGTCTGTGCAATTTGTTATGGCAGACCTAAGAAATTAACACAGGCCTGGGTACTTCCCTTGTGGCCCAGTGGCTAAGACTCCATGTTCCCAATGCAAGGGGCCTGGGTTTGAGTCCTGGTTAGGGAATTAGACCCCGCATGCCGCAACTAAGACCTTATACAGCCAAATAAATAAATATTAAAAAACAAAACAAAACAAAAAACCACAGGCCTTGACCCACCCACCCTCACACACCCACTAATTTGTCCTACAATAAGAACACTTGTCACAGTCCTACTTCTGCTTGTTTATGATTATTTCCAGGCTTGCTCATAGTCTCTTGTAGATAAATTTGAGACCCCGCATTGAAACTTAAAAGTTATCAGCTTCTCTCTGCCTTTTACCTCCCAGGCCTACCTAACTGGTTAAAACTGACAGTTAAACTGGTTAAAACCCCATTCATCTTCTCTTTTGCATTCTGGTTGTTTTTGTTGAGGTCATCTCCTTGGAATACTGAGATAATTGCCAGCACATATGCTATCCTAATCACTCTCCTCTTTGAGTTCATTCAATTTATCATTTACTGGGTGTCAACTCAGAGCAGCCTGGCTCAAGGGTGAGCAAACGGAGCTTCTTCTGGAAGATGGGAAAACCTCATTGGCACAATAGAAAGATGAAATAAATGAGTGAATGACCATTATGCAAAATACTTGTTATTTGGAGGGAATTGTGTGACCAACCTGCAGATGAGGTGAGAGGCTAAAGAATTTGGGTTTCACTCTGTAAATCATTTCTCATGATTTTTTTGCCTGCAGCCCAAAGATACATAAATCATAATTCACGCTGATAATTTCTGCTCTATTCTATAATGCAGAAAAAAGGCTGGAGTGTTTGCAGATTCTCTCTTCAGCCAAACTCTACCCAGGTTTCCCTGAGCATTTTTCCAACTAGACCTGACTTTCAGGCCTCCATTCCTGCTCTACATTGTCCGACTTTAGGAGGAATCCTGCTCAGTCAGTTTAACCAGGAGCCCCCACCCTCAAGATTTCTGATTACCCTTGAAATCTCTGATCAGGTTGCTCATCCTCCCCACCATCCCTCAGGTGATATCTGATCACCTTGGCCTGCCTTCAGCAAGAATCCCCTTAGGTCAGATTGCTTTATCCTGAATGCCCCTTTACTCCTAAGGTTTTCCCTTGGTAATATGCTATCCACTGACCTTGCTCCTTGGCTATGAATTTCCACCTTTCCTTTTTGCCTTTGGAGTTGAGCCCAATCACTCTCTCCATTGCAAAATCCCACTTCGGTGGTCTGTACACCTATCCCAGTAGTCCCCTGAATAAAGACTGCCTTATTGTGCTTTATATGGTGTTATGAATAATTTTTCTTTAATACTATTATAGGCTCTAATGGGTCTTTTAACACAGTAGAGTGTTAATGAAGGGTTCTCCTTAGGCTAAGGGAATTGTGATGTGTACCAGAGTTCAGTTAAGTATTTTGGGAAAACCCAGGAGAGAGATATGTGGGCTGCTGGCTTACTGACTTGACACGAAAACAGACAGTTGTTAGTGAGTATGGGAGTTGAAGGCCAGAAAGTCAGCTGCCCTGTAACTGTAATTGAATCCAGTCTCTGATGAGGGGTCTTGTATGTCTCAGTCACCATTAGATTGTGGAAAGGCATTGTCAGGTAAAAATTCTCTCCCAGAACTGTAGAAAGTCTGGGAACCAAAAACTCTCATCTTGTAGTAACTTGCTGAGAAATAGCACCTAAAGCCTGTGTTGTGGGTTTTGGGAATAAAGGTCTGGCTCCTAAACCTCATGACAAATAGTAATAGCCAGAATTCTGAATTGTAAGGTGGGCCCTGGGTCTGGCTCATGCTGGTAACCTTCCTGGAGACTCCCCAGCTGTGTCAGAAGGGAGGCTACTGGGGCTTAACAGATGAGACAGATGTACTGTCTATAACCAACTTGATGCGAACACAGCTGTCTTCCTCTGTGGCCTGAATGATCCAGGTCTCCCATGGATCTAGAAACTAGATCTAGAAACTAGACTGGATCTAGTCCAGTCTCCCAGGACTAGAAACAAATAGTCTAAATGTTACTTTGTATTCTTATTTTCTTTCTTTACATTATTTAGTCTAGTTGGAGGGTTATCCTTAGTCTCACTTAAAAAAAAAAATCTGCCTTTAGCCTCACAGTTACTTGATATAATTGCTTGTTCTTTTTGTTGTTGTTGTTAGGAAAATATTTATGGTTTTATTGTACCATGAGACATTGAAACATCTGAACAAATCAGTATCTGGGTAATGAGGCTTTCTCCTTCACTTTTATGGGTTACTAAAGCAACTTGTCAGCAGATTTTCAAAAAAAGAAAAAAAGACAACCTTTTGTATTACTTAAGTCATTCCAAGGTATACGAGGGTACAACACAAACTTCTATCAGATGCAGCTAGTCCAGGATCCAAACATCACGCGAAACAGCTCACTAGAGCAGCACCCTGCACCCATTCCCACCGTGGCCCTGCTTATTTGTTGATGTTAGGAGCCTCTGGAGGAATGTGGACAGTTGAATAGTAAGTGGAGGAGGAAGAAGGAGGAAATAGCATGAATGCCTGGCTGGGAGGGTTCCGCCCAAGTTGTGCAGGGCAAGCCTGAACATGTCATTGGTACAAATCCAAGCAACCCTGATGCTCTTTGATAGGAACATCTGGTGGAACTGCATGATGGGGTCTTCATTGGCCTTGAGCTGGCCCACGACTGTGCTGATGATGCAACTATCCGGCCTGGGCTGACGGTCCTGAGCCGTGATGCTGTGCTGGGTTTTCTGGAATGGAAGCTAGGCAATATCTCCACAATGGCAGCTTTCCCTTGGAATTGCTGTCCTTCCCATGTGAAGCATGAGACGTCGGAATAAACTGCTCCTAGTTGGCTTCTATCGTTATCAAATAACTGGTAGTAATGTTGAATGAAGCTGGAGCCAATCTGCTCCCAAACTGGCTTGTCTCCCATTCTGGAGCATCACCCAGCCTCACTGAGACCCAAGAAGCTGGCACAATGGCGGCAGCAACCCAACTTGGTCTGCCTGTTTTGTTTTAAAATTTACTTAGTCCACTAGTCCAGAGTTAATACCCCGATAAATCCTCAGAAGTTATCCAGCATCAAACTTCTTAACTGAGTTGAAAACAAAGCCTGGAAAAGTTAACAGGGTATTTAAGGAATTTCCAGGGACTCAACAAGTTCATCTGACCTCTGATTTCTGGGACTCTTTACAGGGACTGCTGCCTGGTCTGTTATAACAGAGCCTTTCGGTTGCTGGAGGCTGGACAATCCACGCTCTTGGCCTTCTTTTCTGTTCTCCACTGGACCCTCCCACCTTTCATAATTCCTCCTTGTTGTTGTTCAGTTGCTAAGTCATGTCTGACTCTTTGAGACCCCATGAGTTGAAGGAAGGGAACCCCTTTTTCAGGGCCCAAGAGTGGGCTCTTGTCTAACACTCAGAAATGAATTGTCTGAGAAATGAATTGTCACATAAGCTGACAAAGCAAAAGATGTTTATTAAGAAGAGGTGCCCATGCAAAGAGGAGTAGGGTAAGAGAACCCAGGAGAACTGCTCTGCCACATGGCTTGTAGTTTCAGGTTATATGGTGATAGGATTAGTTTCCAAGTTTTCTCTGGCGAATCACTCTGACTAAGGGTCCTTCCTGGTGGGTCAAGCATTGCTCAACCAAAATGGATGCCAGTGAGGATTCTGGGGGGTAGTAGGACATGGGGAGAAACATCAATAACCTCAGATATGCAGATGACACCACCCTTACGGCAGAAAGTGAAGAACTAAAGAGCCTCTTGATGAAAGTGAAAGAGTGAAAAAGCTGGCTTAAAACTCAACATTCAGAAAATGAAGATCATGGCATCCAAACCCATCACTTCACGGCAAATAGATGGGGAAACAGTGGAAACAATGACAAGCTTTATTTTTGGGGGCTCCAAAATCACTGCAGATGGTGACTGCAGCCATGAAATTAAAAGACACTTGCTCCTTGGAAGAAAAGTTATGACTAACCTAGACAGCATATTAAAAAGCAGAGATATTACTTTGCTGACAAAGGTCCACCTGGTCAAAGCTATGGTTTTTCCAGTTGTCATGTATGGATGTGCGAGTTGGATTATAAAGAAAGCTGAGTGCTGAAGAATTGATGCTTTTGAACCGTGGTGTTGGAGAAGACTTTTGAGAGTCCATTGGACTGCAAGGAGGTCAAACCAGTGAATCCTAAAGGAAATCAATCCTGAATATTCATTGGAAGGACTGATGCTGAAGCTGAAACTCCAATCCTTTGGCCACCTGATGGGAGGAAATGACTCCTTGGAAAAGACCCAGATGTTGGGAAAGGCAGAAGGAGAAGGTGACAACAGAGGATGAGATGGTTGGATGGTATCACCGACTCAATGGACATGAGTTTGAGCAAGCTCTGGGAGTTGGTGATGGACAGGGAAGCCTGGCGTGCTGCGGTCCAAAGGGTCACAGAGTGGGACACGACTTAGTGACTGAACTGAACTGAGGACACGGGGTCTCTCCTTTTGACCTCTTTCAAATTCATCCATTGGTGATGGCTTGTTAGTTCCGTGTTCCTTACTGGGACCTCCTGTCTTAAAATATACCTCATGCAGATGGTTACTGTGGTGCTTGGCCAGGGTGGGCAGTTTCAGTCAGTGTGCTTCCCCTAACACATGGACTGCAGCATACCAGGCTTCCCTGTCCTTCACTGTCTCCCAGAATTTGCTCAAATTCATGTCCGTTGAGTTAGTGATGCCATCCAATCATTTCATCCTCTATTGACCTCTTTTCTTCCTGCCTTCAATCTTTCCCAGCATCAGAGTCTTTACCAATGAGTCAGCTCTTTGAATCAGGTGGTCAAAGTATTGGAGCTTCAGCTTTAGCATCAGTCCTTCCAGTGAATATTCAAGGTTGATGTCCTTTAGGATTGACTGGTTTGATCTTGCTGTCCAAGGGACTCTCGAGAGTCTTCTTCAACACCACTGCTGGGCCAGCCAGAAGATTTCAGCGAGCAACACGACGCGTTCCTTTAGGCTAAGAAATAAAGACACAGAACAGATGGGGTCGAGAGGATCGCTGCAGTCAGCGATGATTCTTTATTTCTCAGGGTTACATTTATATTAAACCAAGAAGAGAATCTTAAGAAGAGAAAATATTTTTCCATAAACATCACTTTGAGATAACAATCACCAGAACTCTCTGATAACGTCGAGGGTTAAGAAGGGCATCCCGTTTATCTTAAGGGTGGTCGAGAAAGGCTTATCCATCTGCATCATGTGTGCATTCAAGGCTTGCTAATGTTCTGTTAAGATTTAACTTAGATAATAAATTCCAGAGAGGGGTGGCGGGACAGAGAGCTATGTCTGCGAACAGACCCTTGAGGATCAAGGCAGCTCCCAGAGTCAGCCTTTTGGTTCAGGCCGCTCCCTGCACACCACAATTTTAAAATATCAATTCTTCTATGCTCAGCCTTCTTCTTTATGGTCCAACTCTCACATCCATCTACTGAAAAACCATAGCTTTGACTATACGGGCCTTTGTCCTTAAAGTGATGTCTCTCCTAGCCCGTTTCAACCTGTGGGCACCACCCCCCCTAACACACACACCAGGCTCCAGGAGTTTCTGGGGGCCTCCCCTGCCAGGGCCAAGTTCTCTGATGCAGGGGTGGTTGATCCTTACAAAGGCCATGAGCCAAGGGAGGGATAGGCTGGCCATAAGGGAGAATCTAGAACTGTGGCCTCCTAGTCAGTCACTTCAGACTGGGGAGGGGAGGGTCCAGATGTGCGCACATCCAGCCAAGTACATTTCGCCCTGGCTCAGGAATTTCTGAGGGTGGGCAATATATTTTAAACAGCCTACCCCCTGGTGCTGGGCTCCTGAAGATGACCAGACACAGGAGCTGCCCGCCACAGTAGGTAATGACCCATTACCAACTTTGGTTCCGTGACACCAACTCTGTTTTAAGAAAATCTCGTGTTGGCCCTAACACCATTGTAAGGGTGAAATTGTGGGAGGTCTCGGGGATCAATATCTATTCCAAAAATGCCGTGCAGGTATTTGAAATCAGAATTAACCAGAATTTCAATTCTCCCATTTCTAGGGTGAAAGGTTGTTTAAAGAAATTTTAAATACAAGTAATTTTCTTAGGGAAATTTCTGAAAAAAAGAAGAGGAAGAAGGAGAAGCTAGCAGGTTCATGCCTCTCTGTTGTTCGGACTTGACAGAAATTGAAGGAATGAGCAGGAACAAAAGGTGTGGCACTCCCCGGGTTTTCTTGCGCCCACTGCTGGTCTGTGCCTGCAGGGATTCCTCACATTTGCAAATAAAAAACTGGTCTCACAGTTGAGAACCATCGCTTCAGGGAAAATCTCGCCCTAGTCTGAGCTTCCATTTCTCAAACTACAGCTAGTCTCCCATTTCTCAAACTACAGCTACTCTCCAGGTTTTGTGAATTTGCCTTCCCTCTTTTTCCACTTCCAGTGACTTCTCTGATAGCACCTTTTGCACATTTCCTGTTGTTGTTCTAAGTCTTTGTGACCCCATGGACTGCAGCACACCAGGTTTCCCTGTCCTTCACCATCTTCCCAAGCTTGCTCAAACTCATGCCTTTTGAGTTGGTGATGTCATCCAACCAACTCATCCTCTGTTGTCCCCTTCTCCTCCTGCCTCTGATCTCTCTCTGTATCAGGGTCTTCCCTACAGGGGGCTTAAGAAAAAAAAAAATCTGCAAGTTGCCTATTGAATGCCATTCAGAATGAAAACAGGGAGCTCTTTTAACCTGGATTGTTCTGTCCGGTATGACTTTTTGCTACCCCATGGACTGTAGCTGGCAAGGCTTCTCCATCCATGGGATTTCTGAGGCAAGAATACTGAAGTGGTTTGCCATTTTCTTCTTCAGGGGAGCTTCCGGACACAAAGGATGGAACCAGCATCTGTTGTGTCTCCTACATTGGCAGGCAGATTCTTTATCACTAGCACAACCTGGGAAGCCCTTTAAACCTGGAAAGTGAAAGTGAAGTCGCTCAGTTGTGTCAGACTCTTTGCGACCCCATGGACTGTAGCCTACCAAGTTCCTTCGTCCGTGGGATTTTCCAGGCAAGAATACTGGAGTGGGTTGCCATTTCCTTCTCCAGAAGATCTTCCCAACCCAGGGATTGAACCCGGAACTCCTGCATTGTAGGCAGACGCTTTACCATCGGAGCCACCAGGGAAGTAAGTTAACCTTGCAGCAAATCTTCCTTTCCCAACAGGTCTTAGACTGGTGCATTTCACCTTGTGAGTTGTACATGGGTTAATCAATGTAGTGGGCCAACACTCACTTTTTTTTTTTTTAAATAGAAGAAACTAGTGGAGATGAAATATCAGATCACATTGCTCTAGTTTGGAAATGAGTCCATAGACTCAGGTATTTCTGAAATAGGGCTTTTGTTTTCTCAATATCTGCAGGAAGGAAGAATGAGGGGAGTATCCATCATCAAGAAACCATTAGTTAACTTCATTACACTTCCCACTTCCACAATTTTATGGGTGCTTTTAGAGAACAAAAGAAGACACCCCCACCTTCCAAATACTGTTGGTTTGAATATCTACAGTGCAGTCTGGGGAGTCCTCAAAAGTAAACACAATCTACCTTTGAAAGCACAGGCTTTGAAATCTACCCTAAATAACCATAGATAAGGTGGAATTTGCATTTGGAAAGGGACCCAAATATACATTTAAAAGAGAAGTGGACGACTCTCCCCTTTATGGGGAACAACAGAGAAACAGGACCTAGAGGGAGGGAAATGAAAGGACTTTTTGTTACATTAAGTTTTAGAACTTTTAGGCTATGTCAGGGTAAGTATTGTTCCCAGAATTTTGTGCCCATTTTAAACATACATGCATATTTACATACACATACATAAATATGTACTCGATACAAGGTTAAATGTATTTCTTTGGCTTGCAATTTTAGAAGTGTGAGAGACAGTAACCATATTATTATATCATTAGGTCTTTATTTTTTTCAATATTTATTTGGTTCGGTCTTAGTTGTAGCAGGAGAGATCAGGCATTATGGTGCAATGGCTTAGCTGCCCCAGGGCATATGGGATCTTACTAGGGATCAATCCCGCATCCCCTGCACTGGAATGCAGATACTTAACCACTGGACCACCAGGGAAGTCCTTATCATGAGTTCTTAAAGGGCAGTCTTTGGAATACCTGCGTTGAATTCCAATTGTGTATATAATGAAAACCCTGATTCCTGCTCCTTCAAAAACCTTGCCAATGGCAAGCACTAAGTGGGAGTCTTTTCAACCTGCATTTCGCACCATCTGACCATAGTTTATTCTCAAAGAGCAGTGGAATCCTGTCCACACCAAAACTACCTGGAGTTTTCTCTGAAAGCAAGACTTCCTTAGTCATAGAACTGCTGGAAGATGGAACCAAGAAATCTTCCTTCTTCCTAAGTTCAGGTGAGTTTCTGAAATACTGTAAAGTTTGAACTGCGTTAGATGATTTGAGTACACTCTAAAAGTTTTTCAGTCATTACCCCATAGATTCATTTTTTTGTTGTTTTCATTTGTTTTTGTTTGGTTCACCCTTGGCAGTGACAGTGTGGAGTTCCCTGTGGACCACCAAGGAATTCCCTCTCTCTCTCTCTCTTTTTTTTAATTAGCAGCAATTAGAACCGGACATGGAACTTCTGACTGGTTCCAGATTGGGAGAAAAGTACATCAAGGCTGTATATTGTCACCCAGCTTATTTAACTTATATGCAGAGTGTATCATGCAAAATGTGGGACTGGATGAAGCACAAGTTGGAATCAAGATTGCAGGGAGAAGTATCAATATCAATATGCAGATGACACCACCCTTATGGCAGAAAGTGAAGAAGAACTAAAGAGCCTCTTGATGATGAAGAAGGAATTCACAGGGCCTTGACTCCATTTGAGGCCTGTCCGTGCTGATCGTGCTCGGTCACCTCTCCAGTGGACTCTGAACTCTCTGCTTAGTGACTGTGGGAATGACAATGGAAGGATAAGACCCCCTCTGGACAAGGGAATCTTGAAGATCACATCCAGGTTACTCATCGCTAAGAGGAAACATACCGTAATCACCCCTGCCTCCAGATAGGTCATAACTTTTCTCCATGTCTATCGGGATGTAATCACAGGCTTATCGATTATTAACTGGTTAGAACGTGACCACGGGCTTATTGATTATTAACTGTTTGGAATGTAACTGCAGGCTTATTGATTAGTCACCATCAGCAGTGATTTTGGAGGCCCCCCCCCCCCAATAAAGTCTGTCACTGTTTCCACTATTTCCCCATCTATTTGCCATGAAGTGATGGGACCAGATGCCATGATCTTAGTTTTCTGAATGTTGAGCTTTAAGCCAACTTTTTCTCTCACTTCTTTCATTTCCATCAAGAAGCTCTTTAGTTCTTCTTCACTTTCTGCCATAAGGGTGGGGTCATCTGAGTATCTGAGGTTACTGTTATTGCTCCGAGCAGTCTTGATTCCAGCTTGTGCTTCGTCCAGCCCAGCGTTTCTCATGATGTGGTCTGCATATAAGTTAATTAAGCAGACTGACAGTATTCAGCCTTGATGTCCTCCTTTCCCTATTTGGATCCAGTCTGTTGTTCCTTATCCAGTTCTGTTGCTTCCTGATACAGATTTCTCAAGAGGCAGGTCAGGTGGTCTGGTATTCTCACCTCTTGAAGAATTTTCCACAGTTTATTGCTGTCCACACAGTCAAAATCACTGCAGATGGTGATTGCAGCCATGAAATTAAGAGATGCTTACTCCTTGGAAGGAAAGTTATGAACAACCTAGACAGCATATTAAAAAGCAGAGACATTACTTTGTCAACAAAGGTCTGTCTAGTCAAGGCTATGGTTTTTCCAGTAGTCATGTATGGATGTGAGAGTTGGACTATGAAGAAAGCTGGGCACTGAAGAATTGATGCTTTTGAACGTGTGGTGTTGGAGAAGACTCTTGAGAGTACCTTGGACTGTGAGAAGATCCAACCAGTCCATCCTAAAGGAGATTTGTCCTGGGTGTTCATTGGAAGGATTGATGTTGAAGCTGAAACTCCAATGTTTTGGCCACCTGATGTGAAGAGCTGACTCATTTGAAAAGACCCTGATGCTGGGAAAGATTGAGGGCAGGAGGAGAAGGGGATGACAGAGGATGAGATGGTTGGATGGCATCACTGACTCAATGGACATGGGTTTGGGTAAACTCCAGGAGTTGGTGATGGATAGGGAGGCCTGGCGTGCTGAAGTTCATGGGGTCGGAAAGAGTTGGACACAATTGACCGACTGAACTGAACTGACACAGTCAAAGTCTTCGGTACTGTCAATAAAGCAGGAGTAGATGTTTTTCTAGAACTCTCTTATTTTTTCGTTGATCCAACAGATGTTGGTAATTTGATCTCTGGTTCCTCTGCCTTTTCTAAATCCAGCTTGAACGTCTGGAAGTTCATGGTTCACGTACTGTTGCATCCTGGCTTGGTGAATTTTGAGCATTACTTTACTAGTATGGGAGATGAGTGCATTTGTAGTAGTTTGAGAATTCTTTGGCATTGCCTTTCTTTGGGATTGGAATGAAAACTGACCTTTTTCAAGCTGTGACCAGTACTGAGTTTTCCAAATTTGCTGACCTATTGAGTTCACCACTTTCACAGCATTATCTTTGAGGATTTGAAATAGCTCAACTGCAATTCCATCACCTCCATTAGCTTTGTTCATAGTTATGCTTCCTAAGGCCCACTTGACTTCACATTCCAGGATGTTTGGCTCTAGGTGAGTGATCACACCATCGTGATTATCTGGGTCATGAAGATCTTTTTTGTACAGTTCTTCTGTGTATTCTTGCCACCTCTTCGTAATATCTCTGCTTCAGTTAGGTGCATACCATTTCTGTCCTTTATTGTGCCCATCTTTCCATGAAACGTTCCCTTGATATCTCTAATTTTCTTGAAGAGATCTCTAGTGTTTCCCATTCTAATGTTTTCTTCTATTTCTTTGCATTGATCGTTGAGGAAGGCTTTCTTATCTCTCCTTGTTATTCTTTGGAACTCTGCATTCAGATGGATATATTTTTCATTTTCTCCTTTACCTTTTGCTTCTCTTCTTTTCTCAGCTATTTGTAAGGCCTCCTCAGACAGCCATTTGACCTTTTTACATTTCTTTTTCTTGTGGATGGTCTTGATCCCTGCCTCCTGTACAATGTCACGAACTTCTGTCCATTGTTCTTTAGGCACTCTATCAGATCTAATTCCTTGAATCTATTTGTCACTTCTTCTGTATGTAAGGGATTTGATTTAGGTCATACCTGAATGGTCTAGTCGTTTTCCCCACTTTCTTCAATTTAAACCCGAATTTGGCAATAAGAAGTTCATGTTCTGAGCCTACAGTCAGCTCCCAGTCATGTTTATGCTGACTGTATAGAGCTTCTCGATCTTTGGCTGCAAAGAATATAATCAATCTGATTTCAGTATTGATCATCTGGTGATGTCCATGTGTACAGTCTTCTCTTGTGTTGTTGGAAGAGGGTGTTTGCTATGTCCAGTGCGTTCTCTTGGAAAAACTCTATTAGCCTTTGCCCTGCTTCATTATGTATTCCAAGGCCAAATTTGCCTGTTATTCCAGGTGTTTCTTGACTTCCTACTTTTGCATTCCAGTGCCCTATAATGGAAAGGACATCCTTTTTGGGTGTTAGTTCTAGAAACTTTTGTAGATCTTCATAGAACTGTTCAACTTCAGCTTCTACAGCATTGCTGGTCAGGGCATAGACTTGGATTACTGTGACAGCATATTAAAAAGCAGAGACATTTCTTTGTGACAGAGGTCTGTCCAGTCAAAGCTATAGTTTTTCCAGTAGTCACATCTGGATGTGAGAGTTGGACCATAAAGAAAGCTGAGCACCGAAGAATTGATGTTTTTGAACTGTGGTGTTGGAGAAGACTTTGAGGATTCCTTGGACTGCAAGGAGATCCAACCAGTCCATCCTACAGGAAATCAGTCCTGAATATTCATTGGAAGGACTGATGCTGAATCTGAAACTCCAGTCCTTTGGCTACCTGATGGGAAGAACTGATTCCTTGGAAAACACCCTGATGCTGGGAAATATTGAAGGCAGGAGGAGAAGGGGATTACAGAGAATCAGATGGTTGGATGGCATCACCGGCTCTATGGACATGAGTTAGAGTGAGATGTGGGCATTGGTAATGGACAGGGAAGCCTGGCAGGCTGCAGTCCATGGGGTTGCAAAGAGTCAGACACAACTGAGCGACTTCACTTTCACTTTTCACTTTCCTGCATTGGAGAAGGAAATGGCAACCCACTCCAGTGTTCTTGCCTGGAGAATCCCAGGGGCGACGGAGCCTGGTGGGCTGCTGTCTATGGGGTCGCACAGAGTCAGACACGACTGAAGCGACTTAGCAGTGGCAGCAGTGTATATTTGTCAGTCCCAGTCTCTTAATATGGTTTTCTCAGGAGGGGATTGTTGGGTCATATGGTAGTTCTATTTTTAGTTTTTTGAGAAACCTCCATACTGTTTTCTATAGTAGCTTGCCACGGTCCAGCCCCGGCAGGACCAGGAATACCCGAGGGATGAGTGGCGTCGGCGAGGAAGAAGACAGACAGACAGACACACACAGACGTTGCGTAGAAGAGGTAGCTTTTTTTTTTTAATTTTTAGGATAGCTCAGTTTTTATAGAATGAATGTTACCTCCTGCTTAAGTAACCACATATTACATCAGATATTGGTTTGTGCTTCCGTCAATATTTTTTTCCCCATGTTTTTCACCTAAGCATTCATCTAGAACGTTTCCGATTACAGGGTTTATACTTAAATGTCCCGTACATAGTCTTCTTGCCTCAATGGCCTAACATTCTCACTCTAACAAAAACAATGTTTCACAAATCTCAGATATAGTGTAAATTCTTTGGGCAATAAAACAATACATGGGAAGGGTTACAGTAACATGTTTGACATTTCTGAAAATAGTACCATAAGAAAAACCTGATATTTTTCTTTACCTGAAACCACAAAATCTCAATTTACAACAATTAACTATTAAACAGCAAAGACACCTCTAAAGCAGCAAAGCACCTCTATTAATAGTAAGATAATGGCAGTAAAGCTGATTAATATAAGTCTTCTATTAAAATCCTATATACCCCATTTTCTAATTTTACAAAAATACCCATGATATCCCATGTTGTTTAAAGAATGGGAAACAATGAACAAATAGCAGCAAGGAAATAGCAATAGTGAAAACCCTTTCAACCAAGGAGCAAGTAAACTAAAGCAGTATATCTACTTCTAAATCTAAACACCTCTACTCTTTTCTATTCTAGAACATTATAATCTTTTAAGCAAGCAGCCAAACTATACCTGTGGCCTTTTCTTCTATGACTTGATGTTTATGGTTGTGTCCTGAGCCAGAGCAATCTTGAGCATTTCCAAAAAGGCTTGGACTTTTCCAGTGAGGCCTTATTACTATATATTATAATTTCCAAAAATTAATAGAAAGCCCAACAACAGTAAGACAGAAGGAACAAAGGGACATACCGGGCCCCTGGGACAACCTCGAGGGGAAGAGCTGCCTTGCAGGTTCCTTTCTCGTCCCATCCCGGCGGCTCTGGAGGGGACATATTGGGCCCCCGGGGCAGCCCCATGTGAGGAAGAGCTGCCTTGCAGGTTCCTCTCTCGTCCCATGACCTTGTCACAGACTGGGTGCATCCCGGCGGCTCCCAACAGTAGCTGTGCCAATTTACAATCCCAACAACAGTGCACAATTTCTTAACATTGGAACTTATTCACAAACCTGAAATTAACTGGCCACTTCACCCACCACAGTTCAATGCACTCTTTTGGTATGCTACTGGATCTGGGTATTTGTGTTTTCTTAGCAGCTTTGAAACTATATTCCAGTGTCTGGATTGCTGTTGTTCAGTCATTCAGTTGTATCTGACTCTTTGCAACCCTGTGGACTGCAGCACACAGGTTTCCTTGTCCTTCACTATCTCCCTGAGTTTGCTCAAATTAACGTACATTGAGTCAATGATGCCATTCAACCATCTTATCCTCTGTTGCCTTCAATCTCCTCTTGCCCTCAACATTTCTCAGCATCAGGGTCTTTTTTAGTGAGTTTGCTCTTTGCATCAAGTGACCGAAGTATTGGAGCTTCAGCTTTTGCATAAGTCCTTCCAATGAATATTCAGGGTTGGTTTCCTTTAGGATTGACTTGTTTGATCTCCTAGCTGTCCAAGAGACACTCAAGAGTCTTCTCTAGCACCATAATTTAAAAGCATCAATTTTTCAACATTCAGCCTTCTTTATGGCCCAACTCTTATGTCTGTACATGACTACTGGAAAAACCATAGCTTTGACTATATGGATCTTTGTCAGCAAAGTAATGTCTCTGCTTTTTAATATGCTGTTTAGGTTTGTCATAACTTTTCTTCCAAGGAAAAAGTGTCTTTTAATTTCATGACTACAGTCACTGTCCACAGTGATTTTGGAGCCCAAGAAAACAAAATCTGTCACTGTTTTCACTTTCCCCCCTCTTTTTGCCATGAAGCGATGGGACTGGATGCCATGATCTTAGTTTTTTGAATGTTGAGTTTTAAGCTGGTTTTTTCACTGTCCTCTTTCAATTTCATTAAAGGGCTCTTTAGTTCCTCTTCACTTTCTGCCATTAAAGTGGTATCATCTGTGTATCTGAGGTTGTTGATATTTCTCCCAGCAATCTTTCTTTTCTTTTTTTTTTCTTTTATTTTTTAAAATTAATTCATTTATTTTAATTAGCAGATAATTACAATGTTTTGATGGTTTTTGCCAGACATCAGCATGAACTGGCCACAGGTGCACATGTGTCCCCATCCCTGAACCTACCTCCCAAATCTCTCCCCACCTATCCATCTAAGTTATCCCCTAACACTGGCTTTGGGTGCTCTGCTTTATGCACAGAACTTACACTGTTCATCTTTTTACATATATATATGTATATATTTCAATGCTATTCTCTCAGATCATCCCACCGTATCCTTCTCCCATTGAGTCCAAAAGTCTGTTCTTTATGTCTATGTCTCCTTTGCTGCCCTACAAGTAGGACCATTGGTACCATCTTTTTAAATTCTATATAATGTGCTACTATACAGCATTTGTATTTCTCTTTCTGAGTTACTTCACTCCGTATAATAGGCTCTAGGTTCATTTACTTCATTAGAACTGACTCAAATATACATTCCTTTTTATAGCTGAGTAATATTCCATTTTGTATATGTGCCACAACTTCCTTGTCCATTCATCTGCTGATGGACATCTAGGTTGCTTCCATGTCCTAGCAATTGTAAATAGTGCTGCAGTGAACACTGGGGTACATGTGTATCTCTCAATTTTAGTTTCCTTGGGGTATATGCCTAGTAGTGGGATTTCTGGATTATATGGCAATTCTATTCTGGTTTTTTAAGGAATCTCCACACTGTTCTCCATAGTGGCTGTACCAGTTTGCATTCCCACTAACAGTATAAAAGGGTTCCTTTTTCTCCACACCATCTCCAGTATTTATTGTATAGACTTTTTTTGATGGTAGCCATTCTGACTGGTATGAGATGATACCTTGCTGTGGTTTTGATTTGCATTTCTCTAACAATGAGTGATGTTGAGCGTCTCTTTATGTGTTTATTAGCCATTTGTATGTCTTCTTTGGAGAAGTGTCTGTTTAGGTCTTTGCCCACTTTTTATTGGGTTGTTTGTTTTCCTAGTATTGAGCTGCATGAACTACTTGTATATTTTGGAGATTAATTCTTTCTCAGTTGTTTCAGTTGCTTAATTTTCTCCCATTTTGAGGGATGTCTTTTCACCTTGCTTATGGCTTTCTTTGTTGTGCCAAAGCTTTTAAGTTTAATTAGGTCCCATTTATTTATTATTGTTTTTATTTCCATTACTCCTGGAGGTGGATCATAGAAGATCTTGCTGTGATTTATGTCAGCGAGTATGCTGCCTATGTTTTCCTCTAAGAGTTTTATAGTTTCTGGTCTTACATTTAGGTCTTTATCCATTTTGAGTTTATTTTTGTGTATGCTGTTAGAAAGTGTTCTAGCTTTCTCCTGGCAATCTTGATTCTAGTTTGTGAGTCATTCAGCCCGACGTTTCACTTGATGTATTCTGAATATAAGTTAAATAAGCAGGGTGACATATACAGCATTGAGGTACTCCTTTCCCAATTTGGAATCAGTCTGTTGTTCCATGTCCAGTTCTAACTGTTGCTTCTTGACCTGCATACAGGTTTGACAGGTAAGGTGGTCTGGTATTCCCATCTCTAAGAATTTTCCAGTTTGTTGTGATCCACACAATCAAAGGCTTTAGCATAGTCAGTGAAGCAGAAGTACATGTTTTTTTTTTAATTCCCTTGCTTTTTCTGTGATCCAGCATATGTTGGCAATTTGATCTTCAGTCCCTCTGCCTTTTCTAAATTCAGTTTGTACATCTGCAAGTTCTCGGTTCATGTACTGCTGAAACCTTGCTTGAAGGATTTTGAATGTAATTTTGCTAGCATGTAAAATGAGTGCAATTGTTTGAACATTCTTTGGCATTACTTTCTTTGGGATTGGAATGAAAACTGACCTTTTCCAGTCCTATGGCCACTGCTGAGTTTTCCTAATTTGCTGGCATATTGGGTGCAGCACTTTCACAGCAGCATCTTGTAGGGTTTTGAATAGCTCAGCTAGAATTCCATCACCTCAACTGGATTCATTCCTAGGAATGCTTTCTATGGCCCACTTGATCTCACACTCTAGGATGTCTGGCTTCCTGGCCTTGCTGCTGCTGGCTGCCCTGGGGTTGATCAGCCACCCCCATGGCCTGCCTCCAGCAGAGTTCTGGCTCCTGCATTTCCTCTCCTCTTTCTCCTCAGCTCATTGTCCAGGTCCAGTGAATCTGGTTGCCTTGAGGGGTGCGTGCAGTGCTTTGGGATTTCCCCCCCCCGCCCCAACCCCGTGCTCGGAACTTGGGGCCCTGTCTGGATTAAACCTGGAAAAAAGGATACCTTTCTTAGGGTCATGAAACAGAGGGCATAGGTAGGAGAGTGTGGAGCCAAGCAGAGCTAAACAGAGCTGAGAGCTATGAAGAAGCAGGAGACAGGCAGATACCTGGCTTTGCAGAGCCTTTTCTTCATTCTCTAGGTCTCAGGATGGAAACTTTCCTCCATACAGTAACCTTTGTTGTCTTCCCAATCATGGGATGAAGACTTTAAAAGTCCTAAACTCACTGATTGTCCTAAACTGTATGACTTAAGCCATTAACTGTCATTAAATTAAAGGCAGCTGTACTGTTTTTCACCCTATATTGTATCATATATAGTTTCCTAGCTAAAAACAGTTCAGTGCCAAAGAATAGCTCCTATCTGGATTGCCAAGTGCTAGAAACCACTGCTTGTTTTCACCACCCACAGCAACATTTGCATATATCTTTCATAATTTTAGTTCAGTTTCCCTGAAGAGCAAACTGACCTTTTGAAGTGACTCATGCAACTTCTCTTTACAAGTCTGACATCCCTAATGTAGTCTTCAGAGTTTTCTATAATGCTCTAACAGAAATTTTGACTTTTTTTTAATTGGTAAAGGATAACATAATTATAATAGTGTCCTAGGATGTAAAGGTAGCAGATGGAGATTTGAGAGACATTGACTACAGGTGTTCACCTACAGTTCTCAAAATGTCAGGGAATCCTTGTGCAACCCTGGCATCCTTTCAGAGGATATGCAAGGTCAAAACTATGCTCATAATAACGTTAAGACATTATTATTTTCACTCTCACAAGGGTACAGTGGGATTTTTGGCAGGTAACATGATGTATAATATTGTACCTGACTGAATGCAGAAGTGGATTTGAGAATTCAGCTCTTCTCTACTAAATCAGAGAGCAATGAAATGTGCAAAGTATAAAACAATGTTACTTCTCTCACTAGACATTTTTTAGTTTTAGGAAATAGTCATTTTTATGAAAAATATTTTTATTATTAAAATAGATTTATGATTGCTATTTTCAATAAATTACTGATTATTGAACATATTTTTCTCTGTTTTAATTTCTGGTACCGTAAATACCGGGCTTCCCTGGTGGCTCGGATAGTAAAGAATCCGCCTGCGATGCTGGAGACCTGGGTTCGATCCCTGGGTTGGGAAGATCCCTTGGAGGAGGGCATGGCAACCCACTCCGGTATTCTTGCCTGGAGAATCCCATGGACAGAAGAGCCTGGTGGGCCACAGTCCACGGGGTCACAAAGAGTCAGACACGACTGAGCGACTAAGCACAGCACACAGCGCAGTAAATACCAATACATACGTTTCCATGAATGCTCCCTGGGGTTCTTATTTTTGAGAGTGTAAAGGGGTCTTTAGTGGTTCTCTTTTGAGAACTGCTGCTGTAGGCTTGAGAATCTTTTAAACCTTGAGCAAGCCGATCTTTCTAAGTCTCGGTGTATCCTTTTATAAAGGAAGAGTGTTAGACTGGATGATTTCTAATATCTTTTTATTTTTAAACAATTGAAAAAGGCTTTCTTGCCTGTTCACAAGAGCTTTTCTTGTGAAAAGGTTTTGATGAAGGATAAACAGACGGGCATTTGGTCACCCTAAGCAAGAGGGGAGCGGGGAGATGCCCCATTAAAGTGAGTGCTTCACGTTATGCAGGTCTTGGTTACAAGGGGGATTTCTCCCCTACTTCCTGTGAGTAACTTTTTTTTTTTGTCGACCACACAGCACGTGGAACTTCCCTGTCTTGGGAATGAACCCTTGACCCCTTCAATAGAAGCACGGAGTCTTAACCAATGGACCTCTAGGGAAGTCCCTTTAAGTAACTATATTATGTTCATCTAGAAAAATAACATCTTTATCCAGTATCTTATCATTCACCTCTCTCCTGGAAATTCCAATACCTTGCACACTCTTTCCTTCAGTGACTAGCTCTCTCCCTTCTCTTGTTCTCTGATCCTTGCTTTTATTCCTTAGTCTCCTTAACTAAGGAGGAGGGTGGAAGGGTTAGTGCTGCTAACACTCATAACCAGCAGAGGATAGCAGAGAGTAGCAGAAGCGAAGTTACTAGGCTTTTCCCACTCTAGTTAAGCAATGACGTCAGCTGTTCCCATTGTAGGCCAAGCTGGGCCAGGCCAGGTGGCCGTTTTGTTTAGAACCCTAAAGAGGAGAGGAGAGGCTAAACCTAAGAAGTGTTGAGACCCCTTCACCCCTATCCAAGACGCAGCTGGAGCCAGGTTCTGGAAAGGAGAAGTGCCCAGAATGTGGGCAGGAAGAGCGTTGTGACAGCAGTTCCAGGCCACTTCCATTTTTTTTTTTTTCTCCTTTCCTTTTTTGTTTTGAGAATCTTTGTAAATTAAAAAAAAGAAGAAGTGACAGAGCAGGGTTACGAAACTGTGGTGTGTTTTAAATGTTTACCTTGAATAAGCCTCCCATTTACAGAAAACCGAAGGTCCAGTGCAATGATAGGTTCTTTTTATTTAAAATTTAAAAAAATATTAGTTATTTATTAAAAAGACTTCCCTGTGGCTTAGCTGGTAAAGAATCCGCCTGCGATGTGGGAGACCTGGATTCAATCCCTGGGTTGGGAAGATCCCCTGGAGAAGGGAAAGGCTACCCACTCCAGTATTCTGGCCTGGAGAATTTCATGAACTGTATAGTTCATGGAGTTGCAAAGAGTCGGACACGACTGAATGACTTCCACTTTCACTTTTTCATTAAAAGGGCTAAGTTATGTTTGACATATAATGTTATATTAGTTTCATATGTACAACATAGTGGTTTAATATTTTTATACATCATGAAATAATTGCCACACTAAGTCCAGTTACCATTTGTTACCATTAAAGTTATATTATTGACTATATTTTCTATCCTGAATAATACACCCTTTGATTTATTTATTTTATAACTGGAAGTTTGTGCTTCCTAATCACCTGCACCTATTTCACTTTCCCCTGCCACTACCAGTTTTTTCTCTGTGTCTATGAATCTATTCTTGTTTTTAGATTCCACATGTAAGTGAAATATGGTGTTTATTTTTCTCTGTGTGACATTTCACCTCTTGGTGGGTCCATCCATATTGTCACAAATGGTAAGATTTTATTTTATTTTTTTATGACTGAGTAATATGTGTATATACCGTATCTTCTCTTTTAAAACTAATTTATTTTTAATTGGAAGATAATTGCTTTACAATGTTGTGGTTGTTTCTGCCATACATAACCATGAAGCAGCCATAGGTTTACGTATGTTCCCTCCATCTGGAACCCCTCCCTCCTATCTCCCACTCCATCCTACCCCTCAAGGTTGTCACAGAGCATCGGGTTGAGCTCCCTGTGTAATACAGCAAATTCCCACTGGTTCTTTATTACACATAAGGTAATACATTATGTTTCAATGCTACTCTGTCAATTCATCCTACCCTCTCCTTCCCCCGCTGTGTCCACGAGTCTATTCTCTACATCTGCATCTTTATTGTTGCCCTGCACTAGGTTCATCTGTATCATTTTTCTAGATTCCATATATGTGCATTAATGTATGACAGGATCTATGTTACCTCACTACAAGTGACTAAAATTTGTTCCTTTTTATTGGCTAATAATATTCCATCGTATATGTGAACCATATCTTCTTTATCCATTTATCTGTTGATGATTGCTTCCATATTTTGAAATTTGCCATGAATATAAGGGTGCATATCTTTTTGGATGCGTGTCTTTGTTTTCTTTGAATAGCTACCCAGAGGTAGAATTGTTGGATTGTATGGTAATTCTATTTTTAATTTTTCTATACTATTTTCCACAGTGGCTGCATCAGTTTTCATTCCTACCAGGGGTACATGAGGGTTCCCTTTTCTCCACATCCTCACCAACAATTGTTGTTTTTGTCTTTTTGACAATAGCCAAGTATGAAGTGATAACTCATTGTAGCTAATTTTTAAAAAATTTATTTATTTTTTGGCCACACCATTTGACTGGCGGGATCTTAATTCCCAGACCAGGGATCAAATCTGTACCCTTGGCAGTGAAATTTCATTGTGGTTTTGATTTGCATTTCCCTGACAATTAGTGATATTGAGTATTTTTCATGTGCCTACTGGCCACCTGTATGTCTTTGGAAAAGTGTTCAGATCCTCTGCCTGTTTTTTAATGCTTTAAAAAAATTTGATATTGAGTTGTATGAACTGTTTTTATATTAATAGTTTGTATAGCAACCCCTTACTGGATATGTCATTTGCAAATATCTTATGACAGGTTTATTTTGTGTACAAAAAGAATGAAGGAAATATTTGACCTGATGCAAAATTTTGAAATTTTTCTCTTTTTAGCACAAGATCTCACTTTGGGACTCTAGGCAAAGTGGATTACATTATACTATTAGAAACATGAGCAATAGCTGTTGTTAAATAGTTGTTCTGACATTTGTTAAAATGGTAAGGGAGATTTTATTTAGGACTGCCAGGGAATTCCCTTGTTGAGTTCTTTGGCGAATGAGTGAGTATATATACATAGACATCTCTCTCTATATATATAAAATATAGTTCAGATTATATATTTGAATGCTTTATTTTTTCTAGCTTTATTGAGATATAATTGACATATAACACTGTGGAAATTTAAAATATGCATGTTGCTTTGATACATTTATATATTGAAAAATGTAATCATTCCATGTATATCCTTCTCCATCTCTGAGACCTGTCTCTGCCCCTCATCAAGGCTAATTGTGGGTGACATGACAATAGGGGCCAAGGAGGTGCTCTTAGTGTACACTTCTTACTAACACTCTCTATTCACCTTGATTCTTTTTCCAAACTCAAAACCCTGCTCTCCTTTTTACCAACATCTGTCCTCAGAGGTGGTGCTGATGGCCACCTAAGTAAAGTAAATTTAAGCCTCTGCATTTTTTACAAGACAGAAAATGATTTGTTTTGTGAACAGACAATTCTGCATGTGAACTGAGAGGCTTGAGACTCTTCCCTAATGCCCCTGCTTTTGGAAGCAAATCAGTTTTGCCCCAAAGTCAGTTCATCTAACACTGGTTTGCCCAATGTTTAATTGCATTTGCTCCAAAACTATGCAACTGACACTTAACTTTCCTGTATTTTAGGAGAGCTTCAGTCTCTTTTGCAATTTTGTATGTTAGATGATATTTCTTACTTGTCTACAATTTATTATTAATTTATTATTAATATTTTACAAAAATTTAAAGCATATATAGTATCTATCTGGCTTTATTCTCAGGTTACTAATAAGAAATGTACCTTTAGTTCTTAATATATGGTTTACTACATCATGTTTGACTCTCTTCCTTGGGATTTTGCTCTTTTTAAATGGATATTTACCAATATTCCTGTTTTGCCTACTCATATGGAGTGTGTGGGATGTGGGGCTGGCCTGCATGAGGCCCTGTTATTTCCCATCTGCTGACGTTTGTAGATGTCATTTGGGTTCATGCTAGTGAAAAGAGCATGGAGATTTTCCCGTTGTCTTACAGCTTTCCTGTTGTCTAGGTTTAATCCATTATTACAAGAGAACATGCTCTGTATGATTTAAATTCTTTGAATTACATTGAGGTTTTTTTTGTTTTCCTCAGTGGTTCAGGGCATGGTATACTTTGATAAATGTTCCAGTGTTCTCTTGAAAAAAATATATGTTTTCTACTGTTTTTAGGTAGCGTGGTCTATATATGTCAATTGAATCCAATTAGTTGATTTTGGTGTTCAGTTCTTTTATGACCTTGTGTGTGTTAGTTGCTCAGTCATGTCCAACTCTTTGAGACCCTGTTGACTGTAGCCAGCCAGGCTCCTCTGTTCCTGGGATTTCCCAGGCAAGAATACTGAAGTGGTTTGCCATTCTCTTCTCCAGGAGATGTTAAAGCTATCCTTTTTCCAATAGTTATGCATGGATGTGAGAGTTGGACTATGAAGAAAGCTGAGTGCTGAAGAATTGATGCTTTTGAACTGTGGTGTTGGAGAAGACTCTTGAGGGTCCCTTGGACTGCAAGGAGATCCAACCAGTCCATCCTAAAGGAAATCAGTCCTGAATATTTATTGGAGGACTGATGTTGAAGCTGAAACTCCAATACTTTGGCCACCTGATGCGAACAGCTGACTCATTTGAAAAGAACCTGATGCTGGGAAAGATTGAAGGTGGGAGGAGAAGGGGACAGCAGAGGATGAGATGGTTGGATGGCATCACTGACCCAATGGACATGAGTTTGAGTAAACTCTGGGAGTTGGTGATGGACAGGGAGGCCTGGCATGCTGCGCCCATGGGGTCACAAAGAGTCAGACACGACTGATAGACTGAACTAAACTGAACATCCTTTTTTGCCTCTAGCAATTTTATTTTCTTGCAACATTTTTTATCTGTGCTCTTGGTGGTTCTGGGTTGGAGATGTTGGGGGAGTAAAAACACTTTTTCCTTCATCTTTTTCAATTCTTAATTGGGACCCCTGTAACTAAAGATAGGTTAACACAAGAAAAGTGTATGGATTTATTTAATGTAAACTTTACTTCCTTGGTGCTCAGATGGTAGAGTCTGCCTGCAATGATCCTTGGGTTGGGAAAATCCACTGGAGAAGGGGATGGCTACCCACTGCAGTATTCCTGCCTAGAGAATTCCTTGGACAGAGAAGCCTGGTGAGCTACATCCATGGGGCTGCAAAAAGTTGGACACAACTGAATGACTAACATTTTACATGACATGAGAGCCTTCATAAGGAAATGAAGACCTGAAAAGGCAATTAAACATAAACATGATAGAATTGTTGAAAAGTGGAAAGTCATGGAAAGATGTGACCAGACAGAAAAAGGGTATGAGCTAAGTGCAGTAAACTAGGGGGAACTTAGCAAGGCTTGTTCATTGATTTCTCTTTGTATCCCTTTAGGATGAGGATGTGCCTTTCTACCAGGTATAGGGAAGGTCGTCTTACCTGAGGATTTTATGACGTGCTTTGAGGAAAGGTTGGAAAGTCCTTCCTGCACATCCCATTTTTAAATTCCTTCAGCTCAATATATTCAACATACCAAGGTGCTACATTTTGGGGAGGATGAACTGAGTTTCATCACAGGAGTCTTTAGTGCCCTTCCTGGATATGTAGGAGGTAATAAGGAAACCCAGGAGCCTTTCATGGCTCAATGAAACTATGAGCCATGCCATATAGGGCCAACCAAGTCAGACAGGTTATGGTGGAGAGTTCTGACAAAACATAGACAACTAGAGAAGGAACTGACAAACCACTTTAGCATTCTTGCCGTGAGAACCCCATGAACAGTATGAAAAGTCAAAGAGTTAGGACACTGAAAGATGAACCCCCCAGGTTGGTAGGTGTCCAATATGCTACTGGAGAAGAATAGAGAAATAGCTCCAGAAGGAATGAAGAGGCTGAACCAAAGCGGAGAGCTTATTGTGGTGGCTTCTCTTGTTGCAGAGCATGGTTCTAGGGTGAGTGGGCTCAGCAGTTGCTGTTCCTAGGCTATAGAGCACAGGCTCAATAGTTGTGGGACATGGGCTTAGTTGCTCTGTGACATGTGGGATCTGCTCAGACCAGGGATTGAACTTGCGTCTCCTGCATTGGCAGATGGATTCTTTGCCACTGAGCCACCAGGGAAGCTCGATATCATGTCTTATACTTAAGAGTTTAGGCTATTTTTAGTTTGTTTTTTATATGATGTGACAAAGTGTTCTAACGTCTTTGATTTACATGCAGTTGTCCATTTTTCCCACACTGCTTACTGAAGGGACTCTTTTCTCCACTGTATATTCTTACCTCCTTTGTTGAAGATGAATTTTTAAAATTAATTAATTAATTAATTTAAAATTTTTATTTATTTGACTGCACCGGGTCTTAGTTGCAGCATGTAGGACTTAGTTCCCTGGCCAAGGATCGAACCTAAGCCCCCTGCATTGAGAACCCAGAGTCTTAGTCACTGAACCACCAGGGAAGTCCCCCAAAATTAATTGATATGTGGGTTTATTTATATGTGATATGTGAGTAATTGGTATGTGGGTTTATTTCTGGATTCTCTATTCTGGGAGAACTAGGGGTTATCTATTTATTTATTTATTTTTGGCTGTGTTGGGTCTTCATTGCTGCACACGGGCTTTCTCTAGCTGCAATGAGTGGGGATTTCTCTTCATTGTGTTACACGGGCTTCTCATCATGGTGGCTTCTCTTGTTGGGGAGCACAGGCCGGAGAGCACACAGGTTTCAGCAGATGTGGTCCGTGGCCTCTAGATTGAGGGCTCAGTAGTTGTGGTGCAGGGGCTTAATTGTTCCACGTCATGTGGAATCTTCCCAAACCAGGGATCAAACCTGTGTCCCCTGCGTTGGCAGGTGGAGTCTTAGCCACTGTACCACCAGGAAAGTTCCAGAAGTAGGGGTTCTTAATTGTATTAGTTTTCTATGGCTGCCATAACAACTTGTCACAAACTTATTGGCTTGTAGCAATAAAAAATCTTATGGTTCTGCAGGTCTGAATTCAAATATGGGTCTCGCAGTGTTAAAATCATGGTGTCAGCAAGGCTGCCTTCCTTTCTGGAGACTCTAGGGGAGAATCTGTTTCTTTGCCTTTTCCAGCTGCTAGATGTCTCTTTTTCCATGTGTCCTTGCATCAGATCACTTTGAATTTTTCTACATTTCTCTTCCACTTATAAGGACCCTTGTGATGATATTAATCCCACCTGGATGATCAAGGATACTCTCCTCAATTTGTCACCTTATTAGCAAACTTGATTTATCTGCTGCCTTAATTCCCCTTTGTCATATAAGGTTATATATTCATGATTTATGGGGATTAGAATGTGGATATGCTGGGAGGGAGTGCATTATTGTGCCTGCCCCACTAACTTCCCCTTGCTTTGGAATGCTTTCATTCCATGTTACTATATTCAAATGTTTGTCATTATCTTTTATTTGCCAGATGCCTTTACTTCTTTTGTTTTTCCCTCCTGCATTATCTTTACATAGTTTCCATGATCATTCTTTAAAAAAAATTATCACTTTTCTTTAAAGTAATGGAGTTTTTCCTGGACAGTGTTTTTTGAAAAACTGAATCCGCCTGCAATGCAGGAGACTTGAGTTCGATCCCTGGGTTGGGAAGATCCCCTGGAGAAAGGAAAGACTACCCACTCCAGTATTTTGGTCTAGAGAATTCCATGGACTACAGTCCATGGGGTCTCAAAGAGTTGAACATGACTGAGCAACTTTCACTTCACTTCATTTCAATTGGAGGAAGAGGTAGCATATATCCCCGAGGCTTCTGTGCGTGTAGTCCGGGGATCTGTTAACTTGGATGGGAAACATTTTGATCTTGATTTTTCTCTAATGAATGCAGGCAACACAGCCCATGTATCCTATACATTTGTCACCAGTGGAAATTAGAGTTATTTTCATATCATTTTACAGAAAGGCCAAAATACCAGTTACTCTCATCATTTCTTTCAAATTATGAATTATTGGGCATAAATACCACAAACTTAAAAAGTATTTTGGTACCTCTATTTCAACGTCTTCCTTTGTGATCTTATGTGCTTTATTTTATGCACTTGAATGTATTCTTCTGAGAAGGGACTCATGCACATCAGCAGGCTTGCATCATGGGTACAACCTTCCTGCCTTTTGTCCCATTCTCACTGTTCCTCTCAGCTGGGTGTGGGCCCCTTCCAAAAAACAGGAAGTTCCTTGACTTGTGTCAAAACTCTTCACATCACAGATTTTGGGTGATTTAGCTTGGATTTCTCCTTAGCTGACCAGTGTCAGCAAGAATCAGTCTTCTATTGGTTCACTCACAGTTTCTCCCCACACTAGTAGCAGATAACCACTCACTCTTGAAAATGTATGTCCCCGTTATATCCCAACATCCTGCCACTACTGCGGTCCACAGGGTTCAAAGATGTTTGGCGATTTGCCCAAACACTCACACCCTTGAAATTGCAAGGAGAGTGGGACTGGGGTTGCTGTTGCCCACTAGTGTGTGTTCCCTACTCTAGAAAACTCTGGATTCTCTTTATTTTCTTGCAGATGTTCTCTCTCATTATGTCTCTCCTCACCCCAGTTCCAGGCTTCAAGAGCCCTGGGCCCTCTCATGATTGGTGACTTCATAGAAGTGGAAGTTCTTTTTTTGTTTCTCTGTGGTTCTGAATTAATTTCAGAGGAGACACAAGAGTTAGAGGTTTCTCTTCCTCCTCTCTTTAATAGAAAATCGTTTTAGCTTTTTTCCATAACTTTTAAAAGGTTTTTGAGGTTCATCATGTCCTTGCCTTCTATGGACAATGTGCTCAGTTGCTCAGTCCTGTCCAACTCTGTGACTCCATGGACTGTAGCCTGCCACGATCCTCGGTCCATGGGGGCTTCATTATAATAGAGACAATACAGAATTGCATGAAACAGAAATGTCTTCTTCTTCCCACACAGTAACCTCTTGAGGGATGATCTTGGAAGCAAAAATGTGGTGTGTGTCTGTTTTCATCTTTTCTCTGTATCTATATAAACATTTTAAGTATTGCAATTGATCCACAATTGCAATATACCCCCTATAGAAGTAGCTGGTATAGTGAAATATAATTGCTTATTTTTAACTGAGTGCTAGGAACAGAATTTATACTCCTTTATTCTTCTGGGTTAAACGAGAGAGAGAGAGAGAAAATGAGGAGTGGAAATGTATAACATAATTAGTATTCTTCTTTTTTATTGTAGAAAATATATATAACACACAATTTTCCATTTTAATTATTTTTAAGTGTGCAGTCCAGCAGTGTGATATACATTCACATTGTCGTGCAGCCATTAACATCACCCATCTCCAGAACACTTCATCTTTTTTTTAATCTGGCCTCACCATGCAGTTTGTGGGATCTCAGTTCTCAAACCAAGGATTGAACCCAGGCCCTTGGCAGTGAAAGCACAGAGTCCTAACCATTGGACCACCAGGGAATCCCAAGAACTCTTCACCTTGCAAAACTGAAACTTTTTCACCATTAAATGTGTCCCTGTTTCCCCCTCCCCGGCCACCATTCTTTCTGTTTCTGTGAATGTGAATATTCCAAGAATCTTATATAAGTGGAACTGCATGTGTTTTTTACATAATTATCTTATTTCACTTAGTGTATTGTCATCATGGTTCATGCTCTAATATATGTCAGAACTTACTTTTAAAGACTGTATAATATTCCATGGTATGTATATAATACATTCTATTAATGTATTCACTAGTTGATAACACTTGGGTTGCTTCCACCTTTGGCTGCAAACACAGGTGTATTAAAATGACTTTTTAAATACATATAACTGAACCTTACCAAATATCTCTTCTTTCTGATGAAAAAACTTGAAATGTTTATTTTCTTTGTTTAAAGATAAGACATTCAGTTATAAGATGAATTAACTTGTGGGGACCTCATATATAGCATGATGACTAAGAGTTAATAATACCTATTTATACTTGATTGCTGAGAGTAATCTTAAATATTCTCAACACACATACAACACACACAATTCTCAACACACACACACACACAAAGGTAACTATGTTAAGTGATGGATGTGTTAACTAATCTTATGGTGATCATTTCACAATATATAATGTGTACCAAATCATGTTGTACACTTTAAACTTGCACAGCGTTATTTGTCAATTATATCTCAATAAATCTGGGGGTGGGGGTGGGGAAGATATGACTGAGGAGTTAGGAATTCAAATTCAAATTCCAAGCAAGCAAATATAAATAGAAGGTATGGGCTGAATCTAAGAGGTTGGAGGGAGTGATGGAGACTGCAGAAAACTGAAGTTAGCTCAGTGTGGCTTCCTCTTCTAGCTCCTGGTTCCATATTGAAGGAGTGCTGCTTGGAATGGTTCTAGAATTCTAAGTTTTAGACAGAAAGCTGACATCTGTTTTATGGAAAACCTCAGATTTTGTTTGTTGGCAACCAGTTTTAAAATGTAAATATACTGTGAGGCCAAAAATTTTGCCTCTAACCCTCACAGCTAAGGATTTGCCTTCTTTTCCTAAGGAAGAATTAATTAAACATTCATTTTAGGGAATTCCCTGGTGGTTCAGTGGTTAGGACTCCAGTGCTTCCACCGCAAGGGACATGGGTTCGATCCCTAGTTGAGGAACTAAGATTCTGCAAGCTGGATAGCATGGCCAAAACAAAAAACAAACAAACAAACAAAAAAAAAAAACCACCACCTATTTTAAAGGAGATAAAATGGAAAAAGGCACCAAAATTATGCCAAAAGAAAAAAATTCCAGGAGAGATTGGATTTACCCTTTTATATGTGAAAGTGTTTGTATTTTATCAATATAATAAAATATAAATGACTTGGTTACTTTTTTCAACTGAGTAGTGAACGGTGAGGAAACGGTAGTGGCTGGCAACTGTGGTATTTTTAGAACAATTTAACAGTCCTTAGGGCACTGATGCCCAGCTCTGAGCCCAGGCACAGGTTTTCAGCCATAGTATGTCTGTAAGTAGTGAGTATTAGCTCAGTGTTGACTTCAGGGAAATCAAAACTCACAGAGAAGTCAATCACACCTCAACAAAGGCATGTAAGTATAAGTTGCCTTTGGTTCTAAGGAACAGAAGAGTCCTATTAAATGGGCATTTTACTGTTGGGCTGGTTGCTTCAGTGGACATGTTCCTTCCACCCCCAGCTCTGCCATCCTTAGAGTGTTTCATGCTCCCTTATGCAGTTCGGAGCATCGTATCCCAATGTGACCACATATACTGGCAGCAAATGGCCAAATATGGAGATTCTTTAGAGCAGATTTTTTTCTGTGGAGTCTGAGTTTTTTAACCAGAACTTACTCACCAGCCCACTCCTTAAACAGCAATTATTAGGAGGACTGGATCTAGTGATTGAGTTATATAAACCGGAATACACCCCTTAAATTGAAGGAAAGAGTTAAATTTTCCCAAGTCCTATGAGGAAGAGGTGAATTCTTGCACAAAATTGAGTTCCTTTTAGCAAGAAAGAAGGTGGCCACTGGATGGTGGTCTGACCATCCGTAGAATCTGTTCCACTTCTGTGAAATTCTACACTCATCACAGGGTGTTTGGCCTTTTGCAGTTCATGTCTTGACGTGGATTAGAAGGCGTAGGAGAAAGAATCAGCACCTAATGGGGGAGAAGCAATAAAAGGAGTGTTATTAGTTAGAGGATTGGGGTACTGATGGAGGCTGGAAAAGCAGGGAAGCCCGACTGTCGCTGTCATCCTATTTCAAGGCCATCAAACCCACCAACCTGATAGCTGTGCTCGGTAGCATTCTTTTTTTTTTTTTTCCCTGTTTTAATTTCAAAGTTATATATGCTTATTGGGAAAAAGCCAGTCAATGAAGAAATATATATTGTATGACATACTCAATGAAAGTCCTTTGTATTAAAGTAGAAAATAAAAATCCTCTATGTGTTCTAACTTCATGTTTGTAGTTTCAGATACAGTTCTTCCAAATTTGTCTATACCGTGTATTAATAAGAAGGCAATGGCACCCCACTCCAGTACTCTTGCCTGGAAAATCCCATGGACGGAGGAGCCTGGTAGGCTGCAGTCCATGGGGTCGCGAAGAGTCAGACATGACTGAGCGACTTCACTTTCACTTTTCACTTTTATGCATTGGAGAAGGAAATGGCAACCCACTCCAGTGTTCTTGCCTGGAGAATCCCAGGGATGGGGTTGCACAGAGTCGGACACGACTGAAGTGACTTAGCAGTAGCAAGTACATATATATATATATATATTTAAAAAATAAGTAATCATATCTTCAACAATGTAATGTCTGATAGAATAATATTCAGCAGGAAATAATTTAAGATTTCCAGGCATGAGGAGTTAAGCTCCAGGACGCCCTTCCAGCCTTCGAGTCAGACCAAGGCTGACCACTAAAACTCAGTTGTGATATACTTTTACTATTTTGTACTATCCCCACATGTGGCTACTGAGCCCTTATCATGCCACCAGTCCAGCCAGAACTGAATTGATTTTTAAAAAATATTTATTTATTTATTTGTCTGTGCCAGGTCTTAATTGCGGCATGTTCAGTTTTTAGTTAGCCTCACCGTTAGGACTCAAGCAATCAAACTATTTTTTAAAAATGTTGACTTATTGATTGATTTTTGACGGTGCTGGGTGTTCATTAGTGAAGTTGCTCAGTCGTGTCCTACTCTGCGAACCCAAGGACTATAGCATATCAGGCTCCTCCGTCCATGGAATTTTCCAGGCAAGACTACTGGAATGGGTTGCCATTTTCTTCTCCAGGGGATCTTCCTGACCCAGGGATCGAACCTGGGTCTCCCTTATTGAGGGCAGACCGTTTACCATCTGGCATTGCTGCATGCTTTTCTCTAGTTGCCGTGCACCAGCTTCTCATTGTGGTGGCTTCTCTCGTAGAGCACAGGCTTCAGTAGTTGCAGCAAATGTGTTCAGTAGTTGTACCGCCTGGTCTCTAGAACACAGACTCAATAGTTGTGGAGTATGGGCTTAGTATTTCCACAGCATGTGGGATTTTCCCTAATCAAGGATCAAACCTGTATCTCCTGCATCATCAGCAGGTGGAGTCTTCACCACTGAGTCACCAGGGAAGCCTTATGCAAACTCTTAGTTGTGGCATTTGGGATCTAGTTCCCTGATCAGGGAGCAAACCCCCTGCTTTGGGAGTGTGGAGTCTTAGCCACTGGACCACCAAGGACGCCCCCCTGAATCATTAATTTTAATTAATTTAAGTTTACATTTCAGTAGCCATGTGTGACTAGACCAGTAGCTACTCTATTGGTTAGTGCAGGGTTGACGAATGGAAAGTGACAGCAATGCCTACAGCCTAAAAGAGTATCTTTGCTAGGAAAGCAATGTGCCTCTGGCTTCTCATGTAGAACTGAAACTACTTTCCCCACAGGCTCAGGAAGGGCAATTAGCATACCACCTTAACTGTGTGGAGGTCGAGGGAAGGGCAAGATGGATGAGGATTTGGAGGCATTCAGGCCCAGAGATACATGCAGTATTTAGGGTAACTTGCACTGTTATTGCTGTTTTGCTTCGGACTTTTCAATAGAATCTTGACTTTAAATGTTTGGGATCTTTGTCACCATGCCTATACTTTCATGTCTCATGTCTGGAATTTTTTTTTGGTTCAGAAAAACCCGTATGTCATTTCCTCATTTTGCTCCGACCTGTATCATCAGGGATGGCTCATATGTACTTGGAGGTGGGTTGGGGCAACATGTGGATTTACTTTCATTTTGGTTTGGTTTCCTGTAGAAACCAATTCAGTTTAGAAAGAGTTTGTGGCAAATTTGGGTTTAGAACCTAATACCCAGAACTCCAGTCAACTCTGCTTTACAGAAGTGAGTTGCAGGTGTTTCATGGGTATAATTGTTTTTCTTTGGTACACAGTATTCGTTGTTATTTGCCAAGGTTTTAGGAGGGAGTCATGAATAGATAGAAAGAGAATCGTTATATTCTATTTTTATGGCCTTCTTTATTATTTGTACTGATTTTGATAGTTCCATATCTGAAACAATGATTTCAGAATGCAGAATAACAGGCAAAATATGGTGTTTTTTTTCTTCTTCTTCTTTTTCTTGATTAGTTTTTATACATGATTAGAGTATTGTTTCAAAATTCTGGAATGACATTTGAACTCTGCTTTCTACCCTCTCAGTTACTAGTTGATTGATCTGCTATCTCTCTCTGTAACCTCAGCATCTGGAGTCCTCACAGCTCCTGCATGCACCCTGGCCTTTAACGCATGCAGAGCTTGAGACTCAGGTCTGCTATCCTGCCCTTGCTTCAGTGGGAGTAGATGCCTCTCTTTGATCTCTCAGAGTGATAGCTTATGGTGAACGATGTCAGATTTGTGATCTCCAAAGAAGATTTAGCTTCAGGACCAGGGACCAGCCTTGATCACTCAAGAGCTTTTGTATAGCAGAGTTTTATTAAAGTATAAAAAGAGACAGAGAAAGCTTCTGACATAGACATCAGAAAGGGGGTGGAAAGTGCCCCCCTCCCTAGTCTTAGCAAGGGAGCTATATACTTTTAAAATTGATTATTATAGTAAATCAGAAGAATGTATCAAGGTGTTAAGGGTCTTACTAAACCCACTCTCACAATTTGCATTTTAAGATGACAGAATTAGAACTAACAATAGAAAGATCTTACCAGATCCACTCCCATAATATACACTTTAAGATAACAGGATTAGTCAGAAGGTTTTCAAGAAGGAGAAACTGTCCTCAAGCTGGATATATTGTTGTTATATAATCCTTAGTACAGAGTTTAAGCTGAGCTGTTTTACTGTGTAATCATCAGCTCTGGGCTTAAAGAAAAAAAACGTTTATGTGACTAAGGAATGTAGAAAAAATGTCCTTTTCTCCTCCTTGGGAACTCCAGATCCCTATCTCCTCTTCGAGAGCCCCAGACCCCTCTCTCCTCCTAGGGGACCCGGACTTCTTATCAGCCTGCCTAGGAACTGACTCTCTCAAGAGCATTTTGCACACCATTCTGTAACAGCAGGAGGAGGAGGAGCTAACCACTGATACCAGTTTCTGTGATTCAGGCTCTGTTCCAAAGGCCTCACATTTACCCATTTGCTCAGTTCTTATCTCTGACTGGTGCTATTGTCATCCCCATTTTACAGATGAGGAAACTGAGACACAAAGAGGCAAAGTCATCTACCAATGCCCCAGTACCCTTCTGTCAGACTCGAATGCTTTTCCTTCTTGCTCCAAGTTTCCTGCACTCCCTGGGGTGCTGACTGCCTCTCACTGACCATGTTCTATGGAACTCATGCCATTGTTGGACTGTGGTCCTGCAGACATGGTAACAGTTAGAAAAGCAGGTCTGGGTGTGTCTCTTCTCTAGCTCTTGTTGGGTAAGGCAAGCTGCTATTCAGCTTTGTGTTCATGCTTGACACACACTAGGTACTCCATAGATTTTAGTTGAACAAATAAGTCAGTGAGTCAGAAAGTAGAGTTTGTGCCTATCCAAAGGAATTGAGATCAGGATCTTGAAGAGATATTTGCTCCCATGTTCACTGTGGCTTTATTCACAATATCCAAGACACAGAAACAGCATAAGTGTTCATAATTAGAAGAATGAATAAAGACAACAAAAGCATCCATCAGTAGATGAATGAATAAAGAAGATGTGATATATATATATATATATATATATATATATATATATATATATATACACATACATATATATATATATAATGTTGGAGTATACATATATATTGGAATATATTATGGGAATATATCCTGGACTATATATATTCTATATATATGGAATATTTCATATACATATATGAAAAATATCACAATGGAATGTTATTCAGGCATGATAGATAAGGAAATCTTACCATTTGCAACAATATGAATGGATGTTGATGACATAGTGAAATAAATGAGAGGAAAGAATACCAAATGAAATCACTCATGTAGGATTTAAAATAGTCAAACTCATTGAAACAGAGTAGTATGACAGTTTCCAGGGGCTGGGGAGGGACAGAAAGAGGGAAATGTTAGAGAGTGGGCAGTTTCTATTATGCAAGATGGATAAGTCCTGGAGATCTGCTATACAGTATAGAGCCTGTAGCTAATAATACTAAATTGTGTACTTAATATTTGTTTATGGTAGATCTTATATTGTGTTCTCACCACACACACAAAGTCAGTTTTTCCCACATAATAGGGTGGGGAGAAACTTTGGGAGGTGATAAATATGCTTATAGACTTGATGGTGGTGATGGTTTCACAGGTATATACTTACCTCAATTAAGTGGTGAAGAAAAATAACAGTCAGTGGTTACTGTATTGTCTACTGACCTCCTCCATGTGACAGCTTGGAAGTGAATGGGATCTGCAGTTTGATAACCAGGTTATGCTTTCGATTGTCTGTTTTTGCTGCTATGGTATTCTCCATCACAGCCCCCTCAGTGTCATCAAAACACTCATATGGCTGTTGTCAGAGTCAGAGGGAACATTCATTGAGCAGCAGTTGAATTTCCTCCCCTTTTCTACCCCAGTGGCCATTGAGGAGAGGCCAGGTATCTCTGGCTATAAGCAGGCTCAGCTTTGAGAGCTTCAGTTTGGAAAATCCAGTGATGTGAGTAACCGTTAGTCTCTGCTTTTGCCTGTGATGCAATCCTGTTTGCTCCAAACTGAGACCACATCCTTCCTGCTGGGTTGTGACTGCTATAAATTCATCTAGTTTCTTCTCCAGCTGTTCCTGAGGCTGACGTCTGGGTGAGTCCAGCTCTTTGGAGCGGGTGGCTGAAATAGCCTGGGGAAGAGTGGGGAGATTGTTTCAAGGGGCAGAATTTGGCTAGAGGTTCCTTCTGACAGCCTTCAAGTCTATCCTTCAACATGTTCTGGAACGTTTCTTTCGTGTTTATCAATGTTTGGTCACTATGTGTGCCAGTGCATGTGTGTGGGGAGTGGGGGTCAGGAACAGTGAAGTGGCTCACGCTCACTCCCCCAGAAAGTGGATGGATGGGATGCATGTAAGGAAACGAGCATATTTAGAAACCAAGGGACAGAGAATGTAAAGGTCAGGGTTGGGGAGCACTAAGGTTAGGGATAGGGTAGCACAGAGGAGAGGCAGAGTCCAGATGTGGATGGAAAGATTGATGCAGTGGGACCTGGGAGGGTCGGCAGAGCTGGTGGATCTGTCTGGAGTACCCCCTCTCCTCCTGCCACCTGCCAAATGCATAGGGGATGGACTTGACAGGGGTTGGCGGAGAGTGGGCGATGCAAGACGTTAGGAGTGGAGAGGCAGGAATGGAGACAGAAGGAGAGTTGAACATGTTTGAGATGTCTTGAACATTAAACTGGGTTTTTATGAATTCCAGTTTGGAGAGTTCAAAAGCTTCATAAGCTTTCCCTGGTGGCTCAGACGGCAAAGAATCTGCCTGCAATGAAGGAGACCTGGCTCATAGGGCTTCTCCCTTCCTGTGATCCTTTTCTAAATTCAATAATATGAAGAGATCAATTCCAAACAAAGCCAATGTGCTCATCCATCCAAAATCTAGAAATTGTGAATGATCAAGAGATATAGCAGTTGATTTCAAGTCTTTGTGGAACTTGAAGTCTAGTTAGGAAACCGAGACATTGAACACTACAATGTGATTGAACACTACTCTGTGTGATAAAACCTGGGAAAGTGTTTTTGTTTTTTAACAATCTGATTTTTGGTTTTCCCTGGTGGCTCAGATGGTAAAGAATCTGCCTGCAATGCAGGATGGGTTCGATCCCTGGGTCAGGAAGATCCCCTGGAGAAGGAAATTGCAAACCACTCCAGTATTCTTGCCTGGAGAATTCTAAAGAAGCCTGGTGGGGTCACAAAGAATTGGACACAACTGAGCAACTAACACTTTCACTTTCATCTATATTTTTTATCATCTTCAACCATTTCTTCCTCCTACTTGACTGAGATACCTACTTAAATGGTGGAAGAAATGTTCTCACACATTTTTATGCCGAGAAAAATGCAATGTTAGGGGCATGACTCAGAAATCAGTGACCATAGTGTAAATCTTGCCTTTGTCCCTCCTGGCTGTGAAACTCTGGGCAAGTCACTTAGCCTAAGACTCAGTTTCTACTTCCATACCATGGAACTAGGAATATAATTTTTCAGTTTTATGCATCAGTACAATACCTAACTCATGAGAAGCTCTCAATAAATGTGAGTTCTAATAATTATTATAATTGTGAATTTTGCAAGGAGAGATTAAAGAAATGTATATATTTATCATTCTTCCTTATCACCCCAAGGTCCATCCCATTTCAGTTTTAATCAATCAATGTGTTGATAAAGGGGTTGTTGCAGGTTATGCCTTCCTCTGCCTGCTTCTATGTTCTCTTTCCTTCCCTCTAGACATATGCTGTTCTGTTATCACCATAATTACTCATTCCTGGCATCCTTTCTTCTCTTGTCCCACATTCATCTTTCCTTGGTTCAAAACAGAAACAAGAAACCAGAGTCTTTCAGTTGGAAGGAAGGTAAAAAAATCTTTTCCACTCTGCCATTTTATAGATGGGGAAACTGAAGTTGAACAATAGTGGAGAGATCGTCCAGGGTCATCCATAGCCAGTAATCAGTGGGATCAAAGTTCTCTTGGTGATACATCAAGGTGGCATCAGGAAGCGGTTTAAGACTGCATTGCACTGTTAATGTGATTGTGTTGGTGATTTTGTTTCTCTCCATAGGGGCACCTTTCTTCCATGGCTCAGGACACACACCTGGGTCGAGCCAATAGGAAAACTTTCTGGTAAGAATTTGACTCACTTTTAAAAGCTAAAGGTGGCAACTTGTTAGAATCTAGTGATATTTTTTTTCCCTTTCAATTTTCTGGGTTTTTGATACTTTAGTTCTCTCTGAGGGTAAATTTCTGAAAAGACTTCTTAACCATATGCTGTTTGCACCACCCAACTTCCAAGTGTGGATTTATGCCCAAGGACTCTGACTGGGGCTGCTGATAAGCATGGTAAGTGTTCGCTGCAAGCTGGCTCGTTACCTGGAGGACCTGGAAGACATAGACTTTAAGAAATTCAAGATGCATTTAGAAGACTATCCCAGTCAGAAGGGCTGTACCTCAATTCCTCGGGGTCAGACAGAAAAAGCAGATCATGTGGATCTAGCCACGCTGATGATTGATTTCAACGGGGAAGAGAAGGCATGGGCCATGGCCAAGTGGATTTTTGCTGCAATCAACAGGAGAGACCTTTACGAGAAAGCTAAGAGGGATGAGCCAGAATGGGGTGAGTGGAATGAAGACTGTACTTTTTTAAAATCATGATAAAATATACATAAGATAAAATTTACTATCAGCCATTTTTAGTGTATGATGCAGTGGTGGTAAGCTCATTCACACTGTTGTTCAATCAATCTCCAGAACGCGTTTTCATCTTGCAAAACTCTGCACCCATGAAACAATTCTACCCTCCCCTCAGCCCCCGACAACCACTTTCTGTTTCTATGAATTTGACTATTCTAGTACCTTTTATAAGTGGAATCATAGAATATTTGTCTTTTTGTGTATTAGCATAAACTTCCTCAAGCTTCACGCACATTGTCTTATATGGCAGGATTTCATTACTTTTTAAGGTAGAATACTATTTTGTGGTATGTGTATACCACAGTTTGTTCATTCATTCATCCATCATTGGACTTTCTAATTGCTTTTAGCTTTTGACTATTGTGAATAGTGTTTCTATGAATATGATTGTACAAATCTCTTTGAGATCTCGCTTTCAATTCTTTTGGGTTTATTTCCAGAAGTGGAATTACTGGCTTATATGGTAATTCTAGTTTAATTTTTTGAGGAATTGCCATAATGTTTTCCACAGTAGATGCACCATTTTACATTTCCACTAACAGTGCACAAGGGTTCTAATTTCTTCACATCCTTACTAACATTTATGTTTTCTTTTTTTGACAGTAGCAGTCCTAATGGGTTTGAGATGGTATCTCATTTGTATTTCCCCATTGACTAGTGATATTGAACCTCTTCTCATGCGCTTGTTAGTCATTTGCTTATCTTTGGAGAAATGACTATTCAAGTTCCTTTCCCATGTTTTAAATGGGATGTTTGTCTTTTGCATGGTGAGGTTCTTCCTTCTGGCTTAGTGTTCTGAGCAAGGGAAGGGTACAAGAAAGGACTCAGAAGAACCTAGAAAATCACAAGATGATGATGTTGAACTAGTGAAAAAGAGTAATAAAAATGAATCAGTGTTTCTGAAACAGACAAAAATGATGGTATATATGTAGTACATCTATGCCATTTGAAGTCAGTTTTATAGACTTAAACTCCTGTTTTCTAATGAATTATTTTCTATTTACCCTGTTTTTTCTTCTAACCTTGTTTTGTCCACATTGGCATATCTACAGTTAATTAAAAAGTATTTATACTGGCAAATATAAAATAGATCAGCAGATCACAAGCAGAGTGAGGTGGGGGAGAAATATGGATCTAATGAGGGAGATAAAAAATAGGGGCATGAAGGCAGGTGTATTTATCAGTGTGATGTTGTAAACAAATTGTTTATAACAGCATAATTATAATTGTGTCAGTACTGACATCCTCAGTAACCATGTTAAAGTGTAATAATCGAGGTTGCTTCTCTGGTGGCTCAGATGGTGAAGAATCTTCTTGCAATGCGGGAGACCTGAGTTCGATCCCTGGGTTGGGAAGCCCCCTTGGAGAAGGGAATGGCAACCCACTCCAGTATTCTTGCTTGGAGAATTCCATGGACAGAGAGGAGCATGGCGGGCTACAGTTCATGGGGTCGCAAAGAGTCAGACAAGACTGAGGGGCTGACACTTTCACTTTCAATCATGGTTGCAGAAGTAGTTCACTAAGCAACTTTTATGGATTTTATTTATTCCTCACAAGAACCCCTGGAGGCCTGTGCTTTTTCAAATAAGTTTTCAATTTCATTATACTAAGTGAAATAAGTCAATCACAAAAAGACAAATATTCTGTGATTCCATTATAAGAGGTACCTGGAGTAGACAAATTCATAGAGACAAAGTGGTGGTTTCCAGTGGCTGCAAGGAATGGGGAATGGAGAACTGTTGTTTAATGGATATAAAGAATTTCATTTTCACAAGATGAAAAATAATTCTGGAGAATGGTTGCAAAACCATGTGAAATGAGCCCGGAAAAAGTTACAGTTGTCCATGGCTCTGTTCTAACCAGAGCCAAGCCTCGATTCAATGCCAAGTGTCTCTTTGGTGGAATAACCATTATGCCATTTGGCTTGTACATGTAGGTTTTGGGGGTGGAAGGATTACACCTAGGGTTAGAAGTTTTTTTTTTTTTTGTGGGTTTTGTTTTTTGTTTCAGGGGGCTGGCTAGTGTTACATTTTAGGTAAAAATTAAGTTTTGGTCTTGGTTTGAGTTAATGTTTAGATTTTATTTTGTGGTTTGGTGTGTGTGGGGTTAACAGCATTTGCATTCAAAACAAGTAGATACCTCAGGAATCTTTTATATAGCTCTGGAGTTCCTGCCCACCTAAATTTATCTGCCCCATGCATTTGCCCTGGTACCTGTCTCTTGTTCTGCTGTGTCTAATTTCTCCTGTAAGATACCTCTTTTGGATGTGTTATTTATTGATTGTTCAGGTCTATAATTCTCAGCTGTGGATGCATGTGGGGCTTTTATTTTTTATTTATTTTTTTTGCATGTGGGGCTTTTAAAATAAAAAAGTGCCTTCTACTTGATACTCTGTAATGACCTATATGGGAGTAGAATCTAAAAAAGAGTATATATATATATATGTATATATAATTGTGATTCACTTTTCTGTACAGCAGAAAACTAACAGCATTGTAAATCAACCCTACTCCAATAAAAATTATTTTAAAAATAGATGAATATAATGGTGCCTGGGCTCCAGCTCAGAAAACTGAAAAAGGGTCATTGGGAGTAGAGTCCTAGAATCAATTTTTTAAAAACTTTCTAAGTGAATCTAAAGTTAGTCAGGATTCTGAATTAGATATAAGTCAGATGTGTTATTCTCGCTTTTGAAGACTCCAAATAAGGATCAGATGAATTCCAGGCATTTGGGCTCAAGGGCAGATGATACTGCTGGCCTTTGGCCTTCCTGGGGATAACTGAGAGTGTGGCGATGGCCTTAAAACCAGAGCACAAGGGAGGGAATCTGCCAAAGCCAAATGAGGATGAGAAACTTTGATGGCTCATATGTTTGCCTTCTGATTTACAGGCTTGGGAGATAGATTCCAAGACTGGATACAATGAGGACACAATATTAGTTGGTATCCATTGCTTTGAAATTAGGAGTACAGGAATGCTTCCAGCTGGACATTCAACTGAGCTGTATTTTGGTTTGGGAGATGTTCAGGGCAGGTGGCTTTGACCTGCATCAAGTGTTGGCTATTGGATTTCAATTGTTTTTGTTGTTCAGTCGCTCAATTGTGTCTGACTCTGAGACCCCACGGACTGCAGCACGCCAGGCTTCCCTGTCCTTCACCATCTTCCGGAGCTTGCTCAAACTCATGTCCATTGAGTCCATGATACCATCAAATCATCTCGTCCTCTGTCATCCCATTCTCCTCCTGCCTTCAATCTTTCCCAGCATCAGAGTCTTTTCTAATGAGTTGGCTCTTTGCATCAGGTGGCCAAAGTATTGGAGTTTCAGCTTCAGCATCTGTCCTTCCAATGAATATTCAGGGTTAATTTTCTTTAGGATTGACTGGTTTGAACTTCTTGCAGTCCACAGGACTCTTAAGGGTCTTCTCCAACACCACAGTTCGAGAGCATCAATTCTTTGGTGCTCAGCCTTCTTTATGGTCCAACTCTCACATCCATGCATGACTACTGGAAAAACCATAGCTTTGACTAGATGGACCTTTGCCATTGGGTTTCAATGACATCACCTTAATCAGGAGACCTGATTTTTGATGCTTTGTATTTTCTTCCTTTAATTCTCAGAGAATGCAAATGTTTCTGTACTAAGTCAGGAAGAAAGCCTTGAAGAAGAATGGATGGGTTTACTGGGATACCTTTCCAGAATCTCTATTTGTAGGAAAAAAAAAGGTAAGCAATATAGGTGGTACTTCTGATTGGGTTTAGAGACCTGATTCTATAGGTACTTGAAGCTCAGAAGGTGGATAACTTGGTGATCCTAACATGTTCCTTGGGGTGAAAAGGTCTGTCTTAGGAAATCCACTTTAGCTTAAGAAACAGATGTGTGTTTCACTCCTTGCAGTCCCAGAACCATGGGTGGGCAACTGAATGTTTCAGGTTTTATAGGGCATGAGCTGCAGACTATGTAAAGGAGTAAGACTGAATGAAAAAGGACTTTCTGGTCAGGGCCAATACCATATGGCACTTTGCTATTCTTCTGTTCAGCTGTGTCTAGGAGGATTTTGACACCTATATTTTCTGGGGCTATCCATACCCCAGGCAGTGGCAAGAAATTGCAACTCCCATTTTTCAATATCAGTTTCCACTCCTTAGAGACCACCAGCCCCTGTTGTCAGCTTGTCTCTGGTGGATGTGGTCAAGCTTCTTCTGAAGTCTAACTTTCTGTCTCTGACACAGATTACTGTAAGAAGTACAGAAAATATGTGAGAAGCAAATTCCAGTGTATTGAAGACAGGAATGCCCGCCTGGGTGAGAGCGTGAACCTCAACAAACGCTTCACCAGGCTGCGTCTCATCAAGGAACACAGGAGCCAGTGGGAGAGGGAGCATGAGCTCCTGACCATTGGAAGGACCTGGGCCAAGATACAGGATAGTCCCGTGAGTTCCGTGAACTTGGAATCGCTGTTTGATCCTGAGGACCAGCACTCTGAGCCTGTGCACACGGTGGTATTCCAGGGAGCAGCGGGCATCGGGAAAACAATACTGGCCAGGAAGATCATGTTGGACTGGGCATCAGAGAAACTTTACCAGGATAGATTTGACTATTTGTTTTACATTCACTGCCGGGAGGTAAGCCTTGGGGCGCAGAGGAGCCTGGGGGATCTGATCGCCAGCTGCTGCCCTGGCCCAAACCCACCCATAGGCAAGATTGTAAGCAAGCCTTCCAGGATCCTCTTCCTCATGGACGGCTTTGACGAGCTTCAAGGTGCCTTTGATGAGCACACGGAAGCACTCTGCACGAACTGGCAGAAGGTGGAGCGGGGAGACATTCTCCTGAGCAGCCTCATCAGAAAAAGACTGCTTCCTGAGGCCTCACTCCTCATCACCACAAGACCTGTGGCTCTGGAGAAACTTCAGCACTTGCTGGGCCAGGCTCGTCATGTGGAGATCCTGGGTTTCTCAGAGGCCAGGAGGAAGGAATATTTCTTAAAGTATTTCTCAGATGAGCAGCAAGCAAGGGAAGCCTTCAGGCTGATTCAGGAGAATGAGATCCTCTTCACCATGTGCTTTATTCCTCTGGTCTGCTGGATTGTGTGCACTGGACTGAAACAGCAGATGGATAGTGGCAAGAGTCTTGCTCGGACATCCAAGACCACTACTGCAGTGTATATCTTCTTCCTCTCTAGTTTGTTGCAATCTCAGGGAGGGAGCCAGGAGAACCACAACTCTGCTACCCTCTGGGGTCTCTGCTCATTGGCTGCAGATGGAATCTGGAACCAGAAAATCCTATTTGAGGAGTGTGATCTCAGAAATCACGGCCTGCAGAAGGCAGATGTGTCTGCTTTCTTGAGGATGAACCTGTTCCAAAAGGAAGTGGACTGCGAGAAATTCTACAGCTTCATCCACATGACTTTTCAGGAGTTCTTTGCTGCCATGTACTACCTGCTGGAAGAAGATAATCATGGGGAGATGAGGAGCATCACTCAGGGTTGTTCAAAGCTTCCCAACCGAGATGTGAAGGTCCTTCTCGAAAACTATGGCAAATTCGAAAAGGGGTATCTGATTTTTGTTGTCCGTTTCCTCTTTGGCCTTATAAACCAGGAGAGAACCTCCTACTTAGAGAAAAAACTGAGCTGTAAGATCTCGCAGAAAATCAGGCTGGAGCTGCTGAAATGGATTGAAGCAAAAGCCCAGGCCAAGACACTACAGACTGAGCCCAGCCAGCTGGAATTGTTCTATTGTTTGTATGAGATGCAGGAGGAGGAATTTGTGCAAAGGGCCATGGGCCATTTCCCCAAAATTGAGATCAAGCTGTCCACCAGAATGGACCATGTGGTTTCTTCTTTTTGTATTGAGAACTGTCGCCATGTGGAATCCCTTTCCCTGAGGTTGCTCCATAACTCACCCAAGGAGGAGGAAGAAGAGGAGGAAGTTAGACACTCTCATATAGACCATTCTGTTCTCTCTGATTCTGAGGTTGCATATTCTCAGCGGTAAGGAGATCTTGCTTCAGGCAATTGGTACTATATGTCTTCTACTTTCTAGTCTTCTGATTCTTGGCACTTACTCTCCTTTGTCTTCAACAGTCTTGCAAATGCAGTTTCCACAGCTACAAAACAATGCCATCATCAATCATTTCTACCAGACCCCTTCATTGGCAGATATTGACTAGTAGAGGAAGAGTAGGTGGACAAATGACATGAGAAAAAAACCAGTGAAACAGTAAGCAAATGTTTGGTGGATGCCAATTTAGCACAATGTGTTATGTGAAAAAAAGAATGGAAGAAAATGTTCATAAACTCAAATTGCTTGTAATTTACTTGAGACTTTATTGCTTAATAGCCTGTCACCTAAGGGGCAGAAAAACCAGTATGACTCTGCCCAGGAACGCAGAGGACAGAGAACCTCAGTGTGGGATGTTTGGGGGAGATTTCTTGGAGGAGTGAAGTTTGAGCCTGCCTTGAAAGATTGAGAGAATGTAGGTGGGTGGCAGAGAAGGAAAAAGAATTTTTTATTACCTAGACAATCTCTTTTAAGAAAAATAATTAATTAATTTATTTTTGGCTACGCTAGGTCTTGCTGTGTGTGGGGATTCTCTAGTTGCTGCAAGCAGAGGCCAATCTCCAGTTGTGGTGCACAGGCTTCTCATTGGGGTGGCTTCTCTTGTTATAGAGCACAGGCTTTGGGCATGCAGGCTTCAGTAGTTGTGGCACGTGGGCTTAATTGGCCTGTACAGGTGGAATCTCTCAGGAAGAGGGATGGAACTCGTGTCACCTGCATTGGCAGGCAGATTTTTAACCACTGGATTGCCGGAAAAGTCCTGGCAGTGGCGTCTTATATGAAGGAGACATGAATGTGGTCTGAGGAAGAGCGTTTATGTAGGAGAAAATGGAGAGGGACATGGCTTCACTGGAACAACCAATGAGGGGAAATAGGGCTGGAAAGGAGAGAGTGCTCCAAGGCCCTCACCTTGCGCTTGCAGCCAGGCATTTGTCAACAGCTAGGGCTTCCCTGATGGCTCAGATGGTAAAAAATCTGTCTGCAAAGCAGGAGACCCTGGTTTGTTCCCTGGGTCAGAAAGACCCCCTGAAGAAGGGTATGGCAACCCACTCCACTGTTCTTGCCAGGAGAGTTCCGTGGATAGAGGAGCCTGGTGGCCTACAGTCCATGGGATCGCAAAGAGTTATACATGACTGAGGAACTAACACTTTCATTTGTCAACAGCACCCACTTCAAGGTCTGTTTACTCAATTGCTAGAGGGTTGGAAGTCAGTTGTGTGTGTTCATTGAAAGGGTTGAGTTACTTGACTTCTAAATCCTCGGGCAGAAACTACCACAGCTTCAGTGGCTGTGGGGAGGTGTCTGCTCTGTTAATGCTTGGGTTTGACCTCTATAGAGGACACCTGACATGGGACAAAATTAAGGAGAAAAGGAGCTGGCCCTTTCACTGGCAGCAGTAAGCTTTCAGCTCCCTCTCTTTTCCTTGGCACTGCTACCACGATGACTTTTCTATTTATTGTTGGGTCATCAAGGACTACCTGCTGAGGCTTCAGTAGTGGCTAAGACCCAGGTCCTGTTCACAACAACTTACAGCTGGGTTGTGGGGCCAGGCAGGAAACCAGGGCTCTTGGTAGAGGGGGTGGGCCTTGGCAGGAATATTGGTGGAGTGCATCTGAAGCACACAGGGGGAGCCCTTGGCCAGCTGGATCCTGAAGGATGGAGTATGAAAGAGCCATGGATGCGCAAGGGGCAGCCCAGACCAAGGGGACGGTGGGTTCAGAGAGTGGGATGGGGAAGCAGGGTACATTTTGACAATGGCAAATAGTTCAGAATAGCTAGAAAGAAGATGGAAGAGGGAGAGAGCAAGAGCCAGGGGGACTACAGCATCTACAGAAGAGCCTAATATAGTTTGCAAATCCTGTGAACTTTCATTTTCAATCTTTAGAAAGAAGCATGTTTGTTATGACTGCAAGAAAGATTTTTGCTCAGTTTGTTCAGTCTTACAAAAAAAAATCTCCATAGATGTTCCACTTGGCACTTATTACAAGAGATTCAGTGCTCTCAGTTAATGCAACTGAAAATGAAGGATCTCTGGCAGTATGTCATTCTTAGAAGCATACCAATTGATGCCTGTCGAGAAAAAGAAGACTTGGTAGATTTGGTACTGTGCCACCAGGGGCTCAGTTCTGAGGACAACCTGGCCATGAGCAGCCTGAATTCCTCAAGGTCCCAGACTTCTAGCTTTTTTACACATTGATTTTTTTTTTTTTCAAACTATACAGCCCCATCTGCTACCATGTCTTGAGAGAAGATCTCACTAGGGCACTAAAAATGAGGCTCAGAAAACAAGACACCTGACTAAGATCACAGGATTGTGAAGAAGCCTGGCAGAAACTCAGACTAAAACCTTGAAGAAAAGCTTGATGCGCATCATGCTAGATGATCGCTACCTTCTTCTGAGGCCAGGAGCTTGCTTTGTGTGTTGTAGAGCCTTTGAAGGACTAGCAGCATGAGCACCTACCTGGTGCCTGTTAGAAGTGAAGGACTGCAGGCCTGAGCCTAGACCCATGGAATCAGAATCTTCATTTTAACAGGAGTAGCACTTTGGAATCACCTGGAAGTCTTAAAAATATCAATATGCTTGGTCCTACCTCAGAAATTCTGGCTTTATTCCTATGATGTGGCCTGGCATAGGGATTTTTGTGATCATAACTGATGCTATTATGTAGCTAATGTAAGAACTAGCCTCTGGGTCCTTTAGTAGAGTGTCCAGGGCCATGGGCAGGGCAGCCAATTGATGAAGGAGGAGAAGGATTCCTGAGGTAGGAACCAGAGGCTCTTTACAGTCAGCCAAAGTCACAGGCTGTTTTGCAATTTAAAAAATATTATTTTTCATTGAGATATAGTTGATATACAATGTTTCCAGTGTATAACATAGTGATTCATAATTTTTTAATTGTTTTTTTAAAATGAAAACAAATTTAAATTGAAGGACAATTGCTTTACAATATTGTGTTGGTTTCTGCCATACATCAACATGAATCAGCCATAGGTATACTTCTGTCCTCTCCCTCTTGACCGTCCCTCCTACCTCTCTCCCCATCCCACCCCTCTAGGTTGTCACAGAAACCCCAGTGTGAGTTCCCTGAGTAATATGGCAAATACCCATTGGCTACCTATTTTACATATGGTGATTCACGATTTTTAAAGGTTGCATTCCATTTATAGCTATTGGCGATATTCCTTGTGTTGTACAACTTATTCTTGTATTTTATTTATTTTACACATAGTAATTTGTGCTTCTTTTTTTTTAAACTTTTTGTTTTGTATTGAGATATAGCTGATTAAAAATGTTGTGATAGGTTCAGGTGAAAAGAGAAGGGACTCAGCCATATATATACATGTATCCATTTTCTCCTAAACTCCTCTCCCATCCAGGCTTTCATATAGCATTGAGCAGAGTTTCATGTGCCATGCAAGAAGATCCTTCTTGGTTATCCATTTTAAATATAACAGTGTGTACATGTCTATTTCAAACTCCCAAATTATTCCCTCCCCTCATCCTCTTCCCATTTTAGTTTTTTAAATTGAAGTATAGTTGATTTGCAATGTCATATTAGTTTTAAATCTATAGCACAGTGATTCAGTTATATATATATATGTCTTATATATATATATATATATATATATATATATATGCATATACTTTTTCAGATTATTTTCCTAATAGGTTGTTACAAGTTATTGTCCTCTGTGCCATACAGTAGATCCTTGTTGGTTATCTATTTTATATACAGTAGTAGTGGTGGTTTAGTTACTGTCGTGTCTGAATTTTTGTGACCGCATGGACTTTAGCCCACCAGGCTCCTCTGTCCATGGGATTTTCCAGGCAAGAATACTGGAGTGGGTTGGCAGTTCCTTCTCCAGGAGATCTTCCCGACCCAGGGATCGAACCTACATCTCCTGCTTGACACAGACCTTCTTTACCACTGTGCCACCTGGAAAGCTGTCTATAGCAGTGTGTGTATGTTAACCCCAACCTCCTAATTTATCCCTTCTTCCCCTTCACCTTTGATAACTGTAATTTTGTTTTCTATGTCTGTGAGTCTTTTTCTGTTTTGTAAATAAGTTTATTTGTATTATTTTTTAGATTCCACATATGAGTGATATCATATACTATAATACCGTCTAAGTCCATCCAAGTTGTTGCAGATGACAAAATTTCATTATTTTTGTATTTTTCAATTGGAAAATAATTGCTTTACAATGTTGTGTTGGTTTCTGCCATACATCAACATGAATCAATCATACCTCCGTATATATGTATCCCTTCTCTCTTGAGCCTCCTCACTCCCATCCCATCCTCTAGGTTGTCATAGAGTGTCAGGCTGGGCTCTGTGTGTTAGGTAGCAGTTTCCCACCAGTTATCTATTTCACATATGGTAGTGTATATATGTCAAAGCAAGCTCTGGGAGTTGGGGATGGATAGGAAAGCCTGGTGTGCTGCAGTCCATAGGGCCACAAAGAGTTGGACACGACTGACTAAGCAACTGAACCGACCTGAACTGATATGTCAATGCTACTTTCTCAATTTATCCCACCCTCTCCTTCTCCTGCTGTGTCCATGAGTCCATTCTCTATGTCTGCATATCCATGGCTGAATAGTGTTCTGTTGTGTGTGTGTGTGTTTGTGTATGTATATATCACACCTTCTTTATCTATTCATCACAGGCTCTTTTTCTTTTTTAAATTAATTTGTTTATTTTAATTGGAGGCTTATTACTTTACAATATTGTAGTGGGTTTTGCCATACATTGACATGAATCAGCCATGGGTGCACATGTGTTCCCCATCCAGAAGCCCCCTCTCACCTCCCTCCCCATCCCCCAGAGTCATCCCAGTGCACCAGCTCTGAGCACCCTGTCTCATGCATCAAACCTGAACCGGGAATCTGCTTCACATATGATAATATACATGTTTCAATGCTACCCTCTCAAATCATCCCACCCTCGCCTTCTCCCACAGAGTCCAAATGACTGTTCTTTACATCTGTGTCTCTTTTGCTGTCTCGCATATAGGGTCATTGTTACCATCTTTCTAAATTCCATATATATGCGTTAGTATACTGTATTGGTGTTTTTCTTTCTGACTTACTTCACTCTGTATAATAGGCTCCAGTTTCATCCACCTCATTAGAACCAATTCAAATGCATTCTTTTTAATGGCTGAGTAATATTCCATGGTGTATATGTACTACAGCTTTCTTATCCATTCATCTGCCGATGGGCAGCTAGGTTGCTTCCATGTCCTGGCTATTGTAAACAGTGCTGCGATGAACATTGGGGTACACGTGTCTCTTTCAATTCTGGTTTCCTCAGTGCATCACAGGCTCTTTTAATCATAAAATGTGCAGAACAGCCTTACCAGGACTCTTCTGGCCTTTTGCATTCCTCAGTGCCCAGTCTTTGGTTCTGTGACTCATTTCTTGATCCCTAGGATGCCTTTGCACTAGTGTCAGCCACTCCTGGCTCCAACTTCAGTTTGCTATTCTTAGAGATTCACTTTGTTTTCTCTTCTTCCTTCCTTCCAATTTCTAGGTTGGTGAACTATCTGACCACCAGCATTTGCAGTGGCATCTTCTCAGTCCTGAGCAATAACTGGAACCTCACTGAATTGAACCTCAGTGGCAATACCCTGGGGGACCCAGGCATGAAGGTGCTGTGTGAAACACTCCAACAACCGGGTTGTAACATTCGTAGATTGTGGTAAGAATCCGCGCGCGTGTGTGTGTATACGGGTGTGTATATGTGTGTGTGTGAGAAAGACAGAAAGGGAGAAGAAGGACCATGTTAGCAGTTTATTAGTTTTCTAAGGCTGGCATAACCAAGTACCACAGAGTGGGAGACTTAAATGATAGAAGTTAACTTTCTCACAATCCTGGGAGCTGGAAGTCCCAGATGAAATTGTCAGAAGTGTTGGTTTCTTCTGCTGCTTCTGTCCTTGGCTATAGATCGCTGTCCTCTCCCTGTGTCTTCACATGATCTCTGTGCATGTGTCTGATCTCTTCTTCATACAAGGTCACCAGTCATGCTGGATTAGGGCCTGCCCTAATGAAGTCATTTTAACTTAATTACCTTTTTAAAGCCCAGTGTAGTCATATTCTAAGGTGCTAAGGGTTGAGACTTCAACATGAACTTTTTTGGGGGGAGACAGCTCAGTCTATTACAAATGGGAAGGCCAAATGGTTTGGAGGACAGTTATTTGAGAAGTTTCAGATGGGGAAGAATAAAGGGGAACTGAAAATAAGTCATTTGTTGGTGGTAGGAAAGGGCATTACTTTTAGGGTCTTCCATTTCTTCATTAGCCATGCTTATAGATGAGAATAGAAGAGTTTTATCAAATACAGAAATGGCTATCTGAGCTGGAACCCATCAAAATATTTTGCATGGATTAAATTGTCACAGGGCATGTCTTGTGGTTCCATAATAAAGTGCTTGCTATGAGCCCACACTGTGATAAACACCCTCTTCTAACAACCCAAGAAATGACTCTATACATAGACATCACCAGATGGCCATACTGAAATCAGATTGATTATATTCTTTGTAGTTGCAGATGGAGAAACTCTATACAGTCAGCAAAAACAAGATCAGGAGCTGACTGTGGCTCAAATCATGAACTCCTTATTGCCAAATTCAGACTTAAATTGAAGAAAGTAGGGAAAACTACTAGACCATTCAGGTATGACCTAAATAAAATCTGTTATGATTATACAGTGGAAGTGAGAAATAGATTCAAGGGATTAGGTCTAATAGAGTGCCTAAAGAACTATGGACAGAGGTTTGTGACATTGTACAGGAGGCAGTGGTCAAGACCATCCCCAAGAAAAAGAAACACAAAAGGCAAAATGGTAGAATCCGCCGGGGTCTCTGAGTGTCCCGCTTGTCTACGTCGCTTAGGAGTGCAGTCAAGATGCCTCGTGGAAGCCGAAGCCGCACTTCCCGCGTGGCCCCTCCTGCCAGCCGCGCGCCTCAGATGAGAGCAGCGCCCAGGCCAGCGCCCGTAGCTCAGCCACCAGCAGCGGCTCCGCCATCTGCTGTTGGCTCCCCTGCTGCTGCTCCCCGGCAGCCAGGCCTGATGGCGCAGATGGCAACCACTGCTGCTGGCGTGGCTGTGGGCTCTGCCGTCGGCCACACTCTGGGTCACGCCCTCACTGGGGGCTTCAGTGGAGGAAGCAGTGCTGAACCCTCAAGGCCTGACATCACTTACCAGGAGCCTCAGGGAGCCCAGCCGGCACAGCTGCAGCAGAACAGCCCCTGCTTCTACGAGGTGAAGCAGTTCCTGGAGTGTGCCCAGAGCCAGGGTGACCTTAAACTCTGCGAGGGTTTCAGCGAGGTGCTGAAGCAGTGCAGATTGGCCAACGGATTAGCTTAATCAAGAAGTTCCAGTTGAAGACATGAAAAATCACCTCTCCTGACCATGTTGATTTAGCATTTAAAATATAATTAGTAGTGAAGATGTGAACTGTGAGACCACCCGTTAAACCTCTCCTTAATCATTAGTAGCTTTTGTTCTTCACCATTGCAGTGGAAGAGGGTGTCGTCACTATATAGAAGTTCATTGAGATGGTATTGAGTTTGGGATTGGGCAGAAGAGGTGGTTGTGGCCTCTTAAGCGTGCTTTTCTGATGTTATTGTTTGTGATTTAATTAGAATAAAGTGATTTTCTTTCTAAAAAAAAAAAAAAAAAGGCAAAATGGTTGTCTGAGGAGGCCTTACAAATAGCTGAGAAAAGAAGAGAAGCTAAGGGCAAAGGAGAAAAGGAAAGATATACCCATTTGAATGCAGAGATCCAAAGAATAACAAGGAGAGATAAGAAAGCCTTCTCCAGTGATCAGTGCAAAGAAATAGAGGAAAACAATAGAATGGGAAAGAGAGATCTCTTCAAGAAAATGAGATATACCAAGGGAACATTTCATGGAAAGATGGGCACAATAAAGAACAGAAATGGTAGGGACCTAACAGAAGCAGAAGATATTCAGAAGAGGTGGCAAGAATACACAGAAAAACTATACAAAAAAGATCTTAGTGATCCAGATAGCCATGATGCTGTGATCGCTCACCTAGAACCCAACATCTTGGAATGTGACATCAAGTGGGCCTTAGGAAACATCACTACAAACAAAGCCAGTGGAGGTGATGGAATTGCAGTTGAGCTATTTCAAATCCTAAAAGATGATGCTGTTAAAGTGCTGTACTCGGTATGCCAGGAAAACTCAGCAGTGGCCACAGGACTGGAAAAGGTCAGTTTTCATTCCAATCCCAAAGAAAGGCAATGCCAAAGAATGTTCAAATTACTGCACAGTTGCACTCACCTCACATGCTAGCAAATAATGCTCAAAATTCTCCAAGTCAGGCTTCAACAGTATGTAAACCATGAATTTCCAGATGTTCAAGCTGGATTTAGAAAAGACAGAGGAACCAGAGATCAAATTGCCAACATCCGTTGGATCATAGAAAAAGCAAGAAAGTTTCAGAAAAACATCTGCTCTATTGACTATGCCAAAATCTTTGACTGTGTGGATCACAACAAACTATGGAAAATTCTTAAAGAGATGGGAATACCAGAGCACCTTACCTACCTCCTGAGAAATCTGTATGTAAGTCAAGAAGCATTAGTTAGAACTGGACATGGAACAACAGACTGATTCCAAATTAAGAAAGGAGTAAGTCAAGGCTCTATATTGCCACCCTGCTTATTTAACTTCTATGCAGAGTACATCATGTGAAATGCTTGACTGGATGAAGCACAAGCTGGAATCAAGAGTGTTTGGAGAAATATCATGACCCCAGATACACAGATGACACCACCCTTATGGCAGAAAGCAAAGAAGAACTAAAGAGCCTCTTGATGAAAGTGAAAGAGGACAGTGAAAAGTTGGTTTAAAACTCAACATTCAAAAACTGAAGATCATGGCATCTGGTCCCATCACTTCATGGCAAATAGATGGGGAAACAATGGAAATATGACAGACTTTATTTTCCTGGGCTCCAAGACCTATGCAGATGGTGAGTGTAGCCATGAAATTCAAAGATGCTTGCTCCTTGGAAGAAAAGCTATGACCAACTGGTACAGGATATTAAAAAGCAGAGACATTACTTTGTGACAAAGGTCTGTCTAGTCCAAGCTATGGTCTTTCCAGTAGTCATATATGGATGTGAGAGTTGGACTATAGAGAAAGCTGAGCGCCAAAGAATTAGTGCTTTTGAACTGTGGTATTGGAGGAGACTCTTGAGTGTCCCTTGAACTGCAAGGAGATCCAACCAGTCCATCCTAAAGGAAATCAGTCCTGAATATTCATTGGAAGGACTGATGCTGAAGCTGAAACTCCAATACTTTGGCCACCTGATGTGAAGAACTGATTCATTTGAAAAGACCCTGATTCTGGGAAAGATTGAAGGTGGGAGGAGAAGGGGACGACAGAGGATGAGATGGTTGGATGGCACCACCACTCAACGGACATGAGTTGGAGTAAACTTCAGGAGGTGGTGATGGACAGGGAGGCCTGACGTGCTGCAGTTCATGGGGAAGCAAAGAGTTGGACACGACTGAGCGACTGAAGTGATGTGCCCGCACTATGAATTAGACTCACATGCCCTGAATCAAGTACATAGTTGTACGGGCCATCCCTCCAATCATCCTTCGTCACAAATCTGGACTACACAGCCAGTTTTAAAGCCCACCACCTCAGGACATTTTCATACCTTTCTGTGTTGCTCTTAATAACCACCCTATCACCAGTCTTCTTAATTTCACCCCCGTACAAGCTGTTTTCCACTTTTCCTCATTCTGATTTTGTTACCATCCAGGGTCCTTAGACTTTTTTTTTTTTTGACTGTGCCACACAGTATATGGGATCTTAGTTCCCTGATCAGGGATTGAGCCCATGTCCTCTGTAGTAGAAGTGGAGTCTTAACCACTGAATTACCAGCCAAGTCCCTTAGACTCTTTTTGCCTTTTGTTTGGCTACACCACTGGGCATGTGGGATTTTAGTTCCCTGACCAGGAATTGAACCCATGTTCCCTGCATTGGAAGTGCAGAGTCTTAATCACTGGGCTGCCAGGGGAGTGCCCCCCATAGACTCTTTAACCAATAGAAATCAGTAAAATGTCAGATAAGAAAATTTAAGTTAAGTAAATAAGAAAGTAAAGCCATGGCTTTACTGAGCATAGTGCTGCAGCATGAGAGAGCGAAAACAAGGAAAGGTACCCTTGCTAGCTCTCTGAGGTGGGGTGAGCTGGTTTCTTAAACACAGTGAGGGTAGGGCAGATCAGTGGGTGGGACCAGAGGGATGGCTTAGGTGGTCTGCTCACCCCCTCAGTGGTACCGTGTGCAGGGATCATGTACAGTTACCCTACTTTTGCTCCTGATACTTCAGAAATGGCAGTTGGGATTTTGGCCTTTTTGTATCTTTTTATTCATAATTTGCCTCAACTATGCATGCATGCAGTTATTTTTAGTCCCTTATAGTTTCTTTCTTTCTTTTTTTAATATCCCTATTTTTGGGCTACCCCGTGTGGCCGAGCCCCCTACATAAGAATTGTGGAGTCCTGACTACCGGACCACCAGGGAATTCCTCCCTTATAGTTTCTTTTGTATTCTATTGCCCGAGGAGACATTCATCCAGGTGCAAGTGCTGCAGTAAAGGGTCCCAGGTCCCAGCCTGTCTCAACTCCAGCAGCCCAGATCTAACAACCACAATTATTTGCTTAGATATTGCAATGCCCTCCAAGACTATTAATTTCTTATGACAGGATTCATGTTTGTCCTGCAATTGTCTCTATAACGTCTGGACAAGCTTGTACCATTTGTTTGTGCTCAAAAGTACATATCAGATGAATATTGTCTGTTTGGTGTCCCTGCATCTACTTTTGCCATCCACCATTCATTCTCTGTATGGAAGACAGAGGGTTGCTTAATATTTAAAAAAAATTATGCTTTGATCACGCCATTTCCTTGCTTAAGAGCTTTTTCTTACCTGTTTTAATAAATTATAAAATGTTATTTTTGCCTTCAAGGTTCTGGCTGATTTTAAGATTTAACATTCCTCTCTACCTTTATACCATGCCACTCTCTCCATCAACCCTGTGGATGTGATGCCCCTCTGTGATTCTAGAAAGTGAGACACAAACAGGGAGACATGTGTGAGAATGAGATGTTCTGCAGATAAAGATTTAGTTATCTATTTGCTTCTAGTTGGTGTGGAAATGGAGGCAGAAAAGGTAATCCAGCCAGCTCATAGGACATTTGAAATGAGCTAGAACATTGTTCTTGCTTCTCTGTTTTGGTGGTGGTGCCGATAGTGGTGATAGCGTGTGTCTGTATAAAGCAATCAAGAATCAGAGATGCTCACTCCTTCAGTGTAGATGGAGGGCTGGGATTAAAACATCAAACAAAACAGCAGGGACAAGATCGTCCAAGAGAAAAGGAAGATGCATACAGCCCTAGAGAGAGCAGTATCCATCTGAGGGAGTCTCAGCTGTTAGAAACATGTGGTAAAGAGGTGGAGCCCATCGGCTAACCATTGTTTTCATTTATGAAACAGAAACATGCCATTTAAATACTTGAGAATTGCCCATTATTTAGATGTGCTCCCTGGCAGCTGTGGTCACAGATTGTGAGCCAGAGAGCCTGAGAACTATCTTCCCAACATGTCTTTTTTTTTTTTTTTTTACTTATTTTTTAACTGAAGGAAAATTGCTTTATAATGTGTTGGTTTCTGCCATAGTACAAAGCAAATCACTCATAATTATGCATATATCACTTCCTTCTTGAGCCTCCCTCTCTTCCCCTCAACCCACCCTTCTAGGTCCTCACAGAGCACCAGACTGGGCTCCTTGTGTTGCATAGGAACTTCCCATCAGCTATTTACTTTAACAGAGTGTGTATATGTCAGTGCTACTTTCTCCATTCATCCCACCCTCTCTTTCCCCTACTGTGTCTACAAGTCCGTTCTCTATCTCTGTGTCTCCATTTCTTCCCTGCAAATAGGTTCATCAATACCATTTTTCTAGATTCCATATATATGTGTTAATATACAATACTTGTTTTTCTCTTTCTGACTTACTTCACTGTGTATGACAATCTCTAGGTTCATCCAATTCACTAGAACTGACTTGAATTTTCCCAATATGTCTTGAGCTGTAGTCAGGAGTTTCTGATAAGATGATACTTTCCTTTTTAAAAAAATATTTATTTATGTGTTTGGCTACGTCAGGTCTTAGTTACAACACTTAGGATCTTTGATATTCAGGGTGGCATGTGGGATCTAGTTCCTGACCAGTGATCAAACCTGGACCCCCAGCTTTGGGAGCATGGACCCTCACCCACTGGACCACAAGAGAAGTCCCAAGATAATACTTTCCTTCATGAAAATTTAGTTATAAATTTAGTTTAATTCTCTTTGTAACATGAGCTCACAGTGCCCCTGCCTGGTGCTAAAACCCAGCAGAGACCAGAAGGCAGTGACAGAAAGCAGCCCACGCTCTGAGATCTTTCTGTTTCTGTGCTTGTAATGAAGGTTGGGACAGTGCTGCCTTTCCCATCAGTGCTGCTTCAACATCTCCTCAGTCCTGAGCAACAACCAGAAGCTGGTGGAACTGGACCTGAGCCACAACGCCCTGGGAGACTTCGGGATCAGACTTTTGTGTGTGGGACTGAGGCATCTATTCTGCAATCTGAAGAAGCTCTGGTGAGGCTGAACTAATTTCCCTCATGAAGCAATAGCTGTGGCTATAATGAGCCATGATGTGTTAGAATTTTAAAGTGAAAATGGCCTTGGGCTACTCAGAGGATTCCCTGTATTTATCTCTGGATGTTTTTCAATAATTAATTTAGTTAGCATTTTTTGTGAGAAAAGTCACATAGCACTGGAGGGGACCTTAAAAAAAATCAGAAATTTTATGCTTGCCTTTAAGGTATTTATAACCTAGCTAAGAAAATAAAACCAATGTATTTTGCTTTAGAAGAGTTTCGGGATTTGATGATAAGGCCTTGGTGCACATTAAATAGGAAAAATGGGGCCAAAGCAATGCAGTTGCTTGACAGTCTATGTAGCTCTTCTCTGAATGCTTTGGGAGACTTGAATTTTGAAGAAGACAAGAAATCAGTTGAAAATGGTAGGGCCAATTTATACTTGTTAAGGTGGCTATTATAAAAAAGCAAAACACAACAGGGCTATATATTCAGTAAAATAAGCCAGAGGCAAAAGGGAAAATATTGTATGATTCCATTTATATGTAATACCTAGAATAGTCAGATTCATAGAGACAAAAGGTAGAATGGTGGTTTGCAGGGTTTTAGGGGAAGGGAATTTGGAGTTATTGTTTAATGAGTATAGAATTTCAGTTTTGGAATATGGAAAAGAGTTCTGGAGATGGACAGTGGTGATAGTTGCACAGTTATGGGAATGTACTTAAGTGCTACTAAATTGTAACACTTATAAATGAACACATGTTTACAATGGTACAGTTTATGTTATACATATTTTACCTCAATAAAAATAAATGTAGAAATCTAGGAAGATGTAACATTGCATGGGCTTTGAGGGTGTTTTCTTGCTATTACACCAAACAGAGAAAAAAAAATGGTTAATAAAGAGCTTGGATATACTCTTCTCATGTGCAGACTGGACTATAGGCAAGGGCAGGACAAGTGCTTTCTGACTCACAGCAGTGTGGGACTGGGTTGAGAGAGGTGTTGTGACCATCTGCCATCTCTCTGAAAGGTTGGTCAGCTGCAGTCTCACATCAGCATGCTGTGAGGACCTTGCATCTGTCCTGAGCACCAACCATTCCCTGACCAGACTCTACTTGGGGGAAAATGCTCTGGGAGACTCAGGAGTTGGGATTTTGTGTGAAAAAGTAAAGAATCCACACTGTAACTTGCAGAAACTGGGGTAAGTCTTCATGAACATCTCAGCAATAAAGTAACTTATTTTCAGTGATACATTATTGGGAAAATATGAATGGGGTTACTCTAAAAAAGGTTAATCAGATGGAGTTGAGGTTAGAGAGTGGAAGAGACAATATCTGAAGTAATTTGAAGTACTAGATACTACCTACTGCTAGTAAGTTTGTTATGTCTCAGTTCAGTTCAGTTCAGTCACTCAGTCATGTCTGACTCTGTGACCCCACGGACTGCAGCACGCCAGGCCTCGCTGTCCATCACCACCTCCTGGAGTATACTCAAACTCATGTCCATTGAGTCAGTGATGCCATCCAACCAACCATCTTATCCTCTGTCATCCCCTTCTCCTCCTGCCTTCAATCTTTCCCAGAATCAGGGTATTTTCAAATGAGTCAGTTCTTTGCATCAGGTGGCCAAAGTATTAGAGTTTCAGCTTCAGCATCAGCCCTTTCAATGAACATTCAGGACTGATTTCCTTTAGGATGGACTGGTTGGATCTCCTTGCAGTTCAAGGGACACTCAAGAGTCTCCTCCAACACCACAGTTCAAAAGCATCAATTCTTCAGTGCTCAGCTTTCTTTATAGTCCAGCTCTCACATCCATGACGACTGGAAAAACCACAGCCTCGACTAGACAGACCTTTGTTGGCAAAGTAATGCCTCTGCTTTTTAATATACTGTCTAGGTTGGTCATAACTTTTCTTCCAAGGAGCAGGCGTCTTTTAATTTTATGGCTGCAACCACATTTGCAGTGATTTTGGATCCCCCAAAATTGTTATGTCTACATGTTACTGAATGCAAGTTCCTATGCTCAAAGCACAGTGAGGCCAAATAAATTGAAATTTTGGAGTTTGGAGCACAGAAAGATTTATTGCAGGGCCATGAAGGAGATCGGTGGCTCTTGCACTCCAAAACCCTGCACTCCAGTAGGGGTTTCAGCAAAGCACTTTTAAAGGCAAGTTGAAGTTGCCTTTAACTTGCAATTACACCAAACAGAGAAAAAATAAAAGTTAATAAAGAGCTTAATAGTTAATAAAAAAAATAGATGCAGTTGGTTGTTGCAAACTCCTTAGTGTTGGAAACCTTTGTTCTTGCAGTTGTCCATGTCGGGCAGGTAAAGCTGTTCTTGTAAACCTCCAAGACAAATGTTATTCTCTGTTCTGCAACTCTTTATCTCCAAATGACTCTTAAAGATCAGAGCCTTGAGAATAGGCTATTCTGTATACTTCAGGCAATAGGAAACATTTTTTAACAATAATTTAAAAAATTAATTTATTATTATTTTTTAAACTTTTTATTTTGTATTAAGGTATAATCGATTAACAATGTTGTGGTAGGTTTAGGTGAACAGTGAAGGGACTCAGCCATACAGATACATGTATCCATTCTCCCCCAAACCCCCCTTCCATCCATTCTGGCACATAACACTGAGCAGAGTTCTATGTGCCAAACAATGGGTCCTCACTGGTTATCCATTTTAAATACAGTAGTGTGTACATGCGGAGAAGGCAATGGCAACCCACTCCAGTACTCTTGCCTGGAAAATCCCATAGGTGGAGGAGCCTGGTAGGCTGCAGTCCATGGGGTCACTAAGAGTTGGACATGACTAAGTGACTTCACTTTCACTTTTCACTTTCATGCATTGGAGAAGGAAATGGCAACCCACTCCAGTGTTCTTGCCTGGAGAATCCCAGGGACGCGGGAGCCTGGTGGGCTGCTGTCTATGGGGTCACACAGAGTCGGACACGACTGAAGCGACTTAGCAACAGCAGCAGTGTGTACATGACCTTCCCAAAGTCCCTAACTTCTCCTTCCCCCTGGCAGCCATAAGCTTGTTTTCTAAGTCTGTGAGTCTCTTTCTATTTTGTAAGTAAGTTCATTTGCATCATTTCTTTTTAGATTCCATATATGAGGGATATCATATGATATTTTCCTTTTCGATCTGACTTCACTCAGTATGACACTCTCTAGGTCCATCTGTGTTGTTGCAAATGGCTAAAATTAATTAATTTGTGTTTGTTTTGGTTGTGTTGGGTCTTCATTGTTGTGAGGGCTTTCTCTATGTTTGGTGAGCAGAAGTGACACTTCACTGTGATGCATGGACTTCTCACTGTGGTGGCTTCTCTTGTTGCAGAGCATGGGCTCTAGGTGCTCAGGCTTCAGTAGTTGCTCTGAGGTGTGTGAGATCTACCTGGCCCAGGGATCAAACCCATGTCCCCTGCACTGGCAGGCAGATTCTTAACCACTAGGCCACCCAGGGAAACCCAGGAAACATTCTTTTCAAGGATGCAGAGCCAGCATGACTAAGCACAGTCAACAGAGAAGAACTAGGAAGAACTAGTTCTAATTCCTAAATAGGAATTAGAAGTTCTAATTCCTAACTAATGGGCTTCCCTGGTGGCTCAGAGGTTAAAGCATCTGCCTCCAATGTGGGAGACCTGGATTCGATCCCTGGATTGGGAAGATCCCCTGGAAAAGGAAACAGCAACCCACTCCAGTATTCTTGCCTGGAGAATCCCATGGATGGAGGAGCCTGGTAGGCTACAATCCATGGGGTCACAAAGAGTCGGACACGACTGAGCGACTTCACTTCACTTCACTTCACTTCAATTCCTAACTAGTTCCTAACTAGGAAGAACTAGGTCTAATATGGAGTCAGATTTGTTCTTTCCTATTACATATAGAGTCTGGAGACTCTCAGAGTCGAAAGAAACCTTAGGAATTATACAGTCCAGTTCGTCATTGAATGAACACTTGCTCCTAAGACATTCATGTGGGTGGCACCCTGTTTTATGTGTGAAAACTTTTAAGCATGCTAGTCATTGCTGCAATGCCTACAGTTATTTCTATACATCCCCTTCTGTGGTTTTGTGCATTGGTCCTTGTTCTGCTCCTCAGGGTCTGCTAAGAGATGCTGATCTTGATTCCTTAGAGGCAACACTCACACTCTAGTTCTTCTCATCTTTTACTTGGATGTCTCTCAATATTTAACTAGGACATGGCTTAATACTTTCACCTATTTAGTTATGCTCTCCTAGGTAAGAGTCGGTCTTTTAATGTCCCTATTTGAAGTGCAGTACCCAGACCTGAACATGACACTCCTAATGATGTGTGGTGGAACTTTCACCTCTTATGGTAGGGCACTATGTTGTCAGTGGTGAGGACTGAGATTTCCTTATATTTTTGGCAGTCATATCAGATCATGAGTTCTATTGTAAGTCTGCAGGAAATAGTAATACACAACTCTGGAGTGTTTTGTAATACCAATAACCAATTCTCTGCAGACACCAATTGGGTGTCTTACAAGTCAGTTAGATTTCGACACTAACCCCACAGCTAAGGGCTCAGTCCTACAAGATTGCCTCCCTAGCTCTGCCAATGTCAGACATCAACTTTTAGTAGTGAGTCCCAAGATTACTCACACTTCTCTCTGACTTGGCTACAAACTGGGGATTCCCACAACCCCCTATTCAGGTGTGAAACTTTGCTAGATTGACTCACAGAAATCAGGGAAATACTTATGTTTACAGTTTTAAATAAAAGATGTTATAAGGTGTACAAACAGATGAAGAGACACATGGGATGAGGTAGAGAAGAATCTAGAGCCCAGGGGCTTCTCTCTCCAGGGAGTTGGGGTGCTCCATCCTCCTGGTATGTAGATGCCAGGTTGGTTAGATTCACTGACCCAGAAGGTCTCCAAAACTCATTGTTCAAGAGATTTTATAGAGCCTTATCTCCAGCCTTCCTTCCCTCTCCTTCCTGGAGGTTAGTGGGTGGGGCTGAAAGTTCCAACTTTCTAACCACTTGGACTTTCTGATGATGAGCCCTATCCTGAGCCAATCTAAGGGCCCCACTTTAATTCACCCCATTAACATAACATAAACTAAATTAACATTAACATAAACATTAACATAAACTCAAATGTGATCAAAAGAGGCTCCTTTGATTAGCAATATACACACCTGAAAGTGAAAGTTGCTCAGTTGTGTCTGTCTCTTTGTGACCCATGGACTATACAGTCCGTGGAATTCTCCAGGCCAGAATACTGGAGTGGGTAGCCTTTCCCTTCTCCAGGGGATCTTCCCAGCCCAGGGATCGACCCAGGTCTCCTACATTGCAGGCGGATTCTTTACCAGCTGAGCCACAAGGGAAGCCCAAGAATACTGGAGAGGGTAGCCTATCCCTTCTCCAGTGGATCTTCCTGACCCAGGAATTGAACTGGGGTCTCCTGCATTGCAGGTAGATTGTTTACCAACTGAATTATCAGGGAAGCCCCCAGGAAATTCCAAGGTTTTTAGGACCTCTGAGATAGGAATGAGGGACAAAAACCAAACATATTTATTATACCATAGGAATACCCTCTGTTACATGCACTTGACCATGTAACACTGCCCTTCTGTGTTTTTTGCATAGTTTATTCTCCATTGGCCTCATAAAAACTGACAAGTAGATATCAGTATCTCTAATTTAAAGAGGATAAAATGGGGCTCAAAGAGTTTAAAACCTTTGTCCAAGGACACCCAGATAGAAGGCAGTGAACCCAATGCAGACAGAGTCCAGTGTGACCCATCAACCCCTCCCTTAACTCCAGCAAAACCTCATGATGAGTTGGCTAATAGGCTCTCTAAAGGGTTTCTATATCCTGCTCTGTCCAACCTATATGGGATCTCACATTTAACTCTGTTAATTTTCATCTTATCTTTCTTTTGACTCATTGTCTAGGCATTTTTGAATCATGATCCTGTCAATATTACCCAGACATGAAACAAACAAACTGTAAATGTCTTCATTCACATTACTGACATAAATACCAACTAGATCATTACTAAGTGGAGCAGAAAGGGTCTTTGCTGAGGAATAATCTGTTAGTCCATAATTAAAATCTATAAAAACAAAGCCCTGTTACCTCCCTGAGCCTCTCCCCGTCGCCCTTCCTCAGATATTGCCACATCAATTTACTAAAAAAGTCTATATTCAATGCCTTCATTTCCTTCCCTTATATTATTGCTCTGCCACAACAATTTGGCTTCTGCAACTCTTGGTTTGTCCAACAGATGTGATTTGGTGGCTTTATTTTCTAGGTACTCTGGGGGCTCAGTCATGGGTGCTGACAGCAGCAGTGACTAAAACAAACCAAGACCTTGTTTTCACAAACATTCTCATATGGAATGATGATAGACACTAGACAATAGACAAGCAAAAATAATATAGATATGTATATACATATATATAGTATAATAAAAACTGGAGTGGCAGAGAGAGCTACATCCTTGTGCAGGTGTTCAGTAAATACCTCTCAGGCAGCCGACATGGGATCCATGAAGAAGCCAGGGGAAAACGCTCCATACAAAGCAAATGGAAGTGAAGAGGCTCAGAGCATAAACTCTCAGTTGACCTTCAGTGATCCTATTTCTGACTCTTGTAGATCCTTCTCAGTTCTAATTCTAGTTGAAACCTGCTGCCTTTAATTCTGTTTATCTCCTCCTTGAAATCCTTTTCTCTTATTTTTAGGAAGTTCCTGGAACTTCCCTTGTGGAGATGTGGGTTTGATCCCTGGGTCGGGAAGTTTGATCCCCTGGAGTGGGGGGCATGGCAACCCAGTTCAGTATTCTTTAAAAAAAAAAAAATTAGTTAATTTATTTTAACTGGAAGCTAATTACTTTACAATATTGTGGTGGTTTTTGCCATACATTGACATGAATCAACCATGGGTGTACATGTGTCCCCATCCTGAACCCCCCTGCCACCTTCCTCCCCACTCCATCCCTCAGGGTTGTCCCAGTGCACCGACTTCGAGTGCCCTGTTTCATGCATCGAACTTGCAGTCCAGTATTCTTGCTGGGAAAATCCCATGGACGGAGGAGCCTGGTGGGCTCTGGTCTATGGGGTCACAAAGAGTCAGACACAACTGAATTGATTGAGTAGCAGCAGCAGCAGCAGCAGCCTTTCCTGCTGATTTTATAGCTTCTGCTTCTCCGGGTTCTGTATTGACTTCTCTTCCTGTGGTCTGGGGATTTCACCATTGGTTTTCTTTTTCACGAAATGTTTCCACACTCCTTGGGAATTCTCGTATGATCCTCAGCTTTGAAAACAATCTGTATACAGGTGGCTCATCAAACTTAGATATTGCTCTTGTGCTTTTTTCTTTTTAAATAGACATTTTTTTTTTTTTAGAGTCAACTTAGATTCACAACTTAGATTTAGAGGAAGATGCAGAGATTTCCCACATGCCCCCATACTACATGTGCTTAATTTCCCCCATTATTGACATGTCCCACCAGAATGGCTGTTTGTTATAATGAACCTACCTTGACACATCATAATCACCCAGAGTTCATAGTTTACATTAAGGTTCACTCTTTGTTTTGTATGTTGTGCTGAATATTTAAAGCATTATTTAGAAGTGTGTTGTTTAGTGTCCACATATTTTGGAATTTTTCAGCTATTTTTCTGTTACTTGTTTCTAGTTTCATTTGATTGCAGTATGATTTCTGTTTTTTAAGCTTGTTAAGATACATTTTACAAGCCAGAATGTGGCCTGTCTCGGTAAATGTTATGTGTGAACCTGAAGAGAATGTGTATCCCTCTGTTGTTGGATGAAGAAGTCCATTGAGTGAGTCCAGTCACTCAGTCATGTCCAACTCTTTGTGACCTCAGGCTGCAGCACACTAGGCTTTCCTGTCCTTCACTATCTACCGGAGCTTGCTCAAAGTCATGTCCATTGAGTTGGTGATGCTGTCTAATCATCTCATCCTCTGCTGCCCCCTTCTCCTCCTGCCCTCAATCTTTTCTAGGGTCTTTTCCAGTGAGCTGGTTCTTTGCATCAGGTGGCTAAAGTATTGCAGCTTCAGCTTCAGTCCCTCCAATGGGTATTCGGGATTGTTAAATGAGGGCAAGAAGGATGACCCTCCCCTTACCCTGGAATAAGAGTGGTTATGAGTGTGGGCTCTGAAGCTGGACAGCCTGGGTCTGAAGCCCAGTCTGAATCTATTCTTGGCAAGTATCAAATACACAACTTATTAACTACAGTCACCATGCTGTACATTGTCTCCAGCACTGACTCATCTTAGGACTGAAAGTTTGTACCCTTTGATCAGTATCTTCCTTTTTCCCCCATCCCCCCCTTCTCTGGTAATCCCCATTCTACTCTGTTTACTATGAGTCTGACTTTTTTTTTTTACGATTTTTGGCTTACATCACTTAGCATAATGTCCTCTGGGTTCATTCATGTTGTCACAAATGGCAGGATTTTCCTCCTTTTTAAGGCTGAATAATATCACATGCATATATATGTGTATATATACCACATAGTCTCTGCTTCCTTTGATCCCCCTGCTTTCTTTTGGTTAGTGTTAGCATGGTATATCCTTCTCTATCCCTTTAAACTTATTTTATTTTTTATATTTTCTATTCCTGTACTTTTAAACTGTATGTGTTTATTTTTAAAGTAGATTTCTTATAGACAATATACAGTTGTGTCTTACTTTTTTGTTCACTCCCCAATATATGCTTTTTAATTGATTCATTTAGATCATTGATAATCAAGTTAATTATTGACTTAACTGAACTAATATCTCGTATTTGTTCCTGTTTTCCATTTGTTGCTCTTGTTCTTTGATCTTATTGTTGTTTTCATCTCCTTTTCTGCCTTTTGTGACTTTACTTGAACCTTTAATAGAATTCCATTTTGCCTCTTTTTTTTTGACCTTGCTGTCCAGCTTGTGGGATCTTAGTTCCCTAACTAGGGATTGAACTTGGCCCACGGCAGTGAAAGCACCAGTCCTAATCACTGGAAGGCCAGGAAATTCCCTCCATCCTACTTTTAAAAAACTTTTCTTAGTGGTTGCTCCAGAGTTTGCAGTACATATTTACAACTAACCTATTTTCAAATGACCCTATACAATATTTACAATGTGACTATTTTATAATAACAAAGTAATTTTAATTCCTTTCTTCTATCCTTATATAATTGTTGTCATTCAGTCAACTTATGAGCATATATATACACATAAATATAAATAATTGAATACATTATTGCTATTATTTTGAACATGATGCTATCTGTTTGAGCAATTAAAAACAAGAAAAGTAAATGTTTCACTTTCACTTGTTTCTTCTTTGGTGCTCTTTTTTGTTTTGTTTTTGTTTTTTTTTGCATATCTTTTGTATGTTGTTTTCTTCTCTAAAAACTTAGGAAAATTTTATTTCTTCTGAGGTGTTCTATTGGCAACAAATTCACTCAATTTTTGTTTCTCTGAGAAACTATTTCTCTTTCATTTTTTATGGCTAATTTCAAAAGGGTGCAGAATTCTAGGATTTTTTTTCCCTCAACACTAAATATTTCAGTCCATTCTTTTCTTGTTTACATGGTTTCTGATAATAAATCAGTTGTAATTCTTATCTTTGCTCTTAAACAGATAAAGTACTTCACCCCACTCTGGCTTCTTTCTAGATTTTGCCTTTACCTTTGATCTTCTGTGTTCTTAAAATGATATGCCAATCTGTAGGATTTTTTTCCCCCCATTTTTTGGTATTTATCTTACTTGGTGTCTCTGAACTTTTTGGATCTGTGATTTGGGGAAATTTCTTGGTCATACTCCTTGCCTGTAATTCTTCTGTTCCTTTCTTGTCTTCTTCTAGTATCCCCATTATGTGTTTCTTATACTCATATGACATCTTTTATAGTTATTTCACAGTTATTGGATATTCTGGGGTTTTTTTTTTTTCTAGTCTTTTTTTTTTTCTTGTTTACTTTTCAGTTTTGGAGGTGTTTATTGAGATATCTTCAAACTCAGAGATTTTTTTCTCAGCTATGTCCAGTCTACTACTACTAACAATCCCATTAAAGACACTCTTCTTTTCTGTTACAGGTTTTTGTTTTTTTTTTTAATTTACTATTTGTTTTATCACTAGTATTTCCTTTTATTTCCTTCTTGGAATTTCCATCTTTCTGCTTACTTTGCCCGTTTGTTCTTCCACATCGTCTACTTAATCCATTACCACTCTTAGGGTGTTAATCATAATGATTTTTAATTCCTGCTCTGATAATTTCACATTCCTGCCGTCTTAGACTCCGGTTCTGATGTTTTCTCTGTCTCTTCAAGCTTTATTTTTTCGCCTTTGAAAATGTCCTGTAACTTATTCTTGGAGACTGAACATGTTGTACTGGTAAAGGGAACTACTGTAAATAGAACTTCAATAATGTGGTAATGCAGTCTGAGGAGAGAGGAAGCAGTCCTATCATTAGGTCTCAGTTTTAGTGAATTTATACCTCTGGACTGAGACTTCTCAGTGTTTTCAACTGCATCTCAGTTCTTTCCTCCCTTCTCAGCAGAACAAGATGGCCAGAGAGGGCCGAAGCTGAATATTTCTCTTCCTTAAGATCAATTAGACTAATAATATCCCAGCAGGTTAGGCTTTGGGTAACTAGTTTCTCCTGAGGACAAGTATAGGTGAAAGGAACAGAGAACTCTGGTATATAGACATACCTTTATTTTTTTTATCTCACTTTATTATGCTTCACAGACATTGCATTTTTTACAAATTGAAGGTTTGCGGCAACCCTGTATTGACTGTCTTATTCACACCATTTTTTCAACAGCATCTCCTCACTTTGAGTCTCTGTGTCACATTTTTGGAAATTCTCTCAGTATTTCAGGCTTTTTGATTGTTATTATATTTGTTACAGTGATCTGTGATCAGTGATTTTCGATGTTTCTTATAAATGTTTTGGGGGCACCACAGACTACGTCTATATAGGTCAGTGAACTTTATCAATAAATGTGTGTGTTCTGACTGCCCTACTGACTGGTTGTTTCCATGTCTCTCCCTGTCAATGGGCCTGAGACACAATATTGAAATTGGTCAATTAATAACCATACAGTTCTTCTAAGTGTTCAAGTGAAAGAATCAATTGACGTGGCAAACCTCATTGTTGTCTCTTTATAAAAATTTTATTGAAGTATAATTGATTTACAATGTTGTTTTAATTTCTGTCATACAGCTAAGTGACTCAGTTATACATATATATGCATTCTTTTTCATATTCTTTACCATTATGGCTTATCACAGAATACTGAATATAGTTTCCTGGGCTATACAGTAGGACCTTGGTGTTCACTGTTGTCTTATTTCAGGAAATTGCCACAGCCACGCTAACCCTCAGCAACCACTATCCTGATCAGTCAGCAGCCATCAACACTAAGTCAAGGCCTCCTACCAACTAAGATTATGACTCACTAAAGGCTCAGATGATGGTTAGCATTTTTCAGTAATAAAGTATTTTTTAACTAAAGTATTCACATTGTTTTTTAGACATAATGATATTGCAGACTTAATAAACTATAGAATAGTGTAAAAGTAACTTTTATATGCACTCACTGTTGTGCTCAGTTGCCCAGTCATGTTCCACTCTTTGCGGCCCCATAGACTGTAGCCTGCCAGGTTCCTCTGCCTGTGGGTTTCCTAGGAAATAATACTGGAGCAGGTTGTCATTTCCTCCTCCAGGGGATCTTCCCGACTTTGAAACCAAAAAATTCAAGTGACTCACTTTTTTGAGATATTTCCTTTATTACGGTAGTCTGGAACTGAACTCACAGTATCTCTGACGTATGTTTGTATTTCTAAATGGTTCCTGGGACTTCTTTGACTGTCCAGTAGTTAAGACACTGTGCTTCCACTGCAGGGGCTGCAGGTGTGATCGCTGGTTAGGGAACTAATATCCTACATGCCACGTGGCATGGCCAAAAAGGAAAAATAAGTTGGAGGAATTTGTCTTAAGGGTATTGCTTCTAGTCCATCCCAAGCCCTTCAGTGCCTGTCACTCAGCTCTACGTATCAGTTATGGCTGGGCACCTGGCTTCTCTCCTCCATTCTTTTTATTCTTGGAACCGTAGCATCCTGCCTGCAAGACCAAACTCAAGAGGACGCTCAGGACTAGAGACCCTTGAACAACTCTGTCCACCCCCAGAGTCCCAGGTCTGAGCCACAAATGATTCTCATGTGCATGTCCTTCTCCCCTAGTCCCTTCCGATAATAAACTGGACATTCTCTAAACAAAGCAAGGTGAAATAAAATAAAATAGTTCCTTTACTCCTTCCCCAGCTGGAAGCACAGAGAGATTTTTCTCTTATATTTAGTGTGAGAACCTTGTTGAGCCCAGCTGGAAGTAAAACTCACATAAGTATGTAGATCCATCTATGACTGGGTCCTCCTAATGTTTTTAATCTCTCAGGCTTGTCCACATCTAGCCTTTGAAATAAAGTGAAAGTGTTAGTTGCTCAGTTGTATCCGACTCTTTGTGAGTCCACGGACACTAGCCTGCCAGGCTCCTCAGTCCACGGAATTCTCCAGACAAGAACACTGGAGTGGGTAGCTATTCCCTTCTTCAGGAGATCTTCTTGAGCCAGGGATCAAACCCAGGTTTCCCACATTGCAAGCGGATTCTTTACTGTCTGAGCCACCAGGTTTTTCTACCTGGCCAGTGATTCCCATGGAGGTTTAAGTTCATCGGTTTCTGATCCAGAAGTTGTGATTCTTTGTATTTGCCTCTGCATCATTTTAGGGTCAGTGGGTTGTGCTGTGACCACATTTCTCTTGTGGATTTAAGAAGACTTGGTTTGTCAGCTTATTCTGCTTTTAACTTATTGTTAGGATGGAACAGCAACTTCTAAGCTTTCTACATGCTGGTCTGGAAACTGGAAGTCCTGCTTGTGAAGTTTTTAATTACAAAAGTAATACATGTTTAGTGTAAAATATTAAATAATAGAGATACGTGAAGTAAGAAGTGAAAGCTCATTTTCAGCTTAGTTCCTGAGAGAACCATTGCAACAGGCTGATGAGCAAACTTCCAGACATTTTGTTACAAATGAGCAATCATCCATCCATTTATCTGTCCATCTACCCACCCATTTTAATATACTGTGTGTGTTAGATTTCTAGGGCTACTGTAACAAAGTATGACAAAGGGAGTGACTTAAATAACAGACATCATTTTTTAAATTCTCTTTTTAAAATTAAAAAACTGTTTTTTTTTTTTTTTTTTGGCTGTGCTGCGTGGCATGTGGGATTTTAGTTCCCCAATCAGGGATCAAACCTGAGCCCCTGCAGGGGAAGCGTGGAGTTTTAACCACTGGACTGCCGGGGAAGTCTCTGTTTTTACTTTTTTTCTTTCAATTTTTTTGATATACAGTTGATGTACAGCACTGTAAGTTTAAGGTGTGTAGCATAATGACTTGACATACATATATTACAGAATGATTACAATAGATAATATCTATCACCTCAGTTACAAAAATGTTTTAGAATTACTCTCTTAGCAGCTTTCAAATATGCCATATAGATAACGTTGCCTTTAGTCATCAGGGTGTACATTATATCCCTAGTACTTATTTATCTTATACCTCCCCACCTCCTGCATTCTCCTGCCTCTGGTAATCACAAATCTGATCTCTTTTTCTATGAATTTAGTTTGAGTTTTTTGTTTTAGTTTCTGTTTTAAATTCTAAAATAGTCTGTTTTAAATGAGGTCATATAGTATTTGTCTTCCTCTGTCTGACTTATTTTACCTAGCATGATGCCTCAAGATCCATCCACATTGTTGCAAATTGTGACCTTTTTTTCTTCTTTATGGCTGATGAGTATTCCATTGTAGATATCTATACTTATATCATATCTCTTTGACATACTAATTTCAAGTCCTTAGAGACAGTGGTTTCATTTCCTTTGGATATATACCCAGAAGTAAAATTGCTGGATCATATGGTAGTCCTATTTTTAAGTTTTTTAGGATCTTCTATTCTGTTTTCTATAGTGGCTATACCAATTTACAATCCCATCAACAGTGTACAAGAGTTCCCTTTCTGCACATTCGTCCTAGCATTTGTTATCACTCATCATTGATGATGGGCTTCCCAGGTGGCACTAGTGGTAAAGAACCCGCCTACCAATGAAGGAAACATAAGAGATGTGGAAGATTGCCTGGAGGAGGGCATGGAAATTCACTCTAGTATTCTTGCTTGGAGAATTCCATGGACAGAAGAGCCTGGCAGGCAACAGTCCATGGGGTCACAAAGAGTCGGATATGACTGAAGTGGCTTAACACACACACATGCACACATACACATTTGATGATGGTCACTTTAACAGGCATGAGGTAATATCTCATTGTGGTTTAATTTACATTTCCCTGCTGAGTAGTCATATCTCAATATGACTTTGCATGTGTGTGTGTGTGCTTAGTCGCTCAGTCGTGTCCGACTCTTGCGACCCCGTAGACTGCAGCCTGCCAGGTTCCTCTGTCCATGGGATTCTTCAGGCAAGAATACTGGAGTGGGTTGCCATTTCCTCCTCCAATCCAACTCTTTAGGACTCCATAGACTGTATCCCTCCAGGCTGCTCTGTCCACAGAATTTTCTAGGCAAGAATACAGGAGTGGGTTGCCATTCCCTTCTCCAAATGACTTTGCATGTACCCGTTGGCTATTTGAATATATTTGGGAAAATATCTATTCAGGTTGTTTTCCCATATTTAAATTGGATTGTTTGTTTTGTTTTTGTCTATTCAGTTGTATGAGTTCTTTATACATTTTTATATTAACTATTAATCTCTCATCAGGTACATGATTTGCAAATATTTTCTCCTACTCTGTAAGTTGTCCTTTCACTGTTAATTGTCTCTTTTGCTAAGTGAAAGCTTTTAGTTTTATGTAGTCCCATTTGTTTATTTTAAATTTTGTTGCTAATGCTTCAGGTATCATATTAAAGAAAATGATCATTAATCCCATGTCAAGGAGTTTCCTTTCCTATATTTTCTTTCAGGAGTTCTATGCTTTCATACATTAAGTCTTTTTTTTTTTTTTTTAAACCTCCTGTGTCCCTTTCAATCTTTTTTTTTTAAAATTTTGTTTATTTATGACTGTGCTGGGTATTTGTTGCTGAGTGTGGGCTTTCTCCAGTTGCCGTGAGTGGGGGCTACTCTCTAGTTGTGGTGTATGGGCCTCTCATTGTGGTAGTTTCTCTTGTCGTGGAGCTCAGGTTCTAGGGCATGTGTGCTTCCCTAGCTGTGGCTCCTGGGCTCTAGAGCACAAGCTCAATTGTTGTGACACACAGATTTAGTTGCTCCATATTATGTGGGATCTTCCTAGATCAGGGATCAAACCATCGTGTCCTTCATTGGCAGGCGTATTCTTTACCACTGAGTCCAGGGATGCCCCTACATTTAAGTATTTAATCCATTTTGAGTTGATTTTTGGGAGTAGTGTGTGACAGGGGTCTAATTTCATTCCCTTTACTATGAATATCTTATTTCTCCAGCATCATTTATTGGAGAGATTGTCTTCTCCATTGAGTATTCTTGGCTCCTTTGTCAAATATCTGTTGATTGCATATTTATGTCTGTTTTTATGCCACTGCCATACAGTTTTGATTACTATGATTTTATAATATACTTTGAAATTAGGGGGCTTCCCTTGTGGCTCAGCTGGTAAAGAATCCGCTTGCAATGCAGGAGACCTGGATTTGATCCCTGGGTTGGGAAGATCCCCTGGAGAAGGGAATGGCTACCCACTCCAGTATTCTGGCCTGGAGAATTCCATGGATTTTATAGTCCATGGGGTCACAAAGAGTCAGACATGACTGAGCAACTTTCACTTATACTTTCATTCTGAGAAAAAAGAACAAAGTGAGAGGTGTTACACTTCCATTTCAAACTATAGTATAAAATTAGGGAAATTAAACAGTATGACACTGGCAAAAAAAAAAAAAAAAAACAGACAAATGAATAATTGGAACAGAATATAGAGCCCAGAAATAAGTTAGTATATTCTTTCAACTAACATTTGCCAAGAGAACCAATAATACTCAAGAAGAAGAGACAGTCTCTCAATAAATGGTGCTAGGAAAATTGAATATTCACAGGTAAAAGAATGAAACTTTTTGAATTAGCATTAGTTATACCTATGACCTCTCCCTCCTGAACTTTCCTGCCACCTCCCTCCCCATCACACCCCTCTAGGTTGTTACAGAACTCCAGTTTGAGTTCCCTGAGTCACACAACAAATTCCCATTGGCTAGCAAATTCCTGTTGGCTAACAAATTCCTGTTGGCTATCTATTTTACATATGTAAGGTATGTTTTCCTTGTTACTCTCTCCATACACCCCACCCCCTCCTTCCTCCCCTCTACCATGTCCATAAGCCTGCTTTAATTTTTAAATTTTATTTCATTAATGTGATATGTCAGGCTTCCCAGGTGGTGCTAGTGGTAAAGAACCTGCCTGCTAAAGCAGGAAATGTAAGCAATGCGGGTTCAATCCTTGGGTGGGGAAGATGGGTTCAATCGCTGGGTGGGGAAGATCCCCTGGAGGAGGACAAGGCAATCCACTCCAGTATTCTTGTCTGTAGAATCCCGCAGACAGAGGAACCTGGAGGGCTATGGTCCATAGGGTCACAAAGAGTCAGACAGGACTAAAGCGGCTTAGCAGCAGAAGCAGCAATGTGATATACCACATTGATTGATTTCCATATGTTGAACAGTCCTGCATCTGAGGATAAATTCCACTTGATTATGGTGCATGATCCTAATAATGTGTTGCTGAATTTAGTTTACTAGTGTTTTGCTGAGAATTTATATTCATCAAAGAGATTGGCCTCTAGTTTTCTTTTCCTATAGTGTCCTTTTTGGTATCAAGGTAACTGGCCTCATAAAATGAGTTAGTGATTGTTCCTTTCTCTTTGATTTTTGGAAGAATTTGAGAAGAATTGGCATTAATTTTTCTTTAAATGTTTACTAAAAGTCACCAGTGAAGTCATCTGGTCTTGGGCTTTTCTTTGTTGTGAGTTTTTTTGAGTGCTACTTCATTCTCTTTATTAGTGATTAGTCTGTTTAGATTTTCTGTTTCTGATTCAATGGTATTTAGTATGTTTCTAAGAATTTTTCATTTTTTTGTAGGTTGTCCAGGTGGTTATAGTTGTACCAGTTCTTATGATCTTTTGTATTTCTGTGGTATCAGTTTTAATATCTCACCTTTTTTTATAATTTTATTGATTTGGGTTTTCTCTCTCTCTATTTATTTATTTTCCTAGCTAAACGTTTGTAAATTTTCTAAGGGCCAACTCAGTTTGCTAATTTTTTCCCTATTATTTCCCTGTTCTTTATTTTATTTATTTCTGCTATAATCTTTTTTATTTCCTTCCTTTTGTTAACTTTGGGCTTATTTTATTCCCCTTCTTCTAGTTCCTTGAGGTGTAAAGTTAGTTGTTATGTTGCTGTTGTTTAGTAGCTAAGTTGTGTCTGACTCTTTTGGATCCCATGGACTGTAGCCTGCCAAATTCCTCTGTCCATGGGATTTCCCAAGCAAGAATACTGGAGTGGATTGGGATTTCCTTCTCCAAGGAGATCTTCCTGACCCAGGGATTGAACCTGTTTTTCCTGTATTGACAGGTAGATTTTTTACCTCTGAGCCATCAGGGAAGTCCAGCTGCTTAATTAAGATCTCTCAATTTTCTTGATGTGTGCATTTATACCTAGAAACTTCCCTATCAGAAATGATTTTGCTGCATCCTCTAAGTTTTGGTATATTGTGTTTTAATTTTTGTCTAACTCAAGCTATTATTTCCTGCAACAATTTTTCTCTGACCCATTGGTTGTTCAGAAGTGTGTTGTTTAAATTTTCATGTATTTGAGTTTCCTCAATTACCCTCCTGTTATTGATTTCTAGTTTTGTACCATTATGGTCAGAGAAGATACTTGGCATAATTTCAATCTTGAATTTTTTAAGATTTGTTTTGTGGCCTAACATATGATCCATCCTAGAAAATGTTTCAAGTGCTCTTGAGATGAATGTGTATTCTACTGTTAAAATAGTTCCAACCAAAGTTTATTTTATTTCAATAGCAGAAGCTAAAAGTCCAAGATCAAGGTGTTGTCAGGGTTGGTTTCTTCTGATGTCTGTGAGGAAGGATCTGTTCCATACTTCTCTTCCAGTTTCTCATTGTTTACTGGCAATCTTTGACATTCCTTGACTTGTAGGTACATCACTTCGATCTTAGTTTTTTCAGCACATGGTATTCTAACTGTGCTGATGTGTGTCTATCTCTGTGTTTGAATATCCCCCTTTTATAATGATATCAGTCTTAGTGGACTAGAGCTTACTTTAATCACCTCATCTTAACTAATTACATCTTCAATAACCCTATTTTTAAATAAGATCACATTCTGAAGTACTGGGGGATAAGACTTCAAGGTATGAAATTTTGGGGGACATGATTCAACCCATAACACTATGTCTGTCCAAACAGGAATCATTATGTGGATACTTTTCCATGATTTGCTTTTTTCATTTATTGTGGACACATTGCCATGTTGCTATATAAAAATCTACAGATTTTGGTAATGCTCTGTAGTATTCATTACAGTAATGTAGTTAGCTGCTCATTGAATGATGTAGTATTATTGAATGAGTTTCTTTTTTACTGTTACAAGTAACTCTGAAAACAGCATATTTATATATACTTTATAAAAGCATATTTCTTTTCTTTTGAGACAGAAACCTATAAGTAAAATTAATAAGACAAAACTTAGGCATTTTATATTTTGTTAGATACAGTCAAATTTTCTTATCTTGAACTTTAGACCTTTCTTTCTGACCGCATATTGCCCCTGCCCCCTCCACAGTGTTACATAAGCATCACATACTAAGCATTTGCAAATCTTTATTTCTTGTAACTTACTTCTCATCCCTCTCCTTTGCCCTCTTCTTGCCCTCTCTATTCCATGTTGTTGAAAAGTGGGACTTTCCAGGGGGCTGACAAGTAAACAGAGGATCATTTTTATTTTGTTTTTACTTTCAATCCCTGCTGTCTTTCATCTTTCTTTTACGTAACACTGCAGGGAATTTTCTAAAGTGTAAATTGGTTAATATTGGACTTTTGCTCAAAAAACCTTCAGAAGTTCTTCTTTGAAGTCTGAGTAAATTTAATATATCTTAGCTTGGCACATAAGGCTATACCTGATCAGCCATAGATCACTGCTCCTTCCCTCTTGCCTACCAGGTCCTTCATTCTGTTTTGATTCATACTAAATTAAATTTTAATTCTGAGAACCTGGCCACTTTTTCACTCTTCCTCACCCTTGTGTAGCATTTTCCTTTTGCCTGAAGGGTTACCCTTACTCTCCCATTTCCACCATCCACCTAGAAAAAGCCTTCTTATTCTTCAATTAATTTCTCTGATTCTTAGTTTTTCTATTTAAAAATAAAGCTAAAAATAACACCTGCATCTTGGTTTTGTAATACTTTAATGAAATAATCCTATTTAAATTTATCATCACACAGCCAGGTGCTTAGTAGATAATCAGTAGATGTTAAACCTTCCTCAGTTTTCTTTGTGAGACATTTTTGTGACATAAATCACAAACTCATTAGTAATTTTTTTTCTTTTTTATTAGTTGGAGGCTAATTACTTCACAACATTTCAGTGGGTTTTGTCATACATTGATATGAATCAGCCATAGAGTTACACGTATTCCCCATCCTGATCCCCCCTCCCACCTCCCTCTCCACCCAATTCCTCTGGGTCTTCCCAGTGCACCAGGCCCGAGCACTTGTCTCATGCATCCCACTTGGGCTGGTGATCTGTTTCACCATAGATAATATACATGCTATTCTTTCAAAACATCCCACCCTCACCTTCTCCCACAGAGTTCAAAAGTCTGTTCTGTACTTCTGTGTCTCTTTTTCTGTTTTGCATATAGGGTTATCGTTACCATTTTTCTAAATTCCATATATATGTGTTAGAATGCTGTAATGTTCTTTATCTTTCTGGCTTACTTCACTCTGTATGATGGGCTCCAGTTTCATCCATCTCATTAGAACTGATTCAAATGAATTCTTTTTGACGGCTGAGTAATATTCCATGGTGTATATGCACCACAGCTTCCTTATCCATTCATCTGCTGATGGGCATCTAGGTTGCTTCCATGTCCTGGCTATTATAAACAGTGCTGCGATGAACATTGGGGTGCATGCGTCTCTTTCAGATCTGGTTTCCTCAGTGTGTATGTCCAGAAGTGGGATTGCTGGGTCATATGGCAGTTCTATTTCCAGTTTTTAAAGAAATCTCCACACTGTTTTCCATAGTGGCTGTACTAGTTTGCATTCCCACCAACAGTGTAAGAGGGTTCCCTTTTCTCCACACCCTCTCCAGCATTTATTGCTTGTAGACTTTTGGATAGCAGCCATCCTGACTGGTGTGTAATGGTACCTCATTGTGGTTTTGATTTGCATTTCTCTGATAATGAGTGATGTTGAGCATCTTTTCATGTGTTTGTTAGTCATCTGTATGTCTTCTTTGGAGAAATGTCTGTTTAGTTCTTTGGCCCATTTCTTGACTGGGTCATTTATTTTTCTGGAATTGAGCTTCAGGAGTTTCTTGTATATTTTTGAGATTAATCCTTTGTCTGTTTCTTCATTTGCTATTACATTCTCCCAATCTGAGGGCTGTCTTTTCACCTTACTTATAGTTTCCTTTGTAGTGCAAAAGCTTTTAAGTTTCATTAGGTCCCATTTGTTTAGTTTTGCTTTTATTTCCAATATTCTGGGAGGTGGGTCATAGAGGATCCTGCTGTGATTTATGTCGGAGAGTGTTTTGCCTATGTTCTCCTCTAGGAGTTTTATAGTTTCTGGTCTTACATTTAGATCTTTAATCCATTTTGAGTTTATTTTTGTGTATGGTGTTAGAAAGTGTTCTAGTTTCATTCTTTTACAAGTGGTTGACCAGTTTTCCCAGCACCACTTGTTAAAGAGGTTGTCTTTTTTCCATTGTATATCCTTGCCTCCTTTGTCAAAGATAAGGTGTCCATAGGTTCGTGGATTTATCTCTGGACTTTCTATTCTGTTCCATTGATCTATATTTCTGTCTTTGTGCTAGTACCATACTGTCTTGATGACTGTGGCTTTGTAGTAGAGTCTGAAGTCAGGCAGGTTGATTCCTCCAGTTCCATTCTTCTTTCTCAAGATTACTTTGTCTATTCGAGGTTTTTTGTATTTCCATGCAAATTGTGAAATTATTTGTTCTAGTTCTGTGAAAAATACCGTTGGTAGCTTGATAGGGATTGCATTGAATCTATAGATTGCTTTGGGTAGAAGAGCCATTTTGACAATATTGATTCTTCCAATCCATGAACACGGTATGTTTCTCCATCTGTTTGTGTCCTCTTTGATTTCTTTCATCAGTGTTTTATAGTTTTCTATGTATAGGTCTTTTGTTTCTTTAGGTAGATGTACTCCTAAGTATTTTATTCTTTTTGTTGTAATGGTGAATGGTATTGTTTCCTTAATTTCTCTTTCTGTTTTTTCATTGTTAGTATATAGGAATACAAGGGATTTTTGTGTGTTAATTTTATATCCTGCAACTTTACTATATTCATTGATTAGCTCTAGTAATTTTCTGGTAGAGTCTTTAGGGTTTTCTATGTAGAGGATCATGTCATCTGCAAACAGCGAGAGTTTCACTTCTTCTTTTCCTATCTGGATTCCTTTTACTTCTTTTTCTGCTCTGATTGCTGTGGCAAAAACTTCCAACACTATGTTGAATAGTAGTGGTGAGAGTGGGCACCCTTGTCTTGTTCCTGATTTCAGGGGAAATGCTTTCAATTTTTCACCATTGAGGGTGATGCTTGCTGGGGGTTTGTCATATATAGCTTTTATTATGTTGAGGTATGTTCCTTCTATTCCTGCTTTCTGGAGAGTTTTAATGATAAATGAGTGTTGAATTTTGTCAAAGGCTTTCTCTGCATCTATTGAGATAATCATGTGGTTTTTATCTTTCAACTTGTTAATGTGGTGTATTACATTGATTGGTTTGCGAATATTAAAGAATCCTTGCATTCCTGGGATAAAGCCCACTTGGTCATGGTGTATGATTTTTTTAATATGTTGTTGGATTCTGTTTGCTAGACTTTTGTTAAGGATTTTTGCATGTATATTCATCAGTGATATTGGCCTGTAGTTTTCTTTTTTTGTGGCATCTTTGTCTGGTTTTGGAATTAGGGTGATGGTGGCCTCATAGAATGAGTTTGGAAGTTTACCTTCATCTGCAATTTTCTGGAAGAGTTTGAGTAAGATAGGTGTTAGCTCTTCTCTAAATTTTTGGTAGAATTCAGCTGTGAAGCCATCTGGTCCTGGTCTTTCGTTTGCTGGAAGATTTCTGATTACAGTTTCGATTTCCTTGCTTGTGATGGGTCTGTTAAGATCTTCTATTTCTTCCTGGTTCAGTTTTGGAAAGTTATACTTTTCTAAGAATTTGTCCATTTCATCCAAGTTGTCCATTTTATTGGCATAGAGCTGCTGGTAGTAGTCTCTTATGATCCTTTGTATTTCAGTGTTGTCTGTTGTGATCTCTCCATTTTCATTTCTAATTTTGTTAATTTGGTTCTTCTCCCTTTGTTTCTTAATGAGTCTTGCTAATGGTTTGTCAATTTTGCTTATTTTTTTCAAAAAACCAGCTTTTAGCTTTGTTGATTTTTGCTATGGTCTCTTTAGGTTCTTTTGCATTTATTTCTGCCCTGATTTTTAAGATTTCTTTCCTTCTGCTAACCCTGGGGTTCTTCATTTCTTCCTTCTCTAATTGCTTTAGGTGTAGAGTTAGGTTATTTATTTGGTTTTTTTCTTGTTTCTTGATGTAAGCCTGTAATGCTATGAACCTTCCCCTTAGCACTGCTTTTACAGTGTCCCATAGGTTTTGGGTTGTTGTGTTTTCATTTTCATTCATTTCTATACATATTTTGATTTCTTTTTTGATTTCTTCTATGATTTGTTGGTTATTCAGAAGCGTGTTATTTAGCCTCCATATGTTTGAATTTTTAACAATTTTTTTCCTGTAATTGAGATCTAATCTTACTGCACTGTGGTCAGAAAAGATGACTGGAATGATTTCAATTTTTTTGAATTTTCCAAGACCAGATTTATGGCCCAGGACGTGATCTATTCTGGAGAAGGTTCTGTGTGCACTTGAGAACAAGGTGAAGTTGATTGTTTTGGGGTGAAATGTCCTATAGATATCAATTAGGTCTAGCTGGTCCATTGTGTCATTTAAGGTTTGTGTTTCCTTGTTAATTTTCTGTTTAGTTGATCTATCCATAGTTGTGAGTGGGGTATTAAAGTCTCCCACTATTACTGTGTTACTATTAATTTCCTCTTTCATACTCGTTAGCATTTGCCGTACATATTGCAGTGCTCCTATGTTGGGTGCATATATATTTATAATTGTTGTATCTTCTTCTTGGATTGATCCTTTGATCATTATGTAGTGTCCTTCTTTGTCTCTTTTCACATCCTTTATTTGAAAGTCTATTTTATCTGATATGAGTATTGCGACTCCTGCTTTCTTTTGGTCTCCATTTGCGTGAAATATTTTTTTCCAGCCCTTCACTTTTAGTCTGTATGTGTCTCTTGTTTTGAGGTGGGTCTCTTGTAGACAGCATATATAGGGGTCTTGTTTTTGTATCCGTTCAGCCAATCTTTGTCTTTTGGTTGGGGCATTCAACCCATTTACATTTAAGGTAATTATTGATAGGTGTGGTCCCGTTGCCATTTACTTTGTTGTTTTGGGTTCACGTTTATACAACCTTTCTGCATATCCTATCTAGAGAAGATCCTTTAGCATTTGTTGAAGAGCTGGTTTGGTGGTGCTGAATTCTCTCAGCTTTTGCTTGTCTGTAAAGCTTTTAAATTCTCCTTCATATCTGAATGAGATCCTTGCTGGGTACAGTAATCTAGGTTGTAGGTTATTCTCTTTCATTACTTTCAGTACGTCCTGCCATTCCCTTCTGGCCTGGAGGGTTTCTATTGATAGATCAGCTGTTATCCTTATGGGAATCCCTTTGTGTGTTATTTGTTGTTTCTCCCTTGCTGCTTTTAGTATTTGTTCTTTGTGTTTGATCTTTGTTAATTTGATTAATATGTGTCTTGGGGTGTTTCACCTTGGGTTTATCCTGTTTGGGACTCTCTGGGTTTCTTGGACTTGGGTGGCTATTTCCTTCCCCATCTTAGGGAAGTTTTCAGCTATTATCTCCTCGAGTATTTTCTCATGGCCTTTCTTTTTGTCTTCTTCTTCTGGGACTCCCTCATTAGTAATTTTTAAAAAGTCAATCACCATATAATACATGGTGAAATATCTATGTTCAGTAAATGTAAATGTAGATCTGAGTTGAATGGATTGGGTGAAACCAAGATATATGATGTTGGTTACATTCCTCTAATCTAATAGATTGTTTGATAGGGCATGGTGGTTTGATTTTCTAAACATTTCAATATATGCTCTGTGTACCCATTAGTCAATCTCAGTGGTTAACAATACTTTGATAAGCCTGATGTAACTTATTCTCGACAAAAACCACCCTATCTGTTGGTAATTGCTGCCACTTCATTGTGTACTTCTCCTCAGACATCTGTTGTATAATATCTTCCAATCCTTTTATTTTGGAAACAGTGGTGAAGATTACTATTCTGTAACTGTCCTTTTTGATGACTATCTCTAGGCTTCTGGAACATTCTTCATCTTTGCCAGTATCTTAGTCTATTTGGACTGTAATAACAAAAATACTACAGACTGGGTGGCTCAAACAACAAATATTTATTTCTCACTGTTCTGGTGGTTGGAAATCCAAGGTTAGGGTTAGGCCTGTAGATTACCTGGTTCCTGATAAGAACTCTGTTCCTACCTTGCATACAGCCATTCTTGTTGTGTTTTCACATGGTAATAGGAGCAAAGCAAATCTCTGGGGTCTCTTTTATAAGGGTGCTATTCCCATCATGAGGACTCCACCCTCAAGACCTAATCACATCTCAAAGGGCCCACATTCTAATATCATCACATTGGGAGTTAAGATTTCAACGTATGAAATTTGGGGGTAGGGGACTACAAACATTCATTCTAACAGCCAAGAGTCCTGAAAAACTCTTCTGCATGTTCACTGAAGATCCTCTGATAAAATTCTTCTTAGCTGGAAATAAGAGCTTGCTATAAACCACTCAGTTTCTTTTGCTCGTCCCTCTCGGGCTTCATTTCTCTCTTTGTCTTGCTTGCTCAGTCTTTTGTTGTGATTCATCCTTGACTAGGAAGATGGAGACCAGTGGGTGGGTAAGTGCTTCTGTTTCCTTTGGGTCATCTGTTCATGCTATACTATCTGAATGATTTCCTTCTATTTTTCCTGATTCCAAGACACCTTAGAATTTAAAAACATATCATTGTTAAGGGTTATGGCAGAAAGGAATGTGCCTGCATGAGATACTCTTAAATCAAGGCTTTGTTCAAGGTCTCACATTGTGACTTTCTGTATACTGTATACCACCCTCTGAGCTTCTTTTCAGGAGTGACACAGCTATCTATTTCAGAGCTCTCATGCTGTTGTTGGGTGATAATGCTATATTATAGTATTATCTAGTTACAAAGTTGAGCAGCTTGTGAAATGCTTTTTCACAAACGTATGGTATATGTTTCACAAATGTATGGTATATGCCCAACCTGACCCAAGAGTAGTACATCAACAGTCTTAATTTGCATTATACTGAGTATAATGCAAAACGAAGCTTTATGCTCTGAGAAGCCCTTTATAGTGCAGAACATAGTATGAGGTAGATAGAAGGGGCAACAGAGCAGGGGATGACTCTAGAAGGTGTTAGTATAGGTTCCTTCTCTTCCAAATACTTTCTCTTTGACCTTAAGGGGAACATGATTTGATGAGCTTCAGCTTTCTCCTCTGTAAAAAAATATTCAATAGTTAGAGCTACACTGTCCCCTTGCCCAGTTGATAGAAAAATCAAATAAGGTAGTCTCTGCACTGTTAATATAAAAATAATGAGAATTAGTATTAATAGTAAGAAATAATCTGGGATGTCTTTCTTGAAGAAGTGCTTGTGAGGAACATGTAGAGCCAGAGGGAATATATGTAGGAAGAAGGAGAAATGTGGAGGTAATGTGGATCAGTTTGCTTTTGCTCTGTCTCTTCTACTGACCCCAGGAAAGCATCTGCTTAGACATCATCTATAGCTTTTATGAGGCCAGAGATAGGGAGTCATACTGTCTACAGATTATATTCAAGATTCTGGCTTCTGGCCTGTAAGTTGAGGGATGAAACTTTTCAGATAAGATGAAATTCTTATGTTGAGACAGCTGTATGATGTCCAAGAAAGGTTGGGCATTGAGGACTCTTTTTTTTTTTAATTTATTGTAGTTTTATTGGAGTACAGTTGATTTACAATGTGCTAGCTTCAGGTGTACAACAAAGTGATTCAGTTATACATATACATATATTCATTCAGATTCTTTTCTCATATAGGTTTTCACAGAATATTGAGTAGAATTCCTTGTGCTATGTAGTCCTTGTTGGTTATCATGTTATATATAGTAGTGTGTGTATGTTCATCCTAAGTTCCTGATTTATCCTCCCCCCCCCACATTGAATTTTCTTTTCCTTATTCCTTCCACAGGTTGGTGAACTCTGGCCTTACATCAGGCTGTTGTCCAGCTCTATCCTCGGTGCTCAGTACAAATCAGAATCTCACCCACCTTTACCTACAGGGCAATGCTCTTGGAGACATGGGGGTCAAGCTACTCTGTGAGGGACTCTTGCACCACAACTGCAAGCTTCAGGTGTTGGAGTAAGTCTCTTAGCTTATTACGGTGATGGGAATGCATAGTGGCCCCAGGGAATGAGGTAGTTTGGGAGAATGATGTATCTATATCTGAGAAGTGATAGTGTCTTCCTAGGGTTTGGCTTATTACAGGATTATGGGACTGGGAGCAGGAGTTGTACTTTTAGATAGTATAAAGGTAAATACTAGAGTTCCTTGGGGTTGGTATGCATTTTTGTCTTAGGAAAATTTGTGGGGAGACACAGAATTTGGGAAGAACTGTTTCATAAACTGCTCTTACTAATTTGATCTGCGCAATCCAGTAGATTGGAAAAAATACCCTCATTTGAAGAGGAAAGAATAACTCTTGGCACATAAAGCAGTTCAAAGCTTGTTAATCCTGAGCTTTTCCTACATTTGAAATATTACAGGCAGAGACCTGGGAGACCTGTGTAGGATAATTAAGGAGACATTTTTAAAAAGTCACCTTCTTTCTTGCAGGTTAGATAACTGCAGCCTCACATCACACTGCTGCTGGGATCTTTCCACACTTCTAACTTCTAACCAGAGTCTACGAAAGCTGAGCCTAGGCAACAACGACTTGGGCGATCTGGGGGTCATGCTTCTCTGTGAAGTGCTCAAACAGCAGGGCTGCCTCCTGAAAAGCCTGAGGTAAGTGTGCCCCACAGAGATTTGTATGGCACGGCTCACAGTGCTAAAGAAAATTTTTGCAGTTTCCAAAATCCAGGATGGCTTCATTCGCACTCTGGGTGAGGTTGTTCAGTTCAGTTCAGTCGCTCAGTCTGAAGGCTGAACCTTGTCCAACTGCAGCTTTTTTTTTTTTTTTAAATACATACTGTATGTGAGTCATGAACTACATATTCAACTTTGTTTAGAATAACGAAGTTTCAGTTTGGTGTGAAAAGACTTTCCATCCATATTCTTGAAAGAAACACAATTCCCAATGAAAGTAGCTAAATAGAATTATATTTCTATACAAGGTGTTGTACTTTGTAAAATTAGACCTGTCTATTGTAAAAGTCATTACATAGTAGGGTGTTGTGCATCTTGTTTCTGAGAATTTCTAGGTGAAAAGTGCTCCAGAAACATCAAGATCATAAATTCATAAAATTTGGCCTATCTTCAGGGTGTTGGGACCATCTGCTCCCTTCCATCATCAATGACACCGCTAAGCCACTCATTGATTACCTCTCTAGTAAGAGCTCTAGTAAGAAATTAGTTTCATAACTTCTGCTAGCATTGGTAATCACATCCTTCACTAAAGATTTCCTTCACTTGGTTTTAGGGACAACATACTCTACTCTGAATTTTCTCCTATTACATTGGCTATTTCTGCTTAGTCTCCTCTGGTTTCTCTTCATCATCTTGACCTTTGCATGCTGAATACCCAGAACTCAATCTCTGAGTTAATTTTTCTTCTCTATATTTTCTGCTTTTTTTTTTTTTTTTTAAAATATCATCTAGTCTTCTGGTTTTATCACATACATGCTATACCCCTCTCTCCAGTTCATATCTCCCTAAATTCCATGTCTAAATGCTTGTCTCACCTTTCTGCTTATATACCTAATAAGCCACCCAAACTTGACATGTCCAAACCCAAACCTGTGCTGTTCCCCTCTGTGTAAAATCTGTTTCTTACCCATCTCAGTCAATGGTAACTCAGTCTGAATTGTTCAGGTGCAGAAAGCCTGGTGTTGTCTTTGATGCTTTTTCTTTATGTGCATATCCAGTCCATTGGCATGTCCTTTTAACTCTGTTTTCACAGCATGCCCACTCACTGACCACTTTTCGCCAGCTTCACAGCTCCTTTCCTGGTTCAAGCCATTGTCACCTGTTGTCTGGACTGTCCTGGTGACATTCTGATAGGCTATTCTGCATCTACCACTGTAGATGGAGGGTATAGCTAAAACGTGAGTCAGAGCATATCACTCCTATTAACATGCTCGTTTCACAAAGCAAGAGCCACAAACTCACGGCAGTGTCTAAGGCCCCACATAATCCTGCTATTTCTGCAGTCATCTTCTAACCCTAGTTCCTTCTCCATTCACACTATTCTCTTTGCTGTTTCAAAAAACACTGTCACCTCTGAAACTATACACTTGCTGTTCCCTCTACCTGGGACTTCTTACACTCTGATGTCCACGTGTCTTATTCCTGCGCATCCTTAAATTCTTTGCTCAGAGGTCTTTTCTGTGAGTCTGACTGTAACCATCCTACTGAAAATAGCAACCCAGCAATGCCTTTCCTCTTCTCTGCTTATTTTCCTCCACTGTGTTGAACACCATCATATAAGCTATATCATTTTCTTGCTTACTTATTATCTATATCTTTAGGACACTCGAGATGAGGGACAAGCTCGACACAGACTGGGGAATCCATGGATGCAGTCAACCTGCCTTGTGAACTCAGGCTGCCATAACAAAATAGAATAGTCTATATGCCTTAAACAAATCATAGTCACTCATTTCTCATAGTTCTGGAGGGCGGAACATCCACGATCATGGTGCTGGCTGATTTGGTTTCTGGTGAGAGCTTTCTTCTGGGCTTGTTGTGTCCTCATGTGGTACGCAGAGAGAAAGACAGACAGACAGAGACAGAGATAGAGAGTACGTGCTATGGTATCTTTTCTTATAAGGGCACTAAGCCCATATTAAGGATTCATCCCATGAACTCATCTAACCCTCATTACATCCTGAAGGCTCCATTTCCAAATACCATCACATTGAGGGTTAGGGCTTTAACATATGGATTTTGAAGGAACATAAACCTTCCATAGCACACCCAAATCAAGATTATTAGAAATGATACAGGACAAATAGCATAATTTCTTACTTAAGTTGTAAGGGAAATTAAAAAAAAAAAAGAGATGGAGGAAGAACTCATATCACTGATAGGCATACCAAGCAATTACAATATGTGGATTTTTTTTGGCGTAGTGGAGGAGTGGGCTATGGCTCATGGGAACTTGTTTCCCTGACAAGGAATTGAACCTAGACCACAGGAGTGAAAGCACCAAATTAACCACTGGATCATCAGGGAATTCTCAATGTGTGGACTTTATATGGCTCCTGATTAAATGAACATAATATAAAAATTTTATCAGATTGTTGAGGAAATTGAAACTCTGGTTGGACATATATTAATATGTGAAAGTTATTGTTAACTTTTTTGGGTGTTGTAATTGCATTGTAATTCTCTTTTAAAAGTTTTTTCATTTCACACATTGATATATTTATAGATGTTTGAACTGCTGTGCTTACAATAATCCACTGATGTGAGGAGTTGGGTGGGTAATAGCTGAAACAAGGCTGGCCATGAGTTGTTAACTGTCAAAGCTAGATGGCAGGATTAACTGTACTATTCTCTTTATATTTGCATGTTTAAATATTTCCAAACTTGAAGGTTAAAAATGTAACAGAAACCACATTAGGCATGATGTGTAGCACTGGAAAGCTGAGAAGTGTGAGGTTAAGAGAGGAGACGAGATTTTTAAAGTCAAAAACTCTGAAAGTGTTCATTTGAAGTGTAATCCAAGGCTCTCTTTTTGCTTTTATAGGTTGTGTGAAATGTATTTCAACTATGATACAAAACGTGCACTAGAAACACTTCAAGAAGAAAAGCCTGAATTAACCATTGTCTTTGAGCCTTCTCAGTAGTGGTGGAAGCACTCTGCCATTCGGGTGTGGACAAGTTGTAGTGAGCATTCCTCCTTCAGCATTAAGATCACCTCTCTGCAATTCTTCTGGTCCAGTGAGGAAGAACGAAAACTTGCTGATGGTCCTTCTGCCTGGTGAATATGAGAATCTCCTTTATCCCTAGGTTGAAGACACCAGTGCAATAAAATCATCAAATGAAACAGTTCTTACCACAGTGCCTTAGTCAGAGAATGTGTTCCTCCTGGTGACCTCACGTATCTAACTCATTCAGGAAAACACTTTTTCCTTCTTTTTCTCTTTTTACTCTAACTCTCCTTTCCTTTGTACCTCTCCCCACTTTTTTTTCTTTGACTATATCATCTTTCCTGCCATCTTTCTCTTAATTTACCATAACAGAATGAGTTAACTATATATTATGCTGCAATTTTGTAGCAGCAACTTATTTATTTTTAATTTTTGAACTGTTATATATTCTAATAAAATAATTGATGTTTATTGTATTGTAGCTGGTTGGAAATTTTGAAAATAGAAAAAAACTTTATTGTATTTATTGAGTTAAATTGTTTCCTTTCCTTGGTTTTAAGAGAGGATGCCTAGAAAGCCTTTTACTTATTTATCTAAACTACTAAAGATAAATTAAATTGCTTCGTGTATTAAAAAAATCTCTTTGCCAAATGATTCAATTTTAATGAATAAGGAAAAAATCCTTCTAACTCTGATGGTTGAAATTTCAGTTCTAGTAAGACAGGAGGTTGAAAATCATGCAAAGGAAAATTTTAGAGTAGATGGAGCCTATATTCATAAATAGAAGTATTATGTAGAAAATGCATTTTGCCTTCAGTTTTAAGAATTTGTCTTGGATTTATCCCATCACAAGAACATTTCATCCATCACACTTCACATAGCATTAACTCATTAATATGTATTGATTAATTACTTTTCCACACATGGAGAAACTCTTGAACCACAGGGAATTGTTCAAGATAGAAATACTACTTCTTTTTTCAAGTGAGTCATCTAGACCTTGCTTGTCAAAGTGTAGCCTATGGATTTCTGAAAAGATGAAAGTTAGTCACTCAATCATGTCCAACTCTCTGCAACCCCATGGAGTATAGCTCTTCAGGCTCCTCTGTCCCTGGAATTCTCCAGGCAACACTACTGGAGTGGGTTGCCATTCCCTTCTCCAGGGGATCTTTCAGACCCAGAGATCAAAACTGCTTTTTTAGATGGGCTAAATTTTTTTCATGGTAAGACTCTTTCAATAGGGAAGGAGTATGGAATTTATATTCTGATGCAAAGTCTTTGTCTTTGTCTTCTGTAGGACCAACACTTTTGAGTAACTCTAGTCTCAATATTTGTATTTTTGCATCTTAGTAAAGTGAGCTATTGCAGACTGCCTATCTGCTAAAAATACCTTGACATTCAGGATAATTAGAATTAGAACACACAGCTAAGCTGGAAAGATAGAAAAATTTCTGTGCACTAGGTTCTCAAAACTGAATTAAGAGTTTACCTCTCAAAGGTCAAGAGAAATATCTGAATAAAGACCCCACAGTGTAACTATTAATTTGGAAAAATCCATGAAGTTTTCCTCACTAGGAGAACTAAAAAATAAGTAAAGATGATGGATAGAAAATCAATATGCAAACATCAAAACAAGCAGTTGGAAAGAAATCATTCTTTCCAATAATCATAGTAAAAATTGGGTCAGGCACGAAGCATCAATGGGTGCTAAAACCTAATAGGAAATTTAAATGATGAGCAGGATTCTTATGTAGTCTGAAATTATCTTTTTATATTGGCTAATCAGTTGCAAAAGAAAAATACTAACTATATAAAAAGCAGAAACTAGACAGTACCCTGACCATCTAATAAAAAATATCAAAGAGGGCAGATGGATGCCTTCTTTCAGGTAAGATGACTTGAGGAGAAACTGATATCACTATTGTGTGTTTCTGGTTGAGAACCCAAAATTTAATTAACAAACACCACACAAACTCCAAATGAGGAAGTTCTATGAAAAGGGAAAGGAGACTATATTCTTCAAGAATGTCAATGTCAGTGTTAATAATGGGTAGATGTTGGGGTGGGGGAGTTATTAAATTATCCTTTAAACTGTTCTTATTCATGTATCATTTATGTGCATATGATGTTATTTCCAAATAAAAAGTTTAAATAATTAAAAAAACAGTATTTCTAAACACCTGCAACTTAAAATATAACAGAATCCTATTAATCATAGCAATAAAAGTTATTAAGTGTACAGGCAAAAGAAGAGCAAAGATAATTTTTGTCACCATCTAAGTCTACAAAGATTCATCCACTGTAGTCATTGACCAAAACTGCACTCTGTGCTTCAGACAGAGGAAATTAGAGATGACTACAAGATGCTTTGTGTTGTGGGCAAACATGTTTCTTAGATAGATGTATCTCAGGAAGAATTTTAATAAACCCAGTTTCTCTCATCTTACCTTACATAAAAAAGCACAGTAAACATTAACTTGAGATATTTTTTCTTCGTGACTAGCAATAATCTTTTACCAAGATGTATTCTTAGTTATCCTCATTCCCTAAGGCCTTCAGTTTTAAGAATTTGTCTTGGATTTATCTCATGTATACTGGCTTCTACCCCTACCTCTTTGGAGCAGTGTTTCAGAGGTATCTGAGAGGCTCAGATACTGCCCCCTCCCCCTCCCCACCAAGTCTCATGTATACTGACTTCTTACCCTACCTCTTTGGAGCAGTTCCTCAGAGGTATCTGAGAGGCTATCTCCTTGACTAAAGTCCTCAGTAAGATCTTGAATAAAATTTAACTTATATATTTTTCTTTCAGTCAATATTCACCTGGAATAAATTTCTTAAAAATTGTATAAAAATCATACCAAAGAAGACCTGAATGAATGGAGAGATTGAGAGATACGTCATATTCATGGATGTGAAGATTCAGCAGCATTCACTGCTGATTATCCCTCCCCTCAAACTAAAATTCAGTGCAATTGTCATTAACATACTGACAGAGATTTCCACAGAATTGAGCAAGATAGTGTTTAAATGAATACGAAAAATAAGAATCAAAGCATATCTGAGAATCAAAAGCATAGGAGAACTTGCCACACTAGAGCTTAATAACTGATTGATGTAGTATAGACAGGAGAGAATTCATGTACAGGCATAGGCATGCATGGAAATATGATTTACTACACCAAAAATGTTGAGAAAAGGAAAGACTAGTCAATGAACCTGAATGGGACAAGCAGCCATGTACATAGAAACATTGTATTTCTGCCTTATAGAATACAAATAAATCCCAAATATAATGAAGACACATTTTAAAAGCAAAGCTAAATGTACAACAATGTGACTATAGTTAACAATACTGAATTGTATCCTGGAAGTTTGCTAAGAGGGTAGGTTTTAAATGTTCTCATCTCACACAAATACGCACATATACACAAAAGGAAAAGTGCAACTATGTGAGATAATGGATATGTTAATTAACTTGATTGAGTTGATTGTTTCACAATGTACGTATGTGTGCATGCTCAATTGCTAACTGACTCTTTGTGACTTCATGGACTTTAGCCCACCAGGCTTCTTTGTACATGGGATTCTCTAGGCAAGAATACTGGAGTAGGTAGTCATTCCCTTTTTCAGGGTATCGTCTTGATCTAGGGATCAAACCTGGGTCTCCTGTCTTCTTAACAGAGAGAAAAGCCACATTCAAGAATATTGGAGCGGGTTGCTATTTCCTTCTCCAGGGGATCTTCACGACCCAGGGATTGAACCCTGGTCTCCTGCATTTGCAGGCAGATTCTTTACTGTCTGAGCCCCCAGGGAAGCCCATTCAAGTCTTACATCAGCTTACTTTTAAAATTCATTACTCAGTTAAATTTATTCTAAACTCAGTCAGTCCTGACAATGCACAAAACACTTTTCTCAGGGTCCACTTTCCAAAAACCTTCCCATCATTTTCTATATACATCACTTAAATTTTTTCTATTCAGAAATAGTTTTAAGACAGAGTTACTTTCTTCTCCCTTAATAAAATACAATTCCATTCCTTGTATCTTCTTTACTGAAAACACACATTCTACTTTCTTTAAAAGTTTTTCCACATTAAGTTCACCTTTCCTGTTGACAAATTTGTAACAGAATAAGGTCTTATTTTGTCTCTAGTAAATATAGGTACAACAGAAGTTCTGTACTTAACACTGATGACTCTAAAGACAAGTCTGTATTAATCCAACAAGCTTAAGCCACCTTCAATACTAAATATGAGCTTAGTACTGAATATTTTCCAGATGACATGAACCTGAAATTTATTTTGGCCAGATTATTATCTGTTTCTGAGTATTTGTATAAGCACTCAATTTCCTTTAAGCCAATTAAACAGAACTCTCTTGAATCAATTTTTGGCAATACCATGCAGCTGTAACACACATACAAACTCTTAACAATCACACACACACAGAGGTCTTATAGTTCCCATTACAAAATTTCAGCCTTGAGTCAGGTACAATATCATAAAACTCATCAGTTCCAAACTGTTGAATTGCAATTAGGCTTCTGGAAGATGGAACAAATCAAACTCATTTGTCTAGACAGATAAATCTTTTTACTAATATTTACAGAAAAGACGGGCTTACCTGATGGTGCAGTGGTAAAGAATCCACCTGCCAGTGCAGGAGAGGTGGGTTTGATCTCTGGGTCAGGAAGATCGCTTGGAGGAGGAAATGGCAACCCACTCCGGTATTTTTCCCTGGGAAATCCCATAGACAGAGGAGCCTGGAGGGCTACAGTTCCCAGGGTCACAAAAGAGTTGGACACAACTTAGCAATTAAACAACAGAAAAGACTCTAAGGATTTCTATTTATCCTTGACAAGCCAAGTTCTAAATTATTTGACTTGCTTTTCAAGATTTGTCTTGAAAAGGTGTTGGAGATAAAGGTTCCTGGAAAGACCAGATAGGACATTTGCATCTCAAAGGTACAGGCAAGTTTCTTCTTGCTTGACTTTATTTCTCTTTTGTTTAATGCTCAGAACCCTCTTAAGATAAATAGGGAAGATTTTGGGAGTGGTGAAAGGATTGATGGGCTTTGGATTGTTTTTGAAGCCGTACCTTTGGTCCTATAAAGACTGGATTTGTAAAATAAGGACACTTTATTTTTTTTTTCCTTTTTCAAAGAATTGGATAGTCACCTCAATGATTATCAAAGGACTGATGCACCCATTCACCTATGCTGCAAGATTTTACATTCCCTCACTTAGCTTAGGGGAGAAGGCCTCCCCTCCAAACTTCCATCAGGCTCCAAATATCAGCTATTGTTAGTCAAACTAGTGACCTCTCATTTTGGTACTCTATTTACAAACACTTTTGTGGATCTTCTCTAAGTTTAAGAAATTTGCACCTTATATTTAGATACTCTATATAACCATTTTAACTTGACAATAATTGGCCAGATATCTTCAGCCAAGCCCAGAACATTTGTATTCCACATTGCAGAGTCTACTAAGGCTTCTATTTTAGCTTCAGATTTCATCAGGTCCTTTTTATCTTCTGTTAGAACCATTTGGTGGAGAAGGCAATGGCAACCCACTCCAGTACTCTTGCCTGGAAAATCCCAGGCAGAGGAGCCTGGTGGGCAACAGTCCATGGGGGGTCGCACAGAGTCAGACACGATTGAAGTGACTTAGCAGCAGCAGCAGAACCATTTGGTGATGAGGCTGGTTCCCTTGCCCCTTGAGAAAGAGTGGCCCCTAAGACAGTGTCATCCCACTAAAGGGATGGGAGAGCTAGACACAAACAGAAAGGAATTTAAAAACAGTCAGTCACTGATGCTGCATAAAAGGGCTCCAGGGACGTGTGCTCCTGCCTCTCCCTGACGCCCTCAGTACATATTCATTATGATTATAAGGTTTCCAGTTCTTTGGGTTAATTCTGAGAGGTTGCTTCAGAGTCTACAGGGAATTCTATCAAGCGGTCCATCACATCAAAGACCACCCAAGGCTTGATGTTACTTATGTAGATGGTATCTTTAGTCAGAGCCACTTTTTGCCTTGGATTCCTTCAGTCTTCTGATTGCAAAACTATCAATGGCCCAGGGGCCACCCATCACTCTCTGACATCTGGGGCATTCCTTCTTCCAATGTGCTGCTTGTTTGCCAGGGGCACGTTGATCACAATCCTCCCTCCAGTGCCCCTTTTGTCTGCATGTAGTACACTAGTCCTGCCTGGGTACCTGTAAGCCTACTGGTCTGCCAGGGCCAGATTGGACCAGAAAAACCAGCTTCCCCTTTGGGGCTCTCTGAGCAGGAAAAACCACTGCCAACATTTGGGCCTTTAAAATATTTCTCTGGGTGCATTCAGCATTTAAGGCCATATGCTTATTATTGTAAACTGAATAAGCTAATTGGAACAACTCACTCATTGAAGTGATTCAGAAATCACTTTCTGAGTTTTGTGACTGATGTCTGGGGAAGACTGGCCGATGGAATCCAAAAGGGCCTGTTCTTCAGGAGAGGAGGAATCTATGTTTGTATACTTTTACAAAATCTCCACTTGTCTCCTTTGGAATACTACAGGATCTTCATCCTACCCCTATTGGACCTCTTTTGCCTTTTCATATTTAACAAGTTTTACTATAAGTTTCTTCATACCTTCTATTAAACAGGTAATCATATGGCCCCATCTATTTCTATCAATTGAATTCAACAAGTAATTCCATTGGGGGTTTCCCTCATGGATGGCCTCATTCCCTACTAAGTATACTGCGTGGTCCCATAGGGTGAGTCTATTAAAATGTCCTCTGTGTATTTCCTGGATTTATCCCTCCAAGTTACATATGCCTTAAATTCCTTTTGGGTTCTATTACCTAAATGCAAGGCCATGAAAATTTGAACACAGTGTACTTCACTCCATTTTCAATTTCCTAACTGATATTGTGGCCAAACTGGGTGACATAACTTAATAAGTTTTTCCCTTCTTAATTCCTGCTGTTCAAATTGTTCCTAGTCCTGGAATATCTGGCCCAGAGACCTATCAGCCAGAATTGATGCAGCCATTTTTGGGCCAATACTGAGGTAATGTCATTAGCTGTGTAAATTGGTCAAGATTTGCACTTACTATTATAGATACTATCCCTTCCAAGGCAGTCTCCCAACCAGTTGTTAATGAAAGAAATAGCATAGAAGGTAAACCCAACGGTGCTGACAATGAGCGGGAGTTGGTCTATCTGGTCTCCATTGAAAGAAAACCTTCGCAGATAGAAAAAGCCTGTCCAGGTGACCTTGCTTGTTGCTTAGCGGCATCTTAAGGTTGCTCTTTTCAATAGTCAGATTTAGCAATTTCAGTCATTTTCTTGTGTTCCCTCAGTGCTAGGGGTTGTAACTACTTTCTTTTGCCTCTCCCTCCTTCAATAGCTAGTTATAATTCCTTAAAATAAGTTCTCTCTTTTAATAAAGACACAGACATAGAGAACAAACTTATGGATACCAAGGAGGAAGGGAACAAGATGAACTGGAAGATTGGGATTGACGTATATACACCACTATGTATAAGATAGGTAACTAATAAGAACCTACTCTATAGAACAGGAAACTTTACTCAGTGTTCTGCAGTGATCTAAGTGGGAAGGAAAACTAAAAATGAGGGGTATATGTCTTTGTATAACTGATTCACTTTGCTGTATGGCAGAAACTAACACAACATTGTAAAGCAACTATACTCCAATAAAAATGGAAAAAAATAAAATATATGGTGTCTATTATGTGTTGGTAACCTGATGGGAACAATGTTGCACTTCCATTTAAATTTAAGAACAACATTGTAGGATGCATCAAATTTTACTATTGACGGATATTCTGTCTGGACAAATCATGCTTTTGACCTTTCACATTTGTGTTGATAATTGAGAGTCCCCACAAAAGAAATACCACATATTTAATGCTGTGAGCAACTGGACAAAGGCTGACAAATTAGCTCCTGAATCTGAGCTGATTTCCTTATTGCACATTGGATGTTCTGTCTTTCCCAAATAGCCTCTTGAGAGCCCCCTTCATGTCCTTGTTCCTCAAGGTATAGATGAGCGGGTTGAGAGTGGGGGTCACCACAGTGTAGAAAAGAGTTAGAAACTTTCCTCCCTTCTGGGAAAAATGGCTTCGGGGCTGGATGTAGACAGCAGTGACAGTGCAGTAGAAGAGAAAAACAACGACCAGGTGAGAAGAACAGGTTTGGAAGGCCTTCCTCCTCCCTTCATGGGACTGGATGGCCAGCACTGTCCGGGTAATGTGACCATAGGAGATAAGGATGAGCAGGAGTGGCACCATCAGGAAGACAGAGCCAATAACAGAAATCTGGAGCTCATTGGAGTGTGTGTCCCCACAGGCCAGACGGATCAGTGCAGGGACTTCACAGACAAAGTCGTCCACCCGGTGATGATGGCAGAAGGGGAGCTTCATGGTGGTGGGTGACTGCACCAAGGTGCCAAATATCCCACTTGCCCAGACCAAGAATGCTAGCTTGTGACACACGTGAGGCTGCATGATGACTGTATAGTGTAGGGGTCGGCACACTGCCACATATCTGTCGAAGGCCATGACCAGCAGCAGCACACACTCAGCAGCTCCCAGTCCCAAGAAGATATAGAGCTGGACTGCACATCCCAGGTAGCTGATGGTCTTGTCTGGGCCCCTGAGATGGACTAGCATCTGGGGAATGCAGCTGGTGGTGAAACAGAGGTCCAGGATTGAGAGGTTGGTGAGGAAGAAGTACATGGGGGTGTGGAGGTGAGGGTCTAGGTGGAACAGAAGTATGACTGTGGTGTTGCCCACTAGTGTGACCATGTAAGAGATAGACACAGTCACAAAAAGGGTCATTTCAAGGCTAGGGTTATCTGAAAAGCCCAAAAGGATGAAGTCATCTGGGATGGTGCCATTGACATGTCCATCTAGTGCCCATCTGGGACTGCAAGAAGCAAGAACATCAATTAGAATATCACCTAAAGATGGCAGAGAAAAGTGATGTGTAATTTTAGAAAACTGTCTCTATTATCCTATAATAATATTTTTTCTGATGTTTTGCTGACTTTTTTTTCATCCTGTTAATTTTTGGATATTTTCATCTGTTCATTTCTTCAAACTTGGATAATTTTAGCATTTTCTTAGAAGCCAAGAGTATGGTAACTGAATGTTCAAAATTAACCCTTGCCAGTACCATCAACTACATGCTAAAAACTGGACAACCTACAAGAAATGGAAAAGTTCTTAGAAATACACAAACAACCAAGAGTGAATCAGGAAGAAATGGAAAATCAAAATAGACCAATTACTAGTCAGGAGATTGAATCAAAAATCTCCCAATTAAGAAACACCCAAGATCAGGTGGCTTCACTGGTGAATCTTATCAAATACCTGAAGTACAAATAATGCCAAACCTTCTCAAACTCTTCCCAAAAAATCAAAGGTGAAGGAAAACTCCCATACTCATTTTATGAGGCCAGCATTACCCTGGTACCAAAGTCAGATTCCGGATATGCTACCAGAAGGAAAAACTAAAACCAATATCCTTGATACCTATAGGTGAAAAAATTCTCAATAAAACTCTGGTAAATCAAATTCAGCAGCACGTTAAAGAATCATGCACCATGACGAAATGGAATTTGGCTTTGGGATGTAAGGATAATTCAACATAGGTACATCAATCAGTGTGATACTTCACATTAATAAAATGAAATGATAAATCATATGACAATCTCAATAGATACAGAAAAAGCATTTGATAGAATTCAACATCTGTCCATGATAAAACTTTTTAACAAATTAGGTATAGAAAGAAAATATCTCAGCATGTTGTGCTGTGCTTAGTCACTCAGTCATTTCCGACTCTTTGAAACCCTATGGACTGTAGCCTGCCAGGCTCCTCTGTCCATGGGAATTCTCCAGGCAAGAAGAATACTGGAGTAGTTTGCCAGGTCCTCCTCCAGGGGATCTTCCCAACCCAGGGATTGAACCCAGGTCTCCCACATTGCAGGCAGAGTCTTTACCATCTGAGCCACTGAATACTGGAGTGGGTAGCCTATCCCTTTTCCGGGGGATCTTCCCAACCCAGGGATTGAGCTGGGGTCTTTTCCTGTATTGCAGATGGATTGGTTACCAGCGAGCTACCAGGGAAGCCTGTTTCAGCATAATAAAGGTCATATATGGCAAGTCCACAGCTAACATCATACTCAATGGTGAAAGTTTGAAAGCTTTTTCTTTAAGATCAGGAATAATATAAGGGTTCACTCACTTACCACTCATAGTTCTATAAGTCCTAGCCAGAGGAATCAGGCATGAAAGATATACAAAAGGCAATAGAATTGGAAAGGATTCCAATTTGCTGATGATTTAATTTGCAGATGATTTAATTCTGTGTTGCTGTTCATTTGCCAAGTCATGTATGACTCTTCGCAACTGCATGGACTGCTGCATGCCAAGCTTACCTGTCCCTCACCATCTCTTGGAGGTTGCTCAAATTCATGTCCATTGAATTGGTGATGCCATCCAACCATCTCATCCTCTGCCATCCTCTTCTCCTGCCTTCAATCTTTCCCAGCATCAAAGTCTTTTTCCAAAGAGTTGGCTTTTCACATCACATGGCCAAAGTATTGGAGTTTCAGCTTCACCATCAGTCTTTCCAATGAGTATTCAGAGTTGATTTTCTTTAGGATTGACTGGTTTCTTCTCCTTTCTGTCCAAGGGACTCTCAAGAGTCTTCTCCAACACACAGTTCAAAACCATCAATTCTTCAATGATCTGCTTTCTTTATGGTCCAGCTTTCACATTCATACATGACTGCTGGAAAGACTATTGCCTGGATTATACAGACCCTTTGTTGGCAAAGTGATGTCTTTGCTTTTAACATACTGTCTAGTTTTGTCATAGCTTTTCTCCCAAGAATCAATCATCTTTTAATTTCATGGCTACACTCACCATCTGCAGTGATTTTAGAGTCCAGGAAGAGGAAATCTGGCACTGCTTCTACTCTTTCCCCTTCTATTTGCCATGAAGTTATGGGACTGTATGCCATGATCTTCAGTGTTAGTCGCTTAGTTGTGTCCAAGTCTTTGTGACCCCACGGACTGTATCCCATCAGGCTCCTTTGTCCATGGAGTTCTCCAGGCAAGAATACTGGAGTGGGTTGCCATTTCCTTCTCCACTCTTGATCTTGGTTTTTTTAATATTGAGTTTTAAGCTGGCTTTTTCACTCTTCTCCTTCATCCTCATCAGGAGGTTCTTTAGTTCCTTTTCATTTTCTGACATTAAAGTGGTATCATCCGCCTATCTGAGGTTGTTGATATTTCTCCGAGCAATCTTGATTCCATCTTGTGTCTCATTCATCCAGGCATTTTGCAAGATGCACTCTGCATATAAGTTAAATAAACAGGGTAACAATAAACAGCATTGTCGTACTACTTTCTTAATTCTGAACCAGTCAATTGCTCCATACAAGGTTCTAACTGTTGCTTCTTGACCCATATACAGGTTTCTCAGGAGACAGGTAAGATGTTCTGGTATTCCTATCTCTTTAAGTGTTTTCCACAGTTTGTTATGATCCACACAGACAAAGGCTTTAGCGTAGTCAGTGAAAGAGAGGTAGACGTCTTTCTGGAATTCTCTTGCTTTCTCTATGTTCCAATGAATGTTGGCAATTTGATCTCTGGTTCCTTTGCTTTTTCTAAATCCAGCTTGATTAACAGCCTAGTCCAAGTGGCATGCAAAATTCATAGATGCTAATGCCTGTTTGCAGGGCACTTAGTATTTACAAATCATTTTGCCTCCATTTAATGACCAAAGCATTGGTGTTCTAAATAAAACATATACAATGTGACAGCTATTTACTTGCCAATGAATGATTGTTGCTTTCTGGTTTTATTGATATGTATTTTCAAGAGAGGAGTAAAAATTTCCACAGTTACAGCAATTAAGATCTAATTAAAGTTCTGAACATCCAGAGTCAGATTATTTTAAAATTGTTGACTAGAAGTTGACTTTCTGTGCAATGATATCATAGTAGATCTTAAGAACTAGTAAAGATGCTAAATCTTTGGAAATCTCCATGTAAGTACCAGACATTTTGCTCTATAAGAAATGACCTCCTAAGTTCTAAAAACAGAAGGGTTTGTGACAATAACATAGCCTTCTTTGGAAAAATCTAGATGAGAAATGAATTGTGTGAGGGAAGAAACATAATTACTTAAAAAGAAAGTTGTTTTAATGAGTCTAAGCTATTGCTATTTTAATCAATTACTATTTTAATGAATATATATATCTGAATCAATTGTTATTTTAATATCATATATATACGTATGTGTATGTATGTATATGTGGTGTTAATATCTGTCTTAGAATTTAAAACTCAGTGAAAAAGTAAAAGTGTTGGTTGCTCAGTCATGTCCAACTCTGTGGGACTCCGTGGACTGCAGCCCACCAGGCTCCTCTGTCCATAGAATTCTCCAGACAAAAATACTGGAGTGCGTAGCCATTTCCTTTTCCATGGAATCTTTCCCCACCCAGGGATAAAACCTGGGTCTCCTGAATTTCAGGCAGATTATTTACCATCTGAGCTACCAGGGAAACCTTAAAACTCAGTAACTACTGAAAAAACAGCCATCATTTTTCAACAGTTTATCATGTATTTATTTCAGCAAATCAGGCTATTAAAGAAAAGGTGTAATCTGCAAGCTTAGATTCAAAGTATATCTTCTTATGCCTCCCCTATGTGTTTTTAAATAAAGAAACCTTAAATATATGGTGAAAAAAAATTAACCCAGTTTGAATATCTAGACATTCTCAGTTCATGCAATGCTGAAGCCTAGCATGAAGGATTTTGAGTATAACCTTACTAGCATGGGAGATGAGCGCAATTGTCCAGTGGTTTGAATATTCTTTAATACTGCCCTTCTTGGGAATTGGGATGAGGATTTATCTTTTCCAGTTCCGTGACTACTGCCAGGTTTTCCAAATTTGCTGACATATTGAGTGCAGCACTTTGATAGCACCATCTTTTAGGATTTTAAATAGCTCTGCTGGAATTCTATCACCTCCACTAACTTTATGGATAGCAGTGTGTCCTAAGGCTCACTTGACTTCACACTCCAGAAAGTTTGGTTCTGGGTGAGTGACCAGACCATCGTGGTTATCCAGGTCATTAAGATTTTTTTTTGGTACAGTTTTTCTGTGTATTCTTTCCATCTCTTCTTTATCTCTTCTTCTATTAGGACTTTACCTTTTCTGTCCCTTATTGTGCCCATCTTTGGATGAAATATTCCTTCGATATTTTCAGCTTTCTTAAAAGATCTCTAGTCTTTCCCCTTCCGTTGTTTTTCTTCTATTTCTTTGCATTATTCATTGAGGAAGGCCCTCTTGTCTCTCCTTGTTATTCTCTGAAACTCTGCATTTAGTTGGGTGTATTTTCCCTTTTCCCCTTGCTTTTCATTTCTCTTCTTTCTTCAGCTATTTGTAAAGACTCCTCAGACAACCATTTTGCCTTCTTGCTTTTCTTTTTCTTTGGGGTGGTTTTGTTCACTGCCTCCTGTACAATATTATGAACCTCTGTCTATAGTTCTCCAGGTACTCTGTTTATCAGATCTAATACCTTGAATCTATTTGTCATTTCCACTGTATAATTGTAAGGGATTTGATTTAGGTCATACCTGAATGGTCTAGTGGTTTTCCCTACTTTCTTCAATTTAAGTCTGAATTTGGCAATAAGGAGTTCATGATCAGCAGCAGCAGTTCACGATCTGAGCCATAGTCAGCTCCCGGTCTTATTTTTGCTGACTGTATAGAACTTCTCCATCTTTGGCTACAAATAATGTAATTGATCTGATTTCGGTATTGACCATTTGGTGATGTCCGTGTGTAAAGTTGTCTCTTGCCTTGTTGAAAAATGGTGTTTGCTAATGACCAGTGCATTCTCTTGGCAGAATTTTGTTAGCCTTTGCCCTGCTTAATTTTGTACTCCAAGGCCACACTTACCTGTTACTCCAGGTATCTCTTGACTTCCTACTTTTTCATTCCAATCCTCTATGATGAATAAGACATCTTTTTTTGCTGTTAGTTCTAGGAGGTCTTCTAGGTCTTTCTTCATGAAGTGAAGCAAAAGTCACTCAGCTGTGTCTGACTCTTTGCAACCCCATGGACTATACAGTCCATGACATTCTCTAGGCCAGAATACTGGAGTGGGTAAGCCTTTCCCTTCTCCAGGGGATCTTCCCAATCCAGGGATAGAACCCAGGTCTCTCACATTGTAGGCAGATTCTTTACCAGCTGAGCCACAAGGGAAGCCCAAGAATACTGGAGTGGGTAAACTATCCCCTATCCAGCGGATCGTCCTGACCCATGTGTCAAACCAGGGTCTCCTGCATTGCAGGTGGATTCTTTACAAACTGAGTTATCAGGAAAGCCCAAGGTCTTCATAGAACTGATCACCTTCTTCAGCATCAGTGGTTCAGGCATAGATTTGAATTACTGTGATGTGGAACGGTTTGCCTTGGAAACAAACCAAGATCATTCTGTCATTTTTGAGGTTGCACCCAAGCACTTCATTTCAGACTCTTGCTACTCCATTTCTTCTATGGGATTCGTGCCCAAAGTAGTAGATATAATGGTCATCTGAATTAAATTCACTCATTCCCATCCATTTTAGTTCACTAATTTCTAAAATGTCATTTTACTCTTGCCATCTGCTTGACCAAGTCCAGTTTACCTAGATTCATGGACCTAACATTCCAAGTTCCTTTGCAATGCTGTTCTTTACAGTATTGGATTTTACTTTCATCACCAGACACATCCACAACTGAGTGTCGTTTCCAGTTTGGCCCAGCCACTTCTTTCTGGAGCTATCAGTATTTGTCCTTCATTCTTCTCCAGTAGCGTATTAGACATCTTCTGACCTGGAGGGCTCATCTTTCGGTGTCATATTGAAGAAGGGAAGAATCAGATTGCCCAGACTGAGCTAACTCCACCTTGCAATTTTAATGAACTCTGGACTACATATCTGGTAACCATGGAGATAACATACCAATGGCCAAGCAGGCCTCCTGGATGGATGAACACCAGACCAGGCTGACCTCATACCTAGACTACTTAGGAGAAGAAGAATACGATAACTCACTATGTTATCGAATACCTTCTGTAATCTTCATGGTACCTATTGATGTGGGCTACATGCATGGCTAGTTAGCCTTCAGAATGTGCAACATGACTGTAACTTAATTATATCTCCTTCTGACATTTTACAGAGCAGACTTGAGAAAATTGGGAATGTGGACTTGGGCATGTACACACGAGGTATAAAAGGTAGACACAAAAAATGGTCAGGGTCCCTGGCTAAAGAGGAAACTCTGCCTTGGACCTTCTGGTGTAATAAACTGCACACCACTATCTGTGCTGTCCTTCTGAGTGAGTTTGTTTCCCGGGGTGTTTGGCTACAACAGTAGCTTTTTGCCTTTTTATACAGTTCATGGAGTTCTCACAGCAAGTATACTGGAGTGGTTTGCCATTCCCTCCTCCGATCATATTTTGTCAGAACTCTCCACTATGACCCAACCATCTTGGGTGGCCCTGCATGATGGCATGGTTCATAGCTTCATTGAGTTATGCAAGCTCCTTTGCTACAACAAGGCAGTGATCCATGAAGGGGAATTTTATGTATAGAAAATACTAAAAACTCCATCTAAAAACTATTCAATCAAATTAACAAATTCATTAAAGTTTCAGGATACAAAGTTAATGTACAGACACAACTGAGCAACTATCACTTTCACTTTCATTTTTAGGAAAAAGAACAAAGTGAAAGGTGTCACACTTCCATTTCAAACTATAAATTTTATATATACTATTTTATATATACTATATATACTATAAAACTATACTATTTTATAGTATAAAATTAGGGAAATTAAACAGTATGACACTGGCAAAAAAACAGACTAATGAATAATTGGAACAGAACATACAGCCCAGAAATAAATTTAGTATATACTTTTAACTAATATTTGCCAAGAAGGCCAACAATAAGAGAACTCAATAAACTGTGCTAGGAAAATTGAATATTCACATGTAAAAAAAATGAAACTTTTTTTAAACAGCTCACAAAGCTTAATCCAAAATAGATTAAAGACTTAAGTGTAAGACCTGAAACATAAAACTCCTGGAGGAAAACATAGGGAAGAAAACTCCTTGGCATAGGTCTTTGCAATAATAAAAATGTGACACCTAAAGCATAAACAGCAAAATAAAGAATAAACATGACTACATAAAACTATTCAGCACAGCAAAAAGAAATGTTCAACAAAATGAAAAGATAACCAACAAAATGGGAGAAAATATTTGCAAATCCTTTATCTGATAAGAAGTTAATATCCAAAATATATAAGGAACTCATACTACTCAATAACAACAACAACAAAAAAATCCCCCCCTCCAAATCCCAAACAAGCAATCAAACAAAAAAAAAAGACACCAAATAATCCAATTAAAAACAGGTAATGAACCTGAATAGATATTTTCAAAGAAGATATACCAAAAGCCAATAGGAACACAAGAAAATGCTAAACTTCACAAGCTATTAGGGAAATGTAAATCAAAATTACAATGAGATATCCCCTTACATCAGTTAGAATGACCATCACAAAAAGAGAAGTGATAACAAATGCTGATAAGGATATAGAGAAAAGGGAATATTTGTGCACTGTTGGTGTGATTGTAAACTGGTGCAGGCGTAATGGAAAACATATAAGAGCCTCAAAATATTAAGATTAGAACTACCATTATGATCCAGCAAATCCACTTCTGGAAATAAAGCCAAAGGAAATGAAAGCAATAACTCAAAAAGATATCTACACTTCTATGTTAATAGTGCACAGTTTACGATAGCCAAGACCCGGAAACAACCTGTCTGTTGAATGAATGGATAAAGAAGCTGTGGCATATATATATAGTAACATTATTCAGCAAAAAAAAATGTGAGGAAACCCTACCATTTGCAGCAATGTCATTGTACCTTGAGGACATTACACTAAGTGAAATAAGTCAGACAGAGAAAGACAAATACAGTATGATATCATTTGAATGTGCAATGCAAAAATAATAAAACACAACTCCTATAAAAAGAGATCAGATTTGTTGTTACCAGAGGCAGAAGTTGGGGGAATAGGAATTGGAATAAGGTTGTCAAAATGTACCAACTTCCAGTATAAGATAAATGAATAGTAAGGGATATAGTACAACATGATAAGTATAGTTAACATTGTTTTATGATGGGCTTCCTTGGTGACTCTGATGGTAAAGAATCTGCCTGCAATGTAGTCCCTGGGTCTGGAAGATCCCCTGGAGAAGGGAATGGCTATCCACTCCCTGGAGAATTCCATGGACAGAGGAGCCTGGTGAGCTATAGTCCAGAGGGTTGCAAAGAGTAGGACATGACTGAGCAACTTAGGCTCTCACTTTATGATGAACATGAAAGTTACTAAGAACAGATCCTAAGAGTTCTTATCACAAGCATAGGATTATTTCCTCCCCCTTTTCTTTTTATACTATCTACACAAGATGAAGCATGTAATCATTTTGTAATGTGTGTCTATCAAACCATTATGCTGTACACTTTAAACTTACACGGTGATGTATGTCAACTATAACTCAGTAAAACTGCAATAAAGCCTCCACAAAACACCTCAAGCCTTGCCATCCTTCAGTAGTAGCATTAAGTGATCCTTTTAATCTCTTCTTTGGAATCAAGGCTGCCCTTTAGCTTCTATGTAAGTGATTTTGGTTAAAATTTGTTTACTCTAACTGGAACTCTGCCCCCCTCCCCACTCCCAGAACCCCCCCAGAAGCAATCCATTTCTATACTCATCCTGAGGCATACCTACCTCTTTGCTAGTGAGCAGAATTCGACATCTAATGTTGTGCCACCGAATGGCATTTCCATCAAGCAGTAATGAAGCCACCGAGATTTTGTGAGCTGATATGTACTTTTTGTCAGTGTGAGCATAGGTGCTCAGAGGTTGGCAACAAGCAGCCTCTTAGATACTCTCTTCCCACATCTGGAAAAGCCTTGGCCAGTTGATCTTCCTTCCAAAACATTTTAGCTTATAAGATATGTTTGTCCCATTTTACCCCCAACTCCATGGAGCTGGCTGTGATTTTTTCCTAATAATACACGTCTATGTGTCTGTGTGGATCACAATAAACTGTGGAAAATTCTGAAAGAGCTGGGAATATGAGACCACCTGACCTGTCTCTTGAGAAACCTATATGCAGGTCAGGAAGCAACAGTTAGAACTGGACATGGAAAAACAGACTGGATCTAAATTGGAAAAAGAGTACGTCAAGGCTGTCTATTGTCATCCTGCTTATTTAACTTATATGCAGAGTACATCATGAGAAACGCTGGGCTGGAAGAAGCACAAGCTGGAATCAAGATTGCTGGGAGAAATATCAATAACCTCAGCTATGCAGATGACACCACCCTCATGGCAGAAAGTGAAGGAGAGCTAAAGAGCCTCTTGATGAAAGTGAAAGAGGAGAGTGAAAAAGTTGGCTTAAGGCTCAACATTCAGAAAACTAAGATCATGGCATCTGGTCCCATCACTTCATGGCAAATAGATGGGGAGACAGTGGAAACAGTGTCAGACTTTATTTTTTTGGGCTCCAAAATCACTGCAGATGGTGACTGCAGCCATGAAATTAAAAGACGCATATTCCTTGGAAGGAAAGTTATGATCAACCTAGATAGCATATTAAAAAGCAGAGACATTACTTTGCCAACAAAGGTCCATCTAGTCAAGGCTATGGTTTTTCCAGTGGTCATGTATGGATGTGAGAGTTGGACTGTGAAGAAAGCTGAGCACCAAAAAATTGATGCTTTTGAACTGTGGTGTTGGAGAAGACTCTTGAGAGTCCCTTGGACTGCAAGGAGATCCAACCAGTCCATCCTGAAGGAGATCAGTCCTGAGTATTCATTGGAAAGACTGATGCTGAAGCTGAAACTCCAATACTTTGGCCACCTCATGCGAAGAGCTGACTCATTGGAAAAAACCCTGATGCTGGGAGGGACTGGGGGCAGGAGGAGAAGGGGACGACAGAGGATGAGATGGCTGGATGGCATCACCAACTCAATGGACATGAGTTTGGGTAAACTCCGGCAGTTGGTGATGGACAGGGAGGCCTGGCTGTGATTCATGGGGTCACAAAGAGTCAGACATGACTGAGCGACTGGACTGAACTGAACTGATGTGTCTCAAAACTTAAGCAATAGGTATCAAAATTGACTCAGGGACATTTTCAAACTGCCCATATGACCCTGATGATTTTGGAAATTCCACTGGTGTCCTGTGACCCTGTGTGAGAATTTCTACAGGTATGAGGCATTATTACTACTGCTAAATTGATTTTATTGATGGCTTTGCTTGTGGGAGGTGGGTTAGAAAAAGGGTAAGGACATCCTACTCTTCATTGCAGGTCTTTCCTCTGTAACCAGCACTGAGTGGTCTAATGGGCTGCACTTAGGATGTAACCTCTGCCAAAACTCTGAGGTGCCAGCTTTGTGGTTCCTCCTCAGGATGCTGGTCCCTAACTTGCCTTTCTTCATCTGTCTTTCTACTTGTCTAGCCTTGATAATTCATGAAAACCCAATTCAGGGCCTAACCTAAAGGAAGTCATAGTTACAGGTGGTGGGGAAGAATAGAAAATCCATGTATATGCTCTTATACTCCGGAAAAACATAAAAGAGAAAAGTAACAACAAAAGAGGTGGTCATTGACGGAAGGGCAATGTCTCACCTGGACTTTGTGCATATTTTGGGGAATCATAAAGTGTTTCTGAGTCGGATATAATATAATGATATGAGGCATGGCATAGGAGAAATAATGAAGCTGAGAACACCCTCTTTTCCACTCCCTGCTAAACACATAAGCTAAGTGCATGCCCAAACTTTCCCTTGTGTTACTGGCAGTGCTCCCAGGCATTTCCCTCTTCATTATTCACTACTAGCAGCGCAGGTCCAGCTTCCCTCATGCTAGGATGCTGCAGCAAGTCCTGAACTTCACACACAGTCCTCTGGGAAATATCTCTTCTATCATCCTTCTCCTCTTCCATCTGCTTAGGACCTTCACTTTCCCATAGCATAAATTTAATTAATTAGATGAACAGTCATAACTAGGTCCCCTCTTCACTCTGCTCCCTAGCAGAAATAATCTCTGATTATTTCCCATCTTCTGATACCTCCCCACAGCCCTGCCATTAGCTGACATCACGCTGAACCTGTCCTTGTACAAGTGCAGGCAGCTTCTTTCTGATACCCTCTGATCGTATCATCATGGTGCCTGCCACCTCTGAGGCCAAATGAAGATTAGTTTTACATCAGCTACTTGGAATCTAGGGAAAACGTTACCTTGGTTGCTATCAAAGACTTTAATATATTCATATTTCTATCCTGGTCTAAATCTTAAATACTTGGATTGCTGACAATTTCAGTTGGTATCACCCAAGCACTCCTATTATAGTTCTCTTACATTAATAGTTGATAATTTAAAAAAATGCATCCTATCTATTTATACTTTTATTCATCTAATTTCATACTGGATCCATTTTCATTCCCATGTGACAATTATCTATTGTGTTCTCTTCTAAATGGCAGTCCTAAATGTTGACATATCATGCCAAAATCTCTCGTATCAGAAACTCCAAGTAAATACCAACTTTCTCTGCTCATTATTCACAGACATTACTTTCTCAGGCTTCCAAAAATGCATAGAACTTTCAATTAGGGGAAATATACAATGAGCTTGAGCCCTTTGAATAAAAAAGTTGTGATATATGCCTACGAGATTTTTACTTCCCTGAGACAAGAACTTCACTTAATTCATTTCAGTATCCCTCTAAGGGACTTTCAAAGTAAAACAGTCACTAAATATTTATCACTTTGTAACTTCAGTTAGAACAGTGCCATTTCTTTTCTTTTTGCCCATTTTTTAACACTTAGGAAAACAATGCCATTTCTGACCATTGGTTTTCAAAGCAGACATAACAGTATCTGTTAATACTTTTCAGTAATAACGCCAATATTAATTATTGCTCAATATTTGTAACTACATTTATTTACTTTCTAACTGATGTCATTTACTTCAAAACAATCCTTATGATGCATTTCTGTATCAATATCTTTATCTTCAAGGAGGAATTTGTGCTTCATTCATTTTCTCATCTCCCTCCAGTCTGTGATCAATTCCGGTAGGAGAAACCTACTTGAAGCTGGAAGATGAATCTGGAATGTGCTAGCTTAACATGGAACTATGGAAATATATGAAGGGAAGAGGTAGTTTCTGGGTCATGCTACAGTAAGGCTGTGGCAAAGGTAGATTAAGTTTCCTTCTAGTGAATTCTGCCTTCTGTTTTCCATATTCCTTGACTCCTTAGCTATATATATATATACATATATATATATATATATATATATTCACAATATATATATATTCATCTAAATGATCTCTGCTCCCTTGTAGCTCCAAGTTTCTCTTTTCCAATATAACATGCTATTGATAAATGCTCTGCACTTCTGTTAGGGGAAGCCTCTAATGTTAGGTGTCATGAGATTTGTGTGGTAATCCTACTTTATCTTCTAGAGGAGTACTCAGCTATCATTTAATGGCTGCATGGAGAGTTTATTTTGTTCACCACTATGTGTTTATTTGTGGTTTATTTATTTTGGGGCTTCCCTAGTGGCTCAGACAGTAAAGAATCTGCCTGTAATTCAGGAGACCTGGTTCAATCCCTGGGTTGGGAAGATCCCCTGGAGAAAGGAATGACTATCTATTCCAGTATTCTGGCCTGGGAAATCCCATGGACAGAGGAACTGGGTGGGTGACAGTCCCTGGGATCTCAAAGAGTCGGACATGACTGAGCGACTAACACTTACTTACTATGTGTTTATTTGAAATATATTCACTTTATCTGTAGCCTCTAATTCTATAATTTACAAAAAATGAAATATAATATTTCCAGGTCTAGGATTATATTGTTCTGGGAACCCTGGTTCTTGTACTCGAAGCTCAGAAACCATCATCCATTATCTGTGTTGCAGCATCCTATTCTATAATGGCAAATCTTCAGTCAGACAATGTTTAGTCTATCAGTGGTAAACTTCTGAAACTTCACTGCTGTTGTGACCCTTCTAAGCAAAGCTCCAGCTATTAATGTCAATCTTCCCAACAATGGTTAGTACAAATCCTCGAGGAGCCAAGAATTTGTGGAAACTTCTTTTATTTGTTTTGTTCTTACTAGCACCTATGTTTCTTCCAGAGCACTCTTGAGTGAACAAATGTAGATCCACTTGCCATAAAATATTCCCATTATGTAATGACATCATTGATGCTGAAAGCTGGCAAGTACTGGGGCAGAGATTATAGAGAGTGAGGGGCAATAACAGATCCTAGGAGGTGGAAAATGTTGATTGACTTTATCACCTTTCTGGTTCTCAGTTGCCATGTCCTAGCAGTCTGGAGCCCCCCCCTTTTGCCATTCTCCATGAACTCTCCTTAGCCCTTCTTGGTTTTGAGAAATTCACCCATCCTGGACCACATTCTCTGCATGACCAGTAGAGCTGATCATCTGGGGAGAATTGTCAGAATACTGCAATGCAAAAGCATCAGTCTTAAAACCTATTGGTTTGAGTGGAACTGGGCTCATCCTTGGTGAATTCACATCTATCTCTACTACTTATTTGGAAAATAATTTAATGTAAAATGAATACAAAGCATTACACAAAATCATAATGCTGTGAAGAACAAATAAACTGTATCTATTGTGATAAACTTCTGGTTATAACACAAGGTAATTGTTATTAAAAATGTCCAAAATGATTACAGAAAATGTTGGTTTGTATGTTTTCCTCACTTTATAAATCCAGGCAAAGATAGACAAATCACTGACAGAATTTTCTAATAAAGACCATTATTCTCAGACAGAGCATATTGGATATTTAGGGCAGTGAAATTATAGTATAATACTATAATGGTGGATATATGTCACTACACATTTATCAAAATCTATAGAATGTACACCAAGAGTGAATCTCAAGGTAAACGATGGATTTGGATGATAATGATTTATCAGTGTGGATTCATCAGTTGTAGCAAACGTACCACTGTTGTGTGGGATGTTGATAGTGGGGAGATTATTCATGTATGGGGGGAGTGAGTATATGACAATTTTTTACCCTCAATTTTGCTGTGAACCTAAAACTTCTCTGAAAAGGAATTTTATTAATTAAAAATTAGCATTCCCCCAAATATTTGCATGCTGATATCTTCCACCCACTAGAAATGGTAATCATTCTCATTGGGTTTCATTGAGATCACCACTGTTAAATCCAGGTGAATTAGTCTTTTAGAAAGAAAAATCTTGCTTTTATCCTTTGACTAACTGTTCTGCCTTCAAGTACTCTGGGCATAATATTTTTTCAGATGAAGTTGCTTCTTTCTTTTCTTTGAGATTTAATTGACATATGATATTGTATAAGTTTAAAGTGTACAATGTGTTGGTTTGATATATATTGCAAAATGGTTACCACCAAAGCATCAATAATAGGCGCGGTGTCACATAATTACTTTTTGTTTTTGTTTTAGTGAGGACATTTAAGATCTACAGACTTAGTAACTTACAAGTACATAATATGATACTTTTAACTATAATTGTGCTATAAATTAGTTTCCAAGATGTCATTTACCTTCTAACTGTAAGTTTGTACCTTTTGATCATCATCTCCCTAATCTCTCCACCCATCAGCCCATGGCAACCACCACTATACTCTGTTTCTGTGAGTTCAGTTTTTCTAGATTCTACACGTGTGATATCATATAGTATTTACCTATTTTTGTCTTGACATTTCATTTAACATAATGCCCTCATATTCTATCTTTGTTGTTGCAAATGGTAGGATTTCCTTCTTTATCATAGCTCAATAATATCCTATCATGTTTGAACTTCACTTCCTCATACTTCATAAGACAGTTCTGGTTTTCTTATTTTTATTTTTGCCAGTGTGATTTGCTCATATTGTTCTCTGTACATGGAATAGGTTTACTTTTCCCCTCGATGTACCTAATCATAGCCATTCCCAAAGGCATCACATATGTTCCTTTTCCCTTCTCATGTGCGTTTTATAGTATTTCAGCCCAAGTTTTATCACAGCCTGAGCAAGGGTATAAATGACTTACCTCCAGGACACCATGGTCGTTGAAGAAGGGTTGGAATTAGAGACCTGTCTTTATTAGCATCCTGGGCACAGAATCATGAAGAGATGACAGTACTAGTGCTGTGGAAATTTCCTGCCTATTTCAGGAAGCCTCAGCTTGCTGAGACTGATGAGGCAACTGGGACTCCCTTCCCAGAAGAAAAGCAGCTTTGTGTCTGAATGTCTCCTATGGTGAGCTCTCCATCACCTTGGGACCTAACCATATCTGCTTCTAGTTATTCGAGATGGAAAATTTATAGGTATCCACCTTAAGGGACTTTCCCCCTGTCTTTCCATTCATCTAAGTTAGATTTTACTGTTTTTAAACCATTCAGTAAGCAGAAACTCAATAAATCCTATTGACCTTGGAGCCTTCTCAGTTTGGGTCCCATTCTCATGCTTTCCCTAGTCTGGTGTTTGGATTCAGAATCTAGTGATTTCTTCCTCATGGACAAAAATGTAAAGATACTCAGAAAAGACTTTGGGATTCAGGAGAAAGTATTTCATATATATATATATATATATAGTATATATATATACACACATATACATACATACATACATACACACATACATATATACATATGTATATATAAATATACATATTTACTTCATGAATATATATTTCATTCATTTCATGAATATATATTTCATATATATATATATACACACATATATATGTATATTCTAAATTATATGTATCCTTCAACTGGTGGGTCATCTTTGTGTTTACAATACTGACCGAAATATTTTTAAAAATTCTGTCAGCTGAAAAGTGCTACTGTGGCAAAAAAGTTTGTTTAGGTTTTCTGTAAGATGTTAAGGAAAAACTCAAATGACTTTTTGGTCAACCAAGTATTTTTTTTTGTAACCAAAAATTGTTTATAAGTGTAAATTAAAAATTTTGATATGGAAACTGAAAAATGTGAAAAGTAGTTGAACACATGCACAAAATAAATTATATATGTCCTTATAGAAGAAAATTCAAGTATATTGTATGCGTGCGTGCTAAGTTGCTTCAGCTGTGTCTGACTCTTGGGACCCCATGGACTATAGCCTGCCAGGCTCCTCTGTCCGTAGGATTCTCCAGGCAAGAATACTGGAGTGGGTTACCAAGTCTTTCTCCTGGGGGGAGAAGGGGATCTTCCAGACCCAGCGACTGAAACCACGTCGTTTGCATTGGCAGGAGGGTTCTTTACCACTAGTGCCACCTGGGAAGCCCCCTCATGTATATTGAGTTTATGTAAAAAGAAGCATTAAACTTTCTCATTCTAACTCCATTCTGTTTTCCTGCAGTAGTCGCCATCATAGTTTTAAGTATGTACATAAGGACAAATGCAAAGCCAACTATATACATATTTTTTTTCCTAAGAAAGAAAGATAGCGCTAAGTCGTGTCCAATTCTTGTGATCCCACGGACTGTAACCTGCCAGGCTCCTCTGTCCATGGGATTCTCCAGGCAAGAATACTGGAGTGGGTTGCCATTTCCTGCTCCAAGGGATCTTCCCGACCCAGGAATTGAACCCAGGTTTCCTGCATTGCAGGTAGATGCTTTACTGACTGAACTATACAGATGAGAAGCTTCTTTTTTTCCTATGGTAGAGACAAATGATAGGCTGAAAAACATCAAGGGGGAAAGATCTATCTGTAGGTTTTCTCTTTCTCTTACTTCATAGCATGAGGTACAAAAAAGTTTACAAAAGCCAAAATCCACAAAATGCTAGAAGGGAAGTGCTGTGTTTCTAAAAAGCACAAACGTATTTCTTAAGTTTCCATCTCAGGTCAGTTATCACTTAGTTATCATTTAGACACCTGTGAATATTACCATATTTCTTAGGCACTCCATTTCCTCTTCCTTAATACTGTGGCCTTGGACTAGAGGATGCCTGCACCTTTCCTTTGCCACTTAGATTTTGTTATGGCTACACATCAAGTAATTACTAATAACAACGACTTACATAATACAAATGCCAATGCCTGAAATAAAAACATATCTGAATAGTGAACGCATATTTTGGTACCATTGTGAAACCAGGGTTTATATATCTATAGGAAAAACTGAGAAGTTATCAATATAGCTGTTTCTGGTTGCTGCCTACCCATTTTCATCTCCTTCATTTGGTTCTGTAAAAATATGTAGGTCTGGGGTACTAGGAAAAACTCTTCTCATGCACCAAATTGTCAGGCCACAGGGTGGGTTAGGAGGTAGATTAGACAGGAAGGCTGGGGAGTGAACTTTGCCTTGACCAACAGAGAGACCAACATCCTAGAACATAACCACCAAAGTGCTTGGTTACGTTGCATTCTCCTCTCACGCTGAAGTTGTTTAGTTGGGAAACTACACTGAGAGACTGAGAAGAAAGTAAGGAGGGCAAAGACAAATACCTTGCAGGTAATGAAGAGAATGAGGGAGTGCATGACTATATATGGGGGGAAAAGATGGAAAATGGTCATTTCTTGTTGAGTTTTGTCTTCTGCTTCTGTAGTCCTTTCTTTTTAAAAAGTATATATTACTTTAATTAATTTATTTATTTGACTGCATGGGGATCTTTAATCTTCATTGTGGCATGCAGAATCTTTAGTTGCAGCATGCGAACTCTTCGTTGCAACACGTGGTATCTAATTCCTTGACCAGGGATCAAACCCAGGTTTGATCTTAGTAACTTAGTAACTCCCCTGCATTGGGAACATGGAGAATTAGCCACTGGATAATCAGAAAGTCCCTGCTTCTGTAGTCTTAAATTGGAAAAGTTTGAATGTGTATCCTTTTCCTATTTGCTCTTGTGGAACACCACACCAAGCCAGAGCTCCTGACTCTGATTCTTTGGGACCATGCAGATGTCAGTGAAGAACCATTTAGTAGAGTGCTGCCTAAATTCCTGACCCTCAAATAATCATGGCCACATTTTCCATTTAGTTTTTTATCTTTTACATAGATTCTATGGTTCTTAAAGTTTTAATCATAATTATCAAGTAATTATTCCATATATATATAGAAATTATGTTATATAAACCAATGAAATAAAATATTGAATGTAGAAATAAAGCTACACATATAGGGTCAAGTTATTTTTGACAAGAGTACCAAAATTATTCCATATGGAAAGGCTAGAACAATTTCCAGGAAACTTTGTTGAGAAACTGAATTTTGCTGTTCAGTCACTAAGTCGTGTGTGACTCTTTGACCCCATGGCCTGCAGCATTCCAAGCTTCCCTGTCCTTCACTCTCTCCCACAGTTTGCTCAAATTCATGTCCATTGAGTCGGTGATGCTATCTAACTATCTCATCCTCTGCCACCTTCTTCTCCTTTTGCCTTCGATCTTGTCCAGCATCAGGGTCTTTTCCAGTGAGTCAGCTCTTTGAATCATGTGGCCAAAGTATTGGAGCTTCAGCTTCATCATCAGTCCTTCCAATGAATTTGCAGGGTTGTTTTCCTTTAGGTTTTTAAAGATAAATGTCAAGGTTAAGAATGGTTTCTTTACACCACTGAAACAGCAGATGCTTCAACCTCAGTGGGGAAGCTCTAGGGTACCAGGAATCACTGGGAAGAAAAAATGCATCTCAAATATTTCAGAGGAATGTTCTAAATAGGCAAATCTATAGAGACAGCAAGTAGATGGTTGCCTAGGACTAGGGGTGTGGTGGAATGAACTTTTAGCAGTGTGATGACTAAGGGGAGTGAGCATTCTCTGAAGTAAAGAAATCTAAAATTGTGATGAGTTTACAAATCTGTGAATATACTAAAAGTCATTGAATTTTCCATTTTTTCAGTTTTATTGAAAATAGTTGACATACTTCACTATACATGTTCAAGGTGTACAGCTTGATGGTTTGATTTATATATGTGTGAAATGATTACCACAATAGATTGAATAATGCCGGGGTCCAGCCTCGGCAGGATCCAGGGGTACCCTCAGGATGAACGGCGTCGGCGAGAGAAAGAGAGAGAGAGAGAGAGACCAGACTGGGGATTTGCAGCAGAGTCTGGCAAATCTTTATTTTTTTTACAGTAGCTTTTATATTCTAAGTTAGTACATTTTTAAGGGGAAGATAGTTTAATGTTACATCGGCTCATCCTTCACGAAACCAGGGTGTTTTCTGCATACTTCTTTGTGAGAGTCTTGTACATTATCTTCTGGCCTTGGGGCCTATTGACATTTTATGACCTAGGTGAACGCAAAGCTGTTTTCCGTAATCTATTCTTTAATGAACACAAAGGTCAGTCCTTTTGCAGAAGTTATCAGTTAAATTTATCTAAAAGGTTTACCACACAAAGACTCTGCAGCTCCAGTGAGGCAGCCCCTGTTTAGCATTCCTGGTTAAAATTAACAATTCTAAACTCTTATTTTTCTAAATCTTTAACTCTAACCACTTTTAGAATAATATTTTTGTGTTCTCTAATAGGACTTCCTCACCCCCGAAGGGCTCTGTGCCTATTAGGGCCCTTTGTGTGATCAGGTTCTTATGATTAAGGTGTCGTGAGCAGTCATGTGCATTAGTACGCATTTGCCAAGCAGGCTAGAATGTCAGCAAAGGGGTCTAAATTGAAACACTCCTTTCATCCTGGATAATCTTATAGGATACCACCCTCCGGCGGACACATTAATTAAAGTTCTAAATTGATTCTGTTTGGAAAGAGATCGGGGAAGGCCTTCTACCCGTGTCACAGAAATTAGGGAGTAGTCTAATATAACAAGCATTAGAAAGACAGAGATCATCTTTAAGGTGAGCGCCGGGGCAGCTTTTCGAAATCCCGGAAGTCCTGATCTGCCTTGCTTGTCAGGTCTTCTCCTCACGACCTTGTCATGGGTGGGATCTCGTGTGCTGGCTCCTGGCACAATAACATCCGTCTTCTCATATAGAAACAATAAAAAAGAAGGAAGAAGAAGGAATAAAAATCACTGTGTTGAAAACTCTTAGGTCTACTTTATTAGCAACTTTCCTATATAGCATACAGCCATGTTAGCTATAGTCATCATGTTGTACGTTGCATTCTTTTTTTTTAAATTTATTTTAATTAGAGGCTAATTACTCTACAATATTGTAGTGGTTTTTGCCATACATTGACATGAATCAGCCATGGGTGTACATGTGTTCCCCATCCTGAAACCCCCTCCCCACCCCATCCCTCAGGGTCATCCCAGTGCACCAGCCCTGAGCACCCTGTCTCATGCATTGAACCTGGATTGGTGATCTAGTTCACATATGGTAATATACATGTTTCAATGCTATTCTCTCAAGTCATCCCACTGTACACTGCATTCTTATTACTTAGTTATCTTATAACTGGAACCTGGTATCTTTTGGCCCCCATTCTCCAGTTCCCTCTCTCACCTCCTTCTTCCTCACCAGACACAAGTCTTACCTCTTTTTTCTATGAGGTTTTATTTTTATTTCGATTCTACATATAAATAAGATTAGATATAATGTTTGTCTTTTTTGGTCTGATATATTTCACTTAGCATAATGCCTTCAAGGTCCATCCAGATCACAATTGGCAGGACTTTCTCATTATTTATGGCTGAATAATTTCATTATCTCTATCTATACTTACATTTATGTCACAACTTCTTTATCCATTTTTCCATTGATAGACCCTTAGACTGTTTTGGAGTCATAGCTATTGTAACTAACGCTGCTATAAACATAACTGCAAATATGTTTTTGAGTTAGTGCTTTCATTTCTTGGATATATTCCTATCCCAGAAGTGGAGTTTCTGGATCATATGGTAGTTTTATTTTTATATTTTTGAAGAACCTCAGTAGTGGCTAAAAAATTTACTATTACACCAATAGTTCACAAATCTTCCCTTTTCTCCACATTCATGCCAGTCTTTAGCCCTTGTCTTTTGATGATGGCTATTGTAACAGGTGTGAAGTGATAGCTTACTGTGACTTTGATTTGCATTTCCCTAATGACTAGTGAGGACTTCCCTGGTGGCTCAGACGGTAAAGTGTCTGTCTACAATGTGGGAGACCTGGGTTTGATCCCTGGGTCAGGGAAGATTCCTGGAGAAGGAAATGGCAACCCACTCCAGTACTCTTGCCTAGAATATCCCATGGATGAAGGAGCATGATGTTGATGGGGTCGCAAAGAGTCGGACATTACTGAGTGACTTCACTTCACTTAATGACTAGTGATGTCGAGTATCTTTTCATGTACATTTTGGCCTTTCATATACTCTACTCAAGTTCTTGCCAATTTTTAATTGGGTTATTTGTTTTTTTTTTTTTTATTAAGTTGTACAAGTTCTTTATATGTTTTGAATATCAACCCTGTGTTAGATATATTGTTTGCAAATATTTTCTCCTATTCCTTAGGTTGTCTTTTCATTTCACTGATGGTTTCTTTTGCTGTGCAGAACATTTTCAGTTTCACTTGTTTGTTTTTAAAATTTTGTAGCTTGTGCTTTAGGTGGCATATTGAATTGTGCATTATAAATGAATGAATTGTGTGATATGAAGTAACACCTCAATAAAACTGTTGGCTTTAAGCATAAAAGAAGTATATCTCAGAGGGTTATTTTGCTACATGTTTTTCCTGAAGATTTAGTCCTTTGACATTTTCTCTCATCATAGAGGATTTTTTAAAACTTAGATTTTTATCCTTAAAAAAATGGATGTTATGTAGTAAACTATTCACTGCAATACTTTTCCAGGTGGAGAGACTGCTTCAAACTACTGCCTTTCCTGGTGGACACAGTGGGGGGGTGACATTCCCCCATGGCATGGCTGACACTGAGTGTGAGAGAGGATGACAATGAATTCTATTCATGGATATTCAGGCAATGATCTGAAATGCATTAATAAGGATGCATTTTTAGTTACTCTGCTGACTTGCTTCTATGTCCAACCTTGACATATTATGAAGTCTATACTCCACTAATATTGGTTTCACTTTTTTCTACACTGATCCTATGCACTCTCTGTATTGTCTTTGCCCTCTTTGAGTACAGTCATGATAGAAACCAGACCAGTTGTTTTAACAGAGGAAATTGAACATGAGGAATGGTTAGATTAGGGATTGTCCACTTGACAAGAGAGAAAAAAACAAAAGTTTCATGGGGGAAGCAACTTCAGTCAGCAGGTAAGTTGGATTTATTGGATCTTTGGAGGAGGGTCCCATGGGGTTGAATCTCAGCCTCTGAGAAAGGAAAGCTGCTGGGTTGATGTTGGTGTTCCAGAGGGATATGAAGGTCTGGTTCTTCAACTATTGCATACCGGAGTCAGCTGCTGCCTCTGGAATAAGCTGCTGAAGCTGAGGTAAAGCAGTGTTGCTGAGATGAATTTGAGACATATAAGAAAGCAGGATGAAATAGTCATTCTGTCTCCTTTAGCCTGACTACCATGCTTCTAACTGGAAGAGTTTACAGGAAGCAGCCAACCAGTAAGAAGCCTTTTACTCAGAGTCCCAGTTCTGCAAAGAGGAATGCAGAGGAGTCAACTTGACATTGAGAGGCAATAGCTTTATAGCCAGCACAGTCCTATCTAGGATGCAGTGTGAATAAAAATAAGTGAACATGAGAATTGAGTATGTGTGCCAAGAGATGACCAAGGGAGGTTTCAGGAGTTGGGGATGAGGAAATGGGACTAGGAGAATTTTTGGTGTGTCTCTTTTAGTTCATCAAGGAAGATTTCCTAAAATAGATGATATTGATGTTCAAAGGAAGAAAATGATAAATCTCAATATACTTGGGGTAAGACCATGATTCTAATTTTCGTGGTGTGTGTTTCACACATTATATAGTTGAAACAGCAAGACCCTAGGGTCCTTGCCCCTACCTCCACCATGTTCTCAGCTTGCCTTTCTCTGTGGAAAAACGTTAGGCAAATAATAAGGTTAATCAGAGAAATGAGAACATACAGAAACAAAGGAAAACAGACAAAGGAGACTAAATAATAATAGTTTAGTCATTAAGCATAGTCAAGGACCTTTAGCTCCTTCTCAGAGGCTATAGATAATATTCTGAGTCATGTCCTGTGAGCTGTTTTATAGATATTGAAACATCTACCCTGTGGACAAGTTATTACATAATGACCAGACTGTAGTGGTGACAAAACCTGCCGCAATTCTGATAACTGGCCTCAAGGAAATGGGAACAAACTGACCCTGAAACCAAAGATCAACTGTACTTAAAATAATCAAGATAAGGGGGGAAGGGACAGTTAGGGAGTTTGAGATAGACATGTACACACTGCTGTACTTAAAATGGGTAACCAACAAGGACCTACTGTATAGTACATGGAACTCTGCTCCATGTTATGTGGCAGCCTGGAAGGCAGGGGAGTTTGTGGAAGAATGGATACATGCATATGTGTGGCTGAGTCCCTTCACTGTTCACCCGAAACAGTCACAGCATTGTTTGTTAATCAGCTATATCCCAATATAAAGTAAAAAGTTAAAGCAAATAAACAAGCAAAAACAATTAAGATGATGCTGGTTGGACTACCAATGACCAATTTCAAGATGACTGCCAGAGCTGACTGTGCTGTTTCTGCCAGGGGAGTTGGCCTTAGGACAGGCATCCACTTCCTCCACCTCCAACCTGTTGCCAGTCTCTGAAACAAAGCAATTTTTCACTTCCAACAACCTGACCTCTTTCATGACTTTTGAGCAGCAAGCAGCCAAACCTGAGCTCAGCAATATAGTGAACAGATATCCTTGAGGTGAAGGGGAATGAAAAAAAAAATTGTCAGGATGTGCCAAAAGTAATGTCTATTCTCAACATCTCTCAATGTCATTGGTTGTTACTATGCTCTCGAGATGGCCAAGTGTGATGAACTTGAAAATATTAATATAAACCATGCTGCATAATTGTATTATAAAATGCCAGACCTGTCATTTTCAGTAAAATAAGCACATAGAGAAACACTGTGATGACTTAACTGTACCTCCACCCTGAGAATAAAATGAGAGTAATAAGATTTACATGTTTATGTGATATAACATAAAATGGTTATCCTTATGCTGGAGAATTTGGCTGGAATTTATGTAGAATGAAAATATAGTTTTCTCATCAGCTGGAAAAAGGATGCTGCATTAGACTCTTATGTCTTGAATCAGTCTTTACAACTGAAATGTGGATACAGGAGACAAGGATGAGCAGAGGAAGAACTAGTGTCTGATGGATGGAGAGGCATCATAGGAGATGAAACTAAGAGAAAGGACAAGGATAAGCATATGTTTTATTATAAACTTGGATTTTTCCTGGAATATATTGAGTTCCAAAGGCATTTAAAAAGTGAAAGCACTTGAAAAAGTCAAATTTGTGTGCTTAACTTATATGATTTTTAAAACATCTGATAATTGCTAATGGGGGAAACATTGGAAGATTGTTGTAATTCTTTAGAGGAATAAAGAATTAAAACATTTAATTTTATTTATTTTATCTTCATGGACTAAGAGTGACCTGATTAGACCTTTGGGTCTGCTAAATGATTAATGTCAGAGATAAGTGACACACATAAGCTGGCTTAAAACTCAACATTCAAAAAACTAAGATCATGGCATCTGGTCCCATCACTTCATGGCAAATAGATGGGGAAACAATGGAAATAGCAGCAGACTTTGTTTTCTTGGGCCCCCAAATCACTGCAGAAGGCAACTGCAGACATGAAATTAAAATATGCTTGCTCCTTGGAAGAAAAGCTATGACAAACATAGATAGCATATTAGAAAGTAGAGACATCACTTTGCCAACAAAGATTCATGTAGTCAAAGCTATGGTTTTTACAGTAGTCCAGTATGATGTGAGAGCCAGACCATAAAGAAGGCTGAGTACCAAAGAATTGATGCCTTTTAATTGTGGTGCTGGAGAAGACACTTGAGAGCCTCTTGCACTGCAAGGAGATCAAATTAGTCAATCCTAAAGGCAATCAATCCTGAATATCCATTGGAAGAACTGATGCTGAAGCTGAAGCTCCAATACTTTGGCCAACTGATGTGAAGAACCAATTCATTGGGAAAAATTCTGATGCTGGGAAAGATTGAGGGCAGGAGAAGGGGGTGACAGAGGATGAGATGACTGAATGGCATCATAGACTGAATGGACATGAGTTTGTCCAGGAGACAGTGAAGGACAGCGAAGCCTGGCATGTTGCGGTCCATAGCGTCACAGAGTCAGACACAACTTAGCAACTGAACACAACAACAACAAAACCATAATTAAAAAAGATACATGCACTCCAGTGTTCACTGGAGCACTATTTACAAGTCAGGACATGAAAGTAACTGAAAAGTTCATTGACCAAGGGATGGATAAAATAGGATGTGGTACATATATATAATACAATGGAATATCACTCAGCCACAAAATATAAGTAATGCTGTTTGTAGCAACATGGATGGACCTAGAGGTCATCATAGCCAGTGAAGTAAATCAGAGAAGGACCCATAGCATATGATATCACTTATATCTGGAATCTAAAAAATGATACAAATGAACTTATTTACAAAACAGAGAGTTACAGATGTAGAAAATAATTTTATGGTTACTAGAGGGTCACGGAACAAGGAATAAATAGGGAGATTGGGATTGACATACACAGACTACTGTATGAAATAGATATACCTACTGGATAGTACAGGGAACTACTCAAAACTACGTAATGGCCTATATGCGAAACAGTCTAAAAATGATTCACTGAGCTGTGCGGCAGAAACTAGCACAATATTGTAAATCAATTATAATCCAATAAAAATAAACAAAAATAAAAAAGAAATGTGTCATGGAAACCCTAGAGTTAGTCATTCTTTTTTCTATACAAAACCCAATAATTAACGATTCTGCAAGACAATATGGCTAACAACTACCTGAATATTTTGCAAACCCCATATTTAGTGTGTGAAAAACCTTTATTAATCAAAGGCTGACCCTCTATAGGTGGCAGTGAAATTTTAGAATATATATTACCAAGCTTTCTTGAGGAAGATTTTGATATTCTGCTGACTTTTTTGTTCACTTGACGAGGGTGTCTACTCAGGATAGACACTTTGAGACACCAGGTTAGATATTGAGTCATTTTGAGTAAAGTGTCCAAGATGTGACCATTGAAGACCATGGCTTTGCTCTTAATTGGCAACATATAACAACTACATCCAAGAACCTCTTAAAGAGTCTCTCTATATTCACAGTACAAACCAATATATTTCCAAATCTTTCTTGGGAAAATGATATTTTTGAAAGAGTACATGAACAGCACACACATTCTATCATTTCCTTTTCATAAGTCTTCCTCATTTTTCTACAAAGTAGTTACAAAGGCAGAGGAAAGTGAATTTCAAGAAGTTTACTGTAAAACAAAGCAGAGAACCAAGAGCATATAAAATATTTAGAGTCTTGTGTTTCATTATAAAAATTTACCTATATTTTTATATCTAACATGTCAGTTGATTGTAATATAAGCATGTTTTAATTTACTTCTTAGTTGAATTATTTAAATATTTTCCCCTAAAATGTTGCATAACATTGATGCTTCTGGAAAATTCACCATGTTTATCTGTGGCTTTATATAACTAATATTGAATAGTCTAGGGGTCCCTGGTATTCTAGTTATCGATGGCTGCCTGACACGGCCCTCTGCTGTCCCACCCAGAGTAAAATTTAGTGGCTTAGAATAATAACTATTTTATTGCTAAGTCACTTCTGTTCTGTCCAGCTCTTTGCAATCCTATGGACTGTAGCCCACCAGGCTTCTTTATCTCACCATTTTATGGGTTAGGAATTTGAGCAGAGCTCAGCTGGGAGGGAGACTCGTCTGCTCCATGTTATGTCTATGAAGGTCACTGGATGGTCTTTAACTAGTGGGCAGGTCTAGGGTGGTTCCGCTCAGGTGTAGCACAGCTGGCTGGAAGCCTCGTTAGTTTTGTATAGTAGGATTTACCTTCAGTCTCCCTAGCAAGGCTGTCTTAGGGTAGCTGGACTTCTTACCTAGGGATTTTAGGGACCCAGAAAGAGTATTATTATCTGGAAGCTGCCAGGTTTTTCTTACAATCCTATCTTTATTTATTTATTTAGAAAAAGCTTTATTTTGTATTGTGTATAGTCAGTTAACAATGTTGTGATAGTTTCAGGCCTGAACAAGGAAGGGACTTAGCCAAACATATACACGTATCCATTCTGCCCCAAACTCGCCTCCCATCCAGGCTGCCACATAACGTTGAGCAGAGTTCTCTGTGCTATACATTATGTCTTTGTTGGTTATCCATTTTAAATATAGCAGTGTGTACATGTCCATCCCAAACTCCCTAATTATCCTTCCCCCCTTACCTTTCCCTCAGCAACCATAAGTTCATTCAAATGGTCAAACAAGTCACTAATGTCAGTCCTCATTTAAAAAGAAAATTAGTCTCCATCTCTCATTGCAAGATAGAAAAGACCTTGAGATCATCTTTAATCTAGCATCTCTTTTGAGAAACTTAATACTCTCAATGTGTTCTAGAATTACGTCAGTTCATTTCATAGCTATATGTGTGGATTGACTTTCTTCCATGTCACATTGCTTTGTTGAATTGGATCTGTGTCATTAGGAAAAATGAGAAGAGTAAGCTCTCATGCATCATTATGTATGTTCACTATTACCCAGTGGCTGCTATATGGTTGCCCTGGGGGAAAAATCCTTTGTCGTCTTGGTACCAGGAATAGTCATGATTTTTTCACTTTTTCACTCCTCTTAAATCAAATGCTTTAGCTTTGTGATTCGTATTCCTTTTTTTGTCCTTACTGTAGAAGGACTTCTTCAATTTTGCTTTTTCCTAGTTTTTATACATTATTTATATTAGTACTATTATACATTACTTCTTATGCTTGCTTATTTGGCATATGCATGGCAGGGGGATAAATGAATGAATTAAATTTAAATAAATCTAGAACAGGAAAAAACAAAATACAAATATAAAGTTCTAACATTAGAGCTTTATAATGACAAGTTCTAACATTATTATCTGCTCTACGACTAACAGAAGTGGCCCACACAGTTCTGGTTTAGTTCTGGTCTCAGTTCTCTCATTTACTGGAAGGACCTTGGCCAAGCTATTGCAACCTCTCTAATAATCAATTTATTTTATGACAATGAAGAATCATAAGGGTGATTATATTATAAAGTTATTTGCAGATTAAACAAGATGGTCTGTGTAAATGCACTTAATTTAGTACTTACATCTTGGAAGTCTTCTACAAATATTAGCTACTGCAATAAACTTGAACTTGTTATTTAAAATTTTTATTGTCATTAATTATGATTGTATTTATACCCTGTGTTCTCAATTAGAGTGCATTCCCTTTTTTGGATAAGAGATTATGCCATTTTTTTTTTGTACTCATAGAACCAATACAGAGTCTTATATACTCACAATACATATGCTTGTACCAATTCTCAGTCAATGGTGGAAAAACTTTCTATAGAAAAAAACTTAAACTCGAAAAAAGCACCATCTAAAACAGGAATAAGAAAGCAATCTACTTCAGTTTTTGAATTTTTTCAAAGGCACATATAATTTATGGAGATTTAAATATATGGAGAAGAGCATAAATTAAAGTAGTATAAGATTGGCTTAGTTTCACCTTATTTATGCTTAGAAGTAGTGGGAAAAGGAAGAAAGTTTAGAAAGAGACAAATGGGAGAAGCAGAAGAAAAACAGGAACATGAGAAGGGGAAAAGATCAGGAAATTAGAAGCTAAATAATTCAACAAATACTTACTGGACATCAGTTCAGTTCATTTCAGTTGCTCAGTCATGTCTGACTCTTTGTGACCCCATGGACGCAGCATGCCAGGCCTCCCTGTCCATCACCAACTCCTGGAGTTTACTCAAACTCATGTCCACTGAGTCAGTGATGCCATCCAACCATCTCATCCTCTATTGCCCCCTTCTTCTCCTGCCTTCAATCTTTCCCAGCATCAGGGTCTTTTCAAATGAGTCAGTTCTTTGCATCAGATGGCCAAAATATTGGAATTTCAGCTTCAACATCAGTCCTTCCAATGAATATTCAGGACTGATTTCCTTTAGGATGGACTGGTTGGATCTCCTTGCAGACCCTAGGACTCTTAAGTCTTCTGCAACACCACAGTTCAAAAGCATCAATTCTTCAGTGCTCAGCTTTCTTTATGGTCCAACTCTCACATCCATACATGACTACTGGAAAAACCATAGCCTTGACTAGATGGACCTTGGCAAAGTAATGTCTCTGCTTTTTAACATGCTGTCTCGGTTGGTCATAGCTTTTCTTCCAAGGAGCAAGCGTCTTTTCATCAATTCTGTTTAAACTATTCCTAATTATGGCCTCTTAGAATTAAAGATCCTTGGGAAAGGTGGGACTTTAGATACTGTGAGAACACAGGAAGTGAGATACTTTGGGTAGGGAATTTGGGGCTCTCTCAAAAACAAGTACACTGTTTCGTTATTGACTCCTTAATGAAAAGTGCTCTGAGCACACAATACACCTGCCTCGTTTTCTCTAACCAATGGAAACTACCACGTCTCAGGTCTTTACCTTATGCAGAACCTCCAGATCCTTGCCAGAAGTCTTCTCAGAGCACCCTTCACATCCTTGTTCCTCAGGGTATAGATGAAGGGATTGAGGGTGGGGGTGATTATGGAATAGAAGAGGGAGATAAATTTGCCCTGCTCTTGGGAGTAGCGGGAAGGAGGTTGCAGGTACATGTAGATGGCAGGTAGGTAGAAGAGGGAGACCACCACCAGGTGGGAAGAACAGGTCCCAAAGGCTTTGTGCCGACCCTTGGAGGACTGGATTCTGAGCACTGCACGGGCAATGAAGCCATAGGAGAGAAGGATGAGAGCCAGGGGGACCAGCACAAAGAAGGCCACCAGCACCGCCAGCGTGGTGCCATTCACAGCTGTGTCAGTACATGATAGCTTGATCATGGCTGGCACTTCACAGAAGAAGTTGTTTAGCACCTGTCGCCCACAGAAAGGCAACTGCACTGTCAGGACCACTTGAACGAGGGAGTTGCCAAAGCCACTGAGCCAGGCCACAGCCACGAGCTGCTGGCAGAGAGGGCGGTGCATGATAATGGTATATCGGAGGGGCTCGCAAATGGCCACGTAGCGGTCCAGGGCCATGGCCGCCAAAACGATGCACTCGGTGCATCCCAACCAGTGGAAAATCGCATACTGTACTGTGCATCCGTTGTAGCTGATGGTCTTGCTGGAGCTGCCCATGTTGACCAGCATCTGAGGAACAGTGGTGGTGGTATAGCAGAGGTCCAGGAAGGAGAGGTGGCTAAGGAAGATGTACATGGGGCTGTGGAGCTGGGGATCCAGGCGGGACACCAAGATGATGGAAACGTTCCCCCACATGGCCAGCACATAGGACACTAGGAGGACCACAAAGAGAGGGAGTTCCAGCCATGGCCTGTCAGAAACACCCAGAAGGATGAAGTCCTTAGGGGGATCCCCCCAAATGCTTTGGTTGTCACTTCTCATGCTGAGGTATTTTCCAGCACCTGGGATGAATGAAGAAAGTTGGGATAAAATAAATAAATAAATGAAAAATTGTCTTCTCATTCCTGTGCTTGCTCTTGCTTTCACAGGTTCCACCTATCTGATTTTCCTTACCTCTTTGAAAGTGAAAGTGAAAGTGAAAGTCACTCAGTCTATCCAACTCTTTGGGACCCATGGACTGTAGTCCATGAAATTTCCAGGCAAGAATAATTGAGTGGGTGGCCATTCCCTTCTCTAGGGGATCTTCTCAACCCAGGGATCAAACCCAGGTCTCCCGCATTGCAGGCAGATTCTTTACCAGCTGAGCTATCAGGGAAACCCCAAAACAATGGAATAAGTAGCCTATTCCTTCTCTAGCAGATCTTCCTGACCCAGGAATCAAACTGGGGTCTCCTGCATTGCAGACGGATTCTTTACAAGCTGAGCAACCAGGGAAGCCTTACCTCTGTAGGGACACTGAAATATTGGGGAAATCAGAACCACGAGTTAGAAGAGTTACATATATGTCTTGCTCTCCTTCCTAGTCCGTGACCTTGACTATGCTATTTAATTTCTCTGAACTTTAATTTCTGCATCTGTAATGTGGGGAGAAAGTACCTGCTTCAACTACAGAGTCTTGAGGATGATAAAGAGACATTAGGTTTGTAAAAGCAATTTTCTTCCAGTTTGGTCGAAGTCTGCCATAACTCCCATCACTATTAGAAGGTTTGAATTCTCTCTACATACTCATTATCAGGGCACTGATCACTTTCTTAGGCATTCTTGCTTTACCTTTTGGAGGTGGTAGTGGAAGGGAGCTTAAAGGTGGTATAAAATAAGAATAAGAGCTTTATAAACTGATAAGGGGTTTATCGATAAGCACACATCCTACTCACCTCCTAAGGCTTATATTGCCTACCTGGCCCTCTGTACCATGCTGGTCTCTCCCCCCATGACGGCTCACACATGTGCAGCACTATTATTCACTTTGTCAGTAAATAAAAAGCACAGTCCAACATCTTTTGAGAGGAGGAGCTAAGTCATGCCCACCTTTGACTCAGTCACGTCAACTAATGAGACTCCAGAACATAGAATTCTAAGCAAATGGAGAAAAGTGTTGGTCAGCGTGAGGAACATAGCGCCTCAAGTTCTCTACTGAAGGATCCGATTGCCTCTGGAGAAAATAGTTTGACTGACATTTGAATTCCCTCTGTAATGTCTTTGCCAAGCAGCTGTTGCCTCTCGGAGTTGAAAGACACAACTGATTTGATTTCTAGATTCCGTCACAGCCAGAAAGCAACTGGGTTGCTATTTGCTGATTCAGGGGGCCTTACTACTGAGCTGCATCAATCTCCAAACTCCTGCACTCCCCGTAGGACTGTACACCCTCAAGTTCTTGGTGGAGATGATATAATCCATGAAACTATTGAAAGGGAGTTAAGTCCTGTGTCCAGGTAACCTATGAAGTATTCATTTGAAAATCATTCATACCAAATTCAGCTCAGTCATGTCCGACTCTTTGCGACCCCATGAACCGCAGCGTGCCAGGCCTCCCTGCCCATCACCAGCTCCCGGAGTCCACCCAAACCCATGTCCATTGAGTCGGTGATGCCATCCAACTATCTCATGCTCTGTCGTCCCCTTCTCCAATTTTATTAAAAATTGGTATTTTTAATGCCAATTATATTGTATTTTTAATTGGAGTATAATTGCTTTACAATGTTGTTTTAATTTCTGTTGTACAACAAAGTGGATAAACTATATGTATACATATATCCCCTCCGTCTTCAGCTTCCCTCCCCACTCCCCACTACCCCTCTAGGTCATCACAGAGCACCAAGTTGAGCTCCCTGTGTATACAGCAGCTTCTCTCTAGCTATTTATTTTACACATGGTAGTGTATTTTATATGTGTCAATCCTATTCTTCCAATTTATCCCAACCTTCCTTCCCCCCGACCCCATGTCCATTCTCTACATCTGCATGTTTGGTGCTTTATACATAAACTCTAAAATTCATAGAGATCTCTTCAGTCTAGATGAGGTAATAAACATATTTTCTCCCACCCCCACAGTCTTACATTCTAAAGAACTCTAATATATTTGAAAAGAACTCAAACTCTGGGGTTGAAATGGATAAATAAATGCAAATTACCTTTCTTCCTCTGCTTTTTCAAAACTATATAATGTTTCCTATAAAGTTTCCAATATTCTTGTGGAACATCCAATTGCTGCACTTCTCACCCCCATTCTATCAAAAGTACTTTTCGGATAGTTCTTACTGAATTTCATTATTTTGTCTCTAATGGGAAATCAGCACTCAGATTTTGATACATGAGTTGCAGCAGGGCAAAATCAAGTTTGCTCCCTTTTTAAAATGAAAAGTGATCATGTTCCTTTCCTTTCCTAATTTCTGACTCTAAGGTTTCCTCTCAGAACCTAAACTATACAAGAAAGGGAAACGTTGCAAGGATATTGAAAAAAGATAAAAGTATGGGGGTAGTGAAGTCACTCAGTCGTGTCTGACTCTTTGCGACCCTATGGACTATAACCCACCAGGCTCCTCCATCTGTGTGATTTTTCAGGCAACTCCAGTAGGAGTTGGTTGCCATTTCCTTCTCCATGAGAACTTCCCGACCCAGGGATCAAACAAACTTGGGTCTCCCACATTGCAGGCAGACTCTTTACTGTCTGAGCCACCCAGGAATCCTAAAAGTATGGAGGAAGAAAGAAAAATAGATACAGGCTATTGTAATAAAACATACAAATTATTCTTTTTTTCCAGATTTGGCTTGGCTTTATTTTTTATCTTATTTGATTAAGCTCTCAGTGTGTGTGAGATTCTTTAATAACAGCTTTACATGATTGACTTCCCTGGTGGCTCAGATGGTAAAGCATCTGTCTACAATGCGGGAGACCCAGGTTTGATCCCTGGGTTGGTAAGATCCCCTGGAGAAGGAAATGGCAACCAACTACAGTACTCTTGCCTGGAAAATCCCATGGACGGAGAAGCGTGATAGGCTACTGTCCATGGGGTTGCAAAGAGTCAGACATGACTGAGCCACTCCACTTTCCTTTCACTTTCACATGATTATTTTATTTAGGGCTTGAACAATCCAGTAAGGCAGATGTTTTCACTCCTGTTTTACTGTTAAGCAGACTGACTTGGGGAAGATAACTTGTCTACCTTAGATTATTTAGGTAGCAGCAAGTGATAATCAGTACTGAAAGCTATGATCTTAATCATTATTCTCTCTAGCACTTTGCTTTTTAATTTATTTTTTTAAATTAAGGTCTAATTGACATATAACACTATATTAGTTTCAGGTGTACAATATAATGATTCTATATTCATATATATTGGAAAATTATTACCATAGTAATTCTAGTTAACATTCTGTTCCCATATAGTTCCAATTTTTTCTTGTTTTTTTTAATTTTTTTTTTATTATTATTATTTTTTTTCCAGTGGGTTTTGTCATACATTGATATGAATCAGCCATGGATTTACATGTATTCCCAATCCCGATCCCCCCTCCCACCTCCCTCTCCACCCGATTCCTCTGGGTCTTCCCAGTGCACCAGGCCGGAGCACTTGTCTCATGCATCCCACCTGGGCTGGTGATCTGTTTCACCATAGATAGTATACATGCTGTTCTTTTGAAATATCCCACCCTCACATTCTCCCACAAAGTTCAAAAGTCTGTTCTGTATTTCTGTGTCTCTTTTTCTGTTTTGCATATAGGGTTATCGTTATCACCTTTCTAAATTCCATATATATGTGTTAGTATGCTGTAATGTTCTTTATCTTTCTGGCTTACTTCACTCTGTATAATGGGCTCCAGCTTCATCCATCTCATTAGGACTGGTTCAAATGAATTCTTTTTAATGGCTGAGTAACAATTTTTTCTTGTTATGAGAATATTTACAAATTACTCTCTCAGCAACTTTCAAATATACAGTACAGTATTACTAATTATAGTTACCATGATGCATGTTACATCTCCATTACTTATTTAATTTATAAGTGAAAGTTCATATCTTTTGACCTTGTTAGTCCATTTTGTCCATCTTCCCACCTCTGGCAATTACCAGTCTGTTTTCTGTGTCTATGAGCTTTTTTTTCTTCTAGTAGTTCACATATAAGTACAATCAATCATATGGTATTTTTGTTTCTCTAACTTAGTTCACTTAACATAATGCCCTCAAAGCCCATCAATGTTGTCACAAATAGCAAGATTTTATTCTTTTATGGTCCTGTAGTATTCCATGTGTATATATACCACATTTTCTTTATCCACTCATTCATTGATGGGTGATGGGTCATTTAGCTTGGTTCCATATCTTGACTATTGCAAATAATGCTGCAGTGGGTGTATATGTATATCTTTTTGAATTATGGGTATAGCTTGTTTTATTGAGGTTCACTTTATTGTCCTTTTCATTTATGACATTTTTTACAAGTTGAAAGTTTGCGGCAACCCTGAGCTGAAAAGTCTATTGGCATTATTTTTTTCAATAGCATATGCTCACTTCACATCTCAGTGTCACATTTTAGTAATTTTCACAATATTGCAAACTTTTTCATGATTATTTTATTTATTATGGTGATTCATGATCAGTGATCCTTGTCCTCTTTTTGTTTTTGGCTGCACCACATGGCTTGTGGGATCTTTGTTCCCTGACTGGGGACTGAACTCAGGCCCTTGGCAGTGAAAGAGCAGAGCCTTAACTGCTGGACCTCCAGGGAATTCCCTATGATCAGTGATCTTTGATATTACTGTTGCAAAACAATTATGACTCCCTGAAGGCTCAGATAATGGTTAGCCTTTTTTTTTTCCCCAGCAATAGAGCATTTTAAAATTAAAGTATGTACATTTTTTTAGACATACTTCTCTTACACTTTTAATAGACTACAATATAGTAACTTTTATATGCACTGGGAAACAAAAAAAATGTGTCATTTGTTTTATTGTGATATTTGCTTTATTGTTGTGGTCTGAAACAGAACCCACAATATCTCTGAGGTATGCCAGGGTTGTTTTTGGTTTCTTCAGATGAACACTGAAAAGTGGAATTTCTGAATTATATATAATTGTTCCACTTTTATTTTTTTCCATACCACTTACCATAGTGGCTGCACCCATTTACACTCCCACCAACAGTGAACAAGGGTGGCTTTTTCTCCATATCCTCACCAACAATTGCTGATTTCTGTTTTTGGTGACAGCCATTCTGACAGGTGTGAGGCGAAACTTCATTGTGGTTTGGACTTGCATTTCTCTGATGATTAGTGATGTTGAACACCTTTTCTTGCTGGCTGTTTATAATGTTTCCTTTGGATAAAATGTCTACTCAGGCCCTCTGCACATTTTAATTGAATTGATTTTTTTTCATTATTAAGTTGTATAAATTTATATACATATTTTGGATATTAATCCCTTATCAGTTATTATAATTTGCAAATATTTTCTCCTATTCAGTAAGTTGCCTTTTCATTTTGTTGGCAGTTTCTTTTGCTGTGCAGAAATTTAGTTTGATATAATCCCACTTGTTTAGTCTTGCTTTTGTTGTTTTTTTCTTCTAGAACTTTGCTTTTGTAAAAGCAGTTAGTGACTGGGAGAGCGGCAGCATTTGTGCAAATGACTAAGACAGAAAAGAACGCCAGAAAGAGAAGAGTAATGTCACAGGAGGGAGAGTGGTAAGGGAATTGAAGAGATTTTTTGTAATTTCCAGTTCAGTGTACCAGGCATTTCTGGATGAGCGTGTGTGCACGCTCACGTGCTCACGCACGCACGCGCGCGCACACACACACACACACACACACACACACACACACCCCTCAACTGCAAATCTGGGCTGTTTTACTTTACATCATATGCTTGATTTCATTATAGCTCAACCTCTACTTCTTTCATAAAACATCCTCACTGATCCTCACTATGGGTCATCCCCAGTAAAATCCCATAGACAGAGAGGTTTGAGGAGCATAGGTAACCATATCCTCACAAGAAGCCTGAGGCATGGTTTTTCAAAGTGTTTTACTTACAGAGATTATAAAACAAACAAACATTTCCTAGCAAACCATGAGAAAAGATAGGAAGTGAATCAGCACTGAACGAGTGCCACCACTTTGTGTACCAGACACTGTACATGGACTGTCTCATGTCCTACTTCAATAACTCGGAAAACAGAGACATTCACAAAGCTTAAGAACGTCTTTCTCATTCAGGTTGAAGCTGCAGTATGACTCCATGGGGTAAGATATTTAAGTCCATTGATACTGGTTCATCCAGAGGGTAAGTTACCTCCTCCTAAGCCCCCAGGTGTCATAACTGCTGAGCCAGGACATCACTGCCTCCAAAGTATGAATAATCCCCTTTTATATTCACAAAACTTTGTTAAATATTCTGAAAAATATTAAAGACCTTGCGTAAAGGAAAATCTTATAAGTGTTATGTTGTTAATAGTTTCCAATATGTTAATTTTTAATTTTGGCAGAGATTGTAATTTTTCTAAAAATGAGAATCTTACACATTGTGCCATTCAAAGCACTTAGCATGAGTAATGCGATTAAGTTGTGAAGTGATTACTGATTATGTTTATGAATCCAAAGGTCTCATTCTTCAAATAACTCCTTATTCCAGATAGTATGTAGAGTGCTGAGCTGCATGGGTTATTCTTTCTTGTGGTGTTGGGGTTGGGGTGGGGAGGAAGGAAGAAGAAGGAGCTGGAACTCAGTAGTGATGGGTCTCTAGGACCACAAAGAAGGGACACAAACCCTCACGGGGCGGGGGGCACCAGCTTCTGCAAGCAGACACATGTCACTGAGACAGGATAGCCTCTCCTGCATAAAGCTGGTCCCCCACCCATTTCCATTGACTTTTGATGTTCTCTTTATATTTCATTTTCCTGCTAAAATGCAGCTGGAAAGTTGCTGTCTCTGGGACTGTTTGGCTTTACTTGCTCTATTTTTTCTTTTTTCATGGCCATGCAGGGTTTAATATTGTTCTTGTGACTATGACTCAACATTGTCAAAAATATTCAGAGGCAGCATAAGTGAGATTGGAATCTCGTTTACTCTGGGCAACATCCGCTCTTCCTGAATATTGAATAGCTCATCTACCTAGAGGCAGGGGCAGCCTGTTCTGTTCCTGGATGTCTTTTCTAGCTTCTATGGTACACAGTATTATATATGCTGCTTAATGCTTGGCCACTTTTCATTGATCTGCCTGTCCTCTGTCCCACATCATCTTGGTCTCCATTGCAGACCAGTGTTCCTGATGCCACAGACTGACCCACCTCTACTGCATGGTGCAGGTTTTAGTTTGTCTAGAGTTAGGGGCTAACCTCTTACCCCCATGTTTCTCTGGCTTATACAGAGAGCTTGGTTAAGGAATGGAGGCTTTATTAGCCGCATGTGGTGCTTTTTGTTGGGGATGAAGCCACTGGAAACATTATGTTCTAGAAAGATACAACATGCTTTCTCTGATGAAGTTGCTAGGACTTTACCCTTACCTGAATCTTGCCCTCTGAGTAGATGTGGAGAGGTTATTCTTAGTCTAGGAGAAAAGACTGCCTTCCTTCACAATTGCTGTGGAGACTAAGTGCTTTCTGGGTGAGCTCCATGGATCTGCTATAGTCTTGGTCTCCAGAGTCCCTGCAGACATTTTTATTTGGTGGAGCAAGCTTATATGCTTATGTAGTGGAGGTTACCTCTGAGGATAAGACTTTAAGATGACAAACCTTCCTATGTCATGTTCCGTGCTCACTTCAGAATTATCCCTCAGATGAAATTTGACCTCATTGTCTCCATTTATTTCTAAAAGGGCTCTGTTCTTTCTCCCCAGACACTGAGAGAAAAACCTTGTTCTCCTCTGGCTTCTAAGTTATCCCTGATGTTTTGTTTAATTAGTATCTGAGGGGATATCTGATAATTGATGTAGTGTGAGAGTTTGGAGTACTTGCAATTAATGGTAAATCCTAGAAGACCAGAAGACCACAGAAAGTGGACCAATAATGAGGAATGAGAACTCTGTATTTTTAATTTTTTCAGGTAGCTCAGGACAACTTTAAAATCAGAGTGAAAGATTAATCTGTCTAGCACATAATTCAATTTGAAAGTGGACACTGAACAGTCTTCAGCACCAAACTCAGGTAGTCACTGTCTGTGTGACTTTGAGCAAGTTACTTAACTTCTATGTGCCTCACTCATGATCAGAAAACTACAGGAAACCCTCATGTCACCATTCAGTCTGTTACAAGTGCAAAATAAGTTGATTTTTATAAAGCATAAAGCACTCAGAACAGTGACAGGCACAGAGTAATAGCTTTGATTTTTTTTTTTTTCCTGACTACTACACATGGTTTCAACTGCCTGTTCTACTTGTCACATGGAAAGGATGGATAAAAACATCTTTTGGTAGGCAGCCAGTGTGAAGTGGTACAAGTTTTAATTCATGTAAATAAAAGCTAGTGTGTACCATAAACACCATGGATAGTGACATTTTGGGAGAGTTATTTTTACTCTGTAGGTTTCAACTTAATTATTTTTGCCTGTAGTTCTAGATGTCTTGATTTGGCATGATATCAGGTTATGGCAGTGGTTTCTTTTTATCCTCTGGGATTTTAGGAAGCGTTTTGTGTAGGATTAGAATGAGGAGAGAAAGCTTGCCCGCAAAAAAGATGGTGAATTGTGCCTGGGTGATGAGGTGGGTTTTTGTTGTTCAGTCACTAAGTCATGTTCAACTCTGCAATCTCATGGACTGCAGCATGCCTGGTTCTTCTGATCTCCGCTATCTCCCAGAGTTTGCTTAACTTCCTGTTCATTGAGTCAGTGATGTCATCCAACCATCTCATCCTCTTACCCTCCTCTCCATCTGACCTCAATCTTTCCCCACACCAGGGTCTTTTCCAATGAATCGGCTCTTTGCATCCAGTGGTCAAATTATTGGAGCTTTAGCTTCAGCATCAGTCCTGCCAATGAATATTCAGACTGGTTTCCCTTACAATTGACTTGTTTGATCTCCTTGCAATCCAAGGGACTCTTAAGAGTCTTCTCCCACACCACTATTCGAAAGCATCAATTCTTTGGCACTCAGCCTTTTTTATGGTTGAACTCTCACATCTGTACATGACTACTGGAAAAACTATAACTTTGGCTAAGTGGACCTTTGTCAGCAAAGTGATATCTCTGCATTTTTAATTCACTGTCTAGGTTTGTCATAGCTTTTCTTCCAAGAAGCAAGTGTCTTTTAATTTCATGGCTGTAGTCACTGTCTGCAGTGATTTTGGAGTCCAAGAAAAGTAAACCTGTCACTGTTTTTCCTTCTTCCCCATCTATTTGCTATGAAGTTATGAGAATGGATAGCATGATCTTAGTTTTTGGAATGTTGAGTTTCAAGCCAGCTTTTTCACTCTCCTCTTTCATGGTCATCAAGAGGCTCTTTAGTTCCTCTTCACTTTCTGCCATTAGAGAGATATCATCTGCATATCTGGGGTTGTTGACATTTCCCCCAGCAACGGAAATCATCCCATCTAAACAACAAGACAGTTCCCAAGAATTCCTACATTCCCCCTGCAATCTAGATTCCAACTTGTGATTCTATCCAGCCTGGCATTTCACATGATGTATTCTGCATATAAGTTAAATAAGCAGGGTGATAACATATAGCCTTGTCGTACTCCTTTCCCAAGTTTGAACCAGTCCATTGTTCCATGCCTATTTTCAACTGTTGCTTCTTGACCTGCACACAGGTTTCTCAGGAGACAAGTAAGGTGGTCTGGTACTCTCATCTCTAACAATTTTCCACAATTTGCTGTGATTCACACAGTCAAAGGCTTCAGTGTAGTTAATGAAGCCAAAGTAGATATTTTTCTGGAACTTCCTTGCTTTTCTGCATGATCCAGTGAATGTTGGCAATATGATCTACCTCTTCAAAACCCAGATTTTACATCTGGAAGTTCTTGGTTCAAGTACTGCGGAAGCCTAGCTTGAGGGATTTTGAGTATAACCCTGATAGCATGTGAAATGAGCATGACTGTATAGTAGATTGAACGTTCTTTGACATTGATAAGGAGGGACAATTCCCTGACTCCAATTTATTTCACATGTGTTCTCTTTCATGGTGAGCCAGATATGGGATGTAGGAATTCTTGGGAACTGCCTTGATGTTCAGATGGGATGATTTCAAAAGATAAACAGGCTTAAATATATGTGAAATCAGAAAAAATAGATGAAATTTAGAGTTTTGTGATAAGAAAATGATGGTATAAATAGAAACTGTCAAGACTGAGGCAGAGTCTCTTTATACTAATGATCAACTTTCACATTTCAAGTATCTGTTGTACCACTCTTATTTTTGGCAGTTCTTTTTACTCCAGACTGTAAGAAACCTTGTGAAGGAGTTATATTTTTCACTTTCTTTGGTAGAAGACAGTAATGAGATGAATGAGATGCTGGGGAATCTCATAGAAATATTTGTCAATCCTCTTTTCTCCATTTTTTTGGTGTCCGGTTTAGACCTGATGGCTGGAACTCTGGCAGCCATATTTCTCCTTGAGGCAAACTCGAAGATGAAAGCTGCACACTATGAATGGTGGAGCATCGGATAAGCCAGGGTCCCTGATGATCATGGAAGTGCCATGAGCTGTTAACCTCTAGCATCTGTGATATGAGAGAGAGTTTTCCACCTCGTTTTTAGCACCAATTTGATGTTATGCTTTAGAAAGCTGAAACTAATTATGACAGACCTTTCAAGATTTTCTGAAATTTCTTACTTAAAATTATTATATTATAGGCTATAAAAAAGGTATTGATATCAGTATTTCCAACAATCTCCCAAACTCTGGGAGAATATGACCTGAAGCAGGTCTGTCTTGATATGGATTAAATAGATTAATAATTGAATTAACAGTGAACAAATGAATGATCAGTTTAATGATCAAATGTGATAAAAATACTTAATGTGGCTATAGTTAGTGGAGAAGAGAGATGCCTCTTCTCCTTGGAGTGAACTGGAATGTTCTCTTGTGGAGGGGGAGGGTATAATACAGATTGCCTATATTTCTGGAATTTCATGTTATTTCAGGTATGGTTAAAATCAAAGGAGAAAAATATTTGTACCTGATAACCAAAAGAAATATCACCAGACCAATATTTATTGGACATGAAATCAGTAAAAACTGGTGGTGAAAAATAGACTTTCATAATCAAATGAACTGAATTCTAACCCCAGCACCCATTTGTTCACTATTGGACCTTGAATGAGTTGCAAAAGTTTACTGAGGCCCAGGCTATTTATCTATAAAATAGAAATAGTAATATCCAAGCCCTTGGTTGTTACGAGAAAAACTAAATAATACATGCAAATTTCTTAGTATTCATGGTATATAATTTAATAAATAGCAGTTTACACTTGGGCTTCCCTGGTAGCTAAGCTGGTAAAGAATCCGCCTGCCATGCAGGAGACCCTGGTTCAATTCCCGGGTCAGGAAGATCCCCTGGAGAAGGGATAGGCTACCCATTCCAGTATTCTTCGGTTTCCCTGGTGGCTCAGATTGTAAAGAATCACCTGCAATGCAGGAGACCTGGGTTTTCGATCTTCAGGGATGTTCACTGGCAAACACTGACTGAGATGACACATAATCATACTTCTGGGTTATATCTGTTTTAAACCCATAAAGATGTTGTAACTGACCTGTCTCTGAACAGAACATGCAATCTATGTGATGCAGTCATGGATAATTATTGCACTTCAGTACCTTCGACCTACCCTATTGAACGGTAACGTCCATAGTATCCATGTCAAATGGTTCACTGATTGATATAATAAGACCTTTACTAGTTATATGGAACAAGACCTATGCTCAGAAATAAATAGAAGATGATAAGATCATTATTTATTAACATTCATGATTTGATCTCTTTGGCATCTATTCCAACCAATTAAAATGAAAAAAAAGAAAATCAAGGTTTCCTTTCAGATCATCAAATTTTATTTGTGTCACAATAAAAACTATGTTAAATATACTAAAGTCATCATATGTTGTACATAAATTAATTACCAATTTCAGACAACTTTATGTCAGTCATGTGGGTATGAATCACGGTTCAGCTGGTCAAGAATCTGCCTGCAATGCAGGACACCCTGGTTCTATCGCTGGGTTGGGAAGATCCACTGGAGAAGGAAATGGCAACCCATTCCAGTATTCTTGCCTAGAGAATCCCATGGACAGAGGAGCCTGGCAGGCTACAGTCCATGGGGTCACAAGAGTCAGACAGGACTTAGCGACTAAACCACCACTACTGCCATTAATGAAAGAAAAATGAAGGACTGTTTCTGTGGGAAAAATGTTTCAAAAATTAAATTTGGTTTATAAGGACTGTATTTTCAGATTAACCAAATAGGAAAAACCAAATGGGAAAAAATAAAGACTTATAATATTTGGGAAAAATAAACAAATAAAATTAAGAAAATTAAAAAGACCCAAGATTTTTTTTAAGGGAAAAAAGAGAATAGAAAGACTGATAAAGAAGGAACAACAATGATTAAATAGCACCCTTTATGAGAGACAGTGTTACAGACAACATGACAGGTTTTAATTTGTATTTGTGAAACACTATACTATTAATATCATTTCCAGGTCATTTGAGAGTATGACCCTGAACTAAAACTTTCTGTTTACTAATGCCTTATGACTACTAGAGGTTTTTCTGGAATAATTAATTTATAATTGCTTCCAGATAGTTGCTGTAATTATTTAACTGATATGGCAGAGTCCAAAGCTAACAGGCTATGCAGAGATAGTTACATGCTTTATGGGAGACCAGGAGAAGACAAATACAGGTAATTATTTTCTGACCAGCTTTAGGATGTATTAATACTGGACCATATCATCTGCCATGTTTCTTGCTTAGACTCAAATTAGGATAATTATAAGAAAAATTGTCCAGATGGGTGAGAAAAATAAGAAACATTATTTTTATGATGTGTTTGCTCTGGCATGACAAGATATGAGAGGCAGGAAATGAATGAGAGATGCTGTCAGGGGCAAAAGTAGGAGCAGGAAGAGCTCTGAGCAAAATCAGGGGCTATTTAGATCTCCAGACTTATCTTCCACTCTCCCTGCTCACTCTTTTTCTTTCCAGAACACTTTGTCTTTCATCGCCCTGACAACCTGAATGTGCTAATGTGTTCTTCAATATAGGTCTCCGCATCCACAGAATTCTCAGCATACGCATATGTAAAATACATGCTCATTTATATTATATTTATATTGATACTATATGCTATAAATTACATAATTATGTACATTGTATAAAACATACCTGTATAATTGTCTACCTTTCTATTTTTTAACTTTCTATTTTATATTGGAGTATAGTTGATTTACAATGTTGTGTTGGTTTCAGGTGTACGACAAAGTGAACACACTTCTATATTTAAAATAGATAACCAACAAGGACCTGTTGCATAGCACAGAAATGAGCTACCAGCAAATCTTTATGAAGTTACTTCCTGCAATCTGGTTTCAGTTAAGGCTCTGTTTAGACTACCATTCCAGTTCTGAGTCTGAATGTCGAGGTCTCCTGTATGATGCCACCTCTGTAGCTTCTTGTTCTTCCTTATTCTGCTTTGGGGAATATTTCAGATATTCAGGACACAGCACAGGGAAGATTTTCTCACTGAGTACAGATTCATCTCCCAGATAACATTGTTTGCACAGTTTGCAGGATCAGGAGCCAAATAGCTACTGGCCTGTATAATCTTTCATTATAAAATTAAATAATTTCTGAAATTCACAAAGGCTTCATGAGAGGTATCACAAAGAAACTGAAAGATGATGTTTGATAGATACTATGTGAGGTATGCTTCAACTTTCATATGTTCTTTCCCCCGAAATGCTTCTCTGAGAATCCAAAAGCTGACTGCTAGTTTTTCCTTCCCCATCTTCCTTTACACAGTTAATCTCCTCCCACATATAGCCCACATATGGCCTTCCCAGGTGGCGGTAGTGATAAAGAGCCTGCCTGCCAATACAGGAGATGTAAAGAGACGTAAGTTCGACCCCTGAGTCAGGAAGATCCCCTGGAGGAGAGTTTGATCACCCACTGCAGTATTCTTGCCTAGAGAATCCCTTGGACAGAGGGACCTGGTGGGCTATAGTTCATAGGGTCACAAAGAGTCAGACACTTTGTGACTGAAGTGACTTAGCAAGCATGCACACACACATATAGCAGAACAGGTATTTCTTTCACCCATCCTGAATGTTTCTGAGTATATGACTCTATATTGCAAACAAGGGGCTAATTAAACAAAGGGATGATTTTTTTTTTTTTAAAGTATCACTTTTAAAAGAGTATCACTTATAGCGGAGAGCCCAAGAGAGCTTAGGTAGGAAATGTTGAAGGCAGAATTGCCTCATTTTCCCACAATGATGAATATGATGAGTCCCATGCCTTCTTCCTCTCATCTAACCAAACCGATTTATCTCTGCCAATTTACTTTTTCTCTGTTTCTCATCTCTCTGTTAATGTCTATTTCTAGGTTAAAATGCAGACTTGACAACAATGTCACAGGGATGTATTTTTAAAGACACATTCAATAAAAATAGTTTTATTATTTTCAGATTTTTCAGATGAAAAATAAATCTAATAGACTGGTTCATTTGAAATTGAGAACTGGATCATGGAGTTAGATGGGAGTCGTTTTCAAAGAAGTGAATAAACTAAACCTACAAATTCAAAGTGTGATTAACATTTTTAAGTCAAACAAGTGGTAAATAATGCACCATAGCATCCTCCCTTGCAATTGTTTAATGAAAAATAGTTGGCTGAAGGCAACTTAAAAACATGTAGACAAGTGCTTGCTTTCCCCAATGTTTAAGCAAAAGTGTTTCATAGACTATTGTCCTACTGTAAATACTGCTGAAATGAACACTGGGTTACATGTGTCTTTTTAAAATATAGTTTTCTCAGGTTATATGCTCAGAAGTGGTAATGCTGAGTCATATAGTAGTTTTATTTTTAGTTTTTTAAGGAACCTCCATGTTGTTCTCTATAGTGGCCGTATCAATTTACATTTCCACCAACAGTGCAAAAGGGTTCCCTTTCCTCCACATCCTCTCCAGCATTTATTGCTTATACATTTAAAAAAAATTAATTCATTTTTTATTGAAGGATAATTGCTTTACATAATTTTGCTGTTTTTTTGTCAAACCTCAACATGAATCAGCCATAGGTATACACATATCCCCTCCCATATTCTGCCCATATTTTGGAAATTAATTCTTTGTCAGTTGCTTCATTGGCAAATATTTTTTCCCATTCTGAGGATTGTCTTTTCATCATGTTTATAGTTTCCTTTGCTGTGCAAAAGATTTAAGTTTAATTAGGTCACATTTGTTTATTTTTGTTTTTATTTCCATTACTCTAGGGTTTGTGTGTCAAAGAGAATCTTGCTGCAGTTTAGGTCAAAGTGTGTTCTGTCTATGTTTTCCCCTTAGAGTTTCCTAGCCTTATATTTAGGTCTTTAATCCATTTTAAATTAATTTTTGTGTATGGCGTTAAGAAGGGTTCTAATTTCATTCTTTTTTTAAAATAAATGATGTTTATTTATATGTCCTTTCAATTTTTCAAACACAAAATTATGATGACTACTCTTCTCTTTTCTTCTGGATGAAGAAAAGAGTCCTATATGACTTTTTAAGAGAAGTCATAAATGTGTCTTTACTTAAAGCTGAATAGAGAAGCTAGATTCCTTCTTGGTTACTTCTTTTAATGCTCTTGGTTTTGTTCTTGAAGGACAATGGCTTTACAGAATTTTGTTGTTTTCTGCCAAACCTCAACATGAATCAGCCATAGGTATACATGTGTGCCCTCCCTCTTGAACTTCCCTCCCACGTCCCTCCCTATCCCACCTGTCTAGATTGTTACAGAGCCCCTGTTTGAGTTTCCTGAGACATACAGCAAATTCCCACTGGCTATGGTAATGTAAGGTCCCTGTTACTCTCTCCATACATCTCACCCTCTCCTCCTTTCTCCCTGTGTCCATAAATCTGTTCTCTATGTCTCCATACTTCTCCATTGCTGCCCTGCAAATAAATTCTTCAGTACCATCCTTCTAGATTCCATATATATGTGTTAGTATACGACATTTATCTTTCTCTTTCTGACTCACTTCATTCTGTATAATAGGTTCTAGGTTCATCCACCTCATCAGAACTGACTCAAATGTGTTGCTTTTTATGGCTGAGTAATATTCCACTGTGCATATGTACCACAACTTCTTTATCCATGCATTTGTCGATGGACATCTAAATTGCTTCCATGTTCTAGCTATTGTAAATAGTGCTGCAATCAACATTGGGGTACATGTGTCTTTTTCAGTTTTGGTTTTCTCAGTGTATATGCCTAGGAGTGTGATTGCTAAGTCATATGGTGATTTTATTTCTACATTTTTAAAGGAATCTCCATATTTCTTAGTGGCTGTACCAATTTGCATTCCAACCAACAGTGCAAGAGGGTTCCCTTTTCTCCACACCCTCTCCAGCATTTATTGTTTTAGACTTTTTGATGATGGCCATTCTGACTGGTGTGAGTTGATATCTCATTGTAGTTTTGATTTGCATTTCTCTAATAATGAGTGATGTTGAGCATCTTTTCATGTGTTTGGTAGCCATAAGTATGTCTTCTTTGGAAAAATGTCTGTTTAGGTCTTTTTCCACTTTTTGATTGGGTTGTTTGTTTTTTTTGGTATTGATTTGTATGAGCTATTTGTATATTTTGGGACTTAACCCTTTGTCAGTTGTTTCATTTGCTATTATTTTCTTCCATTCTGAGGGTTATCTTTTTACCTTGTTTATAGTTTTCTTTGCTGTGTGAAAGCTTTCAAGTTTGATTAGGTCCCACTTGTCTACTTTTGCTTTTATTTCTGTTACTCTAGGAGGTGAATCATAGAAGACCTTGCTCTGATTTATGTCATTGAGTGTTCTGCCTATGTTTTCCTCTAAGAGTGGTATAGTTTCTGGTCTTACATTTAGGTCTTTAGTCCATTTTGAGTTTATCTTTGTGTATGGTGTTAGGAAGTGTTCTAATTTCATTCTTTTACGCATAGTTGTCCAGTTTTCTCAGCACCACTTATTGAAGAGGCTGTCTCATCTCCATCATATATTCTTGCCTCCTTTGTGAAAGATAAAGTGCTCATAGGTGCATAGGTTCATTTTTGGGCTTCCTATCTTGTTTCATTGGTCTATATTTCGGTTTTTGTGCCAGTACTATACTGCCTTGTTGACTGTAACTTTGAAGTATAGTCTGAAGTCAGGCAGGTTGATTCCTCCAGCTCAGTTTTTCTTTGTCAAGTTTGTTTAGCTATTTGGGCTCTTTTATGTTTCTGTACAAAATGTGAAATGTTTTGTTCTAGTTCTGTGAAAAATTCCATTGGTAATTTGATAGGGATTGCATTGAATCTGTAGATTACTTTGGGTAGTATAGTAGTTTTCACACTATTGATTCTTCCAATCTAAGAACATGATATATCTCTCCATCTGTTTATATTGTCTTTGAGTTCTTTTATCAGTATCTTATAGTTTTGTACATACAGGTCTTTTGTCTCTGTAGGTGAGTTTATTCCTAGATATTTTATTTTATTTTTTGCAATGGTGAAACCTTAATTCTATTAGAATTATAGAAATCTTAATTTTTATTTCTGGTTTTTCCTTGTTAGTGTATAGGAATGGAAGGGATTTCTGTGTATTAATTTCATATCCTGTGACTTTACTAAATGTATTTACTAGCTCTAGTAATTTTCTAGTGGCATCTTCAGGGTTTTCAGTGTATAGCCCCATGCCTTCTGCAAACAGTGAATGTTTTACTTCTTTTCCAATCTAGACTCCTTATATTTCTTTATGTTCTCTGACTGCTGTGACTAGGACTTCCAAATCTATATTGAATAATAATGATGAGAGTGGACACCTTTGTCTTTAGGTATTCCTTTCCCAATTTTCAATCAGCTTTTTGTTCCATGTCTGGTCCTAACTGTTGCTTCTTGACCTGCATACAGGTTTCTCAGGAGACAGATAAGGTGGTCTGGTATTCCCATCTCTTAAAGAATTTTCCAGTTTGTTGTGATCCACACAGTCAAAGGCTTTGGCATAGTCAATGAAGCAGAAGTAGATGTTTTTCTGGAATCCTCTTGCTTTTTCTATGACCCAATGAATGTTGGCAATTTCATCTCTGGTTCTTCTGCCTTTTCTAAGTCCAGCAAAATGCAATATAACAAAAGAGTACAGTAGAAATAGGGAAAATAAAATAAAATAAATTTATTTAAAAATGAAAGCATAAAAAGTAATTAAAAAAATAAAAATTTAAAGAACAATAAAAAAATCAATAGAGCAAAACATAAAAGAACAAAAGAAAATTAAATATAGAGAGAGTAGTAGTAAGACTATTTTTCTGTGGCCTCAGCTGTCGGTGTTCTTGCCCCACAGTGAGCTCCAGCCAATCTGCCTACTCAGGAAGTCATTCAGTATTTCTAGGAAGGTGCTTGGACCCGCTGTGAGCACTGTGGGGCCAGCTCAGATTCGAATCTGGCTTTACACCAGCTTGTACTTGCTTCCGGTGTGCATAGTCATCCTCTTCTTTAGTCACACTGCCCCTGCGCTTAGTTTTAGTTCTGGCCCCACCTCTGCTGATATGCTGCTCTCCAGTTTCCTGCTCAGACAGAAGGGGGGCAAAAGCAGCGGCTAATTAGGGCTCACTTGCTCAGTTTTGCCAGAGTGAGGAATCCAGCAGTCACAGTTAGAATGTGCCTGTGGTGGTAGAGACCTTCAGGATGTTGCTGCAGCCTGAGGGGGCCCATGCATTCTCCCTGGGGAGCTGGCCCTGGGGCCCTTGGCATTGTCAGGCTGCACAATCTTCTGGGATGGTGTGGGCAGTGACCTGTACTCGCCCACCCCTTAGCGGCATCAATGGTGTCTGTTGTGGCCACATCTGGGGTCAGAGACAGCAGCCACAGCTTGCACTGCCTCTGGAACTCATGAAGCTGGTGCTCTGCCATCCGTGAGTTACAGAGTTAAAGGGTTTTCGGCAGGCCTGCCCTTCTCCTTGTATACCCCATGACAGGGATCTCTTGCCTCTCTGGCAAGCAGAGGCTTTTCCCTGGATCCCCTCGGCTATGTCATTTTAGCCCCCACAGACTGTCTTCACGGCAGTCAACCCCAGTCCTCTCCCTGGGGTCAGACCTCCAAAGCCTAAGCCTCAGCACCCAGTCTCCAGCTGCCTCAGCAGGCATGCAGGCAAACATCCCAGGTTGGGGGGTGCTGGTCGGCACCAATCTCTGTGTGGAATTCTCTACACGTTTCCCTCTGCACATCTGCTGCTGCAGTCTTCTCTGAGGATCGGAAGCTCCCTACTGTCTCCACCAGGGAGGGGGTGTCTGAATGTGTGGAAAACTTTCCTCCTTCACAGCTTCTTCCCAGAAGCACAGGTCCCATTGTGATTCCTTTCTCTCTCTCTCTCTTTTTCCTTATTTCTTTTGCCCTACTCCATTATGGGGCAATTAACTGGCCTTTTTGGAAGTCTGTGGTCTTCTGCCAGTTTTCAGTTGATGTTCTGTAGTTGTTTCAAATGAAGATGTATTTTTGATGTATTTGTGGGGGTGGAAGGTAATCGCCATGTCTTACTCCTCTGTCATCTTAGAGGTCCGCCCCCTCCCCATAGAACATCTTTCCTTCTTTATCCATTTATCTGTCGGTGGACACTTAGGTGGCTTTCATATCTTGTCAATTGTAAATAATGTTGCTATGAACATAGCATTGGGGTGCATTGTATCTTTTTGAATTAGTGTTTTGATATTTTTCCGATAAATATCCAGGAGTGGAATTTAAAAAATAATTAATTTATTTTAATTGGAGGATAATTACTTTACAATTTTGTGACAGTTTTTGCCATATATCAACATGAATTTGCCACATGTATACACGTGTCTCCCCATCCTGAGCCCCCTCCCACCTCCTTTTCCACCCTATCCCTTTGGGTTGTTCCAGAACATCAGCTTTAGGTGCCCTGCTTCATGCATTGAACTTGCACTGGTCATCTATTTTGCATATGGTAATGTACATGTTTCAATGTTTTTCTCTCAAATCATCCCATCCTTGCCTTCTCCCACTGAGCTCAAAAATCTGTTTTTTACATCTGTGTCTCCTTTGCTGCCGTGCATGTAAGATTGTTGGTACCGTCTTTCTAAATTTTTTATATATGTGTTAATATACAGTATTTGTGTTTCTTTCTCTGACTTACTTCACTCTGTAATAGGTTTCAGGTTCATTCATCTCATTAGAACTGACTCAAATGCATTACTTTTTATAACTGAGTAACATTCCATTGTGTGTATATATATATATATATATATATATATATATATATATATACTACAACTTTCTTATCCATTCATCTGCCAGTGGACATCTAGGTGGCTTCCATGTCCTAGCTATTGTAAATAGTACTGCAATGAACATTGGGGTACATGTGTCTCTCTTTTTTTCTTTTTTTCATCTATTTTTATTAGTTGGAGGCTAATTACTTTACAATACTGTAGTGGTTTTTGCCATACATTGACATGAATCAGCCATGGATTTACAAGTATTCCCCATCCTGATCCCCCCTCCCACCTCCCTCTCCATCTCATCCCTCTGGGTCTTCCCAGTGCACCAGCCCTGAGCACTTGTCTTGTGCATCCAGCCTGGGCTGGTGATCTGTTTCACCCTAGATAGTATACATGTTTCGATGCTGTTCTCTCAAAACATCCCACCCTCGCCTTCTCCCACAGAGTCCAAAAGTCTGTTCTGTATTTCTGTGTCTCTTTTTCTGTTTTGCATATGGGGTTATCATTACCATCTTTCTAAATTCCATATATATGCGTTAGTATACTGTATTGGTCTTTATCTTTCTGGCTTACTTCACTTTGTATAAGGGGCTCCAGTTTCATCCATCTCATTAGAACTGATTCAAATGAATTCTTTTTAATGGCTGAGTAATATTCCATGGTGTATATGTACCACAGCTTCCTTATCCATTCATCTGCTGATGGGCATCTAGGTTGCTTCCATGTCCTGGCTACTATAAACAGTGCTGCGATGAACATTGGGGTGCACGTGTCTCTTTCAGATCTGGTTTCCTCGGTGTGTCATGTGTCTCTTTTAATTCTGGTTTCCTGGGGGTATATGCCCAGCAGTGGGACTGTTGGGTCATATGGCAGTTTTAGTCCCAGTTTTTTAAGGAATCCCAGGAATTGTTGGGTCATATGGCAGTACCAGTTTTAGTTTTTTGAAAAACCTCCATACTGTTTTCCACAGTGAATGGGCAAATTTACATTTCCACCAATGTGTACAAGGGGTTGCTTTTCTCCACATTCTCACAGACATTTATCATTTGTGGTCTTTTTTTCCCCAAGGCATTCTTTTTAAAGAATTATTTATTTCTTTGACTGAGTTGGGTCTCCATTGTGCCATGCAGGCTCTTTCACTGTGGCATACCAACTATTTAGTTGTGGCATGCAGGCTCTCTACTTGCAGCACAGACTCTGGAGCATGAGAGCTGGGTTGTCGTGGTGCGTGGGCTTAGCTGCTCCATGGAATGTGGGACCTGAGTTCCCCAGCTTAGGAATCAAACGCGTGTCCCCTACATTTCAAGGAAGATTCTTAACTGCCATATGACCAGAGAAGTCCTTATGTGTGGTCTCTTTGATGATAGCTATTCTGACAGGTATTAGGTGATAAGTGATTCTCAATGTCTTGCTGCCATACTACAGAAGAGAAAAGCTGTTATATTTAGGCCCAAATATAAAAATTCTCTCCAGTTTTCCATAAGCCTTCCTATTTTCAAAGTCCAAGAAAAGACAGAATCCTATGCAGTGAGCACATATTTTTATTCTATAATAATAAGAGCTTCAACTTGTAGCTTGTAGCCTTAACAGCATAGTTTGAATCTGATTACTAATTATCTCTTACTTCAATGAGTAGCATTGCATTTTATCTGATTTCATGGAAAGATTGTGTTAAGAAGGTCTGAAAGCTTGTCCTATTTGGCAGTCACTGGCCATTAGCAATCTGACTGTGAGTTCACAATGTGTCTGGAAATTAATTTCTTTGTATATAAAGTTAGAATATTTTCAAACTGTATGTAGTATTGTATTCTTTAAATTAATGAAGTGTGACCAGCTGGGCTCCAAGAAAATCAGATGTATTCTGTTTCTACAACTTCTCAAAGAAATTCTTGTTTTACTGCAAGAGGTAGTGCCAAACCAATTTAAAGAGCTAAATAAAACACTGTTTTGTTGTTGCTGTTGTTCAGTCACTGAGTCATGTTCTACTCTTTGCAACCCCATGGACTGCAGCACATTAGGCTTCCCTGTCCTTGACCATCTCCTGGAGCTCGCTCAAACTCATGTCCAATGAGTTGGTGATGCCATCCAATCATCTTGTCCTCTATCATCCCCTTTTCCTCCTGCCTTCAATCTTTCCCAAAACTAGGGTCTTTTATAATTGGTTGGTTCTTCGCATGAGGTGGCCAAAGTATTGGAGTTTCAGCTTCAGCATCAGTCCTTCCAAAGAATATTCAGGACTGATTTCCTTTAGGATGAACTAGTTGGATCTCCCTGCAGTCCAAGGGACCCTCAAGAGTCTTCTCCAACATCGCAGTTGAAAAACATCATTTTTTTAGTGCTCAGCCTTCTTTATGGTCCAGCTCTCACATCCATACATGAATAATGGAAAGCCATAGCTTTGACTATATAGACCTTTGTTGGCAAAGTAATGTCTCTGTTTTTAATATGCTGTCTAGGTTTCCCATAGCTTTACTTTCAAGGATCAAGTGTCTTTTAATTTCATAGCTTCAGTCCATCTGCAAGGATTTTGAAGCCTAAGAAAAAATAAAAAAGCACTGCAATCAAATTATTTTTACTAGTTATGTGTAATACTGATATTTCCATCCCATATTTGTGTTTGGTGGGTCTGCAAGAGGCAAGACAGGGCAGTCTTGTCCCCTGGAAAGTCATATGAACAGTAAATATGGAAAGCAGAGGGGCGGAGACACCATCTAGTCACTTGAACTAGATTGGACTGGCTGAACACCAGCCTCAAGTTCTGGCACTATCCATTCAAGGTGAAGACAATTTTCTCTTGACTTCTCAATATGTCAGGAGACCAAAGCACTCTATATTATCTGGTCTCCCTTACCCCATTTTCCCTCATGTTAGAAAGTGTAGATTCAGCCTTTTGGCATTGCTTGGCTCCCCACAATTACATGGTTTTAATTTTGTGAGTCCAGGATCAAAATAAACTTATCTGACTTAATTTTTATGTAAAACTCAATAATCATTCTCTCTTCAAGAAAATCTGACTTCCATACTTGGGAATTGCCCTTGATACCTCTCTTGTGAGTTCTGCCTTCACATGTGGGGACCTGAGCTGATCTCTAGATGAGAGCACCAGTCCCTAAGGTCTTAACTCTATAAACAAACTGATATCTATCTTCAGGCCCCCAGGTTATTTCAAATTCCCAAGGTGACAAGATATAGAAGTTGTCCTCCCATCCCCTTATTATGCACAAATGAAATAACATCATATGTATTAAAGCTCTTAGTGATGTGTGCTTCCTTTTATCCCTGGGGAACATCTGCCATCTCCTTAATCCTAGGGTGCCTGTTTATATAGGAGTAAGATAAAACATACAGATTTGAAATGTGGCACCATGCCACCTCATCCATTTAGCTAAGAAGAGATGCCATCTGTGGCCAGTCCTGATAACTTTTGCCCACAGTTAACTTTTTTTTTTTCAAGCTGTGATACTTAAAGTTTCATTTTAAGGCATTAATGGTGCATAATTATTTTTGTGCTCAATCCCCCATCAGTTTTTGTTGGAGTTTCCTTCCTTCAGAAGATCCAGAAACTAAAAGGGACCAGAATTAGCTGCCTTATCCCTGAGAAAACTCTCTGGAATCAAAGTAAGGAGGGCTGACAGACTGTTAGTTCTTCTACTTTCTGGGAAGAACAACAGTGAAGATTTTGATACGTGCTTTGCTGTAGCAGTGAATCTTATTTCTGTATCTTTGATCATTTGAAAGATTTATGATTATCTTTGTGATGGTTCTAGTAGGGTTTTTATCTGTTAGGGTGACAGAGTAAGAAAGTTCTCAAAGCCAACTCACACTTTAATTTCATCTTGGAACACAGCAACTGCATCCAATTAAGAAACAACAGAATGCATCACATTTTAACAAAGTAGATCTAAGACAGGTAGATTAGGATAAATTACATTCTACTTGCTTTCTCATTCATAGCTGGGCCAATCCAAGGGCATCCTGTCACCTTTGATTTACACATATCAAATTATCCTTTTTAATCTCCTCTTGAAATAATAGCCAGTTTGAGCAGAAAACCTCTCTGTTGTTCTGTTTTGTCACAGTGGCAAATCAAGTATTGCAAACCTTCTCTGGTAATGTTGAGAATGATCACAAATTTCACCCCAGCAAGTATTCAGAATGTCATAGTTGGGTCTGTATGTGCGGATTCATGGGGGAGTAGTAATAAAAGCTCATCTTTAGACAAGTTTAACTAGATAGGAATAGGGGAGGAAGCAGAGCAAATGAAACTTTGTGCTAATAAGTAGGATTATGGACTTACCAGGTGGAGCTAATGGTAAAGAATGGACTTGCCAATGCAGGAAACTTAAGAGATGGGTTTGATCCTTGGGTCAGGAAGATCCTGGAGGAAGGCATGGCAACCCACTCCAGTATTCTTGCCTGAAGAATCCCATGGACAGAGGAGCCTGGTGGGCTTCAATCCGTAGGACTGCAAAGAGTCAGCACTACTGAAGCAACTTCACACACATGCGGCTTTATGGTTCCTGCTGTGATACGAAATTGCAAGTGTTGGCTATTCTTTTGACCCTTCTGTCATGGAGATTGTTCATCTCTGAAATGGAGATCCTAATGCTTGGCCTTTCCACATTACAGAGCTGTTGTGAGGATGGTGTGCAAGTGTAGGTATAAAAGCTCTTCAAAACATGTAATATATTGTAATTGTGAAAAGAGTTATGATTGTTTAGGATATGTTTACACCTGAAGCAGACAAAAATAGCTCCACTACTTGGTATTGTTAAATCCCATTCAGGTAGTCTTCCTTTGTGAGTTGGTGGTACAGGTTTGGGTATTCTCTTAGTCAGAGAATCAAGTCCAGTGGATCCGTCCAGATTTTTAGGCCACAGTTTTCAAAATTAGAACAAACTTATAGTTTTAAGACCCTGATGCTAGGAAAGATTGAGGGAAGGCGGAGAAGAGGGCAACAGAAGATGAGATGGTTGGTTGGCATCATCAACTCAATGGACATGAGTTTGAGCAAACTCTGGGAGATAGTGAGGGACAGGGGAGCCTGGCATGCTGCAGTCCATGGTATTGCAAAGAGTGGGATAAAACTGATCTACTGAACAACAATGCTAATTAAACTATTATTTGTGTGTGAACAGCTTAATTCTTTTCAATTTCCATTTGCAACAGCTTTATTCCTTGCAATTTCATGATTCTGAACTAAAGATGAGTTAAAAAAAAAAAGCATGAAAAATCAAGTACATTATACTTGAAATGCTTGTTAGGTGAAACAGGGTGAGTCTCTGGGTACTGGACAGAGGCCTGAGCATTAAGTCATCTTGGAATGAAAGAATAACACATTCATATACAGACCTTTAGAATAGGTAAATTATAAATAAATTTGATGTTTGCAATTTGGCTGAGGAGTCATGTCCTAAATGATATATATATAGCTAAGCAATTTGTGTACATTGTGATTGCCACTCACAGGATCTGTTTATTGACTCTCTTAAACTTGAGTGAGAGCTGTGACAGGTCTGTGGGAAAAACAGTGCAAGTTGTTCTTCACAACCAATACCGGCAGAGTGTGTGTGTAGGAAAGTCTCCCTTTCGAACACTCAGTTGACCTAGTAAAGTCTTTGGTACTTGGCTGGTTATTCCTGATCATTCCCTGCACCTTTTAATCTCTTCATGGGGTTTTGCTGAGGTTCTTGTGCCTTTATGGGAATGGGAACTTACATTTAGTCCTATGCCTGAACTGAATGGTAACTTACAGAATTTCCACCTGCAGCTTCAACTGGAAAGAGTTCATAACTTTTTCACTATCAGGCTCGACAGTGATGACAGCGACCTCATGGAGCCACTCACCGTTCAAAAAGGTTTTGTATTCTAGTTCTTACTGCTTCCTTCTTGTGTGTTGCAATGATGCCACTTTCTATTACCACAGTTGATACAAGCTTGGGTGAACACTGGTGCTCTCCTATAAGGCAGAGCCCCAACAAGTCCCTTGGTATTGACTGTAGAAACCATGAGAAGTTAAAAATGTTTATGGCATATACCCGATGTCATGAATTATGAAAACATGTGAGATCTGGAGGGAGGTGTAGAAAGGATCTAGCCTCTCTCTTGCACAAAGAAAAGCCAAGATGCAGAGAAAGAAACCAAATATTAGGTCACACATTTGCAGACTTGCCTTATATAGAGGCAGAATCCAATCTATCTCAACTCCTCCTTTTAGAGTCAAAGGTATTGTGTTTAATCTCAATAAAATTCCATATCATTAAGAAGTTGCCTGACATGTACATTCACAGATGTCCTGAACATCATCCATGAATTTAACCCTTTGGGCCTTTCTATATACTACTTTCTCTCCTTGAACCATATTGCTTAATCTGCCACATGTAAAATTATTACTTGTTATTTGAAAAACAGCCAAAAGTAAGGACCTCTCAGGTGTAAGTTTCTTGCAATGTGTATGTGTGCTCAGTCTTGTTTGACTCTTTGCAACTCTATGGACAGCAACCTGCCAGGTTCCTCTGTACATGGAATTTTCCAGGTAAGAATACTGGAGTGGTTTTCACTTCCTACTCCAAGGGTTGTTCTTGACCCAGGGATCAACCCTGTGTCTGTTGCATCTCCTGCATTGGCAGGCCAATTCTTTACCACTGCGCCATCTGGGAAGCCCTTCTTGTAATATACACGCTTCTATAAGTTCTTTCCTGATCAATTGGAAATAACTTGCAAAACACTCAGCTTTTAAACAAGTTTTCTTTTAGAGAACTTCCACTTTTTCCCTTTCTTTTTCATTATTTGCATATATTATTCACCAGGGAGAACAACTCCCAAGTCAATTCACCCTTTAATCTTCAGCTTTATTAGGCACACTGCCTTGCATAAGAAAGATATCCATAAGTGTATGCTAAAAAAATAATGGAAGGGCAAATGACCTTCCAAAATTCACAGACCAGTAAGTGGAAATTGGAGAGTGTTGGGTAGTCTTCACCTGCTATCTTATCTAATTCTTTTCTCTGTGTCTCCATAACAACTGGTGAAGATTATGGGAAGGGACAATGACAGCTACCATCAGGCATTCATCTTGGTGGGCTTTTCTGAACGACCTCAACTGGAAATAATTCTCTTTGCTTTTATTTTGATCTTCTACATCCTGACACTAGTGGGCAACACAGCCATCATTCTCTTGTCTATCGTGGACTCCAGGCTCCACACACCCATGTACTTCTTTCTTGGGAACCTATCTTTCTTGGACCTCTGCTTTACAACGAGTATTGTTCCCCAGCTGCTGTGGAACCTTTGGGGTCCAGAGAAGACCATCACCTACCATGGCTGTGTGGCCCAACTCTATATCTATATGCTGTTGGGCTCAACTGAGTGTGTTCTCCTAGCTGTCATGGCCTATGACCGCTACGTGGCTGTCTGCCAGCCACTGCACTACACCGTGGTCATGCACCCACATCTCTGCCTGCAACTGGTGACTGTGGCCTGGTGCTGTGGCTTTCTAAACTCCTTTGTTATGTGTCCCCAGACAATGCACCTGTCCCGATGTGGGCGTCGCAAGGTGGACCACTTTCTGTGTGAGATGCCTGCTCTTATTGCCATGTCCTGTGAAGACACAATGCTGGTGGAAGCATTTGCCTTTGTCCTGGGTGTTGCTCTTCTCCTGGTGCCCCTTTCTCTGATCCTCATCTCCTATGGCATGATCACTGCTGCTGTGCTGAGGATCAAGTCAGCAGCAGGGCGCAAGAAGGCTTTCAACACCTGCTCATCTCACCTAACAGTGGTCATTCTCTTCTATGGAACCATCATTTACATGTACCTGCAGCCAGCCAACAGCTACTCCCAAGATCAGGGCAAGTTCCTCACTCTCTTCTATACCATTGTCACTCCCAGTGTCAACCCCCTCATCTATACTTTAAGGAACAAAGATGTGAAAGGGGCAATGAGGAAACTCTTGGGGTGGGAGAAAGAGAATAAGGAAACCTAAGAGAAATGTTGGAATAATACAGTTGGTGTTCTGCTGTCTTACATATATCTTAACTGTGTGGAAAACTAATATTTAAAGAGTGAAGGGAACATGGATAGGCACAATGGGCTTTTGAGTTTGACCCCATGCTCTACTCTCTGGATGTGAAGTGCCTTTGTTCTGTTTAAAGGTGTCTACTTTAGAAGATCTTTAGTGCATTTTCATTTTATCCATCTTTATTTAGAGCTGCAGGGGATATGTAGAATGAATTCAGATCACACAGTCTGCAGACGACGTCATGAGATGCAAAATAAAAATGAGACAACATGAATGGCTTTCTTTTGAAGCTCCTTTATTTATGATGACAGTGTTTTTTCAGAGAGGGTTGAGTCAGGATCAGTAAAATCATAGTATGCTGTCTTAGATATATGTTAGTTCTCTACGACTAAGGAGTGTTCTTTGATTTGCTTTTTGAAAAGGAAGGAAGAGTTTTTTTGTCATTTGTACCTTTTCCTTGACCTTATCTCATGGTCAAAGCATTTACAAGATAGTTGAGTAGATTTAGGCATTCCTGACTTTGTAGAGAATAGAGCAAGTGGAAAACATGAGAATGAAACACTTTGGTATCTTTAGCAGGCTACTTTAAACTGTTGCAAATATTTCTCTTTTGTATGGTAAAACCCACTACAATATTGTAAAGTAGTTAGCCTCCAATTAAAATAAATAAATTTTTAAAAAAGCTGTTTTATATTCAGATTGATTATTACCACCTCAAAAAATTGTTTTGGCGGCCAAAGTTATTGGGGCTGGAAGTTACTAAGAGCAGTATTATGACAACTTGGATTTGTATCAGACTTCTAAGATACAGATTTCCAAGAACTCATTAGATTTTTTGTGTTGAAACTCCAAGTACGGGGTCTAGGTATTTCTGTTATTAAAAAGTTCTCTAAATGTTACTGATGACAGCCAAATTTGAAAATCATTGTTATTTAGAAATGCTCTAAATCCAACTTCTTACATCAATCAGAAATCCTCCTAGAGCATTTTGAATGTTTGGCCACCTTCACTGGGTATGAATGATGCTACAAAGCAGATATAGGAGATGATATCACCCATATCTGTGCTTGGAACTGGTTTATCCTCTTACCAGTTATATCTTGGAATCTAGGGTTTTTCATCTGTATCATATAAGGATAAATAATCCTAACTTTACAAGGTTGTAGCAGAGGTTAATGGAGAGGAAAATGTCAACTCACTACAGTATTCCTGCCTGAAAAATTCCATGGACAGAGGAGCTTGGTGGGCAGAGGAGACTGGTGGGCTACTGTCCATGGGGCCACAAAGAGTTGGACAAGACTGAATGACTAAGAACAATAGCGATTAAATAAGGTTAGAGGTGACAAATGTGAGGTAAATGGCCTCTCAATAATATTTACAGTCATTGGTAATCTATTCCTTTTGGAATAGATTCAATTTTGTTATTTAGAATTGTTTTTCTTTTTTAGTAAAAACTGACTTTAGTATTTTCCCAGTGAATATCTGCAAGATAAAAAATGCTTTCTCTTAGTTATAGGAAACACCCTTTGCTGGCTTCTTTTATATTAAGTAAATAAGGTCCTTTATAAACTCTCAGAGAACTTTGTTGTATAAGTTAGCACCCTAGTATAAGTGTGAGGTGTCAGGGTGAAGACTCAGGATAAGTGTGATGATTCTATATTGTTAATGGATAATACAAGTTCAGGCAGTTGGGATTATGGGTAGAGTGGATTCATAGACTAGGAAAGAAGTCAAATCTGTGATAACAAAATATCCAGATGGAAATGGAAAAATTATTTCAAAGTCATTCAAATATATACCTAGGAGATATTAGGAACAAAGTAAAACTTATTTGCTTCTGTAATCTTCCTGTATTATGTAACTGACCACAGACAAATGGAAGCAAATTATATGACAAAACACAGAGAAGCTAAGGGATTTGCTTAGAATTACAAGGCAAAAGAGTACCCAAAATAGTACTTAATATCTTTTAAGCATTTTCCATTTCCCATTGAGTTTTTCCATGTCATCATTTCCCTCCTGTGGATTTAGGTTCTACGCAGGTAAAATTTCGACTATCTAGTAGCCAAATATGGCTTATTTGCTAAAACAGAATATTTAGGTTTTCATTTTAAGATTAAGAAATCACCCACAGGACATCGTCTTGGAAATAAAGTATTGAAGAAATTTAGTTTATTTCCCCCAATGCCAGTCCTTTTCTTTATTCTTCTTCTCCTTGTTGTATCTCTGTGATATTTCAACCACAGACCAATTATCCACCTGTTGCAGGAAGGGGGACCCCTTCCAGGGCCCAAAACTGGGCTCTTGTCTAGCACTCTGAAATGAATTGTCTGAGGAGACACATGTGTTGACAAAGCAAGAAATTTTATTGGAGCCCGGGTGGAGAGCAGGAGGGTGAGGGAAACCAGGAGAACTGCTCTGCCTCACAGTCTCGGGTTTTACAGCAATGGGATTAGTTTCCAGGTTGTCTTTAGCCAATTATTCTGACTCAGAGTCCTTCCTGGTGGTGCATGCCTTATTCAGCCAAGATGGATGCCAGTGAGAAGGATTCTGGGAGGTGGTCGGACATGTGGTGTCTCCTTTTGACCTGTCCTGAACTCTTCTGGTTGGTGGTGGCTTATTAGTTCCGTATTCCTTACCAGGACCTCCTGTCATAAAATAACTCATGCAAATGGTGACTATGGTGCCTGGTCAGGGTGGATGGTTCCAGTCAGTGTCCTTCCGCTAACACACACAGATAAAATGAGTGTATTTCCTGCTTACCTCAGCTAGGGCTCTTGCAACAGCTGTGAACATCATTTCCCAAGAGGTTTTTTTCATTTGCCTAAAGCCTCCTGTAGTCATAATATTACTGTGATAAATTTCAGTGGGTCAACAAGTACTTAATAAATACACACACACATATACACACCAGAAATTTTAAGGAAATCAAAGAAACTGATATAGTTGTAGGATGCCCATTCATTCACACCTCTTTGGGTATACCACCACTCAGAAATGTGACATCTGTCCTGGCATTGACACTGCAGCAGTGGAAAAATTCTGTTTCAACAAAACCTCATTCTTGTATATCGTTAATGGTAAAAGGAAGTTTCAGGAGATGGAGCGGGAAATCAATTAGTCCATCCATAAACTGGCCTGTGATTTCTGTACTGTCTCTTTAGGGACTTAGGAAACAGATTCTTTTTTTTTTTTTAAATTGGGATGTGATTGCTTTGTAATGTTGCATTCGTTTCTGCTGTACTACATCATGAATCAGCCATATGTATACATATATCCCCTCCCCCCTTGAACCTCCCTCTCACTCTCCCATTCCACCCCTCTAGGTCGTCACAGAGATGTTCAGTCAAAATGTCATCATTTGGAAATAAATTGGAATAAACTACTAATATAAGAAAATATAACAAAAAATAAAATGAAGAAGGGAAGAAATTAAATAGTGATAAGATGTTTGACCAGAGAGTTCAATTAGAATAGCTAGAAATTGTGGGATTCTGAAAATCTGTAAAAAATATTTGAAAAGAGCAGGAAAAAAGTAGTAGCATATGGAAATAGACATTTCCTCCTGAGAGAGAGTTTGTTTATGGCAGTACAGGTAAAGTAAGGTTGACTGTAAATAGTCCTAAATCATGGATACAAAGTTTTCAGGTTAAAAAAAAGATATTAATTAGTAAGGTAAACTTTTGCTGGAGGAATACTCTCTTGGGAGCAGCTAATACACCACATGTTTGGGTTTACATTGGAGGGTGCTGTGATTTGAGGACTGAGATTCCACCTTACAGAATACCCTTTGGACCTCCATAGTGATCTGTAGTTAAGCAGGCTCAGAGATGCAGATTTACTTTAATCAACTTAATAAAAGCCCTAGTATATCATACCAGAATAGCAGTGTGCTACTTAATGATGAGAGAAAACTCTTTCAATTTTACCAGTCTTTCCTGCCACTTTACTGTTGTTTTCAGTTGCTAAGTCATATCCAACTCTTTGCATCCCCATGGACGGCAGCATGTCGGACTTCCCTGTCCTCCACTATGTCATAGAATTTGCTCAAGTTCATGTCCACTGAGTCAGTGATGCCTTGCAACCATCTTATCCTCTGTCTCCCCCTTGTTCTCCTGCCCTCAGTCTTTCCCAGCATCAGGGTCTTTTCCAGTGTAGATTTTGTTGCTTTGGGGAAGCTAAATGAAGAAGCAAAATTATCAGAGAGTGGCTTGGTCAACATGTAAAGCATATAACAGGAATTTGATTTAAAATGATCAGTCTCTGACAATGAACAATATCTAACACCTGACTAGTGTTTACTATGTGCCAGCTACTCAAACATTTTGCCTTCTGTTACTCACTTCGATCCTTAAAACTACCTTGAGAAGAGATGGAGAAGAGAAGGAGATCTATGCTGTGACTCAGCATAGGTCACACAGCTTGTAAAATCTGGAGCCAGGGCCATGTTCCAGAGTATCTAACTCCAGAGATCATGCTCTTGACCCTGAGATACATTCATGCTTTACTCACACGTGTGCATGCTAAGTTGCTTTAGTCATGTCCGACTCTTTGCGACCCTATATACTGTGGCCTGCTAGACTCCTCTGTTCATGGGATTCTCCAGGTGTAAATACTGGGTTGTCATGCCCTCTCTAGGGCATCTTCCTGGCCTAGGGATCAAATACACATATCTTATGTCTCCTGCATTGGCAGCTGGGTCCTTTATCCTAGCACCACAGGGCTTTACTCATAGCTCTGAACAAAGAATGAACATGGACCCAGGTTTGGTATGATGAACTCCTAGCTAGCAGCCTCTTGGAGTTATGATGTGGCCTGAAAAATGATCTGAGCCTAAACAGTCTTACTATTTTCATGCACATTTAGAATTAAGAATTTGAGGAACTAATATAGCAGTGAATAAGTGCTAAAGCAGACACACTATGATGCAGAAAAAGATCAATCAGAGATCAGAGTGAGATTAGCAACATGGATATGTATTAGGTAGGATGGTACTTGGGTAAGTGAGCCAGAGGAATAAGGAAAGGAAACCAGCCAGTAGGGAAGGAGAAACATTAATAGGAAAACATCTTTTGTGAGAAGTATCTTGTGTTTTTACAAGTTCCTTTTCTCATGAAAAGGACTGTTTGTGCTCTGGTTCCTGCCCTGAATTCCTGTGAAATCACACAGAATCAGATGCAAGTGAACGAAGTCTGAGAGAACAGGGATTGTGCTGTGCGACATCACTTCAGCCGTGTCTGACTCTTTGCCACCCTATGGACTGTAGCCTGCCAGGCTCCTCTGCCCATGGGATTCTCCAGGCAAGAATATTGGAGCAGGTTGCCATTTTCTTCTCCAGGGGATCTTCCCAACCCAGGAGTAAAACCCAGGTCTCCTGCACTGCAGGCAGATTCTTTACCGTTTGAGCCACCAGGGAGAAATGCCAAGTTCACACATCTTCTTCTTGTTAGAATGAGGATTAGAAACAAGACTTCTAGATGCCTGGTCTTGCTACGTTTCTCACCAGTCAAGACATTATTGACTCTGACTGCCCTATGAAGCTGCTGGTTCAGTGGGTTAGACTCGGGATCAACGATAGAACATCTCATGTGAGTCCTGTCATTGAGAAAGTCTGTACTTTGTGTGGACTTTCTCCTAGCTTTTTAAAACCAAGTCTCATTGTTTCATTCTTCTGGGTAAGAAAAAAACTTTACCAGCTGAAATTTTCTTTCAATTGCAAAATACTGACTTTTTGAACATAGACTATTCACATAATTTTTAAAAAAGTGACTGTAACACTCTGACCAAGATTTTCCTTTCTATTGTTAACGTAGTTCATAAGAGTGATTTTTACCATACTGCAGTTTCTATGATAGAAATATTTCTTTTGAATCTTTTGGACATTTCCCCTTACTTGGTAACTTAAGAATTTTATTAATTCATTTTCATCACGTAAGATTGAGACTTGGTTTAAATAAAAAAATTTGTGAATCATAAGGACTGGAAATACAGACCCTGATGGTGAGGTATAATGCAGTTTGAATCCCCAAAGAAAGTGGGAGCAGAGATTGAAGGGTGGGAACTGAATATCACAGGAAATCTAGTTTGTCCATAGTCAAAGAGCTTATGATTGGTAGAGTGTGGAAGTAAATCTAAATCTACAGAGATCTAATGTCTGGCCCTTTTCGTTGTACCACTGGATGAGGATATAATGAATTATGCTAATTAAACAGTGAAAAAATAGTGCCATATAACTGTTAATTAAATATATAAAAGAATACTGCAGTGTTTTCTTGCGAAAGGAACAAATAAAGTTTGTTTATATTTCCTAGTTACTAGTATTTTTTTTTGGTACAAACACATCTTTCATCCTCTCTTGCCAATTCCTATTACCTTCTTTAAGATCCAAATAAAAATCTATCTCCTCTCAATACTGATCTATTCAGACTATGACTATACTGTATCTATATTTCAATAATATGGGCCATGTTTAAAAACATAATTTGCTTATTTGGGCAATCTTCATTGTAACTGATATGAAAGATTAGGTAATTATGTGTACAAATGTTCAAGATAGCAACTATGTATGTCTTATGAAATTTTTTGTATGTCAAATATTGAACAAAATGTTGAGTATTGGGTCAGGATTCAGTTGAATTCAGTCGCTCAGTCATGTCCAACTCTTTATGACTCCATGGACTGCAGAATGCCAGGCTGTCCTGTCCATCACCAACTCCCTGAGCTTATTCAAACTATGTCCATTGAGTCGGTGATGCCATCCAACCATCTCATCCTCTGTCGTCCCTTTCTCCTCCTGCCTTCAATCTTTCCCAGAATCAGGGTCTTTTCAAATGAGTCAGTTGTTTGCATTAGGTAGCCAAAGTATTGGAGTTTTAGCTTCAGCATCAATCCTTCCAATGAATATTCAGGATTGATTTCCTTTAGGATGGACTGATTGGATCTCCTTGCTGTCCAAGGGACTCTCAAGAGTCTTCTCCAACACCACAGTTCAAAAGCATCACTTCTTCGGCACTCACCTTCCTTTATAGTCCAACTCTCACATCCATACATGACCACTGGAAAAACCATGCATTTGACTAGACGGACCTTTGTTGACAAAGTAATGTCTCTGTTTTTTATGCTGTCTAGGTTGGTCATAGCTCTTCTTCCATGGAGCAAGCATCTTTTAATTTCATGGCCACAGTCACCATCTGCAGTGATTTTGGAGTCCAAAACAATAAAGTTGCTCACTGTTTCCATTGTTTCCCCATCTATTTGCAATGAAGTGGTGGGACCAGATGCCATGATCTTAGGTTTCTGAATGTTGACCTTTAAGCCAACTTTTTCATTCTCCTCTTTCACTTTCATCAAGAGACTCTTCTTCTTCACTTTCTGCCATAAGGGTGGTGTCATCTGCATATCTGAAGTTATTGATATTTCTCCCAGCAATCTTGATTTCAGCTTGTGCTTCATCCAGCCCTGCATTTCACATGATGTACTCTGTGTTTAAGTTAAATAAGCAGGGTGACAATATACAGCCTTGACGTACTCCTTTCCCGATTTGGAAACAGTCTGCTGTTCCATGTTCAGTTCTAACTGTTGTTTCTTGACCAGCATACAGATTTCTTAGGAGGTGGTCTGGTATTCCCATCTCTTGAAGAATTTCCCCCAGTTTGTCGTGATCCACATAGTCAAAGGCTTTGGCATAGTCAATAAAGCAGAAGTAGATGTTTTTCTGGAACTCTCTTGCTTTTTTGATGACCCAATGGGTATTGATCTCTGGTTCCTCTGCCTTTTCTAAATCCAGCTTGAACATCTGGAAGTTCATGGTTCACATACTGTTGAAGCCTGGCTTGGAGAATTTTGAGCATTACTTTGCTAGCATGTGAGATGAGTGCAATTGTGCAGTAGTTTGAGCATTCTTTGGCATTGTCTTTCTTTGGGATTGGAATGAAAACTGACCTTTTCCAATCCTATGGCCATTGCTGAGTTTTACAAATTTGCTGGCATAATGAGTGCAGCACTTTCACAGCATTATCTTTTAGGATTTGAAATAATTTTCAACTGCAATTCCATCACCTCCACTGGCTTTGTAGTGATGCTTCCTAACGCCCATTTGACTTTGCATTCCAGGATGTCTGGCTCAAGGTGAGTGATCACACCATCGTGGTTATCTGGGTCATTAAGATCTTTTTTGTATAGTTCTTCTGTATATTCTTACCACCTCTTCTTAATATCTTCTGCTTCTGTTAAGTCCATATCATTTCTGTCCTTTATTGAGCCCACCTTTGCATGAAATATTCCCTTGGTATCTTTAATTTTCTTGAAGAGATCTCTAGACTTTCCCATTTTATTTTTTCCCTTTATTTCTTTGCATTGATTACTGAGGAAGGCTTTCTTATCTCTCCTTGCTATTCTTTGGAACTCTGCATTGAAATAGGTGTATCTTTTCTTTTCTCCTTTGCCTTTTGCTTCTCTTCTTTTCTCAGCTATTGGAAGGCATCCTTAGACAACAATTTTGCCTTTTTGCATTTCTTTTTCTTGGGGATCCTCTTGATCATCGCCTCCTTTACAATGTCATGAACCTCTGTCCATAGTTCTTCAGGCACTCTATCTGTCAGATCTAATCGCTTGAATCTATTTGTCACTTCCACTGTATAATTGTAAGGAGTTTGATTTAGGTCATACCTGAATGTCTAGTGGTTTTCCCTACTTTCTTCAATTTAAGTCTGAATTTGACAATAAGGAGTCCGTGATCTGAGCCACAGTCAGCTCTTGGTCTTGTTTTTGCTGACTGTATAGAGCTTCTCCATCTTTGGCTGCAAAGAATATAATCAATCTGATTTCAGTATTGAATATCTGGTGATGTTCGACTGTAAAGTCGTCTGTTGTGTTCTTGGAAGAGGGTGTTTGCTATGACCAGTGTGTTCTTTTGGCAAAACTCTGTTAGCATTTGCCCTGCTTCATTTTGTACTCCAAAGCCAAATTTTCCTGTTACTCCAGGTATCTCTTGAATTCCTATTTTTGCATTCCAGTCCCCTATAATGAAAAGGGCATCTTTTTGGGGTGTTAGTTCTAGAAGGTCTTGTAGGTCTTCGTAGTACCATTTACCTTTGGCTTCTTCAGCATTACTGGTCAGGGCATAGACTTGGATTACTGTGATATTGAATGGTTTGCCTTGGAAACAAACAGAGATCATTCTTTTGTTTTTGAGATTGCATCCAAGTACTGCATTTCAGACTCTTTCGTTGACTATGTTGGTTACTCCTTTTCTTCTAAGGGATTCTTGCCCACAGTAGTAGATATATTGGTTATCTGAGTTAAATTCATCCATCCAGTCCATTTTAGTTCACTGATTCCTAAAATGTCAATGTTCACGTTTGCCATCTCCTATTTGACAAGTTCTAGTTTGCCTTGATTCATGGACCTAACATTCAAGGTTCCTATGCAATATTGCTTTTTATTTCATCGGTCTTTACTTCCATCACCAGTCACATCCACAACTGAGTGTTGTTTTTGCTTTGGCTCCATCTCTTCATTCTTTCTGGAGTTATTTCTCCACTGATCTACAGTAGCGTTTTGGGCACCTACCGACCTGGGGAGTTCATCTTTCAGTGTCCTATCTTTTTGCCATTTCATACTGTTCATGGGGTTCTCAAGGCAAGAAAGCTGGAGTGGTTTGCATTCCCTTCTCCAGTGGACCACGTTTTGTCAGAACTCTCCACCATGACCCGTCCGTCTTGGGTGGCCCTACACAGCATGGCTCATGGTTTTATTGAGCTAGACAAGGCTGTGGTCCATGTGATCAGATTGGTTAGTTTCCTGTGATTATGTTTTTCATTCTGTCTCCCTTCTGATGGGTAAGGATAAGAGGTTTATGGAAGCTTTCTGATAGGAGAGACTGACTGAGGGGGAAACTGGGTCTTGTTCTGATGGGTGGGGTTGTGCTCAGTAAATCTTTAATCCAATTTTCTGTTGATGGGTGGGGCTGTGTTCTCTCCCTGTTGTTTGACCTGAGGCCAAACTATGGTGGAGGTAATGAAGATAATGGAGATCTCCTTCAAAAGGTCCCATGCTGCACTCACTGCCCCTGACCCTGCAGGCCAGCGCTGACCCTCACCTCTGCCGGAGACTCCTGGACACTCACGGGCAAGTCTGGGTCAGTCTCTTGTGAGGTCACTGCTTCTTTCCTAAGTGTTGAGTATTGGGTCAGGATTAAGGTTTGCTAATTTAAAGACTCAGTACTTTTTTATTCTCCCTGTAAATACAATGTAGCATTTTCAAATACAACAGAATTCAAATACAGATGCAATGACAATGTCAGCCAAATTATTTTGTAACTCTAGGTGAACAAGTGTTCAATCAGTCTTTCGTAATTAACCAGCACTTAGGAGAAATTATTTCTCTCTCATCTTTAAATTTGAATCATTTTAGTGATTGATTTGAAATAAAATTATTGCTTATGCTATTTGCCTTCTTCTGTACCCACCAAAAAAACTCACGAGATCTATTTCCCTTGAATCTCTAGGGAGATATTTCTTGCATCTCTAGGGAACCTGAGGAGACCTAAGAACTCAGGCAATTTAAGAGCATAAGCAAATTAAGTCCTTACTAATAAATCTACAGGGGTTTAATGATAGTTTCCTGGCAACTCAAGAAGTTTTAAAATGCCTTCCAGTGTAATATGTGAAAAGAACTCTGGGATGGGAGTGGGGGCTTACTGTCAATGACTCCCCAGTCTAGGGAGCAAGTGGAGAGATGATGTTTTCCAGGGTGATAGAATTTCATCACCCCATTTCAGTAAGTATTATGAGCTCATAATCCCCTTGTAAATGAGCTTGTTGAACACCTACATATTTACTTCTTCCTCTGGGTCAATGTTTCAGAGAAAGTTAATTTTATTTTCTCGCCTCATTTTTAGGCTGTATTTGGAGGGTAATATTAAAGCCTATGCCAGTACTGAATTGCTCACACAGTTTGATCATTTGCATTATGATCAATGCAATAGTTTGACCATTTGCATTTTCATTCCCTAGACATTTGCTATTTTAACTCTAAAATTAGGCTTCCCTGTTAATATGCAATCATTTTTTCTGAAAACCTTCTTATCCCTATTTCCTTGTTTCCCAGATTTACCCACCCATGCTTCCCCAAACTCATTAACTTCAGCGTGAGCTGCTGAGTACATTCTCTCATGTTACACTAAATGCTGCTATAAAAATGATGCATAAATGTGTTTATATCACTAGCAACACATTGAATCCTTTAATTTTATTTATGTAGCAATTTTTCAAAGAGCTGTGCTTTGTACAATGTACAAAGTATTACAAAAATCTTATCTTAAATGATTTTGCAGTTTGTTTTTCCTAAGACAAAGATTGATCAAAGCATTACCTTCATCAGACCTATGTCTTGTGTTTCTTTTGACCATCTTTAGTTAGAGGACTTAAAAATCTACCTTAACCAAAATGCCTCTTTTTTGCTTTTTGCTTTGTTTTGATGTCTGCTAGCAAATAGCAAGCTGTTCTTGGTCTGCTGACATAACAGGATGAGCAAGAAATCAGCTGTTGGCTTTTGTAACACATGAATTTATTAATAGTTGAAACTCTTTTACAAGATCTTGGTGAAGATAAGAGCAGTCAAGAGCTGAGGGCTCTGAGCATGTGCTGTACCTTGAAAATTCTTGAAGTAATGCCTTGGCTCCCTAGCTCTACCACCTGCCTCTTAATACAGGAGGATGACTCTGGGAAGAGACTTCATCAATCCAGGGACCATCTCTGAACCCATACCTACTTATTATTTTTTTTTCTGAGAACTTAATGCAGGTCAGCATAAATGTATGATTTTGCTGCAGTGATGACAGAATATTTCCCCAAAAGATTTGCTGGCAGATGTATGCCATGTGAGATCATAGGGTCCCAGAACAAGGTCCCAGAATACTGATGCTGTTGCAAGTTTCGAATCTTTTAAACATATTTTGAAAATTATTTTGCTATTTTTCCTAACATATGTTCTGGTTTTCATCAAAACATTTACAAAATTGTATTTATTTTAAATTGGAGGATAACCCTCTTACTATTTTCAATGACTTATGAAAACCGTAATTTGATTTTTAGTGGATACAACTTTCTCTAATAAATATTCTAACAAATGCTTCCCATAGCTAACACGCAGAGTCTACCTTTAGGAGATAAATATTAAAACCTCTGTATTTTACCAAAAAGTACTTAAAGATTTTTCAGTAATTACAAATAGTCAGAAATTATAAATTTGTCAGAATTTTGACAGAAGTTCATTATGATAGGATATAGAATCAGAATAGCTGAATAGTTGAATTCCCTAAATGTACCCCTTTCCTTTATAAAGAGAAAGAGATCTCAAAGCCATTTTTCCATAACAAAGGCCTTTGTGTCAACAAGTTTCATCATTAAATATGATTCCAATTTGTAGATGTGGTTCCAAATAGAATTCTAACTAAAGCATATAATAACTTTATTTCATACAACTCCATCATTTTTTGTCTTTGTTTCCCTTTTATTAATATCAGCTTTACAATGTTGTATTGGTTTCTGCTATCCATCAACATGAATCAGCCATAGGTGTACATATATCCCTTCCATCTTAAACCCCCCTCCTTCCTCCCATCCTATCCCATATCTCAGTGTCACAGAGCACTGGTTGAGCACCTGCATCATACAGCAAATTCCCACTGACTGTCTATTTTACATATGGTAATATAAATGCTCCCATTGCTACTCTCTCAATTCGTCCCACCCTTTCCTTCCCCCACTTTGTCCACAAGTCTGTAAAGTTTACGTCTTTATTGCTGTCCTATGAATAGGATCATCACTACCGTTATTCTAGATTCCATATATATGCATTAATATACAATATTTGCTTTTCTCTTTCTGACTTATTTCACACTGTATAACAGGCTCTAGGTTCATTCACCTCAGTAGAACTGACTCAGATTTGTCCCTGTTTATGGCTGAGTAATATTTCATTGTCTATATGTAACACAACATCTTTATCTATTCATCTGTTGATGGACATCTAGGTTCATGAAAACATTTGAGTGTTTTTAAATAGCAGTATTTCAGAGACTGCTCTGAAAAACACTGTGATATAATCGTTAATATTTCCTTGTATGATGAAATTAATTCTCATGATTATACTCAGGTCTTGGGGTGTATGGATGTACATTTCAGATCCTAGGATAAATGGCTTCAAGCCTTATTGCAGTCTCATAGATCTGACCAGTAAGTCATCACTATAATGGATAATGAGGGAGGTCTATGGTTAGAAAAGAATATTTTTTCAGAATAAACTTTCTAGCTTTCTACATACTTTTCTCAATATTTAATAGTCTCTGTTTGAACATAGGTCCCAAAAAACTCACATGATTAGAACAACAGTGCAAACTAACATAGTAATCAGATGGCCCTGACAAAATGCAAATCTGGTATTATTAATTCTGTTCCTTGGTGAAGTAAATGTAGCTACAAAGAATTAAAATTCACTCAAAGAACCTTCTTTTAAACAGCCGTGATCTCTAAGATATGGTAAATTGTCCCAGGTGACTTAGATGCTCAGTTCCAGTTCCAGTGCCTAAAGCATCATAACAAATATCTGACAATTTTAGGGGCTCCTTCTTAGGAAGCATGCTGTCATCTGGGAAATGTGTAGATTATCTCCCCTCCAGATATCATATTTCTCCTGAGTTCACAATGGTCCTTTTCCCACATTTACTTCTCCCACCCTGTTTTATTTTCATCTTCTTCCAGTTTTGCTGAGAAATAATTGACATATATCACAGAGTAACTTTAAGGCATACAGGTTTGATTTACATACGTTGTGAATTGATTATCAAGATAGGCTCAGCAAACATCTATTTTCTCATATAGGTACAATTAAAATAAAAATTAAAAAAGGAAGAAAAGAATAATCTGCTTGTGATGAGAACACTCAGGATTTATTCTCTTAACAACTTACCTATATATCATACAGCAGTGTTAGCTATAGTCTTCATGTTGAAACTTATATCCCTAGTACTTATTATCTATTTTGTAACTGGAAGTTTGTATGTTTAGACCACCTTCCTCCAATTTTGTCTCCTACTACATTCCAAAGTGTTTTTTTTTTTTTTGAAATGCAGTTAAGTTAATGATTCTTCTACTAGAAAAAAATTTTGTTGTGTTCATGTTACAATTTCCAAGCTTGAAATCTGTGCTGACATAGTTTCACTCTCAGTATGTATACTCACTAGGAGATCTGTAGATATGATGCCCTTATAGTAGACCATCCCTTAGGTTGGTTTGCTACAATTTTCAAGTTGATTTTTTAAAAAACTCTGACTCTAATTGCTGTTTGCAAATAGATTCATTTCAGACAATAATTCTTTTCTGAGTCTACAGCCCTTTCTCATTGAACCACAAGTGAACACTCTCCACATGTGGACAGCAGAGCTGTGGAAGACCACAGTGATGAATTTACTCTCCATTTAAACTGTATCCTAGTTTCTCTAGCAGCTGAGTCCTTGTCAACTCCAAATGTGTTGATGTAGAAAATTATATCCATACAGCTAACATTTAATGGTTGACATGGAGACATTTTTTCCTACTAATTTCTAAATCCTAGGGGAGTTCTATATTTCCAGGTCAAACATTTGATTGGTGTCTATTTGATAATGTAAACATTCAGTTAACTCTCACTGTACCAATGCAGGTCAGAAAACAAACCTACTGCAAAAGTAACCTTGTACGATGATCCTTAATTTTTCCTTTTAATTGATCTCTGTGCATAGTATTATATTGAGCTGGAATGCACAGAAGAACCTCTGTCACATGTTTTTCTTTATCCATTTCTTTTATTCATTTGCTGGAGTATTTGGAAACAAACTCTTAGACGTCAGATCATTTCTGTTTCATACTTTAACATGCATCTCTAAACAAGAACATGTCTCATTTTTCTGCCCATTTTGTGAACACACCTGGCAGGGAAAAACAAAAAAACAAACAAAACCCCTTACCTTTGCACACACAAAGCTGCTTTTGTTCTCATGGATGATGTCACTGTAATCATTGGTTCAAGAGATTGGACCAAATCATGAACAATTCAGAAGCAAGTAAATTTGGGGCTTTCCTATTTCAAGTCTCTATCGACCCCAGCCCCATGTTGTTACTTCCCTAACAATGTATTGGTATTGTGAGTATCTTGTAAATAGATACTGTGTCTGATTCTCATCTATACTTCAAGCTTACACTGCAGTATCTGGCCCATGGTCAGTCACAAATACATTTTTTTATTTTATTTTAAATATAGTTATGAAAATATGAACACTGATAATATTAATTGAAGCTATCATTCTGTACATTTAAAGAGGAATTTATCTCTTAGTAAAGAGGAAATGGGCTCAATGTTAGCCAAGTCTTACAAAAGTATGATTGCCTCCCCTCGAATTACTTTATTTCTGATTATATCAGTATATATATATATATTTAAAAGATTTATTCACTTAACTCACTTGACCATATTAGAGGTTACTGAAGCAAAAGTTATAACGTCCATTCCTTTACAGCCAAATGTCTTTGTTTAAGGGCTTCCCTTGTAGCTCAGAGGTAAAGAATCTGCCAGCGATGCAGGAGCCACAGGAGATGTGGGTTCGATCCCTGGGTCAGGAAGATTCCCTGGAGGAGGGCATGGCAACCCACTCCAGTATTCTTGCCTGGAGAATCCCATGGACAAGGAAGCGTGGCCAGCTACAGTTCATAGGGTCACAAAGAGTCAGACACGCCTGAAGCGACCTAGCATGCATGCACGCATCATTACTTAATGCCTTGCCCTGCAATTCCGAGTAATCAGCTGGCAACACAGTCCATTTAAATAGGGTGGGTGGCAAAATAAAAAGTATTCTTACTCTAGGGATAAAATAAGATGCACCTTTTCTGTATGGATAATAGAACACATATTAAAATAGGTTTATCAAGCCAAAGGTGATGGAGAGAAACAATGAGAGCTCTGGAGGAGATTTCATTTTGCTTGGGTTTTCTGACCGGCCGAAGCTAGAGATGGTCCTGTTTTTTGTCAACATGATCTTTTACTTTCTGGCTGTTGCTGGCAACTCCACGATCATCTTCCTCTCCCTGGTGGACCCTCGACTGCATACCCCTATGTACTTCTTCCTCAGCAACCTGTCTCTCCTGGATCTCTGCTACACAACCAGCAGCATTCCCCAGATGTTGGCCAACCTCTGGGGCCCATACAAAACCATCACCTATGTGGGTTGTGTCATCCAGCTCTTTGCCTTCCTCTCTGTGGGGGGCATTGAATGCATTCTACTCTCTGTCATGGCCTATGACCGCTTTGCGGCTGTGTGCAAGCCGCTTCAGTACATGACCATCATGCACCCGCAACTGTGCCTGCAGTTGGCAGCCTTTGCATGGCTTAGTGGCATTGCCAACTCCGTCTTGATGTCCCCACTGACGATGTCCCTGGGGCGGTGTGGTCACCGCCGCATCAACCACTTTGTGTGCGAGATGCCGGCTATCATTCGAATCTCTTGCGTGGACACCAGTCGGGTTGAAGGCCTGGCTTTCTTCCTGGCCATTCCCATCGTTCTTGTGCCTCTCACCATGATACTTGTCTCCTACGGTTACATCGCAGCTGCGGTGCTGGGGATGCAGTCTGCAGCCGGGAGGCAAAAGGCCTTTAACACCTGCTCCTCCCACATGGTCGTGGTATCTCTTTTCTACAGCAGCATCATCTACATGTATATGCAGCCTGGGAATATAGCGAGCCAGGACCAGGGCAAGTTCCTCACCCTCTTCTACTGCCTGGTGACCCCCACCCTGAATCCCTTCATCTACACGCTGAGAAACAAAGATGTGAAGTGCGCCATGCGGAAGGTTCTTGGGAAAGACCGCAGCCTATTGGATGCAGGAGGGCACTGATGTAGGCAGGCAGTACTCATCCTGAGGTTCTTTTGTCCGTGAAAACTGCTCTGTTCCAGGACAATAACAAGGCACAATTCCTTGTATAATGCTGAAATGTTATAAAGCAGGGTCTTCTCTCTTTCGGGGGCCCTTTACTCAATAACTTGTTTCCTTGTTTGCAGATGGACAGACCCTCTATTTTCTGCAAAATGACAGAATTGTTATAATTATAAAAGATAATGTGCCAGCTAATCACAAAGGATAATGTACTACTCAGTGGAGTTTTACAGGGAGATAATTGTTTCTTTGGGGGCTTCCCTGATGGCTCAGATGGTAAAGCATCTGCCTGCAGTGTGGGAGACCCAGGTTCGACCCCTGGGTTGGGAAGATCCGCTGGAGAAGGAAATGGCACTTTGTCAATTTCAGGTCAGATACACAGGAAAGGAGGCATTGTGCCAGAACAATACGAGTGTGGACATGTATGTTTGTGTGTGTGTGTGTGTGTGAGAGAGAGAGAGAGAGAGAGAATGACTATTATTTTGGGTTTGTTGTTGTTCAGTCACCAAGTCATGTGTGTCTTTGAGACCTCATGGATTGTAGCACACCAGGCTTCCCTGTCCTTAACCATCTCTTGGAGTTTGCTCAAACTCATGTCCATTGAGTTGGTGATGTCATCCAACCATCTCATTCCCTGTCATCCCTTTCTTTTCCTTTTTTTAGGGGTATACTTGTTCTATTTAGGGGTACACTTGTTCTATTTCATATACCCTTTAGTTCTGAATTTTTCAGACCCCCATGGATATGGATATGATACTGTTGATTCTTCAGGCCATCGCTTGCCTTCTTCTGTCCTTTGTAAGCAATTTGTAGCTGCTTCAGTTAGAGTAATGTTTCTTTTTAATTTTAGGTCATATGTCCCTTACTGATCATGAAATCAATTCAATGAATTTTAACAAGCATTTAAAAGTGAGTTAACATAAAATGGATTATAAAGTTTCAGAGGCTCACACAGAGTAAGGTGAATCAATTGTGTGAGTGTGTATCTCTGTTAAATATGTGTCTTACTGTGAACCACAGACACGAAAGTTTGAAAGTCACCTCCTTAAAGAGTCTCAATCAGAAAAAGCTCCTAAACAAGCCATATGTCTCCACTGGAGAAAGCATTAGGGATACAAGTTTCAATAATTCAAGAACAGAGGGTCATTGAAGGAGAATAGTGGTGTGGAAGCACATGGACAGGAAGAGTCTGGGAAACAAGGGAACCACAACTGCTTGATATAAAAGAGTTTTCCAGGACAAATGATGATGCTGATGATAATGATAATGCTGACAATGAAACTAATTATTGTGAAAATAGAGCTGTGTTTCGTCAACTCACGCATTTTCACTTTTGACATTTCTGAAGTAAAAATGATTCAAGATTTAATGGCAAGTCATAGCTAGCTTCACATTATTTTTTTTCTTAGACTTGACAGTGGAAAGTGAAAATAAGAAACTTTAAGCTTTAAAATAATAAAATGTCAACTATTTCCAGGAACTAGTTAGTCTTTATGATGGTTAACTTTAAGTGTCAACTTGCCTAGGTTGACCTAAAATAGAATGGGTCTTATCTGATCAGTTGAAGGTCTTAGAAAGAGGTCACCAGAGGAAGAGGAAGAGGGAATTCTGCTCCCAAACTGCCTTTGGACTCTAGTTACAACATCATCTCTTTCCTGGGTTTTCAGCTAGCTCTGTAGATTTCAAACTTGCCAGCCACCTATACCACACGAACCAATTCCTAAAATTCTCTTTCTTATGTAGATATATAATGTCTCTTTCTCTCTCATCCCCTCTCTAAATATCTGTCTATCTAAAGATCTACAAATCTCCCTACCTCTGCATATCCTATTGGTTCTCTTTCTCTGAGAACCCTGACTAATACAGTCTCTATCAGTACCTTCCCAAAAATCTTATATAAAATTAAGTATGTCTCGATTAACCTTTGCTTAAGCTTTATCTAATTTCAAACCCTAAATCTTTAGGTTTATACTCAATTTCATGTTTTTCCCGCATATTCAAATAGCTGTTTCCTCAGACAAGATAAAATTTGCTTTTTTTTGCTCAGATTTTCTCTTTGAATTATCAGAAGTTAAAAAATTGTGGGTATTGCAGAAAATAAAGGGGACAAGTGAGCCTACGTCTACAGTACTATTTTTATTTTTTGATTTCTCCAAGTAAAAAGAAGTTTGTTTCAATTTTTCTTTCTTTGTGTCTCTTACAAAGTCTCTGAATTTTTTTCACTGTTTTGTCTATTGATAGTTTTGATACATTTATACTTGTATCTCCCAGGCTTTGTATACCATCTCTTGGTAGCTTTGGTACATCAAATGCATTTAGTGTGGGCCTGTATAAACAACAGGGCTTCCCTGATAGCTTAATTGGTAAAGAATCCACCTGCATTTCAGGAGACCCTGGTTCAATTCCTGGGTTGGGAAGATCTGCTGGAGAAGTGATAGTCTACTCACTCCAGTATTCTTGGGCTTCCTTAGTGGCTCAGCTGGTAAAGAATCCACCTGCAATGCAGGAGACCTGGGTAGATCCCAGGGTTGGGAAGGTCCTCTGGAGAAGGGAAAGGCAACCCACTCCAGTATTCTGGCCTGGAGAATTCCATGGATTGTATGGGGTCGCCAAGAGTTGAACACCACTGGGTGACTTTCACTCACTCACTTCACTCTATAAAAACAATAGTCTTAGAACAAGATTTTATGCTATATTGAAATAAATCATATAGAATAGTAATTAATCATTCAAAATTATGTTTGTTCATTTTTTTTTCTGAAAGAAAACAGCCTGATAAACACTTCTACTGTACCCATTTTTTAAAAATAAAACTGAAGTGTTAAGTATATCAAGATAGATAAAAGTCAATTAGGATAAGGTTGTAAGCATTTTCAATGATTTATGAAAACCATAATTTGATTTTTAGTGAACACAGCTTTCTCTAATACATATTCTAGCAAATGCAGCTTCACAAAGCTAGCAAACAGAGTCTACCTATAGGAGATAAATATTAAAACTTCTGCATTTTACCAAAATGTACTTAAAGGTTTTTAAGTAATTATATGTAGACAGAAATTGTTCCTTATTATGATGACACAGAATTTGAATAGTTGAATTCCCTAAATGCATCCCTTTCCTTTATAAAGAGAAAGATATCTCTAAGCTGTTTTTCCATAACGAAGGCTTTCATGTCAACAAGGTTCACCATTAAATGTGATTCCAGTTTGTAAATGTGGTTCAAAATAAAATTCTAACTAAAGCATATAATAACTTCATTGCATACAATTCCATCATTTTTTGTCTTTGTTTCCCTTTTAATAATATCAGAAGGGCTTCTCGCCTGCAATGAGGGAGACCTAGGTTCAATCCTTGGGTTGGGAAGATCCCCTGGAGAAGGGAACGGCTACCCATTCAGAAACCTTACTTAAATAAAGTCTAAGTTAGTGATAATGATGATTATGACAAAGATGCTGAAGAAGAGTAAGATGATGCTGATCATATTTTAACAGTGATTAACAGTCTTTCTAATTATGCAGACTACACATTTTTTTTTCTTTTTCTTTCTAGGCAGCACAAATCTCATATTTTGGGTTCTGCATTTAGAAAGCCTCTGGCCAGTGGGAGCATGAACTCCAGATTAGATGAGCTGTAGGGGTATATGATTTAAGCAAGCATCAAGTGATCTTTCTGAGTCTAAGAGCAAACTGATGGTGATTACATCTAAGTTTATATTTCATATACAGGGTTAGTTGCCAGTTAACAAATAAATCTACTATTTGTCAGTAGTCTTTGCTCTTCAACTGATGGTTGCCAACCTTCTACAGCAGAGATGCACCTTATACCTGTATAAACTTTATTTCCTTTGAGTCACTATATTGTTGGTTTCTGTTACAACAATGCATCTTACTGTAAATACTAGTAAACAGTGAGATAAAGAAATATTTTCCAGAGAAATAAAAGAATTATGTGCAAAAAAGAGAGGTATAAACTCTACTGTTATGGCAACTCCAGACCTTCTGTCATGTCTTCCAGACACATCCTGCTTGATTATTAGTCCTGTCTTGTCCCAACCTATATTCACTATTGGCTTGCTTATTTGATAAACTTGAACACCTCATGAAACTGATGACATCATTTCCTTGTTTTTCATCCCCAGCCCCTGAAAACAGATTGCACATGTAAAGCATGTTAAAATTATAATTCATTTTGTTAAATGAAATAATGAACTTAAGAAGGCATAAATACATGACTGATGGAATTTAATACATGAAATTTAAAACTTTCATTCCATAAAGGAAATTAAAAAAATACCAAAGGGGTAAACATCTAACTGGAAAAATTATTCACCACTTATAATTACAAAGGGAATACATTCATATATGAAATGTTCATTTAAATCAATAAGCAAAGTAAAACAACAAGAACAACAATGAAAATAAGGGAAACAAATTTAGTGCAGAAGAGCAAATAGCCCCCAAAACATTTCAAGAGGTGTTAAAACTCACTAACGATCAAATATTGCAAAATAAACAGGTAAGATTGACAAGCAAAGACTGAAATGATCTACAGAATCCAATGTTAGTATAATCCATCAAATAGTGAGACTGTATGCCTTTCTACATGTGTTGTAAGAGCATAAATTGATAGTTTAAGGAAATTTCAAAATGTCTTTAAAATACAAACATGTGAAACAACTTTCTTCAAAATTTTAAGATCCATCCTCTAGAACTAACAGTAAAGTTTGCAATGATTTCATTATATATGGATTTACTGTAGCTTTGTTTGTAACAGTGAAAATGGGAAAATGCCTGTGGTATTTAGGTTGCAGTATATACATGCACATAGTATATGTTGACAAGAAAACATGTCTATAAAATACTTAGTGAAAGAACTTGCCAGGAAGTTCTGAGTCTGCACTATTCTGGGTTGATTTCTCAAATCTTTATTACTGTCTTGGACTAAGCAGCTTGCTATGCTGAGTGTATTTACAGGTTTTAACCTTCATATTTTGGATACTTTCTAGCTCCTAAGTGGAGTTTTCTGAGATTGGGGAAATCACTTTAGCCTCTGTGTCTGCAATACAGAGGATGCCCAGTATATCTGGCTTATGATATCAATTAATGGGAGAGCAGGGCAAAGGCAAAGGTGAGTTCGGCCATGACCAGGGGTATTAGTGTTCCATCTAGCAGGGAACTGGTAGCTGTATGAAATTGTGATATTGTGATATAAAGTGAGATATATGTGTAAGTCTTCATTCCCAGTCCATAGGTACTGACACATAACTTCCAAAACTCCTATAATTTCCTAAATTATCAGACCTATAGAAACATCTTTTGTTATAATATTTAGCTATTTCTGGATTTCTCTGGTAGTTCAGCTGGTAAAGAATTCAGTTTATGAAATGGTTTTAGAGTAGTAAAGATAAAATGGATGCCATTTACTATTAATAATAATAAGAAATAATCCCTTTCAGTCACACCTGAGTTTATGTTAATGGGGTGGCTTTTGGAAAGTCCCTAGATAACCACTAGATTGAGGCTCATTCCCAGAGGAAATGACCAAGTGATTATAGAGCTGAAATATTTAGTTCTGCCCCTTCCATCCTCCACCCAACCCCCTGAACTCATGGGAGAAGGGAGGGGTTGGAGTTTGAATCAATCACTAAAGGTCATAGATTTAATCAACAATGCCTATGTTGTGAAGCCTCCATAAAAACTCAGAAGTATAGGCTTTGGGGAGTTTCCAGGTTGGTGAACAAGGATAAATCCATGTGTTATGAGACCCAAACTCCATTAGGATGAAGTTCCTATGTTTGAGACTCATCTGGCTTGACCCTGTATATCTCTTTATCTGAGTATTTATTTATAACCTTTAATATCCTCTGGGATGAATTAATAATTCAGTGATTAAACTGTTCTCCTGAGTTCTGTGAGCCATTCTAACAGATTAATCAAACCTGAGAGGGAAGTCATGGTAACGTCTTATTTATAGCTGGGATAATTACACAAGCTGGACTTGTCTGAGTAGGGTGCTGTCTTGTGGGACCCATTCTTTAACCTGTGAAATCTGACACTATCTCCAGGTAGATAATGTCAATTAAATTGTAAGGATATTCAACCTGTGTCAGAGAACTGGTTGATGTGAAAAAAACACCTGCACAGAAATTCATCTCAGATTGGTTTCCTGATGGATGGAAGGGAAGCATCTCCACTGGCTTCCATCCCTGTGGGAGGTGTGGCTTCATTTCCAGACTGTGCGTGCTTGAGTTAAGTATGTGAGGAGAGCCTGAGGGAAAACTGGGGAGTTCACAAAGGGAGCTTGGGTTGACTTAGGGTCTGTTTGCTTGGGTGAGAGGGCATCAAAACCTGTGTGCAACTGCTTGCTACAAAAGGGGGCAAAAAATAATTGCTTTAAATAAGCATGTGTCTTTTTGAATTATGGATTTCTCAAGGGTATATGCCCAGTAATGGGATTACTGTCATATATTTTAATTTTTTAAGAACTCTCCATACTATTCTCCTCTTGAGAGTCCCTTGGACTGCAAAGAGATCCAACCAGTCCATCCTAAAGGAGATCAGTCCTGGGTGTCCATTGGAAGGACTGATGCTGAAGCTGAAACTCCAATACTTTGGCCACCTCATGTGAAGAGTTGACTCATTGGAAAAGACCCTGATGCTGGGAGGGATTGGGGGCAGGAGGAGAAGAGGACGACTGAGGATAAGATGGCTGGATGGCATCGCTGACTTGATGGACATGAGTTTGAGTAAACTCCGGCAGTTGGTGATGGACAGGGAGGCCTGGTGTGCTGCGATTCATGGGGTCGCAAAGAGTCAGGCACGACTGAGCGACTGAACTGACTGATACTATTCTCTATAGTGTTTGTGTCTATTTACCTTTCCATCAAGAGTGCAAGAGGATTTCCTTTTGTCTACATCCTCTCCAGCATTTACTGTTTGTAGATTTTTTGATGATTACCATTCTGACTGGTGTGAGTTGATAACTCATTTTAGCTTTGATTTCCATTTCTCTAATAATGAACAATGTTGAAATCTTTCCATGTGTTTGTTAGTTATCTGTATGTCTTCTTTGGAGAGATGTCTCTTTAGGTCTTTGGCCCAGTTTTTGAATGGGTTGCTTGTTTTTTTATTTTGAGCTGCATGAGCTACTTGTATATTTTGGAGATTAATTCTTTTCAGTTACTTCATTTGAAAATATTTTCTCCCATTCTGAGGGTTGTATTTTCAACTTGTTTATGGTTTCCTTTGCTGTGTAAAACTTTTAAGTTTAGTTATGTCCCATTTGTTCATTTTTGTTTTTATTTCCCTTACTCTAGGATACAGATCAAACAGCATCTTGCTGTCATACATCAAAGAGTGTTCTGCCTGTTTTTTTCTAAGAGATTTATAGATTGTAGCCTCACATTTAGGTATTTTAATCTATTTTGAGGTTATTTTTATGTATTGTGTTAGGAGGTGTTCTAATTTCATTTTTTTATGCATATCTGTTCAGTTTTCCCAGTGCCACTTATTGAAGAGGTTGTTTTTCCTCCAATGTATATTTTTGCCTAATTTGTCAAAGATAAGATGCCCATAGGTGTGCAGGGCTTTCTATGCTGTTCAAAAAAATTTATGTTTCTATTTTTGGACCAGTACCCTACTGTTTTGTAATAAACAGTTTTGATTATAAAGCTGTAGCTTTTTTTGTAAAATCTGAAGTCAGGGAGCCTGATTCCTCCAGCTCTGCTTTTCTTTTCAAGATTGCTTTAGCTATTCAGGGTCTTTTGTGTTTCCACACAAACTGTGAATTTTTTTCTAGTTCTGTGAAAAATGCCATTGGCAATTTGCTTGGGATTGCAGTGAATCTGTAGATGGTTTTAAGTAGTATAGTCATTTTCAAAATATTGATGATTTAATCCAGAAATCCTGAAAGACGCTGCTATGCAAGTGCTGCACACAATATGCCAACAAATTTGGAAAACTCAGCAGTGGCCAGAGGACTGCAAAAGGTCAGTTTTCATTCCAATCCCAGAGAAAGACAATGCCAAAGAATGTTCAAACTATCCCACAATTGCACTTATCTCACATGCTAGCAAAGTAATGCTCAAAATTCTCCAAGCCAGGCTTCAGCAATATGTGAACCACGAACTTCCAGATGTTCAAGCTGGATTTAAAAACGGTAGAGGAACCAGAGATCAAATTGCCAACATCCATTGGATCATCAAAAAAACAAGAAAGTTCCAGGAAATTATCTACTTCTGCTTTATTGACTACGCCAAAGCCTTTGACTGTGTGGATCACAACAAATGTGGAAAATTCTGAAAGAGATGGGAATATGAGACCACCTGACCTGTCTCCTGAGAAATCTGTATGTAGGTCAGGAAGCAACAGTTAGAACTGGACATAGAACAGACTGGTTCCAAATCAGGAAAGGAGTCAAGGCTGTATATTGTCACCATGCTTATTTAACTTGTACGCAGAATACATCATGCGAAATGCTGGGCTGGATGAAGCACAAGCTAGAATCAAGATTTCTGGCAGAAATATCAATACTTCAGATATGCAGATGATACCACCCTTATGGCAGAAAGTGAAGAAGAACTAAAGAGCCTCTTGATGAAAGTTAAAGAGGAGAGTGAAAAAGTTGGCTTCAAATCCAACATTCAGAAAACTAAGATCATGACATCTGGTCCCATCACTCCATGGCAAGCGGATGGGGAAACAATGGAAACAGTGACAGACTTTATTTATTTATTTATTTTTGGACTCCAAAATCACTGCAGATGGTGACTGTAGCCATGAAATTAAAAGACTCTTGCTCCTTGGAAGAAAATCTATGACCAACCTAGACACTTTGCTGACAAAGGTCTGTCTAGTCAAAGGTATGGTTTTTCTAGTAGTCATGTATGGATGTGAGAGCTGGACTATAAAGAAAGCTGAGTGCTGAAGAATTGATGTCTTTGAACTGTGGTATTGGAGAAGACTCTTAAGAGTCCCTTGGACTGCAAGGAGATCCAACCAGTCCATCCTAAAGGAAATCGGTCCTGAATATTCATTGGAAGGACTGATGCTGAAGCTCCAATACTTTGGCCACCTGATGGTAAGAACTGAATCATTGGAAAAGACCCTGATGTTGGGAAAGATTGAAGGTGAGAGGAGGAGGGGATGACAGAAAATGAGATGGTTGGATGGCATCACTGACTCGATGGATGTTACTTTTTGTAAACTCCAGGAGTTGGTGATGGACAGGGAAGCTTGGCATGCTGAAGTCCATGGGGTCACAGAGTTGGACATGATTGAGCAAATGAACAGAACTAAACTGAATTCAGGAACATGGTGCATTTCCCTTTCTGTTACTGTCATGTTTGATTTCTTTTATCAGTGTCTTTTTCTGATTGTTTATTATTAACTTATGGAATGCAAGAAATTTCTGTGTATTAATTTTCATCATGAAACTTTACTAAATCCATTAATTGGGTTAAGTAATTTTCTGGTGGCATCTTTACAATTTTCTATGTATGGTATCATGTCATTTGCAAACAGTCACAGTTTTACTTCTTTTCCAATATGGATTACTTTTATATCTTTTTCTTCTCTGATGGCCATGGCTAGGACTTCCAAAACTATGTTAAATAATAGTGGTGAGAGTGGGCACTCTTGTCTTATTCCTGATCTTACAGCAAATGTTTTCAGTTTTTCACCCTTAAAAATGATGTTTGCTGTGGGTTTTTCATATATGGTCACATATGATCTTTATTATGTAGAGGTAGGTTCCATCTATGCCCTCTTTCTGGAGGTTTTTTTTTTTTTTTAATCATAAATGGCTGTTGAATTTTGTTGAAAGCTTTTTTTTTTGTATCTATTGAGATTATCATATAGTTTTTAATCCTTCGATTTTTATATGGTGTATCACATTGCTTGGTTTTTATATTGAAGACTCTTTGCATCCCTGGTATATATCCCACTTGACCATGGTTCAGTTCAGTTTCGTCCCTCAGTTGTGTTTGACTCTCTGCGACCCCATGAATTGTGGCACGCCAGGCCTCCCTGTCCATCACCAACTCCCGGAGTTTACTCATGGTATATGATCCTTTTTATTGTGTTGTTGGATTCTTCTACTATTTTGTTGAGGATTTTTGCATCTATGTTCATCAGTGATATTGGCATGTAATTTTCTTTTTATGTTATATCTTTTCTTTTGGTACCAGGGTGATGGTAGCCTCATAGAATGAATTTGGGAGAGTTCCTCTCTTTGCAAGTTTTGGAAGAGCTTGAGCAGTATAGATGTTAGCTCTTCTCTAAGCATTTGATGGAATCCACCTGTGAAGCCATCTGGCCCTGAGCTTCTGTTTGTTGGAAGATTTTTAATAAGTTACAATTTCGGTGCTTGTAATTGGTCTGTTCATATTTTCTATTTCTTCCTGGTTCAGTCTTAAAAGATTGTTCCTTCCTAAGAATTTGTCCATTTCTTCCAGTTTATCCATTTCATTGGAATGTAGTTGTTTGTAGTAGTCTCTTATGATTCTTTCTATTTCTGCAGTGTCATTTGCAACTTCTCTGATTTTATTTCTAATTTTATTGAGTCTTATTTTTTTCTTGATGAGTCTGGTAAATTTTTATCAATTTTGCTTATCTTCTAAAAGAAAGAGCTGTTAGTGTCATTGATTTTTTGCTATTGATACCTTAATTTCTTTTTCATTTATATCTGCTCTAATATTTATGATTTTTTTCCTTCTACTAATTTTGTGGGCTTTTTTTCTTTCTTTTTTTTCTAATTAGTTCAGGTATAAGGTTAGGTTGTTGATTTGAAATTTCTCTTGTTTCTTGAGGTAGGATTATATTGATAGAAACTTCACTCTTCAGCTCCTTTTGCTACATCCAATAAGTTTTGGGTCATCAGTCCCAAACTGTACAGTGAGCATTATGGACTTGAATTCAGTAGCACAGGTAGGTAGCAGTTGGGTTAGCAAATGACCCATAAGCCTGGCCATTTAAAACAGCTGGAAGAAAGTTCTAGCAATTCTTATAATTCTTCTTGGTGCTAAGAGATGAGCAGAGCTCAATGCTGTCCTCTGTGGTTCTGGGGTGATTTGTTTGGTCAACTATTTCTGAATAAACTGAAGAATACCTGCACTACTGTCTTGAATTGGCATCCAGTCTTGAGATCAAGAGGATGATGCATGTTTGGGAAAATGGGTATCCCAGTGGATACTCCTGTCCTGTTCCTTGTTTCTATGTTTGGAGGTTCTAAAATCTTGAGTACTAATTTTACATTAAACCATGAACAGGCAAAGAAAATAACAGTACATTCAAACACCAGGAGATATTTTTTATTCATCTTTTTAAGGAGTCAGGAATATTTTTCAGTTTTCAGACTGACATTATTCTACAGATCTTGAAAATTTTCATCTAATGATTTTAAAATTATGATTTTACACTATTTGTTCTTTTTATTTTGTGGGTACTAAATAAGGTAAAAATTGTCAGTGACTCCATTAACTCCTTTCCCAATTCATGTTACTTCTCTGACTTCCTAAGTCACTACTGACCTACTTCTTACCTCTCTTACTTCCTTGCCTAAGCCCTCAAAATTTTTGTAATTTTAAACCAAATTCTCAATGGAGGAAAAAGAAAGGGCCTATTTATAAATCAATCTAAATTATATACAAGCAGTAGAAAGAAATTGTCATTATTATGCCACAGTCCCCTCTGAGCATCCTATAAGATAGTGGTATAGAGACATCTTATATTCCCACATATAGATAGTGGAAGACTATAGGTAGTTCACCTGGCTCTTAATTTTCATGGAAGATGTGCAACTGAGTTTGGATATGCCCTGATTTCTGGTCATTGCCTAACAGGCTGGTGTTTTGTTCAGGGATTTGACAAGAAAAAGGCTGAGAAGTTAATGACAGAAATCTGGAAAGAGGCTGTAGATGAACTTGAAAGAGGCACAGAATGTGATAACTATGTCCTACATAAATCTGCACTAAAGTACATCCACTGCAGAGATGGATCTTGATAGCTGGTAGATGAGAACTCTTCCAATAGATATTAGTCAGTCTTTTTTTGCCAGCCTTGCTCCCAGGCCCAAGTAAAATTGAACACAGAAGCAGGGATGGAGGCTGTGAAATGATTCAAATTTATAACATTTCTCTTATTAAGGCTGATCTCTTAATTGGCACATTCCCCAGGGAACTAGGGAACCAACTAGTGGTGTGTTGATTACATTAGACTCCTTAGATCATAGAGTCAATAATGTTTATTTCTGTAGGAATAGAAAAATATTCTGGGTGACATTTTTTCCCTTGCTCTGCCACTTATTTTATTTTCTTGGGCTCCAAAATCACTGCAGATGGTGACTGCAGTCATGAAATTAAAAGACACTTGCTCCTTGGAAGGAAAGCTATGACTAACCTAGACAGCATATTAAAAAGCAGAGACATTACTTTGCCACCAGAGGTCCATCTAGTCAAAGCTATGGTTTTTCCAGTAGTCATGTATGGATGTGAGAATTGGACCATAAAGAAAACTGAGCGCAGAAGAATTGATGCTTTTGAACTGTGGTGTTGGAGAAGACTCTTGAGAGTCCCTTGGACTGCAAGGAGATCTAACCAGTCCATCCTAAAGGAAATCGGTCCTGAATATTCATTGGAAGGACTGATGCTGAAGCTGAAACTTCAAAACTTAGGCCACCTGATGTGAAGAACTGACTCCTTGGAAAAGACCCTGAAGCTGGGAAAGATTGAAAGCGGGAGGAGAAGGGGACAACAGAAGATGAGATGGTTGGATGGCATCACTGACACGATGTACATGAGTTTGACCAGGCTCCGGAAGTTGGTGATGGACAGGGAAGCCTGGCGTGCTGCAGTTCATGGGGTCGCAAAGAGTCAGACATGACTGAGTGACTGAACTGAACTAAATTCACATGAAGCATCTTGTTCAACCACATTGCTAGGAGATAAGAAATAAACTATAAGAAAAATACTGTTAAAAACACAAGCACATAGAGGCTGAACAATATACTACTGAATAACCAATAGATCACTGAAGAAATCAAAGAGGAAATAAAAAAAATACCTAGAGACAAATGAAAATGAAAGCGCAGTGATCCAAAACCTATGGGATGCAGCAAAAGCAGTTTTAAGTGGGAAGATTATAGCAATACAGTCTTATCTCATTAAACAAGAAAAATCTCAAATAAATAACCTAACCTTACACCTAAACTGACTGGCGAAGAAGAAAAAAACAAAACCTAATGTCAGTAGAAGGTAAGAAGCCATACCATTCAGAGCTCAAATGAAATAGAGTTGAAGAATGACTAACAGCTGGTTCTTTGAAAAATAAACAAATTTGATAAACTTTTAGCCAGACTCATCAAGAAAAAAGGGAGAGGGCTCAAATCAATAAAATTAGAAATAAAAAATTAGAAATAAAGAGAAGTTACAATTAACATCACAGAAATACCAAGGACATTAAGAAGCTACTAAGAGGTACTGCATGCAAATAAAATGGATAACCTGGAATAAATGGAAATATTCTTAGAAAGATACAATCTCCCAAGTCTGAACTAGGAAGAAATAGAAAATATGAACAGATCAATCACAACTAATGAATTTGAAACTGTGATTAAAAAACTTCCAACAAACAAAAGTACAGGACCAGATGGCTTCACAGGTGAATTCTTTCAAACATTCAGATAAGAACTAACACCTATCTTTCTGAAACTGTTCCAAAAAGTTGCAGAGGAAGGAAATCTCCCAAACCCATTCTATGAGGCAAACATCATCCTGACCCCAAAACCAGACAAAGATACCACAAAAAAATGAAATAAAGATCAATGTCACTGATGAACATAGATACAAAATTCCTCAACACAATACTAGCAATCTGAATCCAACAATATGTTAAAAGGTTTGTACACTATGAGCAAGTGGAATTTATCCCAGGGATGCAAGGATTTTTCAATATTTCCAAATAAGTCAGTGTGATACACCACATCAACACACTGAAGAATAAAAACCATCATCTCAATAAATGTAGGAAAAGCTCTGACAAAGTTCAGCATCTAGTTATGATAAAAACTCTCCAGAAAGTGGGCATAGAGGGAACCTACCTCAACATAATAAAGGCCATATGTGACAATCCTACAGATGACATTATACTCAACAGTAAAAAGCTGAAAACATTTCCTCTAAGATCAGGAACAAGACAAGGATGTCCACCCTCTTCACTTTTATTCAACAAAGCTTTGGAAGTCCTAGCTACAGCAATCACAGAAGAAAAAAAACAAGTAAAAGGAATCCAAATTTGAAAAGAAGTAAAACTGTCACTGTTTGCAAATGAAATGATAGTATACATACAAAATCTTAAAGATGCTTCCAGAAAACTGTTAGAGCACACCAATGAATTTGGTAAAGTTGCAGGTTACAAAAGTAACACACAGAAACCTCCTGCATACCTATACACTAACAACAAAAGATCAGAAAGAGAAATTCAAGAAACAACCCCATTGACCATGGCATCAAAAAGAGTAAAATACCTAGGAATAAACCTACCTCTGGAGACAAAAGATTTATACTCTGAAAACTGTAATACCCTGATGAAAGAAATCAAAGACAATAGAGATGGAAAGCTGTAACTTGCTCTTGGATTGAAAAATCGATATTGTCAAAATGACTATACTACCCTAAGCAATCTACAGATTCAGTGCAATCGGTAGTGAAACAAGTCAGACAGAGAAAGATAAATATCGTATGATTTGTTTATATGCACAATCTATAGAAAAGTTACCAATGGCATTTTTTTTCTTGGAACTAGAACAACAACAACAACAAACTTAAATATTATATGGAGACACAAATGACCACAAATAGCCGAAGCAATTTCCAGAAAGAAAAATGGAGCTGGACGAATCAGGCTCCCTGACTTCAAACTGTACTACAAAGCTAGTTATCAAAACAGTATTGCAGGCATTCTCCTGAGGAGCCCCTGCTCAGCGGGACCGGCCACAGGGGATGGAGTGGGCCCGCCAACCAGGCCCTGGAGTGACCCAGAGGAGACGACCAGGCGCTGCCTGGCCCGCTGTCATCGTAGACGGGCCCCCTGGGCGCGTCCTGGAGGTTGGCCGAGCAGCGGTTCTGCGGCGCTGGCGCCCAGGAGTGCCGAACTTGGCACAGGCCGCAGGCATGCGTTCCTGCTGCAGGGCCTGCGGCGCCGTCCCGCCTCTCGCAGCGGCCTGGGAGCCCCCTAGGCGAGCTACCTTGGCGGCCCGGAGGGACTGCGAGCGGTGCTGCGCTGGCCGGCCGCCCGGCTCGCCGCGCTCGCTCTGCTGACCAGCAGCCTGTGACCAGCGCGTTTGGACAACGCGAGCCAGGAGTGCTACACGGCGCTCATCAACGTGACGGTGCAGGAGCCCGGCCGCGGCACCCCTTTTTACATCCACATCCATCGCGGGCGCTATGAGCTTGCCCAAGCGGAGGCCGTCAGTTTCTGGCGCTGATGCCCATCCATGGCGTTGCTGATCATCTGGGCTGTGATCCTCAAACAGGGTTCTTTGTCCCTCCTAACATCAAACCGTGGATTGCCTTGCTGCAGAGGGGAAATTGCACCTTTAAAGAGAAAATACCACGGCCTGCCTGCTTTCCACAATGCAGTTGCTGTAGTCATCTACAATACTATATCCAAAGGATAGCCAGTCACTGGAGATATTGTTGTCATGATTACAGAATTGTGGGGTAACGATATTTTGAGTTAGCTGGAGAAAAACATTTCTGTACAAACGACAACAGCTATTGGAACTCAAAAGCTGCAGAAGAACTTCAGCCATGACTTTCTAGTCGTCGGGTCAATATCTTTTATTGTTTTGATGATTGTTTCTTCATCATGGCTTATATTCTACTTCACTTAGAAGATTAGGTACACAAATGCCCCGGGGGCAGGAACCAACGTTGTTTTGGAGATGCAGCCAAGAAAGTCACCGGCAAATAGACAACCAGAACAGTGAAAAGGGGTAGTAAGGAAACAGATCCAGACTTTGATCATTGTGCAGTCTGCATAGAAAGCTATAAACAGAATGATATTGTCCGGATTCTCCCCTGCAAGCATGTATTCTACAAATCCTGTGGGGATCCCTGGCTTAGTGAACATGGTACCTGTACTATGTGCAAACTGCATATATTGAAGGCCCTGGGAATTGTGCCAAATTTGCCAAGTACTGATTAAGTAGCATTTGATATGGAAAGACTCACCAGAGCCCAAGTAGTTAACCGACAATCAGCCCTAGATGAGCTCACCAGTGACAACTCGCTTGGCCTGGGGCCACAACTTAGAGAGCTCACTTCTTCCTCAGGATGGGGAGCACACTCCTAGAGCAAGAGAGATCAGCATCGCAGTGACAAAAGAACGATTTATTACTGACAGTTTCGGCCTCCTCGGCGCTGTCACACTGCTACGTGATCATCAGAACCACAGCTAGTTGAATGCTAATGAGGTAGAATCGTTTTGAAGAAGGAAAAACTGCTTTCTGACTGATTGCCTTGAAGGAAAAAAGAACCTATGTTTGTGCATCATTTACCAATCATGCCACACAAGCATTTATTTTTAGTACATTTTATTTTTCATAAAATTGCTAATGCCAAAGCTTTGTATTAAAATAAATAATAAAATTAAAAAAACCAGTATTGTACTGGCACAAAAATAGAAATATAGATCAGCAGAATAGCATAGAAAACCCAGAAATAAGTCCATGGGCTCATGGTCAATTAATCAATGACAAAGGAGGCAGGACTACACAATGTTGGAAAGACCGTCTCTTCAGTAAATGGTGGTGGGAAAACTGAAGAGCTACCTGTAAAAAAGTGAAATTAGACTATTCTTTAACACCATACACAAAATAAGCTCAAAATGGATTAAAGGCCTAAATGTGAGGCCAGATATTATGAAACTCTTAGAGGAGAACATAGGCAGAACACAGTTACATAAATCACAGTAATGCCTTTTTTTAATGTTTCCATTATCAGAGTAATGGAAATAAAAACAAAAATAAATAAATGAGACCCACTTAAACTCAAAAACTTTGTAAAGGAAACCCTAAAAAAACCTTATAGATAACCCACAGAATGGGAGAAAATATTTGCAAATGATTAGTCTCTAAAATTTACAAACAGCTTAAGTGGCTTAATATCATCAAAACAAATGACTTAATCAAAAAAATGGACAGAAAACCTAAAGAGACATTTCTCCAAAGCAGACATACAGATGACTAAGAGATACATTAAAAGATGTTCAATATTGCTAATAATCAGAGAAATGCAATTCAAAATTACAATGAGATATCACCTCATGCTAATCAGAACGGTTACCATCAAAAACTCCACAAACAACAAATGCTGAAGAGGATGTCAAGAAAACAGAACCTTCCCACACTGTTGGTGCACAGCCACTGTGGAGAACAGTATGGAGGTGTCTTAAAAAACTAAAAATAGAGCTACCATACGATCCTGCAATCCCTCTCCTGGTCATAAATCTGGAGAAAAATGTCCAAAAGGATATGTTCACCCCAATGTTCATTGCAGCATTGTTTACAATAGCCAAGAAAGGGAAGTAACCTAAATGTCCATCAACAGAGGAATGGATGAAGTGAATGTGGTGCATATATAAAAAGGAATATTATCCAGCCATTAAAAAGAATGAAATAATGTCATATATAGCAACATGGATGGACACAGAGATAGTCAGACTAAGTGAAATGAGTCAGACAGAGAAAGATAAATATCGTATGATTTGTTTATATGCACAATCTATAGAAAACAATCCAAAAGAACTTATTTACAAAGAAGAAACAGATTCAGACTTAGAGAATGAATTTATGATTACCAGGATAGAAGGGTACGGGGAGGGATAGTTAGGGAGTTTGGGACTGACATGTACCCACTGCTATATTTAAAATAAATAGCCAAAAAGGACCTACTATACAGCACAGGGAACTCTGCTCATTATTATGTGACAATCTAAGTGAGAAAAGTATTTGAAGAATAATTAACACATGTAAAACTGAATCACTTTCCTGCATACCTAGAACTAACACAGCATTATTAATAACTATACTACAGTATGAAAGAAAAAGGTAAAAAATTCAGTAAAAGTAATATCAAAAAATGTTTTTCTGTGTGATCGGCATTTTTCATCACAAAAATGTCAATATTATTAACTTTCCAACACTGCTTTGAGTTTTAAATCAACAAGTACTGTGATTGCTCTGTGAACTTGATTCATCTTTTTTAGGGCAGCATTGTGTGCTAGTTTTCCTAAGCTCCAGGAATAGATCTCATGTAAAGATCTCATTTTAGGAATGAATAAATGCATGATTGGACATATGAAAAAAGTAAACAAATATTCTACTGAATGAAAAAATAACTTTATATTTCTTGTAAACAGAAGGCATAGAGCTGAATAAGAAAGCTGATATTTCTGTAATTAGAGATGAATCTGTATAGTATGTTATTGATGAAATCTCTAATTGTCTGGAAATCTAGCTAAAAGTTCTACTCTTGAGACATTTGCATCTTTATATTCCTCCTCCTGAAGCGGTATGAATTGCTTTTTGCTCACAACATTTCTGGCACCAAATGTGTGAGATTTTCTACATCAGTAACCAATATTCCAACTCTCCGAAGACCAACTATATATCTGAGAATTCAGTTTAATTCTGACAGTAAGTACACCTGAATTTAACACCAGATCCCACTGATTTAAAAGCAAAGTCTTGCACAAGAGCCCTTGCCCCCACCTGCCCCAGTTCAAAAGTCAGTTGCAAGTTCTAGATTGCCACAAACTACCAACTGACTATAATCATGCATTGCCAGGACCTGTCCTTTGGTCAGGTTAAGTGATTTCCTAGAATGACTTACAGAACTCAGGGAAACATTAAGTGTACTGGTTTATAATAAAGAATACAAATGAAGAGGTACATGGGATGAGTCCTGAGCAAAGGAGCTTCTGTCCGCAAAGTTTGGGGTTCACAAGCTTCTTGCCACACATATATTTATTCACCATCCTGGAGCTTTCCAAACCCCAGAGTTTAAGGTTTTTGTATAGGTCCATAGCATAGGCATGATTGATTAAGTAAAAACTGACCATCGGTGCCTTAATTTCTAGTTACTCCCCCTCCCCAGCGGGTGGATGTGGGGCTGAAAGTTCCAACCTTCTAATCATATGGTTGGTTCCTCTGACACCCAGACTCCATCCTGAAGCTGTCTGAGGACTCTAGGTTGAGTTATTTCATTGTCATAAACTCAGGTACGGTTGAAATGGGCTTGCTATGAATAACAAAAGTCGTTCTTCTCACTGATATCACTAAGAAAATTCCAAGGGTTCTAGAAGCTTAGTGCCAAGACTCACGATAAGAAAAATGTATCTATTTCTTATTACATCACCTGGATTTATAAGGAAAATGGCAAAGACACCTATGGATAAATATGCTAGACTTATATATCAGCCTAAAATCTTGATTTGTTGTTATTCAGTCACTAAGTTGTGTCCTACTGTTTGTATCCCCGTGGACTGCAGCACGCCAGGCTTCCCTGTCCTTCACTGTCTTCCAGAATTTGCTCAAACTCAAGTCCATTGAGTCACTTTGCAATTATCTAACTGCTGTGAGATCAATAATATCTACATCACTGAGTCACTGCAAATATTGGGGAGAAAAGGCAAAGGACTTCACACAAATTAGGCACCCTTAGTGGCAGACATTCTATAAAATCTTAACAAACTAACATAACAATTAACATATGTAGCTACATAAACAATTTACAATATCATAACAAGCATACCTATCATACATATAAAACTATATAAACAGCCAAATGATATAATTATGAACAAAAAATGAAAACAGAAAACACTTTATCTTTATCTTGGCATGGAAACAGTATGAGCACATCCAACTCAATTTGTCACCTACTTTGAACTCAAGAAATTTTGTACCAAAATGATATCCCAAATATTTGGCCCCTCCAAATCATGTATTTCTTTTTCTTTCATTTTTAAAAAATAATTTTGATCCCTTTAAACCAGCTTCCTCCTCACAACTGGTGAGTTTCTAAATATTACCTCGTGTCCCTCCAAAACCACAGTTCTCTAATACAATGTGCCTCAGTGCCTTCTTCACAGTCTTGTTCCTTAGTGTGTAAATCAGGGGGTTCAGCATTGGGGTGACCACCGTGTAGAAAAGGGCTACAAGCTTACCTTGCTCATGAGAGTTTCTCTTGGCAGGCTGGAGATACATGAAAATGATGCTCCCGTAAAACAGAGCCACCACTGCCACATGGGACGAGCAGGTATTGAATGCCTTTCTCCACCCTTCTGCTGACCTGATCTTCAACACAGCCCAGGCAATACGGCTGTATGAGACCAGGATGAGACCCAGAGGCAAGACAACAAAGATAAAGCTGGCCACGTACATCTCTACTTCATTGAAGCTGGTATCCACACAAGCCAGTTGCATAATGAGGGGCATCTCACAGAAAAAGTGGTCAATGCGATTGTTCCCACAGACAGGCAGGAGCATGGTGAGTGTGGAACCCACCATGCTGGTGGTCAGACCCCCAAGCCATGAGGCAAAAGCCAGGCTGCAGCAAAGCTTTGGATGCATGATGACGGTGTAGTGGAGTGGCCTGCAGATGGCAGCATAGCGATCGTAGGACATGACAGCCAGAAGGACACATTCAGTTGCCCCCAACCAGTGGGAGATATAGAACTGGATCACACACCCTCCATAGCTGATGGTTTTCTGTGGTCCCCAGAGATTGACCAGGAGCTGTGGGACGATGCTTGTGGTGAAGCTAATGTCCAGGAAGGAAAGGTTGACAAGAAAGAAGTACATAGGAGTGTGGAGATGCACATCCATGCAGGACACCACAATGATGATGCCATTACCCAAGACAGACACCACATAAAGCCCCAAGACAAAGATAAAAAGGATGGGTTCTAGAGAGGGTCTTTCGGAGAAGCCCAGCAGTATAAAACCTTCTGGAAAACTTACATTGGCTATTTCCATTATACATACAGCTATAAGTAGGGCAAACAAGTCACCTGCAGATGAGTGGGGGGCACAGGGTATGAGTGATTACACAGGGTATGGTGATTATATCAGTTAGCAAACTTTAAACATAAATTTAAATCTTTATTCCTGAAAGCATCCCATCAACTGCTCCATAGGTAATGGCCCATCAGCTTCTTTTTTTTTTTTTTTTTTTCAATGTAAGAAGAGTTTTATTACGATATGTTAGTTAGTTAAGCTTAGTTTTCAGCAAAAGAGATTCAAGAGTTAACCATTGAGCAGATATCAGTTTGGAGTGTGTGCCAAGTGACATGGAAATATGCATAGCCTGGGGAAAAATGGACACATGCAAAATTCTTGGCATTGAGCTTTTACTGAAATATTACTTGTAGTAGCAGATGTGGAATCAACCTAAATTTTTAGTGATAAGATTTTCATTGGGTGGTGGATGGCATTTCATGTGATGAAACAACACAGTTATTAAAATTGAGCCTGTGCTACTTCCCTAGTAAGTTAGTAGCCACATGAGTTCATCTTGACATTTCTTGTTCTGTCAAATCTCACAAACATTGGCAAATTTTTGTCTTATTATTAAATATAGCCAGCTTCTCATCACTTCTCACCAGCTCTGCTGCTTCTACCTTAACCTTTGCTGTTATCATTTATCACCTGAACTGTTGCTGTAACATCCTAGCTTGTCTTCCTGCTTCCCTGTTACTTCCTTTCAAAGTATCCTCAACACGATATCAAGAAGATTATGTTAAAATGTAATATGGTCATAATTGCTCCACAGCTCAACACCCTTCTTATCATAGAAAAAGGCTTGCAGTGGTTTTCCTCCAAGGTAGCCACATGCTCTTATTCCTCACCTCCTTAAGGTTGTTTTTAAAAAAACATCTTTTACTGAAGGTTTCCCTCACTGTGTTGTTTAAATTTGAAAAGAACAGCTCTCTCCCATCTCTCTTACCCCCCTTTCCTGCTTTATTTTTTGTCCATAGTACTTATCTTCATAGAATAAATGTTCTGTTCTAATTTATTGTGTCTATTACCTGCCTCACTCCATTACAGTACAAATGTCATGGACATAGGGCTTTCTGCTACTTTATTTTTGAGTTCCCAGCACTAACTCAGTGTCTGAAACATAAAAGTTCCTTACTCGACAGCCATCAAATCAGTGAATTGTGAAGCAGTTTTGTTAAAATGGTGTGTGAACATGATGAAAGAAGAAATAGGGCAAAATAAAGGTATAGTTGAGGGACATGCATTGCAACCTCAAGCAATTCTGCAAAGAGGGAACACTTAAAGCTGTCAAAGTCATGCATAGCTGACCCAGACTATGTCTTCCTCTTATAAATGTTGAATAACACCAGAACTGAGCACGGATAATGTGTGAAGTCAGAAGCCCTCTTAAAGGGAAACAGGAAACACTCTGCTTCAGGTATCTCTGAAAAGTTCTGGAACCTTTGTTTACAAACACATGAAATTTTTCTTCCCTGGTTTTTGAAAGGAAAAATAAATGTATTATAATTAGAGTTCATTCAAGTGTGAGGATCTGAGCAGCTATAAACTCAACTCTCAACACTTTTAAAATTCCAGACAGGGAAACTTTTCCATCTCTATAACTGGAAGTTGACCAAGCAAAATAAATTGAACACATGTATGTTTACAGTATTTTATAATACATGTAGAATTTCCCCAGGCATTTGGAGAAATGGGGCTCAGGGAGCTTCGTGCCTTTCCCACAGAACTTGTACTGGTTTGGACTTTACTGAGCTAGAATGCTGAGAAAATCATCTGCTTAACATATAGTACACCAGAGCAGCACTGAGCTTCTCCAAAACCACCAGGAAGAGGATTCAGGACCCCTCCAAATTTAGTAAGCATAAAGAGTAGTTTCATAATGTGGATGTGGGAGAGGAGAGGTGAATGAGGATAGTGCTGTGCAACTGATTCATGACACAATAAAGGAATTGCCCCATACACAGAGTCACCTCAGATGAATTGATGAGTACATAGAAAAGTAAAAGGCTAAACTGAAGACTGCATTGTCTCTCATGGGCTTAAGTATCTCTACTAGAGTTATGAAAATTTTATTAGCACACATATGGAGAAAATGTGTGACTGTCACCAAAAGATGGGGATCAGAAGTTCATAGTCAAGAAGTAAAGTTTGGTAGAATTTTTGAGAAAATGGAGATCTTAGTGATAATTTGATTCATTTCTGGAAATGATCAGTGAAGTGAAAGTCACTTAGTCATGTCCAACTCTTTGCAACCCCGTGGACTATATAGTCCATGGAATTCTTCGGGCCAGAATGCTGGAGTGGGTAGCCATTCCCTTCTCCAGGGGATCTTCCCAACTGTAGAGTCCATGGGATCACAAAGAGTCGGACATGACTGAGTGACTTTCGCTTTCACTATAGAAATGATCAGTGGCTTACTCAAAGTCCAAGGGTTGCTCAGTGCAAGTACTGGAGCTATACTTAAGCAATCAGATTCTTAGTACAAGAAAAAAAAAAAAAACAACAACTCAGTAAAGGAAGAGTTTTGCTCATTCAATGATTCACCAAAGCATCACAATAAAAAAAATCATTCTTGAAAATGTGACCCAGCCCCAAGTTCCATGACGTTATGACAAAGAAAGGTAGCATGGTGAGAGTTACAGGAATGAGTTCAAATTTTATGAGTCAATTATGTCATCACAAATTCTACCCCTGAATTTATCCAACCTACTAATATCCCCAAGACCCCAAAAAGAGCAAATCAACATGGTGCAGTGCTCTCAAACTTAATTAGAATTACCAGAAACTATATGATTCCAGTTTATTTTAAATATCATCAATAACAAATAAATCTGAGAATATCACTTACTGATGGTAAACTAGCAGTATCCTCTCTCTCTATGCAGGGTGCAAATATTGTATAACAAGTAGTATTTTATTTCAATAATTAATAAGATCCATTAATTCAATACATGTGGCTTTAAAAAGTAAGAGAGTCAGCAAGGTATTTTGATGCTCTAAAATTGCTGGAAATCTCCAAATCAGTGATGGTAGGTGTGCTAGATTCTCTTCAAATGCATATGTGAGGGCAGCCTTAAGTTTTAAAATTAGAACAGGTTTAAATTAGAGAGAAAAACTTAGTTTTTCCTAAGAAAGGTGTAAGCAAAAGAAGTGAGAATGATTCACAGAATTTTCAGAATGAGAAATATATGGCAGTCTCCAGAGATCAAGTGTGTCATAAAACTAATAAAATTACAAGACATTCATTTTATCCCCTGGAGCATTCAGGAAGGAGGCAGAGTGTGATTACATCAGGGGAGTGAAGTTGGAGGAGAAAAAGCTTTGGGGATTTTCTTCCCTATTGAATAATTACAATTCTACTAGAATTTCTATACACATAGAATTGTTCATATGTGTACAGACGTGTCAGTTTGAATGCTATTTCAGTGTTATTTTAGGTTTTTATACTGCCAAATATTGATTGTCTGTGCATTTATGCAATGGTGGCCATATCTTGTGAAGAAGAACATGAAATATTTGCTCACTACAGTAACTTCAGTACTTGTGTTACAGATATTTTTTCAAAATTCAATTATTCTATTATTGGAGTATAAATCAGTGACGGACTAATATTTTTCTTGATAGAACAAGGTTATTTTTACTGTAGTAAAATACATGTAACATAAATTTGCTAGTGTAATCATTTAATAATGTACAGATCAGTGGAATTGTGCATTTACAAAATAGTACAACCATCACTCATATCTAGTTCCAGAACTTTCTTATTAACCCCATCAAACCCCTTTTTAGCAGTCACTTTCCTTTTTTTTTTTAATTTTTCTAGTCTGGAGAAATCTACTTTCTGTCTTTATGAGTTTGCCTACTTTGGATATTCCATGTAAATGAAATCATAATGTATGTGGCTTTTTATGTTTGACTTCTTTCACTTAGCATGTTCTCAGGTCTTTCCATGTTGTAGTGTGTATCATTATTTTATTTACTTTTATAGTTGAGTCGTATTCTATTGCATGACTTTGCCACATTATGTTTACCTAGTTATTTGTTGATGTCCATTGGAATCCACCTGCAATGCAGGAGACCCCAGTTTGATTCCTGGGTTGGGAAGATCCCCTGGAGAAGGGATAGGCTACCCATTCCAGTATTCTTGGGCTTCCCTGGTGGCTCAGATGGTAAAGAATCTGCCTGCAATGTGGGAGGCCTGGGTTTGATCCCTGGGTTGGGAAGATCCCCTGAAGGAGGGCATGACAACCCACTTAAGTATTCTTGCCTGGAGAATCCTCATGAATAGAGGAACCTTGTGGGTTACAATCCGTAAGGTGGCAAAGAGTCGGACAAGACTGAGCTGCTAGGCACATTGGTTTATTTGTTGATGGACATTTGTATCATTTTCACTTTTCGCTATTGTGAATAGAGCTGCTAATGACATTTCTCTACAAATATTGTTTGAACATTTGTTTTCAATTATTTTGGTGCATGTCTAGGAGTGAAATTAATAGATCATATGGTAACTTTGTGATTAGAACTTGTTTTGGGGACTTCCTTGGTGTTGTAATGTATGAGAATCTGCCTGCAATGCAGGAGACCTGGGGTCAGTCCCAGGGTCAGGAAGATCCCCTGGAGAAGGCCATGGCAACCCACTCCAGTATTCTTACCTGGAGAATTCCATGGACAGAGGAGCCTGGCAGGCTACAGTCCATGGAGTTGCAGAGTCGGACACGACTGAGTGACTAACACTTTCATGCTTTCACACTATTATATTTACTATGCTGTTGTTTTTCAGTGGCTAAGTCATGTCTGACCATTTGTGGCCCCATGGACCTTAGCTTTCTAGGCTCTTCTGTCCATGGGGTTTTCCAGGAGAGAAGACTGGTGTGGGATGCCATTTCCTTCTTCAGGGAATCTTCCTGACCCAGGGATTGAACCCAGGTTTCCTGTGTCTCCTGCATTAGGCAGGCTGATTGTTTAGCATTGAGCCACCAGGGAAGCCACAGTTTTGTATTACAGTTTGAGATCAGGAATTATGAGACTTCCAGTTTTGTTTATTTTCCTCAAGATTGCTTTGGTTATTTGGAATCTTTTAAAATTCCATCCAAATATTGTGATTAAAATTTGTGTGTGTGTGTGTGTGTGTGTGTGTGTAAAAAGTGCCATTGTATTTTGATTGAGATTGCTGTGAAACTACAGATGACTTTGGGTAGTATGGACATTTTACCAAGATTAGTTCTTCTGATCCATGAATGTGGGCTCTTTCCATTTACTTGTGTTATTTCATTTCTTTCTTCAAATTCTTATAGTTTTGAATATACATATATTTTACCTCCTTGTTTAAGTTTATTCTTAAGTATATTACTATTTTGGTGCTATTGTGAATGGGAAACAACCAAGCAATGTATGCAGTGAAATATGTGCTCGACACAGTCTACTGCCTTACAATCTAATATGGGTCATTTTTACCAATAAATATTTTATCTTATTTTTGAGTGCAAGTTACTCTTAATTTAATTCTGCAAAGAGCTATTATGAACCTCATTTTAAAGGTGAGGCAACTGAAGCTTTGAATGGGCAAATGACTTGCTCAAGGTCATGTGGCTAAATGGTGGAGAGATTTGCACTCACAAATATTTATTTCCTATCTCACATATTCCCTTAGTGACCTAATATAGTCTAATGGATTCAAATATTAACTAAATTCTAAAGACTCTTTGAACTGTATCACTGGCCAGCAACTCAGCTCCACACTTCAGACTCAAACAACTCATTGTCTGTGTTGTATGTTGATTTAAAGGGTGTTATGGAATGACTCATTTCCCCCACCAACATTCATATGTTGAGGGTGTTACCCCTATTGTGATTGTATTTGGATATGAGGCCCTCAAGGAATAATTAAGTTTATATGAGGGAGCTCATGTGTGGCATCCTAATCCCATAGGATATGTGTCCTTATAAGAAAGTGGAAACTACCAGATCTGCATCTCTTTCCCCCTGTTTCTGTCCCCCAGTATGCAGAGGGGAAAGGCCATGTGAACACAGTAAGAGCAAGGCAATCTGCGAACCAGGAAGAGAGATCTTACCAGCAATTAACCTGATGACACCTTGGTGTAAGACTGATCTGTCTCACAGGTCCAGTGTCTGACCTGTGAGAAACTAAGTTATTGTTGTTTAAGCCATTCTACATGTAATATTAGTTCAAATTTAAATACAGATGGCTAATACACCTTCTGAACTTAATGTTTTCGAAAATGAACCCTGTTTTCCACCAGACCTTATCTAGCTTCAGTATCCCCATCTCACTTGATGACAATTCTATTCTACTAGTTTCTTAGGTTAGAAACCTCAAAATCAACTTTGACCATTCTGTTTTCTCTTTCTGATGGTTGTCAACCACCTACAGAAGAGATGCACCTGTATAAACTCTGTATCCTTTGAGTCACTATATTGATATCAGTTATAGCAGTACATCTAGTGTAAATACTAGTAAAAGAAAATTAGAAAATTTTATGAAGAAATAAAATAATTATGTGCATAAAAAGAAACAAACACTACTGTTTGTTGAGTTTTTATATGTTTATCACTATGTTATTTTTCAGCCTCTCACTACATATGGCTGCACAACAAGCATATGTGGTTGGTGCTATTACACAGTTTTACAGATGAAGAGAATGAGGCTCAGAGAGGAGAGTTAATTGAGTAAGGTCACACAGTCACTAAGTAAAGAACCAGGCCCTATAGCAAGTATGACCTGACCTCATACCAGATACCAAAATCCTGTGCTTCATGTCCTTTCCTTATTACCTACATAGAGGTCTTGGTCCTACAAAAATGTGAATTCTTCTGACATTAATTTAAACTCTAGCTCACTACCAGAGTCCTGATAAGATACTGTTTTTGAGTAGCAGGAATGGGCTTATAGTGACATTTAAGATAAAGTAAGTATAGGAAATGCTATGAAATTTTTGAATTTGAAGAATAGAAAGAATAGTGATATATTCCTTGCTCTACTAGCTAAGAAAATATTCTATTAATGCAGTTACTGAAAGTGTGCTGTGAAAGTGAAAGTGTTAGTCGCTCAGTCATGTCCAACTCTTTGTGACCCCAGGGACTGTAACCTGCCAGGCTCCTCTGTCCACAGGATTTCTCAGGCAAAAATACTGGAGTGGGTAGCCATTTCCTTTTCCAGGGGATCTTTCTGACCAAGGGTTTGAACCTATATTTCCTGCATTGCAGACAGATTCTTTACTGTTTGAGCCACCATGGGTGCATCATGCATAAATAAATATTAAAAGAACAGAATTGATATTCCCCAAATAAACTTATATACATAAGAAATGTAGTTTTTGAAAAATGTATAATTTCAGGATAATAGTACAAATATAGCTAATTGAAATAAACTGTGGAGGGACCATTGAATAAACATTTGGAACATATTAAATATAATTCTTTCTTTGTCCTATCATGCTCACACACACACACACAGACATTGTAGAAGGGATTGAAAAGATAAGCATAAAATAGAACTCTATTAAACACAAAATAAATTTTGTGTTTGGAGGACCACTTCTAAGCATATTTCAGGCATCAAGGCATAAAATAATTTCTCCGACTTACTAAGATAGTCTGAAAACATAAAAGTCAATGTTTGATGATGTTCTCTCAAAACATCCCACCCTTGCCTATCTATGGTGAAACAGATCACCCGCCCAGGTTGGATGCATGAGACAAGTGCTCGGGCCTGGTGCACTTGGAAGACCCAGAGGGATCGGGTAGAGAGGGAGGTGGGAGGGGGGATCAGGATGGGGAATACAAGTAAATCCATGGCTGATTCATGTCAATGTATGACAAAACGCACTACAATATTGTAAAGTAATTAGCCTCCAACTAATAAAAATAAATGAAAAAAAAAAGTCAACATTTGCCTGGGGTCTGGAAAACCCCTCATCACCTGGATCTTAAGAATCTCTCAGGTTTAAATTCCTTTCACACTTTCCCTCACTCCCTTTCAGCCACACCTGACAATTTTCCATCTGAAATTCTTTTTCCTCTAAAGCCTTTGCACTGGTTGCTCTTTCTCCATGAAATGCCCTTCACACTCATGTTTTGTGTCTCCTTCCCCTGTTTCATTATGAAGAGCTAAAATGGCAACTCAAGACCCCCTGTCACCTTCTCCACTCTCATCCTATTGACTGTTGGTCCTGTCTTGTCTTAACCTGCATTCTCTATAGACTTGCTTATTTAATAAGCTTGTGTATCTGTGAAAGGGTGACATCGTTTCTTTGTTCTTGCATCTCCAGCACACAAAACAGGTTGCATATAAAAAATAAGTTAAAATAATGTTTCATTTTGTTGAATGAAATAAGGACTATAAGGAGTTATAATTACATGGTTGATGGAATTTAATACACAAAATTTAAAGCTTTTGTACCACGAAGGAAACAAAAAAAATCATATCAAAAGAATAAACATCCCACTGGAAAAATTATTTATCACTTCTAACAATGAAGGGAAATAGATTCATATACAAACTACTCCTTTAAAGCAATAAGAAAATGTAAAACAGCAAGAACAACAATGAAAAAAGGGGGAAGACAATTTAGCGCAGAAAGCATATAGTATCCAAAACATTTCAAAAGATGTTAAAACTCACTAATGATCAGATAATTGACAAGCAAAGACTAAAATGATCTACAGAATCCAAAGTTAGTGAAATTGTGAGACTGTATACCTTTCCACATGCTACTGGTAAGAGTATAAATTTATAGTTCCTTAACAATTTCAAAATGTATATTTCCATAAAAAATGAATATGTGAACATTATTTGCTTCAGAATTCTAAGATCCATCTTCTATAACTAGTAGTCAAGTTTGCAAGAATTTCAATACATATGGATTTATTTTAATTTTATATGTAATAATGAAGATGAGGAAAATGCTCATGGTAATTAAAATTTCAGAATACATACATACATATATATATATAGTACATATTGATGTGAAAATATATCTATGAAATGTTTAGTGAAAGAACTTGCTAGGAAGTCCCCTGAGTTTGCTCTTTTCTGGGTTGTTTTCTCATATCTTGCATTACAGTCTTGGACCAAGGAGATTGCCTGCTGAGTGTGTTTACAGTTTTTAATCATATTTTTGGTACCATCTGGCTCCCACCACTTCACACACTATCCCATCCCAAGCTGAAAGACGAAGTGGGGTGTGCTGAGCTTGAAGAAATTACTTTCACTTTAGTCTGGGTGTCCCCAGGGCAAACGCTATGCCCAGTGCATCTGGTTTATAATGTCAGATAACAGTAGAGCAGGACAAGGGGAGAGGTGACTTTGGCCATGAGCATGGGTATCAGTGCTCCATCTAGCAGAGATATGGGAGCTGTATAATATTGTATATATATATATTATAATTTCTTAGATGACTAGACTGATAAGGACATCATTTGTTATAATATTTAATTTTGTCCTCAGTTTCTGAAATGTTTTTAGAGCAAAAAGAAGTGGCTATCTTTTACAAATGATAAAAATCCCTTTCAACTATACTTGAGTTTGTGTTAATGGGGTGACTTTTGGAAAGTCTCTAGGTAACCACCAGGGCTTCTCAGGTGGCACTAGTTGTAAAGCACTCATCTGTCAATGCAGGAGACATAAGAGACACGGGTTCAGTCCCTGGGTCAGAAGATCGCCTGAAGAAGGGCATGGAGACCTACTTCAGTATTCTTGCCTGGAGAATCCCTGGAAAGAGCAGCTTGGCGGATTATGGTCCATTGGGTCGACTTACCATGCACTAGATAACCAGCAGACTGGGGCTGGTTCCCAGCGGAATCAACAAGGTGGTTATAGTGTTGAAACATTCAGTCCTGCCCCTTCCGCCATACACCCAACTCCCTAACCTCAGAACAGAAGAGAGGTGATGGAGGGTGAATCATTCACTAAAGGTCAGTGATTAAATCAACCATGTCTATGTCATGAAGCCTCAATAAAAACTCAGAAATGCAGGCTGTAGGGGGTTTCCAGGTTGGTGAACAAGAAAACATCTTCATGTCATGAGAGTTGAACACTTCAAAATACATGGGGATAGAAGCTCCCCTGTTTAAGGTTCACCTGGACACCACCCTATATATCTCTTTATCTGGGTATTTATTTGTAATCTTTAATATTCTTTGGAATAGTGAATAATTAATTTAGTGAGAAAAATATTCTCAAATTCTGTAAGCCATTCTAACAAATTAATCAAACCTGAGGAGGGAGTCATGGAAACCTTCAATTTATAGCTGAGTTAATTAGAAGCACAGGTGACAAGTTAGACTTGTGATTGAGGCAATCCCAAGAACTGTAGCCCACCAGGCTTCTTGGTCCGTGGACTTCTCCAGGCAAGAACACTGGAGTGTTCTCTCCTCCAGAGGAGTTTCCTGACCCAGGGATTGAACCTGGGTCTCCTGCATTGCAGGCAGATTCTTTACTATCTGAGCCACTGGGGAAGTCCCTATTTAGAAGCAGAGCTGACAAGCTAGACTTGTGATTGGGGTCTGAAGTCGGGTACAGTCTTGGGTACTGAGTCTTTAAACTGGATATCTGATGCTATTTTCAGGTAAATAGTGTCAAATTCTAAGGTTATCCAATATGTGTCAGAGAACTGATGGTTGTGGGAAAACACCCGCACAGAAACGCATCTCAGGTCAGTTTCTGATGGAAGGAAGGAAAGTCATCCCATTGACTTCAATCCCTGTGGGAGGTGTGGCTTCATTTCCAGACTGTGCATGCTTGAGTTAAGCATGTGAGGAGACCCTGAGGGAAAGTCTCGGAGTATACAAAGGGGCCTGGGGTGACTCAGGTTCGGTTTGCTTGGGTGAGAGAGCATCAAAACCTGTGTTCAAAAGCTTGCTGCAAAAAGGGGCGAGAGTGACAGGAGTAATCATGGAGATTCAAAGATTCTAATGTATTGGGCAAAAAAGACGCACAATACAAAAAAGTAGGTGGCTAGTTTCCAGGCTTCAACAAAATGTGAACTGTGAATTACCAAATGTTCAAGCTGGTTTTAGAAGAGGCAAAGGAACCAGAGATCAAGTTGTCAACATCCGCTGGATCATTGAAAAAGCAAGAGAGTTCCAGAAAAACATCTATTTCTGCTTTATTGACGATGCCAAAGCCTTTCACTGTGTGGATCACAATAAACTGTGGAAAATTCTTCAAGAGATGGGAATAACAGACCACCTGACTTGCCTCTTGAGAAACCTGTATGCAGGTCAGGAAACAACAGTTAGAACTGGACATGGAACAGACTGGTTCCAAATAGGGGAAGGAGTACATCAAGGCTGTATATTGCCACCCTGCTTATTTAACTTATATGCAGAGTACTTCATGTGAAATGCTAGGCTGGATGAAGCACAAGCTGTAATCAAGATTGCCGGGAGAAATATCAATAACTTCAGATATGCAGATGATACCACCCGAATGGCAGAAAGTGAAGAGGAACTAAGAAGCCTCTTGATGAAAGTGAAAGAGGAGAGTGAAAAAGTTGGCTTAAAACTCAACTTTCAAAAAATGAATATCATAGCATCAGGTCCCATCACTTCATGGCAAGTAGATGGGGAAACAATGGAAACAGTGACAGACTTTATTTTTTGGGACTCCAAAGTCACTGCAGATGCTGACTGCAGCCATGAAATTAAAAGATGCTTACTCTTTGGAAGAAAAGCTTAACCAACCTAGACAGCATATTAAAAAGCAGATACATTACTTTGTCAACAAAGGTCCATCTAGTGAAAGCTATGGTTTTTCCAGTGGTCATGTATGGTTGTGAGAGTTGGACTATAAAGAAGGCTGAGTGTCAAAGAATTAATGCTTTTGAACTGTGGTGTTGGAGAAGACTCTTGAGAATCCCTTGGACTGCAAGGAGATTCAACGAGTCAATCCTAAAGGGAATCAGTCCTGAATATTCATTGGAAGGACTGATGCTGAAGCTGAAACTCCAATACTTTGGCCATCTGATGCGAAGAACCAACTCATTTGAAAAGACCCTAATGCTGGGAAAGATTGAACAGGGAGGAGAAGGGGACGACAGAGGATGAGATGGTTGGGTGGCATCACTGACTTGATGTACATGAGTTTGAGTAAGCTCTGGGAGTTGGTGATGGACAGGGAAGCTTTGCATGCTACATTCCATGGGGTCACAAAGAGTCGGACATGACTGACTGAACTGAACTGAACTGAACTGAGTTTCCAATAGGTCACACAAACATCTTTCCCCCTTTCACTATGTCTTAAGGACTTATAATACAAACAGGATAAAAATTTACAATGTTTAGGAAGACCCTCCCTTACTTTCCCTCAGGCTTCCCTCCTTCAGGATGGCTCTGTTAGTGAGTTTGCATTAATTCTACTGGATGTGGGGCCAGAAATTGTGTAGGATCACTGGTGTCCTTTCAGTTCTTGACTTCATCATGAGCCACAAATCACACTTCAAATGAATTTCTTTAGGTTCTGAGGAGGATGTCTTCATTGTGAAACAACACCGTGTTGAAACTGCCCCCCTCATTCTTTAGCCTATGTGTTCTATTACTTTAGCACTTTGGCACTGCATGTCAAGAGTTACAGCTTTAAACTGTGCTGTGCTGTGCTAAAGTGGCTCCATCATGGCTGACTCTTTGTGACCTTATGGACTGTAGACCATCAGGTTTATTCCGTCCGTGGGATTCTCCAGGCAAGAATACTGCAGTGGGTTGCTGTGTCCTCTTCCAGGGGATCTTCCCGACCCAGGGATCAAACCAGTGTCTTCTGCATTGGCAGGTGGATTCTTTACCACTGCACCACTGGGAAGCCCAGAAAAATGTTTCTTGTGCCCAAATGGCTCATTAAGTTCCGTTAAGAAATTTCCCATCCTGCAGTCCCAGATTAGTTATGGCTGTTCCTTATTGTAGTTCTCTTTCAGTCTAGAAACCTTGCAAGCAAGTAGAGATAAGAATGGTAAAATAAAATGACTGTTATTAATTTAAAGTTTCACTGGAGCCTTGTGATCTACTCTATGTGAGTGAACTGAAAAACAAAGTAAAGTTATGCTTCCCTTGAGTGCTAGGTAGTTGCAAGACCCTTTAATCTTGAACCCTCCTGCCTCACCTTTTCTCTAAGCATAAAAGGAAACTGAATTCTACTCTAAGTTAAGATGGTTCTTTAGGAGATTGTTGTTTTTGTTCAGTCCCTAAGTCAAGTCCAGTTCTTTGGGACCCTGTGGTCTGCAGCATGGCAGACTTCCCTGCCCTTCACTGTCTCCCAGTTTTTGCTCAGATTCATTTCCATTGAGTCAGTGATGCTATCTAACCATCTCATCCTCTACCACCCTCTTCTCTTTTTACCTTCAATCTTTCCCAGCATCAGGGTCTTTTCCAATGAGCCAGCTCTTTGTATCAGGTGATGAAAGTATTGGAGCTTCAATGGCAGCATCAGTCCTTTCAATGAATATTCAGTGTTGATTTCCTTTAGAATGAAGGGGTTTGATCTCCGTGTTGTCCAAGGAAATCTCAAAAGTCTTCCCCAAAACCAGTTCAAAAGCATCAGTTCTTCGGTGCTTAGTCTTCTTTATGGTCCTACTCTAACATCCATACATGACTACTGAAAAAACCATAGCCTAGACCTTTGTTTAAGCTCACACCTTTGTCCACAAAGTGACGTCTTTGCTTTTTTTTTTTTTTTGCACTTGTAGTGAACCACATTTATTATTATTATTATTATTATTTTTATTAGTTGGAGGCTAATTACTTCACAACATTTCAGTGGGTTTTGTCATACATTGATATGAATCAGCCATAAATTTACACGTATTCCCCATCCCGATCCCCCCTCCCACCTCTCTCCCCACCCGATTCCTCTGGGTCTTCCCAGTGCACCAGGCCCGAGCACTTGTCTCATGCATCCCACCTGGGCTGGTGATCTGTTTCACCATAGATAGTATACATGCTGTTCTTTTGAAATATCCCACCCTCACATTCTCCCACAGAGTTCAAAAGTCTGTTGACGTCTTTGCTTTTTATATGCTCTTTAGGTTTGTCGTAGCTTTACTTCAAGAAACAAACACAGCATTGTAAGGCAACTATATCCCAATAAAGAAGTTTAAAAAAGAAATAAACTAAGTAATTAATAGTTGATAGTGTTGATAAGTTATCAATCTCAATACTCTATTTACTTTTACTTTATCTAAGATCCAAATCTACCAATATCTATTTGTATTATTCAAATGAGCAGTCTGAGAGTCAATTTGTGACATTTAGGGAGGTGTTGAATTCAAAAAGTGGGAGCAAAATTTCTAGAGACAGGGTTTTGGCCAAAAAAAGTCCAGAAAAATCTTTCAAAATATTGCTGAAAGTAAATTAGTTTGTGGTACATCCACTTAATATGTTTGAAAGAAAAACATGAATGCTATTTTTTTCTTTATGATCAAATTTTTTCTCTGATCAGAATTTTCCCATCTCAAAAATGTAAATATTATTAACTTTACAACATGATCTTGAGTTTTAAATCAACAAGTCCAGCGATTGCTTTTGAATTTAATTCACTTTTTTAAGTGCAACTTTGTTAGTTTTCATAACTTCCAGAAATCATTCTTGGACGTATGAATAGTACTCAGTGAACAAAAATATTTTTACATATCCTGTAGACAGAATATGTAGACTTGAATAAGGAAACTGATCTTCTTACAGTTATAGATGTATCTGTGCAGCATGTTATTGATGAAATCTCCAATTTGCTGAAAATTCAACTCAAAATTCTACTTTTGAGGCATTGCCTCTTTAGTTTCCTCCTCCTGAAAGTGCATGAATTGTATTTTGCTCACATCTTTTCTGACACTGAATGTGTGAGATTTTTTTCACAACAATAACCAATATTCTAACTCTCCAACACCAACTGGGCATCCTATAATTCAATTTAACTCTGACAGTAACTACCTAAATCTAGTACCAGATCCTGCCAATTTAAGAACAAAGTCCTCCACCAGACCACCCCCAGTTTAGAAGGCAGTTGCAAGCTCCAGGTTGCCACCCATGTCTATGACCAACTAACCATAGAGTTGCCACAACCCCTTCTTTAGATTTAGGATTTGCAAGAATGACTCACATAACTTAGGGAAATACTTTAGTGTACTGGTTTATTACAAGTAATATAAAAGAAGAGATACATGGGATGAAGTTTGGAAAGGTCTTGAGCACAGGAACTTCTGTCTTGGCAGAGTTTAGGGCACCCTACCTTCTTATCACATAGATGCAGTCACCAACTGGAAGTCTCCAAACACTGTTGTTTAAAGTTTTTGTGGAGGTTCATTGCATAGGCATGGTTCATTAAGTTATTGGCCATTAATGACTTAATTTCCAGTAACTCCTTCCCAGACATTGGGCTGGGACTGAAAGTTACAAACTTCTAACCACAGGGTCAGTTCCTCTGGTATCCAGGCATCCTCTGGAAGCTATCTAGAGACTCTTCTTTGAGTTAATTCATTGGCATAAACTTAGGTATGTTGAAATGTGCTTGTTATGAAAATAAAAGATACCTTCTCATCCATATCACTCAGAAAATTTCAAGGGTCCTAGAAGCTCAGTGCCAGAAGTCATGACAAAAAAAAAACATATATATTTCTTATAACATCACAAGAGACTATAGCCAAAATAGCATATATGTCCATGGATACAAAGAATAGACTTACATCTCAGAATAAAATCTTGATAACTTTGTAATTATCTAACCTTTGTGAGGTCAATAATATCTACCTCACTGAGTCATTACAAATATTAGGGGAGAAAAAAGTAAAGGATTTCACACATATTAGACACCCTTAGTGACAGACATTGCTTTAAAATATTAACAAAATCATTTAACAATTAGCATATGTAGTTACATAAACAATTTACAATATTGTAAGTAGCATGAATATAACACATACAAAGCTATATAAATAATTAGCAAAATATACTTATTAATAAAAGAAACACAGAAAATAAGTTCTCTTTGCACTGGCCTGAAAAAAATATGTAAGTACATCCATTTGTTTGTCAGTTACCTTGAACTTAAGAAATAGTGTATAGAAATGATATCCCAAATATCCTGACACTCCAAATCAGTTTTGATCCCTTTAAATCTGCTTCCTCCTCACAACTGATAAGTTTTTAAATATATGTATCCCTCCAAAACCACAGTTCTCTAATACAATGTGCCTCAGTGCCTTCTTCACAGTCTTGTTCCTTAGTGTGTAAATCAGGGGGTTCAGCATTGGGGTGACCACCATGTAGAAAAGGGCTACAAGCTTACCTTGCTCATGAGAGTTTCTCTTGGCAGGCTGGAGATACATGAAAATGATGCTCCCGTAAAACAGAGCCACCACTGCCACATGGGACGAGCAGGTATTGAATGCCTTTCTCCACCCTTCTGCTGACCTGATCTTCAACACAGCCCAGGCAATACGGCTGTATGAGACCAGGATGAGACCCAGAGGCAAGACAACAAAGACAAAGCTGGCCACGTACATCTCTACTTCATTGAAGCTGGTATCCACACAAGCCAGTTGCATAATGAGGGGCATCTCACAGAAAAAGTGGTCAATGCGATTGTTCCCACAGACAGGCAGGAGCATGGTGAGTGTGGAACCCACCATGCTGGTGGTCAGACCCCCAAGCCATGAGGCAAAAGCCAGGCTGCAGCAAAGCTTTGGATGCATGATGACGGTGTAGTGGAGTGGCCTGCAGATGGCAGCATAGCGATCGTAGGACATGACAGCCAGAAGGACACATTCAGTTGCCCCCAACCAGTGGGAGATATAGAACTGGATCACACACCCTCCATAGCTGATGGTTTTCTGTGGTCCCCAGAGATTGACCAGGAGTTGTGGGATGATGCTTGTGGTGAAGCTAATGTCCAGGAAGGAAAGGTTGACAAGAAAGAAGTACATAGGAGTGTGGAGATGCACATCCATGCAGGACACCACAATGATGATGCCATTACCCAAGACAGACACCACATAAACCCCCAAGACAAACCTAGAAAGGATGGGTTCTATAGAGGGTCGTTCGGAGAAGCCCAGCAGTATAAAACCTTCTGGAAAACTTACATTGGCTATTTCCATCATACATACAGCTAAAGGGAGGGCAAACAGGTCACCTTGCAGGTGAGTGGGAAGACACAGGGTGTGAGGTATAAAGGGATTATATAAGTGAGCAAACTTTAAATCTAGATGCATAGTCATTGCTCCTGAAATCATCCATTCAACTTCATTGTGGATGAGGTTGCATCATACTCTTGAAGGCCGGTTTGGAATGTATGCTAAATGACATGGAAATATGCATAGCCTGTGGAAAAATGGACACATGAAAATTTTTTGGCAATGAGTTGTTATTGAAATATTACTTACAGAAGCAATATCTGGAATCAACCTAAGTTTTTAGTGAGGAGTTATCACTGGGTATGGTCTTTCATGGAATGAAACACTGCACAGGCATTAAAACTGAGCCTGTGCTGAAATGTGCTGAATGTTGTGTGGCAGCCTGGATGGGAGGGGAGCTTGGGGGTAATAGACACATTTGTATATATGGCTCAGTCCCCATGCTGTCCACCTGAACATTGTCACTCAGTGATATTCCAGGATAAAGTCAAATGTTACAAAGTTGAGCCTGTGCCCCTTTGCCACACAGTTAATAGCCACATGGAATCCATCTGGACATTTCTCTTCTCTCAAACCCCACAATAATTGGCAATGTTTCATTTTATTATTAAATGTATCCAGATTCTCATGGCTTCTCGCCACCTCTGTTGTTTCTACCCTGATCCTTGCTGTTATCATTGACCACCTGTACTGTTGATGTTATATCCTCAATTGTCTTCCTGCTTCCTTATTACTTCCCTTCAAGTTATTCTCAACATAGTAGTCGGAAGATTACATTAAAATGCAATGGTCATATTGCTCCCCTGCTGAACACCCCTCATTTTCATGGAGCAAAGCTTGCAGTGATTTTCCTCCAAGACAGCCACATGCTCACATTCCTTACCTCCTTCAGGTTGTTTCTCAAGAGTCATATTTTACTGAGGGCCTCCCTCACTGTGCTATTTAATAGTGAAAATTATAGCTTCCTCTCAGCTCCCTTCTCCCCCTTTCCTGCTTTATTTTTATTCATAATACTTATTAGCATAGAACAAATATTCTATTCCAATTCATTATGTTTATTACATACATCAATCCGTTAGAGTAAACATTTCATGGAGTTATGGCTTTCTGTTACTTTATTTTTGGGTCCCCAGTGCTAATCCAGTGTTTGACACACAGAAGTCCCTTGATCTATTATCATTGAATGAGTAAACTGTGAAGTAGTTTTTAGAATGGTGTGTAGTCATGGTGGAGGCAGGACTGAAGCAAAATGAAGGTTATAGGTGATAACCTCACAAAAGTATTTCTAAGAATGAACACTTAAAACTGTCAAAGTCATGCCCCAGTGACTCAGACTCTCTCTTCCTCTTATAAATGTTAAATAAACAGCACAGGACCTATCAGGGACAGTGTGTGAAGTCAGAAGCTCCCTTAGACGAAAACAGACAATCAGTCTGCGTCAGGTGTATCTGAAGAGTTCTGGGACTGTTCTTAACAAAAACATGAATTTTTCTTTTCAGTCTTTTAAAAGGAAAAGTAAATTGATTATTATTGGAGTCCATACATTGTGAAGAATAGAGCATTTATAAACTCAACTGTCAACTCTTTTAAAATCCCACAGCAGGGAACTTACCTATTTGTATAACTGGAAGTTAGACCAAATGAATAAATTGAACACTTGTACATTCACAGTTTTAAAAAATATATGTAGAGTTTCCCCATGAATTTGTAGAAATAGGACTTAGAGAGCTTCAGGCATTTGCCAAAATTCATACACAGAAGTTGTACTGCTGTGGTCTTCACCACACCAGAATGCTGAGACAATCCTCCAGTACACCAGAGCAGCACCTAAAACTCTGAGAAGGCACCAAGGAGATGTATTCGGATCCCATCCAAATTCAGGAAGCATGGAGAGTTGTCAGGAGTGGTTTCATAACGCAGATGTGGGGGAGGATATGTGAATGAGTATATTGATGTGCAATAAAGAATAGTCATGATACAATAAAATAACTGCCCTGTGCAAAGAGTTACTGCAGATGAATTTAGGAGGACGCAGAAAAGTAAAAGTCTAAACTGAGGACTGTGTTGTCATCTGTGGGTTTAATTGCCCCTCTGGAGATAATGAAAATTTTGTTGACTCACATATGAAGAATAGGTATGAATGTTCCCACCAGATGGGGACCAAAACATCAATCATAGTCATGAAGTAATAGTTTGGTAGAATTTTTGAGGAAATGAAGATCTTAGTGATAATGTGATTCATTTCTAGAAATGTTTAGGGGCTTATGCAAACTCCAAGAGTTGCTCAGTGCAAGTACTGGAGCTACGCTCATGACACCCAGATTCTCAGTAAAAAAAAAAATCCTGTAAAGGAAGAGTTTTGCTCATGAGAGTGACTCACCAAAACCATTACAATAAAAATCACTCTTGAAAAATGTGACTCAGCCCCAAGTCCTGTGACATTATGACATAGAAAGCATGATGACAGTTACAGGAATGAGTCCATATTTTGTAAATCATTTATTCAGTCCCAACTCTTCCCCTGAAGGTAGGCAACCTGCTAAAATACCAAGGACTCCAAAAAGAAAAAATCCTGTTACTCAAAAGGATCAGTGCTCATCAATCTTATTGGAATTACCAGAAACTCTGTGATACTGTTTTATCTTAAATATGTACCATGAAAGAAAACAAATAAACTGAAGAATATGACTTACTGATGGCTATCTTTCAGCATCATCTCTCTGTAGTCAGGGTGCAAATATTGTATAATGGGCAGTATTTTATTTCAATATTTGATAAGATTAACAAATTCAGTGCAAGTGGCATTAAAAATAGGAGAGCATCCAAGGATTTGCAAGCCTTAAAAATATTGGAAATCTTCACATCAGTGGTGGCAGGTGTACTAAATTCTCTTCTAATGCATGTGTAAGGACACAGTCCTAATTTTTTAAATTAGAATAAGTTTAAATTAGAGAGAAGCACTGATATTTTCCCTAAGAAAGTGGTTAGCAAAAAGAATGAGAATAAGTCACAGTATTTTCAGAACAAGAAATATATGCCAACTCCCAAAGGACAAAATATGTCATAAAACTCTTAAAATCACAAGACATTCATGCTATCGCCAGAGTATTCAGGAAAGAGACAGAGGGTGACTACATCAAGGGAGTGAAGTTGGAACAGAAGAAGCTTTGGGAATTTTTTTCCTATTGAATAATTACAATTCTATTATAGTTTCTGTACACACAGAATTGATCATGGGTGTACAGAAGTAATATTTTGAATGTTATTTCAATGTTATTTTAGGTTTTTATACTGCCAAACATTGACTGCAGAACACAAGATTTGTGTGTCCCCACAAAGGTGTTTTCATGTAGTGGAGGAGAGAGCCTGAAATATTTGTTCACTACAGTAATTTTGGTACATGTCCTACAGATTTTTTAAAAATCCAATTATTCTACTCTGAGTGTACAATGCAGTGATAAACTAATACTTTTCTTGATAGAACAAGCTTATTTTTACTGTAGTAAATATGTAACATATATGGTAATGTACATATTTCAATGCTATTCTCTCAAATAATCCCACCCTTACCTTCTCCCACTGAGTCCAAAAGTCTGTTCTTTACATCTGTGTCTCCTTTGCAGCCCTGCATGTAGAATCAACAGTACTGTCTTTCTAAATTCTGTATATATGCATTAATACACAGTATTTGTCTTTCTCTTTCTGATATACTTCACTCTGCATAATAGGCTCCAAGTTCATCCACCTCATAAATTTGCCACTGTAACAATTTTAAAGTGTACAAATCAATTGAATTAAACTCATTCACAAAATAGTACAATGATCACCAAACTTTTGGAGAAGGAAATGGCCACCCATTCCAGGATTCTTGCCTGGAAAATCCCATGGACAGAGGAGCCTGGTGGGCCACAGTCCATGGGGTTGCAAAGAGTCAGACACAGCTGAGCACCTAACACTTACACTTTCACTTCACACCTTTTATAAGTTAATTTTAATGGGAGAATAGTGATTTTGCAATGTTGCATTAATTTACTGCCCTACAGTAAAGTGAATCAGTCACACACACACAAACACAGCCTCTGTTTTAGAGTTCCTTCCCATTCCGATCACCAGAGAGCACTGGATAGAGTTCCCTGTGCTATATGGGAGGTTCTAAGTAGTAATTTTTTTAACACATAGTACAGATATATGTATCAGTCCAATTTCCCAATTTATCCCACTCTCCATTCCCCCCTTGGTAACCAAAAGTTTGTTCTCCACATCCGTGACTCTGTTTTTGCTTTGCATATAAATTCATCTCTGCCATTTTTTTTCTAGACTCCACATATAAGTGATACTGTGTGATACTCATTTTTCTCATTCAGACTTACTTCACTCTGACAAGCTCTAGGATCATCTACCTCTGCAAATAGTACTAATCTGTTCCTTCTTTTGGCTAAGTAATATTCCATTGTATATATGCACCACATTTTAAAAAAAATTTTTAATTGAAGGAAAATTGCTTTGCAATGTTTCATTGGTTTCTACCATACAACAACACGAATCCGCCATGCATGCTTAGTCACTCAGTTGTGTCCAACTCTTTGGGACCCCATGGACTGTAGCCTGCCAGGCTCCTCTGTATATGGGGTTTTCCAGGCAAGAATGCTGAAGTAGGTAGCCATTCTCTTCTCCAGTGGATCTTCCCGACCCAGGGATTGATCCAGGGTCTCCTGTATTGCAGGCAGATTCTTTACCATCTGAGCCACCAGGGAAGCCATAAGTATATATTTATCCCCTCCCTTTTGAGTCTTCCTCCCATCCCCCTCCATCCCACCCTTCTAGCTTGTCACAGAGCAACGGGCTCTGTGAATATTCCATGAGAAGAAAGTGTAGTATGCCATTTTCAGATGGAATATCTTATAAATAACAATTATTAAATAAGTCAATATGTTCTAATGTATCACTTAATGATTATGTTTTCTTTTTAATTTTCTATCTGGATGAGCTCCTTGTGTTATACGGCAACTTCCCACCAGCTCTTTTACAAATGGTAACGTATATGTTTCAATGCTACTCTCTCAATCCATCCCACTCTCTCCTCCCTCTTCTGTGTCCAAAAGTCTGTCTGTTCTCTTATGGTTGTATTTCTACTCTTGGCCTGCAAATAGGTTCAATAGTACCATTTTTCTACATGTCATACATATGCATTAATACACAAAACTTTTTTCTTTCTGACTCACTTCACTCTGTGTAATAAGTTCTGGGTTCATCAACCTCAGTTTAACTGACTCAAAGTCATTCCTTTACATGAGAGTAACATTCCATTGCATATATGTACCACAACTTCTTTATCCATTCATCTGTTGATGAATATCAAGGCTGTTTCTACGTCTTGACTAGTGCAAACAGTGTTGCAAGGAATATCCAGCTGCATGCATCATTTTGAATGATGGTTTTCTCCAGTTATATGCCTAGGAGGGGGATTGATGGGTCATGTGAGAGCTCCATTTTTAGTTTTTTCAAGTACAGATCTTTTGCCTCACTAGGTAGTTTTATTCCTAGGTATTTTATTCTTTTTTATATGATGGTAAATGAGATTGTTTCCTTAATCTCCCTTTCTGACTTTTCATTGTTAGTGTATAGGAATGCAAGAGATATCTGAGTACTAAATTTGTATCCTGTGACTTTACTAAACTCATTGATGAGCTCAAGTAGCTTCCTGGTGTCATCTTTAGAATTTTCTATGTATAGAACTATGTCATCTGTGAACAGTGATAGCTTTTCTTCTTTTCCAATCTGGATTACTTTTATTTCTTCTTCTCTGATTGCCTTGACTAGGACTTCCAAAACTATATTGAATAATAGCGGTGAGAGTGGACTTCCTTGTCTTATTCTTGATAATACTTGAGGAAATGCTTGTTTTTAGAGGAAGTGTTTTCAATTTTTCATCATTAAGAATGATGTTTCCTGAGGGTTTTCATATCTGGTCTTTATTGTGTTGAGAAGGAAATGGCAACCCACTCCAGTATTCTTGCCTGGAGAATCCCATGGACAGAGGAGCCTGGCGGGCTACAGTCCATGGGATTGGAAAGAGTTGGACACGACTGAGCGACTTCACTCACTCAGGTTCCCTCTAAGCCTACTTTCTGAAGAGTTTTTATCATAAATGTGTGTTGAACTATGTTAAAAGCTTTCTCTGAATCTTTTAAAATTATCATATGGTTTTTATCCTTCAGTTTGTTAATAGTGTATCATCTAATTGATTTTTCATATAGTGAAGAATCCTTGCATCCCTGGGATATATGCCTATTTGTCAGGTTGTATATGTTGTTGTTTTTGGCTTGCTAGTATTTGTTGAGGACTTTTACATCTATGTTTATGAATGATATTGGCCTGTAGTTTTATTTTTTTGTGATATCTTTGTCTGGTTTTGGTATCAGGGTGATGGTGGCCTCATAGAATGAGTTTGGATGTGTTTATCCCTTTGTAATTTTTTGGATCAATTTTAGAAGGGTAGATATTAGCTCTTCTCTAAATGTTTGATAGAATTGACCTGTCAAACCCTCTGATCCTGGTCTTTGTTTGTTGCAAGAATTTTGATCACATTTTCAATTTCAGCACTTATGATTAGCCTGTTCATATTTTCTATTTCTTCCTGTTTCAGTCTTGGAAGGCTGTACTTTTCTAAGAATTTGTCCATTTCTTCCAGGTTGTCCATTTTATTGGCATATGGCTGCCTGTAGTAATCACTTATAATCTTTTGTATTTCTGTTATAACATCTCCTTTTTCATTTCTAATTTTATAGTTTTGAGTTCTCTTCTTTTTTTCTTGACGAATCTGGCAAAGATTTGTCATTTTTATCACCTCAAAGAAACTGCTTTTAGTTTCATTGATCTTGGTTATTTTTTTTTCCATCACTATTTCATTGATTTCTGCTCTGATCGTTAAGATTTTTTTCTTTCTAGTAACTTTGGTTTTTGTTTGCTCTTCATTTGCTAGTCATTTTAGGTGTAAGGTTATATATATTGCCTCTCTGTTGAGCCTCCCTTCCAAAAAGAAACCTATCCCTCTATCTCAACACACAGAATGAGTTGAGATCCCTCTGCTATACAGAAGCTTCCCACTAGCTACCTATTTTATACTTAGTAATATATATATGTCAATGCTACTCTCTCAATTTGTCCCACCCTCTCATTTCCCCCATATCCACAAATTCATTCTCTATGTCTGCATTTCTATTTCTGTGAATAGATTCATCAGTGTATTTTAGAGATTAATTATGCATGTGTTAATATATGATATTTGTTTTTCTCTTTCTGACTTACTAGACTCTGTATGACAAACTCTAGGCTCATCCACATCACTACAAGTGACCAAATTTCTTCCTTTTAAGAGCTGAGTAATATTTCATTATATATATCACACATCTTTATCCATTCAACTGTTGATGGACATCTAGGTTGTTTGCCTGTAATGGTTATTGCAAATAGTGCTGCATTGAATATTGAGGCATATGTATCTTTTGATTTTCTCAGGGTAAGTGCCCAGAGAAGTGGGATTGCTCCATCACATGTTAGTTTTATTCTTAATTTTTTTTAAAGAAATATTCATACTGTTCTCCACAGTGGCTGTATCAATGTATATTCCCACCAATGTGCAAGAGAGTTCCCTTCTCTCCATATCTTCTCCAGCATTTGTTGTTATTTTATTTTTTTTTATTTATTTTTTGATGACGGCCATTTTGATCAGTGTGAGGTGATACCTCATAGTACTTTTCATTTGCATGCTTCTAATAGTAAGCAGTGTTGAGCTTCTTCTCTTGTGTTTGTTGGCCATCTATATATCTTCTTTGGAGAAATGTCTGTTTAGGTCTTCCACCCATATTTTGATTGGGTTGTTTGTTTCTTTGGTATTGAGCTTCATGGATTGCTTGCATATTTTGGAGACTAACCCTTTGTTGGTTGTTTCATTTGCTATTATTTTCTGCCATTATAAGGGTTGTATTTATATCTTATTTATAGTTTCCTTTGCTTTGCAAAAGCATTTAAGTTTAATTAAGTCCCACTTGTTTATTTTTGTTTTTATTTCCATTACTTTAGGAGGTGGGTCAAAGAGGATCCTGCTTGATTTATGTCAAAAAGTGTACTGCCTATGTTTTCCTCTAGGGATTTTAAAGCTTCAGGCCTTACATTTAAGTCTTCAATTAATTTTCTATTTATTTTTGTGTGTGGTATTAGGAAGTGTTCTAGTTTCACTCCTTTACATGTAGCTGTCCAGTTTTCCCAGCACCACTGATTGAAGAGGCTGTTTTTTCTCCTTTGTATTTTCTCACCTCTTTTTCAAAGATAAGGTGCCTAGGTGCGTGGGTTTACCTCTGGGCTTTCTGTCTTGTTCAGTTGACCCATATTTCAGTTTTCTGCTAGTACTGTGCTGTCTTGATGACTGTCTTGATAGTCTGAAGAAGGTTGGTTCCTCCAGCTCCAGTTTTCTTTCTTAAGTTTGCTTTGGCTATTCAAAGTCATTTGTGTTTCCATACAAGTTGTAAATTTTTTAACTCTAATTCTGTGAACAATTTCATTCATGATTTGATAAAGATTACATTGAATCTGTAGATTGCTTTGGGTAGTATAGTCACTTTATAAGACTGATTCTTACAATCCAAGAACATGGCATATTTCTCCATCTGTTTGTGTCATCTTTGATTTCTTTCAACAGGTTCTTACAGTTTTATACATGCAGGTCTTTTGTCACATTATGTAAGTTTATTCTTAAACATTTTATTCTTTTTGTTACAATGGTGAATGAAATTATTTCCTTAATTTCTTTTTCTGACTTTTTGTTGTTAGGGTATAGGAATGCTAGGGATTTCTGTGTATTAATTTTGTATCCTGTGACTTTACTGAATTCATTGCTTAGCTCTAGTAATTTTCTGGTGGCAACTTTACAGTTTTCCACGTATAGTATCATGCCATCTGCAAACAGTAAGAGTTATACTTCTTCTTTTTCAATCTGGATTTCTTTTATTTCTTTTTCTTTGTGATTAACATGTCTAGGACTTCCAAATCTATGTTGACTAATAGTGATGAGAGTGGCACCCTTGTCTTGTTTTTGATGTTAGAGGAAATGCTTTCAGTTTTCCACCATTGAGAATGTTTGCTGTGGGTCTGCTGTATATGCCCTTTATTATATTGAGGTATTAAATGAGCATAGAAATGCTCATTTTCAGGAGCATTCTTATGATAAATGGGTGTTGAATGTTGTGAAAAGCTTTTTATGCATCTTGAAATGCATATGAGTATTTTTATTCCAGCTTTCTTTTGATTTCCATTTGCATGGAATATCTTTTTATATCCCCTCATTTTCAATCTATATGTATCTTTAGGTCTTAAGTGGGTCTCTTGTATGCAGCAGGTGTATGGTTCTTATTTCTGTATTCATACATACAGTCTGTGTGTTTTGATAGGGGCATTTAACTCATTTACATTTGAGGTCATTATCAATATGTATGTTCCTATTGCCATTTTCTTAATTATTCTGGGCTTGATTTTGTGTGTCTTTTTCATTTCTTGTGTTTCTTGCCTAGAGAAGTTTTTTCAGCATTTGTTGTAATGGTGCTGAATTCTCTCAGCTTTTGCTTGTCTGTAGTTTTTGATTTCTCCATCAAATCTGAGTGAGATCCTTGTTGTGTAGAGTCATTTTAGTTGTAAGTTTTTCTCTTTTATCACTTTTAATATATCCTGACACTTCCTTCTGGCCTACAGAATTTCTGGTTCTTTTATATGATGTTTTGCTTTTCCATTGCTACTTTTCCTCCTTATATTTAGTTTTTGTTAGTTTGATTAATACGTGTCTTGGTGTCTTTCTCCTAGGATTTATCCTGTTTAGGACTCTCTGTGCTTCCTGTACTTGGGTAGCTATTTCCTGTCAGATGTTAGGGAAATTTTCAACTATAATCTCTTCAAATATTTTTACAGACTCTTTCTCCTCTTCTTCTGAGACTTTATAATGCAAAAAAAGAAAGTAGCAGAACAATAAAAAAGAATAACAAATGTAATAAATTTAGAATGCTAACAGATATGCTAGGAAAAATATGAATTTGAAACAGGCACTGTAGCATAAAACCAAACTCCAAAAGCAAAGAAGAAAAAAATAATAATGATAAAACCAAAAGGGAGCAGAACAGGAACAAAGAATAAAAATAAAATGGACTTGGAAAATCAACAGATATATTAGAAAAAATATTTCTAATATATTAGAAAAAACAATACTATTATTGATGAAACAATCCTTGGAGGGTAAAGCTTTGCTCCAATAGAAAAGAGAGAGAGAGAGAGAAGTATATATATATATAAGTGTATGTATGTATGCATGTTGCTGTTTAGTCACTAAGTTGTGTCTAACTCTGTGACCCCATGGACTGTAGCCTGCCAGGCTCCTCTGTCCATGGGATTTTCCAGGCAAGCATACTGAATTTGGTTGCCCTTTCCTTCTCCTGGGGATTTTCTGGACCCAGATTTGAAATTTGAAACCATGTCTCCTACATTGAAAGTAACTTTTTGATCACTGAACCACTTGGGAAGCCTTTCTCTCTCTCTCTCTCTCTATATATATATATATATATATACACACACACACACACATATGTAATTAAAAAATAAGAGGGAGCAGAACAATAACAGAGTAAAAAATTAAGTTTAGAAAATTAAAAAAGAATAATAAAAATAAAAAGTTATATATGAAACAACTACTGGAGGGTAAAACCAACCTCTACTGGCAAAGAGTTAAAAAAAAAAAAAGAAAACAATAAAAAGGTAGAAAAATTGTTGGCTGTGAAGGGCAGTGCTTAGTTATGGAAGAACCCAGGATGTGGTGGGATTTAGGGAGAGGTGGAGTTTACCCAGAAATGAAGTCCTCATTCAGGATCCACAGCTCTGGAAAATGTCCTGGGCAGGAAAGGGGGGCAAGCTTGGGCTCTTCCCAGCTGAGGGGTCCTCTGGAGTACCTCAAACTTTGTGTGCCAAGGATTAAGCCCATCCATGTCCCCAGGAGGCTCCCTGGGCCTGAGTGGGTGAGGGAACGGAGGTGGTTCTCCGCTCTTCCACACCACAAGTTACCCTCCCCACACCAACCTGGCTCCTCCTCTACTTGCTCCTTGTAGCAGTAGCACCTATTCAGGCAGAGAGTGCCCTAGAGGACAGAGGGGCCCCTGGAGGGTGGAGCCCTCGGTGAGGGCTTGGCCCAGAGGGCAGAGGGGAGCCCAGGGGATGGAGGACTACACCCCAGTGGGTGGAGGACTGGGTCTGGAGGGTGGAGGGGGGCCCCCGTAAGACGGAGTGGAACCACAAATGGTGGAGGGCTCAGCCTGGAGGGAGGAAGGGACCTCAGAGGGAGGCGAGAGCCCTGGAGGGCAGAGGGGGCCCTGGAGGGTGCAAGGATGGGCCCAGAGCGATCCCAGAGGGTGGAGAGTGTCCCAGAAGTTGGTGGCCTCAGCTTGGGGTCAGAGGGCTCCTCGGGCCTGGTCAATGGGGGAATGGCAGGTGGTTCTCTGATCTTGAAATCCCGGAGGAAGCCTCCTCCACTAGCCTGGCTTTTCCTCCTCCTTCTTCCCTCTCACACCCCCAGGGCCTACCCAAGTGGAGGAAGCCCTGAAGAATGGAGTGTGCCCTGGAGGACTCCGCTGAGAGGGTGGAGATGGCCCTGGAGGACAGAGGGGCCCAGGAGGGCGGAGGACCAGGCTCTGGGCCCCCAGAAAGCTCCCCAGGGCCAAGTATACAGGGAACTCCAGGCACTTCCTTCAATGGGTCCTTCAATTCCCAAGGATTCCACCCCCTCCCAGCTAAGGTGAGGTACCATTCCTGGCTCCCAAAATGCTCCCCTTTCCCTCAGCCACCTCTCAGTCACACCAGTCCCCTCCACTTTGTCTTGACCGCCCACCCCCTGCTCCCCACTACCTGGTACCTGGTTGCCCAGGGGCTCCTCCCATGCTCTTGGTCACTGGAGGTCTCCCATCAGCATCTGGTGAGTAAGTATCTCAGGTATGAGAGACACTGGACTCCATGGCTTCCCTCTCCACTAGCTTGGCTCCCCCTTCTATTTTGCCTTATTAATAGTCACATATTTGAAACACTGAGAGTCAAACTTATTTTGATAGTTACAATATTTACTATATTGACAATTACAATATTTACTATAAACACCTTTTAGGTAAAACATACTGGAAGCAAAAAAAAAAAAAATTTCAAAAAATAACTTTTCCTTTATGGGTAGTTACTGACTACAGTTATTGTACAAACCGGAGCAGTTAAGCTCAAATTCTACAGCGAAATGTCTGTACTTGACTTTCCTCATCTCAGGGTCTGATCAGGAACACAGCCAGCAGGGAGTGTCAGTCTGAATTTACTCAGCCTCCTGGCTAGAATTAGTGTCCTTGAAAATTGGGGGTATGTTACCCAAAGGATACAACCATGAAGTTGGAAGATGAATAAGTTCTGGGGACCTAATGCACAGCCTTGTGATTGTAGTTAACAGTATTACATTATGTACCTAAAGTTTGCTAAGTGACTAGATCTTGAATGTTCTCATCATGAAAAAAAAAGAAAGAAATGGTAATTATATAATATAATGTGTTGACTATGTCAACAATGTTAAGTATGGCAGTACTTGTATTCAATACATAAATGTATCAAATCAATACAACTTAAATTTACATGTTATGTGTAAATTATAGCTTGATAAAAAGAAAAATCCTAACAAAGCATCTGACATAGTTAAAATAAAATGAGAGACAAATGCTTCATGCATGGGGGATTTAACCTATAAACCAGATAACTCTTCAGTATGGTGTGTCTCTCAATTAGAAATACATAATAAGAAAGAATGTTCTAAGTTATTATTGAGCATTGTTCAAAGAGCATTTGAATAATAGAGATTTTTATAGTTATTCCAGAAACAATGCTAAAATTAAGATTACTAAACTATATATGTTTAACCTTCTACTTTAAACAATCCAAACCATCTGCTTCTCTGCCAACTGTTAATCCACCATGACATTAGTTTCTGCTACTTAACCTCTAATCTTACTAGGTTGTAAAAATATCAGATTTTCTAATATTTGCTAATTCTTAGTGCCAGTGCCTGGCAGGTCATTCAAGAAATCTGATTTTAGTAACTTTTAGGTAAAGGACCATGAACAACAACAAAAGGACCTTATGTCAGGGGAAAATGTGCCATGCAATTTGTTGAAGGAATAGTTCCTGGTGGGTGATACGGCACTCATGATGAGTGTGCTAATGAAAGGTTGAACATTTGCATTCTGGATGGAGAGAATGAGGCCATAGATCTGTACACAGATTGTTAAGCCAAATTACATCATTCAATGTTCAGGAAAATGTTTTTAATTAGGTCTTGAATCTAAAAGAGATGTAAACAAGACCTCCTCAAGTTCTTACACCATTTGCTGTGGCTTTTGTATCCTTCAGTGTCCTGATCATTTCTGGATAGCAGCACTGAGGGAAAAACACTGAGTTGTAACATAAGTTGTAATTTTTTAAAAAAATTTTTATTTATTTATTTTTCATAAGTTGTAATTTATAGCTCAGCATTCAGAAAACTAAGATCATGGCATATGGTCCCATTACTTCATGGCAAATACATGGGGAAATAATGGGAAGAGTGGCAGACTTTATTTTGGGGAGCTCCAAAATCACTGCAGATGGTGACTACAGCCATTAAATTAAAAGACACTTACTCCTTAGAAGAAAAGTTATGACCAACCTGGACAACATATTAAAAAGCAGAGACATTACTTTATCAATAAAGGTCTGTCTAGTCAAGGCTATGGTTTTTCCAGTGGTCATGTATGGATGTGAGAGTTGGAGTATAAAGAAAGCTGAGCGCCAAAGAATTGATGCTTTTGAACTGTGGTGTTGGAGAAGACTCTTGAGAGTCCCTTGGACTGCAAGGAGATCCAATCAATCATCAGTCCTGGGTGTTCATTGGAAAGACTGATGCTGAAGCCGAAACTCCAATACTTTGGCCACTTGATGTGAAGAGATGACTCATTTGAAAAGACCCTGATGCTGGGAAAGATTGAAGTCAGGAGGAGAAGGGGATAACAGAGGATGAGATAGTTGGATGGCATCACCGACTCGATGGACATGAGTTTGAGTAAACTCTGGGAGTTGGTGATGGACAGGGAAGCCTGGAGTGCTGCAGTCCTTGGGGTCTCAAAGAGTTGGACATGACTGAGTGACTGAACTGAACTGTAATATAGATATTTAGGCAAGTGATGTCATAAAGGGAAATTTTCCTTCTATGTTTGAAAATATGTTGTGGCAACGAAGGGACACTTCCCACAAGTTTCAGATGAAGATCAGTTAAGATAATTATAACTTTCTTGAAATCATCATTGTCATCATCATCATCATCATCTTCATCAGTCAGGCAATTGTAAGGGAGGAAATCTTTCCATCTGTCTCTCTCTACTTAAGCTTACTGACGGAGGTCCTATAAATTAAACTGACAATAGATTAAGAGAAGGAAAGATATGCAAATTTATTAAATTTTAATTTTATATCCATGGGGGGCATTTTTTGGAAAGTGAATATCCAAATAAGTGAGATATGAGAGCTTACATATCATCTTAACAGGAGAAAGGGAGAGAACAAACACTACTTACCAGACAGCAAATGAATTTTAGATTCTTAGGAGAATAATGGGGGGTATGATAGATGATGACAATGTCTGTTTGAATGTGGTGGTGACTTCCTATCTCCTTTCCTGTGATGATTCAATCTTCCCTGTGACAAAACTCCCAGGAAGGAGATTTACTACAATTGAATGTTTTCTTTGAAGAAATTCTTTCTTTGTGTTTAAGTAGATAAGGGGAGCTCAAAGAAAGCTTTTTCCTGCATTTATTGATTATAAAATGTCTTCATTACACCAAAGTGGCATATTGTGATCTCCTATACAATCATTATTTTACCTTTTCTCAAAATTGAGATAACTTCTTTTTTTTCCATATAATAAATATAAAAAAAAATTCAGTCAAGCAATGACATTAAAAACATTTTAAACCAAGTACCTGGTTTGTTGACCTGTTAACTTTTCCAGTAGTCAATTTTCATCTTATTGGTCTGTCCTTCAACATAAAACAATCGAGTTAGATTTGAGAGTCAGTTTCTTTACCCAGGGCTTGGGTAAGAAACCATTTTGGTTCCAGTATTATCTACAAATAAGCAGAGACTAGCTGTTGACAGATAAGAACCTTCTTTCATCTCACATGCTTGGTCTAGCTCCAAGTTTTACGGAAGTAACTGATATCAAATCTCCCACACAGATGGCTGATGTACTTTAATGTTACAAATACCACTATTTTCATGGAGGGAAATTTCCAGTTAGCATTAGAAATTTTAAACAAACATTATCAGCAATGTAAAGATTTATTTTTAAAAAATGCTAATTGTAGCATTGTTATAATAGAAATACTGAAGTAACTGAAAAAAAAAAAAAGAGAGAGAGAGAAAAGACCAAAAAACAATCATTACATGGTTATATAATCATTATCATTAGTAATGATATTATGAAAATATAATAACAGTCATCCTACAAAATCCTACAAAAGAACTTTACACAGAAAATTATAAGATACTGATAAACGAAATCAAAGATGACATAAATAGATGGAGAGATAGTCCATGTTCCTGGGTAGGAAGAATCAATATTGTGAAAATGACTATACTACCAAAGGCAATACAAAAGACCCCAAACAGCCAACCAGTCCTGAGAAAGAAGAATGGAGCTGGAGGAATCAACCTTCCTGATTTCAGATTATACTACAAAGCTACAGTCATCAAGACAGTATGGTACTGGCACAAAAACAGAAATATAGACCAATGGAACAGGATAGAAAGCCCAGAAATAAACCCATGCACTGATGCATACCTTATTTTTGACAAAGGAGGCAAGAATATACAATGGGGCAAAGACAGCAACTTCAATAAATGTTGCTGGGAAAACTGGATAGCTACATGTAAAAGAATGAAATCAGAACACTTCCTAACACCATATACAAAGATAAACTCAAAATGGATTAAAGACCTAAATGTAAGACTGGAGACTATAAAACTCTTAGAGGAAAACATAAGCAGAACACTCAATGACATAAATCAAAGCAAGATCCTCTATGACCCACCTCCTAGAGTAATGGAAATAAAAATAAAAGTAAACAAGTGGGACCTTATTAAACTTAAAAGCTTTTGCATAGCAAAGGAAACTATAAACAAGGTGAAAAGAAAACCCTCAGAATAGGAGAAAATAATAGCAAATGAAACAACTGACAAAGGATTAATTTCCAAAATATACAAGTAGCTCATACAACTTAATGCCAGAAAGACAAACAACCCAGTCGAAAAGTGAGAAAAAGACCTAAAGAGACATTTCTCCAAAGAGGACATACAGATGGCTAACAAACACGTGAAAAGATGCTCAACATCGCTCATTATTAGAGAAATGCAAATCAATACCACAATGAGATATCACCTCACACCAGTCAGAACAGCCATCATCAAAAAGTCTACAAACAGTAAATGCTGGAGGAGGTGTGGAGAAAAGGGAACACTCTTGCACTGTTGGTGGGAATGCAAACTGATACAGCCACTATGGAAGATGGTATGGAGATTCCTTAAAAAACTAGGAATAAAACCACCATATGACCCAGCAATCCCACTCCTAGGCATATACCCTGAGGAAATCAGTGTTGAAAAAGACACATGTATCCCATTGTTCATTGCAGCACTATTTACAATAGCTAGAACATGGAAGCAACCTATATGTCCATCGACAGGTGACCGGATACAGAAGTTGTAGTATATATACACAATGGGATATTACTCAGCCATAAAAGGAACGCATTTAAGTTAGTTCTGATGAGGTAGATGAACCTAGAACCTATTACACAGAGTGAAATGAGTCAGAAAGAGAAAGATAAATATTGTATTCTAATGCATATATTTCTTTGGAGAAGGAAATGGCAACCCACTCCAGTATTCTTGCCTGGAGAATCCCAGGGATGGGGGAGCCTGGTGGGCTGCCATCTATGGGGTCGCACAGAGTCAGACACGACTGAAGCAACTTAGCAGCAGCAGCAGCAGCAGCAATGCATATATACAGAATCTAGAAAAATGGCCCTGAAGATTTTATTTACAGGGCAGCAGTGGAGAAACAGACATAGAGAATAGACTTATGGACATGGGGAGAGGGGAGGAGAGGGTGAGATGTAGGGAAAGAGTAACATGGAAGCTTACATTACTATATGTAAAATATATAGCCAGTGGCAATCTGCTGTATGGCTCAGGAAACTCAAACATGGGCTCTGTATCAAACTAGAGGAGTGGGATGGGGAGAGAGATGGGAGGGAGGTTCAAAAGGGAGGGATATATGTATACCTATGGCTGATTCACTTTGAGGTTTGATAGAAAACAACAAAATTCTGTAAAGCAATTATCCTTCAATAAAAAAATAAATTAAAAAAAGAGAAAATATAATAACGGTCATCCTAACTGGTTTGAGGTGAAATCTCATTGTGGTTTGATTTGCATTTCCCTAATGAGTAGTGATGGTGAGCGTCTTTTCACATAACTGTTGTCCATCTGTAAGACATCTTCAGAGAAATTTCTACTCAAATACTTTGCCTATTCTTTTATCGGGCTACTTATTTTTCATTATTATTTTTGCTATTGAGTTGTATGAGTTTATGTATTTTGAAAATTACCTTTTTATCAGATGCATAGTTTGCAAATATTTTTCCTTTTTTGTAGGTTATCTGTAGGTTGCCTTTTCCCTCTGTTGACTGTTATAACATAATGCCTATAGTTAACCAAAAGGTATTGTACACTTAAATTTTTGTTAAAAGTATAGATCTCATGTTAACACATGCAAACACACACCTACATGCAAACACCAAAAGGACGTAAAGAAATTTTGGAGGTGATGGTTGTTTTTATTAGCCCGATTGTGGGGATGGTATTGAGTATATATGTGTGCCTGCTAAGTTGCTTCAGTCGTGTCTGTCTCTTTGCGACCCCATGGACTTATGGACCCTATGAGGGTCCTCAGTCCCTGGGGATTCTCTGGACAAGAATACTGGAATATGTTGCCATGACCTCCTCCAGGGGATCTTCCAGATTCAGGGTTCAAACCCACATTATCTCTTACATCTCCTGTGTTGGCAGGTGGGTTCTTTACCACTAGTGCTATACTATATATAATATAGCACTATACAATTTATACACACACACACACACATATATATATCCACTCACCAAATTGTATATGATAATTATATTTGGATTTGTTTTATTCCAATTATCCCTCAATAAAGCTGGAAAAAAGAAAAAAAATAAGAAACTGATCTTTGAAAAACCCATTTAAAGGCATAGAAAGACATGTGCAAAGGAAGACCTCCTTTTGGAAATTTTTTTAACCCAAGGGGTACATATGTGTATTCACAGAGCAAAGACTATAAATATACATTAAAATACATAGAAATTGTTTCTGGGTAATAGGATTCTGGGATATTTAAATGTTTTCATTTTTTCTTATTTGTACTTTCTAGATTTTCTATGCCAAGCATATAATAACAATGATAAGAAAAACCCATGTTATCAAATATCTGACTTTAAAAGTACAAAGTGAGATGATAGTTCTGACTATAAGAGTAAATAGAATGCATTTTGTGCGCCTTTCAAATAAATGACAAACGAAGTTGTTGATAGGGAAGAGATGAAGTAGAGAGAGCAACCATGTGGAGAATATTGACAGGGAGGATTCTTCTAAAGAATAAAAATGACCCACATCAAGTGTGTAGTTTGAGATATTGGCTTTGAAGGCTAGTATCTTGTTCTTCTACACAGCACTGAGACTACTAAATGAAATTTCTTATAGCATGCATGTCAGCTCATTCAACAGTCATAGCCACCATCATTACATAATATTTTACACTAAAATCCACTTTCACTTATATACTATCTATTTCACAGGTGAAGAATGTCAGGTGCAGGAGGCTCATTGGCTAGCCTTCAGTAGTAGAATTAAGAGTGTTAGTCAGTCAGTCATATCCGACTCTTTGCAACACTATGGACTGTAGCCCACCAGGCTCCTCTATCCATAGGATTTTTCAAGCAAGTATTCTAGAGTGGGTTGCCATTTCCCCCTTCAGGAGATCTTCCCCACCCAGCAATTGAACCTGCATCTCCTGTGTCTCCTGCATTGCAGGTGGATTCTTTACCCTTTAAATCCTTGTCTTTCTCCTGACCAACTCATGCTAGTGTGAGCAGAGGGGACCCTAAAGAGGTTGAAGAAATTGGAGACCTTGGGTGTTACTACATCTCCATCACTGAATGTCTGGCTCCCAATGGGGACCTACTTAAGCATTTAGGGACTGATGAGTTCATTTGTGAGTAATAAATGGTTTATGGCACTGGTTCTCAAATCTCAGCAGGCAATAGGAGGAAGACATCCCAAGAGTCTCTGATTCAGCAGGTGTGAGCTGGGACCCAAGAATTTGTATCTCTAACAAGTTCTCAGGTGAAACGGATGTTCTTGGTTTGGAATCATGCTTTGAGAATTCCTCGTCTAGCACTGTGTTCCTTAAAGGATCAGCAGGAGTGGCATCTACCCAAGAGTTTGTTAGAAAGGCAGATTGTTGATTCCAGCTTGACAATCAGAATCTGCATTTACAAGATCATCAGATGATTATTATAGATGTGAAAGTTTGGGAAGCAGGGCTTTAGTACACAGGTTCTCAAATACGAGTTGGGTAAGCCATAAACCCAGAATGGGATGTGTGACAATCTTGCTGCAGATGTATTTTTCTCACAATTGTGATTGAAACATAAACTAGAATTTAGAAATTTCTGAACCAGAATTTGGGCTTTCCCAGTGACTCAATGCAGGATCTGCCTGCAATGCAGGAGCCACAGGAGACATGGGCTCGATCCCAGGATTGGGAAGATCCCCTGGAAGAGGAAATGGCAACCCACTCCAGTATTCTTGCCTGGAGAATCCCATGGACAGAGAAGCCTGATGGGCTATAGTCCACAGGGTCACAAAGAATCAGACACAACTGAAGCGACTTTGCACACACACACAAGGCCTGATACTTCCTGAGCTCTGCCAATGGCTAAGTTAAAACATCCTCAGTCCTGGTATTTGGAAAAAGAGAATTGGAACATATGAGTGTATAGTTTCTGAATTCAGCAGATCAATTTCATGTTGGATGAGAACTGAAGAAAAGTGGCTACTTGTTCTCTCCTCTTTTGCGTGAGAACTATAACGAAAAAGCTATTTCACTCTCCCAGCAACAATGGCTCAGAGTCAGCAGGCAGCTTATTGCCTGCCTTGAAATTATCACTGTGGCCAGCTTGCGCTCTGTGGCTCTGATGGGTGGTGTAGGGGAGGAAGTGGGGAACCAGATGGTGGAGATTGTATGTTAGGCCCTGGCACCTTCCTCCTTGTAATGTTAGTCTTGAAAAAACAACAGGAAGAAAAATTTCTTTTTTACTTACCTTGAATAATGTCCAGACTCTTCTATTTTTCTTACTCTTTCTCTGCAGTCTTGTCTTTTGAAGTATCAGACCACTAAGGAAAGGCATTTACATTTGATTTGATTTTCATAAATGGAAGAACAAACAGACATTTGTTTTATTTTTAACTTTATTTCTTTTCCTTTTAGGAGGGTTTCTTTTTGTGTGTTTGGAAGAGGACAAAATATTGAGAGTCTTGAAATCTCAAATTTCTGAGAAATAGGGATAGTCCCTGCCCTGTCTGACTCTGAAATCCTGACATTTTCTTGAAAGCAAAATGAACCCTAGATTTATTCTTTCATGTTTCAGCCTGATTTTTCCACACTCCACACACACACACACACACACACTCACATTCACACTAACATCTCTTCCTTTTCCCCTCCCCTGCCTTCTCTACCATGCCTATGCCCATCCTCTGGCAACTTGTCATTGGTGAAAGCATGAATCAGTGGTCAGATGTAACATCCTGCCCCGTTTTGTGGCCACTGTCAAACTTTGGTCAAGACACCCCAAGTGGAATTAAACTCAGGATCTGAGAAACAGAGTCACAGTGAGAGAATGGGAAATAATCTCATGAGAGAAATCAGGTAAGTCCTGACTCTGGGCACAGCCCTTCTTGGGAAAAGAGACAGGAAGAGGGAGGTGGGGTGTGTGCATTTGGAATGGTGAATCAGTTGTGCTTTAAGAAGGTTGAACTTAAAGACAGCATCTCCTAAGAACACACAGGAAGCTCCCAATCCACTTTCTCTTGGCCTACTTTGGAATTGTGGTAGGTTGCCAGATTTAGAAAATAAAAATACAAGATGCCAGTCAGATCTGAATTTCATAGAAACACACGCATTTTTGTTTTTTTTCAGTATAAGTATCCCTCTTGCAATATCTGGAGCACTATTGCACAGGTCATGTGCTGTGCATGGGTCATACTTAAACTGAAAAAGTTGTTGTTTATCTGAAATTCAAATTTAACTGTGCATCCTGTCTTTTATCCAGCAACCTGGGTCTGTGATCACTTGAATCTTTCTACATCTTTTTCTTCATCTGAGTAGAGGGCTTATCTTGCCATTCATTGACTTCATGGGATCAGAGTGAAAATAAACACCCAAGTTCTTACAAATTGTTGAAGCAAAATAATTCACTCAAGTGTTTTTAACTTAAGTAGTGCCTTTTGTGGGTGATTTTTATCCCTGTCCTTATCAAACACTTCCCTCTTTCTCATAGGTGAATAATTTTTTCTTTGCCTAAGATATATAGACACACTTCTTTTTGTTGTTGTTGGAATGACTTTTATTTTATTCTTTATTGGAATATACTTGCTTTACAAGACATGTCTTTTTTATCCATTCGTCTGTGGTCTTAGATTGTTTCCAAACAAGATATATCAAGTGTTGGCAAGGGTGTAGAGAAAAAGAAAGACTTGTATACTGTTGATGGTTCAGTCACTGTGGAAAATAATTTAAATAATTAAAAAATGCAACTATCATATGATCAGGCATTCTTGCTTCTGGGTACATATGCAAAAGAAATGAAACCAGGATCCTCCTATGTTTGTTGTAACATTATTCACAACAGCCAAGACATAAAAATAACCTAAGTATTGAGCAACGGATCAATGGATAAAGATTGTCTTTTCTTTTTTCTCTTGTTTTTCTTGGTAATAGCCATACTAATGAGGTGATATCTCATGTGGTTTGATTGATTTGTATTTCTCTGATAGTTAATGATTGTTGCTGTTCAGTCTCTAAGTTGTGTCTGACTCTTTGTGACACCATGCACTGCAGCATCCAGGCTTCCCTGTCCTTCACTGTCTCCCAGAGTTTGCTCAGACTCACATCCATTGAGTTAATGAGCCATCCAACCATCTCATCCTCTGTTGCCCCATTTTCCTCTTGCCTTCAATTTTTCCCAGCGTCAGGGTCTTTTCCAAAGAGCTGTTGTTGGCCATTTGGATGTGATCTGTAATACAGGTAGATTGATCTGGCCTTGCGGCACTCAACATATTGCTCCTGTGTTCCAATGAGTATATCCGTTTCCCACTAGCTAACATCTAAACTGTGGAACATTTGTTTTAGAATTTAAAGTCCTATATATTGTTTTAATCACTCCCTCCTTGTTCTCTTCTCCCTTTGGGCATTGCCTCACTGTCTTGCTTAGCAACCAGCCTCCAATTAAGTACTTTCTACTTACTAATGGAGTCTCTCCAAGGCAATTTTTACTTTGAATATATCTTTACAGCCCCTATAACTGTCTAGAATGTAGAGAAAAATAGAAATCTAAAGAATGTGTACTTAGTTAGTTAAATATACCTTTTTCCCCCTTCTGTCATAAATATGTTGTATGGATTTTGTCAATCTGGTCTCTTGGCCAATTTGAGTTGAAGTGTGCCTTGGCTGTCAGAATTCTTGCTCCAAGGTTCATTTTCAACCACTTTTTATTTGCCAAAATATAATATTCCCTCTACAGTGCTGTGGCCAGATATTACATCTTCCTGATCTTTACCAGAAATTATTCTTTCACTATTCAATGACTTGTAAATGGTTCATACACACTGATGATTCTAAACGCATCGTGTTCTGTCATGGTTATATGGGTGAAAGACTTTTAGATAATGTATTCTCTGGTCATGAGGATAGTACTCTTAAACTTTGAAAATCCCTGAAATTCTTGCTAATGATCTGCAGAAAGAAGGCTCTCAATAAATGTTTTCTGGCTAGTGGGAAGAAGCATGTGCGCTCATTGGAGAAAAGCAGAGATTAAAATTGTCCTCTTCAGATTACTGAGACTTAAAGGAGCTTTCCATTTTTAGCTGTCTTCCTATCTGTATTGATTTTTAAAATATCCAATCTTATCTGTTACCGTGTTCTGATAAGGTTGGTGGTCTCTTTCAAAACAGTCAAGAATTGTGCTTACTTTACAAACATGAAAGCATCATGAGGATGCTGATTCAGTTCAACCATGTTGTAAACGAAGCCAGTTAGACTCAAAGAGATGAAAGTGTCTTGGTTTGCTTACCCTCGTCATTGCAAAAACCCCTTCTTATTCTACTCTTCATGGGATGGCAAAGAGTCAGACACAACTGAGCAACTAACACACACACATATATTCTACCCTTTAGCCACTGCTTTCTGCTTAGGATCCTATTCCCACCTTCTGGAGAAACCTATCAGCTAGATTTCAGATCTATTTTAAAGTTCAGGAAGATGTGAAGAGGAAGTAGACAGATGTTATCTTAGGATTTCTCATGGTTGTCATCTGTGAATGATGCCTCCACAGTAAGAGGCATCCTTAAGAGGCATCCAGTAAGAGGCATCTAGGCCCTCCTGCATGCCCACAAATGTCAAGGCAACCAGATTCTCTAGTATTCAAGGAACTCACAGGACTGAGTGAAGTATTCAACTTGCATTGATAGTAGAGACTAATAATTATTTCAGGCTTGCTCTCTGCTCTATACACCATTAAGAAGTTCATAAGATTATCTCATTATTTTTCCATACTAAGTGGTTATTTTTATCCTTAGGTATGGTTTCACTGGAAAAATACAATATTAAGTATAAAAGTGTTGGATTTTTGAATACATTTATTAATTGATGATGGGAGGTTATTTTATTTTCAGTAAGTAAAATATGGGTAATTTCTGTCTAGAGTACTCTTTGCCTTGGTGAACTTCAAACGGCAGGTTAGCAGCACTGCTTGCAGTTCATACAACTGGATAAAGGAGAAATGAATACTTTATAACAAATAATTCACCTGAGAAATCATGAAGCTAGATTAAGCTTATATTTGATAATTGTCCTATTTTTCTTGTGATCCTGAATAAGCTCCTTGGTTTCTATGATTGCATAACTGTATCTCCACTGTGAGGGTAATAATATTGCCAGATCCTAGATTTAGTTGTGATGATAAAATGAAACAATGTATATGTGTTAGTGGGCTTCCCTGATAGTTCAGTTGGTAAAGAATCCGCCTGCAATGCAGGAAACTCCAGTTTTGATTCCTGGGTGGGGAAGATCCCCTGGAGAAGGGATAGGCTACCCACTCCAGTATTCTTAGACTACCGTTATGGATCAGCTGGTAAAGAATCTGCCTGCAAGCAGGAGACTTGGGTTCAATCCCTGGGCTGGGAAGATACCATGGAGAAGTGAAAAGCTACCTACTCCATTATTCTTTCCTGGAGAATTCCATGGACTGTACAGTTCATGGGGTCTCAAAGAGTTGGACACGACTGACCAACTTTCACTTTCACTTTTCATATATGTTAGCAGGAACATCAGTTCAGGTTAGTCTCTCAGTTGTGTCCAGCTCTTTTTAGCAGAAACATAGTAGCTGATTAATGAATGATACCTATTATTTAATTCCATTAGTACTGAAGTCAACTTTATTTTCAGATTCTTGAGTTACAGTGCATTTTGTCTCAGTGAATTACTCATAGAAATTATTTAATTCACAACGAACCCCATTCAATGCACTGCAGTTATGATTGAGAACAAGACGGAAGAAATTCTACCTCATGGAACTTGTTCTAGCAGGAGAAATGGGTTACAATTTTATAAATCATGCACTTCAGGGAGTTATAAGCACTATGAATGAAATATAGCAAAGAGAGCAGTATGATGTCATGGAGCGCTAATATTAGAGAGGCATGGGTAACTGGGAATAAGCAGATTAGGCAAAAATCTGTGGGATTAGCTTCCAGACAGAGAGACCATGTGTAAAGGCCCTGAGGAGAGTCAGAGTATGGTGTGTAATGGGATGAGGAGGGCAGGGGACATGAGGTTAATAGGGTCACCACTTGGTCACTTCATATTTTACAACTGCTTGTCCTGGGCTTTTTTTCTCTGAGTGTTATTGAGATATAGTTGATATGCAAAATTCATATATTTAAAGTATGTATTTTTAAATTGATACATATTTACACTTCTGTGATATCATCACCACAATTAAGGTACTAATATCTTAATTAGTGGAGATAATTAAGAGTGAAATAGAGGAGAGTGAAAAAGCTGGCTTAAAACTCCACATTCAGAAAACTAAGATCATGGCATCTGGTCCCATCACTTCATGGCAAACTGATGGGAAACAAGGGAAACAGTGAAAGACTAGTTTTTTGTGCTCCAAAATCATTGCAGATGGTGACTGTAGCCATGAAATTAAAAGACGCTTGCCCCTTGGAAGAAAAATTATGAACAACATAGACAGCATATTAAGAAGAAGAGACATTACCTTGCCAAGCTAAGGTTTTTCCAGTAGTCATGTATGGATGTGAGAGTTGGACCATAAAGAAGGCTGAGCGTCAAAGAATCTATGCTTTTGAACTGTGGTGTTGGAGAAGACTCTTGACAGTCCCTTGGACTGCAAGGAGATCCAACAAGTCAATCTTAAAGGAAATCAGTCCTGAATATTGATTGACTGGAAGGACTGATGCTGAAGCTGAAACTCTTATACTTTGCCCAAATGATGCAAAGAACTGACTCATTTGAAAAGACCCTGATGTTGAAAAAGACTGAAGGCAGGAGAAGAAGGGAACAACAGAGGATGAGATGGCTGGATGGCATCACTGACTCAATGGACAATAGTTTGAGCAAGCTCCAGGAGTTAGTAATGGACAGGAAGGCCTAGCGTTCTGCAGTCCATGGGTCACAAAAAGTCGAACACAACTGAGTGACTGAACTGACTGAACCATCACCTCCAGTTTCCTTGTTTAGTGTGTGTGTGTATTTTGTGTCTGAGTTAAGAACACTTAACATGAGATCTTAATATATTTTAAAATGCACAATAACTTATTATTAACTATAGGCACTATGTTGTGCTGCATATTCTGGAACTAATTTATATGATATAACAGAAACATGATATTATTGAGCAGCAATTCCCCCTTTCCCTATCTCCCCAGCCCTTTGCAACAACCACTCTACTTTACGTTTCTATGAGTTCAACTATTTTCCTTTTTTAAAAAATTTAAAACTTACTTAGTTTTCATTGAAGAATAATGCTTTACAATATTGGTTTGATTTCTGCCATACATGACGTAGCCATAGGTATACATATGCCCCCTCCTTGAACCACTCTCCCACCTCCCAGCCTTTCCCACCCCTCTAGGTTGTTACAGATCCCCAGTTAGAGCCTTGAGTCATAAAGCAAATTTCCATTTGCTATATATTTTACATATGGTTGTGTATATGCTTCCATGCTACAATTATTTTCAGCTTCACATAAAATTGAAATCACGCAGTATTTGTTCTTCTGTGACTGGATTATTTTACTTAAGCATAATATACTCAAGATTCATCCATGTTGTTGTAAAAGGTAAAATACTTTCTTTTTATGGCTAAATGATTTTAGATAGTATGTATATGCTACATGCCACATTTTCTTTATTCATCTGTGAATGGGCATTTGTGTCGTTTCCATATCTTATTTATTGTGAATAATGCTGCAGTAAACATGGGAAGGCAGACATCTCTTTGAGACCCTGATTTTGATTTCTTTTTTTTTAATATCCTAATATATTTATTTCAACTTGCTTTTGTGATTAATTGGATTTTGATTTCTTTGGACATATGCTCAGAAGCAAAATCACAGAAATAATTATTTTGTTTTTAATTTTTTTTTAAATAATATATTTTATTTAACACAATTTGTTCAAAATATTATCATTTCATTGTTTAATTACTACAAACATATTAATGAGATTTACACATTCTTCTTTCCATACTGTCTTCAAAATCTAGTATGTATTTACAGCTAAGCACAGCTTAATTTGAAATATAGTTATATTTTAATTGTTCAATAATTCTTGGCTGCCATATTATGCAGCATATCTATAGAACTTTTCATCTCACTTCATCCTGCCTTTTCTCTGAGATTTGTTTCTTAATTAATAAAGATATGTAGAGATTTCAGCATAGTCAGAGTATGGATTTTTTGTTTTTAATTTTTTTGAGAAGTCATCATACCGTTTTCCATAGTGCCTGCATAATTTGCCTACCTACCAATTTCTCCACATCATTGCCAATATCTGCAGATATATATATCGGCTTCCCTGGTAACTCAGTTGGTAACAAATCCACCTGTAATGCAGGAGACCCCGGTTCACTTCCTGGGTCGGGACGATCAGCTGGAGAAAGGATAGGCTACCCACTCCAATATTCTTGGGCTTCCCTGGTGGCTCAGAGGGTAAAGAATCTGCCTGCATTGCAGGAGACCTGGTTTGATCCCAGGATTGGCAAGATCCCCTGGAGGAGGGTATGGCAGCCTACTCCAGTATTCTTGCCTGGAGAATCCCCACAGCCTGAGGAGCCTGGAGGGCTACAGTCCATGGGGTCATAAAGAGTCAGACATGCCTCAGCTATAAAACAACACACACATGCAATATATTTTTGATAACAGCCATGCCATTTTAATAGGTGTGAGATGATATAACTTAATGTGATTTTGATCTGCACTTCACTGATAACTTTGTTGAACATTTCCAGGCAGCTGTTGGCTGTTGGTATACCTTCTGTGGTGATGAAGGTAAAATGAAACAGTTGTGCTCAAAGAGTTGAATTCACATATGCCATGATGAAAAATGCTTCCCTCTTTTAAGGTCAGTCAGAATTTATGGGAAGCCTATACGAGACAGCACTCTTGGCCTTAAAAAAATAATAACATAGAGGAGGGATTACAGTGGGTGCCGACTAAAAAGTTGATAAGCCCCTTGAACAAATACTGTACTTAATAGCTGTTCTGTACTTAAAAAAATTAGAAATTATATAGCTGAGAGATGATAAAAGCTTTTCAAGGTCACTTCTGCTATAAGATGATGAAACTACAGTGTACAAATGGTGATTTAACTAACACATGTATATGTTGTGAAATGATTACCAGGATATATCAGTAATTCCTGATGTCAAGTCATGTGTCATTTCCACTATACCACAACAACCTCTTTTTTTTTCAGAAAGGGCAGATGTTAATGTATTCTTCATAGAAGCCCAAATAGTGTGCAATAGAAATAAGAGGAAGGGATGAATAGAATTCTGATTTGGACTGGCAGGGACGTAGGGCATGTTTGAAGAATTGCAGCTTGGATTGTTCTGCAAATGTTAGGCAGGCTGAACAAAGTGGAAAAGACTACAAACTAAAGGGACAATGTGTGAAAATGTGTAAGAGTTTGAAGTACGTGGTGTTTCAGGAAGTACAATTGTCAAATATTAGAGCATATTGTTCAAGGATAATCCCAATAGGAGAAGAATTTGAAAATGAGATTTGTCATTTGATGATAAAAAGTCTTCAAAGGCATCCAGGGAGTGATAATGCAATGAACATTTGTGAGTGGAGAAAGATGTAATGTGGCTTATATGTTAAGAGAACTGTCTGTCCTTAGTGTGTAAGGTGAAATGGAGAAAAATGGACAAAGTTAAGAAGCTCTAAAAAATACATGAATTAAAAGGAAATGAAGAGCTGAAATTCAGCAGGAACAACCAAAATGGAAAAAAAGAGGTTTGGTGAAAGTAAATGCACTTTATTTTGGTGTTTGTCAGTCATTTAGATCACAAATGTGGCATGAGAGAAGGAAAAAGTTATTCCCCTGAATGACATATCAGTCTCTTCCTGGCCTCTCCTGAGGACCTCTCCATTATTAGAGACTCTTGGGATATGCTGCACATATTTGGAGATGAAGGAGACACAGAAACAAGGAGAGCAGTGATGAATATTAGGCGAGGTGGTACTTCCCAACTTCCTCCTGTAACTGTCAAATAAATCCCCATCAAATCTGCCAGAAAGAGGAAACAGAAATGATAAGAATCAGACTCAGCTCTCCCTCTTTCCTTTGTCTGTGATAACACTTTTTTATTCTCCAAACTCAGCCGTTACCCCATTTTCACGGAATGAAAGAGCCGTTAGACCTGTACCAAAGATTTTCCAGACTTCACTCTCAGACACTCTAATGCAATGGCATTGAGGGGGAAGGGAGAGAACATTTATCAAGCAACCGAACAAGTGCCAAAATATTGTATAGTTGGGCTAAATCATCACAATGATACCACAAAGGAGATACTGCTATCCCCATTTTGATATGTTTTGAAATTAAGGGTGCAAGGGTTTCAGTCTCTCAGTTAGAAGGGGTGGTTTAAGTCATCAAACATGTAGCCAGCAAGACTCCAAAGGCCACAATCTTTGTTTGATTACTTGAGAGAGGTTTTCTATAAGGCTTCCCTTCTTTTCAAGAAGAGGGTACTTTGGACCTTCTGGAACATGGAAGGTGGGAAGCCTGCCGGTGGTTCTCAGAGGAGTATGAGGGGATGACATGAAGCCCTCTGCCTGTTGCTTGTCTATTGGGTTCAGCATTAAATGGATAATAAGAACTGTTTCCTTCTGGAAATCTATAGCTGACACATACATTATATTTAGAAAGTGTGAATCTTCTCTCCATCTATCCAATGATAGGGTTCAGGACGTACTGCCCTTAAATATGGTGCCTTGGTGTATTGACTATCTCAAGCTGAAGGAATTCAAGGACAGCAGAAGCAGGATGGTTATTCTGATTTCCCAAAACTTGCCTTTCTTCCCTGAAAGCAGGAGATGGATCCCTTATGTGAAAGGTGCTCTCCTTGTTCCAAGAGGAAGAGAGACATTTCTATCACCAGAGACAAGGAATTTAGGGTCAAGAAAGCTATGCTAATAAAACTTGTTACACCCTTATTAGCTCTAGATCAATCCCTCCGCCTTGTCAATGCTTTCCAAGCTTGTTGTGCCTTTGTCTCAAAGATATACAAGCTTCCTTTCCTGGTCACTTCTGGTCTTCTTTCTCAAGTGAAGGTTCTCACATGCATGAAAAATTCAATAAAATTTGTATGTTTTTCTCCTGTTAGTTTGCCTCATATCAGTTTAATTTTTAGGCCCAGCTGGAGACCTAAAGAAATTAGGGGAAGACTTTTTCTCCTCTGCATCATCTATCTACTTCAAGTTTGTATCTATATATGTACACAGCATGCAAACAAGCCATTATTGACTAAAAATAATGAAATTTCTGAATAGTGCATGGAAACTTTAAAATTATAGATTAATAGCTTTATTGTTCTTGATCATCTTAAATATTTATTTATTTATTTATTTTTTCAGTGGGTTTTGTCATACATTGACATGAATCAGCAATAGATTTACACGTATTCCCCATCCCAATCCCCCCTCCCACCTCCCTCTCCACCCGATTCCTCTGGGTCTTCCCAGTGCACCAGGCCCGAGCACTTGTCTCATGCATCCCACCTGGGCTGGTGACCTGTTTCACCATAGATAATATACATGCTGTTCTTTTGAAACATCCCACCCTCACCTTCTCCCACAGAGTTCAAAAGTCTGTTCTGTACTTCTGTGTCTCTTTTTCTGTTTTGCATAAAGGGTTGTCGTTACCATCTTTCTAAATTCCATATATGTGTGTTAGTATGCTGTAATGTTCTTTATCTTTCTGGCTTACTTCACTCTGTATAATGGGCTCCAGTTTCATCCATCTCATTAGGACTGGTTCAAATGAATTCTTTTTAATGGCTGAGTAATATTCCATGGTGTATATGTACCACAGCTTCCTTATCCATTCATCTGCTGATGGGCATCTAGGTTGCTTCCATGTCCTGGCTACTATAAACAGTGCTGCGATGAACATTGGGGTGCACGTGTCTCTTTCAGATCTGGTTTCCTCAGTGTGTATGCCCAGCAGTGGGATTGCTGGGTCATATGGCAGTTCTAGTTCCAGTTTTTAAAGAAATCTCTGCACTGTTCTCCATAGCGGCTGTACTAGTTTGCATTCCCACCAACAGTGTAAGAGGGTTCCCTTTTCTCCACACCCTCTCCAGCATTTATTGCTTGTAGACTTTTGGATAGCAGCCATCCTGACTGGCGTGTAATGGTACCTCATTGTGGTTTTGATTTGCATTTCTCTGATAATGAGTGATGTTGAGCATCTTTTCATGTGTTTGTTAGTCATCTGTATGTCTTCTTTGGAGAAATGTCTGTTTAGTTCTTTGGCCCGTTTTTTGATTGGGTCATTTATTTTTCTGGAATTGAGCTGCAGGAGTTGCTTGTATATTTTTGAGACTAATCCTTTGTCTGTTGCTTCATTTGCTAATATTTTCTCCCAATCTGAGGGCTGTCTTTTCACCTTACTTATAGTTTCCTTTGTAGTGCAAAAGCTTTTAAGTTTCATTAGGTCCCATTTGTTTAGTTTTGCTTTTATTTCCAATATTCTGGGAGGTGGGTCATAGAGGATCCTGCTGTGATTTATGTCGGAGAGTGTTTTGCCTATATTCTCCTCTAGGAGTTTTATAGTTTCTGGTCTTACATTTAGATCTTTAATCCATTTTGAGTTTATTTTTGTGTATGGTGTTAGAAAGTGTTCTAGTTTCATTGTTTTACAAGTGGCTGACCAGTTTTCCCAGCACCACTTGTTAAAGAGGTTGTCTTTTTTCCATTGTATATCCTTGCCTCCTTTGTCAAAGATAAGGTGTCCATAAGTTCGTGGATTTATCTCTGGGCTTTCTATTCTGTTCCATTGATCTATATTTCTGTATTTGTGCCAGTACCATACTCTCTTGATGACTGTGGCTTTGTAGTATAGTCTGAAGTCAGGCAGCATCTTAAATATTTTATGATCTCTATATGACTCAGCCTTTCAAAGATGATAGTTTAAAGGAAAATTCAATAACAGAAAATCTATATTTCCTCTGGTGGAATTAGACCCAGCCCATATTTCCTCAGGCAATATGGATTTAGAACTTACATTTTGGACAGAATTTTATAATCAGATCTCCATAATTGTTTATGAAGAATTCTTACATTCCTGCTCAGGGCTAAAGTAACCAAATTAAAAGCTTGGATATTCCCCAGAGAATAAGGCTTTAGTATGCCTCTGTATTCAGAAAGGGGAGGTAGTAAATTGACTAAAGAAAAGGAAAAAGTACCTTAAGAGGAAATTTATTTACCATCTCACCATTGTGCCCTTACTTTTAAAATTGTGTTCAGCGCCAAGTGCTTAGCCAGGCATCAGAGACTGAAGTACCTGACTTTGAAGCAGATGAATTTTTCATGTGTAGATGATCATGTGGTTTTTTCTTTTTATTCTCATTAGTTAATAATTAAGTGTAGAATTTGATGACTTAGTGGTGCTTTTCTGCTTTCCAAAAAGTAGAAAGAATGTGTTAAAGATTTTCAAGACAAACTACTCTTTGTGACCATTGAAAAGTATTTTGCATTGTTATTTTCATCTAGGTTCTAATAAAGTGGCAGGTGCTTTAAAAGCAGCAAAAGGAACAAAGGAATCACCACTAACAGGAAGACTAAGGAGTGGTATCTTGTTGTTTAGTCACTAAGCGGTGTCTGACTCTTTTGTGACTTCGTGGACTGTAGCCCGCCAGTCTCCTCTGTCCTTGAGATTTGCCAGGCAAGAATATTGGAGTTAGTTGCCCTTCCTTTTCCAGGGGGTCTTCCCAACTTGAGAATCAAACCCACATTTCCTACATTGACAGGCAGAGTCTTTACCACTGAGCCATCTATGTAAGACCATTCTCATTATGTTTTCTCCTTCCTCCCTAATTCCCAATCTCACTCCTCTTCCCATAAGTACTAATTTTAATTTATTTCATGTGTAGCCTTAGAGTGTTTGGATCTGAGTCTTTGAAATGTTAATAGATGCAAACAATAACTTAGTATCAACTTAGTCCGTTTTCTTCTATACTCATCAATATCTTTGAGATCTATATTTATTAGAGTATCTGCCTTGTAACCTCTTATCTGAGCTTGCTTCACACCATCCATTCATTGCCAACCTGCCTACCAAAGTCCTGCTGTGGATATCTAAAACATACCTCTTATATCCCTTTGGAAGGAGTGACCTGGAATATACCCCATTTCTTTACCGGGAGGCTACACCTTCTACTCTCCCTTTCTGGAGTTTTTGGATCTTCACATCTGTTCCTATACTTGAAAAATGCATGTTTTCTAATTTTGCCATATATTTTAAACGTAAATTTGTAACCAATTGTTATTTTAATTTTCATTTCTCTGGTTGTTCATTGGTGATTTTGTGTATCTATTCAGATGCTTCTTAGGCTCTGAAGCTTCTTTTAAATGTTTACTGTCCAAATCCTCTGCTCCCAGAGCAGCAAGCTGAGTTCCCTGTGCTACATAGCTGCTTCCCACTAGCCAGCTTTTTACATATGGTGCTCTGTGATGACCTAGAGGGCTGGGAATTGAGGAGTTGGGTGGGAGGGAGGCTCAACAGGGAAAGGATGTGTGTGTTCTTACGGCTTATTCACGTTGTGCAGCAGAAATCAACACAGTATTGTAAAGCTATTGTCCTCCAGTCAGAAATAAATTAAAGCAAAATAAAATACCCAAACAAACAGAAACTTTTTTGCTCATCTTTTCCTCCCTCTTTGGTTTCTTGAATTCTTGTGGATTAACAAACACCTTTTGAATATTGTAGACTCACCTCTTGAGTGTTAGCCAGGTTAAAGAAAAAAGTAATGACACTTGTTAAAGATGGCAAGGAAGACTTGATTTTATAGCTGGGGAGAGAGATGAGGCTGAAAGAAATTTACAGTCAAGGAACAGGGTAGGGGTCAGTGGATGAAAATTTACTAAGAGGAAATAGGGTTAAAAGTGGTTCTGGCTCAACTGACCTAACAGAACTCTTGTTGAAGACAGGCCATGATGATCAGAAATCTCTTGGTGGATAGTGGAGAACAAGGAGCTTGGTGGGGTTCTGGTTAAAGCACCTTGGCAGGATTTTTACTAAAACTGGATTTTATGGAGAAGTGCACAGACAAGCCTAGGAAGAGGTTCAGGAGACTGATTCAAGTTTGCTAGCCATAACAAATACCTAATCTTACTAGGCATCCATCTACTTGCTACATTTTTATTTATTAATACCTGAAGTCCTAAATGTTGATGTAATAAAATTTGTCAAGTTTTTGCCTCATGATTTGTGGTTTGGTTCTTTTAAGATAAATTTCCTTTAATTGATTTCTGTATTAAGGCAAAATTTGCATATGGCAAAATGAGCAAATTTTAAGTGCAACACTTGTTGAGTTTTACAAATGTGTATACCTATGGAACGTGGTATATATCTATAGAATATGTGTATAGTCATAGAACATGTGTATACCTATAGAACACACCAATCATGACATAATTTTTCATCATCCCAGAAATTTTCCTCATGCCTCTTCTCAATCACCTCAAAGTACTCTTCTATTCCCATGTTTTTTTTTTTTTTTTTTGCAAATGAGCTAATAAAATATGTACTTTTTTTTTTGCTTGCTTTTCAGTCAACATTAATGAAAAGATTCATCCATACTGTTGCATGTGACAAAAGTTCATTCTTTTTTGTTACTGAATATTCCAGAGTCTGTTTAGGTGCAAATACACAAGAATATGATTATGCATTCTTCTATCCATAGTATTTGAGTTACTTCCTATTTTGGGCTATAATGAACAAAGCTACTATAAATATTCATGTTTAAATACTTTTGTGGATAGATGTTTTCTTTTCTCTTGGGTAATTCCTTAGGAAGAAGTTTTCTCCCATTTTTATGTAGCAAAGCTATTACTCTGAATTTTTTTGTACTGATTTTCTTCATTAGATCTTTGATCTCTATTAGTATGTGGATTAAGTTAGGGATTTTGCTTTTTTTTCTCTCAAAAAAATGACCCAGATTTTGCAACTTCAATTACTAGAAGATATATTCTTTTCCCATTGAACTATAATTACTTCTATATTATATATGGAGTGTCTACATATGGTTGGTTTATGTCTTGTATTCCTTTACTAGCAGCATATAGATTTTATTATTATGACTTTGTAGTACGTCTTGATATCTGGTGTGATGTTATTCTCTATGACATCACAGAGGCTTGATATAATAAATATAAACCATAGTAGAATGATTTTAGTAGGATGGGTTTTAAATGTAAAGACTTTGGTACCTACAAAATCACTGGATTGGCTCTAGTTTTGGCTTTCAGCCTGGGCCTCTTTTTTTTTTTTTTTTTTTTTAATTTTTTTATTAGTTGGAGGCTAATTACTTCACAACATTTCAGTGGGTTTTGTCATACATTGATATGAATCAGCCATAGATTTACACTTATTCCCCATCCCGATCCCCCCTCCCACCTCCCTCTCCACCCGATTCCTCTGGGTCTTCCCAGTGCACCAGGCCGGAGCACTTGTCTCATGCATCCCACCTGGGCTGGTGATCTGTTTCACCATAGATACTATACATGCTGTTCTTTTGAAACATCCCACCCTCTCCTTCTCCCACAGAGTTCAAAAGTCTGTTCTGTATTTCTGTGTCTCTTTTTCTGTTTTGCATATAGGGTTATCGTTACCATCTTTCTAAATTCCATATATATGTGTTAGTATGCTGTAATGTTCTTTATCTTTCTGGCTTACTTCACTCTGTATAAGGGGCTCCAGTTTCATCCATCTGATTAGAACTGGTTCAAATGAATTCTTTTTAATGGCTGAGTAAAATTCCATGGTGTATATGTACCACAGCTTCCTTATCCATTCATCTGCTGATGGGCATCTAGGTTGCTTCCATGTCCTGGCTATTATAAACAGTGCTGCAATGAACATTGGGGTGCATGTGTCTCTTTCAGATCTGGTTTCCTCAGTGTGTATGCAGCCTGGGCCTCTTTATAAACATATCTTTATGCTACAAAATTGACCAAGCTACCCTGCCTAAGCGGTTTCTAGGGTGATTCTATATTAAAAATTTCCCTACCAGTACTGTTTATGAGGCTTAAGAATGGACACCAGAAGGCTGATGCACAAAAACTTCTTGTCTGTGAACCTGACTTTTGGAGGAAGAACCACAAAAAGGCTTCTTCACACTTTCAGCAGCATATAATTTGCAGCTTCAATATTGGTGGCAAATGATTCTGAGGAAGGCAGTCATCACTTTCCTTTTTCCAGAAAGAAGATGGAATAGATGTTAACAATGCCCATTAACTATGCTCAGAACATGTCCTCTTTATTCCTCACTTCAAAATTGATTTAACTTTTTGAGGACTTTTACCTCTCATATTTATTAAAAACTAAATTAGTTGAGTTAATCAAAAGTGTCAGCTTGAATTTTGATTGGGAAAGCATTGGATATATAGATTAATTTCAGTACAAAAAGCTATGTTGATGCAACCACTATTCCAGTCAAAACAGTTGTGTATAACTCTATTCAAAATTTTAGTGTATTTTAAAAGAGTTGTAATTTTTTTTTTTTTTTGATTCTTTGCTTAGGTTGATTTCTAAGTACTATTTATAATACCAAATAAAGTACATTATTCTCTAGCCTAGTGTTGTTGAAATGTTATTGAATTTTGTAAGATCGTTTTGTGTCTACCAGTCTTGTTAAATTTGTTATTTAATGGTTTGTTAAGTTAATGCTACTGGGTTTTACATATAATTAACATATAAACTACAAAAAATACTTTTCTATTTCTTTTCATTTTTTACAACTCCTGCCTTTTTCTTGTTTTTTTTTTTTCATTAACTTTTCTGTATGCTTTTGATATATTGCTTTTATCAAAATAAGGAAGTTCTGAATTATAATACATTTTATGAGAATTTTTATTATTAATGTGGCTAAATAGTATCAAATGAATTTTTGAAATTGTTGAGATAACCTTTAAATTTTTTGGTTAGATTTCTAAGATGGTAAATTATGTTAATAGGTTTCTTTCATTTTTTTTTTTTAAATTAATGGCTTAGAGGTCTGATAGCAATCAGTGTTTGATAAACAGAGATGGTAGTGAGAAAGCAATCAAATAATGAACATAAAATCCATTATCAATTCAGAACCGTATTGTTACTGACTTTCCTGTCCTGTCTTAGCAGTGTCTAAGTAAACTCTGGGCTTGTGAATAAGAGAGATTGTTAATAAGTAATGGGAAACGATTAGGAAAGGCTTTTCTCCTTGTCTTTTTTTCTCTATTAGTGAATTGGAAACACTGTCATTTGCATGATCCGTATCCGTTCCTCAAGATTCCTTACTAATATAACTTTGATTTTATTTATTTTAGCAATATAATCAGCTCTAATATCCCTTGTAGGTAGGCATATCATTAGATGTTCAATGAGATGACCTGGAGCTTCCTACGAAATCTTTTTCTTTTCTAATAAATATATTCAGCATAAATGGCATCTACTTTCCCTTTTATAATTACTTTGAACATGGACATGATGTCTGAGGTTGTGATAATAACAAGACAAGCATAATAGTGACACCAAAAAAGCAGGCATGGCAAAAGTAACAAGGGTGTCTGCCAGATAACACCCCTGAATGTCTCAATCCAATATCTGTAAATGTATCTCTCTCTAATTATTTTCAGAAAAATGCACAAAAAATGCATAAACAAAAATTTGCTTAAGCTTATAATTTTTCTGTTAGCAGATTAACACAAGCTAAGTGAAAAATACAGTACAAGTCAATAATGGCATTGAACTTCAAATAGTTGATAATATGGTTATTTTTTTAAACTTTTAATTTTATTTTGAAGTTGATTAGCAATATTATATTAGTTGTAGGTGTACAGCAAAGTGATTCAGTTATACTTATTCATGTAACTATCCTTTTTCAAATGATTTTCCCATGTAGGTTTTTACATAATATTGAGCAGAGCTCCCTTTGCTATACAGTAGGTCCTTGTTGGTTATCCATTAAAATACATCAATGTGTACATGTCAGTCCCAAACTCTTAATCTATCCCTCCTCTAGACCCTTTCCCTCTGCTGACCATAAGTTTGCTCTGTAGGTCTGGGAATCTGTTTTTGTTTTGTAAGTTCATTGTATCATTTTATTTAGATTCTATATATAAGCAATATCATACAATATTTGTCTTCACTCAGGATAACAATCTGTATGTGCATCTATGTTGCTGCAAATGGCATTATTTTTAATGGCTGAGTAATATATCATTGAATATATGTACTGTATCTTCTTTATCCATTCATTTGTCGAGGTACATTTAGATTGCTTCCATGTCTTGGCTGTTTGTATTGATAACCTACCCTGTCTGGGATAACACCTAGTTGACTGTCATGTGCTTTTTCTGATTTTTCAAACTTTATTATTTCTATTAAAGTATATTTGACTTCTAATGCTTTATTAATTTCAAGTGTACAGCATACTGATTCAGTATTTTTACAGATTATACTCTATCCAAAGTTGTTACAGGAAAATGGCTATAATTCCAGTGCTATACAGTATCTTCTTGTTGGTTATCTATTTATAATAGTAGTTTGTCTCTCTTAATCCCATATCTCTAATATGCCCTTCCTTCTTTTTCTCTCCCTTTTGGGAAACACTAGTTTGTTTTCTATATCTGTGAATATCTTTTGCATATATTCATTTGCATTATATTTTAAATTCCATATATAAGTGATATCAAACATTATGTCTTTGTCTGACTTACTTTGTTGTTGTTCAGCTGCTCAGTCATGTCTGACTCTTTGCCACCCCATGGACTGCTTGCGACTTTGTGACCCCATGGACCCCCTGCAGCATACTAGACTTCCCTGTGCTTCATCATCTCCTGGAGTTTGCTCAAACTCATGTCCATTGAGTTGATGGTGCCATCCAATCATTTAATCCTCTGTCATCCCCTTCTCTTGCCTTCAGTCTTTCTCAGCATTAGGGTCTTTTCCAATGAGTCAGCTCTTCCCATCAGGTGGCCAAACTATTGGAGCTTCAGTTTCAGCAGCAGCATCAGTCCTTCCAATGAATAGTCAGGGTTGTTTTCCTTTAGGGTTGATTGGTTTAATCTCCATGCTGTCGAAGGGACTCTCAAGTCTCCTCCAGAGCAGTTCAAAGGCATCAGTTCTTTGGCCATCAGTCTTTTTTATTGTTCAGCTTTCACATCTGTACATGACTACTGGAAAAACCATAGCTTTGATTACACAGACCTTAGTAGGCAAAGTAATGTCTCTGGTTTTTAATATGCTGTCTAGGTTTGTCATTGCTTTTCTTCCAAGGAGCAAGCATCTTTTAATTTCATGGCTGCGGTCACCATCCACAGTGATTTTAGAGCCTAAGAAAATAAAGTCTGTCACTGTTTTCATTGTTTCTGTAGATCCACCGATGTAGCAACAAATTTGATCTTTTTTAAAGACTGAATATTATTAATATTATGTATTACACACATACATCTCATGTCTTCTATATCCATTTATTTGTTGATGAACACTTAGGTTGTTTCCATATCTTGGCTATGTGATATGGCTATGTGATATGTGAATAGTGATATTGTATGTACACAGCATACAGCATCATGTGTCTTTTGCATACATGCTCTTGTTTTCTTTTGCATACATGTTCTTGTGTCCTTTGCACACATGTTCTAGTTTTCTCTAGATGTAGTATCAAGGAGTGGAATTTCTGGATCATATGTAGTTCTATTTTTAGTTTTATGAGGAATCTCCATACTGTTTTTCATAGTGATTGTACCAATTTGCATTTCCACCAACAGTGTACAAGGGTCCACTTTTCTCCACATCCTTTCCAACTTTTGCTGTTTGCAATTGTTTTGATAATGATCATTTTACAGGTGTAAGATGATACCTCAATGCTGTCTTGATTTATGCTTATCTAATAATTTATGATGTTGAACATCTTTTCATTTGTCTGTTAGCCATCTGTATGTCTTTGAAGAAATGTCTGTTCAGGTGCATTTTTTGTTGTTGGGTTGTTTGTTTTTATGATACTGAGTTGTATGAAGTATCTATATATTTTGGATATTAGCCTTTGGTTGAGCTCATCATTTGCAAATATTTTATCCCATTCTGTAGGTTGTATTTCCACTTTATAAATAATTTCCTTTGTTGTGCAAAATGTTTAAGTTTAATCAGATCCAATTTGCTTATTTTTGCTTTTATTTATTTTGGCAAAAAATGTTGTTGTAACATGTCAAAGAGTGTTTGCCTATATTTTTTTTAGGAATTTATGGTTACAAATTTTACAATTAGGTCTTTAAATCATTTTATTTTTATGTCCAATGTGAAAATTTTTTCTAATATCATTGTTTTACATGTAAATGTCCTATTTTACCAGGAAAATTTGTTGGTATATTCTTGCCAATGATTAGCTGGCTATAGATACATGAATTTATTTCTAGATTCTCTTTTCTGTTTGATTGACTTATGTGTCTGTTTTTTGTGCCAGGACAAACCCGTTTTAATTACTGTATATAAGTAGTATACTCTGAAGTCTGGGGGAGTGATACTGCTGTGTTCTTTTTTCTCAAGAGAGCTTTAGAAATTCTGGGTCTTTTGTGGTTCCATATAAATTTTAGGATTATTTGTTTTAGTTATGTGAAAAAAGTCATGGGTGTTTGTTGCGGTCCTTTAATGGACCGGAACCTGGTGGTCCAGAGTCGACGATAAGAAAGCAAAAGAGAGAAAGAGGCTAATATTTTTTGGGTTATGCAGAGAACCAATAAAGCCCCAGGACAGCGCTTGCACCACTCATGTAGGCACAGGGCGTCCTCTCAAAGAGGTCTTGAAAGCCCGGGCAAGAAAGTGAGCTCGGCAGGCTTCCATGCTCCAGAGAATCAGCCAGAAAGAGACATAGAGAAAGAGAGAGAGAGAGAGAGAAAGGAGGACATGGGGACTCAGGTCTCTAGTGGAAGGAGGGCGCTTTATTGAATTCTGTGAGTATATATACTGTTTTACAAGGTAGCTTCTTCAGCAAAGATAAAGATCAAAAGACCAGACTTACAAGTTACCAAGGAAACAAGGAGTAATAGGGGTCATAAAGCCAGGAGACAATCCATATCAAAAGAAAGAGGGTCTTAAATAATCACTTTCACTGTATGGAAAAGCTAATGAAGGAAATCCATGCATGCATTCCATCTCATGACCTCAGTCCTGAGAGCAGCGTGCCACTCCACTTGTTCCTGTAGAAACTGATAAGGAACAGAGGGCTCATGAGAGACAGAAAACAGCACACAGGAATCCTACTGTTAAACATTCCCTGACAGGTGTTTTGATAGAGATTGCATTAAATCTGTAGATTGCTTTGATTAGAATACTCATTTTAACAATATTAATTATTCTAATACAAAATCACAGGATAGCTTTCAATTTCTTTGTATCATCTTCAATTTCTTTCATCAATGTTGTATAATTTTCTTAGTATACATCTTTCACCATCTTGGTTAAATTTATTCCCAGATATTTTAATTCTTTTTGATGTAATTTTAAACAAGATTTTTTTAAAATGTTCCCTTTTTGAGGATTAGTGTACAGAAACACAAAAGATTTCTGAATATTAATCTTATATCTTGCAATTAGGAGGGATTTATTTACTTTAGTAGACTCTTTGTAGACATTAGGGTTTTCTATATAAAGTATTGCATTACTAGTATTAATGTACAGAAACAAAGAAGATTTCTGAATATTAATCTTATATCCTGCAATTGTGAGGAATTTATTTATTTTAATAGACTCTTTGGAGACATTAGGGTTTTCTATATAAAGTATTGCAAATAGGAACAGTTTTACTTCTACTCTTCTAATATAGATGTATTTTATTTCTTTTTCTTACCTAACTGCATTGGCTAGAATTTCCAATACTATGTTAAATAGAAGTGGCAAGAATGAGCATTCTTGCCTTGTTCTTAAATTTAGAGAAACAGCTTTCATCTTTTCACCATTGAGTATGATGTTAGCTGTGGATTTCTCATAAATGGCCTTTATTATGCTCACTTATATTCCCTCTATCAGGGATCTTAGTTTTCTGAATGTTGAGTTTTAAGCCAACTTTTTCACTGTCCTCTTTCACTTTCATCAAGAGGCTCTTTAGTTCTTCTTCACTTTCTGCCGTAAGGGTGGTGTCATCTGCATTGCTGAGGTTATTGATATTTCTCCCCGCAATCTTGATTCCAGCTTGTATTTCATCCAGCCTGGCATTTCACTTGATGTACTCTGCATATAAGTTAAATAAGCAGGGTGACAAAATACAGCCTTGATGTACTCCTTTCCCAATTTAGAAACAGTCTGTTGTTCCATGTCCAGTTCTAACTGTTGCTTCCTGACCTGCATACAGATTTCTCAGGAGGCAGGTCAGGTGGTCTGATATTCCCATCTCTTTCAGAATTTTCCACAGTTTTTTGTGATCCACACAGTAAAAGGCTTTGGCATAGTCAATAAAGCAGAAGTAGATATTTGTTTGGAACTCTCTTGCTTTTGTGATAATCCAACAGATGTTGGCAATTTGAACTCTGGTTCGTCTGCCTTTTCTAAATCCAACTTGAACATCTGGAATTTCACAGTTCATGTACTGTTGAAGCCTGGCTTGGAGAATTTTGAGCACTACTTTGCTAGCATGTGAGATGAGTGCAACTGTGTGGTAGTTTGAGCATTCTTTGGCATTTCCTTTCTTTGAGATTGGAATGAAAACTGACCTTTTCCAGTCCTGTGGCCACTGCTGAGTTTTCCAAATTTTCTGTCATATTGAGTGCAGTACTTTCACAGCATCATCTTTTAGGATTTAAAATAGCTCAACTGGAATTCCATCACCTTCACTAGCCCTGTTCATAGTCATGCTTCCTAAGGCCCACTTGACTTCACATTCCAGGATATCTGGCTCTAGGTGAATGATTACACCATTGTGGTTATCTGGGTCATGAAGATCTTTTTTTGTAAAGTTCTTCTGTCTATTCATGCCACCTCCTGTTTATATCTTCTGCTTCTGTTAGGTCCATACTGTTTCTGTCCTTTATTGTGCCCATCTTTGCATGAAATATTCCCTTGGTATCTATAATTTCTTGCAGAGATTTCTAGTCTTTCCCATTCTATATTCCCTCTATACCCAGTTTGGTAAAAGTTTTAATCTGGATTTTAATCATGAATGGAGGTTAAATTTTATCAAATGCATTTTTCTCATCTGTTGAGATGATCACATTATTTTTATCCTTCCTCTTGCTAATTTTGTATGTCTCACTGATTGATATGCAAACATTGAACCATTCTTGTGTTCCTTGAATAAATCCAACACAATCATGGTACATAGTTCTTTTAACATATGATTGTATTTGGTTTGTGAGTATTCTTTTGAGAATTTTTGCATCTGTATTCATCAAAATTCATCTGGGCAATTCCCAGATGGCTCAAGTGGTAAAGAATCTGCTTGGCAAGGCAGGAGACAGAAGAGATGTAGGTTTGATCCCTTGGTCAGGAATATGCCCTGGAATAGGAAATGGCAACCCATTCCAGTAATCTTGCCTGGAAAATTCTATGGACAGAGGAGTCTGACAGGCTATGGTTCTTGAGGTAGCAAAGAGCTGGACACATCTGAGCATGTACATACACTCATCAAAAATACTGTCCTGCACTTAGGATATTCTACTCAATTAGAATAGAAGGTAAATAAAAATTATCTCAGACAAGCAAATATAAAAAGTTTTCATCAGTACCAAATCTAAACTAAATGAAATTTTGAAGAGTCTTCTTGAGGTGGAAAGAAGAATCTATGGAAAATAAAAAATCTCAAATTGGATGGAGAAATATTGTACAAATTATTGAATTTTGGTGTTTATTTAGATTTCTTTTGTGGAGCTATGATGTATTAAAAAGTTAAAGTCATACATTTGGAACATTTTTAAAAAGAAAGAAAAAAGCACAGAAAATATGGAAAAATCAGCCCTTATCTCAGTACTTTGACCAGCATACATTTTAAGCTTAATATGTGGTTTTCAAATGATAGAATATTGACAATTTATTAATTCATTCAATAAATCTTTGTATATCATCAATGCCTGATGTTATCTGAATTCTGTTTGGTTAAAACAAAATCTTTTACTTTATGCATGACAATTCATAAATGCCTATTTATGTAGAGTAATTCTAATGACAACAAATTCCAATTAAGTATCTTCTAAATTAGGAACTTTATGACCCTGTTTTTTTAATTTTGAAATACAAACAGCCCTTAGAAGGGTAAATTAGTGAATCATTGAAAACCTCAAGGCGAATCTTCATTGATCAGATTGGAAAAAAGAAATCATGAGAAACTGGATTCTAGGGAAACAGAAAAAGAAAAGCAAATAGGGGACACCAAAATTAAATTTTTCCTGATTCACAATCTATATTGTTAAGTAATTATAACTTCCAAATTTGAGAGTTTCTGAATACTATCCAGAAATCTCTACATCAGAATAGAAAGAAAAGGTTCCCTTCCTCTGCAAATCTGATTTACTTTGTATTTAACAAGTTCTACTCTTTGCTTAGTAGTCCTGTGTGTCAATATCTAACAATGTTTCTTGAACTTTAAACACTAATATTGAAGAGATGACTTCTCTCAATAATGTCAGTAAGCAGGTATGAGGCTCATAGTCTGAGATATTTTACATGAACTCTTATATAGAAACAAGAGAATATACTATTTCTGAGGATTTGGTACTAGTGGGAAAAGACTAGTCCAAGAAATGCTATATTTGTACAATGTACATAGTGAAAAATTTGATTAACTGAATCATGGGCTTTGGTCTCTGATGAATTATTCTGTAACCATTATATAATCATTCAAGTCACTGGTTCCTCTGGTTGTAGCTTCATCATTCAGTGTTTGACTGATTCTCATAATAATGATTTTAATTAATGAGAATAAAACTAAGGGTAATATGCACAACATACACTTCTCTGAATGTAGGTGAGGATTACATTGCTCTACATGTACGTGAATGGCAAAACAGAAGGCTTTAGAGAATCTTGCTCTGGCTCAGAGGGCTGGGATAGGTAGTCCTAGTACTCCACATAGACATATATAGCATGCTTATGCTACCTGGCCTCACTGGAGAGGCCAAACCTTTCCATTGTAAGGGGCTTTCAACCTTCTTGGCACCTCCTTTCTCTTCTGGAGAACTCAGGAAATTTGCATGTCAGATCATGATCAATCCAAGCCCTAGAACTTTCCTGATTATAAAAAATTAAACTGAGAGAATCAGGGATCTGATTATAGAATTTTGTTCCATCATAAGTCTGGCTTCTGGTCAATTTCCAAATTGCATTCTGTATCTGTGACTGTCAGTTTCAAAGAAAATGAAGTTTAACAGAAAGGAAAAGCAGGCTTCTTTTTAATAGTAAGAGAAGTGTACTCACTCTCTAGTCCACCATCACTGTAATAAAAACCAAATATCATGAAAAAGAAAATTACAGACCTATATCACTGAGAAACATAGATGCAAATGTTCAACAAAATACTAGTAAACAGAATCCAACAACACATTAAAAAGATTATATACCGTGATCAGGTGGGACTTATCTGAGGGATGCAAGGGTTTTTCAATACATACAAATCAATGAATGTAATACACCATGTTAACACATTAAAGAATAAAAACTATATGAACATCTCATAGGTACAATAAAAGCTTTTGACAAAATTCAACACCCATTTGTGATAAAAAAAAAAAGTACCCAGAAAATGAGCATAGAGGGAACCTATCTCAACATAATAAATGCTATATATGACAAACCCACAGCAAACATCATTCTCACTGGTGAAAAACCTGAAAGCATTTCCTCTAAGATCAGGAATAAGATAAGGATGTCCACTCTCACCACTGTTATTCAACATAATTTTGGAAGAGCTAGCCATGGCACTATGAAAAGAAAAACAAAGAAAAGGAATCCATGTTGGAAAAGAAGAAGTAAAACTGTTATTGTTTGTGGATGACATGATACCCTACAGTAAAAAAAATCCTAAAGATGCCACCAGAAAACTACTAGAGCTAATTGATGAATTTGGTAGCTACTGGATACAAAGTTAATGCACAGAAATCTCTTGAATTCCTATACATTAGCAATGAAAGATCAGAAAGAGAAATTAAGGAAGCAATGTCATTTATCATTGCAACAAAAAAGAGTGAAATACCTAAGAATAAACTCACCTAAGGAGGTGAAAGCTATAGTAAGAAATGGCAAGCCACTCCAGTATTCTTGACTGGAAAATTTCATGCACAGAGGAGCCTGGTGGGCTACAGTCCATGGGGTTGCAAAGAGTTGAATAGGACTACTTAACTGAGCACAAGGAGGCAAAAGACCTGTATTTATAAATCAATAAGAAAACACTGATGATGAAAGAAATCAAAGATGACACTAACAAATGGAAAAATATACCACGTTCTTGGGCTGGAAGAATCAATATTGTGAAAAATGACTATGCTACATAAAGCAACCTACATATTCAATGTAATCTCTATCAAATTACAAACAACAGTTTTTAGAGAGTTAGGACAAAAAATGTTACAGTGTGTATGGAAAAGTGAAAGACCCCAAATGTCCAAAGTAATCTTGAGAAAGAAAAATGGAGCTAGAGGAATAAAGCTCCCTGACTTCAGCTGTTGTTCAGTCACTCAGTCATGTCTCACTCTTTGCAACCCCATGAACTGCAGCACGCCAGGCTTCCCTGTCCTTCACTGTCTCCTGGGGTTTGGTTAAGCTACTATACTACAAAGCTACAGTAATTAAAACAGTAAAGTACTTGCACAAAACAGAAATATAGATCAATGGAACAGGATAGAAAGCCCAGAGGTAAACCCACGCACCTATGGGCACCAAATCTACGACAAAGGAAGCAAGAATATACAGTGGAGAAAAGACAGTCTCTTCAACGAGAGACTGGAAAACTTGACAGCTACATGTAAAAGAATGAAATTAGAACCTTATACCACACACAAAAATAAACTCAAAATAGATTAAAAACTGAAACATAAGACCAGACACTATGCAATTCTTAGAGGAAAACATAGGAAGAACACTCTGACATAAATCACAGGAAGATCATTTTTGACCATCTCCTAGAGTAATGAAAATAAAAACAAAAATAAACAAGTGAGACCTAATTAAACTTAAAAGCTTTTGCATAGCAAAGAAAACCAAAAATGAGGTGAAAAGACAACCCTGAGAACAGGAGAAAAGAAAATGTTTGCAAAAGAAGCAACTGACAAGGGATTAACCTCCAAAATATACAAACAGCTCGATAACAACAACAGCAACAACAACAAAAAACCTCACTGTGTGGAAGACCTAAATAGACATTTCTCCAAGAAAGATATACAGATGACCAAGAGGCATACGAAAAATTGCTCAATATCACTAATTATTAGAGAAATGTAGATTAAAACTACAATGAGGTATCACCTCACACCAATCAGAATGGCCATTTCAAAAAATCTACACACAACAAATGCTGGAGAGAGTGTGGAGAAAAGGCAACCTTCTTGCACTATTGGCGGGAAGGTAAATGGATATAGCCACTATGGAGAACAGTACAGAGTTTCCTCAAAAAACTAAAAATAGAACTACTATATAATCCAGCAATCCCACTCCTGGGCATATACTCTGAAAAACTATAGTTCAAAAGGCACATGCCCCTCAGTGTTCATTATAGTACTATTTACTATAGCCAGAATATGGAAACAACCTAAATCCAGGTGAGTGGATAATGAAGATGTCATACATATATACAAGGAAACATTTTTCAGTCATAAAAAGGAACAAAGTTGGGTCATTTATACAGATGTGAATGGACATAGAGTCTATCAAACAGAGTGAATTAGTCAGAGAAAAACACATACCATGCATTAACATGTATGAGTGGAATCTACATATATGGCTGATTCAGTTCACTGTGCAGCAAAAATTAACACAAATTGTATCCCATTTTTTTTTTTTTTTATTAGTTGGAGGCCAATCACTTCACAACATTTCAGTGGGTTTTGTCATACATTGATATGAATCAGCCATGGTGTATCCCATTTTTTGAAAAATGTTAAGGAAAGCTAAAATGGAGACAAAAAGATTTGGAGAGAGGTAACAATCTCTTTTTTTCTTGTGTGTTTTCTAGTTGCTTGAAAGACAATCAAAAGGAGCTTGGGAAGGTAAGCCCAGACGTGAAAAGAAAACGGTAAGAACACAGCATTTCAGAGCATTTTCCCCAGAGATTTACTTCCAGAATCTCTGTACCATGAGAGCTAATGTCCTAACTTAGATCTCTTAGAGCCCCAATGATAAAATCCTTTGGCGATTGCCTCTAAGACTTGGCAGAATGTTAGATGGAGACTCTAAACATGAAAACTGGGTCATTAGTACACATATTTTGTTTCTTAATAGTTATATAATGCAAATGCATGAATGAATAGCTGATATAAAGGATATTTGTTTCTGGTTGGTTATTTGGAATGACCACAATTCTAACCTATTCCACATATTTAGGATAATTTGGGGAAATATAAATCTAATCATGTCTTTCCCTTAAAACCCATCTATGTTTTTCTATTACACCTAGAATAAAATCCAAACTTTTCACCATGGACTAAAATTCAACATAGATTGACTCCTGTGTATGTCTCCAATATCATTCCTCACTCTGCATTCTCACCTGTTTTCTCCCAGGAAGTCATATCCTCCAAGCCACTAATCATCTTCACCTTGGGGCCCTGGCTCATGCTGTTTTGGTAGTGCACATGGGTTTCATTTTCCTTGTTTGTGACAGAAAATATCTCCTCTGGAGATGCTGGCTCTTATGATTTCTATGAGCTCCTTGACTAGGCTATGTAAGAATGCTATTTCCATACCACGTCGATTTTCTACACTGCCCCTTTCTTTATATTTTGCTGTTGTTCAGTTGCTCAGTTGTGTCTGACTCCTTATGACCCCATGGATTGTAGCACGTCAGGCTTCCCTGTCCTTCACTATCCCTGGAGTTTGCTCAAACTCACATCCATTGAGTCGATGATGCCATCCAACCTCTGTCACCCCCATCTCCTCCTGCCCTCCATCTTTCCCAGCATCAGGGTCTTTTCCAATGAGTCGGCTCTTTGCATCAGGTGACCAAAGTATTGGAGCTTCAGCTTCAGTGTCAGTCCTTCCAATGAAAATGCAAGATTTACTTCCTTTGGGATTGATTGGTTTGATTTTCTTGCAGTCCAAAGGACTCTCAAGAGTCTTCTCCAGCACCACAATTTGAAAGCATCAATTCATATTTTTCTATGCCTTTCTCTTAACTTGTAACTTTATATTGTTAGTTTGGCTTTTTACATTCCATCTTCCTCTATAGACTAAGTGCTTGTGAAGGCTTTAACCACTGCTTGAACTTGTTAGTGTCTATCAGTTGCCCAACCTTGGCAGGACACTCATGGGGGGAAAAAAAAAAGAAGGCAGTGCAAAAGCAATCTATATCTGGACACTCATATCTTGCCACTGCTTAGATTAACAGAAACACCATGACTTGTTTGTCAGTCATGAGATTTTCATATCTTTGTACTCAACCCCTTTCCTAATCATTTCATCTCAAGGTCTGTGTTTCTGTCTCTGAGATGACCCTTTCTAGTCTTACAAAGTGTGAAGGTATGGGGGGTGGAGAGGAAGACCTTGATGTTTGTTGGTGACAGGAAATAATTTTTGAGGAATCAGTCATTTCCTAAGTTGCAGCTATGCTTTCTCTGCACAAAGGAAAATGTAGAAATGGTGGAGTGGCTATGCCTTCACTGTGACTCTTCACAACTCCCCTTTACATTTTGTAGCTGGAGAAGAGGCAGAAAATATCTTTTGATGTTTCTGAACTAATGTTTTGATTGCATTCTATATCTGTAATGTTTTCCCATGGATGTTCCAGGATTCATTATTCTTGAAGTTCAGAAGCTATTACACATCAGTGTTCCCTATGATTTGTGTTTTTTTCACCCATAAAATCAATTTTCAGATTCAAGTCTTTATTTCAGGAGTTCGTTTTAAAAAATATCTTTGGATATTTTTGTTTTAATTGTTTGGTTCTCATGACCTGAAATAACAACTATGTGTATATTAAGATTTCTTTTTTTTTTTTCATAATTATCATTCTTTTTCTAACCACTCTACCTCTTTATTTTCTACCATTTACCTTTTAGTCTCAAGTATGTTTTTTTATGCTACTGCTTGTTTTTTTTACTCTTCCATGCTTTTAATACTATTTTACTTTCTCTAAAAGCTTTGCCATTTCTCTCAATTTTTCCCCCCTGATTTATGCTAGCCCACTTTCCTGCTCCATGTATGTTAATAATTTTGTTCTTTACTTGTCTTTATTACATTGTTTCTATTATCTATCTATCTATCTATCTATCTATCTATCTATCTATCTATCTATCTATCTGTGCAGTCCATGCTTGCAACTTTGTGCTTAGGACCTTGCTGTGCAAGCATGTCATTTGTGAGATAAAGTAGTGTGTGTATTTGTCCATTGGTTTAGCGAGAGTGCTTCCCTGGAGGCTCAGACAGTAAAGGTTCTGCCTAGAATGCAGGAGACACGGGTTTGATCCCTGGGTTGGGAATATACCCTGGAGAAGAGAATAGCTGCCCACTCCAGTATTCTTGCCCAGAGAATCCCATGGACAGAGAAGCCTGGTGGGCCATAGTCCATGGGGTCACAAAAAGTCAAACATGATTGAGCATCTAACACTTTTACTTTTTTGGGAGAGAAGAGATAATCTAAGACTCAGACTTTGATTTTAGTATGTTTTCTCTGATTGCCTCCTCATTGAATATTTTCTTCCCTCTGCTCTGAGCACATCTCTGTTTTATATTCATTACCCTCTTTGAGTTGCAAATATCATTATAGGTTGTATCCTTTGTCACTTCCATTTTTTCCCTTAAGAGTCTGGGAAAAGGAAACAAAAGCTGTGTTGGCAACTTCACGCCCTCTTTGTCTCTTCTTTGTTATGTGGTGTGGAATTGCGTGGCTGTAGAGATAATCTCTTATTTCTTTCATCACTAGCCCATACTTTTTATGTCTGTCACTGCAAGTTTGTAATTATAATTTCTAGAACTTATGATTTATCTTTAAAGATGTCCTCACTCATCCAGAACAGCAGAGAAATAAATTGAATTTCAATATTATCCTTTGGGTCATTCTCAGTTTCACTATATTGCACATATGCTTTTCATATATATGATAATATACAATATATGTGGCCTAAATAATTTAGTAATTCCTAAGTACAATAAATTCATAAAATACTTTGTTGGCATTTGTGGAATTTGTTCTCTACTTTTCATTCTTTTCTTAGATTTGTGTGGTTTTCCTTTTTTTCACCTTTATTGAAGTATAATTAAAAAATAAAATTTTAAGACAAAGTTTTAAGATAATTAAAGAGTACTTGATGATTTATGTATACATTTTGAATGGATTGCCCCACTGATGTAATTAAAACATCCATCATCTCACATATTTACCTTTTTAAAATGTGAGAGCCTATTTCAATTATACAATACAGCATTAACTATATTTCACGGTTTTTCTGAAAAGGGAGTAGCAAGCATTTAATTTTATTTAACCTTTGAACTATAAATTTAGAATGAGCTTAGGTTAAGGGCAATGAAATAGTTCTTTCAAGTGCAACTTTGGCTTCAGGGAACTGGAGTCTCATGTTATTATCTTTTTCCTTTGTAGGCAGGAAGTGACTACATATGAGATAGAAAATCAAGGTCAAGATAAGAAGAAAAGTAAGTCATTGCTTCATGATATTTTTCATACTAGGGATGTTGTAAACATACAAATTAGCTGATGTTCTGATACTATGTTCCAGCTGGAGGAAATTCTGCTTGGAGTCCTTATAGGGATGTGCTGGTCCTTTACTTATTTTTGTCTCATGAGACTGATCTCATTAATCTTTGTATTACAGTAGTATTTGAACATGATTTATTTCTAGCAGCATTTCATAGATTTCTAGGGGAAGGAATTAACCAAACTCTGCCAATTTTAATTTATATATTGAAATTTTAAAATAGGGTCACATTATCTGGTGTTTTGTTTTTTTTTTTTAAAGCATTTACTCCATTTGATATAGTATCTAGGTGTTGTTGCTTAGTTGCTTGGTTGTGTTGACTCTTTGTGACCCCAAGGACTGTAGCCCACCGGGCTCCTCTGTCTATGGGATTTCCCAGGCAAGAATATTGCAATGGGTTGCCATTTCCTTCTCCGGGGGATCTGTCCAATCCAGGGATTGAAACTGTGTCTCTTGCATTGGCAGGCAATTCTTTACCACTGTAATAATCATGCAATTACTCAAAATGAACAATTGTGAAGAAAACTCACATTTTCTTATCACTATTGCTTCAACTGTCCTCTCATCTTACAGTCAAACTTCTTGAAAGAATTGTATGGCCTCATTATTTGGGACTTTGCATTTCCCAGTCTAAGCTCAGAGTAGTTTACTTCTGGTACTAATGTTCCACTAAGCATATTCAATGGACTATGAAATGATACATTTTACCAGACTGCATCACAGTCATAATTAGAATAACAAGCTTAAAGAGCATCATAGTGCATTGCATATGTAATTGTTATATGAGAATTATTTCTATTTTATATATGTATATATATATATATATATATATATATATATATATATACATTGAACCAGGATATAAAATATACTTTTAAGTATGGATCACATTAAAAAAAGCTGAATGTCTCTGTTCACATGTAACTACAGACTCTAAAAGACAATATTCAATCTTAATCTCCATCACTGTATCTCTAGCACTTGAAAATGTTGCTCAGCATCTCCCTCCTGAAATTCTTCCTTCCTTCATTTATTTGACACCACACTCTACTCTGGATCCTCAATTGTTGACCATTGCTCTACTGTCTGATGCTATCCTGTTTCAGTACATCTGGAATGCTGGTGCTTGAACCAGATTTGGAAACTTTCTACTCTTTTGAGGAGCTTCTGTATGATGGATTTTATTTTTTTCTAATCTTTGGTAGAAATTTCTAGGGAAAAGTATCTGGGGAAAATGTTTATTGTAAGAACTTTTTTCACTTCTAGATGCAAACGCTTTTGTAGTTATAGATTATTCACATTTTCTGTTTCATCTTGTCAGTTTTGCAAGTTAAATTTCTCATCAAACTTACCCTTTTTAATTAAAATTCCGAGTCCTAAACTTAAAATTGTAAGTATTTAATGTTTGCGGGATCTATAGTGATGCCCTCTTGCTATTCCTTTGAGCCCAATTCCAACTGATATATGGCTTACTCAAATCCTAAGAGATTCACCATATACTGTGTCACTTTTATTTACAGGAAGAGTAGATGCAAATTGATTGAGGTGGCCGCTGCTGCTGCTGCTAAGTCGCTTCAGTCGTGTCTGACTTTGTGCGACCCCATGGAAGGCAGCCCACCAGGCTCCCCCATCCCTGGGATTCTCCAGGCAAGAACACTGGAGTGGGTTGCCATTTCCTTCTCCAATGCACGAAAGTGGAAAGTGCAAGTGAAGTCGCTCAGTCGTGTCCGACTCTTAGCGAGCCCATGGACTGCAGCCTACCAGGCTCCTCCGTCCATGGGATTTTCCAGGCAAAAGAGTACTGGAGTGGGGTGCCATTGCCTTCTCCGGATTGAGGTGGGGCTATCCTGAAATAATTCAGGCTACTGACCACCCACCCTCCAAAACTTTGCCAAGGTGAAGGTTCCTTCATTTTCCTTTGGCAAACTATATATCTAAAGTATTCCAGGGTACCTGTCCCTTTATGTTCACCAGGATCTATCAGCCTTATGTCCTCTATATAGTAGATTATTTTTATGTCCTGCAGATATATGAAATGATCAATGTTCCTGCAAAGCAGATATTGACAGAAAGACAGAAATTGATAAAACCCTGAAATACACCAATGAAGCAGCACCAATGAAGCATGAAAGCAAATGTATCTAAATATCTGCCAATGCACTGCTTTAGTGAATTAACAGACCTCATCTGCAACAGTAAATGCAAATGAAGTTATCTAATTAAATTTGTGAAAATGTCCAAGACCCAGCCGCATTTACTGAGGCCAAAAAGGGAAATTAAGTGAAAAAGTTATCAAAATTACCACCTCTGCATCTTTTTGATATTAAAGTCAGTAATTTTCTGGTTTTATTTTATTGCTTTTAGTCAGTTTACATTCCATTTGGACCAGAGCCAGTTGAGGAGAATCTATATGATGCTGCTGCAAATTGGTCAACGTATCTGCTTTCACCCTTGTTTTAGTCATGGTGATATTCATCGGATATACTTATGGACCCCTTCAACACACTATGACATAGACACAGGAAAAAATTCCCTTCTTCTATTAGTGGGCTAAGGTAAAATAAGATTCTTTTAGGGAAATTTCCTTGGTCCTTTAATCAGCTCTTGAACCACAAATTTAAAGTATCATATTCTCTGTTTATGTGCTCCAAAAACAATCAGATAATCAGTAGTCTTCATATTTCTCATTCTTTCCCAAAAGGTCTGTTAGAGCAGTCATTTAGGCTAGTCTTTTCCACTCAAGTGACCACAGGTAAATTTTAAGTCTTTTGCCATTTGTACTGTGGACTACTTGTGTCTCATTTTTTAATACGGGATCTGCTCTGCCCCTAAACCTAATCAGCTGATGTACCTAAGTCCAGATTCTCATACCTTTGGAAGATTGTTACTTCAACCATTCCTGGTTCCAACAATTACAGATCAGTCATAATTATTGGGTTGAACTGCAGGAAAGATGTGGCAGTCTATTAATGGTGTGTGAATCATAATAGAGCCAGAAGACTTACCAAAATACAAACAGCAAGAAAAATTTGCAATTTAGAAAGCAATGTGATGCTTACCATGTGTTATTTCATGGACATAGGCAAAGGAAGGTTTTCTTTGCCATTTTCTGAGATGTTGGGGCAAGGATGAGAAGGTTATAGAAGTATATTCATTTAAATATTCTTACTTTCCTAAATCTTTAGATATTTTCCTTTTTTGGCTTTATAACAAGGAATATATGGGTAGTAGGTAGAATAAGGGGTTTCACAGGTGGCTCAGCAGTAAAGAATTTTCCTGCCAATACAGGAGATGTGGGTTCAATCCCCGAGTTGGGAAGATCCCCTGGAGGAGGAAATGGCAACCTTTTCCAATATTCTTGCTTGGAAAATCCCATGGACGGAGGAGCCCGGTGGACTATAGCTCATGGGGTCACAAAGAGTTGGACAGGACTGAGCTATTGAGTATGCAAACAGGTATTAACAGAATAAAGGCACCCAAAGATATCCAAATTTGACTATGTTTTTAAATGTCAAAAGGGAGTTTACATATGTGATTCAAGGTTTCTAGGTGGGGAGATGAACAAATGCTCTTAAAATGTAGAAGAGAGAAGTAGAGTGTCAGAGTGTCAGCACAGTGTCAGAGTGATGCTGCATAAGAAAAACTCAAACAGCTATTGCTTGTTTGTAGCAGTGGAAAGGATAATGATCCAAGGAATGAGTGCAGCTTCCAGAAGCCGGAAAAGGCAAAGAAATTGAGTCTCCTTTAGAATCTCCAGAAAGGAATGCAGCCATGTCAACATCTTGATTTTGGCCCAGTGAGACTCAGAATTCTAATATCTAAAACTGTGAGATATTAGTAATAAACTTGCATTGTTTTAAGCCATCAGGTTTGTGATAACTTCTTACAGCAGTTTTTGTTCAGTCACTCAGTCATGTCTGACTCTGCAACTCCATGGATGGCAGCACACCAGGCTTTCCTGTCCTTAACTCCCAGAGATTACTCAAACTCATGTCCATTAAGTCGATGATGCCATCCAACCATCTCATCCTCTGTTGCCCCCTTCTCATCCTGCCCTCAATCTTTCCCAGCATCAGGGTCTTTCCAGTGGGTCAGCTCTTTGCATCTGTTTTGCAGAAAGTTTTCACTTTCATCTCAGGTTCACAAGATTTGTTAACAAAATAAGCCACTGGTTATATAGAAATAAATAACACAGATATTTATTAGAGAATTATCTAGCTTACTTTCAATACACTAACATTAAAAGAAAGGACAAATAGAAAGAGCAGAAGATACATCACCAAATTGGGCTTTGACCAACATTCAGACTCAATCAGCTCTGGGAAGTCCCGTGTCACAGCACATCTGGAGTCCCAATTGGGAAAGGGTCCCAGGCAGCATATCTAATCCATGGGTGAGACTTCAAAGACTGCAGTTTGGGTCTCCCATTTATAATCCCAGGACAGATGCAAACTGATATCATCATCAATCTGTGACCAAATTGCAAGCCTAGTTTCATGTTAATTCTGTTTGATTTGTCTTGTAAAACTTGGAATGTTGTTAAGCCTGGGGCTTGGTTGGCAAGGCCCCCTTCAGAGGCTCAACAATCTCAAGATTCTTCCCCCATTTTTTCTAAAGTACTGAAAGTCCTGCACTCACAGCAGGCAGTCACTCCCAGTCAGGGCAGTGTCCAGGCAGGTTAGAAGCAAAGTCAGAGGCCTGCTCTGCTTTGTCTCTGAAGCCTAAATAGGATTGTATGTGTGTGTGTGTGTGCGTGTGTGTACTTAGTCTCTCAGTCATGTCCGACTGTTGCAACGCCATAGACTGTAACCTGCCAGGCTACTTTGTCCATGGGATTCTCCAGGCAAGAAAACTGGAGTGGGTTGCCATTTCCTTCCCCAGGGGATCTTCCTGACCCAGGAATGGAATCCAGTTCTCCTGCACTGGAGGCAGACTACTGACTGAGCTACAAGGGAAGTTTAATTTCCCTAACAGCATCAGGTGGCCAAAGTATTGAAGCTTCAGTATAAGTCCTTCCAGTGAGTATTCAGGGTCTATTTTCTTTGGGATTGACTGGTTTGATCTCCTTGCTGTCCAAGGGACTCTGAAAGAGTCTTCATAAGCACCACAGTTCAAAAGCATCAATTCTTTGGCACTCAGCCTTCAGTTATGGTCCAGCTCACAACCATAGCACTACTGGAAAAACCATATCTTTGACTATACAGACTTTTGTCAGCAAAGTGATGTCTCTGTTTTTTAGTACACTATGTTTGTTATAGCTTTTCTTCCAGGGAGCAAGCGTCTTTTAATTTCATGGCAGCAGTAATAGGAGACAATTACAACCTGAAGCAGTAATGCCTTTTTATACAGGCCATTACTGAGATCAATTCCTAGGCAGCCACTCTAGTTAATAATTAGATGTGCCTCTCAACTCTGTGAATTGCAGTATTGAGTCCAGACTTTCTGATAAGTGCATCAGTATCTAGACATTCATTCCGTTCCATACCATATGTGTGCTTTGTTTAATAATCTAGGACTCACAGAATCAATTCAGTAACAACACAGTGTTGCTGAATTCACACTTTTGTTTGTTTGATTTGGGCAGGTTGTGAATACATATTAAGAGCGTAAATAGAAAGGAAAATATTCTCTTTCTTTTTTAAAAATTTATTTATTTTAATTGGAGGCTAATTACTTCACAATATGGTAGTGGTTTTTGCCATACATTGAAATGAATCAGCCATGGGTGTACGTGTGTTCCCCATCATGAACCCCCCTCCCCACTCCCTCCCCATCATCCCTCAGGATCATCCTAGTGCACCAGCCCTGAGCACCCTATCTCATGCATCAAACCTGGACCGGAGGTCTGTTTCACATATGATAATATACATGTTTCAATGCTATTCTCTCAAATCATCCCACCCTAGCCTTCTCCCACAGAGTCCAAATGACTGTACTATTATATCTATGTCTCTTTTGCTGTCTCGCATGTAGGGTCATCGTTACCATCTTTCTAAATTCCTTATATATGCTTTAATATACTTTATTGGTGTTTTTCTTTCTGACTTACTTCACTCTGTATAATAGGCTCCAGTTTCACCCACCTCATTAGAACTGATTCAAATGCATTCTTTTTAATGGCTGAGTAATATTCCATTGTGTATATGTACCACAGCTTTCTTATCCATTAGTCTGCCAATGGACATCTAGGTTGCTTCCATGTCCTGGCTATTACAAACAGTGCTGCAATGAACATTGGGGTACATGTGTCTATTTCACTTCTGGTTTCCTCGGTGTGTATGCCCAGCAGTGGGATTACTGGATCATATGGCAGTTCTATTTCCAGTTTTTTAAGAAATGTCTACACTGTTCTCCATAGTGGCAGTGTGCTAGTTTGCATTCCCACCAACAGTGTAAGAGGGTTTCCTTAATTTCTCCACATCCTCTCCAGCATTTATTGTTTGTAGACTTTTGGATAGCAGCCATTCTGACTGGCATGAGATAGTACCTCATTGTGGTTTTGATTTGCATTTCTCTGCTAATGAGTGATGTTGAGCATCTTATTATGTGTTTGTTAGCCATCTGTATGTCTTCTTTGGAGAAATGTCTTCTTAGTTCTTTGGCCCATTTTTTGATTGGGTCATTTATTTTTCTGGAATTGAGCTACAGGAGTTGCTTGTATACTTTTGAGATTAATTCATTGTCAGTTGCTTCATTTGCTATTTTCTCCCATTCTGAAGGCTGTCTTTTCACCTTGTTTATAGTTTCCTTCGTTGTGCAAAAGCTTTTAAGTTTAATTAGATCCCATTTGTTTATTTTTGCTTTTATTTCCATTACTCTGGGAGGTGGGTCATAGAGGATCCTGCTGTGATTTATGTCAGAGAGTGTTTTGCCTATATTTTCCTCTAGGAGGTTTATACTTTCTGGTCTTTGATCTGGTTTAGATCTTTAATCCATTTTGAGTTTATTTTTGTGAATGGTGTTAGAAAGTGTTCTAGTTTCATTCTTTTACAAGTGGTTGACCAGTTTTCCCAGCACCACTTGTTAAAGAGATTGTCTTTCTCCATTGTATATTCTTGCCTCCTTTGTCAAAGATCAGGTGTCCATAGGTGCGTGGATTTATTTCTGGGCTTTCTATTTTGTTCCATTGATCTATATTTCTGTCTTTGTGCCAGTACCATACTGTCTTGATGACTCTGGGTTTGTAGTGTAGCCTGAAGTCAGGCAGGTTGATTCCTCCAGTTCCATTCTTCTTTCTCAAGACCGCTTTGGCTATTCGAGGTTTTTTGTATTTCCATACAAATTGTGAAATTATTTGTTCCAGTTCTGTGAAAAGTTACCGTTGGTAGCTTGATAGGGATTGCATTGAGTCTACAGATTACTTTTGGTAGTATACTCATTTTCACTATATTGATTTTTCCAATCCATGGACATGGTATATTTCTCCACCTATTTGTGTCCTCTTTGATCTCTTTCATTAGTGTTTTATAGTTTTCTATATATAGGTCTTCTGTTTCTTTAGGTAGATTTATTCCTAAGTATTTTATTCTTTTTGTTGCAATGGTGAATGGTATTGTTTCCTTAATTTCTTTTTCTTTTTTTTTTTCTCATTGTTAGTGTATAGGAATGCAAGGGATTTCTGTGTGTTAATTTTATATCCTGCAACTTTAGTATATTCATTGATTAGCTCTAGTAATTTTCTGGTGGAGTCTTTAGGGTTTTCTATGTAGAGGATCATGTCATCTGCAAACAGTGAGAGTTTTACTTCTTATTTTCCAATCAGGATTTCTTTTATTTGTTTTTCTTCTCTGATTGCTGTGGCTATAACTTCCAAAACTGTGTTGAATAATAGTGGTGAGAGTGGGCACCCTTGTCTTGTTCCTGACTTTAGGGGAAATGCTTTCAATTTTTCACCATTGATGATAATGTTTGCTGTGGGTTTATCATATATAGCTTTTATTAAGTTGAGGTATGTTCCTTCTAAGCCTGCTTTCAGGACGATTTTTAATCATAAATGGGTATTGAATTTTGTCAAAGGCTTTCTCTACATTTATTGAGATAATCATATGGGTTTTATCTTTTGATTTGTTAATGTGGTGTATTACATTGATTGATTTGTGGATATTAAAGAATCCTTGCATCCCTGGGATAAATCCCACTTGGTCATGATGTATGATCTTTTTAATATGTTGTTGGATTCTGTTTGCTAGGATTTTGTTAAGGAGTTTTGCATCTATGTTCATCAGTGATATTGGTCTTTTCTTTTCTTTTCTTTTTTTGTGTGGCATCTTTGTCTGGTTTTGGTATTAGGGTGATTGCAGCCTCATAGAATGAGTTTGGAAGTTTACCTTCCTCTGAAATTTTCTGGAACAGTTTGAGTAGGATAGGTGTTAGCTCTTCTCTAAATTTTTGGTAGAATTCAGCTGTGAAGCCATCTGGTCCTGGGCTTTTGTTTGCTGGAAGATTTCTGACTCAGTTTTAAAATCCGTGCTTGTGATGGGTATGCTAAGATGTTCTATTTCTTCCTGGTTAAGTTTTGGAAAGTTATACTTTTCTAGAAATTTGTCCATTTCTTCTGAGTTGTCCAATTTATTGGCATATAGTTGCTGATAGTAGTCTGTTATCATCCTTTGTAATTCTGTGTTGTCTGTTGTGGTTTCTCCATTTTCATTTCTAATTTTGTTGATTTGATCCTTCTCCCTTTGTTTCTTAATGAGTCTGGTTAATGGTTTGTCTATTTTATTCATCTTCTCAAAGAACCAGCTTTTAGCTTTGTTCATTTTTGCTATGGTCTCTTTTGTTTCTTTTGCATTTATTTCTGCCCTAATTTTTCAGATTCCTTCCTTCTACTAACCCTGGGGTTCTTCATTTCTTCTTTTTCTAGTTGCTGTAGGTGTGAGTGAGTGAGTGAAGTTGCTGAGTCGTGTCTGACTCTTTGCGACCCCGTGGACTGTAGCTTACCAGGCTCCTCTGTCCATGGGATTCTCTAGGCAAGAATACTGGAGTGGGTTGCCATTTCCTTGCTGTAGGTATAGAGTTAGGTTATTTATTTGACTTTTTTCTTGTTTCTTGATGTAAGCCTGTATTGCTATGAACCTTCCCCTTAGCACTGCTTTTACAGTGTCCCATAAGTTTTGGGTTGTTGTGTTTTAATTTTCATTTGTTTCTATGCATATTTTGATTTCTTTTTTGATTTTTTTGCTGATTTGTTGGTTATTCAGAAGCGTGTTGTTCCTCCATATGATGGAATTTTTAATAGTTCTTTTTCTTGTAGCTGACACTGCATTGTGGTCAGAAAAGATGCTTGGAATGATTTCAATTTTTTTGAATTTACCAAGGCTAGATTTATGGCCCAGGATGTGATCTATCCTGGAGAAGGTTCTGTGTGCGCTTGAGAAAAAGGTGAAATTCATTGTTTTGGGGTGAAATGTCCTATAGATATCAATTAGGTCTAACTGGTCCATTGTATCATTTAAAGTTTGTATTACCTTGCTAATTTTCTGTTAGTTGATCTATCCATAGGTGTGAGTGTGATATTAAAGTCTCCCACTATTATTGTGTTATTGTTAATTTCCCCTTTCATACTTGTTAGCAGTTGCCTTACATATTGGGGTGCCCCCATGTTGGGTGCATATATATTTATAATTGTTATATCTTCTTCTTGGATTGATCCTTTGATCATTATGTAGTGTCCTTCTTTGTCTCTTTTCACAGCCTTTATTTCAAAGTCTGTTTTATCTGATATGAGTATTGCTACTCCTGCTTTCTTTTGGTCTCCATTTGCATGAAATATCTTTTTCCAGCCCCCCACTTTCAGTCTGTATGTCCTTTGTTTTGAGGTGGGTCTCTTGTAGACAGCATATATAGGGGTCTTGTTTTTGTATCCATTCAGCCAATCTTTGTCTTTTGGTTGGGGCATTCAACCCATTTACATTTAAGGTAGTTATTGATAGGTGTGGTCCCGTTGCCATTTACTTTGTTGTTTTGGGTTCACGTTTATACAACCTTTCTGCATTTCCTATCTAGAGAAGATCCTTTAGCATTTGTTGAAGAGCTGGTTTGGTGGTGCTGAATTCTCTCAGCTTTTGCTTGTCTGTAAAGCTTTTGAATTCTCCTTCATATCTGAATGAGATCCTTGCTGGGTATAGTAACCCGGGTTGTAGGTTTTTTTCTTTCATCACTTTAAGTATGTCTGACCATTTCCTTCTGGCCTGAAGAGTTTCTATTGATAGATCAGCTGTTATCCTCATGGGAATCCCCTTGTGTGTTATTTGTTGCTTTTCCCTTGTTGCTTTTAATATTTGTTCTTTGTATTTAATCTTTGTTAATTTGATTAATATGTGTCTTGGGGTGTTTCACTTTGGGTTTATCCTGTTTGGGACTCTCTGGGTTTCTTGGACTGGGGTGACTAATTCCTTCCCCATTTTAGGGAAGTTTTCAACTATTATCTCCTCAAGTATTTTCTCACGGCCTTTCTTTTTGTCTTCTTCTTTTGGGACTCCTATGATTCGAATGTTGGGGCATTTGACATTGTCACAGAGGTCTCTGAGGTTGTCCTCATTTCTTTCAATTCTTTTTTCTTTTTTCCTCTCTGCTTCGTTTATTTCCTCCATTCTATCGTCTTCCTCACTTATCCTATCTTCAGCCTCTGTTATTCTACTGTTGGTTCCCTGCAGAGTGTTTTTGATCTCATTTATTGCATTATTCATTATTGATTGACTCTTTTTAATTTCTTCAAGGTCCTTGTTAAACATTTCTTGCATCTTCTCAATCCTTGTCTCCAGGCTATTTATCTGTACTTCCATTTTGTTTTTAAGATTTTGGATCATTTTTATTATCATTATTCTGAATTCTTTTTCAGGTAGACTCCCTATTGCCTCCTCTTTTGCTTGGTTTGATGGGCATTTATCATGTTCCTTTACCTGCTGAGTATTTCCCTGCCTTTTCATCTTGTTTAGATTGCTGTGTTTAGGGTGGCCTTTCTGTATTTTGGCAGTTTGTGGTTCCTCCCATGGGTTGGGTTGGACGGGTGGCTTGTCAAGGTTTCCTGGTTAGGGAAGATTGTGTCAATGTTCTGGTGGGTGGATCTGGATTTATTCTCTCTGGAGTGCAGTGAAGTGTCCAGTAGTGAGTTTTGATATGTCTATGGGTTTGGTTTGACTTTGGGCAGCCTGTATATTAAAGCTCAGGGCTATGTTCCTGTGTTGCTGGAGAATTTGCATGGTATGTCTTGCTCTGGAACTTGTTGGCTCTTGGGTGGAGCTTGGTTTCAGTGTAGGTATGGAGGCTTTTGGATGAGCTTTTATCTATTAATGTTCCCTGGATTCAGGAGTTCTCTGTTGTTTTCCAGTTTTGTACTTAAGCCTCCTGCCTCTGGTTTTCAGTCTTATTCTTAGAGTAGCCTCCAGACTTCTCCATCCATACAGCACCAATGATAAAACACCTAGGTTAATGGAGAAAAGATTCTCCACAATGAGGGACACCCAGAAAGGTTAGGTGAGTTACACAGAGAAGAGAAGAGGGAGGTGGGAGATAGAGGTGACCAGTTGGAGAATAGGGGGAATCAGCAGGGGAGAGAACAATCTAGCCAGTAATGAAATCCCTATGTGCTCTCCACAGCCTGGAACACCCAGGAGAGGTTCATGGAGTTACATAAAGAAGAGAAGAGGGAGGAAGGAGATAGAGGCGACCCTGAGGAGAAGGGGGGGGGGGGTCAAAAGGAGAGAGACAGTTCAGCCAGTAATCAGTTCCCTAAGTGTTCTCCACAGCCCAGAATACCCAAAGAGATTCACAGAGTTGGGTAGAGAAGTGAAGGTGGAGGGAGGAGACAGAAGTGACATAGGGGAGAAAAAGGAGAGTCAAAAGGGAGAGAGGGCAATCAAGCCAGTAATCACTGTCCTAAGTAAAAATGGGTACTGAAGATTGGATTCTTAAAGGTACAAAATTGATAACAAATACCAAAAAGCAAAGATTAAAAATTGAGTCCAGATTGGACTCTCAAAAGTACAATATTAAAAAAGCAAAACAAAAATCACAAAAATTATAAAAAATAATATGAAGTTTGCTTTAAAAATAGGGTCTTTTTTTTTTTTTTTGCAAGGTAATAGTAGGTTATAAAAATGAAAATTAAAGGAGTAAGAGGACTTAAAAATAAAAGAAAATAAAAAAATTAAAAATGATAATAGTAAATTATATGTAGGAATTTCTTTTGGAGCTGTTGTGGGCAGTGTGGGGTCAGTTCAGTTTCAGATAGTTCCTTGTTCCAGCTTATACTTCTCAAGATCTACAGGCCCCTTCCAATGTAATCAGTGCTAACTACAAGGTTTTAATCTGTTGCACTTGTCACTTCCAAAGTGGTTCCCTCTGTTTATTTTGGCTTCTTCTGTTTGCAAGTCTCTTCAGTGTCTAATTTCCACCCTGAAACAAGGGGGTGAAGGTGGTCACTTATTTAGGCTCCCTTGTTCAGTCATGCTGTGGGGAGAGAGGAACACTGCAAACAAGTATCACTGGTGTGTGTGGGGAGTGCTCACAGTGTTTTGGCCACACTGGGTTTGCCCCCACTCACGGAGTGTGTGCTTTTATAGTCTACACTGCTCAGGCTCCAGGTTGCTCTGCAGGGGAACTGTCTAAAGTGGGCCCTGGGTTGCATGCACTTCCCAGGTCTAAGCTGCTCAAGTTCAGGTTCTCGGGTACTCCACCAAGGCACAGACTCAGCTGGGCCTGTGATTTGTGCCCTTCCCAGGTCCAAGCAGCTCAGATGACAAGGTGCTTGGTGAGCACACACTCCCCAGGTGCAGGGCATCTTACCACCTCCCCCATCCCAGCCACTCAGTTTCCTGGGTGTGCAGTGGGAGCACCGTCTCAGGTGTGCCCTGTGTCTCTTCTGGGGAGCTGATCTCTGGTTGAGACCTTTCTGATGGATGTCAACTGTCCAGGATCCCTGGAAGACTTGGTTATCAACTAGGAGCCTGCTCACAGTTTGGTAGAGGATGCCATCTCTGGGGCCGAGATTGCCCCTTTCCAGCTCTGGCTGTTGTCCACCTGCCTTTCTGCCTCCAGAGGGGGATGGGCCAGTCTGCTGCTGGCTAGCTCTCCTCTGGTATTCACTCAGTCCTTTGTTCTGTGAGCAGGCTGGCAGTGTCTAAGGTTAGGGCTTTTTGCGGGAATGTTCTCTCTCTCTTTTTTCTCTCTCTCTAGCTATCCCTCAGTTTGAGTTGCTATCTCACATTAGCTCCCTCAGATTGCCCGCAGGGCATTCAGGCCTGGTCTTTACCCTAAGCAATGCAGCGCGTGCCTCCCTGTTCAGTCCCCGCTTGCTGGTAGTGGATGTGAGCATCTGGGCTACTTCTCCGCTGGGAGTTGCCGTTAGGCATGTAATCTGTGGGTTTTATTTATTTTTCCACCTGGTTATGTTGTCCTCTGAGATTGCAAGACTCCCCACAGACCTGCTGGTGAGAGGGTTTCCTGGTGTTTGGAACTTCTCCTCTTTTACGACTCCCTCCCAGGACTGGTCTCCATCCCTAACTCTTTTGTCTCTCTTTTTATTTTTTATATTTTGTCCTACCTCCTTTCGAAGACAATGGGCTGCCTTTCTGGGTGCCTGGTGTCCTCTGCAAGTGTTCATAAGTTGTTTCGTGGAATTTTCTCAGTGTTCAAATGTTCTTTTGATGAATTTGTGGGAGAGAAAGTGGTATCCCTGTCCTCTCTCTCTTTCTTTTATAATCTACTTTATGTCAAGGGTATGCTTGGATCTGATTTTTGTCTTCAGTATGAATAAGATAATGTATTCTTGGTAGGAGATATTGGCTGACCTTCCTTTGCAAGATAAATTTCAGGGTTTTCAATCAAGGAAAGATGAGTCCCACTCTCCAAGACCAGAGAGAACACCTCATGTGACACAATGATCTTTCTTGGAGTTTGGAATTCAGGTTAATTGCCGTCATCAGAAATTTTCTCAGATATTTCCATTCTGGTTCTAAGCCTCATATATATATATTTTTTCAATGTTCTAACTTCAAATAAGAAGTCTACTCTGGATATGAATTTAGCTGACCTTTAGCACAATGAAGGCATGTTTCACATTTTTAACCTTAGAATAAATATGCTTGTTTTTAAATATGTTAAGCTTTTCAGCACCAAAAGCTGTAACCACTTCACCCACTGGTGTATGATTTTTTTCATGCCTTTCATACTTGTGCTTGGTTCTCCAAATTGTCACTAATGCTACAATTGAATTGTGCTCAAGCTACATAATTCCCTCAGTTTCTGATTATAAAACAATACTAATTTTAAAACATATTTGGTTAATTGATTCATTACAAACTATGATATTTATAAAGATATATTTTTATATGGATAAATATAACATTTCATACTTGAAATCAGTGCATTGAATGTGACTTTTCTGTGAAGAACAAAGAGGTGTTAAAAGTTACTAGCATACTGTTGTTATACAGAATCTGTATATTTAACATATTCTATGATTTTGCTCACAATCACTTTCAAGCCTATTAAGTTGTAGATGTTAAGAATCATTCAATGTTCCTTTTACAAACTGGGATTTTACTATATTTAGTAGTCTAAATATAGTAACCTGTAGTTCTAACATATTTATTAAAAATATTAGCAGTGAATCTTAGATTAACAGATGTATAATTCAGTATTTATAGCTGTAATCAAATTGAATCTGTATTTAATTTGATATAGTCACTTTTGTTATGTCAGTACCTATCTCTATAATGACTGTTCATCTTAAGAATTGTATGATTTTCCTATGATAACTTTATAAAATTTATATCTTAATTTTATAGCCATAATTATTTTTTATTTATACTTGCCATTTTGTATTGTCATAGCATATTTATCAACAAAATTTTATTATCCAGCTTCAAAATTTACTTTTAGTCACCAACTTCATTATATATCATTTACACAGAAAGATAGTACTGTTGTTGCCCCCAAAGATGTGTCCTTCCTTAAGAAAGATAGTACTGTTGTTGCCCCCAAAGATGTGTCCTTCCTTAAGAACCTCAATAATAACATGGAATTATGACATGTTTAGACAGTGGACCTCTTCGAAGTTTTCATCATTTTTTCCTACACTTTCACTATCTTCTTACCCTCAATTTGTGATGTCCCAAAACTCTTAGATTGTTTTCTTTTTATTTTTTACCCTCCAGGTAAAGGTGTTCCATCCACTTCTAATCAGGTAATACAATCATTGTTACATTTGTCTGATAAATGCAAAATACAGACAACTTCATACAAACCTACTTGTAGATCTTCCTTAACATGCAATTTCTGAATGGATTTATCAAAGATTTTCATAGTTTAAATATTAGTCCTGGTAATTCTAATGCAAAAATAGAAAGAAATAAAAAAATAAAAATATTTTAACAAATTTAGGTGATAGGTAAGTTTGTATTGTTTTCTCAAGTCTACCAAAGTCTAATATTTTTATTTTCAAAGCTACTATAACAAAAGTAAATCAAATTTGCAACTACAATCTGACCACCATAAAACATATATTATTTTTTAGCTTTCCACCTTTCCTTTTAATCTTTATGTCCAGGACTTAGCTTTTATATTTATAAACATGGTGGATATCAATCAACAGATGAAAAAACACTTATTCTTTTTAATATTATATCACAAACATTTTATTGATTTAATTAGCAGTATTTTTTCTTTCATGGTCCATACAATTTAAAATGTATTTAGATTCTCATTACATTAATTAAATTTTATCCTATGAAGAATTTGCAATTTGATTAATTACTTATAGATCTGTGATTCTGATTGTTGCATATAGTATACCTCAGTATGTGTGACATAAAGTATACAACTACTTTTCTCTAGATGTTCAGGGAGATAACAGTGTCTTGTTATTCTTTTTTATTATTTGTAGTGAAATGAAAACAGAATTAGTGGTAGTTTGAAGCATAGGATATGTTGCTAAAATGAAGTCTTTAAGACATCAGGGCTTGGAGAGAGGGCCTTGAATACCTGAGGTGCAAGATCATCATTAGACAAGAAAAAAGGAGGGATGGTGGAGTACAGAGTTCAAATCTGATGATTGATTCTAGATCCTTGATTTCTTTTTTCTTTGTACTTGCAGGAAAATGAGAATGTCAGTGGTTGTGAAGAAGTATGTTACTCTGTCATTAATCACAGTCCCTATCGGAGACCCTCCCTGAACTCCAACGATGATGGTTATGAGAATGTCGCAAAGAGAGTGAGACCATTAAGGGAAGGGCCAGAAACAGAATATGCCCTTCTCAGGAAACCTTGCACTATTAGGTCTTCTTCCTGTACAGCTGAGAATGATTACGAAATTGTGCTTCCTCAATAGAATACTCCTGCCTCATTATCTTCCAGTAACAAAGATGACCAAATGGTGACCTCCAGGGGAGTCTTTCTCTTTCAGCAGTACAGCAACTTTTACTTCTGGCCAGATTTTGTAAATGATATTCTTTCACTGTACCACATTAAGAAACTGAAATATCTCATCAACATGGTTTGGGTAAAGCCACATAAGTTGATATAATGATATAGAGTATTCGATCTCTTTTTCTTTGTAAGGTTTGAGGATGTGGAAATTGTAGGGGGGGGTCCTCCCTAGAACAATAAACATCTACACATATGTTACTTAGAATATCCAACTCCAATTCTACTTTCCAAATTTCAGAGGCCAGCATTCACAGTCCTAATTACCTATTTAATTTTTGAGGTGTAATCTACTCAATAAATTCTTAACATAATAAGACCAGTGACCAGAACCTTTGCTAACTGAGTATTTACTTCAATTTTGCCTTTTCTGCATACTGGAGATTTTGCATGTAAATTTGTGGTAGCAATTTAAGAATTAACAGGGTTTGATATTGGCCTTTCTAAGAGGAAAAGCTGAGAGTGCAATTTAAAAAAAGGAATGAGGAAAAAAAAAAAAAAAAGAATGAGGTTTAGTAGCCCAGTGTCTTACTTTCTGATAGTCAATCAGATAAATTTGTTCCAAGTTTACTAAAAACTGAAAGCATACTTGTACTTACAGTTTTGTTCACAATATACTAGTTAATTTAAATACTAGTTATTTTTAACGAAGAAGGAAGAATAGTGTCTGGTTTTAAAATTCAGGCAAATTAGTAAACAACCCATTTATTTTTACTTTCATTCTCAAGGAGAGTCTAAACAACTTGCCAACTTCCCACTGAGGACATAAAGGATGACATAATTGAAAAAACATCAATAATTAATTTTTATATAGCTACAATATACTGACCTTTTAGGTTACTGGCAAGGATAAATCACTAGATAGATGTCAGCTAACTTTCTGTTTTGTTTTTCATATTTTTTCATTAAAACGACATGTGCTGTAGGAAGGAATCTGGTTTCTAGTTATTAGTTTAATACTAGACTTAATCTAAAATAATGTCTGTTATTCTTCTATGCACATTAATTTCTAACAAAAGGTAAACTGAGACACTTCTCTACACTGGAGCTCCTTTACTGCCTCCTCTATAGAACTACCTGGAAGAGAGTGGGTAGACAGAGAAAATGGACAAATTAACAGAATGCAATAGCTCATGTCAAAATATAACTTACCTTATTTATTAGGAATGATCTCATATAATAGAAGATACAGATAATTACCATTTATGGAGCATTTGCTGGGTTCTAGTTGTGTAACTTATTGGTTTTATACAAATTTTGACTCCCTATTCTTGGTAAATTCTTGTGTTCCTTTGAAGTGATTTCAATGTGTGGAAGGAGAACTTAATAGAAATCTTATAGTTCTGGAAAAGTCACCCTTTCTGAAATATGTAGAAATATTGTAGAAATCAGTCAACCTTCAGAAATGACAAAACTGTTTTTTATTGTAGAAATTAGTCAACTTTGGGAAATGACAAAATTGTTTTACCTTGTAGAAATCAGTCAGCTTTAGGAAATGACAAAATTATTTTTTCTCTGTATGCTTTTGTAGTTATTTTTCACATGTAATAAATACTATATTCAAGATAATGACTTATTTTAATATACTTAATGATATGGAATTATAGGAGAAGGGGCAGTCAATAGGACAATGAATATTACTGTTTAGTAAAAGAAATATAGAAATCTAAAAGCATAGATGTGACCTGGTTGTAAATCATACCCTATTTCTTGTGGAGATTCAGTATTTGTTTTTAATGTATAATCTGTCTTTTGTTCAGCATAATGAATGTTTCACCTTGTATTAGTAGTTGACATTTTTATTAGTATATTACTGAATGAATAACTCATAATTTTTAATCTAATTATTTGCTGATGGGTATGTGAGGCATTTACAGTTTTGACATTATAAATAAAGCTGCTATACATTTACTTGAGTACTCAGATGTATTGGTTTGCTAGGGTTGCCAATATATCACAGTCTAGGTAGCTTCAATAACAAAATTTTATTTTTTCACAATTCTGGAGGCTGCAAAGTTCAAGATCAAATTGTAAGCCAGAGGTTTTCTGTTTTTCCAAGACCTGTTTTATGCCTCTTTCCTAGTTTCTGATGACTTATTGGCAATCTTTGGGATTTGAAGACTTATCAGTAAGACCTTTATGTCTCAAGAATAGGAAATACATTTTACTAAAATTCAGTGATTTTCTATGTATGTTAGTGAAATATCTAGGCGTCTAGCGGTATGGGGATGTTGAGGTATTATTTCTGAGGTAAATAATAAATTGTTGCATCTGGCTACTACTGTAAACAAAAAAGAGAGCCAATGCCTGCGGAATTTTGAAGACACAATATTTGTGGATTTTGCTAATAACAAACTCTTTATTTGGATTTGCAGCTCTTGTCTGTTTATGGAGTGACCTGAAAAGTTGCTAGTTTTTAGTGGGGCCCAAGACAAGTGACAGTTCTGCATCAGGTCCAGGCTGCTCTCCAAGTGCTCTGCCACTTGGACCTTATGATTCAGCAGATCCAGTGGTGCTTGAAGAGTCAGTGGCACATAAGGAAATTGTCTGGAGCTTTGGAAAGTTCCTATAGGTAAATCACAGGGAAGGCCCTTAAAATTTTGGATCCATCCTCCAAAGATCATTACTATCCTTTTGAGAAATAGCTCTGAGTCTAAAGGTTTAATCATGGGTCACCAAGTTGCCTTGCAACTTGAGTTGCCCATCATCAACTGTGTCATTTGACCAAGCCATAGAATCGGGCACACATGATAACATTCCATCATATATACCACTGGAAGTGGTATATATGACTTTGGGCCAAGCAAGCCCTGAAGGCACAAATAGGTTACATGAAGAAGTGGCCCAAATGCCCGTGGTTCCCATTCCTGCTATAGCACTTTCTTTCTCCCAACCTGTACCTATTGCGCCATGAGAAGTTTTCCACAATCAGCTGACAGGAAGAAAGACTCATCTGGTTTACAGATGGTTTTGCACCTACACAGGTATTACACCTAAAATGGAAAGCTCTTGCTCTACTGTTCCTTTCTGGAACATCCCTGAAGAACAGTGCTGAAGGGAAATTCTCCCTGGGCAGAACTTCAAGAAGTGCACCTGGTAATTCACTTTTCTTGGCAGAAAAAATGGCCAGGTGTGCAACTGTGTAGATTCATTTGCTATGGCCAGAGGCTTAGTGAATGGTCAGATATTTGGAAGGAACATGATTGGAAAATTGGTAAAGAGGCCTGGGGAAAAGATATGTGGTTAGACCTCTCTTAACATGTTAAAACTATGAAGATATTTGTGTCTTATGAGAATGCTCACCAAAGTGTGACCTTAGCAGAGAAAGATTTTCATAATCAAATGGATGGGATAACCTGTCAGCCTGTAGATACCTGTCAGCCTGTTTCCCCAGACCTATCATTGCTCAGTGGGCTTGTGAGCAAACTGATCGTAGTGGCAGGGATAAGCTTTGTTTGGGCTCAGCAACATGAAATTATACTCACCAAGGATGACCTTGTTATGGTCACTGCTGATGGGCCAAGTGTCAGCTGCAGAGTCCAACACTGAATCCCTGATGTAACACTATTCCTGTGCTGATCAGACAGGTACCTGGCTGTTGTGATTCAGTAGCTAAGTCCTGGCGGACTCTTTATGACCCCATGGACTACAGCATGCCAGGCTTCTCTGCCATTCACTATCTTCTGCTGTTTATAAACTCTCACTATTTGAGTTTGCTCAAATTCATGCTCAATTGATTTGATGATGCTATCTGACCATCTCATCCTCTAACACACCATTCTCTCTTTGCCTTCAATCTTTCCCAACATCAGGGTGTTTTGTATCACTCCCATTAAGGAAGGACATTATTTTTGTTTTTAATGAAATAGGCACTTTTTCTGGATGAGGTTTTCACTCCTTGAATGCAACACTTCTGCCAAATGCACCAGCAGTAGTACCAACAGTGGAATGCCTTATCCACTGTTATGTTACTCTTCTACAAGAGCATTGCTTCTGATCGATGAACTTACTACACAGAGAAAGAAGCATGGCGATGGGCCCATGATTATGAAAATCATTGATTCTACCATGTTCTCCTGAAGCAGAGGGCTTGACAGAACAAGGCAATGATAATTTGAAGACTCAGTTATAGCACCAGTTCTTTGGCAATATGTTGCTTGGTTGAGGCCAGGTTCTCCTTGGCTGTGTACGCTCTGAATCAGTGGCCACTACGTGGTGCTGTTTCACAGGTCCAGCAATCAAAGGGTGAACACGGGAGGGGCGCCACTCACTATTACTTCTAGTGACACATTAGCCAAATTTTTGCTTTTCGTCCTCAGAAACTTATGCTCTGCTTGCCTAGAGATCTTACTTCCAAAAGGAGAAGTATGTAGACCAGGAGAAACAATAATGAACCAGAAGTTAAGACTGCCACCTAGCCATTTTGGGCTCATACCACCTGATCAACAAACAAAAGGAAATTATTTTCCTGGTTGGGGTAACTGATATGAATAACCAAAGGGAAATAAATTGGACTGGTCGTCTACAACAGAGAGAAGGAAGAGTATGTCTGGAATCGAGGGTATCCCTTAAGGTTTTCTTAATGCTACCATGTCGTATGACTAAGGTCAATGGGAAATTACAACAACCTAATTCAGGTAGGACTACTAATGTCCCTGACACTTCAGGAATGGCTTGGATCACCCCACAAGGTAAAAAACCCACAACTATCTGAGCTACTTGCTGAGGGCACAGGAAATATGTAATGTGTAAAGAAAAATGATAATTATCCAGCTACAACCATGTGACCAATTACAGAAATGAGGATTGTAATTGTTATGAGTATTTCTTTTATGTTGCTATGCATGTGTTTGTTTATGAATTATATCATATATATATTCACACACATATATATATAAACTGTATATAAAATGTACAGTATATACACATTTTACATATTATATATACCTGTACATTTATATTAAGCAAATGTCTTTACATCTTTCCTCTCATTTTCTTATCATGAAACATAAAATGTATTGACTTTCCTTATATATACATACATACACATATATACATATACATTTTAACTTTATATCACAGTATTTAAGTTACAGAATATCAAACAGAAGAGTGAATCTCATCCAAGGACTTTGCATTCTTTTTTGGGGAGAAGATTAGTATACCTTTGGATATACAAAAGATAAGCAAGAGGGGCTTCCATGGTGCCTCAGTGGTAAAGAATCCACCTGCCAATGCAGGAGACACGGGTTCAACCCCTGATCTAGGAAAATCCCACATGCTGTGGAGTCGCTTAATCTGTGTGGAGCACCTAAGCCTGTGCAACACAACTGTTGATCCTGTGCTCGAGAGCCCAGGAGCCATAACTCCCGAGCTCACGTGCCACTGCTAAAGCCCACGCCCTAGAGCCTGTGCGCCTCAACAAGACAAGTCTGCAACGAGAAACCTGCATACCACAGCTAGAGACTAGCTCTGCTCACCACAGCCGAAGAAAAGCCCACGCAGCAACAAAGACCCAGCGCAGCCAAAAGTAAATAAATAAAATTTTAGAAAAAGATAAGGAAAGGTATAATTTTGTTCTTTCTCTTTTCTTTTTTTTTAACTGATTTCTGAATTTGTGTCATTCACAAATTATATTTCATCCTTTCTTCTGTAAAGTAAACATCTAAGATCATAAATTTAAAAGTACTGTTTAAGCTGTATTCTACATATCTTAAAACACATTTCGACAACTGTTCAGTATTTAATATTTTCTGTTTTTACTACATTTTGGATCGTAAGTTATTTAAAAGCACATTCTCGATTTCTAGTATCAGTTTTTTTTTCTTTTTTCTGTTAATATTTTCTAATTATTGTTGTTGGCGAAGGATGTCTATATAGTACTAGTTCTCTGAAATCTGTCAAAAATTGTTTCATGATACAGTAAGTGGAAAAGTTTTGAAACTATATCATAGTGAGCTAAAAAAATAATGTAACTTTGGTTCCATTTTGTATATACCGATTAGATATAACCAGTTAATCATGTGGTTTAAATAGCCTATCTTCATTTTTTTCCTTTAAATGTGATAATTATTGAGAAAAAAATGTGTTTAAAATATCCTACTATGGTGGTAAATTTGTCAGTTTCCTTTCATTCTATACCATATTTAGTTATATATTTTGAAAGATATTATTAACTTCATGCAAAGTTTAGAATTGGCACCTCTCCTTGTTATCCTCTTATATATCCTCTTTACTTAAGCTTTATTTTTTCTAATATTAATAAAGCCATATCAGTTTTGTTTTGGTTATTATTTGCATGACTCAATTATCTTTTTCTATCCTTTTTCCTCTCAACTTTTCCATGTCCTTATATGTTAGATGCCTCTTTTAAATAGCTTAGCTTATAGCTAAATATTGTTTTTCTAGTCTAGTCAGCCTTTGACACTTTCTTATTTATTTAAATTGAGATATAACATTGTATTAGTTTTAGATACAAAACTAATAATGGTTTAATATATGTATATATAGTTAACATCCATCATCACTCATAAGTACACATTGTTTTTTCATGATAAGAACTGTTAAGACTTACTTAGCAACTTCTAAAGATACAATACAGTATTGTTAACTATAGTCACCATGCTGTTATTACATCCCCAGACCTATTTGTCTTTTAACTGGAATTTTGTACATTTTAAGCACTTTTACCCATTCCACTCTGTTATTTTTTTATTTGCAGATTTAGTACTGTTTAAGAAGATGTGTATGGATGCCACATAAGCAAAGGGTGGACTGCAACTTGTCTAGGCTGGTCAAGCAACCATCTAGATGTTGTGATTTTTTTTTTTAGATGTGATTATCATTTAAGTGGGTAAATTTTTAGTAAAGTTCATAACCCTTTACAGGCTTCCCTTGTGGCTCGGCTGGTAAAGAATCTGCCTGCAATGTGGGAGACCTGGGTTCGATCCCTGGGTTGGGAAGATACCCTGGAGAAGGAAAAGGCTACCTACTCCAGTATGCTGGCCTGGAGAATTCCATGGACAGTCCACGGGGTCGCAAATAGTCGCACACGACTGAGCAACTTTCACTCACATCACTTAACCTTTTATAATGTTGTGTGGGCCTCATCCAATCAACTAAAAGCCTTAATTAAAAAAGACTGATATAAACCAAGAAAGAAAGAATTCTTTCTAAGACTGCAACATAGAAGTCTAGCATAAATCTCCAGACTCCTGTCCTACAGAATTCAGATTCAAGATGCAGCTTCAATTCTTACCTGAATTTTCAGCTGTCAGGCCCACTTAGAAATTTCAGGCTTATCAATCATTACTTTTGTGTGAGAAAATTCTTTCTCTGTCTCTCTATGGACAGATAGACAGACAGATAGGTAGATAGATACAGATACAGATATATTTTTTGTATTGGTCTATCTCCGTGGAAAACTCTGCCTAGTAATCATTATCTGTTCATCAATATATCTTAGGCATTTGAGCTTTAAAAATAAATCTCAGAGACTTCCCTGATGGTCCAGTGGTTAAGAATCCACCTTGCAATGCAGGGAACATGGGTTTCATCCCTGGTCGAGGAACTTGGATCCCATACTACTGCACAGCAACTAAGTTTGTGTGCCACAACTAGACAGTCTGTGCAGTGATGAAATGAAATTCATGTGAAAGGAATTCACAACTGCTGAACAACCATGAGAAAACCTATTAAAAAAAGATACCCCACATCCAAAGACAAAGAGGAAGCCAGAATGAATCAGTAAAAGGGGTGTGGTCATAATAAAATCAAATCCCATACCCAGCAGGTAAGCGACCTACAAACTGAAAAATAATTATACCACAGAAGTTATTCCACAGGAGAATTCTGAGCCCCATGTCAAACTTCCCAGCTGGAGGTCAGGGAATGGGAGGAAGAGTCCCCAGAGAATCTGGCTTTTGAAGACCACTGGGGTCTGATTGCAGGGCTTCCACAACACTGGAGAAAACAGAAGCTCCACTCTTGGAGGGCACACACAAAGTCTTGTGCACACTAGGACCCAGGGGGGAAAATTAGTGAAACCATAAGAGACTAGGCAAGATCTCCTTGGTAATACTGAAAGGTCTTCTGCAGAGTTTGGGGTGGCTGAGGCTCACTTCAGGGATGAAGACACTGGAAGGATCAGTTCTGGGAAGTACTCATTGGAGTCAGCCCTTCCAGAAATAGCCATTAGCCCCACCAAACAGTCTGTAGGCTCCAGTGCTTCGTCACCTCAGGCCAAACAATAAAGAGGTTTGGAACACAGCCCCATCAATCAGCAGACAAGCAGATTAAAGTTTTACTGAGTGCAAGACTGACCACCAGAGGGACAATACCCAGCTCTACCCACCACTAGTCCCTCCCCTCAGAAAGCTTGAAAAAGCCTCTTAGATAGTCTCATACACTAGAGGGCAGACAACAGAAGCAAGAACTACAACCTTGCAACCTGCAGAAAGAAAACCATAATCACAAATTCAACAAAGTGAAGCAGTAGAGGAATATGTACCAGATGAAAGAACAAGATAAAGCCCCAGAAAAACAATTAAGTGAAGTGGAGATAGGAAAAAAAGTCAGAATAATGATAGCGAAGAAGATACAGGATCTCAGAAGAAAAAATTCTTTTATTTAAAAATTAGATATGTTTGACACATACCCTGCATGTTCTTAGTCACTCAGTTGTATCTCTTTGCAGCCCCACGGATTGTAGTCCACCAGGCTCCTCTGTCCATGGAATTTTCCAGGCAAGAATACTAGAGCAGCTTGCTGTTTTCAACTTTAGGGGATCTTCCTGGCCCAGAGATCAAACCTGTATCTCTTGCATCTCCTTCATTGGCAAGCATCTTCTTTACCATTGAGAAATATGGAAGGAGTCCCAAAAGGAGAAAAAAGAGAGAAAGGGACTAAGAACATATTAAAAACATATTAGGTAAAACTTCCCCCAACCTGGGAAAGGAAACAGACATACAGGTATAGGAAGCACAGAGAATACAAAACAGAAAGTCCCAAGCGGATCACATCAAGACAAAGTGTAATTAAAGTGGTAAAAATTAAAGATGGAACAATATAAGCAGCAAGTGGAAAGCAACAGGTTATGAACAAGTGAGCTATCATTACACTATCAGCTGACTTTTCAGCAGAAACTCTGTAGGCAAAAAGAGAGTAATGCTTTATATTGAAAACGATGAAAGCTAAAAACCTAAAGCCAAGAATAATCCATACGGCAAGGCTTTTATTAAGATGTGACAGAGAGATAAAACATTTCACAGACAATAAAAATTGAAAAGGTTTAGCTCCATGAGACCAGCTCTACAATAAATATTAAATAGACATCACAAAATGGAAAAGAAAAGGCCAGAATTTAGAAAATAAAAAGCTGTAAAAGAAAAAAGTCTAATGGGAAAAAGCAGGTATACAGTAAAGGAAGTATAAACCTTTTATGAAACTAGTAGAAAGATTAAAAGACAAAAGTAATACAATCATCTATAATAAAATTAGCTAAGGGACACACAAAGGAAAAAGATATAAATATGGATGTCAAAAACAGGAAACATAATGGGAGAAAGTAAAAATTCAAGGTCATTAAAAAGGATTTGAATAAGATATCAGAAACAAAACAGTTACATATATATGTGTATTTATATACACACATATTTTCTATATTGCTATATATAAGCCTCATGATAATCACAAGCCAAAAATTTTCAGTAGATAAAAACACAACAAAGAAAAATTCCAAACATAACATAAGTTAGTCATCATATCACACAGAAGGGAAGGAAAGAAGAAGAAACACAAAAGAACTACAAAAATAATCTTGAAACAAGAAGAATGGCAATATGCACATATTAATACTTATCAGTAATTTATTGATTTACTTTTATAAATTTACTTTTTATTTTATATTGGGGTATAGTTTATTTACAAGATTACATTAGTTTCAGGTGTACAGAAAAGTGATTTGGCTCCACATATACATATATCCACTTTTTCAGACTATTGTCCTGAATAATCTTTAATAATAATAATTTTTTCCTGAATAATAGCTTATTACAAAATATTGAGTAGAGTTCCCTGTGCTATACCTTAATCTTGCTGATTATCTATTTTATATATTTTAGGGAATACATGTTATTCCTAATTTATCCTGCCTTTCCACCTTTCTCCTTTGGTAACCATAATTTTCTTTTTGAAGTGTGTCTGTTTCTGTTTTGTAAATGTTTGTTTTTATCACATTTTTTTAGCTTCTGCATGTAAATGACATCACATGATATTTGTCTTTCTCTGTTTGACTTATTTCATTTAGTATGCTAATCTCCAGATCGATTATATTGTTGTAAATGACATTATTCATTTTTTAAATGACTGAGTAATATTCCATTGGATATGTGTACCATGTGGACATTCAGTTTGCTTCCATACATTGACTATTGTAAATAGTGCTGAACATTGGGGTGCATGTATCTTTTGAAATTATGGTTTTTATCCAGATATATGCCCATAATTGGAATGCTGGATCACATGGTAGTTTTAATTTTGTTTTTTTAAGGAATATTCATAGTATTCTCCATAGTGGTTGTACCAATTTACATTCTCACCAACAAGGTAAGAGGGTTCTAGGGTTCTCTTTTTTTCCACACCCTTTCCAGCATTTATTGTTTGTAGACATTAATGATAATGACCATTCTGACTCCTATGAGGTGATATCCCATTGTAGTCTTCGACATGTATTTTTTTTCCGTTTACTTTTACTAGTTGGAGGCTAATTACAATATTGTAGTGGTTTTTGCCATACATTGACATGAATCAGCCATGGATTTACACGTATTCCCCATCCCGATCCCCCCTCCCACCTCCCTCTCTACCCGATCCCTCTGGGTCTTCCCAGTGCACTAGGCCTGAGCACTTGTCTCATGCATCCAACCTGGGCTGGTGATCTGTTTCACACATAATAATATGCATGTTTCGATGCTATTCTCTCAAAACATCCCACCCTCGCCTTCTCCCACAGAGTCCAAAAGTCTGTTCTGTACATCTGTGTCTCTTTTTCTGTTTTGCATATAGGGTTATCGTTACCATCTTTCTAAATTCCATATATATGCGTTAGTATACTGTATTGGTCTTTATCTTTCTGGCTTACTTCACTCTGTATAATGGGCTCCAGTTTCATCCATCTCATTAGAACTGATTCAAATGAATTCTTTTCAATGGCTGAGTAATATTCCATGGTGTATATGTATCACAGCTTCTTTATCCATTCATCTGCTGATGGGCATCTAGGTTGCTCCCATGTCCTGGCTATTATAAACAGTGCTGCGATGAACACTGGGGTGCACATGTCTCTTTCAGATCTGGTTTCCTCAGTGTGTATGCCCAGCAGTGGGATTGCTGGGTCATATGGCAGTTCTATTTCCAGTTTTCTAAGGAATCGCCACACTGTTCTCCATAGTGGCTGTACTAGTTTGCATTCCCACCAACAGTGTAAGAGGGTTCCCTTTTCTCCACACCCTCTCCAGCATTTATTGCTTGTAGACTTTTGGATAGCAGCCATCCTGACTGGCGTGTAATGGTACCTCATTGTGGTTTTGATTTGCATTTCTCTGATAATGAGTGATGTTGAGCATCTTTTCATGTGTTTGTTAGCCATCTGTATGTCTTCTTTGGAGAAATGTCTGTTTAGTTCTTTGGCCCATTTTTTGATTGGGTCATTTATTTTTCTGGAATTGAGCTACGGGAGTTGCTTGTATATTTTTGAGATTAAATCTTTGTCTGTTGCTTCGTTTGCTATTATTTTCTCCCAATCTGAGGGCTTGACATGTATTTTTTATAGTAATTAGCAATGTTGAGCATCTCTTCACATGCTTTTTGGTTACCTGTATGTCTTCTTTGGAGAAATGTCTATTTAGATATTTTACCTATTTATTGATTGGGTATTTTATACATATAGATGTATATGTTCCCTTGGTATCTCTCATTCTCTTGAAGAGATCTCTAGTCTTTCCCATTCTGTTCTTTTCCTCTATTTCTTTGCATTGATCTCTGAGAATGGCTTTCTTATCTCTCCTTGCTATTCTTTGGAACTCTGCATTCAAATGGGAATATGTTTCCTTTTCTCCTTTGCTTTTCACTTCTCTTCTTTTCACAGCTATTTGTAAGGTCTCCTCAGACAACCATTTTGACTTTTTGCATTTCTATTCCATGGGGATAGTCTTGATCCCTGTCTTCTTTTAGATGAAGCTGCCCAGGTTTCCCAGCACCACTTAGAAAGAGACTGTCTTTTCTCCATTGTATTTTCTTGCCTTCTTTGTTGTATATCATTGACCACAGGTGTGTTTATTTCTGAGCTTTCTATTGAGCTTCACTGATCAATATGTCTTTTTTTTTTTTTTGCCAGTACTATACTATTTTGATGACTGCAGCTTGGTTGTAATAATATAGTCTGAAATCACAGAAAGTATTTCCTCCAACTTTACTTCTTTATTCTCAAGATTTCTTTGGTATTTGGGATCTTTTGTGTCTCCATACAAATTTTTTAAAAGTTTATTCTATTTTTGTGAAAAATGCCATTGGCAATTTAATAGGACTTGAATCTGCTTTGGGATAATAGTCATTTTCACAATGTTGATTCTTCCAATTAAGAATATGGTACATCTTTACATCTGTTTGTTTAATCTGCATTTACTTTCATCAGCATCTTACAGATTTAAGAGTATAGATCTTTTGTTTTCTTAGGTCAGTTTTTTCCCTAGGATTCTTGTTCTTTTTGATGTGATATTAACTAGAATTGCTTTCTCAGCTTCTCTTCCTGAATTTTCATTGTTTAGTGTATAGAAAAGCAACAGATTTCAACGTATTAATTTTGCATCCTGTGACTTTACCAAATTCATTGATGAACTGCAGTAATGTTCTGGTAGTATTTTTAGTTTTTTCTATGTACAGTATCATGTCACCTGTAGTCAATGACAGCATTACTTCTTTTCCAATGTGAAATCTTCTTATTTATATTTTTTGTCTCTGATTGCCATGACTAGGAATTCCAAAACTATATTGAATAAAAGTGGTAAGGGTAGACATACTTGTCTTGTTCCAGATATTAGAGGAAATGCTTACAGCTTTTCCCTGTTGAGTGTGATGTTAGCTATGGTTTGTCATATGTGGTTTTTAATACATTGTGGTATGTTCCCTTTATGCTCACTATTCAAATACCTTATGATTATTCAGTATAAGTGACAAATAGATTCAAGGGATTAGACAAGATAGACAGAGTGCCTGAAGAACTAGGGACACTAGTTCATAATATTGTACAGGAACCTGTGATCAAAACCATATCCAAAAAAAAAAAGAAATGCAAATAGGCAAAATGGTTGTCTGAGGGGGTCTTGCAAATAGCTGAGAAAGGAAGAGACCTGAAAGGTAAAGGAGAAAAGGAAAGATATAGCCAACTGAATGCAGAGTTCCAAAGAATATCAAGGAGAGATAAGAAAGCCTCCCTAAGTGAACAATGCAAATAAATAGGCAGAAAAAACAGAATGGGAAATACTAGAGATTTCTTCAAGAAAATTAAAGATACCAAGAGAATAGTTCATGCAATGATGGGCACAACAAAGGACAGAAATGGTATGAACCGGACAGAAGCAGAAGATATTAAGAAGAGGTGGCAAGAATACTATGAAGAAGAATTATGCAAAAAAGAGAACAACTAAGCAAAAATCTTCATGACCGAGATAATCACAAAGGTATGATCATTCACCTAGAGCCAGAATGTGAAATCAAGTGGGCCTAGGGAAGTATCAGTACAAACAAAGCTAGTGGAGGTGATGGAATTCCAGCTGAGCTATTTTGAATCCTAAAAGATGATGCTGTGAAAGTGCTGCACTCAATTTTCCAGCAAATCTGGAAAACTCAACAGTGGCCACAGGACTGGAAAAGGTCAGTTTTCATTCCAATCACAAAGAAAGGCAATGTCAAAGAATGTTCAAACTACCGCACAATTGCACTCATCTTACACGCTAGCAAAGTAATGCTCAAATTCTCCAAGCCAGACTTCAATAGCACGTGAACTGTGAACTTCCAGATGTTCAAGCTGGATTTAGAAAAGGCAGAGGAATGAGAGATCAAATTGCCAACATCCGCTGGATCATTGAAAAAGCAAGAGAGTTCCAGAAAAACATCTACTTTTGCTTTATTGACTACACCAAAGCCTTTGACTGTATGGATCACAAAAAACTGTGGAAATATCTTCAAGAGATGGGAATACCAGACTACCTGACCTGCCTCCTGAGAAATCTGTATGCAGGTCAAGAAGCAACAGTTAGAACCGGACATGGAACAACAAACTGGTTCCAAATCGGGAAAGGAGTATGTCAAGGCTGTATATTGTTACCTTGCTTATTTAACTTCTATGCAGAGTACATCCTGAGAAATGCTGGGCTTGATGAAGCACGAGCTGGAATCAAGATTGCCGGGAGAAATATAGATAACCTCAGATAACGCAGATGACACCATCCTTAATGGCAGAAAGTGAAGAACTACAAAGCCTCTTGATGAAAGTGAAAGAGGGGAGTGAAAAAGTTGGCTTAAAACTCAACATTCAGAAAACTAAGGTCATGGCATCTGGTCCCATCACTTCATGACAAATAGATGGGGAACAGTAGAAACAGTGGCAGGCTTTATTTATTTGGGCTCCAAAATCACTGCAAATGGTGACTGCAGCCATGAAATTAAAAGATGCTTGCTCCTTGGAAGAAAAGCTATGACCAACCTAGACAGCATATTAAAAAACAGAGACATTACTTTGCCAACAAAGGTCCATCTAGTGAAAACTATGGTTTTTCCAGTAGTCAGGTATGGATGTGAGACTTGGACTATACAGAAGGCTGAGCAACACAGAATTGATGCTTTTGAATTGTGGTGTTAGAGAAGACTCTTGAGAGTCCCTTGGACAGCAAGGAGATCCAACTAGCCAATCCTAAAGGGAATCAGTCCTGAATATTCATTGGAACGACTGATGCTGAAGCTGAAACTCCAATACTTTGGCCACCTGATGTGAAGAACTGACTCATTTGAAAAGACCCTGATGCTGGGAAAGATTGAAGGTGGGAAGAGAAGGGGACGACCGAGAATGAGATGGTTGGATTGTCACCGACTTCATGGACATGAGTTTAAGTAGTCTCCCAGGGTTGGTAATGGACAGGGAAGCCTGATGTGCTGTAGTCCATGGGGTCGCAAACAGTTGGACACGACTGAGCGACTTAAATGAACTGAACTGTGTTGTCTAACAGGAACTAATGTAGAATTATAGGTCATTTCTACTTCAGAGTAAATTAAAAAAATACTTGTAGAAAAGAATATGAGATTTGTGATTGCCAGAGGCAGACAGTGTTGTGAAATGGAACTGAATCAAGGTAGTCAAAATGTATAAACTTCCAGTTATAAGATAAATAAGCACTGGATGTAATGTACAACATGATTGAATTACCGTGCTGCATGTTATATATGAAAGCTGTTAAGAGAGTAAATCCTAAGAAATCTCATCACAAGGAAAAAAATTTCTATTTCTCATATTTGTATGTATATGAGATGATGGATGTTCACTAAACTTATAATGATAATAATTTCATGATATGTAATTCAAATCTTATACTCTACACCTTCAACTTATACTACAGTGCTGGATATCAATTATATTTCAATTAAATTGGAAGAAAACGAACAAAATGATTTAAGGTGACAGCGAAACACATGACACAAAACTGTATGGTTTGCTAGTGGACTGTAGGTTTCCTAGAGCTTAAATTATACCAGTAACTGTAAGCTGTTAACTAGCAACAAGTTTGATTTATTTTTTGTATTAATTGAAATCTATGACACTTGTATTTAAAGTAAAGCCATGGATTAAAATATAGGTTTAAATATATATAAAACTTTCCAAAGCAGAAGCCTTCAGGCTCACATACTCAGTAATTAATTCTATCAAACCTTTATAGAATAAGTTAGTCATTATCTCCAGAGATACTATTGAAATTTTCTAGGCTGTTAAAAATGTTTCAAATGACAAAAAAAATATGACTTTAGGGATTACAATGAATTGTTCTCCTTGGCCTTCTTCTGTTAATAAGTATTTCCTGGTGGGGCATAGTATCCCAGAGGACAAATGCATGATCTCTCTCTGTAGTATGCAAAGCGTCCACACCAGGAAAATTGACAACTTTTTAATAAATTGTGTCTATTCTCTGAACACCACGTGAGGCAGAACATCTTTACATACTCCAAAGGTTGTGCTACTCTAAATATGCGTTATTCTTAAGATAACATGCTTTTTAAACAGCTAATATTTCCTCAAAATTTAAATGTTACAACATCTGGAAGGATAACTGCTAAATATGTTTCATAGAATTCTGTTTGAACTATCATGCTGACCAAATAAGAATGTCCATGCTATAAGAGTTGGATAAAGTGAGGGAGTTCATTTAATTGCTACCAAATTATAATCATAAGTTTATTACTTCAGAGAGACTTCTAAAGCATTTATAGTAGCTTCTTTTAAGAGCCATAAATTTGGTTATAGTCTGTTGACTTAAAAATCTTTTTAAAATTAAACTTAAAAAGTATTTTAATCTTTCTTTAAAGCATAGAGATATTTTAATTTTCATTCTTTTTTTACAGAGGTGGCAAAGAAACACATAGAGATGAAACCATGGGTTCAAGGATATTTAATGAGTTGGCAGCAGACAATTTTGGACTAACGTCACCACTAAGCAGGGAAAAGGTAACTGGGTAATGCATTTCTAAAGAAGAGATGTCAATGAGTTTGTAAGAGATTGACTACTGTGTGGCTTCCAAAAGTTCATTGGTTTGGTATATTCATGAAAATGCAGGGTTCTTTCCCTGCTTTGTGGGCTTAAAATGTTATATTTTAAGTTATATTTCCTTAATCGTTGATACTCAGCATTAAAATTATATAGCAGCAAACTCTTCCTCTCCTGGACAATACTTAAATTGGGGTTATAATAAGAATTAAATTTGTGTAACCCAGCCCTTTCACAGTTCAATTTTTCTCCATTCTTTCATTTTACTTTAGGGAAAAGGGAAAATCAGTAAAAAGGGGAAAATGACCTACTAAGATCAAACCAAATGAATAATGCAGGAATGGTACAAGTCTCTTATGATAGAATGATAGCTATGAACTCCACACTAGACATCTCAGAAGCAATTATACATAAAACCTTTATATCAGCAACTTTATGGGTAAGTTTTGTAAGATTTTTCCAATACTCTTTACTCTCATAAGCAACATGTAAACATTTCACAATATCTAATCAGATAACCCCAATACACATTGATTGCAGTAAGCTATGCTTAGATCTACTGGTTTAGGGTTCACTCTACTGAACAATAGAAACATCTGTACTGCTACCTCTTTCCCCACATTCATGTGTGGTGTGTACTTCTGAACCAGAAAATATCACCCTAAGATTAAACTCTAAACATTGGCTTCATTCATGCCCGGTTTTGCTCATCTGACTAAGTGAATATCTCTAGCTCCAAAAGCTGCAAAGATGTATCATATATGCCAGTTTCCCCACGATTGTATTTCTTTTACTCCTCATCTTCTTTCCCAGTGTTACTCTCTGTCTCTATCATTTGTCAGAATGCCACCTGCCACCAACTCTGTCTATATGTTCTTATTAAATTTTCCTTCCTCTCTTCACCTCAGAGCAGAACACACAGATGTGTATATATGAAATAGGTTTTGGTATACCACCATCGTGACACTGCTTTCCATCCGTGGTCTTGGAGTGTTTGAATGTAAATATCTGAGAGCTCTCCAAGGTATTAGCACAGCCTGAAAGGCTTGAAGCTAAAACTCAACACAGGGCAGTTTTCATCAAAATTAATCTCTTAGAAAACAAAGTACTATGAATGAGACACTAAAGAGATGACTTAATAGGTAGTGGTAGTTGCATAGCCAATACACGTATGTCCATTTCTTGCATCTTAGCAAGAACCCAGGAGGCCAGCACAGTGTGAGGAGTTTGGGAGTACAAACACCTGGGCTCAGATTCTGGCTTTGCCACTAAAGTCTCCATGAACACGTTACTTCTCCACTCTCAGCATCAATTTTCTCATCTTTGTTGATAAAAAAAAACACTTTGTTGATAGTAAAAACCACTAGTCTCATAGAATTAAACAGGTTCACAGAATGCACATACTCAGAACAGAGTTTGGTGTATGATGAGTCCTCTGTGTCTCATTCATTATGTACTCATGATTGAATTACTGACTTTCAGTGATACTTATAAAACACATTTAATGCCTCATGGCAATATATCTTAGATGCATGGAAAAAACTGATGGTAATATCTTAACTTTATTTATAAAGACACTTAGTTCTAGGGACATAAAACCACTTCCCAAAGTTAGCCAGGTAGTCAGTGATCACCCTTAGAGAAAATGCCAAATCTCATGTTTTATCTAGTGAATTCTTAAGCAATTACACAGATTGCAGTCCTGTCTTGGAATCCTCTCAGAATTGATGCAACATAAACAGCCAAGACACTACTCTATTTCAAAAATGGTAACAGCAGGCAGAAACTTTCTGCAGCAAAGTATTGAGACCAGGTAATGCATTTTCTTTTGTAAGTGAGAAGCAGCTTCCAAACTCAACTATGAGAGGTGCGGTTCTCTGTATATCATGTAACAAACATTTGCAGATAAATAGAAAACCCATTTGGAATTCTCTTATCAGAATGGCCTGTTCAGTAGTACCATGAGATAAGTTTGTTTTTATTTTCAAAGACATGAATTGGATCAAAGACAGTGGAAAGTAAAAGTCAGCAGACATTTACCTTTTCCTTCTTGCTGTTTTAGATCCCGTTTCTATCACCTAGCCTCTGCTGAAGTCTTCAGAATAATTTCTTGACATTTCTATTCATAAAGTGACCCACATGGTTTTCATAGTTTGTAAAAATGCTGTATGGATTTCTAGTACCTAAATAGCCTAAGATCAATCAACAGCTGGTTGTAGCTTCTCTATCTCTCTGCTCTCTCCAGCTCTTGCACTTTAAGCTCCAGGCAATAATTTTCAGCAGTTACTGATGATATCAAGTTATTTCAAGTCTGTGTTTTTTCTTTTTTTTAAAACTCATTAGACTGCTGCTGCTTCTTGAAATAAACTTGTGCAACTCAAGAGCACTCTATAATCTTAAAAGCTCAACTCAAATATACTTTCTGAGATCTTTCTTTATCTCCATTTTTCCTCCCCTCTGTTAGTTATTGGAAAATGGAATAAATTTGCTAAGTAATTGTACCTAAAACTTCTCATTGTGCTCACTTCTTGAGTACACTTGTGCTTCTACTAGCCAGCAAAATTTTTGATACAAAATTCATGCTTTTTAAAATGTCTTATTCCCCTTATATAGCATAGGACATAGTATATATACAATAAATTTTGGTGAATACATTAGCTGATATAATGTCTAAGAGAAATAGTTAATTTGCAGTTATTCACCTAACATGTATAAATACCTTAATACATGCTGTTAAAAGGATAAGAAAACTGGTCCTCAATGTGTTTATGACTGAATAGAGAAGAGTATAAAAATTAAGTATATATAGATTTGATATTGATGAAAAAGAGGTGAAAACCTCAATCTTGATTCATTCTAAGTTGTTTTGTTTTCAAGGTAGATGGAAAATCTCTGATCAATAGACCAGGTATCATGGGATAATTGATGATATTACACACTGGTATTCTCTACTTTAGCCCCTTCCCTTTATTACAAAGTCTTCTTTCTGAATATTTAGATCTTTTTCTTTGTCATTTATTATATTATAGCGTAATATTTGAATATGTATTATAAGTTCATTATTCTAGATCTTCTGTCTTTTATTTCATATATAATGAAGCATAATATATAATTATATATAATGGAATAAATAATAAAAATATATTACTATGTGAATATGTAAAAATATTTCATATATTAAATGATAAAAGATAAATATATTATTAGATAAGCCACAAGTTCTTCTTTTAAAATTTTATTTGAAAGTGAAAGTGTTAGTTATTCAGTCATGTTTGACTCTTTGTGACCATATGGACAATAGCCTCTGTCCATGGAATACTTCAGGCAAGAATACTGGAGTGGTTTGCCATTCCCGTCTTCAGGAGATCTTCCCAACCCAGGGATCAAACCTGGGTGTCCCATGTAGGAGGCAGATTGTTTACCATCTGAGCCACCAGGGAAGCCCAAGTTTTATTGATACATAATTATATGTTCATTTTGACTTTACAATCATTTTTTGGAAAATATGCTAGACATGAAGTACATCAAGATAATAGACATCGCATTCAATACTCTTTAATGCTAATAATGTGTAAGTACAGAAATACAGAGTTGTAGAAATGAATTGCAAAAGTGACTTCTGTAAAGATTCACCAAAGTGTTGATTAGATTGAGACTTAAAGAATGTAAAAATATCTAAGCAGATGTGGTATGAGGTATGAGTGAATACTATTAAAAACACAGTATGCAATAAAACTTAACAATGGAAAACCACATTCTAAGTTTGGAGAACTGAAAGTGTTTCCTTCTGAGGCTTGGAAGGAGTTGTTGAAAGCCACCATGTTTGGCTAAGGCATGATTATCGAGGGGCTAGTCAACTACATGAAGGACTTCTGACCTTGCATTTTAACACTCTCTCCCATACATGAAATACAATATTTATTCGCATCTTTATCCCCAACCAAAGCACTGCCATTCTAGATCCACTATCTCAAACAGTCCTTACATTACCCCTGTAAATTAGAACTATTCATCATCTCCATGTTGCAGTCAAGCAAACCAAAGCCCAGTGATATCTAGAGATTTATTCAAGATATACAACTAAGATGTGAAAGACCAGGACTTAAACCTTTTATGCCTCTGAAATCCTTGACTTTTCATCATGCTCTATAGACTTCCATTAACACAAGGCGAGGCAATGATTGCATGTGTGTCTAAGCACAATAAATATGACTTTGGTGGTGTCTTGGTGGATTTTAATGACACAAAAGAGAAATTTTGAAAACCTGTGCTGAAACAACATACTTAGTGGTAAAAGAGATATGGTTTAAAAAAATAAAAAAACTTGGCAGGATTATTTTTAAATAAAAACTTCAGGACAAAAATTTAAAGTATTAAAGTGTTACCCCTTTCAGCTGCATTTGTATTTTAAAAAAGACTTGGGGAGTGATAATGATTAATTTGCCATAAGTTCTTCAAACATCCAGAGTTTTGACATTTGGCTGGGGATAGTGCTTATATTCATTTAGCTGTTCTAATCATATTATTAAGCAATTTCCATAGTCATAAAGGTTATATGTATATGATTTATGTGTTTATATAGGATTTTAATTATGAATAGGTGTCAAATGAGTAGCTGGTAACAATGTGTCATAGGTTGGGTGGGACTCTAGGTCAAAGTCTTTATGACAAGAAAGGCATCAAAACAGTGGTTTTTAATTTTGTTCTTGAACATTGTAGAAATGATCAGTCTGATTTTTCCAGGCATCAACTGACTTGGAACTGAATTGATGCACACTGTTCTTAACTACTCAATCTTATTTCACTATGTGCAAAACTTCAATAATTTTAACATCTTCCTATTCATTGGCTCGATATTCTAATGGTAGTTAATTCCTAACAATTTTTACTTCATGCTCTGAAGCATTTCTTGCATTCTATTGATATCAACTTCACTGTCTCTAATTGTGATTGTCTACACTGTTATTTTATGGACTTCCCAGGTAACACTAGTGGTAAAGAACCCACCTGCCAGCGCAGGAGACACAAGAAATATAGGTTTGATCCCTGGGTTGGGAAGATCCCCTGGAGGAAAGTATGGCAACTCATTCCAGTTTTCTTGTCTGGAAAATCCCATGGACAGAGGAGCCTGGCAGGCTATAGTCCATAGAGTCACAAAGCGTTGGACACTATTGAAGTGACTTAGCATGACATTGTTATTATTAGCTGCCTACACAGTTTCTGGACTAGGCTATCGTCTGTTTTAAATGATTCTACACTGTGCAGGCATACTTATCTTGCAAAGGAAAATTTAAAGCAAATCAAAACCCTCCTACAAAGCCTAGGCTATGCAGATAATGTGTATTGATATTGGTATCTTTGAAAACGTGACTCAAATTTACCTTGTATCCTATTCTGTTATGTGGCATAGTCAATAAGCAATAATCATGCTTCAAATTTAGTTCCTTTTTTCTATGCCATCCTATAATGTACTCTCCATTTCTATACTCATTTCTTTGTAAAAAATAATTTTATTTATTTTTGGCTATGTTCAGTCTCTGTTTCTGTGTGAGCATACTCTCATTACGGAGAGTGGGGACTATTCTCTAGTTGCAGTGGCACATGGACTCAGTAGTTGCAGCTCCTGGGTGCTAGAGCACAAGCTCAATAGTTGCGGTGCATGGGCTCAGTTGCTCTATGGCATGTGGGATCATTCCAGATAAGGGATCAAATCCATATCTCCTGTATTGGCAGGTGGATTCTTTACCACTGAGTCACTAAGAAAGCCCTTTATATTTATATCTTACCATCAAGACATGTTTTCTTCTTTGATTGTTCTCATCTTTTTGAGAGCACAGTTAATCCAATCTAAGCCTTGTCCTTGATAGTCTTCTCTCTACTATACATTCTCATAAATGCACTGCTGACACAGATAATAAGATGCATATTCTCACATGTTTCATCATGGCCCTACCTTACTTAATCTATTTGGTAGGTTCTGAGAATGCACTTTGATGTTTATAATTCCTACATTTCCTACAAAATTCCATTACTTTTATATTGAAAAAAAAAATGATATTGATGAAAAGGTGTTGAGAATTTCAACCTTGATGCATTTTAAAACTTTTGTTTTATCCTCAAGATAAATGGAAAATCTATGATCAAAAGGTCAGGCATGCCACTTCACAAGATAACCAATGATATCACACTCCAGTATCCTCTACTTTGGCCCTTTCTCTTTACCTATATCCAAAGTCTTATTTCTCAATATCTAGATCTTAATTCCCTGGTGGCTCAGATGGTAGAAGTGTCTGCCTACAATGTGGGATACCCAGGTTTGATTCCTGGATCGGGGAGATCCCTTAAAGGAAATGGCAACCCACTCCTGTACTCTTGGAAAATCCCATGAACAGAGGAGCCTGGTAGGCTACAGTCCACGGGGTTGCAAAGAGTCAAACAGGAGTGAGCGACTTCATTTTCTTTCTTTCTTTCTAGATCTTAATTGCCAAGGGCATTGCTATAAAATTCTTTCAGTTTCTGTTTAATGTGACTTCATCATTCTGGAGTGAATAATCAAAGTAAGAGTAATGCAGTGGACCAATGAGAGCAGACTCCGTGGGTTCATCCTGGTAGGTTTTTCTGACCGACCTCAATTAGAGCTCATTCTCTTTGGGGTAATCTTGTTTCTTTACTTCATGACGCTCCTCGGCAACTCTACCATCATCCTTGTATCCCTCTTGGACTCTAAACTCCATTATCCCATGTACTTTTTCCTCTCCCATCTCTCCTTCCTGGACCTTTGCTTCACCAGCAGTATTATTCCTCAGCTTTTAGTCAACCTGTGGAGTTCAGATAAGTCTGTCACATATGGTGGCTGTGTGGTTCAGCTCTATGTCTCCCTTGCCCTGGGATCCACGGAGTGTGTCCTTCTGGCTGTTATGTCCTATGACCGCTATGTTGCAGTCTGCCGTCCTCTACATTATGCCTTTGTCATGCACCCTCGGGTCTGTAACATCCTGGCCTCAATGGCGTGGCTCAGTGGGGTGACGACCACCCTTATACAGTCCACCCTCACTCTACAACTCCCCTTTTGTGGGAATCGCAAAGTGGATCATTTCTTCTGTGAAGTTCCTGTGCTCATCAAGTTGGCTTGTGTGGACACCACTTTCAACCAGGCAGAGCTCTTTGTGGCTAGTGTCTTATTCTTGGTGGTGCCGTTGTCACTCATCTTGATGTCCTATGGGAACATTGCTCAAGCAGTTCTGAAGATAAAGTCAGCCATTGGACGACGTAAAGCATTTAGGACCTGCTCCTCCCACCTGCTGGTTGTCATCATTTTCTATGGAACCATTATCTTCATGTATCTGCAGCCAGCCAAGAGTAGATCCAAGGACCAGGGAAAGTTTGTGTCCCTCTTCTACACTGTGGTGACGCCCATGCTTAACCCCCTTATTTATACCCTGAGAAATAAGGAAGTCAAAGCAGCACTGAAAAAAATTCTGGGGAAAACTTTATGATTTAGTGAGGCATGGCTGTCAAAAGTTATTTAAAAGAGCATTATTAGGACAGTAATTTAATGGAAGATGACTCAACAAATAATTCAGTTATGTTCATAAGTTAGTTTCCATAGAAAAATTTTAAACAAAGCTTGAAATTCTAAGTAGGATGAACTTGCGTTTGAATGTCCATTTCATGACAGAACAGCTGGGTGATCCAAACAATTTGCATAACCTTTACATCAGCTATAAATATAAGCTGGAATGAATGATACTGAGCAGCTTAAATTAAAATTAGATTATTCTAGGTATTTTATTGCTTATAAAGTTTATTCATAAATTTAATTTATTAGTCATAACTACATGGGTATTATACTTTTTCTTTTGCATGGACTGAAATATTTTGACAAATTACTCATGTCAGAAAGAACAAATCCTAAACATCCACAGTATTGTTCTTTCAGCTAACCATGGATTCCTGAATCCCTCAGGTTGTGGTTCCATTACACTGAGCTCATTATTGCTGTGCTTTCCACCTGTTTGACAATTTTCTGACTTTTTAGTGTTCTCTCCCTAGTAGATTTTTAAGAATGGCAACTATGCTATGACTGGATCAAAGTTTAAAGTAAAATCTGTACAAAGGTGACTTCCAGATGTGTGCTTCAGTATAGATATTTACTGTCTATATTTTCATGTTCAATTATGTATGTCACTTCTACACCTGGGTACATTAAAACAACCTCAGAATTAGTACATCAAAACTAATCAAAAGTTCTCTGGTTTTTTGGTTATTTTTTACTATTCTCAATATCACAAAATGGAACATACATCATCCCAACTCTGTCTCCTATTTCATTTGCTGTTTGTAACTTATATACAATCTTATGGATTTTACCTTTTAGTTATCTCTCTGGTCTATCCACTTCTTTCCATTTTAATTTTCTACCACAAGTGTACTTCTAAGATGGCTTCCTTACTAGGCAGAAGATATTTATTTAATGAACTAATCATGTTTTCCATTATGTATGTTATTAGGTACATGCAATTTTTAACTCCTCATGAAACTTATATTTGTCTTATCTCCTTTACGAAGTACATTTGTTTATTAACAATTATTCAGGCATTGAGGACACAGATGTTAGCAGAACAGCATCCACCCTTGTAAAGGGTTTATATGCTAATCATCCAACTCAGTCAATTGATAGATTTTCACCGTGTGATGGTATCTCTTGTCAAACAATAGAAGTCAATGTTAGAGGGAGAAAAACCTCACTTTCATCAATTTGATTGTAATCAAATCTATCTCAATATAATATTAATGGCTACGTGTTTTTTTTTTTTTTAATTTGGATTTTTGGTATTAAGCTGATACAGTTGCAAAGCAACATTATCTAAGCAGTAGCACCTCACCTTGAAGAAGGAAGAATGAGTTTATACTGTTATTTGCTAAATCACAACTATTTTAATGTGTGTGTAAGAAAGGAAAGAATTCATGGGTGAATTTTAAAGGGTCTGACAGCTTATAATAGCCAAATAGTCTTCAAGTGGTATGTTTTTGGTGACAGAGAGGACATTTTTCTTTAAAATGATTAGAAGACTTACATGATATATACACAGATATAGCAAGATATAACTGGAAATAGAATGTTTTCCACTATATTGAGGAGGGTGCAAGCATCTCTGAAATCCAAGTAAACTGGAGCTTAATAATAGAAAAATGAAAAGGAAAACAAGCTTATGCAGCATAAGCCCTGACAGGTTTTTTTCTTTTTTTGGTAACATAAATGCCTGACTTAAGGTTTGATTGCTGAAGCACCCATTTCAGTGGTGAATCCACTTCACAGATGGCTATCTCTGACAAATTGTTGGCCATCTGACTTGATAAAGAGACAGGTCACCTCCACCCAATAAGGCTCTTTTGTTTTAGAGATCATAGGTCACTTCAACAACTGACCTTTTGGGCTGATAAGGACTTTTTCCTCTTTTGGCTTTCTTTCTTTCTTTGAAGTATAGTTGATATACAATGTCATGTTAGTTTCAGGTGTACAACATACTAATTCTATATATATATATATATATATATATATATATATATACAAGTGTATATATTTGAATATTTCTGTTTTATAAATAAATGCTTGTATATCCTTTTTTTTTTTTCAGATTTCACATGTAAGTGATATCTCATATTTGCCTTTCTTTGGTTTGGGTACTTTATTTTTTTTATTTATTTATTTTTTTATTTTATTTTTTTTATTTTTTATTTTTATTTTTTTTTTCCAGTGGGTTTTGTCATACATTGATATGAATCAGCCATGGATTTACATGTATTCCCAATCCCTATCCCCCCTCCCACCTCCCTCTCCACCCGATTCCTCTGGGTCTTCCCAGTGCACCAGGCCCGAGCACTTGTCTCATGCATCCCACCTGGGCTGGTGATCTGTTTCACCATAGATAGTATACATGCTGTTCTTTTGAAATATCCCACCCTCACATTCTCCCACAGAGTTCAAAAGTCTGTTCTGTATTTCTGTGTCTCTTTTTCTGTTTTGCATATAGGGTTATCGTTATCACCTTTCTAAATTCCATATATATGTGTTAGTATGCTGTAATGTTCTTTATCTTTCTGGCTTACTTCACTCTGTATAATGGGCTCCAGCTTCATCCATCTCATTAGGACTGGTTCAAATGAATTCTTTTTAATGGCTGAGTAATATTCCATGGTGTATATGTACCACAGCTTCCTTATCCATTCATCTGCTGATGGGCATCTAGGTTGCTTCCATGTCCTGGCTATTATAAACAGTGCTGCGATGAACACTGGGGTGCATGTGTCTCTTTCAGATCTGGTTTCCTCAGTGTGTATGCCCAGCAGTGGGATTGCTGGGTCATATGGCAGTTCTATTTCCAGTTTTTAAAGAAATCTCTAGGCTGTTCTCCATAGCGGCTGTACTAGTTTGCATTCCCACCAACAGTGTAAGAGGGTTCCCTTTTCTCCACACCCTCTCCAGCATTTATTGCTTGTAGACTTTTGGATAGCAGCCATCCTGACTGGCGTGTAATGGTACCTCATTGTGGTTTTGATTTGCATTTCTCTAATAATGAGTGATGTTGAGCATCTTTTCATGTGTTTGTTAGCCATCTGTATGTCTTCTTTGGAGAAATGTCTGTTTAGTTCTTTGGCCCATTTTTTGATTGGGTCATTTATTTTTCTGGAATTGAGCTTCAGGAGTTGCTTGTATATTTTTGAGATTAATCCTTTGTCTGTTGCTTCATTTGCTATTATTTTCTTCCAATCTGAGGGCTGTCTTTTCACCTTGCTTATAGTTTCCTTTGTAGTGCAAAAGCTTTTAAGTTTCATTAGGTCCCATTTGTTTAGTTTTGCTTTTATTTCCAATATTCTGGGAGGTGGGTCATAGAGGATCTTGCTGTGATTTATGTCGGAGAGTGTTTTGCCTATGTTCTCCTTTAGGAGTTTTATAGTTTCTGGTCTTACATTTAGATCTTTAATCCATTTTGAGTTTATTTTTGTGTATGGTGTTAGAAAGTGTTCTAGTTTCATTGTTTTACAAGTGGTTGACCAGCTTTCCCAGCACCACTTGTTAAAGAGGTTGTCTTTTTTCCACTGTATATCCTTGCCTCCTTTGTCAAAGATAAGGTGTCCATAGGTTCGTGGATTTATCTCTGAGCTTTCTATTCTGTTCCATTGATCTATATTTCTGTCTTTGTGCCAGTACCATACTGTCTTGATGACTGTGGCTTTGTAGTAGAGTCTGAAGTCAGGCAGGTTGATTCCTCCAGTTCCATTCTTCTTTCTCAAGATTATTTTGGCTATTCGAGGTTTTTTGTATTTCCATACAAATTGTGAAATTCTTTGGTCTAGTTCTGTGAAAAATACCGTTGGTAGCTTGATAGGGATTGCATTGAATCTATAGACTGCTTTGGGTAGAATAGCCATTTTGACAATATTGATTCTTCCAATCCATGAACACGGTATGTTTCTCCATCTGTTTGTGTCCTCTTTGATTTCTTTCATCAGTGTTTTATAGTTTTCTATGTGGTTTGGGTACTTTAAATTTCTACTCTTGTGTTTTAAGTTCACCTACAAAGAATGAACTTAAGAAATCCTAGATTCCCGCTCATGATTTCAATAAAGTCAGAACCCCAAGCCTGCTACTCTTCCCCCCAACACTATGTGGCCCCATGTGTGCTGGGTAACTGTTAAATTTTGTAAATAATAGAGCTTTATTTTTCAAAGTTTCCTGAAGGTTACTGCTGAAGGGTGTTTTGCAAGTATATAAGAACTACAATTTTGTCCAGCCACAACATTGATTATTGATAGTCTGACATCAGCACAAAACAGCTTAATAGGCAGGGTGTAGAATTTGGAGATTGTTGGTAAGCATGATCAGACTTAGACAATCAAGGAAAAATGGGGACTCTTTGGTTTTGAATAAAAACAAAGCAGCAATTAATTTTGCTTCTACAGAACAATTAAAGTATTATATGAATATAGAAGAGAAATAAGAATAGAATTATTAACTAGTCTGCTCAAAAATGTAAAGTGGCATTTTACAATAGTGAGAACAGAGCAGTGTAATAATGCTTGACATTTGCTGTTCAGTTGTAACTCATTCTACAGCCACCTCGATATTGTGGGCCAACTACTTAAGAGATCTATTCTTGAGGTTATTTTTCTGAGTTGCTGTAATTTTTCTGAAATCTCTGTAATTGCCAAATTAGTATTTTTCCATTGTCCATGCAAGCATTATAAAAGGGTTCAGTTCAGTTCAGTCGCTCAGTCGTGTCCGACTCTTTGTGACGCCATGAACCACAGCACGCCAGGCCTACCTGTCCATCACCAACTCCCGAGTCCACACAAACCCATGTCCATTGAGTCGGTGATGCCATCCAACCATCTCATCCTCTGTCGTCCCCTTCTCCTGCCTTCAATCTTTCCCAACCTCAGGGTCCTTTCAAATGAGTCAGCTCTTCACATCAGGTGGCCAAAATATTGGAGTTTCAGCTTCAACATCAGTCCTTCCAATGAACACCCAGGACTGATCTCCTTTAGGATGGACTGGTTGGATCTCCTTGCAGTCCAAGGGGCTCTCAAGAGTCTTCTCCAATACCACAGTTCAAAAGCATCAATTCTTCTGCACTCAGCTTTCTTTATAGTCTGACTCTCACAACCATGAGCACTGGAAAAACCATAACCTTGACTAGACAGACCTTTGTTGACAAACTAATGTCTCTGCTTTTTAATATGCTGTCTAGGTTGGTCATAACTTTCCTTCCAAGGAGTAAGTATCTTTTCATTTCCTGGTTGCAATCACCATCTTCACTGATTTTGGAGCCCCCCAAAATAAAGTCAGCCACTGTTTCCACTGTTTCCCCATCTATTTGCCATGAAGTGATGGGACCGGATACCATGATCTTTGTTTTCTGAATGTTGAGTTTTAAGCCAACATTTTCACTCTCCTCTTTCACTTTCATCAAGAGGCTCTTTAGTTCTTCTTCACATTCTGCCATAAGGGTGGTGTCATCTGCATATCTGAGGTTATTGATATTTCTCCCGGCAATCTTGATTCCAGCTTGTGCTTCCTCCAGCCCAGCATTTCTCATGATGTAGTCTGCACATAAGTTAAATAAGCAGGGTGACAATATACAGCCTTGACATACTCCTTTTCCTATTTGGAACCAGTCTGTTGTTCCATGTCCAGTTCTAACTGTTGCTTCCTGACCTGCATACAGGTTTCTCAAGAGGCAGGTCAGGTGGTCTGGTATTCCCATCTCTTTCAGAATTTTCTACAGTTTATTGTGATCCCCACAGTCAAAGGCTTTGGCATAGTCAATAAAGCAGAAACAGATGATTTTCTGGAACTCTCTTGCTTTTCAATGATCCAGCAGATGTTGGCAATTTGATCTCTGGTTCCTCTGACTTTTCTAAAACCAGTTTGAACATTTGGAAGTTCACGGTTCACATATTGCTGAAGCCTGGCTTGGAGAATTTTGAGCATTACTTTATGAGTATGTGAGATGAGTACAATTGTGCGGTAGTTTGAACATTCTTTGACATTGTCTTTCTTTGGGATTGGAGTGAAAACTGACTTTTTCCAGTCCTGTGGTCACTGCTGAGCTTTCCAGATTTGCTGACATATTGAATGCAGCACTTTCACAGCATCATCTTTCAGGATGTGAAATAGCTCAACTGGAATTCTATCACCTCCACTAGCTTTGTTCGTAGTGATGCTTCCTAAGGCCCACTTGACTTCACATTCCAGGAAGTCTGGCTCTAGGTGAGTGTGAGTGATCATACCATCATGATTATCTGGGTCATGAAGATCTTTTTTGTACAGTTTTTCTGTGTATTCCTGCTACCTCTTCTAATATCTTCTGCTTCTGTTAGGTCAATACCATTTCTGTCCTTTATTGAACCCATCTTTGTGAAATGTTCCCTTGGTATCTCTAATTTTCTTGAAGAGATCTCTAGTCTTTCCCATTCTATTGTTTTCCTCTATTTCTTTGCATTGATCACTGAGGAAGGCTTTCTTATCTCTCCTTGCTATTCTTTGGAACTCTGAATTCAAATGGGTATATCTTTCCTTTTCTCCTTTGTTTTTCACTTCTCTTCTTTCCACAGCTACTTAGGATAAATTTAATTGGCAAGTGTTTTGGAAAGTGCCAAGGTAAGTTCCCGGTGTTCATGTTAGTTGCTCAGTTGTGAACTATTCTTTGTGACCCCATGGAATATAGCGTGCCAGGCTCCTCTGCCCATGGAATTCTCCAGGCAAGAATACTGGAGTGGGTAGCCATTTCCTTCTCCAAGAGATCTTCCCAACACAGTGGTTGAACCTGGGTCTTCCACTTTGCAGGCAGATTTTTTACCTCTGAGCCATGAGGGAAGTTCCTGGTATCTTACCACATAAACCCTTAGGTGATATTAACAAATGATGATCACAGGGCATTTTTTCATGATCATATCCTGGAATCTTCTGTTATGGACATTTTAATGTGCAACACATTTTCCATAGAGGGAAAATGGTAATTTTCTTATCCTTCTGGGGACGTTCTGAGGCCATATTAACAGCCTTTTTTTTTTTTTTTCCCTAGTATAAACCAACTCCTAAAGGAGGAAATAAGTCACTGGGGTTTTACCCTTTCAAGTTCATTCTTTTCAGAATTGGAATCAGCAGCGATCTCTCATTTTCTTCTGGCGTGTTTCTATGCAAACCCCAGCATCTAGTTTAGAAACTATTTACTTTTTCATTATTTGCAACTGGCATTTCCCTATTGTACCACAGACTGCATGAGAAAGAGAAACAGCTTTCTGAGCTGTTGCAGAGAGATTCAGTTCCAGAGAAGTAGCTTTCTAGCCATTGTGATATTTCTTACTCATAACTGAGGGTCAAAACTCATTCGTATAGTAAACTCCCAAAGATAGTTTCAGTATTCTTGCATACTCTTCCAGGTTAGGAAGAAAGATTAGGTATTATCTTTGTGGGCATACTGACATTAGTTTAGTTGGTACTCAGTGACAGGGCTTTTCAACAGCCTGAATGTTTCCTTTTCTCAGAACCTTACATTTGGTTCCTAGCTAGCACTGTCTTGAGCAGTTCCTGTGGCTCTGGGACCTTAATCAGGAATACCTTTATATTTCCTCTCAAGACACAGGCACCTGGAAATACTGTGGACAAAGAAGTAACTCCTGAAGCTAGAATTCATGCTCTCAGCCTGAAACAGGTATGTTGACAGATGGTACCTGCTGTGGTTATCATAGTCTGGTTGTATGTTTTACTGCATGTAAAGCAAGCTATGAAAACAAAGAAACTCATCTGGCTCAGATGGTAAAGCATCTGCCTGCAATGCAGGAGACCTGGGTTCACTCCCTGGGTTGGCTAATAATCCCTAGCTAATCTTCCCAGCTATGGAGCCATCCCTTATATGGGCTATACTTTCAGTACGATATACGTTTTCATGGCCCTCTATATTTTATACTTTCTTTGTCCAAGATGAGACCTATATAGAATGCTGCTTAGTGAAGAGAGTTTCACTCTCTGTTCATGTGATTTTGTTAAATTTTAACATATCAGGCACATAATATGTGGAATGTATAATACAGGCTTATAAGCATTCCATAGCTTTTAGAACTGTTCCTGCTTAGAATAGTATTCACTTTCTATTTTCTGCCATTTGTGTTTAAGCTACTAGTTTTAAAGAGAGAAGTGGAAATACTGCATTCATGGTCAATATTTACATCTTAAAAATGTTTTTCACAACTTGTTTTGAAACTTTCATGTTTAGTAATGCATAATGTGTTCTTAATGAGCAATAAAGATATTTTACTTGCTCAGAAAAATAGTTACTTAATGAGTCCAAGTCAGTGATATCTATAATTGGAATTAATTGCTTCCTGTGAACTTAGCAATGTACATTTGGAAGGTGTTTGGACACTGCTGCTGTTCCCTGTAAGTCCACTCACTCATGTTTATTGTGAAGTTTTTAAAGGTTCAGATGAAAGAAAATGTAAACTGAAGTAGTAATTGTTTACTATGCAAATAAAAAGTCAATGAATTGGAATATTGCCAGTGAAGTGGAAGGTAGACATTTTGCAGGGCACTGATCTGAAGTAATAGAGAACTAATAATAGTTAATACTGCATAATATCTACTAAAAATATTTGAAAAAGGATCATTTGCTTTAGTATTAAACATAAAGTTTATGGTATTTCCTACTGAGAAAAGATGAGAAAAAGATGAAATAGATATGTCAGAGTGCTTCAATTCTGTAGTTATAAGACTGGGATAGAGTTCATAAAAATCAAGAAGAGGGCCATGTGTGGATTTGATCCCTAGTTATGACATTATACGGAGAAGGCAATGGCAACCCACTCCAGGACTCTTGCCTGGAAAATCCCATGGATGGAGGAGTCTGGTAGGCTGCAGTCCATGGGGTCGCTAAGAGTCAGACATGACTGAGCAACTTCACTTTCACTTTTCACTTTCATGCACTGGAGAAGGAAATGGCAACCCACTCCAGTGTTCTTGCCTGGAAAAGCCCATGGACGGAGGAGCCTGGTGGCTACAGTCCATGGGGTCGCTAAGAGTCAGACACGACTAAGCAACTTCACTTTTCACTTTATGACATTACAATCCACTTTCTCAGCCTCAGGCTTTCGATAAAGCCATATTCAAATAGATAGCAGAACCATATATGTTTGACACATCTCTAATTTGAGGGAAGGTTGGTAAGTTCTGATCATTCATTTGGTAGTGATATCTACTATCTACTAGTTGACTAAAGATATGTTAGTTTCCCTAGGGAAAAAGAAAGAGGTATAATATGGTGGAAATAATATGAGTGAACTGCTGAATAATTTTTGAAAGGCTACTTTGTGCTGACCACTCTAAGGGTTAGAGACAGAAAAGTCATATTTTATGTGACTCCTGGCCTCATGAATCTCACAATCTGTTATGAGTAGACACATATACCACTTAGTCAAATGCAAAAATATATTTGTCCATTATCCAGTTTCCCAGATAGTTTAAAAACAAAGTTTTTTTTGGAGTGTATGGTAGTAGGGTATGCTTACTACCATAAGGATAATAAAGAATGTTTTATTTACCCTTAATAACTTGCTTTCAAAATATGAATTACAGTTTGCACTCACACTTTGAGTCGATAACAAATATGCACATGATTATAGGAAAAAGAAATAAAAAATCATGGCTAGCATTTCATTTCCTAGAGACTTTTTGGAGCCTGAAGGATCCTGGGTCTCTGAAAAAAAGAAAATGAGCAATTTTTCAAAAGAACATAAACAAACACTAAGGGAAAGAAAAAGAAAGATAGGTAAGAGTATAGAATTAACTGGTTGATCATAAGAAATAGATTCATATGTTGCTTTAAATACTAAATACATATGCTCTTTTGACTGAGCACATAGCTCTGAGTAGTTGATTTTTAATTAATACCAGTCTCATCTGGTATATTTAAAAATTACATAATGTTACAACTAATTTCCACTCTTTTGGGGTGATGAAAAATGGCCTTATTCTCACTTTATTGAAAGTTGCTTAAATAAACCTGCTTTTTTCTCTAGTTGAAATTAACTGAGTAACTGAGTTTCCCCTTCATGTGACTAGAGAGACATCAATATAAAGGGGGTACATTTGGTTGGATGGAAATGATAATAAAATTAATTTCCTAAAACAGATGATGGTGCTTCTTTTTTTACAGCTTTATTGAGGTAGAACTGATATATAAGTAAATTCACAATTTATTTAACATATATAAGTCCATGTGTCTGGACATACGTGTGGACCCATGATACAGTCACCACAATCTAGGTAATACATTTATACGTCTTCTCTGAAAGTTTCCTTGTGTTCTTTTGCTTTTTGTGTCAATGTGTGGTAGGAACACATAACACGATTTACCCTGGTACCAAATGTTAAGTACATGATATAATATTGTTAATTATAAGCAATATGTTGGACATCAGCTCTTTAGAACTTATATTGTATAGCTGCAATTTTTAAACCATTGAGCACCTCCCTGTTTCCTCCTCCTCCCATCCTCTGGCCATCACCATTTTATGTTTCTATACGGCTGACTGTTTTACATGTTACATATAAGAGGGGTGTTTGTCCATTTGTGTCTGACCTATTTTACATGGTATACTGTCCTCAAAGTACATCCATGTTGTTGCACATTGTAAGACTTGTTTCCTTTTTAAGGCTAAATAATATTTCATCAATATGCTAATAATACTCCACTAATTAAAGTTGACTAAAATACCATAAGGGGCTTCCCAGGTGGCACTAGTGGTAAAGAACCTGCCTGCCAGTGCAGGGGGTGTAAGACACACCGGAAGCTCCCCTGGAGGAGGGCGTGGCAACCCCGCCAGCATTCTTGCCTGGAGGATTCCCAAGGACAGAGGAGCCTGGCAGGCTACAGTCCATCAGACACAACTGAATGGACTTAGCACGCATGCACGGAATATACTGTATCTTCTTTATTTATTCATAATATTTTATCAATATGCTAATAATACTCCATTAGTTAAAGTTGAATAATATATCATATCTTTCTCCCATTATTAGATGGACACTTAGGTTGGCTGTTGTGAATAATGCTGCAATAAACACAGGAATGAAGTTATCACTTAAAGATCCAAATTTCTATTCTTTTGGGTGTATACCCAGAAGTGGGAATGTTGGACCGTATGATAGTTATAGTATTTTGAGGAACATTGATTCTGTTTTTCATTCTCACTAATACTGTACAAGGATTCTAATTTCTCCATAATCTTTCCAACATTTGTTGTCATCTGTTTTTTTTTTTTTTTTTTTGATAACAGCCATCCTTACAGGTATGAGGTGATATCTCATTGTGGGTTTATTTGCATTACCCTGATGATTAGTGATGTTGAACACTTTTTCATATGCTTACTGGACATTTGTATGTCTTGTTTTGAGAAATGTCTGTTCAAGTTCTTTGTTCACTTTTTTTGGTCATCTCTTTTGTTGTTGTTGTAGACATTTGAATCTCTTACATATCTTGGATGTTATGTATAATTTTATATATTTTCTCCCCTTCCAGAGATTTTTGCTTTTGTTGCCTGTGGTTTGGTCTTATGTCTTTAAAATCATCGCCAAGACCAATATCCTCAAGGTTTTCCTCCATGTTTCTTCTAGGAGTTTCAGTTTCAGATTATACATTCAAATCTTTAATCTAAGTTGATTTATGTATATGGTGTAAGCTAGGGGTTCAATTTTATTCTTTTGCATATGGATATTCAGTTTTCCCCGAACTGTTTATTGAAGAAACTGCCCTTTCTACATTGTGTATTCCTGGTCTCTTTGTTGAAGATGACTTGTTTACATGCAAGCATTTATCTCTAGGTTCTCTATCCTGCTCCATCGATCTACACGTTTACCTTCATGCCAATACAATACTGTTTTAATTACTATAGCTTGATCATTAAAAAAAAAATCTGTTCTTTTCTATCTTGCAGAGCATCAGAAGACACCTATACCATTGAGAGAGTACGCACTGTATTTATTCAGAATGCACACAATAGGAAAATAGTATGAGGTCTAAGCATTTCACATATAACTTTGGGGAGAGATGACATTGTCATTTATCTGACCTTATGTAATATATAATCTTTCTCAGCTATGACTTAACTTTCTGGAACATACTTTGCACATGGGGATGGTGAAGAGCACCAATGAGGGAAATATAACAGGTTTTATCCTGTTAGGGTTTTCTGATTATCCTCAGTTACAGACGGCTCTCTTTGTGGTCATCTTGATCTTATATTTACTAACCATTTTGGGGAACACCACCATCATTCTGATATCTCATCTGGAACCCAAACTTCATACACCAATGTATTTTTTCCTTTCTCATCTCTCTTTCCTGGACCTCTGCTTTACTAGCAGTGTTATTCCTCAGCTCCTGGTAAACTTGCAGGATCCCATAAAAACCATTACCTATGGTGGCTGCATGGTTCAGCTCTGTGTCTCTCTTGCTCTTGGATCTACTGAGTGTGTCCTTCTGGCTGTGATGTCCTATGATCGCTATGTGGCCATCTGCCGTCCCCTCCACTATGCTCTCCTGATGCATCCTCATCTCTGCATGGCCCTGACATCTTTAGCGTGGCTTAGTGGGGTGGCCACCACCCTGGTACAGTCCACTCTCACCCTGCAGCTACCTTTATGTGGGCATCACCAAGTGGATCATTTTATCTGCGAAGTCCCTGTACTTATCAAGTTGGCTTGTGTGGATACCACCTTCAATGAGGCTGAGCTCTTTGTGGCTAGTATCCTCTTCCTTGTTGTGCCTATCTCCTTCATCCTAGTCTCCTATGGTTACATTACCCAAGCAGTTTTGAAGATCAAATCAGCTACTGGAAGAAAGAAAGTTTTTGGGACCTGTTCCTCCCATGTGACAGTTGTCATCATGTTCTATGGAACCATCATGTTCACGTACCTGCAGTCAGCCAAAAGTATATACAAAGATCAGGGAAAGTTTGTCTCTCTCTTCTACACAGTGGTGACCCCCATGCTGAATCCTCTTATTTATACTCTGAGGAACAAAGAGGTCAAGGAAGCACTAAGAAAAGTTCTAGGGAAGATTCTGGTAATAAAGTTTACATGATTGTCAAAAAATTGTTTAAAGCACTACTATGATAAACACCAAATTTTTGTGGTTAAAGAAAATCACATAATGTTTTAAAACTATTTTTTCCCATTTCCTTTTGATTAATTTCTTCTAAAACATTCTGTAATATACTATGGAATGTATGTGTCTAGTCCCAACCTTACAAATACACAGTAGTAACATAAATCCTTTGGCTCATGTCTTTTCTCCAAAATATATTATATATGCAGCATTTGAGGTTTAATTAGATATTTTATAAGAAATATATTTCTTGAAAATATTCAAGAAATATTTTAAATTAGCCGTTTAAAATTTTTTGAATAATATATTCAATCTCTTACCCTTTATGTTTCTCTAGATAGATGTATGGCTTACTTTTTTGCAAGGATGTATCTAAGATGGATGAACCATGGGCAAGCTGTCATAAAGCAAATTCTTTTACTTTACCTATACTCTATCCACTTAAAATGTGGTAGACATATACAGAGTTGCATAAATAGCATGAAGACAAAAGCCACACATTAAAGGTGGAGAATAAAGCAGAAGCAGAAACTTGATTTTATTATGTTGTAGTTGAACCAATTGAACCACTGTGAACTAACATCGGACTCTGATTCCTAAGAAAAAGCATAGCCATGGACTATTCTACAGATTGCAAAACCATATAAAGAAAAACACTATTGTTGTTAGTATAACCATGCACTTCTTAATGTTGTTGTTGATTATTTCACTTTTTAAAATATACAATAATATACTTTCTTTTTTTACATTTAGACCCCTACAGTTCATATATATAAACATATTTTTATAATTTGGAAACTCATTTTCCAGATGAAAGCTTAACAAAACTCATTTTATTATTTATGCTACAACACTGATTTTTTTTACCTATAACTTCATTCTGAAAGATCTTTGCTTATAACATTCCTTTTCTGAAAATTAAGACTTTTGCACCTTGATTCTGAGAAATTTTGTACAAACACATAGTATTAAAATCTCTATTTCACTGCACTGTAGCAAACATTAGGTTGTACAGCCTATAGTTGGCAAAAATACTCTACATTCCATAGATTTTGGAAAATTGTGTCTCCATTTTTATTGCCTCAAGGCATTTAAAAATTTCCTCTTTAGTTTCTTTGCTGACCCATTAATTGTTCAGTAGAATGTTGTTTAATCTTCACATGTTCATGTTTTTTCCAGTTTTGTTTTCATAATTATTTCTAGTTTCATAGTGTTGTGGTCAGAAAAGATGTTTGATGTGATTTTAATCCTCTTAAATTTACTGAGACTTGTTTTGTGGCCTAACATGTAAACTACTATGCAGTTTTCAGGTAAACTATTTTGTATATATTTATTAAGACAATCTGGTTAATATATCACTTAAAGTCAATATTTTCTTATTGATCTTCTCTTTGGATGATTAATTGATTGATGTAAGTGGGGTATTAATGTTCCCTATTATTATTGCTTCCCTGGTGGCTAAAGAATAAGAATTCACCTACAATGTGGGAGACCTGGGTTTGATCCCTGGGTTGGGAAGATGCCCTGGAGGAGGGCATGGCAACCACTCCAGTATTCTTGCCTGGAGAATGCCCATGGGCAAAGAAGCCTGCTGGGCTATAGTCCAGGGGGTCACAAACAGTTAGACACTACTGAGTGACTAAGCACACACAAACACTATTATTGCATAACTCTCAACTTTTCCCTTTATATCCATTAATATTTCTTTGCTTTATATATTCAGGTGCTCCTGTATCAGGAGAGTTAGTATTTATGAACATCACATCCTTTTTTCAGATTGACCTCTTTATCATTATGTAATGCTATTCTTTGTCCTTTGCTACAGTCCTTGTTTTAAAGTCTATTTTGTCTGACATGAGTATTGCTACTCTAATTCTCTTTTAATTACATATGTGAATAACTTTTTCCATTCTTTCACTTTTAGTCTGCATATGTCTTTGTATTTAAAGTAAGTCCCTTATAGACTGCATATAAATGGATCTTTTAAAAAAATCTGTTCAGTCACCCTATGTCTTTTGATTAGAGCATTTAGTTCATTCATTTACATTTAAAGTGATTATTGAAAGGTGTGGACTTGCTATCATTTTGTTACTTGTTTTCTGTGTGTTTGTTGTAGGTTTTTGTGTGTGGTTATCATGAGGTCCATATAAATCGACCTATACGTACAGCAGTTTAAGCATACAGTTGCTTAAGGTTGAATGCATTCCAAAAGCCCTGCAGTTTTACTCCTCTCCTCACTGTTTTTTGTTTTCAATAGCATATTTTACATCTTTTTATTTTGAATATACCTTAAGTACTTACTGCTGCTGCTGCTGCTGCTAAGTACTTACTAGTTACAGTTAATTTTACTATTTTTGCTTTTTAGCTTTGTAAGTGGCCAATCCACTGCCTTTATGATGTATTTTCCCTTACCAATGAGATTTTTCCTTTCATATATTTTCTTTTTTCTTATTATGGCCTTTCCTTTTAAGCTGAAAGAAGAACCTTTAATATTTATTGTAACAGTGGTTAGTGATGATTAACTCCTTTAGCTTTTCCTTATCTGGAAAACTCCTGATCTCTCCTTCAATTTTATGATAACTTTGCTAAGTAGAGTATTCTTTTTTTCCCTTTTAGTACATTAAATATGTCCTGCCATTTCTTTCTGGCTTGCAAAGTTTGTACTGAAAGACAGCTGGTAGCCTTATGAGAGTTCTCTTGTATGTTATTAGTTATTTTTCTCTTGCTTCCTTTAAGTTTTTCTTTCTAACTTTCACCACTTTAACTGTGACATGTCTTGGTCAAGATCTCTTCAGGTTCATCTTGTTTGAGACTTTCTTACTTCCTGGACCTGGATGCTTGTTTTCTTTCCCATGTTAAAGGAGTTTTCAGCAACTATTTCTTCCTTTTTTAAAATAAACTTTTATTGGAGTACAGTGCTTTAAATTAAGTCATTGTTTCTTCAAATAAGTTTTCTGCTCCTTTCTCTCTATCTTCTCCTTTTTGAACTCCTATAATGTGAATATAAGTATGCCTGGTATTACCTCAGAGGTCCCTTAAACTATTTTTAAAATTCCTTTTTCTTTTTATTGTTTTGATTGGGTGATTTTCACTAGTCTTCTAGATCACTTATTCATTCTTCTGTATTGTCTATTCTACTATTGATTTCCTTTAAGGATTTATTTTTCTTTTCATTTATTGTATTATGTAGCTCTGATTGATTTTTTAAAAATATTTTCTAACTCTTTGTTGAAGGTCTCAATTCTTCTCAGTTTGGTGAGCATCCTTATGATGATTACTTTGAACACTATCAAATAAATTATATCCATTTCATGACATTCCCCCCCCGGGGTTTTATTTTGTTTTTTTGTTTGGAACATAATTACTCTATCTTCTCATTTTGTTTGAATATCTGCAGTTTCGTCCTATAAGCTAGGTAATATAGGTACTCGCCTGGTCTTAAAGTCATGGTCTGGTGTAGGAGCATCTCCTATACATTGTGTTTACTGGGCAGCTTTTTCAGGTCACATAAGCTTTTAGGAGTTAATTTTTAATTAATGCTAATCACACTTAGTGTATTTCAATCATGTAATCTGATGATTATTTTTCACTATGGATGATAAATATCTTCTCCTTTAGTTGAATAAAACCTTAAAATCTAAATAAAAACCTAAGTTTTGTGTCCTTAAATGGAATTATCCAAGTTTTCCCTTTCTGTAATGAGGAATACACTAATAGAAGGGGTTAACTTTAGCTGACCCTACTTCTACTCCTGCTTTATTGACTGTGCCAAAGACTTTGACTGTGTGGATCACAATAAACTGTAGAAAATTCTCAAAGAGATGGGAATACCAGACCACCTGACCTGCCTCCTGAGAAATCGGTATGCAGGTCAAGAAGCAACAGTTAGAACTGGACATGGAACAACACACTGGTTCCAAATAGGGAAAGGAGTATGTCAAGGCTGTATATTGTCACCCTGCTTATTTAACTTATATGCAGAGTGCATCATGAGAAAGGCTGGGCTGGAAGAAGCACAAGCTGTAATCAAGATAGCCGGGAGAAATATCAATAAACTCAGATATGCAGATGACACCACCCTTATGGCAGAAAGTGAAGGAGAGCTAAAGAGCCTCTTGATGAAAGTGAAAGAGGAGAGTGAAAAAGTTGGCTTAAAACTCAGCATTCAGAAAACTAAGATTATGACACCTGGTCCCATCACTTCATGGGAAATAGATGGGAAACAACAGAAACTGTGACAGACTTTATCTTTTTGGGCTCCAAAATCACTGCAGATGGTGATTTCAGCCATGAAATGAAAAGACACTTGCTCCTTGGAAGAAAAGCTATGACCAACTTAGACAGCATATTAAAAAGCAGAGACATTACTTTGCCAACAAAGGTCTGTCTAGTCAAGGCTATGGTTTTTCCAGTGGTCATGTATGGATGTGACAGCTGGACTATAAAGAAAGCTGAGGGCTGAAGAATTGATGCTTTTGAACTGTGGTGTTGGAGAAGACTCTTGAGAGCCCCTTGGACTGCAAAGAGATTCAACCAGTCCATCCTAAAGGAGATCAGTCCTGGGTGTTCACTGGAAGGACTGATGTTGAAGCTGAAACTCCAATACTTTGGCCACCTCATGCGAAGAGTTGACTCATTGGAAAAGACCCTGATGCTGGGAAGGATTGGGGGCAGGAGGAGAAGGGGATGACAGAGGATGAGATGGCTGGATGTCATCACTGACTCGATGGACATGGGTTTGGGTAGACTCCGGGAGTTGGTGATGGACAGGGAAGCCTGGCGTGCTGCAGTTCATGGGGTCTCAAAGAGTTGGACACGACTGAGCGACTGAACTGAACATATATATGTGTTAATATATGGTATTTGTTTTTACTTTTCTGACTAACTTCACTCCGTATAATAGTTCTAATGGCTCTAAGTTCATCCACCTCACTACAATCAACTCAAATTCCTTTTTATGACTAACATTCCACTGCATATATGTATAACATCTTATCTATTCACCTGTCAATGGACATCTAGGTTGTTCTGATTGCCTAGCTATTGTAAATAGTGCTGCAGTGAACATTGTGGGGTACATGTGTCTTTTTTACTTCCCTGGTGGTTCAGAAGGTAAAGCATCTGCTTACAATGCGGGAGACCTGGGTTCAATCCCTGGGTCCAGAAGATTCTCTGGAGAAGGAAATGGCAACCCATTCCAGTACTCTTTCCTGGAAAATCCCATGGATAGAGTAGCCTGGTAGGCTACAGTCCATGGGGTTGCAAAGAGTCAGACACTACTAAGCAGCTTCACTTTCTACACTTGATCTTAGCCAAAAGGCCAAGAAGCGATAGCTTCACTTTCAACTTCACTTTCTCACAGTATATGTCCAGTAGTGGGAGTGTTGAATCATGTGGTAGTTTTATATCTAGTCTCTTTTTTTAAGGAATCTCCATTCTGTTCTCCATAGTGGCTGTACCAATTTACATTACCACCAGTGCAAGATGGTTCCCTTATCTACACATCTTCTCCAGCATTTATTGTTGTAGATTTTTTGATGATGACCATTTCATTGTTGTGAAGTGATGCCTCATGGTAGTTTTGATTTGCACTTCTCTAATAGTGAATGATGTGGAGCATGTTTTCACTTGTTTATTGGCCATCTGTATGTCTTCTTTGGAGAAATGTCTGTTTATATCTTCTCCCCATTTTTTGATTGAATTGTTTGTTTTTCTGATATTAAGCTATATGAACTGCTTATATATTTTGAAATTAATTCCTTGTCAGTTCCTTTGTTTGCAGTTATTTTCTCCCATTCTGAGGGCTGCCTTTTCATCCTGTTTATAGTTTCCTCAATTGTGCAAAAGCTTTTAAGTTTAATTGTGGCTCAGACAGTAAAGAATCCACCTGCAATGTGGGAGGCCTAGGTTGGATCCCTGGGTTGGGACGATTCCCTGGAGAAGGAAATGGCAATCATTCCAGTATTTGTGCCTGAAGCATCCCCACGGACAGAGGAACCTGGCGAGCTACAATCCATTGGGTCATGAAGAGTCAGACATGACTGATTGACTAAGCACAGCAAGCCCCACTTGTTTAGTTTTGTTTTCATTTCCATTCCTCAAGAGGTGGGTCAAAGAGGATATTGCTGCAGTTTATGTCAAAGAGTGCATTGCCTGTGTTGTCCTCTAAGAGTTTTATAGTTTCTGGTCATAAAATTTAAGTCTTTAAACAATTTTGAATATGTTTTTGTGTATGGTGTTAAGAAGTGTTCTAATTTCATTGTTTTACACATAGCTGTCCAGTTTTTCCTATACCATGTATGGAAAAGGCTGTCTTTTCTCCATTCTATATTCTTGCCTCCATAGTTAAAGATAACATGCCCATGGGTGGATGGGTTTATCTCCCGGCTTTCTATTTTGTTCCCTTTGTCTAAATTTCTGTTTTGTGCCAGTACCACACTGTCTTGATGACTGTAGCTTTGTAGCATAGTCTGAAGTCAGAAGTTGATTCCTCCAGTTTTGTTTTTCTTTCTCAAGATTGCTTTGACTATTCAGGGTATTTTGTGTTTCCATATGAAATTGTAAAGTTTTTGTTTCGTTCTGTGAAAAATGTTACCTGGGTTATCTGGGTTCTGTGAAAAATGTTACCTGGTTATGTTACCATCATTATCTGAGTCATTAAGATGCTATTGTATAGTTTCCTTGTGTATTCTTGCCACCTCTTCTTAATATCTTCTGCTTCTGTTAGGTCCATATCATTTCTGTCCTTTATTGTGCCCATATTTGCATGAAATGACCCTTGGTATCTCTAATTCTCTTGAAGAGATCTCTAGTCTTTCCCATTCTATTGTTTTCCTCTATTTCTTTGCATTGATCATTAAGGAAGGCTTTCTTACCTCTCCTTGCTATTCTTTGGAACTCTGCATTCAGATGGGTGTATCTTTCCTCTTCTCCTTTGACTTTAGCTTCTCTTCTTTTCTCAGCTATTTGTAAGGCCTCCTCAGACAGCCATTTTGCCTTTTGCATTTCTTTTTCTGGGGATGGTCTTGCTCCCTGTCTCCTGTACAATGTCACAAACCTACATTCATAGTTCTTCAGGAGCTAATCCCTTGAATCTATTTATCACTTCCACCGTATAATTGTAAGGGATTTGATTTAGGTCATAGCTGAATGGTCTTGTGGTTTTCCCTACTTTCTTCAGTTTAAATCTGAATTTGGCAATAAAGAGTTCATGATCTGAGCCACAGTCAGCTCCTGGTCTTCTTTTGGTGACTTTATAGAGCTTCTCCATCTTTGGCTGCAAAGAATATAATCAATCTGATTTCAGTATTGACCATCTGGTGATGTCCATGTGTAGAGTCTTCTCCTGTGTTGTTGGAAGAGGGTGTTTGCTATGACCAATGTGTTCTCTTGGCAAAACTCTATTAGCCTTTGCCCTGCTTCATTTTGTACTCCAAGGCCAAATTTGCCTGTTACTCCAGGTATCTCTTGACTTCCCACTTTTGCATTGCAGTCCCCTATGATGAAAGGGACATCTTTTATTGGTGTTAGTTCTAGAAGGTCTCGTAGGTCTTCACAGAACCACTCAACTTCAGCTTCTTTGGCATTAGTGGTTGGGCACAGACTTGGATTACTGTGATATTGAATGGTTTGCCTTGGAAACAAACAGAGATCATTCTGTCATTTTTGAGATTGCACCTAAGTACTGCATTTTGGACTCTTGTTGACTATAAGGGCTACTCCATTTTTTTCTAAGGGATTCTTGCCCACAGTAGTAGATAAAATGATCATCTGAATTAAACTTGCCCATTTTAGTCCATTTTAGTTCAATGATTCCTAAAACATTGACGTTCACGCTTGCCATCTCCTGTTTGACCACTTGCAATTTACCTTGATTCATGGACTAACATTTCAGGTTCCTATGCAGTATTGTTCTTTACAGCATCCAACTTTACTTCCGTCACCAGTCACACCCACAACTGGGCATTGTTTTCTCTTTGGCTCTGTCTCTTCATTATTTCTGGAGTTATTTCTCCACTTTTCTCCAGCAGCATATTGGGCACCTACCGACCTGAGGAGTTCATCTTTCAGTGTCCTATCTTTCTGTCCTATTTATACTATTCATGGGGTTCTCAAGGTAAGAATACTGAAGTGGTATATTACAGAAAATATGATCAATATTTTATAATAAAATTAAATTGAGTAAAATGTATATAAACTTTGAATCACTAGTGACATTGTATACCTGAAACTAATATGATAATGCAATTACTATACTGCAATTAAAAATAAATATGTTTTGAGACAGATTTGAAAAATAGATTTTTTTAAAAAAATTCATAATCTCACAAAAATGTCAGATCTAGACATATCTTCAGATGATTTTAATTTTAAAGTTATTAATACTTTGCAAGTTAATTTCAAAATTATTAATGCTTAACAAGGACAGATGCTCAGAGAGCAAGTTATATGGTTCATTGAACCCAATATTCAGAAGGAAGAAAATTGCTCTATTGATCTCTCTTGCAATTGGGGGTGTCCCTTGTAGCTCAGTCAGTAAAGAATCTGCCTGCAATGCATGAAACCTGGGTTCAATTCCTGGGTCTGGAAGATCCCCTGGAGAAGGAAATGGTAACCCACTACAGTATTCTTGACTGGAGAATCCCATGGAGAGAGGAGCCTGGCAGTCTACAGTCCATGGGGTCGCAAGAAGGGGACATAACTTAGTGACTAAACCACCACCACTACCTCTTGTAATTGGAAAAAAGAAAGAAAAATACCCAGAAGTAGGCTATTTTTATTTATTTATTTATTTTATACTGGGCGAGTCTGATAACTTCTATTTCCTTAAGCAAATATAAGGTCCCAAAACAATATTCAAGGAAGAAAGGAAAATCTCACAGTTGGGAAATAAGTGTATCCTGTCTCCCTGGATGATCCTCAGAATTAGTGCCTTGACTAATTGTCTGTTGGGGACACAGGTTTTCCCCAGAAGACTTTTAACTGTAAACAAGCCATGGCCTTTTTGTGATATTGCCAACTTCCCCTTTTTAGGATCCCCTTCTGTCATAATTCTCATTACCACTAAAAGTTTCCTCATGGTTGGCTTCTGTTGGAAATATGACTCTTTGATAGACACCATTTTGAAGCCTGTCATCTTCTGGTCAGGCTCTGGGTTAGACATGTAAACACACAACTAAGAAAATGCTGTGTAATGAACCTCCTGAAGATGTGAAAATTTCAAACAGAACAAAATAGGCATAATAGTAAGTAAGGATTGTCTGTTCAGCCTTAATTGAATACACTTGGATCTTGAAGGGGTTTATAAAGGTTACTGAGGTAGCAAGTTTTTGGTTTCTATTATTGCTGGATTTGATCTATCAGTTAAATAACAGTGGTTTCTGATGAGACAGATAAGCTATCTGCACTCAGGTTTGCCTATCAAATAAGGGAATAGAGTAATTTATGCTATTCTTCATAGGTATAAACCATTGTCATTGACTTGTTTAGATGGCTAATATTTTTTGAGTTAATTGTGCTTTTACAGAAACACTATAGATGATTATGATGATAGACAACAGATAAATAGATATAGACACACTCAATTCCACATCAATACAACTCCACAGCTCAATTAGAGCACTTCAATTCAACGTGATTCAGCTTTCTGTAAAAATTTACTCATGTGAATTACCATAAGGAAACTTTCATTAAATAGGGAACCACTACAAGCTTTTCAACTCTGGAGCTCTCTGCCATTTTCGAAAAATGGCTCTAGTGGTGAAGAATCTGCCTGCCAATGCAGGAGATCCCAGAATCACAAATTTGATCCCTGGTTTGGGAAGATCCCCTGGAGGAGGAAATGGCAACCCACTCTAGTATTCTTGCCTGGAGAATTCCATGGACAGAGAAGCCTGGCAGGCTACAGTCCGTGGGGTCACAAAGAATCAGAGATGACTGAGTGACTAAGCACACACAAATGCACAATTTAACCAAAACAAAGGGAGGGTTTGCTTTATTGATTGGATTTCATTGAGAAGAAATGTTATATTTTCTAGAGATCTATTCTTTCTTAATTCTAATGACATTATGGTCTCTCTCTCTCTCTTTTTTTTTTTCCTTATAGGATGTAATTTATTTTACTGAAACTTAAAGGTCAGCAAGAATACAAATCTTCATGGGTAGAGGGCACTTGATTACACCTTAGACCAGGAACTTTACTCAGGAGAGCACTTCCAATCTGTTTTTTAAACACATGAACTGAGAAATCTACAATCACTGAAACTGAATTTTCACCAATAGTGCTGTGCTGTCAGTCACTCAGTCATGTCCGACTCTTTGCGACCCTGTGGACTGTAGCCCACCAGGCACCTCTGTTCATGGGGATTCTCCAGGCAAGAATACTGGAGTGGGTTGCCATGCCCTCTTCTAAGGGGTCTTCCCAACCCAAGGATTGAACCCAGTTCTCCCACATTGTAGGCAGATTCTTTACTGTCTGAGCTGCCAGGGAAGCCCAATAGAGTAGCCACGAAGGAACATAGCATATGGAAAATATGCTAGATCAGAAAAACTTATGTCTCACACTGAATTTCTCCAAATGGAGACAGGACAGAATTATGATATTTTAGGCTGTCCCAAAGCTTTCTACAAGCAGGCAGTTGAGGTAATGAACAAAGGCTGAGTGGCACAATAGCACAGGTAACAGAGGAGCTGATTCTGGCTATGCCAATATTCCATTATGTATATGTACCACATCTTCTTTATCCATCCCTCTGCTGATAGATGTTATTCTTCAACCCTAAATTTAGGCAGTTACAAAATCTTTGCCTAGCAGGCTTCATGGGAAAATCTGCCACCTCCACATGAGACTCGCTGCATAGCCAGTGCACTGCGATCTCTGAAAGGTTGCAGTCAGACTCAAGCTCCTGTGGCTAGTCATGTTCTTAGATACATTGGTATTTATGTCCTGGGCATCTTCACTGCTAGGTCTGTTTGTCTGAAGCTTTGGAAAGAGGCTTTCCTCATGTGGCCTCCCCAGTGGCTCAGTGGTAAAGAGTCTGCCTACCAAAGCAGGAGGCACAGGAGATGCTGATTCTAGGGATAGAATATCCCTAGGTTGGGAAGTTCCCCTGGAGAAGGAAATGGCAACCCACTCAAGTATTCTTGCCTTGAAAATCCGATAGACACAGGAGCCTGACGGACTATGGTCCGTAGGGTCACAAAGAGTCAGACAGGACTGAGTAACTGAGCACTTCTTCAGGTACTTCTGCCAATGCCTCCTTGTAGGGGGAGAAGGGGAAAACTTTAAGACTTCTTCCACTCTGATTCAGTGCTCTATTTTTCCATACCTTGTCCTTTTCTTCTCTCCCTCCCCTTGGTTTTAGGATCATGAAATTGCAGGAGCTACTTTTTTTAGGGCACCCTCAACAGTGATGCCATTCCATAAAGGGACAAGAAACACGGAGGAGTAGGTGCTTTCTCCAGCTTTAGACTCATGCTATCACTGTAAGTGGTTAAGGGCTTCCCTGTCACTTTGTTTTGGCTCATTGGGTTTTGTTTTTTTCCTATATATGCAGTTCAGCTCTCCCTCTCAGCTCTGTTTATCTGACTGTAATTTATTTTTCTTATATTTTCTGTACAGAAATTTTTTTTTTTAAAAGAATCAGACTGTGGGAAACAGGACACCTGAAAATGCATTCATTTCTTCATCAAGCTGTTACTGAATTATTATGCCTCAGACATCATAAAAATTACATTAAATATCAGTAAAGCATGACCCTTCAGTTTAAGAAGTAGCTTATGATTGGGTAGGACTAAAATTAGGTCAGTAGAGTCTTATACTTTCTATTAATATGATAGAAGTACGTTTAGAGTATAGCAGTGACACAAAATAAATCGTGTCAGCATGGAGAGTGGAGGTGAGTCAGAGTCAAGGGGGAGTTTGTATGTTACAGATCAGTGCTGAATTTTGAAAACTGTGGAGATGATTTTCAGGTGATAGATGTTGGAGAGAATATTCTGGTAGAGGAATAATAAAAGATATAGCTAACTGAAGACAGGAGATTGCAAATTGCTCAGTATGGCAGGGTAATGAATCAGCTTGTGGGGGCAGAGGCAGAGGCTAGATAGGCCATGGACCAGCAGAAGGAAGACCTTGAGTGCTTTGCGTATGGTATCCATTCCTCTGGTTGGTGGTTCATGCTTAGTTTGAATGATTAAAGGCAAAGATCATGACACCCGGCTACACCTCATTTATCGATTCTTGTATCTGCTTATCACTTTTTTTCTTACCCAATCAATTCTACACAGTTAGATATGATATTTTAAAACAGTCTTATTCATAACTGTCAACATTTCTAGTCTCTTTGGATTTCAAAGTCTTTCACAATCTCAACTGTAGAATACAATCTTATTTCTCCTTTCACCCATATGCAATAGCTTAATTGTTACTTTTGAACTGTGGTGTTGGAGAAGACTCTTGAGGGTCTCTTGGACTGCAAGGAGATCAACCAGTCCATCCTAAATGAGATCAGTCTTGGGTGTTCATTGGAAGGACTGATGCTGAAGCTGAAACTCCAATACTTTGGCCACCTGATGTGAAGAGCTGACTCATTGGAAAAGACCCTGATGCTTGGAAAGATTGAGGACAGGAGGAGAAGGGGACGACAGATGAGATGGTTGGATGGCATCACTGACTCAATGGACATGGATTTGGGTGGGCTCCGGGAGTTGGTGATGGACAGGGAGGCCTGGAGTGCTGTGGTTCATGGGGTCACAAAGAGCTGGACATGACTGAGAGACTGAACTGAACTGAATTGTTACTTTAAGAAAATACAAGGAGAATCCCCCATTTTAAGATCTCTTGCACAATTTGGCCCTGCTTTCAACTTCTTTCTTGCTTTTTGATTTATGTGTTTCTTAAAAATAGCTTGTTTCTGCCTGCTTCTTGTATTAATATCTATATTTTCCATATTTTATTCTTTTGTCATGTTTAGCATAACAATTTTCAATTATAGAGACAAATAGACATTAGAAACTTCTGTAAACGTCATCATGAGCTAACACTGGAAAATATTTTTTCTACCTCTTTTGGACTGAAGAAAAACACACCTGGCTCACACCTGGCTCGGGGTATATAAATAAACACACTAGAAACAATCACCTCATTTTAAGACTCCTATACTAAAATTTCACAATCAGTCAAGAAGAAAAACTTTGACCAAAGGCATGGTAGAGGAGGATGGAATGAAACATGTTTTGAAACGGGAGTCTTGGTAAGTTGGGCAAAAATCTATCAGAATGGGAAATACAGTCTGTCATTTTATACTTCTTCAGTTTTCTCATTCTGAAAGCAAATTATCATAGAATCATCTTATAGTCCTTATCTTATCCCCCTTTCCATAACAAAATCACTATTCAATTAATTTTGACATTTATATTCAATTACTTTTCCTCCAACTAATTTTTATTAAACTGCTGTCAATCTTTATTGAACTGTTGTCATTTCCAAGAGTTTTCAGTCTATTTGCATTACAAGGCCACTAGTTTATATGATAAGAACTATCAAAATGTTCCTCACTGAACTCCCTGACAATAATTTTTCCACATCCATCTATAAATCATTACCAGGCCAATATTTCCAAAACAGAAATAGATAATATCATTCTCCTGTGTGCTCATAAGCCTCCAAAGACTTCATTGTTTGCACAATGAAGTTAATAACTACCTTACTTAGAAATTTCTACAATTTTTGGCTTCAAATACTTTTTTTCTAGGCAAAACTTTAACACTCACTTTTTTGCTTCTTATAAAGGCAACTGAATTATCCACACATGTTCTACTTGTGTTTACCAAGTGATCTTGAATTTCTTCACCTTTCACATAAACTCTTTTCATTTTTGCTTTTAATCTGTTTATGATTTTATCATGTTGAAAGTTAAGGAGTTTTTCAAGGTTTATCTGACTCTTTCAAACAAACTACATTTATAGAGCTAATATATTTAGCTCTTCATTAATAATGTATATTCTCTTGAGTATGATATTTTCTGCATTGAATATTAGGAAATTTTAGCCAGCGTGTTTATATAATGTTGCTTTAAAATATAACTAAAAAATACATTTTATTTTTGGCACTTCAGTCATTGAATGAACATATATAATTTGATTTATATTATATAATTTGGCTCCTCAAACATACCTTTTTCATCCCCTCCTAGTTATTTCCGATGCTTTCTCACATGTCAAACATTGATCTTATATCCCTTCCCATCCTAGTATTACCTATCTTTAAACATATTATTTTAGTTAGTTTTATACATAAAGACTCCTAGACTCCATATTTCAAAATGATATTTTTTCAAGTATTATTTTGCAAAATCTATTTGAAAATTATTTACTTAGATCATACTTTTAAATTTATTTAAAAATTTGAATTGTTTATCACTTAACTATTCAATTTTCCTTTGTGTCTCTAGATATACAATTAAACTCAAGACTATCTTACCTTTCTCTGTTTAGGCAGTGACTAGAGACGAGAGTTTAAGAGTGCCATCTCCATTTGTGCCTGTGATAAAACCTGAATATCACATTTTGCATGCAGATTTTGTCAACAGTTAAAAACCACTTTATTTTGAGAGACACTTGATTTCAGAAGTAAGTAGATCATTACACATTTCTTGACATGCATACAAATATCCACTTTGAATGAATTTAATAATCAGTTTCCAGATAACCCCAAAGCTGAAAGCATTTATTATTTTTAAAGAAGAGTCACTGGACTGGAATGAAGTAACATGGATTAATGTTCCGAGTCCGTAAAACATTACTCAGTTGCTTCAGTCCTGTCCAACTCTTTGCAACACCATAGGATCTTCTCTGTCCATAGGATTTTCCTGGCAAGAACACTGGAGTGGGTTGCCATTTCCTTCTCCAGGAGATCTTCCCAACCCAGGGATCCAATCCGAGTCTCCTGTGTCTCCTGCACTGTAGACGGATTCTTTGCCACTGAGCTACTAGGGAAGCCCAGTAACACATTGAGGATGAAAAATTAACAGGTTGGACAAGTCAGTCTTCTTGATCCTTTCAGTTCATACATTCTGTGATTCTGGGATGAGCTGTTTCACCACTACTATTCAACATAGTTTTGGAAGTTTGGGCCACAGCAATCAGAGCAGAAAAAGAAGTAAAAGGAATCCAGATAGGAAAAGAAGAAGTCAAATGAATCTGTTTTTATTCCTCTTTTAGCAGGTGCAGTTCCCTCTAGAGGATGGAAAAAGCCAATGAGAGTTCTCTGATTGGTTTTGTCCTTCTAGGATTCTCAGACCACCCTCGCCTAGAGGCTGTGCTCTTTGTATTTGTCCTTTTGTTCTACCTCCTGACCCTTGTGGGAAATATCACCATTATCATCATCTCATACCTGGATCCTCCTCTTCATACCCCTATGTACTTCTTCCTCAGCAACCTCTCCCTTCTGGACATCTGCTTCACCACTAGCCTTGCACCTCAGACCCTAGTTAACCTGCGAGGACCAGAGAAAACCATCACTTATGGGGGTTGTGTGGTACAACTCTATATTTCTCTAGCACTGGGCTCAACCGAGTGTATCCTCCTGGTTGTGATGGCCTTGGATCGCTATGTTGCTGTTTGCAAACCTCTTCATTATGTGGTCATCATGAACCCACGGCTATGCCAGCAGCTGGCATTTATCTCTTGGCTCAGTGGTTTAGCCAATTCCTTGATTCAAGCAACCTTTACTTTGCAGTTGCCCTTTTGTGGCAACCACAGGCTGGATCATTTTATTTGTGAAATACCAGCTCTCCTTAAGTTGGCTTGTGTGGATACCACCATCAATGAGTTGGTGCTTTTTGTTGTTAGTATCCTGTTTCTCCTAATCCCCCCAGAACTCATCCTTATCTCCTATGGCTTCATAACTCAAGCAGTGCTGAGGCTCAAGTCACTGGAGGCAAGGCACAAAGCCTTCAGCACCTGCTCTTCCCACCTTACAGTGGTGATCATTTTCTATGGCACCATAATTTACATGTACCTGCAACCAAGCAACAGTTATGCTCAGGACCAAGGCAAGTTCATCTCACTTTTCTATACCATGGTGACCCCCACCTTAAATCCTATTATTTACACTTTAAGAAACAAGGATGTGAAAGATGCTCTGAAGAAACTTCTCACAGGAAAACTGTGCTCTCTACAGACATGATGTGCAAGGAAGTGATCACAAGTCATATAGTTACTCAGTTTCTACTCAGCCAAAACACTGTTCTCAGTTTTATACAAATTAAATTATTGTTCACTTGTTTTATCTATATAAGGAATCTCCTGTTCTTTTATGTGTAAATAGCAAAATGTATATATCTTTATCTGTTGAGAGCTTGAACCATGGAAAACAGAATTGTGCATGGGTATACATTGTGACCTCAGCACAAAGTCTGTACTTTACTTCTGACACTTATTCCCAAGGATTCAAAAAGGAAAAAGAAAACCATTAAGTATTTACCAACTGTTCACTGAAAGTTAAGAAATTTTGATAGACTTTTCTAAGACCACTTTCAAATAAAATTTATATTTTTAAAATAACTTTTATCAGTTAAAGTAATAGAGAAGTCTCAGTCAAAGATTATCCAATGAATCTTAGTACATCAAGAAAACATTACAGTTATGAAAAGTTGGGTCACTTTTGGTATAATTTTTTTCTTTTTTGCATTGTACGGATCCCACTCCATAAACAAAATATGATTCTGTATAGGCTACAGTAGTAATTCTGTAAATAAATGTGTGTTTAAGTGTGTGTATGTGTGTTTGTGCTATACTAGTTGGAAGAGAACAGAGCAAATATGAAAGTATAATGATAAGTAGCAGAAAACATATTATATTTGATTGATAATTAATTCATTGTTCCTAGTATATTGTCTCATAAAGAGGGCAATGGGTTATCAAAGCTTTTCTGTTGTGTCATTTTCAACAAAGCAGTAAAATTTCTGACAAATCAATATTTTTTCTTTTTCAAAACAGGCATCAATGATGTGCAATACTATTCTACATTGAAATTTATAACTCTTATCATTTTATGTGGAGAATAAATCATTCCTTATAGCAAAAATGGGTAGGCTACCCATTAGAAATGGAAGTTTCTATTAATATGAAACTTCTAAAACTAGATTTGAGGCTTTCCAAGTGGTGATAGTGGTAAAGAACCCGCCTGCCAATGCAGGAGATGCAGGTAAGAGGTGCAGGTTCCATCCCTGGGTCAGGAAGATCTCCTGGTGGAAGGCATGGCAACCCACTCCAGTATTATTTGCTTGGAGAATCCCATGGACAGAGGAGCCTGGCGGGTTACAGACCATAGGGTGGCAAAGAGTTGGACATGACCAAAAAGACATATCATCAAAACTAGATTTCATAAATATAAATATAAGCTATTTTCAACTAGATATAAAAAGATAATGTGGAACTTTGCACAATATCAGTAACTTAAATATGGAAAAAATTATTATAAAACTGAATGCTGGCAGATAAGTCAAAAGTAACTATGTGCAGAGTAAACAACTCTTGATTATGTGTGGTATAAATAAGAAGCAGCTTCAATAAACATTTTCTTTACCATGGAAAATTCAAGTTACAGAGTAGTATTTCACTTTATTTCTTATTGAAGTTAAAGTTGGTGTTATCTGTTGAACATGGCAAAGACTGAAAATGTTCCTTGGATAAGAGGTGGAGGATCAAAATTCACACAAATATTGTGTGTTGCAAGAAAATGAAAGGATTTGAATTAATAATGCATTTTCATTCTGGTTAATGAACAGACATTTATAAAGAAGATTTTCAATACTATGATTGTGACTATGCTTCCAAACTAATGAAAATAAGAAAGTTTCTGGATTTGATTAAACCAATGTCACAGAATATTTGTCTTTAGAAAATTAAGTTAAAAAGGAAGTTATATATTGACAGTACTTTTTTATTACATCAACTTTGCCTAGAGAAGAAAGGAAACAAAAAGGCATAGCTATGATCATAAGTGTCCTAGCTCAGGGATAACTTAAATATTTAATTATGTTTAGACAGATAATATGACCACAAATTTGAAAAATCACGTTTTAAGGTTGAGAATTTACCTTTTAAATCAGATAATTAGCATGTGGTATAAATAGCTTGCTTTCTGTGATTTAAAAAATAAGCCACATTTTGACATTATTTTCACTAATTGGGTTTTAAAATTATAAAATATTTGACTATCTTATAAATATCATCCAAACAAAATTTAATCTTAGCATACTACAGAACATAATTAAGAACAACCAAATTAGTTTGCCAACATCTCTGAACAGAATATTTCCAACTTCAGGCATATGATTTAAATATTTTATTGATTTGTAACTGATGAAATAGAAATAACAGGCTATATTGGGAAATCTCTCCCTCTTTATGGATTTTTTGATCAATCTAAATTAAAAAAGCCATTAATACTTGTTTCCATGTTCAGAAACCTATAAATTTAGAGTAATTTAAAAAAATTTAATAAGAAAATATACAAAATGCTTAACTTAAGCTATTTTTTAGCAGAAAATTTTATTTAATTTTAATTTTATTGGAGTATAGCCGATTTACAATGATGTGTTAGTTTCAAGTGTACAGCAAAGTAAGAGTTATACATATACATACCGCTCTATTTTTGGATTCTATTCCCATATAGGACATTAGCACTGATTGGAACTTCCTGTGCTATACACTTGGTTCTTATTAGTTATCTATTTTAAATATAGTACTGTATATATGTGTGTATATGTCAATACCAATCCCCAGTTTATCAGTCCCCTCTTACCTTCTGGTAACCATAAGTTTTGTTTTCTACATGTACTGTCTTTTTTTGTGGATAAGTTCATTTGTTACTCCCCTCCCCTTTTTAAAATTACACATGTATGTGATAGCATATGATATTTGTCATTTTCTGTCTGACTTACTTCACTCAGCAGGACAATCTCTAAGTGTTACCACAAATGGCATTATTTCATTCTTTTTAATGACTGAGTAATATTCCATTGTATATACATTCCACATCTTCTATATCCATCCTTCTATTGATGGACATTTAGATTGATTCCATGTCCTTGCTAGTGTAAATAGTGCTGCAGTGAACATCAGGGTGCATGCAGCTTTCCAAATTATGGTTTTCTCCAAATATATGCCTAGGAGTGGGATTGTGGGATCATATGATAGCTATATTTTAGATTTTTAAGAAACTTCCATATTGTTCTCCACAGTGTTTCTACCTACTTACATTCCTCCAACAGTGTAGGAGGGTTCCCTTTTCTTCACACCCTCTCCAGAATTTACTGTTTGTAGATATTTTGATAATGGTCATTCTGGCTGGTATGAAGTGATACATCCTTATAGTTTTGATTTATATTTCTCTAATGATTAGTGATGTTGAGCATATTTTCATGTCCTTTTTAGTCATTTGCATGTCCTTTTTGGAGATAAGTCTATTTAGATTTTCTATCCATTTTTTTATTGGGCTGTTTGTTTTGTATCCTGAATTGCATGATCTATTTGTATATTTTGGAGATTATTCCCTTATCAGTTACTCTGTTTGCAATTACTTTCTTCCATTTTGAGGGTTGTTTTTTCATTTTGTTGTTTATGGTTTACTTTGACTTCCCTGGTGGCTCAGAGGGTAAAGTGTCTGCCTGCAATGCTGGAGATATGGGTTCGATCCCTGGGTTGGGAAAATCCCCTGGAGAGGGAAATGGCAACCCACTCCAGTATTCTTGCCTGGAAAATCCCGTGGATGGAGAAGCCTGGTAGGCTACAGTCCATGGGGTCACAAAGAGTAGGACACAACTGACGACTTCACTTTCACTTTCTTTAATGGTTTACTTTGCTGTGCAAAGCTTTTAAGTTTAATTAGGCCCCATTTATCTTTGTTTTTATGACCCTGGGACTTCCCTGGTGGTTCAGATGGTAATGAATTGGCCTGGAGTGCAGGAGACCTGGGTTTTATCCCTGAGTCAGAAAGATCCCCTGGAGAAGGGAATAGCTACCCACTGCAGTATTCTTGCCTGGGAAATCCCATTGACAGAGAAGCCTGGTCGGGGTACAGTCCATGAGGATGCAAGAATTGGACACGACTGAGTAAACTTTCACTTTCACTTTTAACTGTTTTTATTTTTTGCCAGTCTAGGCAGTGGATCCTAAAATATCTTGCTGTGATTTAAGTCAAAGAGTGCTCTGCCTATGTTTTCCTCAGAGTTTTATAGTGTGAGCCTTATGTTTAGGTGTTTAATGCATTTTGAGTTTATTTTTGTGTATGGTGATAGAAAGTGTTCTAATTTCATTATTTTACATGGAGCTGTTCAATTTTTCCAGCATCACTTATTGAAGAGACTGTCTTTTCTCCATTGTATATCCTTGCCTCCTTTGTCGTAGATTAGGTGACCATAGGTATATGGGTTTATCTCTGGGCTTTCTATCTATTCCTTTGATCTATATTTGTTTTTGTGCCAGAACCATACTGTTTTGATGACTGTACACAGAAGTTTTGTGTAGCACAGGCAACAACACAATTAAAGTAATACAGAGGACTATTCAATTAATGTTTCTGGGGTGACTACTTATTCTTTGGAAATAAACTAGAGCCATGTGCCCACACTTTGCCTAAAATTGACTGGCATTTAAATCAGGTAAATGTAATAACTAAGAAAACATAATAGACAAAGTGTGCTTTGAGCATGGTCAGGGGCAACTTTACATCACACATGTTATTTTAAAAAATTCTATTATGTGCCTTCATCATATTTTATTATTTGTTTGGCCTTAGAGCATTCTTTTTTTTTTTTTTTTAATAGCAACTGACCATCCTATTTATTTGGCTGTGATGGGTCTTAATTGAGCATGTGGGGTCCTTCACTGAGGCACGCAGACCCTCTGCTGGGATGTGGGCTCAGTGGTTGCAGCATGTGTGCTCTCTCGTTGTGGCTCATGGGCTTAGTTTCTCTGTGGCATGTGGGATCTTAGTTCCCTGACTAGGGTTTGAACCCAAGTCTGCTGCATTTAACCACTGGACCATCAGAGAAGTCCCTCTTCATCATATTTTAATAATAAAGAGAAAAATCTTTACTTCCCTAGAGATGTGTTACCGTTTCAGTGTGTATGTAATTAAATATCTGTGTATTTAAAAATTTAGAGTAATTAAAAATAATATACTTCCATTATGTTAGACACCTTTTTTTTTTACTTAAATAGACTGTTAAAATGAAATTTTCAATTACTTTGTGTATGTTTAAACAAGTTTATTTTACTTTGCCCTAAGTGATAATTACGGAACAACAGAAAGTAAATTTATAGAGCCTATGTCATAGACATGATATATATGCTATGTTCAAATTGTTCTTCAAGTGTGAATATATTATGAGCTAGATCAATTCTTTACCTAGGCACACATCAGACAAACCATGGGTTTTACAATATGCATTCATGAAACATAGCCTCACAAAATACATTTTAGTGGTCAAACAAGTTTTAATAGTTCTAAACATACTGGCAGTCTAATTTTAAATTTTCTGTTAACAAGTTTGATGTCTTTTCTAAAAATAAATGGGCACTTAACATGGCTTTTTATGCATACAGGCTGAATGACTAATTCCTGGATAGTATGAGTTGCTTAATTTTTTGAGTTGCTGGAAATGTTGCCAGTAATTTAGCCCCAGGGAAATCTAAGCTATCCACTCTGGCTAGCCTAAGGTCTAGGGAATAAACTGTAGTCCACACTCTGGAATTGCAGATTTTTGGTCTTCTACTGATTTTAGTAGCAGAGTTTAAATAATAAAAGATCCTGATACGAAAGAGATGGGTAATTGATTTATTCACATTGATATCAGATGAGAAAGAAAATTTTCAGAATTTTTCCTACAGCATCCAACAGCTGATTGGAAAGAATCCTTGTGTGTTCATCTAAGGTCATGGTCTACCAGCTTGAGGAGTCTGAGTGAGTTGATTGTGAGACTGATTTCTTATAGCTTTCATATAGAGGTCTTTGCTCCTACTCTGCCTTATGCCTCCAACTCCTGTTCATAATTAACTTTCATCCCTAGAAATTTTTTTTGTCTGATCCATATCACCATCTTTGTCTTAGTACAGATTTCTGTTTTGTTTCTGTTGTTGTTGTCTCATCTCTGATAATTTTATTCTCATGATTTCTTTCTCTATCTACATGATAAATCAATGCAATGATTAACCATTAGAATGAACCATTCAGGAAGTACACCTTTATTCATTTTAATGTACAAACTTGTATCTTTAAGACTTGGTAGACCGTCTTTGGAGAGATTGTTGAGATTTTGTGAGGAAGACACTTTAAACTTACTTATCTATGAAATCAAGCTTATTTTTAATTTTTTAAACTATATTCTTTAAGAGTCTTTATTGAATATGTTACAATATTGTTTTTGTTTTATGTTTTGGGTTTTTGGCCATGAGGCATATGGAATCTCTGCTCCCTGATCAGGGATTGAACTTGTACATTCTGCATTGGAAGGCAAAATCTTAACCACTGGACCACCTGGGAAGTCCCAGAAATCAAGTTTAATAATACGTCTTTACAGGTTATTATGATGAAAACATGAGGTAATGCATTGAAAAACATTTAGAATTCATTCATGTACTGTTTATATGATACTATTTCTTAGTCAGTCATCCATTTTATTAGTTTTTTCAAAATAATTCTATAAATTGCTTAACAAAACTGATTTTACTGGTCTTGGTATATGTTGTGTATATGGAGGGTGGAGAAGAAAACAAAGATACTAAAAGACAAATACTAAACTAAATAGATGTTTAGGATTTTTTAACAACGTAAATATGGAAAATAATGATATTTTTATTTTCATAAGTGAATGTATTGATGGTAATATCTAAAGCTAAAAAGATAGGTAAAATATTAAAAAATAGATTAAATTAGAATCTGTATAAAAAATATAGAATAAGTGTGAGTAACACAAAGTGGAGTTTGAAATAAGACTAAAACTACAGATAATTGGAGTTGAGAATTGGTGGACAGTATGTCAGAAGTTCGGAGAAGGCAATGGCACCCCACTCCAGTACTCTTTCCTGGAAAATCCCATGGACGGAGGAGCCTGGTAGGCTGCAGTCCATGGGGTCACTAAGAGTTGGATATGATTGAGCGACTTCCCTTTCACTTTTCACTTTCATGCATTGGAGAAGGAAATGGCAACCCACTCCAGTGTTCTTGTCTGGAGGATCCCAGGGATGGGGGAGCCTGGTGGGCTGCCGTCTATGGGGTCGCACAGAGTCGGACATGACTGAAGCGACTTAGCAACAGCAGCAGCATGTCAGAAGTTAAGCTAATGTAGCAACTAATAAAAGCAGAAAATCTTTGGGCTTCCCAGGTGGTGCTAATGGTAAAGAACCTGCATGACAATGCAGGAGAAGCAAGAAACATGAGTTTGATCCTTGGGTCGGGAAGATCCCCTGGGGTAGGAAATGACAACCCACTTCAACATTCTTGTCTGGAAAATTCCATGGACAGAGGAGCTTGGAGGGCGACAGTCCAGAGGCCACAAACAGCCAGACATGACTCAGCACAATGAATCTTTAGTTTTGTTAGACATCTCTTCTAAAGATCTCAAAATACAGATGTACTTCTTTCAGTAACTGGATAAATATTTTATTAAATCTAGAAATAAGCACACCAAAAAACCAACTTTTGTGGAAGTTACATTAGGACCATTCTGGAAGGGGAAGGGCAGATGATCATTGATTTAGTTTACTGAGTAGAAAAGTATGATTTTTTATTTTGCAATGTTATTCTGAAATGTATTCCCCTAAAGTGGACTGAATCTACATTTATAAAGCAAAAACTCACTGATTCAACTCCATCTTTATTCCAAATATTGGTCAAGCACTTCCCAAGGTGTGATTTTATCCAACTCTTCCATACAAACCTGTCAAGCATATACTATTATTGTGCGACTCATATCTTTGAGAATTTGACTAGCATAATATTTTTTCAAAGAATGCTTTGTCTTCAGAAAAAAAAAACACACACAAATTAATGCTTTGAATTGGTGAACTAATTCAAGTTTACTTTTGATCAAATTAAATTGGTTAATTACCAAAAGAACATTCAAGGCAAAAACCGATTGGAAAGCCATTTTTTCCCTCTTTTTAAATCAGTACAGTTAGTTTTCCAAATCATTATTAAAGACACAATTGTGCCCCTAAACAAAGTAACTACTCTTCTCTTAGATGTATTATTCTTTTTTAAGTCTAACAGGAAATCTTCATAATAAAAAATATTGTTTGAATATTCTTCTTTAATTGAAACATTGAAGTTGCTTCTAAAGATACTTACATAGTAGAAACCTGGAATTATGTAATCAAAATGTTATTTATGCAATTTTAACAAGTCATGGTAACTTGGATCTCCTTTAATACTTTTATTCATCCACAGATTATACAAATGCTAACTTCACACATGTGTGTTACTTACAATTCCATTTCCATAACCCTGCATCCTTCCTCCACCTGGAATCTGGATGCTTTCATTCATTCAAAATGCTTTGATTCTTCATAAGGCAATTAAAAAATTTACTTCATCAACAACTCAGCTTAAAATGTTTTCTTTGGTATCTAAATTTCTGTGGGACCTCTATCTGACAACTATATCCACTATATAGATAAATATAGAGGTGTGTGTTAGTGACTACTGATTTTCAAGCCTCACAATGTTTTTCAAAGGCATATATAAAATAATAATATATAATACAGTATACAATAACATAAAATATAACATTATATATTACATAATACATAATATCTGATAATATATAACAATTACAGAGATGATGTAATATATAATACTATATGATAATATGTAATATTATGTAACAATATATTATATATAATAGTATAATATATAATTACTTTATCCATACCTTTAAAAAACACACAGTATATATACAGATTATGACATAATATTGGGTATTAATCATTGGATATATTTTATTCAATAATTTTATATACCTTTGTAAAACATTATGTGCACTTGAAAGGCAGAAATAATAATATATTTATTTTTATGCTCCAATGATGTTTCCTAAATGTTTGAAATATTGAATATTTTTGTTCCTAAAAAAAAATTAAAAAGACACTATGGTCCTGCAGACTATCTCTTGCTCATATTTGACCTCAGGAATAATACTTTATTCACAATAAGCAAATTGCAGCATTAAAACAGATGCTATGAAGAAAATAAATAGGAAGGAATGGATTAGCAGTGAGAATGATCATGCTAAGTGCCAAACATAGTTCCTGTCAAAGAACAGGAACATAGTAAGTTTGCAGAAATTAGTCAGTGAAAAGATACGTTTTATACACAATTATAAATTCTTCTTTTTGGTCAGAATACATGGCTCTTTGTTTTTATTATCTTTTCTATAATCAATCTTACCTGCTTTTGTATTGGTAATTCAAGAGAAATAGTAATATTATGGATATATACATTACCTAATTGAGCTACTTATAATGAACAACGGGGGCAAGGTATATACACTATTTCTGCCTGATATGTGAAGAAATTTACAGAAAGGTGATGAAACTGGTCTAAAATCAGTCTACTATAAGGACAGAACAACTCTTAGTTCTATTACCAGTGTGCATTAGATTCTTTAGTGATTCTTCATATGGTTTGCAAAGCTCATCAGCTTATTTCTTTGGATTCAACAGCCATCAAGATCAAAGTAAACCAGGTACAATGGTACACTCAGAATTTTGAGAAATAATTGACTTTAAACTTTTCTGTATTGGTCTGATTCCACAGGGCATATTAGAGCCTGGTAATAACCGTGCTGTCTGCTAGTTTGCATATACCGGTATTGGTACTGTCCCACGTGCTATGTCCTCAGTCACTCAGTCATCTCTGACTCTTTTGTGACTACATGGTCTATAGCCCGCAAAGCTCCTCAGTCCATGGAATTTTCCAAGCAAGAATACTGGAGTGCGTTGCCATTTCCTATTCCAGGGGATCTTCCTGGCCCAGGGATAGAACCAGAGTCTCCTGCATTGGCAGATTTTCTAACAGAGCCATCAGGGAAACCTACTGTCTTGCATATAATGAAACACTCATTCCAGCGTTATGCAAACACAAGGATTCACCAAATTAATAAGGCCCCCTGGCCTATCAAGAACAAGTTCATCTTATTTGATGAACCATAATTTAAATCAATGCATTAGTGCCTGAAAATGGCTAGAATAGAAGTAAGCATATTTCAATGATATGAAAATACTTAGTTTTAAATCCAGACATCACTGGCCAAGAAAACAGCTTAATTATACTGTGATGCAAGTGACTGACACCAGATTTCTATCATCTGGATAAGAAGTGATGGGAAGGAGTGATGAGTCAGGCAGAGGTCCTAGTGAAGGAAGGAGTCAGTTCCAGCAGAGAGCACAGTGGAAGCAAGCAGAAGTGCCAGAGGCAAGTTTTCTCTTTTCCTGTGGCTTCTCCTGGACATTCTGCTTGATTCTAACTCATTTAGAATCTGAGACTATCAGGTCAAAATGGAATCTCAATGTCATTGTGCCCAAACCCCTTCATTAGGAAAATGAGGAAACATTGAGCTTGATTACACAACTTCACTGACTCTCAAGACAAACTTAGGACATAGGCATAATTTTCTTAAATGTTGAGAAAACTATGCTTAGTGTTTAAGTAATGTGAATATTATTAGCTGTGCTGAAACCAGCCACCCTAAGGCCACACTCCTAAGACATCCAAAGTACATTATTTCAATCACTCTCACTAAGTGGATATTATAGTAAATCAGGAAAAGAAAAAAAGTGAAAGTGTTAGTTGCTCAGTCATGTCCAACTCTATGCAAATCCATGGACTGTAGCCTGTCAAGCTCCTCTGTCCAGGCAACAATACTGGAGTGGGTAGCCATTCCCTTTTCTAGGGGATCTTTCCAAGCCAGGTAGTGAACCTGAGTCTCCCGCACTGCAGGTAGATTCTTTTACCTTGTGAGCCACCATGGAAGCCCAAATCAGGAAAAGAACAACACTCTTACTCTAGCAACTCTTATAGCAGAGGTGGCTTGGATCATGCTGGAGGGCAGATAACAGCTAATCTGAATAAGTCAGTTTTCTCTGTCTCTCTTTGAAAGACACTGTCACTTTCATGGAGATCAAGGAACCCTTCCTATACTTCTTGTCTTGGACCAGATGAGCAGTCCTTAGACATCCCAATCTTTCTTCCACAAGGATAAGTTGTAGTATGCTTTGTTTCTTATTAACCATTACAAGTTGAATTGTATCCCCTCCAAAATTCATATGTTGAAATCCTAACTCCAGTACTCCAATTGTGACTTAGTTTGGAGACTGGATCTTTAGAGACAATTGAGTTAAAACGAGGTCATTGTGGTGGGCTCTAATGCAATATGACTTCTGTTTTTATAAGAAGGGGAAATTTGGATACAAAAATACCCAGAGGAAAGTCCACTGACATTCTCCAAAATTTATTCTTTTTCTCCTTCATGTCTTTATATTGTAATAAAAATATTAGAAAAGCAAAATTCTTAAATTAGTTCTTGAAATAACTTTTAAAATATTTTATTATTTAAAAAGTAAGATTATAATGGGCTTTCCAGGTGGCTGAGTGGTGCAGAATCCGTCTGCCAAGTAGTAGACACAGGTTTGATCCCTAGGTCTAGAAAATCCCCTGGAGAAGGAGATGGCAACCCAGTCCAGTATTCTCTCCTGGGAAATCCCACGGACAGAGGAGCCTGGTGGGCTGCAGTCCATGGGGTCACAAAGAGTTGGAAACTACTTAGCACCCAAACACAACAATGACAACAACAAAGATTATAATATTAACACCAATGTGTATTCATTCTAACTTTTGAAAAAAAATTTTTTCTCATTCCCAGAGATAACCACACTTATTGCATATATGTTAGAGATTTTTTTAGGTCCTAAAAATCTTTTATACTAAGTGATATATTAAAAATTCATTTACTCTAATGACACAAAAATTATCTTATGAACAATAAAAGTTGTAGAGGTGACAGATTTACTCAAAAGAAAATTTAAATTGATGTTTAAAAAGTCAAATTTTAATGGGTCCAATAGATTGTTTTTATAGCACTGCTATTGGTTAAATACAAACGTTTGGGGGTATCGTTTCTTAGAGTAACTCTTTCCTTTTATTTGAACCACGTAGGCAAACAGGTTGTCTCTTCCTCAAGTCAAAGCTTTTTGCTCCATACTCACTTTCCTGTTCTTACTTAAAATATTAGGTCCTGTGAAGATATTGATGACACCTTCCAGGTGCAGTGAGAGTGATGTACCATCAGACTCTCAAGTATCACAGACAAAGTCAATCTTCAGTTCCGGTAGGTCCTAAAACAAGGCCAGTCGTGTGCCAATATTTCAGGGCCCTGTCCCACATGCTTTTCCTGCAACATGACTTAAAATTGTGACTTTAAAGATCATAGGCTAGCAAGATTTCTACTGGAAGAGAAGACTCAGAAACAGGACACAGTCCTGTTTAGCAGAGACCACTAGGTTAAATCCAGGCCACAGTGCTATTTGGAACATTAGTAAATGTTATGCTAAACTCAAGTTTATTTCTACTAAAAGCTGTGAAAATTTGACATCACAGTAACTGAAATCTCATATGGAAACCCGGAGCAATTCCATCACTACCAGCTCTTGACCTGCTACGATATTTATAGTACCTGCTCAACCTCTGTGAGTGGTTCTGTTACATCCATTTCAGTGCCCCCCACCCCTGCCAAAAACTCACAAACTGCACTGTACCTAGTGCAGCACGTTTATTAATAGTACTTGTTGAGTGGATAATTACTGAATGAATATGATTATTTCACCTTTTGCATTAGTTTTCACAACTTGTTATTATGCACGTATATAACCATACTATCTGGAAAAATATGCTTATTTGTTCATTTATAATCTGTTATTGCTCAGACTTAACAGAGAAAGAGCAAAAGAAAAAAGAAAAAGAAAAGTTAGTGGGATCCATGAACTATGCAGAGAACCAGATTTACTTTTTACCATCTTTATGGACAAATCTGTGAGCGTGTGTTTTGCACTATCACTAAGACCATATCCATCTTGAATATTCTCTATTGCTTTTCATGATTTGGGAAGGAAATGACAAATGAGACAACTGTAACTGAATTTATTCTAAAGGGCTTCTCAGACGTGCCTGAACTGAGGCTCATCAGCACCGTCTTTTTCCTTTTCATCTATCTCTTTGCCCTCCTGGGAAACAGCTCCATCATTGCAGCTGTGAGCCGAGACAGCTGCCTCCACATCCCTATGTATTTCTTCCTGAAGAATCTCTCTTTCTTGGACATGTGCTACACCACAGTCATCATCCCCAAGGCACTGATTAATTCACTCATGGGTTCAGAAGTCATCTCCTTTTGGGAATGTGTGGCTCAGCTCTTCTTATTTGTAACGCTATGTGCTTCTGAGTGCTTCCTGCTCACCTCTATGGCATATGACCGTTGTTTGGCCATCTACAAGCCTCTCCTTTATGGTGTCATTATGAGCAGAAAGCTGTGTACAGAGCTTGTTATGGTGGCCTGGTTGAGCGGAGCTCTCTATGCCATCTTTCACACCATCAACACCTTCTCCCTCCAGTTCTGTGGGCCTAATGTCATTGACCACTTTTTCTGTGACAGCTCCCCTATCATGAGACTCTCCTGCAGTGATTCCCACACCAACGAGGAAGTTGTATTTGTGGTGGGTGGGTGTACTATTCTTGGTGCCTTTGCCCTCACCATCATCTCCTATGTTCTCATCATTGCCACCATCGCTCGGACCCACTCTGCTGGTAGCCGTTGGAAGGCCTTTTCCACCTGCTCCTCTCATCTTACTACCATCATTCTATTTTATGTCACTGGGAGCATTGCTTACCTGAGACCTACTTCTCGTTACTTCCCCCTTCAAGGACGGCTAGTGTCTGTGTTTTACTCCATTCTAACACCTAGTCTTAATCCTGTTGTTTACTGTCTGAGAAACACAGACATGCAGGCGGCCCTAAAGAAACTATTTGTCCCATCCAAATAGGCATATTTTTCATATATTAAGCATATTTCTTTGAACGTTAACCTAGATGAAACAGTTTCTCGAAACACATAATCTAGTAAAGTGAATAGTGAAGAAATAGAAAATGTGAACAGATTAATAACAAGTAGGGAGATTAAAGCAGTAATAAAAAGCCTTCCAACAAAGAAAAGCCTTATACCATTGGTTTCATTGGTGAAGTGTACCAAACACTTTAAGAATTAATGCCAACCCTTCTAAAACTCTTCTAAAAAAACTGATTATGGAATACTTGCAAACTAACTTTATGGGGCCAGAATTATCTTCACACCACGGCCAAAGACACTACAAGAAAATAAAACTGTATGAACTTGGATGAACATAGATGCAAAAATCTTCAACAAAATACTAGTAAACCTAACTCATCAGCACATTAAAGGGTCATACACCATGACCAAGTGAGATTTATCCTGGGATTCCAAGCAGCATATGCAAACCAATAAACATACTGCACTTCATTAATAGAAGTAAGAGTAAAATTGTAGGATCATCTCTATAGATACAGGAAAAACATTTGACAAAATACAGTTTTTCATGATAAAAACTCTCAATAAACTGGGTATAGAGGGAACATATGTGAACATAATAAAGCCCATATATAGCAAACCCACAGCTAACATCATACTCAGTGATGAAAACCTGACACCTTTTCTTCTATGATTAGGAAGAAGACAAGGGTGCCCACTTTCACCCCCTCCTTCTTATTAAACACAGCACTAGAACTCCACCCAGAGCAAATAGGCAAGAAAAAAATATTTTATGTATACTTCATTACAATAAATAAATTCATGAAAGAAAAAAACAACTACAAGAATTATTGTGACCCCAAAATAACCAATAGTTTCTGCTTCTCATGGATAATTTAAGCTATTTATGAATCTGAGATACTAATTATATATTCCCCACTCTCCCTTTGAAACTCTATAAAGGAAGGAAAAAAGCAAATAATTGAATCAAGTTTACAGGAGAAAACTTCAGTTTTACAAGAGAATTGTGCTATAACTTTGTTTTGTTGATTTTATTATAATGAAGCAAACTTTTGCAAAAATTCTCTCCATTAGCTCTGTCATAATATAAATAGGCATTTACTTCTAACATTCAGTTCAGTTCAGTTCAGGCGCTCAGTCGTGTCCGACTCTTTGCGACCCCATGAACTGCAGCACGCCAGGCCTCCCTGTTCATCACCAACTGCTGGAGTTTACCCAAACTCATGTACATTGAGTCAGTGATGTCATCCAACCATCTTATCCTCTGTCGTCCTCATCTCCTCCTACCCTCAATCCTTCCCAGCATCAGGGTATAGCAAATGAGTCAGCTCTTCGCATCAGGTGGCCAAAGTATTGGGAGTTTCAGCTTCAACATCAGTCCTTCCAATGAACACCCAGGACTGATCTCCTTTAGGATGGACTGGTTGGATCTCCTTGCAGTCCAAGGGACTCTCAAGAGTCTTCTCTAACACCACAGTCCAAAAGCACCAATTCCTCAGCGCTCAGCTTTCTTTATAGTCCAACTCTCATATCCATACAAGACTACTGGAAAAACCACATCCTTGACTAGACAGACCTTTGTTGACAAAGTAAAATGTCTCTGCTTTTTAATATGCTGTCTAGGTTGGTCATAACTTTCCTTCAAAGGAGTAAGTGTCTTTTAATTTCATGGCTGCAATCACCATCTGCACTGATTTTGGAGCCCCCCAAAATAAAGTCAGCCACTGTTTCCCCATCTATTTCCCATGAAGTGATGGGACCGGATGCCATGATCTTTGTTTTCTGAATGTTGAGTTTTAAGCCAACTTTTTCACCCTCCTCTTCAACTTTCATCAAGAGGCTTTTTAGTTGTTCACTTTCTGCCATAAGGGTGGTGTCATCTGCATATCTGAGGTTATTGATATTTCTCCCAGCAATTTTTATTCCAGCTTGTGCTTCCTCCAGCCCATTCTCATGATGTAGTCTGCATATAAGTTAAATAAGCAGGGTGACAATATACAGCCTTGACATACTCCTTTTCCTATTTGGAACCAGTCTGTTGTTCCCTGTCCAGTTCTAACTGTTGCTTCCTGACCTGCATACAGGCTTCTCAAGAGGCAGGTCAGGTGGTCTGGTATTCCTATCTCCTTCAGAATTTTCCACAGTTTATTGTGATCCATACACTCAAAAGCTTTGGCCTAGTCAATAAAGCAGAAATAGATGTTTTTCTGGGACTCTCTTGCTTTTTCAATGATCCAGCAGATGCTGGCAATTTGATCTCTGGTTCTTCTGCCTTTTCTAAATCCAGCTTGAACATCTGGAAGTTCATGGTTCATGTATTGCTGAAGCCTGGCTTGGATAATTTTGAGCATTACTTTACTAGCATGTGAGATGAGTGCAACTGTGTGGTAGTTTGAGCATTCTTTGGCATTGCCTTTCTTTGGGATTGGAATGAAAACTGACCTTTTCCAGTCCTGTGGCCTCTGGTGAGTTTTCCAAATTTGCTGGTATATTGAATGCAGCACTTTCACAGCTTCAGCTTATAGGATTTGAAATAACTCAACTGGAATTCCATCACCTCCACTAGCTTTGTTCATAGTGATGCGTCCTAAGGCCCACTTGACTTATTCCAGGATGTCTGGCTCTAGGTGAGTAATCACATCATCGTGATTCTCTGGGTCGTGAAGATCTATTTTGTACAGTTCTTCTGTGTATTCTTGCCACCTCTCTTAATATCTTCTGTTTCTGTTAGGTCCACACCATTTCTGTCCTTTATTGAGGCCATCTTTGCATGAAAGGTTCCCTTGGCACATGGTTATAGAGGTTGGTCCAGCTTCTGCTTGTACAAATAGATCAAATAATACCTGCTATCAGTAGTAAGATAGGTTTAAGGATTTGACGTAAATTGGCAGAAGCCGTCTAAACGAAAATTTTGTGAAATCTTTAAGCAAGTAAGCTAGTTCTATAATTCTATCCTAATGACTCCAACATGCACTTAACCATAATCAAAGGTGTTTACTAAAGTATTTTGTTGAAATAATGAGAACTGGAAAGAATTTATATGAATTTAAACAGATGTTAACAAATCATGGCTCAGCTATACAGTTGATGAAGTGAAGTCGCTCAGTCATGTCCGACTCTTTGCGAGCCCATGGGCTGTAGCCCACCAGGCTTCTCCGTCCATGGAATTTTCCAGGCAAGAATACTGGAGTGGGTTGCCATTTCCTTCTCCAGGGGATCTTCCCAACCCAGTGATTGAACCCATGTCTCCCACATTGCAGGCAGACACTTTAACCTCTGAGCCACCAGGGAAGTGTTATTCGCTCAGTCATGTCCCACTCTTTGGCAACTTCGTGGATTGGAGCCTGCCAGGCTCCTCTGTCAACTGGATTCTGCAGGCAAGAATACTGGAGTGGGTTGCCATTCCCTTCTCCAGAGGATCTTCCAGACCCAGGGATCCAACCTGGGTCTCAAGCATTGCAGGCGGACTTTTTAACCATCTGAGCCACCAGGGAAGCTGGCCAAGCGAGCACAGGGAGATGGGCGCGGGTGGCGGGCGGCAGGGCGGCAGCAACCCACGAAGAGAGGAAGGGGGAGGCGATCACTGGGGGCCGACTGACCAGCCTCACCGAGGAGGGCGCACCTACCCACGCCCGGTCCACTCGAGGCGCAGAGCATCACAGCGGCGGCGTGGAGGAACGAGGGGGCGTCCCCCGTGGCAGGCACCCTGCCCCGGCGGCCCGGGAGCGGATCGGGGGACACCCGCCTGTTGCGTCGGGACCTGCCGATGCGCTCCCGCTTTCTCCCACACGGGGGCGGTCGGCGCGTGCACGCGGCCGGTCCACGACGGCTGGCGGGGACCCAACCCGCGCTCGGGAGCGGCCGGAGAAGGGCGCTGCGGGGCATGGCGCTCCACCTCGCCCAGCACTAAATGACGTCGGCGGACAGGCTTCGGCGTCGGGCAACGGAGCGGGGCCGCGGCGGCTCGCGAAGCGAACCGTACCCGGCGCGGCCCTGCGGGTCGGCGGACCGACTGACGGAGAAAGGGACCCACGTGGTGCAGCCAGGTAGGCCGGCGTCGCGAAGACGTGGCGGCGGCGTAGAAGCGGCTGTTGGGTGGGGCTGCCGCGCGCCATCGCGAGGGGCCCTAGGACGTTCAAAACGAGTCGCCATTGCGAGTCGGCCGCCCGGGCACGCCACGGGGTCTCACCGCCAGAGGCCTCCAGCACAGGGGCGGTCGCGCGGCACCCAGAACGCCGACTGGCCTCCCCGGCCACCAGGGGAGCCCTTGCGGGTCTCTCGACCACCACCGCCAACATCCAAAGTCGCAGCCGGGGCGGGAGAACGCTCTCAGGGCGCGTACCTGCGCCCCCACGCCCCTCACGCGCAACCCGGCGTCCCAGCGTTCCCCGCTCTTGAACCGAGGGCCCTCCGCCCGGGGGCGCCACAGGCGACGGAGGCCGGGGGACGACATCCAGGTGAGGTGTGGCCGGTTCGGTCCCAGACAGCGGAAGGGGGCGCCGGCGGTCACCCGTGAGGGACAGGGCAAGGGCCAGCTGCGACAGGGAGGGGCGGCAAGCACTCACCGCCAGGGCCGTGGCTCAGGGGCACAGGCGCTGTCCAGGGAACAGAAAGACAGAGACACGGCCGGACCACCAGGAAAAGGAGCGCGGGGTCCCACCGCCACACACACGAGGGCGCTTCGCCAACGCCTGATAGGCCGGCCGGACCCCGCCACCGCGGAGCTTCCCGCGACCCGGCTCCGCCGCCGGGGCGTCTTACCTGCGGCCCCAACGCGTGCCGCCGAGGGGCCCAGTCCACGCAAATCATCCGTCAGTCCTTGGCAGATCTGTCTTCATCTAGTCCGACTCAAGAGTCACGTCCTAGGGATAAGTTCTCCAGCGAGGCGGCCCAGCCCGTGCCCGCACACCAGCAGCGGCTGCGGCTCCTTGGCGAGGGTAGGCTCTAGGGGCTTCTAACCGCCGCGGGACTGGGGAGCAAGGACCCGACGTCCCCGTCCCGAGCTCACCACGGGGTTCGCTGCCCGCACACAGCGCACGCGCGGTCTCACTTGCCAGCCGCCCCGTGGGCCCAGCGGGACCCTCCCCCAACTGGAAGTGGGGAGGTTTGGGCCCCGGATACTGTTGACAGATCTCTTAATTTAGGAATCACTTGATGGCAAATAAATGGGGGGGGGGGATGGAAACAGTGACAGACTTTATTTTCTTGGCCTCCAAAATCACTGCAGCCTTGAAATTAAAAGACACCTGCTCCTCGGAAGAAAAGCTATGACCAGTCTATTGAAAAGTAGAGACATTACTTTGCCGGCAGAGGTCCATCTAGTCAAAGCTATGGTTTTTCCAGTAGTCCTGTATGGATGCGGAGAAGGCAATGGCAACCCGCTCCAGAACTCTTGCCTGGAAAATCCCTAGGACGGAGGAGCTTGGTAGGCTACAGTCCATGGGGTCGCTAAGAGTCGGACACGACTGAGCGACTTCACGTTCACTTTTCATTTTCATGCATTGGAGAAGGAAATGGCAACCTACTCCAGTGTTCTTGCCTGTAGAATTCAAGGGCCAGGGGAGCCTGGTGGGCTGGTGTCTCTGGGGTCGCAGAGAGTCGGCACGACTGAAGTAACTTAGCAGCAGCAGCCATGTATGGAAGTGACAGTGGGACCATAAAAAAAGCTGAGCGCCAAAGAATTAATGCTTTTGAACTGTGGTGTTGGAGAAGACTCTTGAGAGTCCCTTGGACTGCAAGGAGATCAAAGCAGTCAATCCTAAAGGAAATCAGTCCTGAATATTCATTGGAAGGACTGATGCTGAGGCTGAGGCTCCAGTGCTTTGGCCGCTTGATGTGAAGAGCTGACCCATTAGAGAAGACCCTGATGCTGGGAAAGATTGAAGACAGGAGGAGAAGGGAAGAGAGGATGAGATGGTTCATCACCAACTCCATGGACATGAGTTTGAGCAGGCTCCCGGAGTTGGTGATGGACGGGGAAACCTGGCGTGCCGCAGTCCATGGGGGTCGCAAAGAGTTGAACACAACTGAGTGACTCAACTGACTGACTGAACAGGCTTTTCCATGTTATTTCTTAACAGGGTATCCATCTCTGTTATCCAAAGGTCTGAAAGATGAGGGTAACATATAAATAAATTTAGGTTAAAATTTATTTTGTAAAGTACAACAGAAACCATGCGAAGGTCTAAAAAGATTACAGACCTTCCAAATAGTCAGTAAACAAACTAAAGAAAAAAAGGAAAAAGCAAACAGAAAAGTCCATGTAACCAAATTACTCTGAGTAAATGGGAAAAGTCTATCTCCAAAAGAAAATAGCATAGAGCTAAAAGTAGTTGCTATTTCATAATAACAGAATGGTTGTGTAGGCATGTGAACATCAGGTTAGATGGCAAAACTGAGTTTTCCCTGTGTCCTGTTTTATGTTTGTGTTTGATTTTTCCCCAACATTTTGTTTTGAAAAGTTACAAAGTTATACAAAAATTGAAATTGTATGATGAACACTGTGTACCCTTCACCTGTATTCACTAAACACATATGGAGAATGAAAGTATGAGTTGCTCAGTTGTGTCCAACTATTTGTGACCCCATGAACTGTAGCCCTTCAGTCCATGGAATTCTCCAGGGAATACTGGAGTGGATAGTCATTCCCTTCTCCAGAGAATCTTCCCCACCCAAGGATCTAACCCAGGTCTCCAGCATTGCAGGTAGATTCTTTACCATTTGAGTCACCAGAGAAGCCCCCAAAACATATAATATGCACATATATTTTTTGAAATGTATATATCTGAATTTTTAAAATTAAAACCATTATTCTAGAAAATTGAGTTTGCAGTTATAGGTTGAAATAAGTTTGAAATTCCATGCAATTTGAGTCTCAGTTCAGTTCAGTTCAGCCACTCAGTCGTGTCCAACTCTGCGATCCCATGGACTGCAGCATGCTAGGCCTCCCTGTCCATTGCCAACTCCTGGAGTGTACCCAAATTCACATCCATTGAGTTGGTGATGCCAACCATCTCATCCTCCGTTGTCCCCTTCTCCTCCTGCTTTCAATCTATCCCAGCATCAGGGTCTTCTCCAAGGATTCAGTCAGGTGGCCAAAGTATTGGAGTTTCAGCTTCATTATCAGTCCTTCCAATGAATATTCAGGACTGAATTCCTTTGGGATGGATTGGTTGGATCTCCATGCAATCCAAGGGACTCTCAAGAGTCTTCTCCAGCGCCACAGTTCAAACACATGAATTCTTCAGCACTCAGCTTTTTGTAGTCCAACTCTCACATCCATACATGACTACTGGAAAAACCATAGCTTTGACTAAGATGGACCTTTGTTGGCAGAGTAATGTCTCTGCTTTTTAATATGCTGTCTAGGTTGGTCATAGCTTTTCTTCCAAGGAGCAAGCGTCTTTTAATTTCATGGCTGCAGTCACCATCTGCAGTGATTTTGGAGCCCCCCAAAATAAAGTCTGACACTGTTTCCGTTGTTTCCCCATCTATTTGCCATGAAGGCATGGGACCAGATGCCATGATCTTAGTTTTCTGAATGTTGAGCCTCAAGCCAAATGGTTATAATAAACAGCTTTTCAGCTGGGTAGTCTTAGCACCATAAAAATATGTTTAATACATACATGTATTATAAAATTTTTATCTATCTCAAAAATGCAAATTATAGCAAGTAGATTATATAATCATATTTTGCTGAAATGATTACTCTGATTACAGAAAAAATTCAGTAACACTAACTTCCTCACTTTTATCTGGCAGTTTAATTCCTGGAAAATATTTTATTTAATTGTATTCTAGACAATTATAAGAAACAAAATTTTCACTCTTATGTATTGTAACTTCTTTTTCAACTTAGATTAAATTGGCTAATTATACATTAAGTGCCTGTTACTATTAATAAATGTCCATTATTATTAACAGGTGTCCATTTTTAGGTAGGTAATAGATGAGATCATGAAGAAAAGTATGTATTCTCCATAGTCCTTATTATTGTTTTATCCTCCCTAAGGAAGAAGAAGGCACAATATAAACCATAGAATAAATTGCAGAATGCATGTTATATAGAGGTGGGTAAAAGTGTTAGTCACTCACTAGTGTCTGACTCTGCAACCCAGTGGACTGTAGCCTGCCAGACTCCTCTGTCTGTGGAATTTTCCAGGCAAGAGTACTAGAGTAGGTTGCCATTCTCTTTTCCAGGAGATCTTCCCAATCCAGGGATCAAACCTGGGTCTCCTGCATTGTAGACAGATTCTTTACCCTCTGAGCTACTAGGGAAGTCCATAGACCTGAGTAGTTTACTTTAATTAACTGAGCTTTGGTGGTGGGTGGGGGGAAGGTGGGGGGCATGTTAGATCATTTTACTTTCTTCTTAGTGAATGTTCATATGTGTAATGAGTTTGCTGAAAAGGCTAGAAAGTTGTATGTTAAATTCTAGACTTTTTAAAACTAAGATAAAAAATAGAATGTTTGTAAAAATGTTAATATGGTGAGAATATATACACGTGTTAAAAATTAGTTAAAACTAAATGCTAGATGGGTAAGATAAAGTGATAAATTTCAAATATTTTAAAATGAGTATTTTTATAAAGGTTTTAAGTTGTTTAATTTCAGTCCTGAAAGTTGTGCATTCCCACACAAGTGTGTATCCAAAACCTCTCTATGGGAAATGCTGCTCTATCTAATCAATGTTTCTGATCTGTAGACATGAATGTATGTTCTCTAGAAACCTAGGTCCATGAGCCCTACAGGCAACAAAGGTGTCACAAAGCAGATAAAACTTGGTAAAGGATATATTTTTAAAATTTCTTAAGTTTATTAGCTGTCACTTCATGAGTTAAAAATGGTTATAGAACTTCTCTAGCAATTTATCTTTAATAAAAAATCCTGTTTAAATGTAATTTTTCTTTGATATTGATATATAACTTAATTATAATTATAAATTTTCAATTATCTTAAGATGTAATAGTTTTAAGTGATTATTCCTGCTTAATTAACTAATTTTCTTTTTCTCTATTTAGTGGAATCATCAAATAACTGCTAAAGAAAAAAGTTTATACACTTGATTACACCATATGCAAATACAATAAGAAAGGTTGATTTCTGGGCAATTTCCAAAAAAAGGCTAGTTTTAAGCCACTCATTTCTACTTCCAGTTCTCATTATTTGGCTGTTTATGATAAAAAACTGATTTTAACCTGGACTCTTCAAAAAAACTCATATGCTTATATTTATACCAATTAACTTCACAAAGCAAGTGAGATTTTATTTTCTAAGAATTTTTTTGATTTTTTAATATACTGCTACCAATCTCTTGGGTTAATAAGAAATGTTATAGAACCTCTTCCTTAGCAATGTATTATTAAAAAGATTATTTTCTAATCAGATGAGAAATACGTAAGCTTTAACTATGTTTGATTTAAGATATGTATTGTTCACATGAGTAAAAGTTTCTTCCCCTCATTAACAAATTCTGCATTCTATGTGCCAAGAACCTAAACTTGACTTAAAGTGATAAAGTACAAAATTTAGGAAAAATCTTATATTTTAAAAGATGCATGTTGATTATGTATCCTGATGTAGAACTACCTTATGTGTCTGTCAGGATGTTTTTGACTTATTTTTCATAATCCTCACTAAAAAAATTAGTCAAATTAGTAAGTGTGGGTATAAAGAAAAATGAGTACTTAGCATAGAAGTTAATATCTCAAGATACTAATTTTCTTATAAAGTATCTTCAAAAGTTTCATAAATTGAATACTGTTTTAAAACTCTTAGCCTTATTAAGGTGTAGACTGAAATTGAACAGTGCAGTAAAATATTGAAAATTTGAGATTTGAGAACTGACATGGTAGACGCTGTTGTTTTGATACTTTTCTTACTTATTAAACATCTATTGATTGACTAACAGTATCCAGACACTGTAGTTATTATCAGAATTTTCTTTCCTAAATTTCATGATTTGAGAATTATTGAGAGTCTCTCTCTTTTTTTTTTTTCTCTCAAGCATGGTACAGATCTGGTGCTCCTTGTAGAAAGAGAAAAAACATCTTCCAAAGTTTCTCAAAGATTCTTATTTAAATATTACATGGGAAAAAAAAAACATGGCAGAAAGTAATTTCATTTCACATGTATAAATAAATCATTGTGCATAAATTATATCATTTCGACTAATATATATTATCTCAGTAAGTAAATCATTAAGAATGTCCAGTAGGCAAAACAAATGTTGAGAAAGGGGGAACCACTGAAAATGACTTTTGCATTTTATTTTCTAATCAAGTTTTTCTGTTACACATATGATATAAAAAAAGTTAATTTCAAAGTGACAAAAAAAAAGTGACAAAAAAATCCAGAGGTATTGATTTGTAGATCTTCAACTAAAATCATTTTTTGTAAATATCATAAACACTGATTATGTGGACTATTAATATCCATGCAATTAAAATTAGAAAATTAAAGAATAATTAGTATTGCCAGTATGTTGAAGCATATATAATTCTGGAACCCCATATTTCTTTAAATATTCATGTACACATAGTGATTTATTTAAATTTTAAGAAGAAAAAATATTAATGAATACATTTGTTTTGTGTTAGGCTCACATTCAGACACTCTCAGCCTGCATGCATGCTTCGTTGCTTCAGTAGTGTCCTACTCTCTATGGACTCTAACCCTCCAGGCTCCTCTGTTCAAGGGGATTCTCCAGGCAAGAATTCTGGAGTGGGTTGTCATGCCCTCCTCCAGCAGATGTTCCCCACCCAGGGATCAAACTCATGTCTCTTATGTCTTTGACATTGAGAGGCGAGTTCTTTACCACTAGTGCTACCTGGGAAACTCAGACACTATCAGACCAGGTTTACTTTATATTATGTAGGCAAATTTAATTTTATTGAAGTATACTTTCTGTGGGCTTCCCTTGTGGCTCAGCTGGTAAAGAATCCACCTGCAATGCGGGAGACCTGGGTTCTATCCTTGGGTTGGGAAGATCCCCTGCAGAAGGGAAAGGCTACCCATTCCAGTATTTTGGCCTAGAGAATTCCATGGACTGTATAGTCTATGGGATCGCAAAGAGTCGGACACGACTGAGTGACTCACTTTCACTATACTGTCTGTGGAGAATACATGTTAATGTTGATATTTATTATGATTCTGAAGTTATGAAAACATCTCCATATTTATTTTTTACTTATAGAAACACTTTGTCAGAGGAAATTAAATGACATTCATTCCTTTGGGCTTCCCTGATGGCTCAGATGGTAAAAAATATGCCCACAATGCAGGAGGCCTTTGTTCATTCCTTTCCTCAACAGTTATTTGGATGAATGTTCATATACAATATGTTTTCAAGTTTCTAGCATTTATTAAAATGTATATACCAAGCATTAATACACTGCTTCTAACTGCAAGGTAGTTTATACTGAGATTGTGCATAAAATTGTACACATTAAGATAATATAGGCAAAATAAGGTAAATGCGCAAGGAGGTGTGGGAAGCACGTCTAGCTTCACTGAACTGTGAAATCCCAAACAGGTCCACAGTGGTTTAAAGGAAGGCAAATTTTGAATTTTTTTTTTACATTTTCTCAGAGGGCTTCCTTTTGAAAATGAACAGAGAATGAATCTTCAAGAATTATGAAAACAGATTTTTTAGTAGTAGTTATAATAATCAAAGGACATCCCCAGTGGCTCAGGGGTAAAGAATCCACCTGCAATACAGGAGCCATGAGAGATGTGGGTTTGATCCCTGGATCTGGAAGATCCCGTGGAGGAGGGCGTGGCAACTCATTCCAGTATTCTTGCCTGGAGAACCCCATGGATAGAGGAGCCTGAGGGGCTACAGTCCATAGCATCTCAAAGAGTTGGGCTCGCCTGAATGCACACACATAATAATCAAAATCTCTAAATAAGATATAATTTTAATATTACCCACAACTACTCACCAACTATCATGTAAGAATTTCTCATTGCTTACCTCTTTGGCTTTTCGCTTTAATCTGTTTTTGTTTGTTACATTTCCTCCAGAAAGACCATTGTAGACAGAGGAGATGGATGCCTACAATCAAACCACAGTGACTCATTTTATCCTCATAGGGCTTTCTGATCGCCCCGAGGTGCGCTACCCTCTCTTTGTGGTCTTTACCATCATCTATCAGGTCACTGTGGGGGGAAATGGGGCCATTCTCTTGGCCATTGGAACTGAGAAAAAACTGCATACACCCATGTATTACTTTTTGGCAAATCTGTCGCTCTTAGACATATTCTGCCCATCAGTTACTGTCCCCAAGATGCTGGAGAACCTCTTGACTGAGAAGCACAGCATTTCCTACATTGGGTGTGCTTTGCAACTTTATTTTCTGGTGGCCCTTGTGGGAACTGAAGTCTTCCTTCTCTCTGTCATGGCTTATGACAGGTATGTGGCCATCTGTTTCCCTCTTCGTTACACTCTCATCATTACCAAGGTTCGATGTGTTCAGCTGACTGCTGGGACTTGGGTAACAGGATTTCTCAATTCCCTCCTTCATACAGTGTTCACATTCCACCTTTCTTTCTGCAAGTCCAACCAAGTTAACCAGTACTACTGTGACATCCCACCAGTGCTGGTCCTCTCATGCTCATCCACCTATGTGGCAGAAATGCTTGTTTTAGTGGAAGGAGGTATCTTGGGGATCAGCTCCTTTCTGGTCACTTTCGTCTCATACTTCTACATTGTATCTACCATCCTAAAGATTCAGTCTGCAGGGGGGAAGCATAAAGCCTTTTCCACATGTGCTTCCCACCTTCTGGTGGTCTGTTTATTTGGTGGCACGACCGTATTTACCTATGTACGCCCCTATTCCAGTCAACACTTCCCAGAAAGAGATAGACTCATTTCCATGTTATATGGAATTATTACACCAATGTTAAACCCCATGATCTACAGCTTGAGAAATACAGAAGTGAAAGGAGCACTCAGAAGGGTCTTATGTCATAGAGTATATTCACTGCAAGTATAATATTCAAAGCAAATGACTCAAAGCTCAATTTATGATGATTTCATAGAAATAATTCATAGAATAATTTTCAATTAAGGTGAGTGTATATGGAATGCAAACTTGTCTACATATAGAAATTTTTATACATATATATGTATAACATTAGTTATGTCTGTCTATAAGTCACTATCTTCATGAACTAGAAACGTTAATTTTATCATCCAAAAGTTGATATTTTCTGAAAGGAAGCAGGGAACTGTTAACAATTACACTCATGTAACAGGTATAAACTGAACCTGTCTAAGTTAACTTAGATCTATTACCATATTCATATCTATATATTATATTTTTATCTTTTTTGAATCTATATTTATGTATAAATGGTACCTATGCTTCTTTATTTTATTTGATAGACTACTTATGACATTTATCCTTAGTGTTTTCATTTCATTCTTCCTCCTCTTCAATTGTAGCTTCCACTTATTCTGTATTTCTCTGTTTCTCTGTGTTTTCCCATGAGCCTTTCCATTCTCAGTTCTGCCTGTGCCTTCTAGGAGTGCACTTAGTTTTTTCTGTCTCTGATTTAGATATTTAATTCAGCTCACTGTATTATTCTCATCTTAGCATCAACATGGTCATTTACATAGACACACAGACACACACACAAGCACATCTATTAGCTACCTTGTATTTTATTATAAATTTTACTCTGCTACTTAGACTGAAATTCATGAAACTAGACTTTGCTTTGCCTTAAATTCCAGTACTTTTATTTCATTTGCCTAGAGAGCTATAGTTTCTGACTGTAGATAGCACATCATTTTCAGTGCATTCCCTTTTCTTGTCACATGTAGAGTAGGAGTATTTCCTACTGCTTTAAAATCAGAAGTCATGTATAATTTTCTTAGTAATTTTCCCTATCCTGGATAACCTGAGAGCTTTTGAAATTTAGTCTCCAGTCTGGTGATCACAATTAGTATGTCACAAAATCTCTGCATTTCTGATTCTCTTTTCACTCTGTCACATAAGTGTCTTCTAGTTTTCTCTTATCTGGATTCTGTCTTTCTATTAATCACTAAGTTATGTGATAGCATCACTAATAAGATAGTCTTACATAACTCAAAAACATGTATCACTTCCGCCTCTGGATTGTCATTGATTTCTTAGTCATTTTCAAAATTATGCCAAATATAGCCTGATTATTTGTATTTATGCCGCATGAAATAGAGTAAAACACATTGAGATAACATTGTTTGGAATTAATTACATTTTTTAAGATTCAGCAATGACCTGATATACATCTTCCACAACATACAAGGCTGTTAATATTTGTGGTGGGTCAACTATATGTTACTTAATTTTAGAACAAGTGAGAAAATTCATGCATACCTGAAATAAGAAATGAAGTAATAAATTACTTAACCATTATAAATTTGAGGCTTGTTTTGTTTCTTACTCCTCATTTTATTCTATATCTCCAAGTTTACATGTGGTATGAAATAACAAAGTTTTCATCATATAGCAACAGAATGCATAGGATTTGTTAAGATACTCATTTAAAATTGAATAAAACATTGAGAATTCAACAAGTTGTTCATTTTACAATCAGATAACCAAATATTTATTTTATATTTTGCCACTTACTTGAGCATAATATTGTTTAAAGATACTGGGGTTATATCTCTGTTAGTAAATCTGGAAACAATTTCTATCCTGTTGAAAACAATGGGTCTCTCATCAATTTGCCGTGAATCAGACTTTAACCAATAGTGGAAACAGTTGTTGAAAATTTTTTAAAAAGCGAAAAAAGTTCCAGAATTTTCTATGCTCATTTAACAAAAAATTGTAATTTGAGTTTCTTCTTATTAAGTGAAGAAAACAATGTTCTTAAAGTACAAGCAAAACCCTAGACTTTGTCTTTATATTCCTTTGTAATATTTTGGATGAATTGTATAGTACCCAAGATCTTAAAATCGCAAGATATTGAAACCAATAAGCAAGGTGTAAAGAAAACCCTCAGAATGGGAGAAAATAATAGCAAATTAAATAACTGACAAGGAATTAATTTCCAAATATACAAGCAACTCATACAACTCAGTACTAGAAAAACAACCCAATTCAAAAGTGGGGGAAAGACCTAAAGAGACATTTCTCCAAAGAAGACATACGGATGGCTAACAAACACATGAAAAGATGCTCAACATCACTCATTATTAGAGAAATGCAAATCAAAACTACAATGAGATATCATCTCATACCAGTCAGAAGGGCCCTCATCAAAAAGTCTACAAACAATAAATGCTGGAGAAGGTGTGGAGAAAAGGGAACACTCTTGCACTGTCAGTGGGAATGTAAATTGATAGAGCCACTATGGAGGACGGTATGGAGATTCCTTAAAAAAACTAGGAATAAAACCACCATATGACCCAGCAATCCCACTCCTAGGCTTATATCCTGAGGAAACCAAAATTGAAAGAGACACATGTATCCCATCATTCATTGCAGCACTGTTTACAATAGCTAGAACATGGAAGCAACCTAGATGTCCATCAACAGATGAATGGATACAGAAGTTGTGGTACATATACACAATGGAATATTACTCAGCCATAAGAAGAAACGCATTTGAATCAGTTCTAATGAGGTGGATGAACATAGAACCTATTATACAGAATGAAGTGAGTCAGAAAGAAAGATAAATACCATATTCTAACACATATATACAGAATCTAGAAAAATGGTACTGAAGAATTTATTTATAGGGCAACAATGGAGAAACAGACATAGAGAATATACTTGTGGACATGGGGAGAGGGGAGGAGAGGGTGAGGTGTATGGAAAGAGTAACACGGAAACTTACATTACCATGTGTGAAATAGGTAGCCAACAGGAATCTGCTGTATGGCTCAGGAAACTCAAACAGGGGCTCTGTATCAACCCAGAGGGGTGGGGCGGGGAGGGAGATGGGAGGGAGGTTCAAAACGGAGGGGCTATGTGTATACCTATGGCTAATTCATGTTGAGGTTTGACAGAAAACAACAAAATTCTGTAAAGCAATTATCCTTCCATAAAAAATAAATTAATTTTAAAAATATTGAAACTGGATGAAGTTACTGGATGACATTGCTCTCCCCTGCTTGGAAGTACTGGACTGTTTAAATTTATGGCTGGCAATACTTTGATGAAGGCATATCTTTTCTCTTGAACATATATCACAGTTTCTTGTCCTTGAATAAAAGTAAGGGATGGATATATCTTTTTTTATTCCCTCTCCTCTCTAAAAGTAAATTTAAGAAAATTGAAATTGTATTAAGCATCTTTTCTGACCAAAAGAACCATTGAGATTATAAATCAACTATAAGAAAAAAAAAATGCAAAAAGAAAAAAGAAACCAAAAAACTCCACAAAACCACAAAGGCTAAGCAATATGCTATTAAACAACCAATGGATTACCAATATAGTCAAAGAGGAAGTCAAAAAATATCTAGAGACAAAATGAAAACATGATGAGCCAAAACTTCTGGGAGGCATCAAACGTGTTCTAAGAGGGAAGTTGATAGCAGTACAACAAAAATACCAAATGAGCAATCAAATGTTACACCTAAAGCAAATAGAAAAAGAAGAACAAACAAAATCCAAAGATAGTACAAGGAAAGAGATCATAAAGATCAGAGCAGGAATAAATGAAATAGAGACTGAAAAGATCACTAGAACTAAAAGCTGATTCTTTGAAAAGGTAAACAAAGTTGAAAAACCTACAGCCAAATTGATCAAGAAAAAATGGGAAAGGACTCAAATAAAATTAAAAATGAAGAAAGAAAAGTTACAACTGACACAGCAGAAATATAAAGACCATAAGAGACTACTGCAAACAGCCACATGCCAATAAAATGGATAACCTAAAAGAAAGCAAGAAATTCTTAGAAAGATAGAAGCTTCTAAGACCAAACCAGTAAGAAAGAGAAAATATAAATTGACAAATTACAAGTGCTGAAACTTAAATTGTGATTTTAAAACTTTCAACAAACAAGTCTAGGACCAGATGGTTTCACAGGTAAATTCTAATAAAAGTTTAGAGAAGAGTTAACACCTATCATTCTGAAACTCTCCTGAAAAATTGCAGAAGCAGCATTCCCAAGTTTCATACTGTGAGGCCACCATCACCCTGATGCCAAAATCAGATAAAGATAGCACAAAAAAGAAAATCAGGCCAATCTCATAATGAATATATATGCAAAACTACTCAACGTACTAGCAAACCAAATTCATAAAAAGATCACCATGATCAAATGCACAAATCAGTAAGTGTGACACACAATGTTAACACACTGAAGAATAAAAAAAAATCATCTCAACTGATGCAGAATAAGCTTTTGTAAAATTCAACATTCATTTATTATAAAAAATTCTCCAGAAAGTGAGAGTAGAGGGAACATGCTCACGATCAACTGCTCAGCCATGCTTGACTCTGTGCATCCTATGGACTGGAGTCTGCCAGGCTTCGTTTTCCATGGAATTTTCCAGACAAGAATATTGGAGTGGATTTCCATTTCCTACTCCAAGGGATCTTCCTGAGCCAGGGATTGTATCCTGCATTTCTTGCATTGGCAAGTGGATCTTTTACCACTGCGCCACCTGAGAAGCACAGAGGGAACATACTTCAACATAATAAAGTGTGTACAGGCTTCCCAGGTGGTACTAGCAGGAAAGAACCTGCCTGCCAATGCAGGAGACATAGGAGAAGTGGGTTCATTCCCTGGTTCTGGAAGATCCCCTGAAAGAAGGCATGGCAATTCACCCCAGAATTCTTGCCTTGAGAAATCCCATAGGCAGAGGAGCCTGGCAGGCTATAGTCCATAGGGTCGCACAGAGTCAGACACAACTGAAGTGACTTCACATGCATGCAGGCACATGACAACACCTCACAGCTAACTTCATATTCAGTGGTGAAAGGCTGAAAGCATATCATCTCAGATCAGGAATAAAGCAAGGAGGTCCACTCTTAATTTTATTCAACATAGTTTTGGAAGTTCTAGCCATGGCAATTAGAAAAATAAATAAAAACAGTACCAATTGGTAAAGAAGTAAAACCGTCACTATTTGCATATGATATGATATACGTTTTTGTTGTTTAGTCACTCAGTCATGTCCTACTCTTTGCAACCCCATAGATTGCAGCATGCCAGGTTTCCCTGTCCTTCACCATCTCCCAGAGCTTGCTAAAACTCATGTTCATTGAGTCAATGATGACATTCAACCATCTTGTCCTTTTATCATCCCCTTCTCCTCCTTTCAGCCTTTCCCAACATCAGGGTCTTTTCCAGTGAGTTGGCTCTTCACATCAAGCGGCCAAAGTACTGGAGCCTCAGCCTCAGCATCAGTCCTTTCAGTGAATATTCAGGACTAATTTCCTTTAGTATTGACAGGTTTGATCTCCTTGCAGTCCAAGGGACTCACTCTCAAGAGTCTTCTCCAACAGCACAGTTTGAAAGCATCAGTTCTTCTGCACTCAGCCTTCTTTATGGCCCAACTCTCACATTCATACATGACTACTGGAAAAACCATAACTTTGGCTAGACAGACCTTTGTTGGCAAAGTAATGTCTCTGCTTTTTAATATGCTGTTGGAGAAGGAAATGGCAACCCACTCCAATACTCTTGCCTGGAAAATCCCACGGACGGAGGAGCTTGATAGGCTACAGTCCATGGGGTCGCAAAGAGTCGGACATGATTGAGTGATTTCTCTTTCTTTCTTTTCCTTCTAGGTTGATCATAGCTTTTCCTCCAAGCTATGATCTTGGAGCAAGCATCTTTTGAGTACTGCAGTCACCACCTGCAGTGATTTTGGAGCCCAAGAAAATAAAGTCTATCACTGTTCCCACTATTTCCGCATCTATTTGCCATGAAGTGATGGGATCAGACGCCATGATCTTCGTTTTTTGAATGTTGAGTTTTAAGCCAGTTTTTTCACTCTCCTCTTTCACCTTCATCAAGAGGCTGTTTAGTTCCTCTTCGCTTTCTACCATAAGGGTAGTGTCATCTGCATAACTGAGGTTATTGATATTTCTCCCAGCAATCTTGATTCCAGCTTGTGCTTCATCCAAACCAGCATTTTTTTTTTTCATTCTTTTTTCCCTGTATCCTATTTAGTGGCAGTAATTTTCACCATTCTGTCTTTCAGGTCACTTGTCCATTCTTCTGTGTCAATTATTCTGAAATTGATTTCTTCTGGTGTATTGTTCATCTCTATTTATTTGTTCCTTCATTCTTCCAGAGCTTTGGTAAGCATTTCCTGCGTCTTCTCTATTCCTTTTTTGAGATCTTGGATTATCTCCTTTTTCATTATTCTAAATTCTTTTTCTGGAAAATTGCCTATCTCCACTTCATTTAGTTGTTTTTTGGGGGGTTTATTTTGTCGCTTCATCTGGGACATGACCCTCTGCATTTTCGTTTTGACTAACTTTCTGTGTAATGGTTTTCATTCTAGCAGCTGTGGGATTGTGGTTCTCTTACTTCTGTCTGCCCTCAGGTGGATGAAGCTAAGGGGCTTGTGCAAGCTTCCTGATGGAAGAGATTTGTGGTGGAAAAAACTGGATCTTCCTTAGGCCCTAGTGGTAAGGGACACACTCAGTAAAACTTTAATCCAATTGTCTGTTGATAGGTGGGGTTGAGCTTTCTCCCTGTTAGTTGCTTAACCTTATGCTACCCAGCTCCAGGGTCTATGGGATCTTTGGTGGGGTTAGTGGTGGCCACCAAGAGGATTTATACCATGGGGCTCCTTCAAGGACTGCTGCTACCAGGGCCCCCATGCCTGTGGCAGGCCATTCTTGATCCATACCTCCACAGGAGACCCTCCAACACTAGCATGTATGTCTGGTTTAGTCTCCTGTGGGGTTACTGCTCCTTTCTTTTGGGTCCTGATTCATGCAAGATTTTGTTTGTGCTCTTCTAGAGTGGAGTCTCTTTCCCTCAGTTCTGTGGAAGTCCTATAATCAAATCTCACTGACCTTCAAAGTCAGATTCACTGGGAATTCCTAGTCTCTTTTCCAGATACCCAGCCTGGGAACCCTGATATGGGGCTCAGAACCTTCACAACAGTGGGAAAACTTCTTTGGTATTATTGTTCTCCAGTTTGTGCATTGCTCACCCAGTGTATACGGGATTTGATTTTATCATGTTTGTGCCCCTCCTACATTCTCATTGCAGTTTATTCATCGTCTTTGAACATGATTTTTTTTTTTTTTTTTTAGTGAGTTCCAGCATTTTCCTGTGGATGGTTGTTCAACATCTAATTCAAATTTTGGAGCTCTTGCAGGAGAGATGAGTGCATGCACTTCTACTCCACCATCTTGAATTGAGATCTGATTCTTGGCAATATTTTTATGGCTTCAACTCCTGGAATAATAGAAATAAGAATAACAGTAAACAAATAAGATGTAACTGAACTTGAAAGCTTTTGCACAGCAAAGGAAGCCATAAGCAAACAACAACAACAAAATGTCCTATAGAGGGAGAGAAAAAGTTTGCAAATGATGAGACTCTCAATAAATTAATCTCCAAAAGATACAAATAGCTCATGCAGTTATTTCACATATATATATGAAAACACACCAAGCAAAAATGGTCGAAAGTCTAAAAAGACAGTTCTCCAAAAAGACATACAGATGGCCAAATGCACATGAAGAAATGCTCAACCACTAATTACTAGAGAAACTCAGATCAAAACTACAATGAAGTATCACCTCATAGTGATAAGAATGGCCAACATCAAAAGTATACAAATGATAAATGTTGCATAGAGTGTGGAGAAAAAAGAACCCTCCTACACTCTTGGTAGGAATGTAAATTGGTTCAATCACTATGGAGAACAGTATGGACGTTCCTTAAAAATAAAAAATAAAAAAATTGAACTACCGTATGAGTCAGAAATTCTGGGCATATATCTACAGTAAAAAATAATTCTCAAAGACATATGCACCTCGATATTCCCAGCAGCACTATTTACAATAGTCACAACACAGAAGCACCCCACATGCTCATCAATAGATTAATTGGTAAAGAAGATGTAGTTTATGTATATACAGTGGACTACTTATTACTCAGCCATAAGAAGGATGAAATAATATCATTTGCAACAACACTGCTGGACCTAGAGATTATCATACTAAGTGAAGTAAACCAGACAAAGAGAAATATAATATGATATGTATAAAAAATTATACAAATGAACTTATTTTAAAAACAGAAATAGACTCGCAGACATAGGAAGCAAACCTGTGGTTACAAAAGAAGAGGGGGAAGGGTAAATTAGGTGTTTGGAATCAAAGCATAAATAGGGCTTCCCTAGTGGCTCAGATGATAAAGAATCTGCCTGCAATGTGGGAGACCTGGGTTTGATCCCTGGGTTGGGAAGATCCCCTGGAGGAGGGCATGGCAACCCACTCCAGTATTCTTACTTGGAGAGTTCTCATGGACAGAGGAGTGTGGTGGGCTACAGTTCACAGGGTCGCAAAGATTCAGACATGACTGGGGGTCTAAGCATAGCACATATACAAAATAGATAACCAACAAGATTTCACTATACAGCACAGGGAACTATACTCAATATTTTGTAATAACTTATGATGGAAGAGAAAGTAAAAAAGAATCATATGGTAGTTCTAACTTTAGAGTTTAAGGAAAGAGTTGGACACGACTGAGCTACTGAGAACACACCCACACAAGGAATCTCCATACTGTTCTCCATAGTGGGTGTACCAATTTACATTCCTACCATTAGGACTGCAGCTTGCTAGGCTTCCCTGTCCTTTACTATCTCCTGGAGTTTGCTCAAACTCATATCCATTGAGTCAGTGATGCCATCCAACCATCTCATCCTCTGCTGCCCCCTTTTCCTCCTGCTCTCAATCTTTTCAGGCATCAGGATCTTTTCCAATTAGTTGACGCTTCACATCAGGTGGCCAAAGTATTGGAGCTTCAGCTTCAGCATCAGTCCTTCCAATGAATATTCAGGGTTGATTTCTTTTAGGATTGACTGGTTTCATTTCTTTGCAGTCCAAGGGACTCTCAACAGTCTTCTCCAGAACCACAGTTTGAAGGCATCAATTCAGAAATACTCAGCCTTCTTTATAGTCCAATTCTCACATCCATACATGACTCTTGGGAAAACCATGACTTTGATTATATGGACCTTTGTTAGCAAAATGATATCTATGCTTTTTAATATGCTGTCTAGGTTTGTCATAGCTATCATTCCAAAGAGCAAGGATATTATAGTTTTATGGCTGCAGTTGCCATCCACAGTGATTTTGGGGCCTGAGAAAATAAAGTCTGTCACTGTTTCCTTTGTTTCCCCATCTATTTGCCATGAAATCGTGGGACTGGATGCCATGGTCTTCATTTTTTGAATGTTGAGTTTCAAACCAGCTTTTTCACTCTCCTCTTTCACCTTCATCAAGAAGCTCTTTGGTTCCTATGCACTTTCTACATTAGAGGGTGTCATCTGCATATCTGAGATTATTGATATTTCTCCTGACAATCTTGATTTCAGCTTATGCCTCATCCAGCCCAGCATTTCGCATGATATACTCTTCATATAAGTTTAACTAGATTGACAATATACAGCCTTGACATACTCTTTTCCCAATTTTGAACTAGTTTGTTGTTTCATGATTCATTCTAACTGTTGTTTCTTGACCTGCATACAGGTTTCTCAGAAGGAAGGTAAAGTGGTCTAATATTCCCATCTAAGAATTTCCCACACTTTATTGTGATCCACACAGTCAAAGGCCTTAGCATAGTCAATGAAATAGAAGTAGATGTTTTTCTGGAATTCTCTTACATTTTCATGATCCAATGGACATGGACAATTTGATCTCTTCTTCCTCTGTCTTTTCTAAATCCAGCTTGTACATCTGTAAGTTCTCATAATTTTGAAGCCTAACTTGAAGTATTTTGAGCATTATCTTGCTAGCATGTGAAATAAGTGTAACTGTGCAATTGTTTGAACATTATTTGGCATTGCCTTTCATTGGGATTATAAAACTGACCTTTTCATGTAGCCTGTGTCCTGTGGCTACCTCTGTGTTTTCCAAATTTGATGGCATATTGAGTGTGGTACTTTAACAGCAAATTCTTTTAGGAGCTAAAATTCTGTCTTTTAGCTCAGCTGGAATTCCATCACCTCCACTAGCTTTGTTTGTAGTAATGCTTCCTAAGGCCCACTTAACTTCACACACCACCATGTTTGGCTCTAGATGAGTGATCACACCATTGTGGTTTTCAGGTCATTAAGAACTTTTTGGTACAGTTCTTCTATGTATTCTTGCTACCTCTTCTTAATATCTTCTGCTTCTGTTAGGGCCATAATGTTTCTGTCCTATATTGTTTGCATCTTTGCATAAAATATTCCCTTGGAATCTTGAATTTTCTTCAAGAGATCTCTAGTCTTTGCCATTCTATTGTTTTCCTCTATTTCTTCACATTGTTCACTTAAGAAGGCTTTCTAATCTCTCCTTGCTATTCTCTGGAATTCTGCATTCAGGTGGGTTTATCTTTCCTTTTCTCCTTTGCCTTTCACTTCTCTTCTTTTCTCAACCATTTTGCCTTATTGCATTTCTTTTCTTGGGGATGGTTTTGATCACTGTATCCTATACAATATTATGAACCTCCTCCATAGTTTTTCAGGAACTCTACCAGATCTAATCTCTTGAATCTATTTTCCACTTCCACTGTATAATCATAAGAGATTTGATTTAGGTCATACCTGAAGGGTCTTCATTCTTTCTGGAGTTGTTTCTCCACTAATCTCCAGTAGCATATTGGGCACCTACTGACCTGGGGAGTTCATCTTTCAGTGTTCTATCTTTTTGCCTTTTCATACCATTCACGGAGTTCTCAAGGCAGAAATACTGAGATGGTTTGCCATTCCTTCTCCAGTGGATCACATTTTGTCAGAACTATCCACCATGACCTGTCTGTCTTGGGTGGCCCTACATGGCATGGCTCGTAGTTTCATTGAGTTAGGCAAGGCTGTGGTCCATGTGATTTAGATTGGTTAGTTTCCTGTGATTGTGGTTTTCAGACTGTCTGCCCTGATGGAGGAGGATAAAAGGCTTATGGAAGCTTCCTGATGGGATAGACTGACTGAGGGGGGAAACTGGGTCTTGTTCTGATGGGCACAGCCATACTCAGTAAATCTTTAATCCATTTTCTGTTGATGGGTGGAGCTGTGTTCCCTCCCTGCTACTTACCTGGGACCAAACTAATGTGGAGGTAATGAAGATAAAGGTGACCTCCCTCAAAAGATCCCATGCATGTACTGCTACACTAAGTACCCCCAACCCTGCAACAGTCCACCAGAGTCCGCACTGGTCATAGCAAACACCTTCTTCCAACAATACAAGAGAAGACTCTACACATGGACATCACAAGATGGTCAACACCAAAATAAGATTGATTATATTCTTTGCAACCAAAGAAGGAGAAGCTCTATACAGTCAGCAAAAGCAAGACCGGGCGCTTACTGTGGCTCAGATCATGAACTCCTTATTGCCAAATTCAGACTTAAATTGAAGAAAGTGGGGAAAACCATTAGACCATTCAGCTATGACCTAAATCAAATCCCTAACAATTATACAGTGAAAGTGAGAAATAGATTTAAGGAACTATATCTGATAGACAGAGTGATGAACTATGGATGGAGATTCATGACATTGTACAGGAGACAGGGAGCAAGACCATCCCCAAGAAAAAGAAATGCAGAAAAGCAAAATGGCTGTCTGAGGAGGTCTTACAAATAGCTGTGAAAAGAGGAAAAGCAAAAAGCAAAGGAGAAAAGGAAAGATATACCCTTTTGAATGCAGAGTTCCAAAGAATAGCAAGGAGAGATAAGAAAGTGTTTCTCAGTGATCAATGCGAAGAAACAGAGGAAAACAATAGAATGGGAAAGACTAGAGATCTCTTTGATAAAATTAAAGATACCAAGGGAATATTTCATTCAAAGATGGGCTTAATAAAGGACAGAAATGAAATGGACCTAACAAAAGCAGAAGATATTAAGAAGAGATGGCAAGAATACACAGAAGAACTTACAAAAAAGATCTTCATGACCCAGATAATCATGATGATGTGATCACTCACCTAGAGCCAGACATCCTGGAATGTGAAGTCAAGTGGGTCTTAGGAAGCATCACTATAAACAAAGCTAGTGGAGGTGAGGGAATTCCAGTTAAGCTACTTCAAATCCTAAAAGATGATTCTGTGAAAGTGCTGCACTAAATATGCCAGCATTTTGGAAAACTCAAGCAGTGGCCACAGGAGTAGAAAAGGTCAGTTTTCATTCCAATCTCAAAGAAAGGTAATGCCAAAGAATGTCCAAACTACCACACAATTGCACTCATCTCACATGCTAGTAAAGTAATGCTCAAAATTCTCCAAGCCAGGCTTCAGCAATATGGGGTCGCAAAGAGTCAGACATGACTGAGTGAACTGAGCTTAACTGAATGGTCTAGTGGTTTCCCCTAGTTTCTTCAATTTAAGTCTGAATTTTGCAATAATGAGTTCATGATCTGAGCCACAGTCAGCTCCCAGTGTTTTCTTTGCTGACTGTATAGAGCTTCTCCATCTCTGGCTGCAAAGAGTGTAATCAATCTGATTTGATTTTGACCATCTGGTTATGACCATGTGTAGAGTCAACTCTTGTGTTATTGGAAGAGGGTGTTTGCAATGACCTTTATGTTCTCTTGGCAAACCTCTGTTAGCATTTGCCCTGCTTCTTTTTGTACTCCAAGACCATACTTGCCTGTTACTCAAGGTATCTCTTGATTTTCTGCTCTTGCCTTCCAGTCCCTTATAATGTAAAGGACATCTTTTGGGGGTTTAGTTCTAGAGGTCTTATAGGTTCTAATAGAACCATTCAACTTCAACTTCTTCAACTTTAGTGGTTGGGGCATAGACTTGGATTGCTGTGATATTTAATGATTTGCCTTGGAAATGAGCTGAAATCATTCTGTCTTTTTTGAGATTTAACCCAAGTACTGCATTACGGACTCTTGTTGATTATGAGGGTTACTCCATTTCTTCTAAGGTATTTTTGCCCACAGTAGTAGATATAATGGCCATCTGAATTAAATTAGTTCATTGCCATCCATTTTAGTTTATTGATTCCTAAAATGTCAGTGTTCACTCTTGCAGTCTCCTATCTGAACATTGCCAACTTCCCTTGATTCATGGACCTAACATTCAAGGTTCCTATGCAATATTGTTTTTTACAGCATCATATCTTACTTTCACCACCAGACTCCTCCAGAACTGGAAGTCGTTTCTGCTTTGGCTCAGCTTGTTCATTCCTTCAGGAGCTATTTCTCTGTTCTTTTCCAGTAGTATATTGGGCACCTCCTGACCTGTGGAGTTCATCTTTCAGTGTCATATCTTTTTACCTTTTCATACTGTTCATGGAGTTCTCAAGGCAAGAATGCTGATGTAGTTTGCCATATCCTTCTCCAGGGGATCAGGTTTTGACAATACTCTCCATCTTCATATGGGTGGACATACATGGCATGGGCCATAATTTCATTGGCTTATACAATGCTGTGATCCATGTAATCAATTTGATTAGTTTTCTGTGCTTGTGGTTTTCATTCTGTCTGCCCTCTAATGGATGAGGATAAGAGGCTTGTGCAAGCTACCTGATGAGAAGGACTGATTCGGGAAAACTGGTTCTTGCTCTGGTGGGCAAGTAAATGGTGCCCAGTAAATCTTTAAGCCAGCTATCTGCTGATGGGTGGGACTGTGTTCCCTCCCTATAATTTGGCCTAAGGGCAAACTATAGTAGGAGTAATGGCAACCTCATTCAAAAGGACTTATGGCAGCATGCCACACCTCCCAGGACCACTAGTGTCAGTGCCCCGACCACTATCACCCTTGCCACTATCAACCCACGCCTCTGCCAGAGACTCCCAAACAGTCACAAGCAAGTCTGGCTCAGTCTCTTGTGGGGTCACTACTCATTTCTCCTTGGTCTCCAAGGTTTTGTTTGTTTCCTCCAGGTGTCCATTGTTAGGTTGGTAGTAATTTAGATTATGAAGAAGAGAAGTATATGCTCTCTATTGTCCTTATTATTGTTTTTTCTCCCTAAGGAAAAAGTGGGCATAATATAAACTATAAAGGAAATTGCAATATGCACCTATGTAGGAGTGAATAGCTTGCTTATATTTACTGAGCTTTTTTTCAGCTAGTTCATTTTACTTTCTTTTTAGTGAATGTTTGGATTTGTAATGAGCCCTCTGAAACTGAAAAGGCTTGAAATTTGTACATTAAATTCTAGACATTTTAAGCTAAGATTAATAATTGGATGTTGAGAAAATGTATACATTTAAGAAATTAGTTAAAACTAAATACCATATGAGTAAGATTGAGTAAAATTTCAAATATAATAGAATGAATGCCTCTATAAATACTTTAAATTAAGTCATAAAAGTTGTGCATACCCACGTAAGTGTGCATCCAAACCCCTCTGTATGTGAAATGCTGCTGTATCTAATCAGTGTTTCTGACCCATTTACCTGAAAGAACATTCTCTAGAACTGGGTCCATGAAACCATAAGGAACAAAGATGTCACAAAGCCGGTGGAGATATTATATGTAACAAGAATATTTTTTCTTTATTATTTTGGCTATTACTTCAAGAGTTAAAAATGAAGTCTATAGAACTTATTATTTAGCAATATAGCTTTAACAAATATATTATTTTTCTTTGTAATTGATGTGCTAAATAATTTATAAATTTTGAATTTTCTTAAGAGCTAGTATTTTTCAGTGATTATTCCTGAATAATTAACTAATTTTTTTCTCTGTGTAGTTGAACCTTGGAGTGATTATTTGCTAAAGAAAAGAGCTTCATATATGATACAGTTGATTTCACCATATGCAAAAGGGTAAGCCATATACAAATAATAATAAAGTTTTTTTTCTAGGAAATTTCCAAAGAAGACTAATCTTATGACATACATCTTAGTTCCTGTTCTCACTATGTTTGGCTGCTTATGACAAAAATGTAATTTCAACCTGTATTCTCTTCATGTACTCATATACTTATATTTACACCAATTAACTTCACAAACCAGGTGGCAGATCACACTTCATGAGGATTTCTTTCTTTGTATTAAACCAATCTCCTAGATTAATACAAAATGTTACAGAACTTTATCCTCAGCAATATATTACTTAAATTTAAAAACTCACTTATTTTTCTATTTAGATATCAAACACCTAAACTTTAAATATGTTTGATTTAAAAGGAGTGTATTGTTAAAATGAGCAAAAGTTCCCTTCCCAAATGAACAAATTCTGCATTCTATATGCCAAGACCCTAAGCTTGACTTAACGTACTTAAATAATAAAGTGCAAAGTTTAGCAAAAATCTATTATGTTTTAGTGGAAAAGGAAATGACAACCCACTCAAGTACTCTTGCCTGGAAAATCCCATGGACGGCAGAGCCTGGAGGGCTATAGTCCCTGGGGTCGCAAAGAGTCGGACACGACTGAGTGACTTCACTTCACTGCACTTCATTATGTTTTAAAAGATGTGTGTTGATTGTGTATCCTTATGTAGAACTATCTTATGTGCTTGTCAGGATGATTTTGACTTATTTTTCACAATCCTTGCAAAAAATGAAACAAATTAGTGAAATTTGTTAAATTAAAGAAAAATGAGTACTTAGTATAGACATTAATATTTACTATCTCAAAATATTTTCTCATAAAGTTCCTTCAAAAGTTTATTGAAGTGACTATTATTTTTAAAATATTAGCTGTAGACTGAAATTGAACAGCACAACAGGCTATTGAAAATTTGAGAATTTGAGAAGTGACACATTAGATGTTTTTGTTTTGACATTTTAACTCATTCATTAAATGTCTTCTATAGATTGAAAATTATAGATACTTTGTGATTATCACAGTAATCTTATTTTCTAAATGTCATGATTTGAGAATTATTGATAAAAGTTTTTTTTTTTTTCCCAAGCATGGTGTAGTTCTGGTGCTGCTTGTAGAAAGAGTAAAAATATCTCCCAAAGTGTCTCAAAGATTTTTATTTAAACATTGCATGGGGAAAAGGTGGCTGAAATAAATTTCATTTAATGCATATAAATAAATCAATAGTGCTATTTATATTAATATATTTTATTTCAGAAATAAATTAACAGCTTCCGGTTGGTACAATAAATGTGAAAGAGGGGGCCACCAAAAATGACTTTTTATTTTATTTTGTAATCACATGTTTCTATAATATATGCATATGATATTTTAAAAGTTTGCAAAGTGACAAAATCCACAGAGATATTGATTTGTAGATTTTCAATTAAAATAATTTTTGTAAATATCATAAACTGGATGAATATGTGGATTATTAAGATACATAGAAATGAAATTAGAAAATTAAATAAGAATTGGTATCACCAGTGGGCTTCCCTGTGGCTCAGATGGTGAAGAATCTGCCTGCAATGCAGGAGACTTGGTATTAGCAGTATGTTCAAGCATATTTAACTTTTGCAACTTCATAATTCTTTAAATACTCAGACACATAGTCAACTATTTAAACTTTAAAAGGAAAAGAAATTGAATATTAATGAATGCATTTGTTTCTTTTTGGGTGACAGACACTATCAACCAAGTCATATTTATATTTTATAGGCTAACTTAATCATATAATGTATACTCTTTCTGGAAAATACATAGTTGCTTGTATTTAAACAACTACAACTTTGAAGTTACAAAAGTGTTTCCATATTTATTTCTTACTAATAGAAACATTTTGTCAGAGCAGGTAAAGCCTCACTCATTCTTTTATTCAAGAACCATTTAGATAAAAATTCTCATACAATACAAGTAAAACATTTATTCCTTTATTCACCAATAATTTATATAAACATTTTTATATGATATATTTGAGGTTGGTAGCAGATATTAAATTTTACATACCAAGGAATAATATATAGCTTCTACCCTCAAACAGTTTGTATTGAGATAGTGTATAAAATTATACACATTGAGATAATACAAGGAAAAATAAGGTAAATGCCCAAGGAGATGTGAGAAACAGAACTTTAGTGTTACTGAATTGTGAAATCTCAAGCATTCCTGAAGAATCTACAATGGTATTACTGAAGGCAAATTTTTAAAAGTATTCTTACTTTCTTAGAGGGATTCCTCTTGACAAGGATCCACTGAGATAAATCTTTGAAGAATTATGAATACAGGAGATATACTTAACAGTATTTATAATAATGAAAATCTCTAATAAGATATTATTTTACATAATTCATGATCAACTTCACACCATGTGTTCTGCAAGAATTTCTCATTGTTTGCCTCTTTGACTTTTTGCTCTAATTCATCTTTGTTTGTTACATTACTTCCAGAAAGACTGATGTGAATTGAAGAGATGGGCATCTGCAATCAAACCACAGTGACTCATTTTATCCTCATAGGGCTTTCTGATCGCCCCGAGGTGCGCTACCCTCTCTTTGTGGTCTTTACCATCATCTATCAGGTCACCTTGGTGGGAAATGGAGTTATTCTCTTGGCCATTGGAACTGAGAAAAAACTGCACACACCCATGTATTACTTTTTGGCAAATCTGTCGCTCTTAGACATATCCTGCCCATCAGTTACTGTCCCCAAGATGCTGGAGAACCTCTTGACTGAGAAGCACAGCATTTCCTACATTGGGTGTGCTTTGCAGCTTTATTTTCTGGTGGCCCTTGTGGGAACTGAAGTCTTCCTTCTCTCTGTCATGGCTTATGACAGGTATGTGGCCATCTGTTTCCCTCTTCGTTACACCCTCATCATTACCAAGGTTCGATGTGTTCAGCTGACTGCTGGGACTTGGGTAGCAGGGTTTCTCAATTCCCTCCTTCATACAGTGTCCACATTCCACCTTTCTTTCTGCAAGTCCAACCAAGTTAACCAGTACTACTGTGACATCCCACCAGTGGTCGCTCTCTCATGCTCATCCACCTATGTGGCAGAAATGCTTATTTTGGTGGAAGCAGGTATCCTGGGGAGCAGTGCCTTCCTGGTCATCTTTATCTCTTATTTCTACATCATATCTACCATCCTAAAGATCCAGTCAGCAGAAGGGAAGCGCAAAGCCTTTTCCACATGTGCTTCCCACCTTCTGGTGGTCTGTTTATTCGGTGGCACGACAATATTTACCTATGTGCGTCCCTTTTCCAGTCAACACTTCCCAGCAAGAGATAGACTCATCTCCATGTTATATGGAATTATTACTCCAATGTTAAACCCCATGATCTATAGCATGAGAAACACAGAGGTGAAAGGAGCAATCAGAAGGCTCTTATATCAGAAAGCATGTTTACAGCAAGTCTAATGTTAAAAGGGAATGATTCAGTGTTTATTTTAGAATGAATACATAGAATAATTTTTAATTGTTACATATGAAATGCATACTTGCATACACTTAGAAAATTTCACACAGGTGCAAATGCATATAATCTTAGTTATACTTCTCTATGGGGCTTCTCTGGTGGCTCATTTGGTAAAGAATCTGCCTGCAATGCAAGAGACCTGGGTTTGATCCCTGGGTCGGGAAGATCCCCTGCAGAAGGAAATGGCAACCCACTCCAATATTCTTGCTTGGGAATCTCATGAACAGAGGAACCTGATGGGCTAGAGTCCATGGGGTCCCAAAAGTCAGACACTACCTAGCAACTTAACCCACCACCACCACCACCACCACCATGCTACTCTATATATGGATATCTCTTCCTTTATTCACAAGATCTTTAAGTTCATCTTCATAAATTTGACATTTTTGAGAGGAAGCAGAGAACTGTTAGTAATTTCACTAATATACGAGATATAAATTGAAGTAGTCTTAAATTAACTTGGGTATATGGTCTTATCCATATCCATATACCTATACTATCTGTATGTTTGCATCTATTTCTAAATGATATTTATCTATAGATCCTCCTTACACTTCTTTCCCTTATTTGATTGACTGCTTATGCTCTTACTCCCTTTTGTTTTCATTTCATTCTTCCTCTTCAACTTTTGCTTCTACTTACTCTATATTTCTCTGTTTCTCCCTTTTCTGATAATCATATCCATTCTCAGTTCTGCTTGTCCTTGGTCACAGGAGTGCATTTAGTTCTGTGTCAGACATGACTGAGTGACTGAACTGAACTGAACAAATTTAGATCTCTATTTCAGCTTACTATATTACTATCATCATAGCCTCAACATGGTCAAAACTGAAAGAAATATCATTTAATACACACATGCACACACAAACACATCTTCTTGTCTTCTACCTTGTATTTTTATTGTCAGTTTTCCCCCACTCCTCAAACTAAAATTCATTAAACTAGACTCTGCTTTGCCTTGAAGTGCAGCACTTCCATTCAGTTTGCTTAGAGAGGGATAGTCTCTGACTGTGGATGGGACACCACTCCATTCCCTCTCCTTGTCACATGTAGAGGTAAAATTATTTTCTCTATGTCTTAATACTTCAAAGTCAGAAGTCATGTTTAATTTTCTTAATAATCTTCTGGGCTTCCCCAGTGGTCCAGTGGCCAAGAATCTGCCTTGAAATGCAGGGGACATTGGTTCAATCACTGGTCTAGGAAGACCCCACATGCTGTGGAGCAACTAAGCCCATGTGCCTCAAATACTGAGCCTGTGCTCTGGGGCCCAGGAGTCACAGCTACAGAGCCCGTGTGCCACAGCTACTGAAAACCCAGTGCCCTAGAGCTTGTGCTCTGCAACAAGAGACATCATCTCAATGAGAAGCCCTCACACGGCAGCTAGAGAAAGCCTGCAGTAGAAATGAAGACCCAGCACAGCCAATATAAATAAATAAAATATATAAAAATAATTTTTTTCCCTATCATGGACATCTCAATAGCTAAAAATTTAATCTTCAGTCTGGTGATCACAATTAATAAGTATATCCCCACTCTCTGCATTTCTGACTCTTCATTCTCTGGCATTCAGTATCTTCTCTCTTTCCCTTATCTGCATTCTACCTTTCCATTATCACTATGTGAGGTAGTCTTATGTTACTCAAAAACATCTATCAGTTCCTCCTCTGGATTGTCATTTGTCTCTTAGTCATTTTCAAAATTATCCTTTAAATTATATTTCAGGCTATCAAATGATAGGTTGATCATATGCACTTTTTGTTACATGAGCTAGAGTAAAAATGCATTGAGATATCATGTTTTTGTATTAATTACATTTTACAAAATTCAGAAAAGGCCTAATATACATCTTCCACAACATACAGGGCTATTCATAGTTGAGTCATTGATGAGTCATTTATATGTCACTTATTTTTCAAAAGAGTGGGAAAACTTATGCATACCTGAAGAATAAAATGAAATAATAGCATTGCTATTACAGACTTGAAATTTGTTGTTTTTATTCCGTTTTTTCTAAAGTTTGCATGTGATATGAAAGAATCAAGTCTTCATCACACACAAAAAAAAAAAACAGAGTACATGGGACATGTTAATGTAACACCATATAAAATTGAATAAAATAATAAAAGCTCAACAAACTGTTTGTTTTACATACCAGATACCAAAACATTTATTTTCAACTTCACCACTTATTTGAATGCAATATTCTTAAAGATACTGGGATTATATCTGTGTTAGTAAACTATTCTGAAATCTAATTCTGTCCTATTGAAAACAGTGGGTATTTCACCAAGTTTTCCATGAATCAGGCCTTGGCAAATAATGGAAAATTTTTGTAATTTTTTTTAAAAAGGAAAAAGAATAAGTTCTAGAATTTTCTATGCTTATTTGTTTTAACATAAAATAATACAGTCTCTTCGTATCAAGTGAAGAAAACTATTTTTAAAGTACAAACAAAATTGTCGACTTTGTATTCACTCTGTAATGTTTTGAGTGAAGTGTGCAGTACAAGATCTTAAAATGATGAAATATTTAAATGAGATGAAATTGCTAGAAGATATATTCTTCCCTGCTTGGAAATAAAGAACTGTACAAATTTATGGCTGCTAATACTTTGATGAAGGTGTATCTCTTCTGTTGAACATATATTAAAGCTTATTGTCCTTTAAAAGAATAAGTGATGAGTAATTAAAAAAAATTCTTCTTTTCTCTAAAAGTCACAGTCATCTGAGACGACCTGACCAAATCACTTGATAGACTTCTGAGCAGTTTCTCATGGGATATATGTGAGATTTTAGCAGTAGTGTAAATGTCTAGCTAAAATGTGAATATAAATATATATACATATGCAAAGATGGGCTCAGTAAAGGACAGAAATGGTATGGACTTAACAGAAGCAGAAGATATTAAGAAGAGGTGGCAAGAATACACAGAAGAACTGTACAAAAAAGATCTTCATGACCCAGATAGTAATGATGTGTTATAACTCACCTAGAGCCAGACATCCTGGAATGTGAAGTCAAGTGGGCCTTAGGAAATATCACTATGAACAAAGCTAGTGGAGGTGATGGAATTCCAATTGAATTTCTAATCCTGAAAGATGATGCTGTGAGAGTGCTGAACTCAATATGCCAGCAAATTTGGAAAACTCAGCAGTGGCCACAGGACTGGAAAAGGTCGGTTTTCATTCCAATTGCAAAGAAAGGCAATGCCAAAGAATACACAAACTACTGCACAATTGCACTCATCTCACGCGCTTGTAAACTAATGCTCAAAATTCTCCAAATCAGGCTTCAGCAATACATGAACCGTGGACTTCCAGATGTTCAAGCTGGTTTTAGAAAAGGCAGAGGAACCAGAGATCAAACTGCCAACATCTGCTGGATCATTGAAAAAGCAAGAGAGTCTCAGAAAAAAAAAATCTATTTCTGCTTTATTGACTATGCCAAAGCCTTTGACTGTGTGGATCACAACAAACTGTGGAAAATTCTGAAAGAGATGGGAATACCAGACCACCTGACCTGCCTCTTGAGAAACCTGTATGCAGGTCAGGAAGCAACAGTTAGAACTGGACATGGAAAAACAGACTGGTTCCACATAGGAAAAGGAGTACATCAAGGCTGTATATTGTCACTCTGCTTATTTAACTTAAATGCAGAGTATATCATGAGAAATGCTAGGCTAGAAGAAGCACAAGCTGGAATCAAGATTGCCGGGAGAAATATCAATAACCTCAGATATGCAGATGACATCACCCTTATGGCAGAAAGCAAAGAAGAACTAAAGAGCCTCTTGATGAAAGTGAAAGAGGACAGTGAAAAAGTTGGCTTAAGGCTCAACATTCAGAAAACTAAGATCATGGCATCCGGTCCCATCACTTCAATGCAAATAGATGGGGAAAGAGTGGAAACAGTGTCAGACCTTATTCTTTTGGGCTCCATAATCACTGCAGATGGTGATTGCGGCCGTGAAATTAAAAGACACTTACTCCTTGGGAGGAAAGTTATGACCAACCTAGACAGCATATTAAAAAGCAGAGACATTACTTTGCCAACAAAGGTCCATCTAGTCAAGGCTATGGTTTTTCCTGTGGTCGTGTATAGATGTGAGAGCTGAGCGTCGAAGAATTGATGCTTTTGAACTGTGGTGTTGGAGAAGACTCTTAAGAGTCCCTTGGACTGCAAGGAGATCCAACCAGTCCATCCTAAGGGAGATCAGTCCTGAATATTCATTGGAAGGACTGATGTCGAAGCTGAAACTCCAATACTTTGGCCACCTGAAGCAAAGAGCTGACTGATTTGAAAAGACCCTGATGCTGGGAAAGATTGAGGGTAGGAGGAGAAGGGGACAACAGAGGATTATATGGTTGGATGACATCACCAACTCAATGGACATGAGTTTGGCTGAACTCCGGGCTTTGGTGATGGACAGGGAGGCCTGGTGTGCTGTGGTTCATGAGGTTGCAAAGAGTCAGACACGACTGAGCCACTGAGCTGAACTGAACTGAACTACAATGAACAATGAACTTGGTGGTGCAGATATCCTACAAGATTCTATTTTCATTTCCTTTACATATATCCCAAAAGTGGAATGCCTGACTCATATGGTAGTTCTATTTGTAACTTTTAAGGAACTTTCATAAATTTTCCCACTATCTCTAACCAATTTGCATTCTCACCAACAGTGCACAGAGTTTCTTTTTCTCCACATCTTTGCCAATTACTGTTATTGCTTGTCTTTTCAGGAAGTCATTCTATCAAGTGCATATTGAATATGTTTATGTTTTGCATTTATTAAATATATTGATGTTCAGTGATGTTGATCACCTTTTCAGGTACCTGTTGTCATTAATATAACATCTTTGAGTAAAAAAGTGTATTCTGTTATTCTGCCCTTTAAAAATATTAGATTGGTCTTATTGCTATCAAACTATATGATTTGTTTATATATTTTGGATATTAACCCTTTATTAAGTATATAATTTGTAAATATTTTCTCTCATTCTGTAGGTTGATTTTTAATTTTGTAGATTGTTTCTTTTGGTGCATAAAGGAATCTTTCAGTTTGATGTTGTTTGCTTTTTTTAATTTTTGCTTGTGTTGCTTGTACCATTGGAGTCATATCTTTGAATTTGCTGCAAAAACAAATGTAAAGAAGCTTTATTTCATATTTTTCCTTCTAGGAGTTTTAAGTTCTTATGTTTAAGTATTTAATTACAAATTTATTTTAGTGAGTCTTATAAGATAGTTACCCAATTTCATTTCTTTGCATGTGGCTATCCATTTTTTTCAACACTATTAAGGATACTGTCCTTCTCTCACTGAGTACTTTTGTTGTTGTTGTTTAGTCATTAAGTCATGTCTGACTCTTACGATCTCATGGACTGTGGCCCACCAGGTTTCTCTGTCCATGGGATTTTCCAGGTAAGGATGCTGGAATGGATTGCCATTTCTTTCTCCAGGGGATCTTCTCAAACCAGGGATTGGACTCACATCTCCTGCATTGTCAGGCAGGTTATTTACCACTCTTGGTGCCCTCCTAAATATTGGTTGAGCATATTTATGAGAGTTTACTGTGGACTCAATTCTGTTCCATTGATCAATGTGCCTATTTTTATGCCAGTATGCTGCTGTTTCCATACTATAAATTTACATTATACTTGCAATCAGGATGTGTGATACCTCTAGCTTCATTCTTTTTCAGGATTACTTTGGCTATTCAAGTTCTTTTTTGGCTCCTTAGACATTTCAGGATCATTTATTCTGTTTCTGTGAAAAAGGGTATTGGGATTTTAATAGAGATTGCATTGAATATTTAGATGAATTTGGGTCATATAGGTATTTTAACAGTATTAATTTTTCCAATCCATGAGCACAATATATCTTTCCATTTGTATCTTCAGATTCTTTCATCAAGGTCTTATATAATTTTCACTAGAGATTTTTTACCTCTTTGGTAAATTTATTCATCAGTATGTTATTTATTTTGATGCTACTCATGAATGGCATTGTTTTCCTTATTTAATTTTCAGATTTTCTTCTAGTGTACAGAAGTGCAACTGGTTTTTGTACATTGGCAACACTCCAGTACTCTTGCCTGGAAAATCCCATGGATGAAGGAGCATGGTGGGCGATAGTCCATGGGGTTGCAAAGAGTTGGACATGACTGAGCAACTTCACTTTTTCACTTTTTTCAGTTTCTTATAGTTTTTCTGAATTCACTGATTTGTTCTAGAAACTTATTGTAGGGATTCTTCAGGATTTTATAGAAGTAAGATTATATCATCTGCTAACAAAGATACTTTTTTTTCTTATTTCTTGTTTGTATACCTTTTTTTTTCTTCTCATCTTATTGTTCTAGCCAGGACTTCTATTACTATGTTGGATAGGGATGGTGACAGTGTGCACATTTATCTTGTTTCTGATCTTAAAAAGTTTTCAACCTTTCACTAATGAGTGTAATGTTGTCTGTAAGACTATAATATAAAACCTTCATTGTGTTGAGGTATGTCACTAGGAGTATCACACATTCTGATTGCAAGTGATACTGTAAACTATCAAAGTAATCAAAACAGCAGGGTACTGCCATAAAAATAGACATATCAACCTATGGAACAGAATTGAGAGCCCAGAATAAACTTTCACATATATGCTCAACTAATACTTAAGAGGGCACCGAAAGTGGTAAAGAATCCACCTGCCAATGCAGGAGACGCAGTTTCAATCCCTGGTTTGCGAAGATGCTGTGGAGAAGGAAATGGCAATCCATTCCAGTATTCTTGCCTCAGAACTCCCATAGACAGAGGAGCCTGGTGGGCTACAGTTCATGAAGTCACAAAAGAGTCGGACAGGACTCTTTGGGAGTGTTTTTGTGATGAAAAAATTTATTTTGTCAAATGTATTTTCTGCATCCATTGAGATGATCATATGATTTTCTTTCATTCTATTAATGTGGCATAACACATTTATTGACTTGTGTATTTTGACTCATCATTGAATCCCAGATATACATCCACTTAATCATGAATGAACCATTTTAATGTGCTGTTGAATTCAATAAGTCAATTTTGGAGGGAGATTTTTTAAATCTATATTCATCTTGGATATTGGCCTATATATTTTTTCCTGTAGTGTCCCTATCTGGCTTTAGTGTTAGGGTTATGTTTGCTTCTTAAAGTTAGTTTGGCAGTTTTTCTTTCCATTTAAATTTGTTGTTGTTGTTGTTGTTCAGTCGCTCAGTCGTGTCCATCTCTTTGGGACCCTGTGGACTGCGGCATTCCAGGCTTCCCTGTCCTTCACTATTTCCTGGAGTTTGCTCAAATTCATGTTTATTGAGTCGGTGATGCCATCAAACCATGCTATCCTCTGCCACCCACTTCTTCTCCTGCCTTCAATCTTTCCCCAGAATCAGTGTCTTTTCAAATGAGTCAGCTCTTTGCATCAGGTGGCCAAAGTATTGGAGCTTCAGCTTCAGTCCTTCCAAAGAATATTCAGAGTTGATAGGAACTCTTAAGAGTCTTCTCCAGCAACACAATTTTGGAAGATTTTAAAAGCATTAATGCTTTAAATGTAGGATGCATCAGTAAAATCATCTGGTTCTGGGATTTTCTATGTTGGGGGGTGGTTATTTAAGATTAAAACTTAATATAATGACATATATAAATGAGCTAAACATTTTAAACATAATCTTTACTGAGATATACTTTAGACACCAAAATTTTCACCCTTTTAAAATATTTCAATTATTTAGAGTAAAGTTACAAAGCTCTGCAACCATTCTCACAATTTTTTATTACAATATTTTATTACTCCAAAAAGATTTTCTGTGCTTATTTAAGTTGTCTTACGATCCTTGTACAAAATCAGTTGAATATAAATTTAAGGATTTATATCAGTTTGCAATTCTAGTTCATTGACCTATAAATCTACTCTCAGGCCAATGACAGAGTCTTCTTTTTTTCCTCAAATATTCTGAGACTAGTTGAGACACTATTCTGCACAAGTTTAAGGTGTACAGCATAATGATTTGACTTTCACATATCATTAAATGATTACAACAATAATTTCAGTAAATATCTATCATGCCATATAGAAGCAAAATTAAATAAATAAAGGAAACTTGTTATTTGTGATGAGAGCTTAAGATTCACTGTCAATAACTTTCATATATAACATAGAGCAGTGGTAATTAATTATATTTATCACACTGTGCATTACAGCTCTGGTATTTATTTATATTATTACTGAAGCAATGTAACTTTTGACTACCTTCATTCAATTTCCCCTCTCTCCACTTCCTGCTTTTGGCATCTTTTTCTATGAGTCTACTTACTTGTTTGTTTTTGAAGATCTGTGTTAGTTTATGATGTACACATAGTGATACAGTATTACTATACATTTCAAAATGACCACCACGGTAATTCTAATTATCATTTGTCACCATATAAAGATATAATTTCATTATTGACTATATTCCTCACAGCTCATACATGTAACTCACTTATTTTGTAACTGAAGGTTTGTACCTCTTAATCTACTTCATCTGTTTACAGATGTATCCCACCTCCTCCTCTCTGACAATCAGCTATTAATTTTTTATATCTATGACTTTGTTTCTGTTATGCTTGTTCATTTGTTATGTTCTTTAGAGTCTGCATATAAGTGAAATTGTATGTTTTCCTTTTTTTGTCTGATTTATTTCACCTGGAGTAACACCCTCTAGGTCCACCCATATTTTCACAGATGACAAAGTTTTTCTCTTTTTTGCAGTTGAATAACACTTCACCATATGGATCTTCTTTATCCATATGCTTATCAATAGATACTTAGATTGCTTCTATAGCTTGTCTGTAGTAAAAAATGCTGCAAATGGGGATTTATACATATTTTAAAACTGTGTGTGTGTGCTCAGTCGTGTCCAGTTCTTTGCAACTCCATGGACTGTAGTCCTGCAGGGTCTTCTGTCCATGGTATTTTCCAGGCGAGAATACTAGAGTGGGCTGCCAAGCCCTCCTCCAGGGGATCTTCCCAACCCAGGGATCAAACTCTCATCTCTTGCATCTCCTGCATTGGCAGGAATATTCTTTACTACTAGCACCTCCTGGGAAGCCAGGAGGATGGGGAAGATACCCTGGGATAGGAAATTGAAACCCACTCCAATATTCTTGCCTGGAAAATCCCATGGACAGAGGAGCCTGGTGGACTACAATCACAAAAAATTAGACATGACTGAGACACAACATATGGTAGTTCTTTTTTTAAATTTTGTGAGATGCCTCTATATTCTTTTAAACAGTGACTGCAGAATTTACATTCCTTTCAATGGTTCACAGGGTTTCCTTTTTTCCACATGCTTATCATTATTTGTTATTTGCTGTCTTTTTGATAATAGACAGTCTAACAGGTGTTAGGTGATATCTCATCATTGTTTTGGTTTACATTTACCTGATGATTAAGGATGTAAGCATCTTTTTATTTCCATGTTGGTCACCAATACGTATTTATTGGGAAAATGTCTATGAAGTTCCTTTGTTCAATTTTAATTGAATTGTTTGTGTTTTTTTTTGTTTGTTTGTTTGTTTGTTTTGGTTTGATGTTGAATTGTGTGAGTTTTTTGTATATTTTAAATACTGAGTCCTTGTCAGATACATTGTTAACATGTTCAGTTCAAGAAGTGTCCTTACTAGCTTCTTGATGCTTTTCCTTTTTACCATGAAAAGGTTTTTAGTTTGACGTGAAGTGAAAGTCACTCAGTTGTGTCTAACTCTTGATAACCTCATGGACTATACAGTCCATGCAATTCTCCAGGTCAGAATACTGGAGTGGGTAGCCTTTCCCTTCTCCGGGTTTAGTTTGATGTAAGCATATGAAAAATTTTTTTGAACTTTGTTCCCCTAGACATAGAACAACAAACTGGTTCCAAATAGGAAAAGGAGTAAGTCAAAGTTGTATATTGTCACCCTGCTTATTTAACTTAAATGCAGAGTATATCATGAGAAACGCTGGGCTGGAAGAAGCACAAGCTGGAATCAAGATTGCCAGGAGAAATATCAATAACCTCAGATATGCAGATGATACCACCCTTATGGCAGAAAGTGAAGAGGAACTAAGAAGCCTCTTGATGAAAGTGAAAGAGGAGAGTGAAAAAGTTGGCTTAAAGCTCAACATTCAGAAAATTAAGATCATGGCATCTGGTCCCATCACTTCATGGGAAATAGATGGGGAAACAGTGGAAACAGTGGCTGACTTTATTTTTTGGGCTCCAAAATCAGTGCAGATGATGATGGCAGCCATGAAATTAAAAGACGCTTACTCCTTGGAAGGAAAGTTATGATCAACCGAGATGGCATATTAAAAAGCAGAGACATTACTTTGCCAACAAAGATCTGTCTAGTCAAGGCTATGGTTTTTCCAGAAGTCATGTGTGGATGTGAGAGTTCGATGGTGAAGAAAGCTGATCGCCAAAGAATTGATGCTTTTGAAGTGTGGTGTTGGAGAAGACTCTTGAGAGTCCCTTGGACTGCAAGGAGATCCAACCAGTCCATCCTATAAGAGATCAGTCGTGGGTGTTCATTGGAAGGACTGATGCTGAAGCTGAAACTCCAATACTTTGGCCACCTCATGCAAAGAGTTGACTCATTGGAAAAGACCCTGATGCTGGGAGGGACTCAGGGAAGGAGGAGAAGGGGATGACAAAGGATGAGATGGTTGGATGGCATCACCGACTCGATGCACATGAGTTTGAGTAAACTTTGGGAGTTGGTGATGGACAGGGAGGCCTGGTGTGCTGCAATTCGTGGAGTCGTAAAGAGTCAGACATGACTGAGCGACTGAACTAAACTGAACTGATCCTGGCCTCAGGAGACATACTTTAAAAAAAAATTACTAAGTCCAAAGTTTTCTTCTAGAAATTTTATGGTTTCAGGCCTTCCGTTTATGTATTATTCAATTTTGAGTTTATTTTTGTATGCTGCACAAGATGAGAGTCCAGTTTAATTCTTTTGCATGTTGTTGTCTATTTTCTCAATACTATTTTTTAATATTAATTTTCTTTTAAATTTTGTTTTATTTTTAATTGGAGGATAGTTACTTTTTGTTATGGTTTCTATCATAAGTCAACATGAGTCAACCACAGGCACACATATGTTCCCTTTGTCCTAAACTTTCCTCCCACATCCTCCCCATCCCATACCTTTAGGCTGTCCCAGAGCATGGGCTTTGGGTTCCCTATATCATACACTAAATCCCTAATGTTTTATCTGTTTTACATATGGTAATATATATGTTTCAATACTACTCTCTCAAGTCATCCCACACTCTTTGTCCCCCACTGTGACCAAAAGTCTGTTTTTTACATCTGTGTCTCTTTTGCTGCCCTGCAAGGAAGATCATCAGTGCCATCTTTCTCGATTTCATATATATATACATTAATATATAATATTTGTGGGACTTCCCTGGTGGTTCAGATAGTAGAGAATTTGCCTGCAATGCAAGACACCTGAGTTTGATCCCTGGACCAGGAAGATCCCCTGGAGAAGGGAATGGCAACCCACTCAGTAATCTTACCAGGAGAATTCCATGGACAGAAGAGCCTAGCAAGTTCCTGGGTCTGCAAAGAGTTGGACACAGCTAAGCAACTAACACACATGCACATATAATACTTGTTTTTTTCTTTCTGACTTACTTCACTCTGTATAATAGGCTCTAGGTTCATACACCTCACTAGAATTGACTTAAAGGTGTTCATTTTTACAGCTGAGTATTATTCCATTTTGTATACATACCACAACTTCTTTATCCATTCATCTGTTGATGAGCATCTAGGTTGTTTCTATGTCCTGGCTATTTTAAATAGTACTTCAGTGAACACTGGGGTACATATATCTTTTTTAATTATGATTTTTTGAGGGTATATAGCCAGTAGTGGATTACTTGGTCATATGGTAATTTCATTCCTAGTTTTTTAAAAAGAATCTCCATACTGTTCTCCATAGTGGCTGTTGCAATTTGCATTCCCACCAACAGTGCAATATGGTTCCCTTTGCTCCGTACCCTCTCTAGCATTCATTATTTGTAGACATTTAGATGATGGCCATTCTAGTGTGAGGTGTTACCTCATTGTGGTTTTATTTTGCATTTCTCTAATAATGAGTGATGTTGAGCATCTTTTCATGTGTTTATTAGCCATCTGTATGTCTTCTTTGGAGAAATGTCTGTTTAGGTTTTCTGACCACTTTTTGATTGGTCGTTTGTTTTTCTGGTATTAAGATGTATGTGCTGCATGTATATTCTGGAGATTATATCCTTTGTCAGTTATTTCATTTGCTATTATTTTCTCCTATTCTGAGGATTGTCTTTTCATCTTATTTGTAGTTTTCTTCTTTGTGCAAAAGCTTTTAAATTTAATTAGGTGTCATCTGTTTGTTTTTAAAAAATATCCATTGCTCTAGGAGATGGGCCATAGAGGATCTTGCTGTGATTTATATCAAAGAGTATTTTGCCTATGTTTTCCTCTAATAGTTGAAAAGTTTCTAGTATTACATTTAGGTCTTTAAACCATTTTGAGTTTATTTTTGTGTATGATGTTAGGAAGTGTTCTAATTTCATTTCTTACAAGTAGCTGAAATTGAAAAACATTTCATTTTTTCCTCAACATTATTTATTGAAGAGACTGTCTTTTTTCCATTGCATATTCTTTCCTCCTTTGTCAAAGATAAGGTGCTCATTGGTGTGTGGGTTTATCTCTGGGCTTTCTATCTTGTTTCCTTGGTCTTTATTGCTGTGTATGCCTGTATCATACTGTCTTGATGACTGTAGCTTTGTAGGATAGTCTGACATCAGGAAGTTTGATTCCTCCAGCTCCATTCTTTTTTAAGAGTGCTTTGGCTATTCAGGGTCTTCTGTGCTTCCATATGAATTGTGAAATTTTTTGTTCTAGTTCTGTGAAAAATACTATTTGTAGTTTGATAAGGATTCATTGAGTCTGTAGATTGCTATGAGTAGTATAGTCATTTTCACAGTATTGATTCTTCCAACCCAAGAACATGGTCTATCTCTCCATCTGTTTGTGTCATCTCTGATTTCTTTCGTCAGTGCCTTATAGCTTTTTGCATATAGGTCTTTGTCTCTTTAGGCAGGTTTAGCCCTGGGTATTATATTCTTGCAATGGTGAGTGGGATTGCCTTCTTAATTTCTCTTTCTGATTTTTCATTGTTAGTGTATAAGAGTGAAAGAGATTTCTGTGTATTAATTTTATAAACTGAGATTTTCCTATATTTATTGATTAGTAATTTTCTGGTGGCATCTTTAAGGTTTTCTGTGTATAGTATCATGTTGTCTGTAGTAAGAATTTTACTTGTTCTTTTCCAATCTGGATTCCTTTTATTCCTTTTTTTTTCCCTCTGATTGCTGTGGTTAGGATTACAAAATTATACTGAATAATATTGGAGAAAATGGCCACCCTTGTCCTGTTCTTGATCTTAGAGGAAACTCTTTCAGTCTTTCACCACTGAGGATGTTTTCTGTGGGTTTGTTGCATATGGCCTTTATTAAGTTTAGATACATTTCTTCTATGCCAACTTTCTGGAAAGTTTTCTTTTTATTATTATTATTATAAATGAATGTTGAATATTGTCAAAAACTTTCTCTGCAACTACTGAGGTGATCATATGGTTTTTGTCATTCAGTTTGTTAGTATGGTATATCAACATTGTGTATATTGAAGAATCCTTGCATTCCTGGAATAAAGCCCACTTGATCATGCTGTATAATCCTTTTAATGTGCTGTTGGATTCTGTTTGCTAGAATTTTGCTGAGGATTTTTGCATCTATGTTCATCAGTGATATTGGCCTGTAATTTTCTTTGTCTGGTTTTTGTATCAAGGTAATAGTAGCCTTGTAGAATGAGTTTGGGAGTTTCCTGTGCAGTTTTCTGGAAGAGTTTGAGCAGGATAGGTGTTAGCTCTTCTCTAAACTTTCAGTAGAATTTGCCTATGAAGCCATCTGGCCCAGGGCTTTTGTTTATTGGAAGATTTTTGACAGTAATTTTGATTTCTGTGCTTGTGATTGGCCTGTTTATATTTTCTATTTCTTCCTGGTTCATTTTTGGAAGGTTATACATTTCTGAGACTTTGTCTATTTGTTATAGATTTTCCATTGCATTAGTGTATAGTTGTCTGTAGTAGTCACACAACTTTTTGTATATCATTGGTTTTGTTTGTAATTTCTCCTTTTTCATTTCTGATTTAACTGATTTGGGTGCTTTCTCTTTTTTGCCTGATGAGTCTGGCTAAAGTTTTATCAATTTTGTTTATCTTTTCAAAGAAGTAGTTCTTACTTTTTTTTTAAATCTAAAATATTGTTTTATTCTTTAATGGAAAAAAGCCATTAATATTCAAATGAAAATGATCACATTAAAAAACTTATGTAAGAAACAGCCTCCAAGGTTATTCAAGTAGCAGTGAGAGGGAGGGAAAATGCTTCAATTGTCCATCGACTTTCTTCAAAATATTACTTGACAGAATACAATTCAGTTCAGTGCCTATGACAAATCATATAATTTTTCATTGTTTTCTTGAGACACAAAAGTTCACCATTGCAGTGTGTGTGTGTGGTTTTTTAAATATATTTATTTATTTTTAATTAATTGATGATTGGTTTACAATATTGGTTTGATTTCTGTCATACATCAATATGAATTAACCTTCAGTGTACCTATGTCCCCTCCCTCTTGAATCTCCTTCCCACCTCCCACCCATCCCCACCCCTCTAGGTTATCACAGAGCCCCAGTTTGATTTCCTTGAGTCATACAGCAAATTCCCATTGGCTGTCTATTTACATATGTTAGTGTATATGCATCCATGCTACTCTTTCCATTCATCTCACCCTCTCCCTGTTCTCCTCCACCCTTGTCTGTAAGTCTGTTCTCTATGTCTGCATCTCCATTGCTGCTCTGAGATTAGATTCATCAGTACCATCCTTCTAGGTTCCATATATGATAAGTCAGCTGCTCAGTCGTGTCTGACTCTTTGCGACCCCATGGACTGTAGCCTGCCAGGCTCCTCTATCCATGGAATTTTCCAGGCAAGAATATTGGAGTGTGTTGCCATTTCCTTCTCCAGGGGATCTTCCCAACCCAGGGATTGAACCCAGGCCTCCAGCATTACAGGCAGACTCTTTAGCATCTGAGCCACCAGGGATGCATTAATATACAATATTTGTTTTTCTCTTTCTGACTTACTTCACTCTGTAAAATAGGCTCTAGGTTCATCCACCTCATTGGAACTGACTCAAATGTGTTCCTTTTTATGGCTAAGTAATATTCCATTGTATATATGTACCATGGCTTCTTTATCCATTCATCTGTCGATGGACATCTAGGTTGCTTCCATGTCCTGGCTATTGTAAATAGTGCTGCAATGTGTTGTAGTGTTTTCAAATGACCAGTCAAGTGTTACTTCTCAGTTAAAAAGGCCATTGGTAGATTTCTTGGATTGGAAAAGATGTTCCTTCACTGCAGGAAAATCAACTCCCAAGAAAAGAAAACTAGTCTGTGCAGAGCCTCTCACAACTCATTTTTCTCCAGGTTGTCCAGATCCACATTACTCAGATCAATGTCTTGTTCCATAGGAAGCTCACCATACTCATGGGCTTCCTGGTGCTGATGGCAGGGAAAGCCCCAATGATTTTCTATTGTACTTTCATCTCTATTTCATTTATTTCTCTCTGATCTTTATGAGTTCTTCGGAAACTTCTACTAAATTTGGTTGTTTTTTTTTCCTAGTTTCTTTAGGTGTAAGGTTAGGTTATTTGAGATTTTTCTTGTTTCCTGAAGTAAGCATATATTGCTATATATTTCCTTCTTAGAACTGCTTTTGCTACATTCCACAGATTCTGGATCATTGTGTTTGTGTCTGTATTTCCCTCCAGGTTTTTTTTTTTTTTTTTAATTTCTTCTTTGATGTCCGCAGTGACCCATTTGTTGTTTAGCAGTATATCATTTGCCTTCATGTGTATGTGTTTTCTAAAGATTTTTTTTTTTGTAATTGATTTCTAGTATCATAGTGTTGTGTTCAGAAAAGATTCTTAATACTATTGCAATTTTCTTAAATTTACAGAGACTTAATTTGTGGCTTAGCATGTGGCCTACTCTGTGCTCTTCAAAAGAATGTGCATTCTGCTGCTACCAGATGGGATGTTGTACATATATTTTTTAGGTCTTTCTAAGTGTCATTTAAGGCCAGTGCTTCCTTATTGATTTTCTGTCTGGATGATATGTCCATTGATGTATGAGGTGTTAAAATGTCTTGTTATATTTGTGTCACTCTCAATTTCTACCTTTATGTCCACAAATATTTGTCTTATGTCTAGGTATTCCTATATTTTGGCTGTGTAAATATTATAACTTCTTAATCTTCTTATTTGATTAATAATTGTGTAATATCCTTTTCTTATCTTGTAATCATCTTTATTTTAAAGCCTAATTTGTCTGATATAACTATTGCTATCCTCTGTTTTTTTGATTTCCACTTTCCTGGCACAGCTTTTTCCATTCCCTTGCTCTCACTGTGTGTGTGTCTTTGGATTATAAGTGAGTCTCTGGTAGGCAGAATAGAAATGGGCCTTATTTTTGTATTCATTCAGCCACTTTATGTTTTTTTATTGGATCATTTATTCCAATTATATTTAAAGTAATTATTGATATGTGTTCTTATTGCCATTAGTAACAGTTTTACAGTTGTGTCTGTAATTCTTTTTTGTTCCTTTCTTCATCTTTTGTTCCTTTCTCTTGTAATTTGACAGATATCTTTAGTGTTATATTTCAATTCATTTTCTTTGTGCATTCCTACTGCAACCAGACATGGAACAATGGACTGATTCAAAACTGGGAAAAGAGTACATCGAGGCTGTATACTGTCACCTGCTTATTTAACTTCTATGCAGAGTACATCATGCGAAATGCTGGGCTATATGAATCACAAGCTGGAATCAAGACTGCCAGGAGACATAGCAACCTCAGACATGCAGATAATACCACTATAATGGCAGAAAGCAAAGAGAAACTAAAGAGCCTCTTGATGAGGGTGAAAGAGGAGAGTGATTAAAAAAACCAAGATCAGGGCATCCGGTCCCATCACTTTAGGGCAAATAGAAGGGAAACTGGAAACAGTGATGCACTTTATTTTTGGGGGCTCCAATTTTAAAATAGGTGCTGCCAAAGCAAACACTACTTGAGCTCCAAAATCACTGTGAATGGTGACTATAGCCATGAAATTAAAATTTCATGCTTGCTCCTTGGAAGAAAAGCTATGACAAATTTAGACAGCATATTAAAAAGCAGAGACATCACTTTACTGACAACGGTCTTGCAAAACTATGATTTTTCCACTAGTCATGTATGGATATGAGGGTTGGACCATAAAGAAGACTGATTGCCAAAGAATTAATGTTTTTGTGTGTGGGGCCAGAGAAGACTTGAGAGTCCCTTGGGCAGCGAAGAGATCAAACCATCAATCTTAATGGAAATCAACCGTGTATATCAATGGAAGAATTGATGCTGAAACTGAAATTCCAATACTTTTGCCACCTGATGTGAAGAGCTGAAACTTGTTGGAAAAAACCTTGATGCTTCCAAAGACTGAAGACAAGAGAAGAGGTGACAGAGGATTAGATAGTTGGATTGTATCACTGATTCAATGGACATGAGTTTGAGCAAACTTCAGAAAATAGTGAAGGACAGGGAAGCCTGGTATACTGCAGTCCATGGGGTTGCAAGGAGTCAGACTTGACTTAGCAAGTGAAAAACAGCAATTACAATCTTTGGGTTGTGATTATCATGAGTTTTATATAAAGATATATAAAGGCATTTATATATGGTTGTTTAGTTGCTTAGGGCTTCCCTGGTAGCTCAGCTGGTAAAGAATCCACCTGCAATGCAGGAGACCTCTATACTCCAAGATCCCTAGAGAAGGGACAGGCTACCCACTCCAGTATTCTTGGGATTCCTTGGAGGCTTAGATGGCAACGAATCCACCTGCAATGCAGGAGACCTAGGTTCGATTCTTGGGTTGGGAAGATGCCCTGGAGGAGGGCATGGCAACCCACTCCAGTATTCTTGCCTGGAGAATCCCAAAGGACAGAGAAGCCTGGTGGGCTACAGTCCATGGGGTTGCAAAGAGTCAGACATGGCTGAGCGACTAAGCACAGCACAGTATATGTGGCTGCTGCTTCTTTTTTTTTTTTTTTTTTTAGGTACTTTAAATTTGTTACATTTTTTAAAATTTATTTTTTATTGAAGGATAATTGATTTATAGAATTTTGTTGTTTTCTGTCAAACCTCAACAGAAATCAACCATAGGTATACATATATCCCCTCTCTTTTGAAACTCCTTCCCATCTCCTTCACCATCCCACCCCTCTAAATTGTTACAAAGCCCCTCTTCTGAGCCATATGGCAAATTCCCCTTGGCTTTCTATTTTACATATGGCATTGTAAGTTTCCATGTTACTCTTTCCATACATCTCACCCTCTACCCTCTCTCACTATGTCTATAAGTCTATTCTCTATGTCTGTTTCTCCATTGTTCCCTGTAAATAAATTCTTCAGTACCATTTTTTTATATTCGGTGTATATGAATTAGAATAAGATATTTATCTTTCTCTTTCTGACTTTCATCACTCTATATAATAGGTTCTAGGTTCATCTACCTCTTTAGAACTGATTCAAATGCGTTCCTTTTTATAGCTGAGTAATAGTCCATTGTATATATATATATACCACAACTTCTGTATCCATTCATCTGTCGATGGACATCTAGGTTGCTTCCAAGTTCTAGCTATTGTAAATAGTGCTGCAATGAACATTGGGATACATGTGTCTTTTTCAGTTTTGGTTTCCTCAGAATATATGCCTAGGAGTGGGATTTCTGGGTCATATGGTGGTTTTATTCCTAGTTTTTAAAGGAATCTCCATATCATCTTGCATAGTGACTGTATAAATTTACATTCCTACCAACAGGGCAGGAGTGTTTCCTTTTCTCCACACCTCCTCCAGCACTTATTGTTTGTAGACTTTTTGATGATGCCAATTCTGACCAGAGTGAGGTGATATCTCATTGTAGTTTTGATTTGCATTTCTCTAATAATAAGCGATGTTGAGCATCTTTTCATGTGTTTGTCAGTCATCTGTATGTCTTCTTTGGGCAAATGTTTCTTTAGGTCTCTTTCCCACTTTTTGACTGGGTTGTTTGTTTTTCTGGTATTGAGTTGTATGAGATGCTTGTATATTTTGGAAATTAATCCTTTGTCAGTTGTTTCATTTGCTATTATTTTCTCCCATTCTGAGGGTTGTCTTTTCACCTTGCTTTTACTCTCCTTTTCTGTGCAAAAGCTTTCAAGTTTAGTCAGGTCTCACTTGTTTACTTTTGTTTTATTTCCATTACTCTAGGAGGAGGGTCATAGAGGATCTTGCTTTGATTTATGTCATAGAATGGTCTGCCTATGTTTTCCTCTGAGAGTTCTATAGGTTCTGGTCTTACATTTAGGTCTTTAATCCATTTTGAGTTTATCTTTGTGTATGATGTTAGGAAGTGTTCTAATTCTTTTACATAAAGCTGTCCAGTTTTCCCAGCACCATTTATTGAAGAGGCTGTCTTTGCCCCATTGTATATTCTTGCTTCCTTTGGCAAAAATAAGGTATCCATAGGTGCATGGGTTTATTTCTGGGCTTTCTATCTTGTTCCATTGGTCTATATTTTTGTTTCTGTGCCAGTACCATACTGTCTTGATGACTGTAGTTTTGTAGTAAAATCTGAAGTCAGGAAGGATGATTCCTCCAGCTCCATTCTTCTTACTCAAGACTGCTTTGGCTATTAGGGGTCTTTTGTGTTTCCATATGAATTGTGAAATTTTTTGTTCTATTGCTAATTTGATAGGGATCACATTGAATCTGTAGATTGTGTTTGGTAGTATATACATTTATACAGTATATGTATATATATGTATATAGTATATGTATATATGTATATTTGTGTGTGTATATATATATATGTATATAGTACATACATATATACATTTTCACAGTATTGATTCTTCCTACCCAGGAACATGGCATATCTCTCCATCTGTTTATGTCTTTGATTTCTGTCATTAGTGTCTTATATTTTTTTGTGTACAGTTCTTTTATCTCCTTAGGTAGGTTTATTCTTAGATATTTAATTCTTTTTGTTGCAAGGTGAATGGGATTGATTCCTTAATTTCTCTTTCTGATTTTTCATTGTTATTATATAGAAATGCAAGGGATTTCTGCATACTGATTTTATATCCTGAAACTTTGCTAAATTCACTGATTAGCTCTAGTAATTTTCTGATACTATCTTTAGGGTTTTCTATGTACAACCTCATGTCATCTGCAAACAGTGAGAGCTTTACTTCTTTTTTTTTCCGATCTGGATTCCTTTTATTTCTTTTTCTTCTCTGATTGCTGTGGCTAGGACTTTCAGAACTATGTTGAATTATAGTGGTGAAAATGGACACCCTTGTCTTATTCCTGATCCTAGGGGAAATGCTTTCAGTTTTTCACCATAGAGAATAATGTTTGCTGTAGGCTTATCATCTATGGCCTTTACTATGTTGAGGTAGTTTCCTTCTATGCCCATTTTTTGAAGAGTTTTAATCATAAATGGGTGTTGAATTTTGTCAAAGGCTTTTTCTGCATCTATTGAGATTATCCTATGGTTTTTATCTTTCAGTTTGTTAATATGGTTTATCACATTGACTGATTTGCATATATTGAAGAATCCTTGCATCCCTGGAATACACCCAACTTGATCATGGTGTTTGAGCTTTTTGATGTGTTGCTGAATTCTGTTTGCTAAAATTTTGTTGAGGATTTTTGCATCCATGTTCATCAATGATATTGGCCTGTAGTTTTATTTTTTGGTGTTGTCTTTGTCTGGTTTCGGTATCAGGGAGACATTGGCCTTATAGAATGACTTTGGAAGTATTCCTTCCTCTGCAATTTTTTGAAAGAGTTTTAGAAGTTTAGGTATTAGGTCTTCTCTAAATGTTTGAAAACATTCTCCTGTGAAGCCATCTGGTCCTGGGCTTTTGTTTTTTGGGAGATTTTTGATCACAGCTTCAATTTCAGTGCTTGTAATTGGGTTGTTCATAATGTCTATTTCTTCATGATTCAATCTTGGAAGAATTGAACTTTTTTAAGAACCTGTTTCTTTCAGGCTATTTTATTGCCATATAGTTGTTCATAATAATCTCTTATAATCCTTTGTATTTCTGCATTGTCTGTTGTAACCTCTCCTTTTTCATTTCTAATTTTGTTGATTTGATTCTTCTCTCTTTTTTTCTTGATAAGTCTGGCTAAAGGTTTTTTGCTGAAAGATCAGCTGTTAAGCTTATGGGGTTTCCCTTGTATGTTACTTGTTGCTTCTCCTTTGCTGCTTTTAATATTCTTTCTTTGTATTTAGTCTTTGTTAGTTTGATCAGTATGTGTCTTGGCAAGTTTCTTCTTGGGTTTATCCTGTATGGGGCTCTTTTTGCTTCTTGGAATTGATTGACTATTTCCTTTCCCATGTTGGAGAAGTTTTCAACTATAATCTCTTCAAAAAAAAATTCTCATACCCTTTCTTTTCCTCTTCTTTTTCTGGGACTCATATAATTCAAATGTTGGTGTGTTTGATATTGTCCCAGAGGTCTCTGAGATTATCCTCAGTTATTTTCATTTTTTTTTACTTTATTCTGCTCTTCAGAAGTTATTTCCACCATTTTATCTTCCAACTCACTGATTCATTCTTCTGCTTCAGATATTCTGCTGTTGATTCCTTCTAGAGTATTTTTACTCTAGTTGTTTGCCTCTTCATGTTTATTCTTTAATTCTTCTATGTGCTTGTTAATTGATTTTTTTCATTTTCTCCATTTTGTTTTCAAGGTTTTCATCATCTTTACTATCATTATTCTGAATTCTTCTTTAGGTAGTTTATCTATTTCCTCTTCATTTATTTGGACTTCTGTGTTTCTAGTTTGTTCCTTCATTTGTGTACTATTTCTATGCCTTTTCATAATTTTTTTTTAAACTGATTGAGTTTGAGGTCTTTTCCCCCCGGGCTTCAAGGTTGAATTCTTTCTTCCTTTTGGTTTCTACCCTCCTGTTGAGAAACCTATATGCAGGTCAGGATGCAACAGTTAGAACTGGACATGTATCAACAGACTGGAAAAGGAGTACGTCAAGGCTGTATACTGTCACCCTGCTTATTTAACTGATATGCAGAGTACATCATGAGAAACGCTGGGCTGGAAGAAGCACAAGCTGGAATCAAGATTGCCAGGAGAAATATCAATAACCTCAGATATGCAGATGACACCACCCTTAAGGCAGAAAGTGAAGAGGAACTAAGAAGCCTCTTGATGAAAGTGAAAGAGGAGAGTGAAAAAGTTGGCTGAAAGCTCAACATTCAGAAAACTAAGATCATGGCAACTGGTCCCATGACTTCATGGGAAATAGATGGAGAAACAGTGGAAACAATGTCAGACTTTATTTTTGGGGGCCCCAAACTCACTGCAAAAGACCCTGATGCTGGGAGGGATTGGGGGCAGGAGGAGAAGGGGATGATAGAGGATGAGATAGCTGGATGGCATCACCAACTCGATGGACATGCGTTTGAATAAAGTCTGGGAGTTGGTGATGGAAAGGGAGGCCTGGCATGATGCGATTCATGGGGTCGCAAAGAGTCGGACACGACCGAGTACAAACTGAACTGAAGGTTGGTCCGGTGGTTGTATAAGCTTCATATAGGATGAGATTTGTACTGAGGTTTTTTTTTTTTTGCTTGTTTTTCCTGTGATGGGCAAGGCTGAGTGAGGTGGTAATCCTGTCTGCTGATAACTGGGTTTGTATTTTTGCTTTGTTTGTTGTTTAGATGAGGCATCATGCACAGGGTGCTACTGATGTTTGGATGATGCTGGGTCTTGTATTCAAGTGGTTTCTTTTGTGTGAGTTCTCACTTTTTTATACTCCTTAGGGTTAGTTCTCTGGTAGTCTCTGGTCTTGGAGTCAGTGCTCCCATTCCACAGGCTCAGAGCTTGATCTCTGGTCAGGAATGAAGATTTCACAGGTGGTTTGTTATGGCATTAAGTGAGATTAAAACAAATATCCAAAAATGAGAAATCAAAGATGAACCCCAGACAAATGGCAGTTGCAAAGTCAGGCAAATAATAACTAAAATAATGGAATATACACCCATGAGCAAAGTGAAAACAGTCCAACAAAAATAAAGTACAGTAGATTGATCTGGTGAACAAAGGAAATAAAAAATTATGTTTACCAGTTAAGAACAAAACTAACTAAAACACAAACCAGAAAACAAAACTAAAGCAAGGTGCCAAGTGGGGAATAAAACAATCAAGACTAAAAAATATGTTGAGAGGAAAGGAAAGAAAGAATAGATATGCAAAGTTAAATGGAGGTAGATGAAGAAGATTTATATATATTAAAGACTAAGTGCAAGTGGAAAAGAACAGTAGGAAACACAAAGGAATACGTGTAGAGAAATATAATAGGTTTAAAAAATTAAAAATTGAAATTATAAAAAGAAAATTTAAAAAAATGGAAGAAGAAAGAAAAAAGAAAAGAAAAAAGGAAAGCTCCACAGAACTGCCAAAACCCAACGTAGAGGCAGAGGTTTATAACAATAATAAAAAATGTGACTGAATATACAGATAAGCATATACACCCATAAGCAAACTCAAAACAGTCCAACAAAAATAAAGTACAATAGATTGACCCAGCAAACAAAGGAAACCAAAAATTATATCTACCAGAATAAAACTAACTAAAGCACAAACCGGAAAACAAAACAAAAGCAAGGTGCCAATTGGGGAATAAAGTAGTGAAAATAAAACTAACAAATATGTTGAGAGGAAAGGACAGAAAGAAAAGAAAGAATAGATATGCCAAGTTAAGTACAGGTAGATGAAGATTTATATATGTTGTATGAAGACATATATGTTATATAACACATTATATGTTATATGAATGTTATATGAAGATTTATGTAATATATGTTATATGTTAAAGAAGATTTATGTATATGTTAAAGATTAACTGCAAGGGGAAAAGAACAATAGGAAAAGCAAATAAAGGAATAAATGTAGAAAAAATAATAATAGGTTTAAAAAATTTTAAATTAAAATTATAAAAGAGAGAAAAGAAAGGAAAAAAAAAAAAAAGGAAAACGCCCCAGAACTGCAAAATCCCAACATAGAGGCAGAGGTTTATAACCACAATAAAAAAATGTAACTGAAGGAAAAAAAAAACAAAAAACCTCAAAAGCTTAATTGGATTTCATAGTGCCAATAAAATCAACTACAAAAGGGGGGGGGGTAGAAAAAAAGAATCTAAAAGATTCTACAGAACAAGTTAAAAAAATAAGAATAATAAGTGTTTTTCTCGAGTCACTGCTGTCAGGGTCCTTTCCCTTGCTGGGAGTCATATTTCACCTTACCTGCCTAGGATGCCCTCCAACACTGCTGATCTCTGGACCTACTGTGGGGGCAACTCATTTTAATTTGATTCTACTCCTGTGTGTTCTTGCCTCCAATGTCCACAGCTATCAGAACTAGTGCATTTTCTTTTGTGGGAGCTCTCAATGGCCTTTGATATATTCCATAGACACAGAGTCTGCCTAGTTGATGGCGTATTTAATCTGCAGCTTGTACAGCTGGTGGGAAGGTTTTGGGTCCTCTTCCTCAGCCACGCTGCCTCTGGGTTTCAATTGTGGTTTTATTTTCACCTCTACATGTGGGTCGTCCACTGGGGTTTGCTCCTGAGGCTGCCCTGGAGGACTTGGGTCTGCCCCTGTGAGGGCCAGGTGCGGAGGTGGTGCAGCTCTTTGGGTCGCAGGGGTTCTGGCAGCACCAGGTTCTCAAGGGAGTTGGCAGCTAGGGCAGCAGGGAATATAGTGCTCTAGAAGGGTATGGCTGGAGAAGACAATGGCAGCCCACTCCAGTGTTCTTGCCTGGAGAATCCCAGGGACGGGGGAGCCTGGTGGGCTGCCATCTGTGGGATCGCACAGAATCGGACACGACTGAAGCGACTTAGCAGCAGCAGCAGGAGCAGCAGAAGGGTATGGCAACCAGTAGTGGCCAACATGCTCCAGTATTCTTGCCTGGAGAAGCCCCTCCCTGGCAGAGAAGCCTGGCAGGCCACAGTCTACAGGGGCAGAAAGAGTCGGACACTACCAAAGAGACCCTGTGCGCAGAGACGCAGGCTTTTTTGCCTGTGGCAGCTTTGCCCCAGTGAGAGTTGAGCATGAAGGCACGGCTGCTTGGCGCCTGGCGGTGCCAAGTGTGCAGGAACACAGACTGCTTCCGCCACAGGAGTCATGGCCCTATCAGAGTCTTTTGTCGAGCCTCTTGTAGCTGGCAATCAGAAGGTTTCTTTGGGCAGTCTTTCTCCATATCTCCACCCATTCGGGCACTTAGGGGGTTCCCTTGCCTGGGGGCCTTCTCTGTTGTTTGGCATGTCAGCACTTAGAGGGCCCCCTGGCTGGGGTCCTACTTTGTAGTTCAGTGCATCAGTCACTTAAAGGAGCACCCTGGATGGGTTCCTACTCTGTAGTTCAGTGCATCAGGCATTTGATGGGCCAGCCTCCCTATTGTTCAGCTGCCAACGCTGGCCTGTGGGGAGAGAGAGGCTGTGGTGATGGCTCCACCTCTTACGTGCGACTCAGCAGTATCGCCTTGCTTCCATGGCTGCCTACCTTTCCTCCCGTGGCATTTCCCACCACAATCTCCTCCCTCACCTCCCCTGATCCGTCTCTCCGCAGTCAACAGCAGCCCTCACCCTGGGATTGCTCCACAATCCCTAAACTCCAGCTCCCAGCTACTGCACCTTCCAGTGGACCATCATTCCTGTCCAGAATATGTATGGCTGAGGCAAAGACTGTCTGATTCTCATTCTATTTAGGCTGCCACAGATCAGCTGTTTCACCCTCAGCCTTAAATGTTTCTCCTCTGACTCAGTTACCCCGATGTGGGATTCAGACCCCTCCTTCAGTTTCCCCACCCACCGAGGACAGGTCCAGGCCTACTAACACTTTTGTTTTCCCCTCTAGTTCCTTCATTCTACCAAGTTTTGCATGGTTCTATATATTTTTTCCACAGGTCAGGTACTCCTGTCAGTTCTCAGCTGGTATTCTGCATGCATTTCTGTGTCTGAAGGTGTATTCCTGATATATCCGTGGAAAGAGACGTACTCCACGTCCACCTGCTCCTCTGCCAAGTTCTTCTCTGGCTTATTTCTTAATTTCAAACAAACACATTTTAACAACTCAACATTTGTACTTTTCTCTACTCATTATTTTGACATCTTATTTTGCAATGTATTTCACAAATTTTATTCAACAAAGTACTACAGGTCCTAGAGATATCAATCAGACAAGAATAAGAAGTGAAAGGTTTATAAATCAGAAAAGAAGAGGTAAAATTGTTATTGTATATTTGTTGTTGTTTTATTGATAAGTCATGTCCGATTCTCTATATGTAGAAAATCCTAGACTCCACACAAAGATTATCAGAATTGATAAATGAATTCAGCAACGTAGCAGGATGTAAGATTAATATATAGATATCTGTTGTATATTGTTAGTTCTTTACACTAACAATGAGGTATCATAAAAAGGAAGTTAAAAAAATTAAAATCACATCAAATAATATAATTAGGAATATACTTAATTAAGGAGGTGAAGCATACTGAGAAATATACTGAGAAATATAAAACATTAGTAAAGGTGATTGAAAATGATTCAAGGAAATGAAAAGCTATCCCATTCTCTTGAATTGGAAGGACTATTACAGTTAAAGCAGCCCTGCTATTCCAGTCTACAGATTAAAATCTTGAGGGGAAAGCAATCTTGAGGGAAAAACAACAATGCTGGAAACAAAACTCTTCCTGATTTCAGACAACACTACAAGGTTATAGTAATCAAAACATTGTGACATTGACATGAAAACAGACATATGGATCAAAGGAATGGAATAGAGAGCTCAGAAATAAATCCACACATTTACAGTCAATTAACCTTCATCCAATGATGCAAGAAAGTACAATGGAGAAAAGAGTTTATTCAGCAAGTGGTATTTGGAAAGCTGGACAGTTTGCATGTAAATGAATGAAGTTAAACAGTCCCTCATACCACATAAAAATAAACTAAAAATAGCTCAAAAGTTTAAATATAAGACATGCTACCATAAAGCTTCTAAAAGAGTATTTTGGCAAAATATTCCCTGATATAAATGATAGCAATATTTTCTTAGGTCAGTCTCCCAGGGCAAAAGAAATAAAAGCAAAAATAGGTAAATGAGACCGAAATTATAAGCTTTTGAAGAACAGTGTGCATGCTCCCTCACAGTCATGTCACAGTCTTTTGAGTATTGTTTCCACTTGGCCACTGGTGCAGGCCCACTGAGGTTAGGTCCCAGTACTGCAGTAGTCATGCTCCTGAACTTGCTGTGGGAACTATGGAGGCAGCTTAAACTCTGGTCTGGCCCTACTCCCATGTGAATGTGCTCACAGAACCCATAGCTGCTAATGCCAGATCTGCCCCAGCTGCAAGAACACTTGTCTTTCTGGATATTTTGCAGGTGCTGAATTTAGGATGGCACCAGTGGAGGAATAACTCCACAGTTCATGCAGCTGTGAGGAATGATTTTGGCTCTTAGTCACATAGCTGCTGGGGCTCAGCTGTGGTTTCAGACCCTTCTCTGGCTGAATTCCTACTGGGGGGAGCTATCTGTACTCTCTCAGGACAGTAGGGTGGGTCCTGGTACCCACTGGCAGATTTCCTATTTACAGAATCTCTAGCCCTCCTTAACAGTGGGGCAGGTCCTAGCACCCAGTGACAGGTTTTGCAGTAGTGAGAGCTATGTGCACCCTCCTGGGCACTAGGGAAGGTTCTGGCACTCACTGATGGATTTTCCAGCTGCAGAAGCTTTCTGTGCCCTTCTGGGACAGCACGGTGGGTCCCATCACCTACTGGTGGGTTTGCCAGTAGTGAGAGCTATGTGTGTTCTCCCAGGACTGCAGGTCATATTCTAATATCCTCCATAGGAGTTCCTAGTCATGGAAGCTATCCACACCCTCCCAGGATAGCATGGGCAGGTCCTGGGGCCCCCTGGCATAATTCCCAGTAGCTAGATCTATCCACGCCTCTCTGGATCAACAGGGCAGAACCTGGGTCCTGCTGAAAGAATTGCTAGTGGCTGGATCTGTCTGTGCCCTTCTGGGTCAGCAAGGGTGAGGTCTGGCATCTGTCTCTGGCCTGGAAGAGGTGGCCAGTGCCTGCCTCTGGAGCCAAAGAGGGCAGTGATGTGTTGTACCCACCCTCATAGCTTCTGTAGATGATGTCCTGTTGCCTGGGAACCCTCACCCAGAAAGAGTTCTTATGCTGCTGCAACCCCTCTCCTCATGCACCTCTCAATAGTGGTGCCTTATCCATCTGGGCAAGGAGATCCAACCAGTCCATCCTAAAGGAGATCAGTCCTGGGTGTTCATTGGAAAGACTGATGCTGAAGCTGAAACTCCAATACTTTGGCCACCTCATGAGAAGAGTTGACTCATTGGAAAAGACCCTGATGCTGGGAGGGATTGAGGGCAGGAGGAGAAGGGGACGACAGAGGATGAGATGGCTGGATGGCATCACCGACTTGATGGACATGAGTTTGAGTAAACTCTGGGAATTGGTGATGGACAGGGAGGCCTGGCGTGCTGCGATTCATGGGGTTGCAAAGAATCGGACACGACTGAGCGACTGAAATGACTGATCCATCTGGTGGGCCCAGGGCTTCCTAGTACACTTTCAGCTGGAATGGTCCAACCTCTTCAGGCTGTTTCTACACCTAACCCTGGTACTCTCCCTGGGACTAGGCTTCAGAGCGAGCTTCAGCACTGCACTCCCACCTTAGTGACTGAAAAGTGTCTCAGGTTGGGGAGCACAGGGTTGAGGTACTGACACCCGGTGCAGGTTACTTTCTATTTTACCTTTCACAGACTGGTTGCTGCTATCACCTTTTAGGTTCTGAGACACCCCCTCCATCCAGTCTAATTTCTCTACTGGTAAGGAGCCCTTCCCAAGGTGAAGGAAATGTTCCTCCTTCACAGCCCCCTCCCTGGGGCACAAACCCTGTTCTGATTCCTTTTTTCTTTTTCCTTTTTTCCTACCCAGTTACATGGAGGTTTTCTTTTCTTTTTTAAGACATCTGAGGTCATCTGTTGGCAAAATAGCTGTTCTGTGTTAATTGTTCCCCAGTGGCACTAGTGTTAAAGAGCCCACCTGCCAATGCAGGTAGATGTAAGAGATGCAATTTCGATCCCTGGGTTGGGAAGATCCCCTGGAGGAGGAAATGACAGCCCACTCCAGTATTCTTTCCTGGAGAATCCCATGGACAGAGGGCCCTGGCAGGCTGCAATCCATAGGATGGCACAGAGTCAGACATGACTGAAGCAATTTAGCATGCATGCATGTGACTAGTCCCACTTGTAGATGTATTTTCAAGGTTTCTGTGAAGGGAGTTGATCTCTGATTCCTACTACTCCAGCATCTTGATCTTGACTACTTGATTTTTCATTTATATCTTTAATTGTAGATGATCTTTTCCAGTAGGTTTTGGTATTTTTTTTTATTGTTGGTTGTTCTATAATTTGTTGCAATTTTGGTGTGCCCATGAGGGAAAGTGAGCTCAGGGTCTTTCTACTCTGCCATCTTGGCTATCTCTCCTTTTGATGGTGTCTTTATGATTTTCTTTATATAGTATCATGTTATCTGCCCATGGACACTGTTTTACTCCTTCAAAAATTTGGATTCCTTTTATTTCATTTTATTATATGACAATGGTTATATATGACCTACATATGACTTATGGTTTATTATATGACTGTGGTTAGAACTTCCAATGTGATGTTGAATAAAAATGAGAGTGAACTAAAAGTTTTCATTATAGACCAATGTTGAATTTTTTCACAAGTTTTTTTTCTGCATCTATTTATAATGATCATATGATTTTTGTTCTTCAGTTTGTTAATGTGCTGTATCACTTTAATTGATATGTGGAAATTGAGTCAACCTTGGACTTCCCTGGTGGCTCAGATGATAAATAAAATGCCTGCAATGCAGGAGACCTGGATTTGATAACTGGGTTGGGAAGATACCCTGAAGAAGGGAATGGCAGTCCATTTCCATATTCTTGCCTGGAAAATTCCATGGACAGAGGAGCCTCGTGGGCTATGGTCCATGGATTCATAGAGTTGGACACAACTGAGCAAGTAACACTTTGCATCCTTGGGATAAACATTACTTGTTCATAGTGTTTTCTCCTTTCAATGTATTGTTGAATTTGGTTTAGCAATAATTTGTTTAGGATTTTTGCATCTATGCCTATCAGTGATTTTGGCCTATAATTGTCTCTTTTGTGTATGTATAGTATCTTTGTTTTTGGTATCAGCATGATGCTGGCCTTGTAAAATTAGTTTAAAAGTGTTTCTTTTTCTGCCATTTTTTGAATAGTTTGAAAGGGATAGATGTTAGCTCTTGTTTAAATGTTTGTGGAATTCATCTGTGAAGCCATCTGTTCCTGGGCTTTTTTTTATTGAGAGTACTTTTATTACTGATTCAATTTCATTACTGATAATTGATCTGGCCGTATTTTCTATTTCTTCCTTGTTCGGTCTTGGGAGATTGTGCGTTTATAGGAATTTGTCCATTTTTTCTGGATTGTACATTTTATGGGCATATAATTGTTCATTATAATCCCATGAGCCTTTGTATTTCTGTGTTGTCAGTTGTAATGTCTCTTCTTTCATTTCTGAATAAAACCAACAATAATGATGAAAAAAGACAGAGAACAAAGGAAAATTAGCAAATACCAGAACAAGAAAAAGAATATTACTGCATAACCTATAGCCATCCAAAAGATAATTAATGGATATGATTTTAAAAACTGACAATTAACTTGACAATTTAGATAACAGATAACATTTTCAAAGAACACAACTTAAAAAATTTGCAAAGGAAGAAATAGATAATTTGAATCCTCTGACATTCATATAAAATATTGAATCTATTATATTTTGAGCCCTGATGTCTTTCTTCATGAGTTATTCCATGATTAAAAAAATATATATGTATATATTCCTATCTTACACACATTGAGAATATGAAAAAGACCATAATCTCCAACTTCTTCAGCAAACACAATCTTTGCTTATTGAAATATAGTCAATTTGCAATATATTAGTTTCAGGTGTACTACAGTATGAGTTGACACTTGCACATGTTATGAAATGAAGAACAATTCTTGATATCTATGCTTAACAAGAATATTTAAGAAAGTAAAATTATACTGTAATATCACTGAAAAGCATAAATGCAAAAATTAAACACCCATTCACTCGCAATAATGAATTAGGGGGAAAAATGAGAACATTTTTCCTCTTTTACTAGTTCCTACCTTTCAACTTGACCTATGTGGTCTATCTTGTATATTAAAGCCTTGCAAATGTTTGCAAATGTTTTTCCTATTCTATGGAGATCCTTGCCCATAATCAAACTGATGGCGATACTTTCAAGACAACAGTAATGAAACTATTAAAAACCACAATGTCCTTAACACAATTAAGAAATAAAAATAAGGTTATGAAGATTGTACCCTAACATATGTATTGTTTGTATACAAACAATGTTATGCATCGACTTCCCTGGTGGCTCAGATGGTAAATCGTCTGACTACAATGCGGAAGACCTGGGTTCGATCCCTGAGTGGGGAAGAACCCCTGGAGAAGGAAATGGCAACCCACTCTAGTACTCTTGCCTGGAAAATCCCATGGACAGAGGAGCCTGGCAGGCTACAGTCCATGGGGTCGCAAAGAGTCAGACATGGCTGAGCGACTTCACTTTCTTTCATGTATTGTTTTAATAATTAAAAAATACAGATTCATTATGGAGCAGTTATAGACACTGCTACCTTTTGTTTAATAATGAAAGGTAACTTGCACACATACACATATTATGTATTCTATTTGCTTGTAGCTCCATACTACATTTTATAAAACACAATTATATTGAAAAATATCTAGGAATTATATGAAAAAGTAAGACTAATAGGAAACACATGGCACAAAGATTAACCATAGAGCAAAACTAACTTAGGAAGAATGGTACTGGTATCAAAGCTTCAAGTCAGAAAAATAGAGCAGATAGCCAAATGTCAATATATGAACATTTCATATATGTCAAATGAAGCATATTTTAATAAAGTTTTGCTTATTTTGCCACATATACATGATATAACTACATTGTATATTTTCAACTTATATAGTCTCATGTGTTATATTATATCTGAGGAAAGCTGGAAAAAAATAAGAAAGCCATATTATTTAAATCTTGCTGTATGTATCTCTAGTTCCCTTTTCCCAAATAGCTACAGTTTACCTTGGGATCCTGAGAAAAACTGTCGTTATATGGTTGGCATTGCAAGTGAAAAGAGACACATTTGCCATGATACTGATAACATCTGTACTCCTCACTCCAAAATAAATTACATTTAAACAAAATTTTAAGTGTAGATATTAACATCATAAAAGAGCTAAAATAAAAAGTAATGATATTTATAAAATATTAGGGGCAGAAGCACCTGTCTAAATATTGACATTTGTTGATATTAAAACTTGAACTCTGAGGGCCATTTCTAACTTTATTCTTAGAGGAGCTTGTTAAGATTGGATTTATGTATAAAGGAAGCTTCCCTGATGGATCAGATGTTAAAGAATCTGCCTGCAATGTGAGAAACCTGGGTTCAATGCCTGAGTTGGGAAGATCCCCTGGAAGAGGGCATGGAACCCACTCCAGTTTTCTTGCCTGGAGAATCCCCATGGACAGAGGAACCTGGCAGGCTACAGTCCATGGGCTTGCAAAGAGTCAGACACGATTGAGTGATGTGGTTTCCCAGGAGGTGCTAGTGGTAAAGAACCAGCCTGACATGCAGGAGACTTTTGAGAGAGGGGTTCTATTCCTTGGTCAGGACAATCCACTGGAGAAAGGCATGGCAACCCACTCCAGTATTCTTGCCTGGAGAATTCCATGGACAGAGGTGCTGGGTGGGCTACAGTCCATGGGGTCACAAAGATTCAGACGTGACTGAAGTGACTTAGCGTATGTATAAAGAGTTCCCTATTGAATACCTCTAGACAGAAACTTATGGTGTCCAGAGGAATACTGCTGCTGCTGCTGCTAAGCTGCTTCAGTTGTGTCTGACTCTGTGCAACTCCATAGAGGGCAGCCCACCAGGCTCTTCTGTTCCTGGGATTCAGGAAAAATTGAAAGATTGTTTATCAGTTCAGTTCAGTCCTGTCTGACTCTTTGCAACCCCATGGACTGCAGCACACCAGACTTTCCTGTCCATCACCAACTCCTGGAGCTAACTCAAACTCTTGTCCATCCAGTCGGTGTGCCATCCAACCATCTCATCCTCTGTTATCCCCCTCTCCTCCTGCCTTCAATCTTTCCCAACATTAGGGTCTTTCCAACGAGTCAGTTCTTTGAATCAGGTGGCCAAAGTATTGGAGTTTCAGCTTCAGCATCCATCGTTCCAATGAATATTTAGGTCTGATTTCCATTAGGATTGACTGCTTTGATCTCCTTGCAGTCCAAGGGACTCACAAGAGTCTTCTCCAAAGACTCCAAATTGATATTCAGAAGCATATTCTTCAGTGCTCAGCTTTCTTTATAGTTCAACTCTCACATCCATACATGACCACTGGAAAAACTATAGCTTTGACTAGGTGGACTTTTGTTGGCAAAGTAATGTTTCTGCTTTTTAATATGCTGTATAGGTTGATCATACCTTTTCTTCCAAGGAGCGTCTTTTAATTTCATGGCTGCAGTCACCATCTATAGTGATTTTGGAGCCCCCCAAAATAAAGTCTGTCACTGTTTCCACTGTTTCCCCGTCTGTTTGCCATGAAGTGATGGGACCAGGTGCCATGATCTTAGCTTTCTGAATGTTGAGTTTTAAGCCAGACTTTTCCCTCTCCTTTTTCACTTTCAAGAATCTCCTTATTTCTTCTTTGCTTTCTGCCATAAGGGTGGTGTCATCTACGTAGCTGAAGTTATTGATATTTCTCCCAGCAATCTTGATTCCAGCTTGTGATTCATCTAGCCTGGCATTTCGCATGATGTACTCTGCATATAAGTTAAATAAGCAGAGTGACAGTATACAGCCTTGACATACTCCTTTCCCAATTCAGAACCAGTCTGTTGTTCCGTGTCCAGGTCTAACTGTTGCTTCTTGACCTGCATGCAGATTTCTCAGGAGGCAGGTAAGGCAGTCTGGTAGTCCCATCTCTTGAAGAATTTTCCACAATTTGTTGTGATCCACAAAGTCAAAGGCTTTGGCATAGTCAATAAAGTAGAAGTGGATGTTTTTCTGAAACTCTCTTGCTTTTTTGATGATCCAACATATGTTAGCAATTTGATCTCTGGTTCCTCTGCTTTTTCAAAATCCAGCTTGAACATCTGGAATTTCATGGTTCGTGTACTGTCGAAGCCTGGCTTGGAGAATTTTGAGCATTTCTTTTCTAGCGTGTGAGATGAGTGCAACTGTGGGATATTTGAACATTCTTTGGCATTGCCTTTCTTTGGGATTGGAATGAAAACTAACCTTTTCCAATTCTGTGGCCGCTGCTGAGTTTTCCAAATTTGCTGGCATATTGAGTGCAGCACTTTCACAGCATCATCTTTGAGGATTTGAAATAGCTCAACTGGATTTCCATCACCTCCACTAGCTTTGCTCATAGTGATGCCTCCTAAGGCCCATTTGACTTCACATTCCAGGAAGTCTGGCTCTAGGTGAGTGATCACACCACTGTGGTTATCTGGGTCATGAAGATCTTTTTCTGTATAGCTCTTCTGTGTTTTATTACCACCTCTTCTTAATATCTTCTGCTCCTGTTAGGTCCACACCATTTCTGTCCTTTATTGTGCTCATCTTTGCATGAAATATTCACTTGGTATCTCTAATTTTTTTGAGGAGATCTCTAATTTTTGTCATTCTATTGTTTTCCTCTATTTCTTTGCATTGATTACTGAGGAAGCCTTTCTTTTCTCTCCTTTCTATTCTTTGGAACTCTGCATTCAGGTGGGTATATCTTTTCTTTTCTCCTTTGCCTTTAGTCTCTCTTCTTTTCTCAGCTATTTGTAAGGTCTCCTCAGTCAACTATTTTGCCTTTTTGAATTTCTTTTTCTTGGGGATGGTCTTGATCACTGCCTCCCGTACAATATCATGAACCTCTGTCCATAGTTCTTCAGGTAGTGTGTCTATATTTTTTTAAGATAAAGCTTAAATATTCCATTTTGTACACATTCAGTTTGTCAGACTTGTCCTATGCTAGGGAATTAGGGACATTCATTTTTCTTCAGAAAAAATTCTACCTCAACAATAACATTGGTGGTAATGCTGTACTTTTAGATGATAGTATCTAAGTGAAAGTGAAGTTCACTCAGTTGTGTCCAACTCTTTGCAATCCCATGGGCTGTACAGTCCATGGAATTCTCCAGGCCAGAATACTGGAGTGGGTAGCCTTTCCCTTCTCCAGGAGATCTTCCCAACCCAGGGATTGAACCCAAGTCTCCCACATTGCAGGCAGATTCTTAACCAGCTGAGCCACAAGGCAAACCCAAGAACACTGGAGTAGGTAGCCTATCCCTTCTCCAGTGGATCTTCCCAATGCAGGAATTGAACTGGGGTCTCCTACATTGCAGGCGGATTCTTTATCAACTGAGCTATGAGGGAAGTGATAGTATCTAAATTCCATATTTTTGAAACATGAAGACAAGAGTACTGTCATTTTGGGAAAGGATGAGGGGATGGCCTTGGGCAAGTGGGCTTGACAGACCCAGTAACACAAAGAACCCAAAAGCATGGGTTTCTGAGACAATTACCAGTTATCTACAAGAGTAAATGGTTAGCTCTCCTTCTGTTGTAATGTTGTACGGATGTACATAATTTCCAATGAAGAAAAGTGGGACTATGAATCTTCCACTTAGCAGAATCACCCAATTCCCAGTTTCCTGAAAGATACAGATAAAGACTTTATGTACATTCCTATTTTTACAAGAAGCAGTCCCACACCAGATAAAATCTGCTGACAGCAAGCATGTAGACACCCGACAGGTTGAAACCAGAAGACTGATGATGCTTGTAACTTCATCTTGATACCAACCAATCTGAGATGAGTACAAACTGATCAGGCATCCTGTGGTCCCCTTCCTCACACTGTGTTTAAAACTCTTTCCCTGAAATTCTACCAGAATTGATACCCTTTTTCTCCTTCTCCCTTGTGCACAAGCTATCTTTTTTAATAAAAAAGTTTTGCTTCCCTAAGAATCTTGTGGGAGTGATATTTATGTCTATTATGCTGTACAAAATTTGGAGAATTGTCTCATAGGTGAGCACACAGAATCTTCACTAAAATGCTTGAGAGTATATTTTTCATGAGCATAATCTTTTTCTGAAATTACAATCAAATATGAGCCAGTAAATAATCCTCCTGCAATACAGGACATGCAAGAGAGGAGGGTTCAATCCCTGAATCAGGGAGATTCCCTTGAGTAGGAAATGGTACCCTAGTACAGTATTCTGGGAAACCTCATGGACAGAGGAGCCTGGCAGGCTACAGTCCATAGGGTCACAAAGAGTTGGACGCAGCTGAGCATGTTTTGGATGGATAGATCGATGGATAGATGGATGTTTTGGATGGATGGATGGGAAGTGTATTTGAGACTATGAGATATAATTAACATGGAGTTGTCTGATGACACATGATTTATTAATTATTCAGGAATACAATAAGTGCTTACTTTTATTATTTTTCCACTGGTTCTCAGGCTCTTCTTCATCCTTGCATGCACTCAGTCTGTCTTCATATGAGCTTGCTGGGGATTTAGTTAAATCAATCTTTTGTAGGAGTAGTCATATAACAATACCTACATACCTGTATCATCAAACCCCATTCAATATCATTTGACCCTAGTTAGAGGAACTGAAGAGCCTTTTGATGAAAATGAGAAAGGACAGTAAAAAACCTGGCTTGAAACTCAAGATTCAAAAAACAAAGATCATGGCATCTGGTCCCATCACTTCATGGCAAAAGATGGGGAAACAATGGAAACAGTGACAGACTTATTTTCTTGGGCTGAAAAATCACTGCAGATGGTGACTGCAGCCATGAAATTAAAAGATGCCCAGAAGGACCCCACCGACCCACGGGGAACCAAGATCATTCTGAAGAGGAAGAAGAGAACGAGATCCCGGACGAGCCCTCTACAGGATGGAGCTGGGTAAACGACTCCTGCTGCTCGGCCTCATCAACGCAATTCTGAACCTGACCAGTGTTCCTGCACAGGACAACGTCTTCATCTCGTGGGCACATTCTTACGCGAACTTCCACAACTCCTCCAACTGTTGGGTATGTGGGGCCATGCCCCTGTCAGTAATGGACGGACTCCCCTGGTGGGTATTGCCACTCCGTTATGGGGACTTTATACCACTGTGTTCCTTCTTAGAGCAACAGAAAGGAACTTTTTTTCTCTCTCAACAATCATAACCTTTCTTTGCTCTCCTGGTGTAAGAAGAAGCCATCAGTGAGCCAGGGACATAGGGTTACATTTAACATGAACACCAGCCTTATGGAGATAACAAAGGCTTATACCTCATATATGAGAATTAAGGAGGAAAAGGGCTCCCTTACAAAAGGGGGACAGGCCTCCCTGTGCCTTGAGCAATACTACCAGGTCTGGGATGAATATTTCTGGATGACTCCTGAGAAAGGACAGTTGATTGCCCCTGCTACTATTTGCTGGGAACAAAAAGAACAGAAAGTTGGATTTGGAGACCATCCCCTAGACCCAAAAGAATTGTTATTTGTGCCCTGAACAATGTAAACAAATCTTAGAAGTTACCTATCACCCCAATCAGTCTGCTCAGTGGCCCGGTTCCAACTGGAAATATAATCCTGGAATCCGCTGGGTAGCCCCCAATGGGACCCAGTGGCTCTGTGGGCTTAACTTATGGCCATGGTTACCAGTTGGCTGGGTGCGGCGTTGCACATTAGGATTTGCTTTCGCCCATGGCCGAATTAAGCCTAGCCTACACCAGCCTCCAGTAAACCTGCCTTATCTGCATGCAAGATGGACACGATCTGTGTTCCAATGGTATGACTATCTTGCTGCCTTGTTTATACCCTCTGTAGGGACAACGGATATCATGGTTAAGGTAGAGGCCTTAACTAATTTCATTAAACAGGCCCTCTTAGACAGTATTAAAGCCATTCAAGCTTTGAACGAAGAACAGATTCAGATGAGGAAGGCAGTAATTCAAAATAGGATGGCATTAGACATACTCACAGCAGCCCAAGGAGGGACTTTGGTGAATGGTGTGTACATCCCTGACCTGTCTGAAGATGTATCTGCTGCCTTGGAGGATATGCAAAATCAAGTGAAAGCCATGTCTAATGAACTGTTGTTATAGTAATCTTGATCATACTGCTTTGTGGACCCTGCTTCCTACAATGCCTTGTGAATTTTGTAACCCAGAGGTTGATAGCATTCTCTCATGTGGGTGGCAGGAGGGCTAAGGTACAATATATCTCAATAAATGATGCTCGTTATGGAAACTAAGAGCATCAAGAGGGGGGAATGAAGAAGGAATTCATAGGGCCTGGACTCCATCTCAGGCCTGTCTGCGCTGATCGTGCGCGGCCACCTCTCCAGTGGACTCTGAACTCTGTGCTTAGCGCCTGTGGGAATGACAATGGAAGGATAAGACCCCGCTCTGGGCAGGGGAATCTTGAAGAACAGACACTAATCACCCCTGCCTCCGGACACTATCTATCAGAATGTAAGCACAGGCTTATCAGTTATTAACTATTTGGAATGTACCTGCGGGCTTATTGATTATTGACTGTTTGAACACATAACACGTGAATGATGGGGTTATTGTAGTTGTATTTACCCTTCCTTTGTTTATGTAAGTCTCAAGGGAATTGGGGTAGTGGGTTTGGACACATGGGATATAAAAGATTTTCACAAATGCTGGTCGGGGTCCTTGGCTAAGAGGAGACTCTGCCTTGGGCCCGCCGGTGTAATAAACTGCACTCCACTAAAAAAATAAAAAAAATAAAAGATGCTTGCTCCTTAGAAGAAGAGCTATGACCAACTTAGACAGCATATTAAAAAGCAGAGACATTACTTTGCCAACAAATGTCCATCTAGTCAAGTGAAGAAGAAGAAGTGAAGTGAAGTCGCCCAGTCGTGTCTGACTCTTTGAGACCCCATGGACTGTAGCCTAACAGGATCCTCCATCCATGGGATTTTCCAGGCAAGAGTACTGGAGTGGGTTGCCATTTCCTTCTCCAGGGGATCTTCCTGACCCAGGGATCGAACCCAGTTCTCCTGCATTTTAGGCAGCCGCTTTACCATCTGAGCCACCAGGGAAGTCCATCTAGTCAAAGCTATGGTTTTTCCAGTAGTCCTCTATGGATGTGAGAGTTGGACCATAAAGAAAACTGAGCACCGAAGAACTGATGCTTTTGTACTGTGGTGTTGGAGAAGACTCTTTAGAGTCCTGTGGACTTCAAGGAGATTCAACCAGTCAATCCTAAAGGAAATCAGACCTGAATATTCATCGGAAGGACTGATGCTGAAGCTGAAGCTCCAATTTTGAAGCAAGATTGAAGGCTGGAGGAGAAAGGGATGACAAAGGATGAGATGGTTGGATGGCATCACCGATTCAATGGATACGAGCTTGAGTGAGCTCCGGGAGTTGGTGATGGACAGGGAAGCCTGGCGTGCTGTAGTCTATGGGGTTGCAAAGAGTTGGACATGACCAAAAGACTGAACAACAACAGTCTTTAATAAGATATGTATCTGGAGAAAGCAATAATTTGAAAAGATATATGTGCCCCGGTGAACTAACCTTAGTTCTGCATGTAAACCTATGAAAATATATGTTAATATGATATATAAATTTATAGACTTTAAGTTATATATAAATGGTTTTATATATAAATATGCAAATAAATGTGAAATGTAAACTTATATTCCTATATGTCCTATATATCTTATCCTGAGTGATTTCAAATGGTGTGAGGCAAGAAAGCCCCCTTGGCCTTTGCCTATCTCTTCATAATGGCTCTTTGTAAGTCTGTGCTCTTTACTTCTAAGGAAGTAAGATCTTGTGTAAGATCTGCTTTAAGCATTGTCTTATGTCAGGTGGAGAGAAGTAAGCAGCTTGGCTGGGGAGAAAATATCACATTTCATAAATAAGAAATTAAAAAAATACATCATGGAGACAGATCTCAGAAGTATGCTTACTAACATGTACCTAATAAGGAAGTGCAAACCTAAGATATCGAATTTTAGTTAAAAATATTTAAACACTATGCACTAAGTCTATCCACATAAGGAACAGTTGTTTCATTTCAATCATAATCTTAAAAATGCATATAAGATTTGTAAATGTATTTAACTTTTTCAAAGGAAATATGTGAGGACAAATGAATATAGTCACTTCTACAAAACAGTGGAAATAGAAACTCCTAGATGGACTTTCAATAACTACAAGGAAAATTTTGTGTTGCAACTGTTAAAAAGTGGTGTTGGTGGTGCTGGTAGTTTAGTTGCTAAGTCGTGTCTGAGCCTGCCAGGCTCCTCACTCCATGGTATTTTCCAGGCAAGAATGTTGGAGAGAGCTGCCATTTCTTTCTCCAGTTAAAAAGTTAAAATACATAATTCATCATGTGCACTGATTGGCCAGTTGTTAAATTCCAGTTGTATTCATGATAATCAGTTGTTTAAATATTTTAGTCTATGTCTAGTAGAACTTTTTTGTTTGTTTTGAGGTAGTGTGTAGGAAGAGGATATGAAAAATGTGTGGCATATGAGTAGCTTATAAAATCAAAATTGTCTTTCTAGTGCTTGTTGGGTTGATGCATACTAGCATCTTTTCTTCTGAAGCTTGTCTATTAAAGGAAGACTCGATATATTGATTTTCAAAGGTAAATTCAGGAGCATGTGATAAAAACAGCAACAAAAGCAAAGAACTTTTGTTTGAGAACAAATAAAAAGCCAGAATTACTAAATAATTTGAATTCTAAGTGTGACTGCTTTGTTTTGATGGAGATGCTTCACAGAGAGCTCCCTTGTGGTGGTTTGATTTTACTAACTTGATGATCACTTGGTGTCCCAGTGAGACTAGTAATTAAAAAGAAGTCATGTTAAATGCATAGGAGATGAACAAAGATTTATTTAAATCACTGTCTCAGAACTTTTTTTTTTTTTTAAAGGCTTTAAAGCAGACTTGTTTTCATTATTTAAGAACTTCCTGGAATTGCGAATCCTGCCAGTTAAACTCGGACTGTGCTAAGGGACGGTGCTCTGGACCACGCCAAGGGGCTTGTTAGAGTGTTACAATGTAACAATTAAAAAGTTATAGTAAAATAGAGGAAATTGCAAACACTTATCTCTGTAGTTTGGATCCCAGGAGAAGAAGAGCTTGTTTAAACATCCCTTGGGTTTCTAATTCAGTTCCCCCTGCACTCTAGATATTAATGAAGCCTCAAGTTCACTTAAGGGAAACTTGGCAACAGTGAAATCAAAGAGAAACTCTGAGAAAAAGTTTTAGGTTTCTTTGGGATCAGATAGATTCTTCGTGCACAATGTATGAATCATTTGCCTATCATTAAGCACCTGTGTTTACAGGTGTATTGGGAGTTGTAGGATAATAGTGTACTCTTTTATTTGCAGTAGCAGAACAGCAGAAGGAATTGGTGCCTGTGGGCTTGTTTAATTCCAATGCTCATGTTTCATGAAGCTTTTCTATTTCCGAGAATAAACTAAGCATTCCAAGTACAAACTCTTTTCCCTGACATGCCACTTATTTCATATCTTGAAGGCATAACTCCAGACTCGTAACTTAGCTTTATTTTATTATTTTTACTATGTCACAGCATTTATGGTAAAACTGTCACTGGGTTAAAAATATAAGTGGATATTTTATTGGGTGTGGAGACATATGCTGTTCAGCTCTCTTACTTCACAAGAGTTCTTCAGTTGTTTAAATCTTACACAAAAGTTTCACTTATTCATAGAACCCAATAACTGAGGCTAGACTATTAAAAAGCAAAAAATTATGAATGGTATCAATATGGTAAAACATTTAGTCATCAGTGAAAAATACAAAAATTATTGGGTAGACTAGATTGGCTTATTTTAGTCACAGCACTTCAATTTCAGCCTTTTTATAAAAAATAAAAGTATTATTATCTTGGAGAAATTCTAGGATAAAGAAAGCTCCATGAGCTTTCTCACCCTCCTGCTACTTTGATGACTATGCTCCAGTGCAAAACTATTTTTATTATTTTCTACTTAGTGTACTAGCTTCCCAAATAGCTTAACCACATATTTTAAATTGAAACATACCATAGCCTTCCCACATTCTCTGTACCCCCATGTTTTTCTTGTACTGATTTTAACAAGGTATTTCAATCCTATAAATGTTTAAGATAATAATATAATTATCATTACTATATCATTATACAACAGATGTTAATGCTTCAAATATTTAATTATCTTTTGGAAAATCATAAAGTTTTCAAACACACTAATGGGGCGTTCTTTGTGTATCTTATTAAAGATTGTAAAAATCCATAGCTGCTATTGTCATCCATTATCCATATGCTTGCCTCATTCTCTCCACATTGTAACAGCTTTCCATATTTCTTATCATTTTTTGTTTGTTTTATATGGGCAAATATGTCATTATTGTCTTCTAATAAGCTAAATTGGTCTTTGTCTAATATTGATTATAGAATGTCTTTTATGTTTTTTTTTTTTTAGTTGAGTAAATATATTTTGTTTCCAACATTTCTGGTTTTGTTTATTTTATATTCACTTATCTTACTTCTGCCCTTCCTGATTTGTTTCATAATTTCTTGCTCTTTTAAAATAAAAGTTATGCTTATTTTCATTAAATTTAAAGTGGATATTTTAAGTGTATGTGTGGCAAGACTGTACTTATCCAAAACATATCAGTAAATTCCAACTATAACAGGTTCCTACTATATTAGTTCCTACTAATATATTAGTTTTTCTTAATGTTAGGCTTAACAATGTGGAGATTCTCTCTCTCTCCTTTTGTAACATGAACACACATATGCACACACACATCTGTCTAGCAGCTGGGTAACTCTCGCAAGTAGCCATCTGGGATTCCAACTGAGAACTGCTCCCTGTGATTAATTATTATAATTTTGTACCCCATTCAGGTGTTGTGGATACAACAGGTCCAGAGCCAGAGGCATTTTGTCTCACCCTTTTTAGCAGCAATATTGAGACTTTCTCCTTAAATTCCCAACCACGAGTTTAATGGGAATAACAAAACATCCGATTAAAAGGGTAAGCACAGACAGCAGCTTGACTGCTTTGGATTAACCCTTTAAAGAGGCCAGAAATCCACATCCTCTGGCTTCACATCAAAGGTCTTATTCCAGTCCATCATTTCTTGCATGAACTCTTTATCTTCTTTATCCCTGGGAAACTACTACTGTCTCGTAGTGACAGAGCCTGTGATTAAGCCCCACACACTCTGCACTATGTCACGTGTTTCAGATCTTCAGATATATTCTGAACTTCCTATCAGAGGAAAGTTTTGTTTTAATGTGTAAATATACGTATATCTGATATGCCTATTATATGTCTTTGGTATATGTTAGGAGCAGTTTTTAACATTCTTATGTAAGTTGATCCAAATGTATTCACTTTTTTTTTTCTGTCACATCTACAGTGATATATCTTCTGTTATTTATTTATTTATCTGCTTGTTTTGAAGTCCACCAGCATGGTATTAAATGTATCATTATTTTGATAGGAATAAATTAATATTTTATTGCTATTTAAATTTCTGTCTAAGGATTAATTATGGAATAAATCATCTCTTCATATATTTTTATACATGGGACTACCCATTGCTTTGAATGTTCTAATTAATTGCTCATTTCTGGTCCATTCTAACAGAAGCATTATTGAGTGTTTTGCTCTTTTAAGTGACTCTCAGAACAGAATTCATGGGCCATTTGCTTATTAGAAGCATGTCAGGGTTTGCAAATGTATTGGGAGTAGAATGACAATAATGTACTTGTTAATGTGATGCAGTAGAATAACAAAATGAGGTCTCCTTGGTGGTTTTGTGCTATTTTTGACACTTCTAAAAGTAAAATTATTTTAATTCATATTATAAAATATATTGCATACACAAGGGAATACATTCTGTTAACATTTATACATTTAAAATTAAAGAAAGTAACCTGTGGTCACCACACATTTAGGAAATGTACCTCAGCAATGAGTTCAAACTCCTGGTGGTTGCCTCCTATCTTCCTCAGAGAGCTACGACATCCTCAATTTTATTTTAGTCAATTCCTTTTCTTTACAATTTTATTATAAATATTTGTGTCTTCAAATGTGTGTTTCTCTTTAAAGCTTTATATTCAGAGAATCATACTGCAAGTGTTGTTTGTCTTTTTTTCACTCAAAGTTTGGCCTTGGAGATTTATTCATGCAGGTGCTGATGGTTGTAAACCACTTAAAAAATAACTGATATATAGCAATACATTTTTAAAACATAACTTTTTCTGTTTTTTGCCCTCCAATTTTGTGCTGTTGCGAGTAACATTTCCATGAGTTCAATTTTGAACTAGTCCGTTGTTCTATGCCTGGTTCTAACTGATGCTTCTTGAACTGCATACAGGTTTCTTAGGAAACAAGTAAAGTGGTCTAGCACTCCCACCTGTTGAAGAATTTCCCACAGTTTGTTGTCATCCACACATTCAAAGGCTTCAGCATAGTCAGTGAAACAGAAGTAGATATGCTCTGGGACTCCCTTGCTTTCTCCATGATCCAAAGAATGTTGGCAATTTGATCTCTAGTTCTGCTGCCTCTTCAAAACCCAGCTTGCCCACCTGGAAGTTCTCAGTTCACCTACTACTGAAGACTAGCGTGAAGGATTTTGAGCATAATCTTGCTAGCATGTGAAATGAGCTCAATTGTATGGTAGTTTGAACATTCTTTGGCATCACCCTCCTTTGAAATTGGAATGAAAATTGACCTTTTCCAGTCCTGTGGTCACTGCTGAGTTTTCCAAATTGCAGACACACAGATACACACACACATTACATGTTTGATAATATTTGTTATCTTTGATGCTTTGAAATTTATTGAGAAAAAAAGAAATTTATTGAGATTCATTTCATGGTAAAATATATGATGCATTTTAAAATTGTTTTATATTTGCTTGTAAAGAAACTCCACTCTCTTTCTGGAGAGGGCTATATGTGAAGTGAAATGAAGTGAAGTTAAAGCCGCTCAGTCATGTCCGACTCTTTGCTACTCCATGGACGTCCATGGAATTCTCTAGTCCAGAATATTAGAGTGGGTAGTCTTTTCCTTCTCCAGCGAATCTTCCCAACTCAGGGATCGAACCCAGGTCTCCTGCATTGCAGGCAGATTCTTTAACAACTGAGCTATCCGGTGAGCCCAGAGAGGGCTGCATATAACAGTATATATACTGTTCTAGTTCAATGTTTCTATGTTCAAGCTTATTCAATTATTTATATGTTTGACATTTCTACACCTGGTGTATTGCTGGCTCATTTATTTTGTTAGGTTTATGTGATTTGTTGATGATTTACCTCTTTTTATTTTTCCATTAGATAATGCCTTTTCTCTAAAGGTTCATTTTAAAGTTCACTTGTCATTATAAAAGGAACAGCAAGAAGGTGAGAGAACTCAAATCAGCATTATGTGTATTAATTATGTGTATTAATTAGCCAAAGTCTGAGGAAAAAAAAGTGGCAGACTAATCAGTTCTGTCAAATAGAAAAATTTTTTAAAAACATTAAAATATTAAGATGATTAATCAACATACAGGTTTACTGTGGGAGAAGGAAATGGCAACCCACTCCGGTATTCTTGCCTGGAGAATCTAGTGGACAGAGGAAACTGGCGGCCTTCAGTCCATGAGGTGTCAAAGAAAGGGACACAACTGAAACGACTTGGCACTCATGCACACTCTGTTGTTAGCAATCAACTTCTACTTAACCGTGTAATTGCTTCACAGTGTCAGTTGGTGTTAGTATACAATCATCACTGGTAGGAAAAATCATTAAAACTAATCTTCTAGAACAAGAGACCAATCGTAAATTTTATCACATCATAACTTATTTTTTTTACACTTAACAGATTCATGCAATTTAAAAAGATGTATAGGTATAACACTTCATATTTGGATACAGCCTTTGAGGTTTCTTATATGAAAGCCAAAAAAAAAAAAAGAAAGAAATACAACAAAATTTTATAAAAAAAACTACTTGTTTTTGTGATGTTGATAAACATGACTGAAACAAATAAAGGAAGAAACAAGATGAGAAACTAAACTTTCTCAAATGTCAACACATACTTGCAAACAAACAGGAAAAAATGATAACGGTTTAGAAAAATAAATTTAATAACAAATTAATCACCAGAGGAGATCTTTTATGATATTATCTGCTATTTGTAAATTCTATTTTAAATAAAGAAATACTCAAAGGTAATTTTTGTGAGTGAAGGAAATATAAATCACTGAAGATGTATTCTTGAGAAGGAATTCAGTCACAAAAAGAAGAAAATATATAGAAAAATACATAATATTAACCATTAGACAGCTACCTTTAGTGGATTATTACTAGTACTTTAAATTCCCTATATCAAAGCTAAATTATACAGCAGATATCTGCAGAACAAAACTTCAAAATTAGTAAGTGGCTAATTTTTATGAAGAAAAAATGTTTATTTGCTTTTTATTTAGTTGAAATATAGTTGATGAAATATACTACATTAGTTTCAGGTGTACCACATAAAGATTTTACACTTTCATAGGACTTCCCTGGTGGCTCAGATGGTAAAGCGTCTGCCTACAATGAGGGAGACCTGGGTTCAATCCCTGAGTCAGGAAGATCCCCTGGAGAAGGAAATGGCAACCCACTCCAGTGTTATTGCCTGGAACATCCCGTGGATGGAGGAGCCTTGTAGGCTACAGTGCATGGGGTTGCAAAGACTCAGACATGACTGAGCGACTTCACTTTTCACTTTCTTTTTTCTCATTATGACATAATCATCATAAGTGTATTAACCATCTGCACCCATGCAAAGCTATTACAATATTATTGATCATATTTCTTATACTGTTATATCCCTATGACTTATTTATTTTATAACTAGAGGTTTGTATCTCTTAATTTCCTTCAACTATTTTGCCCACCCTCAAACTACCCTCCATTCTGGTAACTAGCCCTTTCGTTCCATGTATTAACAAGTCTGTTTTCATTTGTTTCTTCTAGTCCACATGTAGGTGAGATTATGTGGTATTTTCTTTCTCTGTCTGACTTATTTCACTTAGCATAATACCCTCTAGCTCCATTTATGTTTTGGAAACTGGTAAATTTCATTTTTTATGTCTGAGTAATATTTTGCTATATATATAGTGAAACATATATATACATATACATATATATAGTGAAAATATATATTTCACTATATATATATATGCATATATTTCACTATATATATGGCTTTCCTGGTGGCTCAAACAGTAAAGAATCTGCCTGCAATGCAGGAGATTTGAGTTCGATCTCTGGATCAGGAAGATACCCTGGAGAGGACAATAGCTACTCACTCCAGTTTTCTTGCCTGGAGAATTCCATGGACAGAGGAGCTTGGAGGGCTACAGTCCACGGGATCTCAAAGTGTTGGACATGACTGAATGACTAACACTTTCACTTTCACTTCACACATATGTTTATATTTTCTTCACCCACTCATCTATTGATGGACGCTTAAGTCACTTCCATAACTTGACTATTATAAACAATGCTCCAATAACCATCGAGGTGCATATGCCTTTTCAAATTAGTGCTTTTTCCTTCTTTGGATAAACACCCAGAAGTAGAATTGTTGGATTGTACAGTAGTTCTATTTTTTTTAATGGAAAAACCTCCATACAATGTTCTATCATGTTTGCATCATTTTACAATTCCACCAACAGTGCGCAGAGTTTCCTTTACTTCATATCCTAACCAACACTTGTTATGTACTATGTGTTATCTTTTTGAAAATAGCCCTTCTGACCAGTATTGAAGGATATCTCATTGTGAGTTTAATTTGCATTTCCCTGATGATTATGGAGCTTTCTTGGTGGCTCAGATGGTAAAGAGTCCCCCTGCAATGTAGGAGACCCAGGTTCGACGCCTGGGTTGGGAAGATAACGTGGAGAAGGGAATGGCTACCCACTCCAATATTCTTGCTTGGAGAATTCCAAGAATAGAGGAGCCTGGAGGTCTACAGTCCAAGGGGTTGCAGAGTCTGACATGACTAAATGATTAACAAACTAATGATAGTGATGTTGAGCATCTTTTCATGTGTCTGTTGTCCATCTATATGGCTTTCTTGGAAAAATGTATTCAGGTTTTTAATCTACTTTTTCATTCAGATTGTTTTTTTTGAAATTGAATTGTATGAGTTCATTATATATTTTAATATTAATCCCTTATCAGATATACAAGTTGAAAATATATTCTCTCATTTAATGAATTTCCTTTTGCTTTGTTGGTGGTTTCCTGACTTGCAAAGGATTTTTAGGTTCAGGCAGGTTCATTGTTTTACTCTCATTTTCATTGCCCTTGCCTGAGGACACACTAAATCATCTGTCAAAGAATGTACTACCTATATTTTCTTCTGAGTTTTAGAGTTTCAGTCTTACATTTAAGTCTTTAATCTACTTTGAGGTATTGCTGTATGTGGTGTAAGAAAGTTGTCCAATTTAATTCTTTTGTATGTAGCTGTCCAGTTTCCCATAATCAAGAGTGTTTCCATAAACACTCTTTATTGAAAAGACTGTCTTGTCTCCACTGAGTATTCTTACTCTCCTTCTCATTAATTGATTGAACAAATAAGTGTGGATTTATTCCTGGGCTCTGTATTCTACTCTACCCATCTATCCCATCTATCCATTTTTGTGTATTATACAATTTTTGATTACTACTATGTTGCATAATTTAAAATCAGGGAGCATATACCTTTAATTTTATTCTTTCTCAATATTTCTTTGGTTACTCAGCATCCTTTGTGTCTAAATACAAATTTTAAGATTATTTGTACCAGTTATGTGAAATTGTCATTAGTATTTATAGAGAGATTATAATAAACCTGTAGATTGCTTAGAGTAGTATGAAAATTTTAACAATATTTATGCTTATAATCCATGACCTTGGTATACCTCTACATTTGCATCTTCTTCAAGTTTTTTTAATCAATGTCTCTTTCATCTCCTTGGTTAAATTTATCATTTTATTATTTTATTATATTATATTAATTATAAATTGTAAAATGGATTGTTTTATTAATTTCTCTTTCTTTTTTTTTTTTTAATTTTTTATTAGTTGGAGGCTAATTACTTCACAACATTTCAGTGGGTTTTGTCATACATTGATATGAATCAGCCATAGATTTACACGTATTCCCCATCCCGATTCCCCCTCCCACCTCCCTCTCCACCCGATTCCTTTGGGTCTTCCCAGTGCACCAGGCCCGAGCACTTGTCTCATGCATCCCACCTGGGCTGGGGATCTGTTTCACCATAGATAGTATACATGCTGTTCTTTTGAAATATCCCACCCTCACATTCTCCCACAGAGTTCAATAGTCTGTTCTGTATTTCTGTGTCTCTTTTTCTGTTTTGCATATAGGGTTATTGTTACCATCTTTCTAAATTCCATATATATGCGTTAGTATGCTGTAATGTTCTTTATCTTTCTGGCTTACTTCACTCTGTATAATGGGCTCCAGTTTCATCCATCTCATTAGGACTGGTTCAAATGAATTCTTTTTAACGGCTGAGTAATATTCCATGGTGTATATGTACCACAGCTTCCTTATCCATTCATCTGCTGATGGGCATCTAGGTTGCTTCCATGTCCTGGCTATTATAAACAGTGCTGCAATGAACATTAGGGTGCACGTGTCTCTTTCAGATCTGGTTTCCTCAGTGTGTATGCCCAGAAGTGGGATTGCAGGGTCATATGGCAGTTCTATTTCCAGTTTTTAAAGAAATCTCCACACTGTTTTCCATAGCGGCTGTACTAGCTTGCATTCCCACCAACAGTGTAAGAGGGTTCCCTTTTCTCCACACCCTCTCCAGACTACTACCAGCAGCTCTATGCCAATAAAATGGACAACTTGGATGAAATGGACAAATTCTTAGAAAAGTATAACCTTCCAAAACTGAACCAGGAAGAAATAGAAGATCTTAACAGACCCATCACAAGCAAGGAAATCGAAACTGTCATCAAAAATCTTCCAGCAAACAAAAGCCCAGGACCAGATGGCTTCACAGCTGAATTCTACCAAAAATTTAGAGAAGAGCTAACACCTATCTTACTCAAACTCTTCCAGAAAATTGCAGATGAAGGTAAGCTTCCAAACTCATTCTATGAGGCCACCATCACCCTTATTCCAAAACCAGACAAAGATGCCACAAAAAAAGAAAACTACAGACCAATATCACTGATGAACATAGATGCAAAAATCCTTAACAAAATTCTAGCAAACAGAATCCAACAACATATTAAAAAAATCATACACCATGACCAAGTGGGCTTTATCCCAGGAATGCAAGGATTCTTTAATATCTGCAAATCAATCAATGTAATACACCACATTAACAAATTGAAAGATAAAAGCCATATGATTATCTCAATAGATGCAGAGAAAGCCTTTGACAAAATTCAACACTCATTTATGATTAAAACTCTCCAAAAAGCAGGAATAGAAGGAACATACCTCAACATAATAAAAGCTATATATGACAAACCCACAGCAAGCATCACCCTCAATGGTGAAAAATTGAAAGCATTTCCCCTGAAATCAGGAACAAGACAAGGGTGCCCACTCTCACCACTACTATTCAACATAGTGTTGGAAGTTTTGGCCACAGCAATCAGAGCAGAAAAAGAAGTAAAAGGAATCCAGATAGGAAAAGAAGAAGTGAAACTCTCACTGTTTGCAGATGACATGATCCTCTACATAGAAAACCCTAAAGACTCTACCAGAAAATTACTAGAGCTAATCAATGAATATAGTAAAGTTGCAGGATATAAAATTAACACACAGAAATCCCTTGCATTCCTATATATTAACAATGAAAAAACAGAAAGAGAAATTAAGGAAACAATACCATTCACCATTGCAACAAAAAGAATAAAATACTTAGGAGTATATCTACCTAAAGAAACAAAAGACCTATACATAGAAAACTATAAAACACTGATGAAAGAGATCAAAGAGGACACAAACAGATGGAGAAACATACCGTGTTCATGGATTGGAAGAATCAATATTGTCAAAATGGCTATTCTACCCAAAGCAGTCTATAGATTCAATGCAATCCCTATCAAGCTACCAATGGTATTTTTCACAGAACTAGACCAAAGAATTTCACAATTTGTATGGAAATACAAAAAACCTCGAATAGCCAAAGTAATCTTGAGAAAGAAGAATGGAACTGGAGGAATCAACCTGCCTGACTTCAGACTCTACTACAAAGCCACAGTCATCAAGACAGTATGGTACTGGCACAAAGACAGAAATATAGATCAATGGAACAGAATAGAAAGCCCAGAGATAAATCCACGAACCTATGGATACCTTATCTTTGACAAAGGAGGCAAGGATATACAATGGACAAAAGACAACCTCTTTAACAAGTGGTGCTGGGAAAACTGGTCAACCACTTGTAAAAGAATGAAACTAGAACACTTTCTAACACCATACACAAAAATAAACTCAAAATGGATTAAAGATCTAAATGTAAGACCAGAAACTATAAAACTCCTAGAGGAGAACATAGGCAAAACACTCTCCGACATAAATCACAGCAAGATCCTCTATGACCCACCTCCCAGAATATTGGAAATAAAAGCAAAACTAAACAAATGGGATCTAATGAAACTTAAAAGCTTTTGCACTACAAAAGAAACTATAAGTAAGGTGAAAAGACAGCCGTCAGATTGGGAGAAAATAATAGCAAATGAAGAAACAGACAAAGGATTAATCTCAAAAATATACAAGCAACTCCTGCAGCTCAATTCCAGAAAAATAAATGACCCAATCAAAAAATGGGCCAGAGAACTAAACAGACATTTCTCCAAAGAAGACATACAGATGGCTAACAAACACATGAAAAGGTGCTCAACATCACTCATTATCAGAGAAATGCAAATCAAAACCACAATGAGGTACCATTACACACCAGTCAGGATGGCTGCTATCCAAAAGTCTACAAGCAATAAATGCTGGAGAGGCTGTGGAGAAAAGGGAACCCTCTTACACTGTTGGTGGGAATGCAAACTAGTACAGCCACTATGGAAAACAGTGTGGAGATTCCTTAAAAAACTGGAAATAGAAGTGCCATATGACCCAGCAATACCACTTCTGGGCATACACACTGAGGAAACCAGATCTGAAAGAGACACGTGCACCCCAATGTTCATCGCAGCACTGTTTATAATAGCCAGGACATGGAAGCAACCTAGATGCCCATCAGCAGATGAATGGATAAGGAAGCTGTGGTACATATACACCATGGAATTTTACTCAGCCGTCAAAAAGAATTCATTTGAACCAGTCCTAATGAGATGGATGAAACTGGAGCCCCTTATACAGAGTGAAGTAAGCCAGAAAGATAAAGAACATTACAGCATACTAACACATATATATGGAATTTAGAAAGATGGTAACGATAACCCTATATGCAAAACAGAAAAAGAGACACAGAAATACAGAACAGACTTTTGAACTCTGTGGGAGAAGGTGAGGGTGGGATGTTTCAAAAGAACAGCATGTATACTATCTATGGTGAAACAGATCACCAGCCCAGGTGGGATGCATGAGACAAGTGCTCGGGCCTGGTGCACTGGGAAGACCCAGAGGAATCGGGTGGAGAGGGAGATGGGAGGGGGGATCGGGATGGGGAATAAGTGTAAATCTATGGCTGATTCATATCAATGTATGACAAAACCCACAAAAAAAAAAAAAAAGATTACCTGAAAAGAAAAAAAAATATTTGCTGATATATTGCTGTGAACTAATATATTAATAAATACATTAATTTAAAAAATTAATAAAAGAAAAAATACATCCATTCTAGCAGATATAATAACAGGACAATAAGTGAGAAAAATCTAAAATAAATGTGTGTATGAAGGATGGAATGGAGGGTACTTAGTTAAAAAAAATAAAACACTTGAACTGGTCATTGTCTCTTGGCTCCAAACTCATTCCTTCCCCTTGGCTTCAGGACGTTAGACTGGGCTGACCCTGCAACCACATTGCTGGTCTGCTTGAACCGTGTTGACTCTGCCATTAGCGGGCAATAGGGTTTTCCTTAGTAGCTCAGCTGGAGACCCCAGTTGGATTCCTGGGTTAGGAAGTCTCTGGAGAAGGGAAAGGCTACCCATTCTAGTATTCTGGCCTAGAGAATTCCATGGAGTGTATAGTTCTTGGGGTCACAAAGAGTTGGCACAACTGAGTGACTTTCACTTTCACTTTAGAGGGCAATAATGGAGACTATAAAGTCAAACACTGAGGAAAACAAGTTATGTCCTTGCCTGTTTGCTTCAATTATGGTCTTTCTGTTTGCTGAAAAGTGCTGTCACTTCTGTCTTTGATTTAAAATACCATGCATACCACTTAAAGCTAAACTACTATGTGCACAAGGTACTTGTTTTATGGTATCTTTGCTGTGGAAGATGCTATTATGACAACTCCTAGGTCAAAATGTCGCTTACCTTACTGCATGTGTATTCTGTAAGATAACTGCACCTGCTTACTTTTTCTTGTGTAGTTTTGGATGGTAAATTATTAAAATTTTTTTTATCTTAATATGCCTTTACTTTCATTTCTGATTTATATTCCATAATTTATCATTTTTTGAAGTATAAATTCTGTACTATATTATATGTTACAGATGTACAGCATAGTGATTCAACATTTGTAAAGGTTTTACTCCATTTATAATTATTCAATATATACTTGCACTATTTTATACCATTTTCTTTCTGGTAGTTGATAGTGCATGGAAATGCAATAGAGTTCTGTGTGTTAATTTTGTACCCTGCAATTTTACCAGATTTATTGATCAGCTCTGGTAGTTTTCTGAGGGTATATTATTTTCTATTTATTGTATCATGTCATCTGCAAACAGTGACAATATTAAGCTCTTCCTTTCCAACTTGAATCCCTTTTATTTCTTTTTCTCCTTTGATTGCTATGACTAGGATTTCTAAAATTGTGTCATTCAACATAATTATAATCAAAATTGGTAACAATCTCTATCTGGCTCCTCATCTTAGGGGAAATGCTTTCAGCTTTTTCTGTTGAGTATGATGTCGCCTATAGATTTGTTGTGTATGGCCTATATTATGTTGAGGTATATTCCCTCTGCCCACTTTCTGGAGAGTTTTTATTATAAATTGATATTGAATTTTGTCAAAAGATTTTTCTGCATCTATTGAGATGGTCATTAGCTTTTTATTATAATTATTCAGTTTGCTAATGTGGTATTTCACAATTACTGAAAAATTCTTGCATCACTGAGATAAATGCCACATATTCATGGTGTATGAGTCTTTTCATGTATTGTTGGGTTTGGCTTACTAATATTTTACTGTGGTTTTGTTATCTATTTTTATCAATGATACTGGATTATAATTTTTTGTATGATATCTTTTGTTTTGGTATCAGGGTGATGTTGGTCTCAAAGAATGACTTCAGAAGTATTCCTTCATCTGCAATTTTTTTGAAAAGTTTGAGAAAGATTGGTGCTAATATGCTTTGAAATGTTTAGTAGAATTCATCTGTGGAGCCATCCTGTCCTAGACTTTTATTTTGGGGAATTTTTAAAATTACTGATTCAATTTACTTGCAGGTAATTAGTCAGTTTATATTTTCTATTTCTTCTTGATTCAGTCTTTGGAGATTGTACCTTTTCCAGAATTTGTTCATTTCTTCTAGATGAGAAATTTACTTGTGGTTACTTGCTCATTGTAGTCTTTTATGACCCTTTGTATTTCTCTGGTGTCAGTTGTATAATAACTTCTTTTTAATTTTTGATTTTTTTGATTTGGGCCCTCTTTCTTTTTTATTGATGAGTCTGTCTAAAGGTTTATCAGTTTTGTCTTTTCAAAAAATCAGCTTTCAGTTTCATTGATCTTTTCTATTTTTTTCTATTATTTTTTCTCTATTTCATTTATTTGCTTTAATTTTTATGATTTCTTTCCTTATTTGAACTTTGGTTTTTGTTTGTTCTTCTTTTTTCTTTACACCCTAGTTCTTTTGGGTGTAAAGTTGTCTATTTGAGATTTTTCTCATCACCTGAGGTAAGTTTGTAGTGCTATAAACTTTCCTCCTGGAACTGCTTTTGCTGTATCTCATTGGTTTTAGTTCATCATGGTTTCATTTTCATTTGTCAGTAATTATATTTTGGCTTCCACTTTGATTTCTTCAGTGATCCTTTGATTATTTAGTATCATACTATTTAGCTAATTTTTTCTTTTTTTCCCTTGTGCTTTATTACTAGTCTCATTGTGTTGTGGACAGAAAAGATGATTGGTATGATTTCAATTTTCTTAAATTTCCTGAGGCATATTTTGTGGCTACCACGTTATCTGTCCTGGGAAGTGTTTCATGTGTACTTGAAAAGAAAAGAATGCATAGTCTTCTGCTATCAGATGAAATGCTTTCTCTCTCTCTATGTATGTGTGTGTGTGTGTGTGTGTGCGTGTGTGTGTGTGTGTGTTAGTCGCTGAGTCATGTCCTACTCTTTGTGGCCAGATGGACTGTAGCCTGCAAGGCTCCTCTGTCTGTGGATTCTCCAGGCAAGCGTACTGGAGTGGGTTTCCATGCCCTCCTCCAGGGGATCTTCCCAACCCAGGGATTGAACCCAGGTCTCCTGAATTGCAGGCAAGTTCTTTACCTTCTGAGACACCAGGGAAGGCCATATATACTCACAGCATACAAAATAGACATTAAAATAAAGACTGTTTAAAAAACAAATAAGAGCACTACATAATGATAAAAGGATCAGTTCAAGAAGAAGATACAGCTGGTGTAAGCATATGCAGCCAACCTGCTGCTGCTGCTTGCTTCAGTTGTTTCTGATTCTCTGTGACCCTGTGTACTACAGCGCTCCAGCCTCATCCGTCCGTGGCATGCTGTAGGCAAGAATACTGGAGTGTGTTACCACGTCCTCCTCCAGGGGATTTTCCTGACCCAGGGATTGAACCCAGGTCTCCTGCACTGCGGGAAGATTCTTTACTGCACCCAACACATGAGCACCTAAATATACAAGGCAAATATAAGTGATATGTATAAATTAAGTCTACTTGCACTAATGTGTCGTTTAAGACCAGTGTTTTCTTACTGATTTTGTGTCTGAGTTGTTGTTGTTCAGTTGCTCAGTTGTGTCTGACTCTTTGTGACCTCATGGACTGCAGCACGCCAGGCTTCGCTGTCCTTCACCATCTCCCAGAGCTTGCTCAAACTCATGTCCATTGAGTCAGTGATGACATCCAACCGTCTTGTCCTCTATAATTCCTTTCTCCTCCTGCCTTCAGTCTTTCCCAGCACTGTCTGGGTAATCTGTCCATCGATGTAAGTGGGGTATTAAAGTCCCCTACTATTATTGTGTTACTGTCAGCTTCTCCTTTTATGCTTGCTAATATTTGCCTTATATACTTAGGTGCTCATATGTTGGGTGCATATATATTTATACTTGAATCAATCCCTTTATCATTGTGTGGTGCCCTCAGTTTGTCTTTTATATTAGTCTTTATTTTAATGTCTGTTTTATTTGATGTAAGTATTGCTACTCCAGCTACATTTTGATTTCTATTTGATTTATATTTTTCTATTCATTCTGTCTGTGTTTGATTTCTATTTGATTTATATTTTTCTATTCATTCAATGTGTCTGTGACACATTCTGTCTGTGTCATTCTCACTTCTCTAAATCTGAAGTGAGTCTCTTGTAGGCAGCATTTTGTCCATTTATGTTTAAAATAATTATCAATATGTATTTATTGCCATTTTGTTAATTATTTTGTTTGTTTTCCTAGGTGTTTTTTGCCTCCCTCTTTTTCTGTCTTGTGATTTGTTGATTATCTTCAGTGATATGTTTGGATTTCTTTTTCTTTTTGTGTATGTCTATTATACAGTTTTGGTATGGCATTAACATAAGTTTTTTGTATAGCAATCTATATATATGTGTATGTATATAGGTGTGTGTGTTTTATGCTGCTGATCTCTTAATATCAAATTATTTTGTTTTTATTTTGTTTTTAAATGTTTGTTTTATATTGGATCATATTTGATTACAATGTTTTGTATTAGCTTCAGGTGTACTGCAGAGTGTTTCAGTTATACATATACATGTATCTACTCTTTTTCAAATTCTTTTTCCATTTAGGTTATTCTAGAGTATTTAGCAGAGTTCTGTGTGCTATAAAGTAGGTCCTTGTTGGTTATTTATTTTAAATATAGCAGTACATACATACCAATTCCAATCTGTCACCCTATCCCTTCCCCCACAGTAACCATACATTTGTTTTCTAAGTCTGTGAGCCTGTTTCTGTTTTGTAAATAATATATTTGTATCATTTTTTTTGCATATAAGCAAAATCATATATTTGTCTTTCTCTGTGTGACTTAGTTTACTTAGTATGATAATCCCATGTCCATCCAGATTGCTGAAAATGGCTTATTGTGTTATTTTTAATGGCTGAGTATTATTTCGTTGTATATATGTACCACATCTTCATTATCCAATCATCTGTCAACGGACGTTAGTTTACTTCCATGTCTTGGCTGTTGTAAACTGTGCTTCAATTAATATTGGGATGCATGTATCCTTTTAAACTGGAGAAGGAATTGGCAACTCACTCCAGTATCCTTGCCTGGAGAATCCCATGGACAGAGGAGCCTGGTGGGCTGCAGTCCATGGGGTTACAAAGAGTCGGGCACGACTGAGCTACTAACACTTACACTTATCCTTTTAAACCATGTTTTTCTCTAAATATGAGCCCACTAGTGGGATTGCTGAATCATGCATGTTTGCATGCATGCTCAGTCACTTCAGTTGTGTCTGACTGTTTGTGACCCTATGGACTGTAGCCCACCAGGCTCCTCTGTTCATGGGACGCGCCAGGCAAGAATACTGGAGTGGGTTGGCTTGACCTCCTCCAGGGGATCTCCCCAACCTGGGGGTTGAACTGGTGTCTGCCTGCATCTTCTGCATTGCAGGTGGATTCTTTACCCACTGAGCCACCTGGGAAGCCCTTACTATATCATAGGGTAGCTCAATGTTTAGTCTCTTAAGGAATCTCCATACTATTCTATTACATTGCTATCAAGAATGTAGGAGGGTACCCTTTTCTCCATACCCTCTCCAGCATCAAATGTATTTTAAAAATCTTGCATTTGTGCTCTTCTCCCCTCACAATTACTGTTTCTGATACCACATTTTACATCCATTTCTTTTTGCATTCCTTAACTGCTTCATGTGGATATTGATGATTTTTACTACTTTTGTCTTTTAACTTCCCTACTAACTTTGTGATTTCCTACCTTCACTATATGTTTGCTTCTACCAATAAACTTTTTCATTTCATAATTTTTTTGGTTCTTCTGTTTTTTCTTTTTTGCCTAGAGAAATTTCTTTAGCATACATTGTATGCTTGGTTTGGTGGTGCTGAACTCTTTTAGCTTTTGCATGTCTGTAAAACTTATTATGTCTCCACCACATTTTAGAAGAGTCTTCTTGTGTAGAGTATTCTTGACTTTTGGTTTTCCCTTTTCATCACTTGAAATATGTCATGCCATTCCCTTCTGGTATACAGGTTTTCTGTTGAAAAACTAGCTGATAGCATTATGAAAATTTCTTTGATGTTATATTTTGCCTTTTCCCTTGTTGCTTCTGATATTCTCTCTTTATGTTCAATTTTTCATTTAATTTGCAATATGTATTTGTGAAATCTTTGGATTTATTCCTTATGGCACTTTCTGCTTTGCTTAGGAAAACTGACAGTTACCAGTCCTGTGGCCACTGCTGAGTTTTACAAATTTGCTGGCACATTGAGTGCAACACTTCAACAGAATCACCTTTTAGGACTTGAAATAGCTCAACTGGAATTCCATCAGCTCCACTAGCTTTGTTCGTAGTGATGCTTTCTAAGGCCCACTTGACTTTGCATTCCAGGATGTCTGGCTCTAGGTGAGTGATCACACCATTGTGGTTATCTGGGTCATGAAAATCTTTTTTGCAGTTCTTCTGTGTATTCTTGCCACCTCTTTTTAATATCTTCTGTTTCTGTTAGGTCCATACAATTTCTGTCCTTTATTGTGCCTATCTTCGCATGAAATGTTCCCTTGGTTTCTCTAATTTTCTTGAAGAGATCTCTAGTCTCCTTTTTTCCTTTGCCTTTAGTTCCTCTTTTTTTTTTCTCAGCTATTTGTAAGGCCTCCTCACACAACCATTTTGCCTTTTTGCATTTCTTATTCCTGGGGATGGTCTTGATCACTGCCTCCTGTATAATGTCAAGAACCTCCATCCATAGTTCTTCTGGCACTCTGTCTATTAGATCTAATCCCTTGAATCTGTTTGTCACTTCCACTGTATAATTTTAAGGGATTTGATTTAGATCATACCTGAATGGTCTAGTGGTTTTCTCTACTTTCTTCAATTTAAATCTGAATTTTGCAATAAGGAGTTCATGATCTGAGCCACAGACAACTCCTGGTCTTATTTTTGCTGACTGTATAGAGTTTCTCCTTCTTCAGCTGCAAAGAATATAATCAATCTGATTTCAGTATTGACCATATGGTGATGTCCATGAGTAGACATGGACATCTTTTGTGTTGTTGAAAGAGGGTGTTTGCTATGACCAGTGCATTCTCTTGGCAAAACTGTTAGCCTTTGCCCTGCTTCATGTAACTTGCCTCTTACTCCAGGTATCTCTTGACTTCCTACCATTGCAATCAGTCCCCTATGATGGAAAGGACCTCTTTTAATGGTATTAGTTCTAGAAGCTCTTGTAGATTAGTCAAAGCTATGGTTTTTCCAATAGTCAAGTGCAGATGTGGGAGTTGGACCATAAAGAAGGCTAAGTGATGAAGAATTGATGCTTTTGAACTATTGTGCTGGAGAAGACTCTTGAGGGTCCCTTGGACAGCAAGAAGGTCAAACCAGTCAATCCTAAAGGAAATAAAACCTCAATATTTATTGGAAGGACTGATGCTGAAGCTCCAGTATTTGGTCAATTTGAAATAATTCAGCTGGAATTTCATCACCTCCACTAGCTTTGTTCGTAGTGATGCTTCCTAAGACTCGTTTGACTTCACACTCCAGGATGTCTGGCTCTAGGTGAGTGATCACCATCATCATTATCCAAATCATTAAGATCTTTTAGTTCTTCTGTGTATTCTTACTGCCTCTTCTTAATACCTTCTCCTTCTGTTAGGTCCATACCATTTCTGTCCTTTATTGTTCCTATCTTTGAATGAAATGTTCCTTTGGTATCTCTAATTTTCTTAAAGCTTAAGCAAATATTTAAAAAGCTGCAGGTTTTTTTTTTTTTTTTGTAGATTCCTTAAAATTTTTATGGACATAATTTGTGATTAAAAAGCTTTACTTCATTTTCTATATATTTTTATTTATTTTTCTTGACTCATTTCACTGCTAGAATATTCAATATAATGCTAAGTGGAAGTGGAAGAGAATAATAAATTCTTACTCCAGATCTGCAGAATAAAGTTTAAAAAGGAATTCTGGAAAATTCACAAACATGTGGAAATTAAACATCAAGCTGTGTAACAACAAATAAACTAAAAAAAGAAATAGTAAATGGAAAATCAAAAATGTATTGAGATAAAGTAGGAAGCACAATGTACTGATAAAACAAAAAGAGTTCTAATAAATCATTTTAAAGCAGTAAATTTCTCAATTCTGAGGGCTACCCTGTTGGTTTGTGGTTAAGAATCTGCCTTGCAATGCAGGGGGTACAGATTTGGTCCCTGGTAAGGGTGCTAAGATCCCACATTCCACAGAGCAATTAAGCCCTCTTGCCACAGCTACTGAGCCTATGCACCACAACAAAAGATCCCACATGATGCAACAAAGATGCATGCCATAACTAAGATTCAACACAAGTAAATAAATAAAAATATTTTTAGAATATCACAAACAAAAAAAATACAACTCAGTAAACTAGAAAAAGATCAAACTACACAAAAAATTAGAAGAAAGGAAATTACAATGATTATAGTAGAAACAAACAAAATATATACAAGAAAGGCAAAAGAAAAGATCAACAGGTCAAGGAACTAGTTTTTTGAAAGGATAAAGAAATTTGATGAAAATGTAGCTAGATTAACTAAGAAAAAAAAAGAAAAGGGCTCAAATAAATAAAATATGAAATAAAAGAGATGACATTACAAATGATACCACAGGAATATAGGATCATATGAAATTACAGAAATATAGGATCATAATGTGAAAAATTATACACTGACAAATTAGATAAACTAAAAGAAAGGAACAACTTCATACACACATTCCACCTACCAAGACAGACCATTAAAACAGAAAATCTAAATTGTTCAATATCAAGTAAAGATATTTATCAATATCCTTTTGAATGTTGGATACCTTCAATATATACTGAAATTTTTGTCATCAAGTATTTCATAACAAAGGAAGGTTAATGAACAGATGGATACATGGGGGAATTCAAACAAATATTTAAAGAAAAATTAACCTCGGTTATTTTCAAGATTTTTCAAAAAATTAGGGAGGACCACTTTCATTTTATGGGCCAAGCACTAGATATCTCATCAAGAAAATTAGAGATACCAAGAGAACACTTCATGTAAAGATGGGCATAATATAGGACAGAAATGGTATGGACCTAACGGAAGTAGAAGAGATTAAGAAGAGGCAGAAAGAATATACAGAATAAATATACAAAAAAGGTTTTAATGATCTGGATACCAAGATGATGTGGTCACTCACCTAGACCCAGACATTCTGGAGTATGAATTCAAGTGGGCCTTAGAAAGCATACTGCAATCAAAACTAGTGGAGGTGATGGAATTTCAGCTGAGCTATTTCAAATTCTACAAGATGATGCTGTTAAAATGCTGCACTCAATATGTCAGTGAATTGGAAAATTCAGCATTGACCACAGCACTAGAAAAGGTCAGTTTTCATTTCAATCCTAAAGATGGACAATGCCAAAGAATGTTCCAACCTTGCTAGTGTGTGAAATGAGTGTACCATTCAATTACTAGCAAGGTAATGCTCAAAATCCTTCAAGCTTTGAAAGTACATGAACTGAGAAATTTGAGATGAGCAACCTGGATTTAGAAAATGCAGAGGAACCAGAGATTAAACTGCCAACATCCACTGGAATATGGGCTTGTCTGAGGGCTCAGATGGTAAAGAATCTGCCTGCCATGCAGGACACCTGGGTTTGATCCCCGGGTTGGAAAGACCCCCTGGAGGAGGGCATGGAAATCCACTCCAGTATAATTGCCTGGAGAATTTGCAAGGACAGAGTAGCCTGGCAGGCTACAGTCCATGGGGTTGCAAAGAGTTGGACACGACTGAGTGACTAACCACACATTGGATCGTAGAGAAAGATCACAGAAAAACATTTACTTCTGTTTCATTGACTACACTAAAGTCTTTGACTGTGTGGATCACAACAAACTGTGGAAAATTCTTAAAGAGATGGGAATACAGGACCGCCTTACCTACCTCCTGAGAAACTTGTATACAGGTCAAGAAGCAGCAGTTAGGACCAGACATGGAACAACAAACTGGTTCAAAATTGGGAAAGAAGTATATCAAGGCTGTATATCATCACCCTGATAATTTAACTTATATGCAGAGTACATCACGCAAAATGCTGGGCTAGATAAATTTCAAGCAGGAATGAAGATTGCCGGGAGAAATATCAAGAATCTCAAATATGCAGACGACACCTCTCTAATGGCAGAAATTTAAGAGGAACTAAAGAGTTCTTTCACCTCTTGATAAAGGTGAAAGAAAAGAATGAAAAAGCTGGCTTAAAACTCAACATTCAAAAAACTAAGATCATGGCATCTGGAAATCATGGAAACAATGACAGACTTTATTTTCTTGGGCTCCAAAATCACTATGGATGTTAACTGCAGTCATAAGATTAAAATATGCTTACTCATTGAAAGGAAAGCTATGACAAACCTAGACAGTGTATTAAAAAGCACAGATATCACTTTGCCAACAAAGGTCCATATAGTCAAAGCTATAGTTTTTCCAGTAGTCATGTATGGTTGTGAGATTTGGATCATAAAGAAAGCTGAGCAATCAAGAACTGATACTTTCAAATTGTGGTGTTGGAGAAGACTCTTGAGAGTCCCTTGGACAGCAAGGAAATTAGTTCAGTTCAGTTCAGTCGCTCAGTAGTGTCTGACTCTTTGCAACCCCGTGGACTGCAGCACACCAGGCTTCTCTGTCCATCACCAACTCCTGGAGCTTACTCAAACTCAAGTCCATGCTGTTAAAATGCTTCACTCAATATGTCAGTGAATTGGAAAATTCAGCATTGACCACAAGACTAGAAAAGATCAGTTTTCATTTCATTCCATCCAACCATTTCATCCTCTGTCACCCCCTTCTCCACCTGCCCTCAATCTTTCCCAGCATCAGGATCTTTTCAAATGAGTCAGTTCTTTGCATCAGGTGGCCAAAATATTGGAGTTTCAGTTTCAGCATCAGGCTTCCAATGAACATTCATGGACTGCAGCATGCTGGGATTCCCAGCATCAGGGTCTTTTCAAATGAATTAGCTCTTCGCATCAGATGATCAAAGTATTGGAGTTTCAGCTTCAGCATCAGTCCTGCTAATGAACACTCAGGACTGATCTCCTTTAGGATGGACTGGTTGGATCTCATTGCAGTCCAAGGGACTCTCAAGAGTCTTCTCCAACACCACAGTTCAAAAGCATCAATTCTTTGACGCTCAGCTTTCTTCATAGTCCAACTCTCACATCCATACATGACCTCTGGGAAAACCATAGCTTTGACTAGATGGACCTTTGTTGGCAAAGTAATGTCTCTGCTTTTTAATATGCTGTCTTGGTTGATCATAACTTTTCTCTCAAGGAGCAAGCGTCTTTTAATTCCGTGGCTGCAAGCAGATCAGACCAGTCAATTCTAAAGGAAATCAACCTTGAATATTTATTGGAAGGACTGATGCTAAAGTTGAAACTCCAGTTCTTTGGGGAGAGCTGCCTCATTGGAAAAGAGCTTGTTGCTGGGAAAGGTTGAAGGCAGGAGGAAAAGGGGATGACAGAGGATGAGATGGTTGGATGGCATCACCGACTCTCTGGATATGAGTTTGAGCAAACTCCAGGTGATGGTGAAGGACAGTGAAGCCTGGCCTGCTGTAGTTCAAAGGGTCGCAAAGAGCTGGACATGACTTAGCAACTGAGAAACAATATGTAGGAGTAGAAAAGTTTTTCTTCCTCCCTTCTAGGCTCTTTGGCTCGTCTAATAATTAAATTGACAAAACCATATTAACTTGAGAAAAATAAACAAGTTTTTTTTATATACATGAGCCCCATAAAATATAAGAATCCAAAGGGCAGCCAACAACACCTTAAAAATGAGTAAGGTCTGGGGATACCAGGTGATCTCCAGGGTTCACAGGAAGGCAGAGAAGATGTTTGGAAAACAAAGTTTCTTAGGTAAAAAGGTATTTCTGATCAATAGTTTTCTTCCTGGTACAAGTTCCACCTCCAATGTAAATTTAAGCAAATGAAAGAGTAGTACAGAGCTTTCCTGAATCTGTTTGATTTCCTTTAGCTCAAAATACTCCTCAGGTCAAAGTGGCATATTTTAGAGTGACAAATTCTGCTTCCCATCATATACATTATTTTTTATACTTTGAAACAGGAGGGAAGGGGCAGGGCACAACCTTTGAAAGAATAGCATAGCCCAAGGACACAACATAAACTGATTAGAATCAAATGGGTCCAAGATGGCAGACTAGTCAACTTCAAATAGACCTTGATCTTCAATGTGCCCTCACTGTAACACATCGGCAAGCTAAATGACACACCCAGAGGCACCATGACAGTTGCAAGACCATCAAAGACTAAAAAATGGGTGATGGTCCAGTTTCTGGAAATCTCTGCCCCTTCCCCAAAATAGTTGAAATAATCCTGTCACTCAATACCCTATGAAATTCAGTTTAGTTCCTATGAAATTACCCGGCCCTTAAAAGCTTAACACACCACATTTCAAGGTCAAACGTGCCCTCTGTGATGTCCTACACTCTGTCTGCAATTTAATAGTTTAAGACAACTTGTAAGCTTGCAAGTGAATAATATGAATAATATTTTAGGGTTATGTGAATAATAATTTAGGATTCAGGGAATATTTCTGTAGATAAGCCATGACATGTGTTTTGCTGATTTATAGATTGCTAGATATCTGCAGCAAGATGGTTTTATTAAGGATCAGTAAATAACTGCTGTTCAGTGTCTGCAACTATGGCAAGCCATGTGCAAGTTCCCAGACAGCAAAAGAAAGAATGCTTTTACAGTGGGCAAAAAATATGGGGAGTGCTATAGTAGACATAGTTCATGATATTTCTTTGGGTGAAACCTCTTCCAGGAAATAAGAGGAGTCTTTCTTCTTCTCGTTGGGTTCTGTTACTGTCTCAAGGCATGAGAATTCTGCCTTCTGATATCCTAACTCTATTTAATTGACTTTTCTGCTGCTGCTTCTTTTTTTTTTTTAAAGTTTTCCTTTTTACTTTAGTTCTGTTGTAGTTCAGTCAGGCAAAGACCACTAGGCAAGCACATGTAATCCTGCAAAGTCAGGTTTATCAAATTACTGCACGAATAGAGGCTACAAATGATAGGGTTTGTGTGGTATGTCATTGCACAAAGTAAAAAGGAAGAGTTATTATAGATTTGGGGAAAGGAAGAGGTTAACATGGAATTTAAATGAGGAGGGTTTTATAGACTTGTGCCTATAAAGCAAGTCTCCATGAAAGGGTCAACATCATGTCTAGACTGTAAACAGGGCTCAAACGTTATTTTGCTTGGAACTACAAAGTTACCTTACATGAGGAATTTTGTGTCCAGAAACTTATCTGAGCCTCTGAGTTTGTGCTGGAAAGTTAGATTGTCTGTCCTTATCAGAGTGAAGAAGGTACTTCCAGTAGGGTGGCATACTTCATTCTTACCTATATAATTTAAAACGGCAAAATCTTTGAAAACCTGATTTTTAAGAAGAAAATTTCTCAGTGAGAGATTCTAATCACCCAAAGAAGGAAATTTTTATAATACTTTATAAATACACCTACTTATTTATGAGTGAAATTGTTATATTTGCAGCTGGCCTTTTCTTTTCCAGATTTTTTAGTGTGATGAACAGCTAGGAAAATTTTTAATTTTCTTATTTTGAGTTCATTTTTAATTTCCTGTTACATTATGCTTTATATTATTTACTTTTTTAAGTTAAGGTGATTTATATAATTAAATTCTGCTTTATTTGTTTTAAAAAGTTTTTTTTCAGTTTTTTTTTTTTTTTTTTTTTACAAATTCTTTATTTGCATCTTCTAGGAGCTCTCAGTGAGACAAAGTACCCAGATTAACATATTAAAATCTAAGGAAATATTGTGATTCTAGGGCAAGTGATTTTATAATTTAGCTTTTTAAATTAAATGATTTTACAATTTAACTTTTTCAATCAAATGATTAAAAATAATCCCAAATCACCCATTTTATTTTTAATTGAAGTGTATTTGATTTATCATATTATGTTAGTTCCAGGTGTGCAGTGTCATGATTCAATATTTTTGCAGATTATACTTCTTACTTAGTGGCTCAGACGGTAAAGAATCTGCCTGCAGTGCAGGAGACCTGGGTTTAATCCCTGGGTCAGGAAGATCCCCTGAAGAAGAAAACGGCAAACCACTCCAGTGTTCTTGCTTGGAGAATCCCCTGTATAGAGGAGCATGGGGGGCTACAGCTCATGGGGTCACAAAGAGTCAGACTCGACTGAGCAGCTAACGCTACTACCCTACTCCATTATAAGTCGTTACAAGATAATGGCTATATTTTCCTGTTTTATTCAGTATATCCTTGCTGCTTGTCTATTTAATACATTGGAGTTTGTGTCCATTAATCCTATACCCTTAATTTGTCCCTCCCCTCTTTTTCTCACCTTTGGTAACCACAGTTTTATTTTTCAATATGTGAGTCTTTCTGATTACATAGCAAGACTGTTTGCTCAGTGGCATTCAACTCCTTGTGGCCCCATGGACTGTAGCCTGCCAGGCTCCTCTGTCCATGGCAAGAATACTAAAGTGGGTTGCCATTTGCTTCTCCAGGGGATCTTCTCAACCCAATGATCAAATCCACGTTTCTCATGTCTCCCCCATTGGCAGACAGATTCTTTACCCCTAGGACCACCTGTTTACGTATACATTCATTTGTATTATCTTTTAGATTCCACATATGAGTGATACCACCCCATCTGTTTAGAAAGATCTAACAGAAGATTATGTCTTCTTAAGTTAACCATAAGTACCCAAGAGAATTTACATGTTACCTTTCCCCAGAAGGTTCATGACCACTTAAGAACTTACTTAATAGCAAGTTGTTTTTAGTATGGAACTCATTAGGAGGAAGAGTGAGATGGAGAAAATGTAAAACACTAAAGGACAGTTAAATGTAACTAAGACACTACAGAATTAGAAAGAAATAGAAAAGGAAATATAAGAATTTCAACTGAGAACAAGTTTAAAGGACTATGGGAAATTAAGTTAATCGAAAGTAATGACTATTAAAAGAAAAAAGTGTACAATAAAATAAGATTTTTTAAAAATAGAGGGGAATAGAGAGACCAGCTAAAATTAAATACAATATTTTTAAATAAGACAAAATTGTGTAATAAAAAACACAGAAAATATAAACTTGAAGGACAATTTATGGCAGAAAGAATTGGAACTGGGTAAGTAAACAAGGTTGTTCTGTATTCATTATGCTTCAGTCAATTTATTGCCACAAATTTTTGCTTTGTAATATACCCTTTATAGCATTTAATAAATACCTCAAATCTCCTATGGTTCAGAAACAACTTAAGTGTATTTTTGTTAAAATATTACATGCTTGTAGAAGAAAAGTCTTATGTACGTAAAGTCACTTTCCAAATGTAAAAAATTAAAATTACTTTTTAAATCAGTTAGTAAATTGTTAATAATTTAATATTTTCCTGATAAAAGATCCAACTGAAAAAAAAAGATCCAACTGTTATTTAATTTTGAATAATAAATAGGTTATTTAAAGCCATTAAATAAAAATATTAATATCTCTAATTTTTTAAAAACTCTGAAGTCATCTGCATAAAGTCCCAAGTAGGTCATCTTAGAATTAATAGTAAAATTACTCAAATATAGAGCAATACATACTAGATTTTAAAATGTAGGGCGTGATCATCACATACTTTAAGAAAATATTACTAATTTATTGTGTCTGACCAATTCAGCAATATAACTGAAAGTAAAACTTGAAAATGCCATTTCATAACATGGTAATAGGTATTCTATGTATGTTTTAATTTTCAGTTATCAAATTAATTGTTAAATTTGGAAAATGATAAATATAATTATTTTGTTTACATTATTTTTACATTTTTCACTTCAGTTCAGTTTAGTCATTCAATCGTGTCTGACTCTTTGTGACACCATGGACTGCAGTGTGCCAGGCTTCCCTGTCCATCACCAACTCCAGGAGCTTGCTCAAACTCATGTTCATTGAGTTGGTGAAAAAACCATAACTTATACTAATAGATTTTATTTTATTTTATTTTTTACTAATAGATTTTAGAAACAGCTTTGATCTATTTCCAGTTTACATATCCAGTAGTTATTCCTATCTGAATATGAATTAAAATAGCATTCTTTTGCATTTTTCAATCAAATGTCTATTTTTTAAAATGTCTTTGAAAGCAGCAGGTCCAAAGTGCTGTGGCTCTGGGACTGAACCTGTAGAACTGATAATCACAGCACCTCTGTAGACACCTTCTCTAGCTTCTGTGTGTTTCAGTTTTCTCATCTGTAAAACTAGTAATATAACAATAAAACAAAATAATAGTATTTACAAAGATCACATTAGACAGTTGGCTGAAAGTGAAAGTTGTGTCCAACTCTTTGCTACCCCATGGGCTATACAGTCCTTGGAATTCTCCAGGGCAGAATACTGGAGTGGGTAGCCTTTCCCTTCTCCAGGGGATCATTCCAACCCAGAGATCGAACCCAGGTCTCCCGCATTGCGGGTGGATTCTTAAACAGCTGAGCCACAAGGGAAGCCCAAGAACACTGGAATGGGTAGTCTGTCCCTCCTCCAGGGGATCTTCCCAACCCAGGAATCAAACCTGGGTCTCCTGCATTGCAGGCAGATTCTTTACCAACTGAGCTATGAGGGAAGCCCAGACAGTTGGCTAGTGACTGTCAAATAACCATTCACTGTGTGTTAGCTACTATTAACTATTATTATGAGTTTATGGTTACCTGGTGAGTCCTTGACTATTTTTTAAAGAAAAACAGCTGAATAATACCAAAGACATCCATAGGTACTTTGAACTAGAAAATATTGTTAACTCTGTTAGTTGGCTGCAAGTGATACAGATGTTGGAACATATTACTTCAAGAAATTTGTGAAAACAATTATTTAGCATTTATTGTTCATGAACATCTCATTGTACTCTTTATTTCTCTGTCTAACCCCTGATTGTCTAAGCTAAGATATATTTTTCTTTACTAGGATAATTAAATAAGTAATAAACTAGGGCCATTACTACTCAACCAAGCAAACCTTGGGAAAGTCATGTCATCTCCCTGATCTTTACTTTATTTACAAAATTAAAAGGAAACTAGTTCCTTCCTCAATGGAGTAGGATCCCCAAGCAGCAGTGATACTTTCTGGAAATTTCTGTGAAATGCAAAAATCACAGCCCCCACCACAGGTGACTGATTTGGAATCGATGTTTTGACATCCTCCTCAAGTGATTGATGTGCCCATTTGAACTTAAGATCACTGCTATAAATGACATTGAAGTCCCTTTCTGCCTTGTTTACACATATAATAAATCTGCTGAGATTTATGAAACAGATGACACTTATTATTGGAGTGTGAGACTGTAAGACTGGATACTTGAGGACAGGGAGAGAAAACATTCCTTCACAGAGACTTCGCAGAGACTGAAGACGCCAAAGTTCACTTTGTGCAATTAACTGCCACTCAGGTGTAGGTTCTAGTGACCTGAATGTTTGACAGTTATAGCTTTCCAATTGATCTTCTAATTTATAAGCTCCATCTTCAAACAAAGTATTTAAAAATAAGTTACAAGTATAGAAAAAGAAAAAATAAAACCTAATTTCAAAATGATTGTCTGCTTTTCAGCTTGTTCATTCACTTCCAAATAAGTGTAGCAGAGGACAGAGGAGTCTGTCATGCTACATTCTCTGAGGTTGCAGAGTTGGACATGACGTGGCAACTGAATAGTAATCCTAGATGCAGGAAGAAATTGCCTTAAGTGCATTGTTTAATATGGAATTTTTTGGATGTGAATAATGTAACAAATTTAAACATGAAATGATTAAGATTGGAGAAGACAATAATTTGTAACTATTTTCAAAATTCTTACGGTTTGTATATGGACATTATTTTTGAGTTCAGAGCATATATATTAAAAGATTAATTCAGAAACTATAACTATCAGATATGAAAGTGTCTAGAACCTACATTTGAGAGGCCTATTTCGCAACAAAGATAAAGAACATGATTTCATTTAAGGACTGTGCAGAAAGAGTGTAGTAACGAAGTATTGAACTGAGTCTGCATGAAGTGCTCAGCCCTTTGTGTGTTTAGATGTAATCTGTGAACCAGTCATCTATGCCCTGGTTAGAACAGGAATGATTGAAGCAGCAGGACTGGATTTGAATCTTGAATCTGAAGTGCAACCATAGATGAAATCTTAGCAAAATTCCTAAAATTATTTGCACTGTCTGTTAATTTGTTATTATAGCACAACTCTCTACTTAATTAAATTAACCTATACTAAAATCACTGCAGATGGTGATTTCAGCCATGAAATTAAAAGATGCTTACTCCTTGGAAGGAAAGTTATGACCAACCTATATAGCATATTAAAAAGCAGAGACATTACTTTGCCAACAAAGGTCCATCTAGTCAAAGCTATGGTTTTCCCAGAGGTCATGTATGGATGTGAGAATTGGACTGTGAAGAAAGCTGAGCACTGAAGAATTGATGCTTTTGAACTGTGGTGTTGGAGAAGACTCTTGAGAGTCCCTTGGACTGCAGGGAGATCCAACCAGTCCATCCTAAAGGAGATCAGTTCTGGGTGTTCATTGGAAGGACTGATGCTGAAGTTGAAACTCCAATACTTTGGCCGCCTCATATGAAGAGTTGACTCATTGGAAAAGACCCTGATGCTGGGAGGGATTGAGGGCAGGAGGAGAAGGGGAAGACAGAGGATGAGATGGCTGGATAGCATCACCGACTCGATGGGCATGGATTTGGGTAAACTCCAGGAGTTGGTGATGGACAGGGAGGCCTGGCATGCTGCGATTCATGGGGTCGCAAAGAGTCGGACACGACTGAGCCACTGAACTGACTGACTGACTGACTGACTGAATCATGCGTAGCTCCAAGCACAGAGCAGGTACTCAACAGATGTTAGCTTGTCAGTATGCATTCAAGTACTGAAGCACTCTCATGAATGCATTTCTTTTTATTTTTCTAGAACTGCGTGATTGAGTCAAAGACCTTGGTGTGGGGGTCCGTGTTTTTCTATGAACACAGACAATGAAACTCTCCCCCAGGACTTTCTCCTACTGGGCTTTCCTGGGTCCCAGATCCTTCAGCTCTCTCTTTTCATGCTCTTTTTGGTTATGTACATCCTCACAGTTGGTGGTAACATGGCTATATTGATATTGGTGAGTACCTCCCACCAGCTACACACCCCCATGTACTTCTTTCTGAGCAATCTCTCTTTCCTGGAGATTTGGTATACCACAGCTGCAGTCCCCAAAGCCTTGGCCATTCTACTGGGGAGAAGCCAAAGCATATCATTTACCAGCTGTCTTTTGCAGATGTACCTTGTTTTCTCATTGGGCTGCACAGAGTACTTCCTCCTGGCAGCCATGGCTTATGACCGTTATTTGGCCATCTGCTATCCTCTACACTATGGGACTATCATGGACAGCTTCCTCTCAATGCAGCTGGCTCTGGGCTCCTGGGTCTGTGGTTTCCTGGCCATTGCAGTTCCCACAGCCCTCATCAGCAGCCTGACCTTCTGTGGGCCCCACACTATCAACCACTTCTTTTGTGACATCGCACCTTGGATTGCCCTGGCCTGTACCAGCACACGGCTGGTGGAACTTGTAAGCTTTGTGATTGCTTTTGTGGTCATCCTAAGTTCTTGCCTTATCACCCTTGTCTCCTATGTCTACATCATCAGCACCATCTTCAGGATTCCCTCAGCCCAGGGCAGAAGCAAAGCCTTCTCCACGTGCTCCTCGCATCTTACAGTGGTGCTCATCTGGTATGGCTCTACAATCTTCCTTCATGTTCGCACCTCCATTAAAGAGGCTTTGAATCTGACCAAAGCTGTTCATGTCTTGAACACCGTGGTAACTCCAGTTCTTAATCCTTTCATCTACACTCTCCGTAACAAGGAAGTAAGAGAAACTCTGCTAAAGAAATGTAAGGGAAAATAAACTGCTTCCAACAAAACAGACCTCTGTCAATTTTCTCCATATCTGTTCAGGGGTTCCAAGTGAGAATATGAAGAAAAAGGCAAATCTTTCTTGATGTAAGGAGAGGGGGGGAGAAAAAACAGAAAAAAAAAATCAACCAAAACAAATTTAAAAACTTGTATATACTTGTGCTACTTTCTCATATATGATAGGAATGGAAGTTCTTGGTATAAGCAGACTGGACATTTTTTAAGAAAAAAATCTTCATATACTGAATTAGGTTTATCCTTGGATTTCATTTATAAAATGAGGTGTAATAGTCAATGAGAAAGGTGTTTTATTAAATAAACTTTAAATTCTTTTCCCTTTAAAAATAGCTTTGATGAAATATGTGAAAAGTGAAAACTTTTAAAACATATGTTTGTGAAATAGGAAAAGGTTAAATAAATAGAAGGATATATTGAAATCATAGTGTGCAATTATTTCAACACACTATTTTTTGGATAAAATATAGTAAAATATGTACATATAAAAGTTGATAATTATAATGTGAGACCTTTGTTTAACAAGGATAGTGAACAAAAACATTCTAATAAGCAAGTGATGTTAAAAGTTAAAGGTCAAACAAAACTGCAGGAGGGCTTGGAAAAGCAATAAATGTTTCTTACATAGCAAAATGCTAGTCTTGAAAAGGAAAATGCTAATGGATTCTGTTAGTTAGATACACAAGGCTTCAAGGGAAAATGACTATAGAAAAAATGATTATAATAGTTATTTGATTTTCCTTCAAATGACTCCAAGATATTTGTTTTCAACCATTAACACGAATGAAACATTAAGTTTCAAAAGGTATGTCTATGTTGAAAATTTACTTCTTAAATCACTGTAATTCAACAACGTACACCTGATCTGCTGCCATTATTTATTTACTGTGAGCATTAATTTCAAATCCATGAAATCCCTAAACTCTAAAAACTCACAAAGGATCACAAGAAAAATTTTGGAGGTGATGAGTATGTGAAGTACCTTGGTGTGCATTGGCAGGTGGAATCTTTACCACTGAATCACTTGGGAAGTCTAATGATGTCCTGGGTGTGTGCATACATCCAAGCTAATCAGTATGTATATAGTAAATGTACATCTTTTTGTAAATCAATTGTACTTCCATAGGAGTTCCCAGGTGGTGATAGTGGTAGAGTTGCGGGTAAGGTGGTAGAGTCACAGGTTTGATCCCTGGGTTGGGAAGATCCCTTGGAGGACGGCATGGCAATCCACTCCAGTATTCTTGCCTGGAGAATCCCATGGACAGAGGAGCCTTTCGGGCTATAGTCCATAGTCAGACATGACTGAATAGACTTAGCAAGCAATCATGCAGAGCTAAAAAAAAAATAAATAAATTTCTAATCCTAGTTTTTGAGGATTTCCAAAAATCAAAATTTCTAATAAGAGTCAAATTGCTATTTTCTGAGACAAATAGCATTCCTGCTTTGATGCGTGTGCCCCAACTTTAAAAAAAAAATAGCAGTTGGTATAGTCAATTGTAGTGAAAGTTATCTTCAACATCTCACTCTTTTCTGGTGCACACCTCATTATATCAAAACAAAGGAAATAGTGTTCAGCTTTTAATGTGGATAAATGAATGAGTCGGTTTAGCACGATATTGCATACAAGATTTAATGTTACGTGAAGAAAATAAGAATGAACAGGGTAACTTGGGTATTCCTCCTATGTTGATTTAAAAACAGCTTAAGTATTATTTGCATGATATATTATCAAGCAATTATACCTCATTTCTGGATATTTGATTTAGTTTTCCTTTTCAAATCAATAATTTATAAAAATTCAATTAAAGAAAAAATATATTGCTATTCAGAATTATCCCATGGTGGTAAATTATTGGAAGTATTAAATCACTGCTAAAGATTTTTTGAGTCTTTCAATTTATTTTGACAAACTTCTTTTTAATAAAGATAGTATTAATGGATATAACTTCAAGTTTGAGAAGTCTGTTTCACAGCACTCTAATTTATTGAAAAATAATTTTGGGGTTTCTGTTTTTAATTAAAAAAATCCTTCATCTATAAAAATTTTTACCATCATTAATTAAAAAAAATTTTATCTGTAGGGGTTTAGATCAAGCCTCCCTAAGACGTACCACTAAGGCATGTGCATTATTTTGAGCTAAAGTCAATGAAGACCCTGTGGGATAAAGAGAAATTACTGTCCCTTTCTTAATTACTTAGAAGAATTTAATTTGGAAACTTTTCCAAGAAAAAGAATTATTATCAGAGATAAATTTTATCTAAATGTTTCCATCTATTATTGTTTGTTGTTTAGTTGCTCAGCAGTGTCCGACTCTCTTGTGACCCCATGGACTATAGCCCACTAGGCTCCTCTGTCCATGGAATTCTCCAGGCAAGAATACTGGAGTGAGTTGCCATGCCCTTCTCCAGGGAATCTTCCCGACCCAGGGATTGAACCTGCATCTCCTGAAAGTCTCCTGCATTGTAGGCAGATTCTTTCTCTCTGAGCGCCCAGGTTCCACCTATATAGCAGGGCAAATATTTAATTATCAGACTACTGTTTTTCTGTTTATTGATCTATGAATGACCCTCTTGTACTTGAAAACCTGAAGGCCCCCCCCCCCCAAAAAAGAAAGAAAACCTGAAGGCCCAGTTTCATTTCTTAGCTCAAGATAGAATGTAAACCTTATTTTACCTTTCTGTTTTTGAATCTCTCATGTATATAGGCTCTCTGAAAACTTCATGTATGTGGAGTTCCCATACATATGAATTAGTATTTGCTTTTCACTTGTTTATCTGCCTCATGTTAATTTAATTCTTAAACCAGCCAGAAGAATTTAGAAACTTCTTTTTCCTCAACATTTGGCTTAAGTCAGCAGAATAAACTTCCCTGGGCTTGTATGCAGCTGATAGATCCTGGGACATTTGAGAAGTGCTGGCAGAAGACAAAGGTCTTTGTCACATTAGTTCTTAGGATGTCTATCTGCTTCAGGGTCTATTGGAAGAAAGAGTGGCAAGCCTTCCCCGCCCCCCATTCTAAATTTGGAATAGCAGGAGAAAATGTTGTGGAGCTATTTTCTTGAGTTTAGCAATTCTAGTAAATTTGGTAGAATATGCTTGACTTTATTGATTTATTTCTTCCTAGATATGATCACTACTTTTCTTTGTCTTTGGATTTTGTGCTGTTTGTCATAAGAAGGAAAGACTATAGTGTATGAATACCCTATAAGCCTGATGTTCAAGTCACTATGAGAAACTGGTGAATTTCAGATGTTTTTATTACATCTTCTTTTATGTCCTATAAGTTTGGATTTTGGGCCAATGAGAGTATTCCCTGTGGTATCCACTACCCACTACCATAAAATGCACCTACTAGAATGTTTGACCTGGTGGCTGGTCAAATGAACTGGGGTTCCAAGAAGCTTCATCCAACCATACAAGATTTCAGAGGCACCTATCAGGGATCCTAATCTATAGGTGACTTTGTGCTCACAAACTTTTTATTTATTTTTATTTTTTTAATTTATTTATTTCAATTTGAGGTTAATTACTTTACAATATTGTAGTGGTTTTTGCCATACATTGACATGAATCGGCCATGGGTTTACATGTGTTCCCCATCCTGAACCCCCCTCCCACCTCCCTCCCCACCCTACCCCTCTGGGGCATCCCAGTGCACCAGCCCAGAGCATCCTGTCTCATGTATTGAACCTGCACTGATGATCTGTTTCACATGTGATAATATACTTGTTTCAATGCTGTTCTCTCAGAGCACCCCACCCTCACCCTCTCCCATAGAGTCCAAAAGTCTGTTCTTTACATCTGTGTCTCTTTTGCTGTCTTGCATATAGGGTTATCATTACCATATTTCTAAATTCCATATATATGTGTTAGTATACTGTATTGGTGTTTTTCTTACTGGCTTACTTCACTCTCTATAATAGGCTCCAGTTTGACCCACCTCATTAAAACTGATTCAAATGTATTCTTTTTAGTGGCTGAGTAATATTCCACTATGTTATGTACCACAACTTTCTTATCCATTTGTCTGCGGATGGGCATCTAGGTTCCTTCCATGTCCCGGCTATTATAAACAGTGCTGCGATGAACATTGGGGTACACGTGTCTCTTTCAATTGCAGTTTCCTCAGTGTGTATGCCCAGCAGTGGGATTGCTGGGTCATATGGCAGTTCTATTTCCAGTTTTTTAGGAATCTCCACACTGTTCTCCATAGTGGCTGTACTAGTTTGCATTCCCACCAACAGTGTAAGAGGGTTCCCTTTTCTCCACACCCTCTCTAGCATTTATTGTTTGTAGATTTTTGGATAGCAGTCATTCTGACCGGTGTGAGATGGTACCTCATTGTGGTTTTGATTTGCATTTCTCTGATAATGAGTGATGTTGAGCATCTTTTGCTCACAAACTTTAAAAAAAAAATTCTTTCTGTGTAAAAAAGAGCCCTTCCTGGTGGCTCAGATGGTAAAAAATCTGCCTGCAATGCTGGAGATCTGGGTAACAAAGTCTTAGATTCTTGGACTTTGGGAGTGAAATCACTGGATCCTGGGGACTGCATTATCTGTCTCCTCTCCAGGAATGCCCCTTGCATCCATTTTATTTTATTTTATTTTATTTTATTATTATTTTTTTTTCCAGTGGGTTTTGTCATACATTGATATGAATCAGCCATGGATTTACATGTATTCCCAATCCCGATCCCCCCTCCCACCTCCCTCTCCACCCGATTCCTCTGGGTCTTCCCAGTGCACCAGGCTGGAGCACTTGTCTCATGCATCCCACCTGGGCTGGTGATCTGTTTCACCATAGATAATATACATGCTGTTCTTTTGAAACATCCCACCCTCACATTCTCCCACAAAGTTCAAAAGTCTGTTCTGTATTTCTGTGTCTCTTTTTCTGTTTTCCATATAGGGTTATCGTTATCACCTTTCTAAATTCCATATATATGTGTTAGTATGCTGTAATGTTCTTTATCTTTCTGGCTTACTTCACTCTGTATAATGGGCTCCAGTTTCATCCATCTCATTAGGACTGATTCAAATGAATTCTTTTTGACGGCTGAGTAAAATTCCATGGTGTATATGTACCACAGCTTCCTTATCCACTCATCTGCTGATGGACATCTAGGTTGCTTCCATGTCCTGGCTATTATAAACAGTGCTGTGATGAACATTGGGGTGCACGTGTCTCTTTCAGATCTGGTTTCCTCAGTGTGCATGCCCAGAAGTGGGATTGCTGGGTCATATGGCAGTTCTATTTCCAGTTTTTTAAGAAATCTCCACACTGTTTTCCATAGCGGCTGTACTAGTTTGCATTCCCACCAACAGTGTAAGAGGGTTCCCTTTTCTCCACACCCTCTCCAGCATTTATTGCTTGTAGACTTTTGGATAGCAGCCATCCTGACTGGCGTGTAATGGTACCTCATTGTGGTTTTGATTTGCATTTCTCTAATAATGAGTGATGTTGAGCATCTTTTCATGTGTTTGTTAACCATCTGTATGTCTTCTTTGGAGAAATGTCTGTTTAGTTCTTTGGCCCATTTTTTGATTGGGTCATTAATTTTTCTGGAATTGAGCTGCAGGAGTTGCTTGTATATTTTTGAGATTAATCCTTTGTCCGTTTCTTCATTTGCTATTATTTTCTCCCAATCTGAGGGCTGTCTTTTCACCTTACTTATAGTTTCCTTTGTAGTGCAAAAGCTTTTAAGTTTCATTAGGTCCCATTTGTTTAGTTTTGCTTTTATTTCCAATATTCTGGGAGGTGGGTCATAGAGGATCTTGCTGTGATTTATGTCGGAGAGTGTTTTGCCTATGTTCTCCTCTAGGAGTTTTATAGTTTCTGGTCTTACATTTAGATCTTTAATCCATTTTGAGTTTATTTTTGTGTATGGTGTTAGAAAGTGTTCTAGTTTCATTCTTTTACAAGTGGTTGACCAGTTTTCCCAGCACCACTTGTTAAAGAGGTTGTCTTTTGTCCATTGTATATCCTTGCCTCCTTTGTCAAAGATAAGGTGTCCATAGGTTCGTGGATTTATCTCTGGGCTTTCTATTCTGTTCCATTGATCTATATTTCTGTCTTTGTGCCAGTACCACACTGTCTTGATGACTGTGGCTTTGTAGTAGAGTCTGAAGTCAGGCAGGTTGATTCCTCCAGTTCCATTCTTCTTTCTCAAGATTATTTTGGCTATTCGAGGTTTTTTGTATTTCCATACAAATTGTGAAATTATTTGTTCTAGTTCTGTGAAAAATACCATTGGTAGCTTGATAGGGATTGCATTGAATCTATAGATTGCTTTGGGTAGAATAGCCATTTTGACAATATTGATTCTTCCAATCCATGAACACGGTATATTTCTCCATCTGTTTGTGTCCTCTTTGATTTCTTTCATCAGTGTTTTATAGTTTTTTATGTATAGGTCCTTTGTTTCTTTAGGTAGATATACTCCTAAGTATTTATTCTTTTTGTTTCAATGGTGAATGGTATTGTTTCCTTAATTTCTCTTTCTGTTTTTTCATTGTTAGTATATAGGAATGCAAGGGATTTCTGTGTGTTAATTTTATATCCTGCAACTTTACTATATTCATTGATTAGCTCTAGTAATTTTCTGGTAGAGTCTTTAGGGTTTTCTATATAGAGGATCATGTCATCTGCAAACAGTGAGAGTTTTACTTCTTCTTTTCCTATCTGGATTCCTTTTACTTCTTTTTCTGCTCTGATTGCTGTGGCCAAAACTTCCAACACTATGTTGAACAGTAGTGGTGAGAGTGGGCACCCTTGTCTTGTTCCTGATTTCAGGGGAAATGCTTTCAATTTTTCACCATTGAGGGTGATGCTTGCTGTGGGTTTGTCATATATAGCTTTTATTATGTTGAGGTATGTTCCTTCTATTCCTGATTTTTGGAGAGTTTTAATCATAAATGAGTGTTGAATTTTGTCAAAGGCTTTCTCTGCATCTATTGAGATAATCATATGGTTTTTATCTTTCAATTTGTTAATGTGGTGTATTACATTGATTGATTTGCGGATATTGAAGAATCCTTGCATTCCTGGGATAAAGCCCACTTGGTCGTGGTGTATGATTTTTTTAATATGTTGTTGGATTCTGTTTGCTAGAATTTTGTTAAGGATTTTTGCATCTATGTTCATCAGTGATATTGGCCTGTAGTTTTCTTTTTTTGTGGCATCTTTGTCAGGTTTTGGAATTAGGGTGATGGTGGCCTCATAGAATGAGTTTGGAAGTTTACCTTCTTCTGCAATTTTCTGGAAGAGTTTGAGTAAGGTAGGTGTTAGCTCTTCTCTAAATTTTTGGTAGAATTCAGCTGTGAAGCCATCTGGTCCTGGGCTTTTGTTTGCTGGAAGATTTTTGATTACAGTTTCGATTTCCTTGCCTGTGATGGGTCTGTTAAGATCTTCTATTTCTTCCTGGTTCAGTTTTGGAAAGTTATACTTTTCTAAGAATTTGTCCATTTCATCCAAGTTGTCCATTTTATTGGCATAGAGCTGCTGGTAGTAGTCTCTTATGATCCTTTGTATTTCAGTGTTGTCTCTTGTGATCTCTCCATTTTCATTTCTAATTTTGTTAATTTGGTTTTTCTCTCTTTGTTTCTTAATGAGTCTTGCTAATGGTTTGTCAATTTTGTTTATTTTTTCAAAAAACCAGCTTTTAGCTTTGTTGATTTTTGCTATGGTCTCTTTAGTTTCTTTTGCATTTATTTCTGCCCTGATTTTTAAGATTTCTTTCCTTCTGCTAACCCTGGGGTTCTTCATTTCTTCCTTCTCTAATTGCTTTAGGTGTAGAGTTAGGTTATTTATTTGGTTTTTTTCTTGCTTCTTGATGTAAGCCTGTAATGCTATGAACCTTCCCCTTAGCACTGCTTTTACAGTGTCCCATAGGTTTTGGGTTGTTGTGTTTTCATTTTCATTCATTCCTATACATATTTTGATTTCTTTTTTGATTTCTTCTATGATTTGTTGGTTATTCAGAAGCGTGTTATTTAGCCTCCATATGTTTGAATTTTTAACAATTTTTTTCCTGTAATTGAGATCTAATCTTACTGCACTGTGGTCAGAAAAGATGACTGGAATGATTTCAATTTTTTTGAATTTTCCAAGACCAGATTTATGGCCCAGGATGTGATCTATTCTGGAGAAGGTTCCGTGTGCACTTGAGAAAAAGGTGAAGTTGATTGTTTTGGGGTGAAATGTCCTATAGATATCAATTAGGTCTAGCTGGTCCATTGTGTCATTTAAGGTTTGTGTTTCCTTGTTAATTTTCTGTTTAGTTGATCTATCCATAGTTTGAGTGGGGTATTAAAGTCTCCCACTATTATTGTGTTACTATTAATTTCCTCTTTCATACTCGTTAGCGTTTGCCGTACATATTGCGGTGCTCCTATGTTGGGTGCATATATATTTATAATTGTTATATCTTCTTCTTTGATTGATCCTTTGATCATTATGTAGTGTCCTTCTTTGTCTCTTTTCACATCCTTTATTTGAAAGTCTATTTTATCTGATATGAGTATTGCGACTCCTGCTTTCTTTTGGTCTCCGTTTGCATGAAATATTTTTTTCCAGCCCTTCACTTTTAGTCTGTATGTGTCTCTTGTTTTGAGGTGGGTCTCTTGTAGACAGCATATATAGGGGTCTTGTTTTTGTATCCATTCAGCCAATCTTTGTCTTTTGGTTGGGGCATTCAACCCATTTACATTTAGGGTAATTATTGATAGGTGTGGTCCCGTTGCCATTTACTTTGTTGTTTTGGGTTCACGTTTATACAACCTTTCTGTATTTCCTGTCTAGAGAAGATCCTTTAGCATTTGTTGAAGAGCTGGTTTGGTGGTGCTGAATTCTCTCAGCTTTTGCTTATCTGTAAAGCTTTTGAATTCTCCTTCATATCTGAATGAGATCCTTGCTGGATACAGTAATCTAGGTTGTAGGTTATTCTCTTTCATTACTTTCAGTACATCCTGCCATTCCCTTCTGGCCTGGAGGGTTTCTATTGATAGATCAGCTGTTATCCTTATGGGAATCCCTTTGTGTGTTATTTGTTGTTTTTCCCTTGCTGCTTTTAATATTTGTTCTTTGTGTTTGATCTTTGTTAATTTGATTAATATGTATCTTGGGGTGTTTCGCCTTGGGTTTATCCTATTTGGGACTCTCTGGGCTTCTTGGATTTGGGTGGCTATTTCCTTCCCCATTTTAGGGAAGTTTTCAGCTATTATCTCCTCGAGTATTTTCTCATGGCCTTTCTTTTTGTCTTCTTCTTCTGGAACTCCTATGATTCGAATGTTGGGGCGTTTCACAGTGTCCCAGAGGTCCCTGAGATTGTCCTCATTTCTTTTGATCCTTTTTTCTTTTTTCCTCTCTGCTTCGTTTATTTCCACCATTTTATCTTCTACCTCACTTATCCTATCTTCTGCCTCCGTTATTCTACTCTTGGTTCCCTCCAAAGTCTTTTTGATCTCGTTCATTGCATTATTCATTTTTAATTGACTCTTTTTTATTTCTTCTAGGTCTTTATTAAACAGTTCTTGAATCTTTTCAATCTTTGTTTCCAGGCTATTTATCTGTAACTCCATTTTGTTTTCAAGATTTTGGATCATTTTTATTATCATTATTCTAAATTCTTTTTCAGGTAGATTCCCTATCTCCTCCTCTTTTGTTTGACTTGGTGGGCATTTTTCATGTTCCTTTAACTGTTGGGTATTTCTTTGCCTTTTCATCTTGTTTAGATTGCTGTATCTGGAGTGGGCTTTCTGTATTCTGGAGGTCTGTGGTTCCTTTTTATTGTGGAGGATTAACCCAGTGGGTGGGGTTAGACGATTGGCTTGTCAAGATTTCCTGGTTAGGGGAGCTTGCGTCAGTGTTCTGGTGCGTGGAACTTGATTTCTTTTCTTTGGAGAGCAATGGAGTGCCCAGTAATGAGTTTCGAGATGGGTCTATGTGTTAGGTGTGTCCTTGGGCAGCCTGTATGTTGATGTTCAGGGCTATGTTCCTGCATTGCTGGAGAATTTGCGTGGTATGTCTTGCTCTAAAACTTATTGGCTCTTGGGTGGTGGTTGGTTTCAGTGTAGGTATGGAGGCTTTTGGACGGTCACTTATTGCTTAAAGTTCCATGTAGTCAGGAGTTTTCTGGTGTTCTCAGGTTTTGGGCTTAAGTCTCCTGCCTCTGGATTTCAGTTTTCTTCTTCCTGTAGTCTCAGGACTTCTCCAACTATACAGCCCTGATAATAAAACTTCTAGGTTAATGGCTAAAAGATTCTCCCCCGTTAGGGACACCCAGAGAGGTTCACAGAGTTACATGAAGAAGAGGAGAGGGAGGAGGGAGATAGAGATGAACAGGAGGAGAAAAAGGGGGACTCAAGAGGAGAGAGACAGATCTACGCAGCTGTCTGTTCCCAGAGTGTTCTCCATAGCCCAGTCACCTACAAGGATTCACAGAATTGGATTGGGAAGAGAAGGGGAAAGGAGGAAATAGAGGTGTTCTGAGGTAGAAAACAGAGAGTCAAGATTGGGAGAGAATAATCTTCGGTTTAAAAATAGGGCTTCTCTTCTTTTTTTTTTTTTTTGTAAGGTTATAGTGTATTGAAAATGAAAATTAAGGAGTAGTAGAGGAGTACTAGAGGACTTTAAAAGAAATAAGAGAAAAAGAAAAATAGAAAATAGAAGAGAAAAAGGAAAGAAAAAAAAAGAAAAAAAAGAAAGAAAAAGAAAAAAAAGAAAAAAAAAAAAAAGAAGAAAATAATTTTTTTTTTCCCCCTAATTAAAAAATCGTAAAAGTCTCCTTTCGAAGACAATGGGCTGCTTTTCTGGGCGCCTGATGACCTCAGCTAGCGATCCGAAGTTGTTTTGCGAAGTTTGCTCTGCGTTCAGTTATTCTTTTGATGAATTTGTAGGAGAGAAAGTGGTCTCCCCGTCCTACTCCTCCGCCATCTTGGCTCCTCCCCCCCTTGCATCCATTTTAAAGATTCATTCTAAGCCTGTGAAGTTACCTATGGGTCTTTTTTTTTTTTCTTTCTTTCTTTTTTTGCTACTTAAACTTTTTATTTTGTATTGAGGTACTGCCAATTAACAGTGTTGTGATGACAGTTTCAGGTGAACAGTGCAGGAACTCAGCCATACACATACATGTATTCAGCCTCCCCCAAAACCTCCCTCCCACCCTATGAGTCTTTGTTAAAAGGCTTATTAGATTGCGTCATTTTGGGGATTAATATACTTATGGAAATTCTACTTTTCAATGAATAGACAATGGATATTTTGAATTGAAAAAACTTCTTTATAAGAACAAAAAGCTAGATAGCTCTTGTTCCAAGGATCTGCCTTATTGATATTAATGGGAGAACCAAATTCAAAAGAAAAATAAAACAAGAATAATGACTAATTGCTGGTATTCCCTTAAAAAAGATGTAAGGATGAAAATTAGAACAGAAAGAGCAGTTCATTCATCACCATTTCTGGTAGCATTCAGATCTTAAAACAAAAAATAAATAAATACACACATTGGAGGTACAACTGCTCTTTACCAAACCAAAAAGAAAAAGAGAAAGAAAGAGAGAGAGAAAGAAAAAAATTCTCTTTCTTAAATCCAGGGAGATTTCCAAAGGTTTTTTTAATAAATAGATTGCACTCTGAGATTAATAGTTTAAGAAAAGAATTTAAAAAAAAAAGGTTGGAATGAATAAGACAGAAATTGATGGGACTTAAAAAAGGCTTTAATCCAGCACTGAAATGATCATGAATTCCTTATTATCAAATTCAGAATTAAACTGAATAAAGTAGGGAAAACCACTAGGCCATTCAGGTATGACCTAAATAAAAATCCTTACAATTATACAGTGAAAGTGACAAACAGATTCAAGGGATTACATTTGATAGAGAGTGCCTGAAGAACTATGGACAAAAGTTTGTAACTTTGTATAGGACACAGTGATCAAAACCACTCCAAGAAAAAGAAATGCAAAAAGGCAAAATGGTTGTCTGAGGAAGGTTTCCAAATAGCTGAGAAGAGAAGCAAAAGGCAAAGGAGAAACAGGAAGATATATCCATCTGAATTCAAGTTCCACAGACTAGCAAGGAGAGATAAGAAAGCCTTCCGCAGTGGTCAGTGCAAACAAATAGAGGAAAACAATAGAATGGGAAGACTAGAGATCTCTTCAAGAAGATTAGAGATAGCAAGGGAACATTTCATGCAAAGACGGGCACAATAAAGGACAGAAATGATATGGGCCTAACAGAAGCAGAAGATATTAAGAAGAGGTGACAAGAATACACAGCAGAACTATACAAAAAAAAGATCTTCATGACCCAGGTAACCACAATGGTGTGAACATTCACCTAGAGCCAGACATCTTGGAGTGGGAAGAGGAGTGGGCCTTAGGAAGCATCACTACAAAAATGGCTAGTGGAGGTGATGGAATTCCAGCTGAGCTATTTTAAATCCTAAAAGATGATGCCATTAAAGTGCTGCACTCAATATGCCAGCTAATTTGGAAAACTCAGCAGTCCTCAGTGGCCACAGGACTGAAAAAGGTCAGTTTTCATTCCAATTCCAAAGAAAGACAGCCAAAGAATGTTCAAGCTACCACACAATTGCACTCATTTCGCATGCTAGCAAAGTAATGCTCATAATTCTCCAAGCCAGGCTTCAGTAGCACGTGGACTGTGAGCTTCCAGATGTTCCAGTTGGATTTAGAAAAGGCAGAGAAACCAGAGATCAAATTGCCAACATCCGTTGGATCATTGAAAAAGCAAGAGAATTCAAGAAAAACATCTACTTCTGCTTCATTGACTATGCTAAAGACTTTGACTGTGTGGATCACTACAAACTGTGGAAAATTCTTCAAGAGATTGGAATACCAGACCCCTTTACCTGCCTCCTTGGAAACCTGTATGCTGGTCAAGAAGAAATGGTTAGAACTGGACATGAAACAACAGACTGGTTCCAAATAGGCAAAGGAGTACATCAAGGCTGTATATTGTCACTGTTATTTAACTTTTATGTAGACTACATCATGTGAAATGCTGGGCTGGATGAAGCACAAGATGGAATCAAGATTGACAGGAGAAATATCAATAACCTCAGATATGCAGATGACATTACCCTAATGGCAGAATGCAAAGAACAACTAAAGAGCTTCTTGATGAAAGCGAAAGAGGAGATTGAAAAAGCTGGCTTAAAATTTAACATTCAAAAAATGAAGATCATGGATCTGGTCCCATCACTTCATGGCAAATAGATGGGGAAACAGTGGAAACAGTGATAGACTTTATTATCTTGGGCTCCAAAATCACTGTGGACAGTGATTGCAAGCATGAAATTAAAAGAAACTTGCTCTTTGGAATAAAAGCAATGACAAACTGTGACAGCATATTAAAAAGCAGAGACATTACTTTGCCTAAAAAAGTATGTATAGTAAAAGCTATGGTTTTTCCAGTAATCATGTACAGGTGTTAGAGCTGGATAATAAAAAATGGCTGAGCACCAGAGAATTGATGTCTTCAAACTGTGGTACTGGAGAGGAATCTTGAGCATCCCTTGGACAGTAAATAGATCAAACTCTTCAATTCTAAAGGAAATCAAACCTGAATTTCCATTGGAAGGGCTGATGATGAAGCTGAAGCTCCAATACTTTGGCCACCTGATGGGAAGAGCCATCTCTTTGGAAAAGACCCTGATGCTGGGAAAAACTGAAGGCAGGAGGAGAAGGGGATGACAGAGGAGGAGATGGTTGGATGGCATCACTGATTCAATGGACATAAGTTTGAGAAAACTCCGGGAGATGGGGATGAACAGGAAAGTCTGCCATGCTTCAGTCCATAGGTAGCAAAATGTTGGACATGACTAAATGACCGAACAACAACAAGATATATATCTGGAGAAAGCAGTAATTTTAAAAGATATGTGTATCCCAGTGTTCATTGCAGCTATTTACAGTATTCAAGACATGGAAGCAACTTAAATATCCATCAACAGATGGATGGATAAAGAAAGAGTAATATATATATGTATATATATATGTGTGTGTGTAAATATTACTCAGACATAAAAAAGGATGAAACAATAAAAATTGTAGCAATGTGGAAGGACCCAGAGATTATAATATTAAGGGAAGTAAAACAGATGGAGAAGGACAAATACATGATATCAGTTATATGTGAAATTGAAAAGAAAAAATATACACAAGTAAACTTTTTCCAAATCAGAAAAAGAAACACAAAGCAAGCAAACTTATGGTTACCAAAGGGGAAGGTGGGGTTGGGGAAAAGATAGATAAATTTGGAGGCTGGGATTTATCTATCTATCTATCTATATACAACTGAATTGTTGTTCTATATGTCTGAAACTTACATGAAATTTTAAATCAAATATATTTCAGTAAAAAAATAAAATATTTACATGATAAAATTAGAATGTTTATAGTAGTAAAATATGTATACAAATGGAATCCAAAATTAATGTCATTTATGTGATGTTATGGTTTGAATAGTGTTCTAAAATTTTATATGTTGATCGTGTAATCCCCAGATCATCATGATATGACTGTACTTGGAGACAGGAATTTTAAGGTGCAATTAAATTAAAAAGTGTTATCAGGGTGGCCTAATATTAATACAATCTGACCACTGTTTCTAAAAGAATAGGAGATTAGGACACTGAGAGACACCAGGGGGATTTATACAGAGAGTTGAAAGAGTTGGAGAGATGGTAATCATATGTTAGACAAGGGGAGAGGACTCAGAGGAAATCAGCCTTGCTTACACCTTGATTTTGGATTTCTAGCTTCCACAACTGAGAAAATAAGTGTCTGTTGTTTAAGTCATCCAGTCTGTGGCAGTTTCTTATGGCAGTGCTAGCAAACTAATACAAGATCAGATGACATAGTGAAGAATTCATTGATGGATTTAACAAAACATGTTCATAACAGCTTGTATTGAAATTGTAAACATCGCTGAGAAAATTTTAGAATAACTGTTAAGATGGAGAAATATATGACCCTTAATGTTGACTATACTCAGCATTGTGTCCATGACAATGTTCTCTACATGGATCTAGCTTAAAGTCTATCAAAATTATTCCAAGTAATTTGGAAATTGATAAGCTGATTCAAAAGTTCACAAAATGACTTACTTTTCTTAGTATGACACTCTCTAGGTCCATCCATGTTGCAGCAAATGGCATTGTTTCATTCTTTATAATGGCTGATTAATATTCTATTTCATATATGTACCATATCTTCTTTATCCCTTCTTCTGTCAGTGGACATTTAGGTTGCTTCCATGTCTTCAGTTTGGTTATTCGTTTAGTTGTGTCCAACTCTTTGCGACCCCATTAACGGCAGCACGCCAGGCCTCCCTGTCCATCACAAACTCCTGGAGTCCACCCATGTCCACTGAGTCGGTGTGCTATCCAACCATCTTATCCTCTGTTGTCCTCTTCTCCTCCTGCCCTCAGTCTTTCCCAGCACGAGGGTCTTTTCAAATGAGTCAGCTCTTAACATCAGGTGGCAAAGTATTGGAGTTTCAGCTTCAACATCAGTCCCTCCAATGAACACCTAGGACTGATCTTTAGGATGGACTGGTTGGATCTCCTTGCAGTCCAAGGGACTCTCAAGAGTCTTCTCCAATACCACATTTCAAAACCATCAATTCTTCGGTGCTCAGCTTTCTTTATATTCCAACTCTCACATCCATACATGAGTACTTGGAAAACCATAGCCTTGACTAGATGGACCTTTGTTGACAAAGTAATGTCTCTGCTTTTCAATATGCTCTCTAGGTTGGTCATAACTTTCCTTCCAAGGAGTAAGCATCTTTTAATTTCATGGCTGCAGTTACCATCTGCAGTGATTTTGGAGACCAAAAAAATAAAGTCAACCACTGTATCCACTGTTTCCCCATCTATTTGGCATGAAGTGATGGGACCAGATGCCATGATCTTAGTTTTCTGAATGTTGAGCTTTAAGCCAACTTTTTCACTGTCCTCTTTCACTTTCATCAAGAAACTCTAAAGAGGAACTAAAGTTCCTCTTCACTTTCTGCCATAAGGGTGGAGTCATCTGCATATCTGAGGTTATTGATATTTCTCCGGGCAATCTTGATTCCAGTTTGTGCTTCCTCCAGCCCAGGGTTTCTCATGATGTACTCTGCATAGAAGTTAAATAAGCAGGGTGACAATATACAGCCTTGACGTACTCCTTTTCCTGTTTGGAACCAGTCTGTTTTTCCATGGCCAGTTTTAACTGTTGCTTCCTGACCTGCATACAGGTTTCTCAAGAGGCAGGTCAGGTGGTCTGGTATTCCCATCTCTTGAAGAATTTTCCAGTTTATTGTGATCCACACAGTCAAAGGCTTTGGCATAGTCAATAAAGCAGAAATAGATGTTTTTCTGGAACTCTCTTGCTTTTTCGATGACCCAGCGGATGTTGGCAATTTGATCTCTGGTTCCTCTGCCTTTTCAAAAACCAGCTTGAACATCTGGAACTTCATAGTTCACATATTGCTGAAGCCTGGCTTGGAGAATTTTAAGCATCACCTTACTAGCGTGTGAGATGAGTGCAATTGTGTGGTAGTTTGAGCATTCTTTGGTGTTGCCTTTCTTTGGGACCGAAATGAAAACTATTTCCAGTCCTGTGGCCATTGCTGAATTTTCCAAATTTGCTGACATATTGAGTGCAACAGTTTCACAGCATCATCTTGTAGGATTTGAAATAGCTCCACTGGAACTCCATCACCTCCACTAGCTTTGCTGGTAATGATGCTTCCTAAGGCCCACTTGACTTCACATTCAGGATGTCTGGCTCTAGGTGAGTGATCACACCATTGTGATTATCTGGGTCATGAAGATCTTTGTTCTTCTGTGTATTATTGCCACCTCTTCTTAATATCATCTGCTTCTGTTAGTTCCCTACCATTTCTGTCCTTTTTTGAGCCCATCTTTGCATGAAATGTTCCCTTGGTATCTCTAATTTTCTTGAAGAGATCTCTAGTCTTTCCCATTCTATTGTTTTCCTCTATTTCTTTGCATTGTTTGCTGAGGAAGGCTTTCTTATCTCTCCTTGCTATTCTTTGGGACTCTACATTCAAATGGGTATATCTTTCCTTTTCTCCTTTGCTTTTCACTTCCCTTCTTTTCACAGGTATTTGTAAGGCCTCCTCAGACAGCCATTTTACTTTTTTGCATTTTTTTTTCTTGGGGATGGTCTTGATTCCTGTCTCCTGTACAATTTCATGAACCTCTGTCCGTAGTTCATCAGACACTCTGTCTATCAGATTAGTCCCTTAAATCTATTTCTCACTTCCACTTTATAGTCATTTCATGTCTTGGCTATTGTAAATAGTGCCGCAGTGAACACTGAGGTGCATGTATCTTTTCAGATTATCGCTTTCTGTGAATATATGCCCAGGAGTGAGATTTCAGGGTGATATGGTAGCTCTATGTTTAGTTTTTTGAGGAACCTCCATACTGTTTTCCATCGTGGCTGTGGAACCACAATTCTAAATTCACAATTCACATTCCCAACAGCTGTGTAAGATGGTTCCCTTCTCTCCACATCATCTCGAGCATTTATTGTTTGTGGATTTTTTTTGTTGTTTGTTGCTGTTCAGTTGCAAGTCATGTCTGACTCTTTTTGAACCCATGGACTGAAGTCCATAAGGCTTCCCTGTTCTTCACTATCTCCTGGAGTTTGTTCAAGCTCATGTGCATCGAGTCAGTGATGACACCCAACCATCTCATCCTCTGCTGCCCTCTTCTTTTACCTTCAGTCTTACCCAGAATCCAGGTCTTTTCCAATAAGTTGATTCCTCTCTCCAGGTGGCCACAGGATTGGAGATTCAGCTTTAGCATCAGTTCTCACAATGAATATTCAGGGCTGATTTCCCTTAGGATTGACCGGTTGATCTTCTTGCTGTCCAAGGGACTCTCAAGATTTTTCTCCAGCACCACAATTTGAAACCATCAGTGCTCCAGTCCTCAGCCTTCTTTATGATCCAACTCTAACATTTGTACATGACTACTAGGAAAAAGCAAGAGAGTTCCAGAAAAACATCTATTTCTGCTTTATTGACTATGCCAAAGCCTTCAACTGTGTGGATCACAATAAACTGTGGAAAGTTCTGAAAGAGATGGGAATACCAGACCTCCTGACCTGCCTCTTGAGAAACCTGTATGCAGGTCAGGAAGCAACAGTTAGAACTGGACATGGAACAACAGACTGGTTCCAAATAGGAAAAGGAGTACATCAAGTCTGTACTTTGTCACCCTGTTTATTTAACTTCTATGCAGAGTACATCATGAGAAATGCTGGGCTGGAAGAAGCACAAGCTGGAATCAAGATTGCCAGAAGAAATATCAATAACCTCAGATATGCAGATGACACCACCCTTATGGCAGAAAGTGAAGAAGAACTGAAAAGCCTCTTGATGAAAGTGAAAGAGGACAGTGAAAAAGTTGGCTTAAAGCTCAACATTCAGAAAACTAAGATCATGGCATCTGGTCCAATCACCTCATGGGAAACAGATGGGGAGACAGTAGAAACAGTGGTTGACTTTATTTTTTTGGTCTCCAAGATCACTGCGGATGGTGACTGCAGCCATGAAATTAAAAGATGCTTACTCCTTGGAAGGAAGGTTATGACCAACCTAGATAGCATGTTAAAAAGAAGAGACATTACTTTGCCAACAAAGGTCCATCTGGTCAAGGCTATGGTTTTTCCAGTGGTCATGTATGGATGTGAGAGTTGGACTGTGAAGAAAGCTGAGAGCTGAAGAATTGATGGTTTTGAACTGTGGTGTTGGAGAAGACTCTTGAGAGTCCCTTGGACTGCAAGGAGATCCACCCAGTCCATCCTAAAGAAGATCAGTCCTGGGTGTTCATTGGAAGGACTGAAGCCGAAATTCCAATACTTTGGCCACCTCATATGAAGAGTTGACTCATTGGAAAAGACCCTGATGCTGGGAGGGATTGGGGGCAGGAGTAGAAGGGGGCGACAGAGGATGAGATGGCTGGATGGCATCACCGACTCGATGGACATGAGCTTGAGTAAACTCCGGAGGCCTGGCATGCTGCGATTCATGGGGTCGCAAACTCTGGGAGTTGTTGATGGACAGGGAGGCCTGGTGTGCTGCGATTCATGGGGTCACAAAGAGTCGGACACGACTGAGCCACTGAACTGAACTGAACTAGAAAAACCATAGTTTTGACTATGTGGACCTTGTCTTTTAGCAAATGAGAAGTATTGTATGACATGTCTTATATGTGGAACCTAAAAAGAAATGATCCAGCTGAACTTATTTACAAAACAGAAATAGACTCACAGACTTCGAGAACAAGCTTAAGGTTGCCTGGGGGAAGGATAGGGGAAGGGATAGTTGAAGAGTTTGGGATGGGCATGTATGTGCTACTATATTTAAAATGGATAATCAGTAAGGAGCTAATGTATAGCACATGGAACTCTGCTCAATGTTATGTGGCAATCTGGATGGGAGGGGAGCTTGGGGAATGGATACATGTATTTGCATGACTGAGTCCCTTCACTGTTCACCAGAAATTATCACATTGTTTGTTAATCAACTATATCCCAATATGAAATAAAAAGTTTTTTTTTTTTTTTCTTTTTAAGTTTATGTGGTTAGAGTCCATGGGGCTGTCTCATGGATTTTACCAAATGCCGACATGATATCATGAAATTATGAGGATAAATGTATAATCTAAATGACAACTCCATGGTAAATATGAAAGTTAGAACATGAGCTTGTTATTTAACGGAAACAAGATATAGGCAACACAGAGGGTATGTCAGCCATGATACCTAGAGAGACCATAATGTGGAGCAAAACAATGAAAAAAGGAAGATAATTTCATGTCTATTCTAGAAGACAAGGATAACATTACATGATTAGGCTCTGAAAACATATCCCAGTTTATGACAGCAATGGAGAGACCCTGCTGAGCTTCATTATGATGCTGTTCCATGAGGAACCACAACTCTTATATGTTCATTGACATCCCTTGAGAACTACTATAGATGTCAAGAATTAAGAGCTCTTGGGACATTTTTGCCCTGACATATTTGGTCATTACTGAGAGTCTGAAGAATAGTTATCCTTAATGGAGATTGGCTTATATCAAGAGAGACAGTAGAGGAAAGATCAATGGACCATTTGGTATCTCAGGAACGTAAACAAAAACTATGTTACTGATCCCTAAGTTAGAGGACAGTGTTCTAGTGTCCTTCTCCATTGAAACTGAGCTGAGATTACTAGACTTAATTTGAAGATTAGTGGACACAGACTTAAATTTCAATTTTTGCATGCTTTAGAAGCAAATGAATGGCAGGGTATATATATATATAATTAAAGGGTTGATGGAGAGGTTATTTTAATGAGACCCTATGAGACTTCATCTTTTGTCTCACTAGAGGAAAAAACAGTGGCATCAACTCTAAGATCTGAGATGGGCATTAAGTTTAGGGTCTCTAAGGCTTTAGAATCTAAGAAGTAGTACAGCTTAAACCTCCTGGGAGAAGCCCATGTATTTTATGAAGTTCCACTTGTAACTACTTTCAAAGCTTTGTCCCTTATTGGGAAAAGCAATGCCTGAGATATAGGACATCAAGAACACTTTTTTCCCCTGGAACTTGGAGACAGCACAAAGGGAACAGTGCTGACATAAACAAGACAGAGACGTTCAATGAAAATCATTGTGAGTTGGAAGGTCTTGGTGGGGATTTGAAATGGAAATGTGGAGGTTTAAATTATATTTTAGTTCACTTTCTCATCATCTTTTGTCTTCTCTCTTTTACACTATTCCCCCGACTTTTAATCAAAGGAAAAATAAATCCAATGCCTACTTTTTCTATGAGATGCTCTTTCCTATGTTATTTATTCAATTTTCTGCTATTAACACATTAACTTTTAAAATGAAATATAAAATCATGGTATTCAGTAAAATAAAATATTATTATTACAAGAAATCTTCATAAAGAGAGATCCTTGTCCAAAGTGCATATAAGTGAGAGAAACTTCCATGTTGTCTGTTAGAAATTTTAAATGACTTGACACTTATATGAACATATTTTTATGTTAAAATATAGCTATTTATTTTCCCAATAATACACTTTTAGGGTTAGATGGCTTCAGACCATTTTTATAATAAGATAAGACTAGAGAATATGAGCATTTTGGGCTTTAAATTTAATCTGCTCCAGAGAGAATCATATTAAACAATAGGAAGATTTTATGTTAAAGTGTTAACAATTATGATTGATTATAAAAAATATCAATAATGATCACAAAACCAGAATGTGTGGCTTTCAGATGTTAAAATATATATTGGTCTTATTAATTAAAAATATGTCCACATTTTGAGAGGAAAACAGCATTGTCAGATCATATGTATATGTTTTAGTTTGTACTTTTCAGAATTAAAGATTAAGAAGAAATCAACAAGTGGCACTTGCCAAAAGTTGAGAAACCATTACATTGAAGGGTGCAGAAACAACATAAAGAAAATCAACAGAAAAACTGAGCTTAATTTTTCAGGTTGAGAGAAGGAGCATCAATATAAGCACAAGATTATGCTTTGCTTAATCATGTCCGACTCATTGCAATCACACAGACTGTAGCATGCAAGGCTCCTCCGTCCATAGGGATTCTCCAGGCAATAATACTGGAGTGGGTTACCAAGCCCTCTTCCAGGGGGTTTTCCCAACCCAGGGATTGAACCCAGGTTTCCCGCACTGCAGGTGGATTCCTTACCATCTGAACCACCAAGGAAGCCCAAGAGTACCTTTGAATCTGACTCAATGTCTCTTGGAGAATGAATAATTTCTGCTTGGTTTCAGTTGCAAAAACATTGTTTTTGCCCTAGGACCCTCAGATAATGAAGGCACTGAAATTAAACTGAATGAGAGACTTTCCATAAGTAGAAAATTCTCAGTGGGTTAATGATTATGAATTCCCACTGCATTTAGCTTTAAAAAAAAAATTCTATAGCAGAGTAACATAGTATGTAAATACAACTGTTGGGGACATAAGCAATAGAGATGGACTCAGGGCCAGGGATTCCTTAGACATCTGAGAGAAGGGAATGCCTGATTAAGATGGTTTTAGGAGTAAAGAAAGAGTCCTTGATGTTTTTGTAGTTAGTATCTAGTCAGAGCCTTATGTCTGAAAAGTTGTGTTTTATGTGCAGAGGACAGATAGATTATTATTTTTCTTAAATTAGTGATCAACAAAAAAGCATAAATATTGGGAAAGAAAATAGGCTGCATGGGGAAGTAAAGAAATTGCAGTTGAAGTGATACTAAAATAAAATTAGAGACTCTAAAGTTAAAAATGATCTGAGAGAAGAAAACATGACCACAGACCTTCCTCATGTTGGAGTGTATGAGTAATTTGGATGATAAACCCTGTGTGTCTTTGAAATAGGAAGACAACCTGCTTTTCTCATTAGATGCAATCAACATCTCTAATGTTACTTCTTCAGATTATTTCCTTATATAGTAGGCTATATATCTGGCTTATAGACTTAAGTTGTTCTCTTTTCATAAAAAAATGACACCATACATTTGTAAACCATTTTGTCAAAATTACCAGATTAGTTTTCTAATTTCTTTGTGCTATACTAGATATTTTCACTAAAGGGAAAATAAATCATAATATGAAATTTTCACCAAATAATTATATTTTGACAAAAAGATGGAGTACAAACTTAGTGTCCTTTGATAGGAATTGAATAATAAATTAGAGTATCACCTCATAATAATGATTCTAACAGATTTCAGTATATAGTCAGCAGAAAAACCCACACCAAAATCACATCAACCAGGATAATATTTATGCACAAAAATGTCCATGCTCTTCATATTATCACAGGGTCAATTCTTAAATTCCCATTAGAAATAAACTTAGTCAAAAGTAATTTTAAATAATTAGAGAGAGAAGTAAGAGGGAAATTTATTCCTTCACAATAAATTTGTTAAGTTATATTGAACTGTGCTGTGCCATGCTAAGTCGCATCAGTCGTGTCCGACTCTGTGCGATCCTATGAACAGTGGCCCGCCAGGCTCCTTGTTCCATGGGATTCTGCAGGCAAGAATACTGGAATGAGTAGCCTTTCCCTTCTCCAGGGGAGCTTCCAGACCCAGGGTCTGAACCAGCATGTCTTACATCTAACCTGCATTGTGTTTATCACTATGAAGCCCCATATTGAATTGTAATACCCATAATTTTATAACTAAGGCAGCTATAAATATGACTATGAATATGACATTTAAAAACTTTCTGTCTAGCACGTAATGTCAAAGAAAATATATTTCAAAAATAAAGAAACAATAGACACTTCATTTGTTATATTAATATAATTTTTCTTTATTTAATAGGTGGCTTATACTTTTAAAATACAATGAATCAAACACTGACAGTGGAATTCATGCTTGTGAGATTTACTGAGAATCAGATACTACTGAGGCTGCAAGCTGGGCTCTTCTCACTGATCTACCTAGTATCTATGTTGGAGAATTTAATTATCATCTTCCTCACAATTCTTGACCAACACCTCCACACACCAATGTACTTTTTCCTCAGGCATTTGTCCTTTTTAGATCTGTGCCTTATTTCTACCACAGTCCCCAAATTTATTTTCAACTGCATCACCTTCACTGAGTCCATCTCTTACCTGGAATGTGTGTTACAGCTTTTCCTGGTAGTACTAATGGCTGGGTCAGAGACTGGTATTCTCACTGTGATGTCCTGTGACCGCTATGTTGCCATCTGTCGCCCTCTGCATTATGAGGCTGTCATGAGCAAAAGGACCTGTGTCCAGTTGATGGCTGTGTCCTGGTTCAACGGTGGATCCCTGGGAATATTGTACTCCACTGGGACATTCTCTTTGAACTTTTGTGGGTCCAATAAGATACATCAGTTCTTTTGTGATGTTCCTGCCTTACTAAAACTCACTTGTTCTCAAGAACATGCAGCTATTACTGTCAGTGTGGCCATTGGGGTCTGTTATGCATTTTCATGTTTAGTTTGCATTGCGGTCTCCTATGTGTATATTTTTTCCACTGTGTTGAAGATCCGAACCAGAGTGAACCAGTCCAAAGCCTTTGCTACCTGCCTGCCTCACCTCGTTGTTGTGAGTGCACTCCTTTTAATGGGTGCTGTTGCTTATTTAAAGCCACCATCCAACAGTCCTTCTCTTCTAGACTTGCTGGTGTCTGTGTTCTATTCTGTGGTACCCCCAACCTTGAACCCTGTTATCTACTGTCTGAAGAATAAGGACATTAAATCAGCTCTAGTAAAGTCCTGTGGAATGTTAAAAGCAGTGGAGTAATGAAAAGATGATAAAAGCTGAAGTTAGGAAGTAGGATTTTCTTTTATGTTCTGTTATTAACAAGCTGCTTGAAATTGTTTCTATTAAAGAATTCTGATTAATAAAGAATAAGATATTCATAATTTTCACAAATGTACACTAGTATTTTTAAAATTGAGATATAATTGACATGTATTATTATATTAGTTTCAAGAACAAAACATAATGATTCTATACTTGTATCGGTTGCAAAATCATCACTACAATAAGTTTAGTTAACATCCTTATCCCTATGTAATTACACATTGTTTTCTCTTGTGATGAAAAAAATTAAGATCCACTTTCTTAGTACTTTCAAATATATAATACAACTTTATCAATTATAGTCACCATGTTGTACACTATATCCCCATGAATTATTTATTTTAGAAGTGGGAGGTTGTGTGTTTGATAAATGTTTACCCATTTTGCACACCCTAGTCACTCCTCTGGCAATTACAAATTTGCTTTCTGTATCTATCAGCTTGGGGCTTCCCTTGTAGCTCGGTTAGTAAAAAATCTGCCTGTAATGCATGAAACGTGGGTTCAATTCCTGGGTCAGGAGGATCCCCTGGAGAAAGAAATGGTAACCCACCCCAGTATTCTTGCCTGGAGAATCCCATAGACAGAGGAGCCCGGCTGGCTCCTGGGGTCCATGGGTTCTCAAGAAGTCAAATATGACTTAGCAACTAATCTTCCTCTATGAGCTTATTTTGTTGTTATTGTTTAGGTTCCACCTTCAGTGAAATCATACTCTGTCTGATATGTCACCTAACAGAATGACTTCCATGATTCATGATGTTGAAAATGGAAAGATTTTATTATTTTAACAGCTGAATAACACTTCACCTCTTTGTTTTCGTTGCATTACTTTGTCGTTACTTGTGTCATATCTATGCAATGTATGACTTTTAGCTCTTTAATCTGTTTATGCTTGTATAAGCTCCAAAGTGTTCTTCTTGTGTGATTTTATAATAACTCTTCATACTCAGAGAGAACATGTTATTCTTTCTTTATTGTGAAATTATTAGCTTTTTCCATGCAATTTTTATATAATTTTAAAAAGTAGCTTACCAAGTTTCTCAGAACATAAGATAGGTTGATTTTTATATACATTCTTATTTAATCTATTACCTGGGAAAAATTTTAATCTTTACCTATTGGATTTTCTAATCTATAAACATTATTCATTTTCATTTGCCTCATTACATAAGTAAATTATTTCCTTCTTGCTTAAAACTCATTCTTTCAAAGGGACACATTGTCTTTAAGACATGTTGGTTTTGGTTTTGTGAGCTTTTTGTTTTCTCTTAGAACTCTTTGCGACCCTATGGACTGTAGCCTACCACGCTTCTCTGTCCATGAGATTCTCCAGAAAAGAATACTGGAGTGGATTGCCATGCCCTCCTTCAGGGGATCTTCCCAACTCAGGAATCGAACCCACATCTCTTATGTCTCCTGCATTGGCAGGCAAGTTCTTTACCACTAGTGCCCTCTGGGAAGCCCATTCTCCATAGCAGCTGTACCGATTTACATGCCCACCAACAGTGTAGGAGGGTTCCCTTTTCTGCACACCCTCTCCAGCATTTATTGTTTATAGAGTTTTTGATGATGGTCATTCTCATTGGTGTGAGGTGATATCTCATTGTAGTTTTGATTTGCAATACTCTGATAATTAGAGCTATTGAGCATCTTTTCATGTACCTCTTGGCTATTCTTCTTTGAAGAAGTGTCTATTTTGATATTCCATTCATTTTTTGATTGTTTCCTTTTGTACATTGAGTGGGGTGAGCTGTTTGTATATTTTGAAGATTAATCCCTTGTCAGTCATTTCATTTGCAAATATTTTCTCCCATTCTGTTAGCTGTCTTTTTCACTTTGCTTATGGTTTCCTTTGCCAAGCAAAAGCTTTTATTTAGCTATGTCTCATTTTATAATTATTGTTTTTATTTTTATTACTCTAAGAGGTGGATCAAAAACATCTAGCTTCAATTTATGTCAGGGAGTATTCTTCTTATGTTTTCCTCTAGGAGATTTATAGTGTCTGGTCTTAGATTTAGGTCTTTAATCCATTTTGAGTTTATTTTTATGTATGGTGATAAAAAGTGTTCTAATTTTTTTCTTTTACATTATTTTCTTTTTTTCCATTTATTATTATTTTTTTTTAGTTTGAGGCTAATTACTTTACAATATTGTAGTGGTTTTAAAATTAGAATTGTCACTCCATTTATTTGTGGCTTCCCTTATTGTTAACTAGAAGTATATTTATCTAAATGGTCTTGTGAAACAATCTTTTTTCATTTCAGTGTTTTGTCCTTTGCTTCCTACCCCTGGGGCTTCCCTGCTGGCTCAGAGGGTAAAGAGTCTGCCTGCAATGTGGGAGAACTGGCTTTGATCCCTGGGTCGAGAAGATCCCCTGGAAAAGGAAATGGCAACCCACTCCAGTATTCTTGCCTGGAGAATCCCCATGGACAGAGGAACCTGGTGGGCTACGGTCCATAGGGTCGCAAAGAGTTGGACACGGCTGAGCGACTTCACTTTCAGTTTATTACTCCTAATTTTTTTTTTTAAGTTTATTCAGTTTTTCAATCTGGGTTCAATTTTTTTAATATACATCTTCAAAAGATCTTTGCTAGGCCTGACAGTGGCATTCATTATTTCATTTGCCAGAAATTGGCACATTGCCCTATACTAGCTGCAAAGGGACCTCGGCTCAGCATTTTTTCAGAAAATATAGAAGAACTATGGAAGAAACAGGAAAACTGGTCACTACTAGGCTTTTTAAAAATATATATATTTATTTATTTGGCTTTGCCAGGTCTTATTTGCAGCACTTGGGGTCTTTATTTTAGTTGTGTCACTCGGGATCTGCATGCGGATGCTCTTGCGGCAAATGGGATCTAGTTACTAGGCTCCAAATGGGGTTTTCACATTGCTGAGGGGACTGCTTTCTATGCAGGAGAAAGGAAATATAAAAATATTCTGGTCAAACTTAGCATTAATAGAAACATAAATGTCTGGTCTGCTGACATGGCATCGTGGGTAGGGGTAGCTTCATTTTGGGCCCAGAAAGTTATTTCAACACCACTAGTTTATCATTATCTTTCTAATGTGCTATAATATGTGAAATATGCTTAGCCCAAAGGATAAATTTATAAAATCCTAAAAGTAAATTTGCAAATAATATATGCAAGCTATTTGAAAAACATTACACATATTTTTGTGAGCACATTTCAATAGCAATTAAAATAAATGAATAAAAACTCCAAAGATGCTTGAAAAGTTACAATTATTAAAAAGTATACATTTATTATAAATTATAAAGAGTTTTTTTTTATTTTCTCCGGAAGAATTAGGAAATAACAATATAATTAAATAATATGTTAATTATTATGATAAAGAGCTGTAAAACTAAATTAATAGGTGAAAATAATATCTCACAGTACAAAATGAAGTATTGGATATAAAGAAATTGGATGTAAAGAAATAATTCAAAAGTATAGTGGACAATATACACATAAAAATCCAAAAATATTAAGCAAATAAATTTGAATATTTTAATAAAGTTTTTCCTCATTTTTTAATTGACAGATATTTTAGGTCCTTTAATAATATGTCTGCATCAGGTGACACTCAAGAACCTGGACAGAGTTCTGTCTTCCTGACAATTACATTACAAAAGATGGTTCTAGACCACTGAGTAAGACATTTCTGGATTGTGAGACTGGCAAAAGTCTTATTTATCAATTAAATATTTTCATGGATTTGAAAAGATCAGAGAAAGGAATTTGAAAGAGAATGTGATAAGTTGCTTCACTTATTTTCAAAAGGGAGAATTAAGCTTCTTTTTTAAAATTTATATTTATTTTTACATTATACATGTCACACAATTCAATATACTATCTTATTTAATCTAATTTAAATCTCACCTTCTCCATAAAATCTGTTTTTATTACGGTAGACACATATGAGGTACCAAAACCCAGATGCTGTAATACATAACTTTTCTCTCCTCCTACTTCTTAAGTGCTCTGCTAATTGCATTGGGACAAATGAATGAATAAGATTTGGGGAAAAGACATTTAACTTCTTAGAGAATTTATAATTGTGTGAATTTAATCCTACTAAAGTTAAATAAAACAGAAAATATAATGAAATATGCACCATCATTTATATCATTTGATGAAGCCCAGTGAGATTTTCTATATTAATTCACTTTAAAAGGAAGTATGGCATGGTGGCTTAAAGTGAAACAAGTGTTACTAGTTCTGGGGCCACAGAGATTTAGATAGCCAAATTTAACAATCAAAGCTGCCTTTAATCCCTCCCCTGAGAACCTTGCTTACTTGGTTCTTTTCTTTAAATAAAGATCTGAAACCATATGGAAATACTTTCAGCAAATGCAGAAATTTGAGAATACATTTTCAGATATGGTACCATTCATAGACATTTTTTTTTTTCACTATCCACAAAGCATACATGCTCCAAAAGGAAAGCAAATCTTAAGATCTAGGTAACAATAGACTTTCTTATCTGATCTAGTAAGTATAAATATTGGTCTATCATATAGATAAATTAAAAAAAAAATTAACATCTTCCCAGATTACTCCTCTTACCTAAAGATGAGAAAAATCTACTCTAGAGCAGGATGTAAGTGGCAAGCATATTGGACTATGCAGTTTATAAGGTCTTTTAATGTCTCACCATTTGCCTATGTGTTTCTCAAATTCAATGCTAACAGATGGACAGAGTTCGTGTCTACACAAGATTAATATTTCAAAGACTCTGACTAGATTTACCAATGCTCAATTTGATACCCATCCTGGTTTATGATATCCATCCTTAATTGAATGAATATAAAAATGTAATTGGGCTTTGAAGGCAAAAAATGTTCCCATGCTTATTTAGTTTTTAGTCAAAATTAAGACCATACACTTGAATACACTCATGCATGTTCTGAGAAAATTTCATTCCACAATCTGACCACTAAGTCCTGGCTTATTAAAAACAGTTTATTTATAAAAGGTCCAATACTTAGCTTGGATATTTGATGATACTGAGACAATCAACCAAGAGTTCTATCTCTGAATGTGACACTTACAGATCTCATTCTTGACTAATGTTCTCAGCTCTTAAAGCCTCTCTTTTCTTTGTGTTAAAGTTAGTTTTAAATATAACTGTCTATCTATTTTATCCATTCATCTATCTATTTATGTAGAAAGAAAGTCTGATCAAATTAAATATATAAGTAAAATGAGCCCTTAGTAAAATAAGCCCATGGCATACACTGTATACACTGAGTAATAAGTGTTGAGGACACTGGCGCTTGTACTGAATATTTAAAATTAAACAAAGTTACTTAAAAGCTTCAGATAAAAACTATTTCATTTATCTTACTCAATTTTAATTGAAGGAATTGCTGGTGAGAAAATTAAAGTAGATTTCTTGATGCATGAGGAAGAAAGTAAATTAGTCTTGAAAAATTTGTCTGTCCAGTACTTACTTATACAATCAGGACTCCATAGTGTCCTCTACTTTAGATCACAACATTTAGTTCCAATCTGAATGCTTAGTCAAAATCTTTGAAATCTCTGGAAAACCTTAAAATCCTGTGTATACCTTTTTGAACTAAGGGCAAGTAAATATTAATTAGTCTGTGTTTCTTTCAATTGTGTGTGTGTGAGCAAAAGGGGCTCAGTCATTTCCAACTCTTTGCAGTCCCATGGACTGTAGCCTGCCAGCTCCTCTGTCCATGGGATTCTCCAGGCAAGAATACTGGACTGGGTAACCATTCACTTCTCTGGGGGATCCTCCCAACCTAGGAAATGAACCAAGGTCTGCTGCATGGCATGCGTATTCTTTTTTTTTTTCCATTTATTTTTATTAGTTGGAGGCTAATTACAATATTGTAGTGGCAAAAACCACTACAATATTGTAAAGTAATTAGCCTCCAACTAATAAAAATATTACCAGCTGAGCTACCAGGGAAGCCCCTTTCAACTATATTTAATATCAAATATGTCATCCTAAGACATGGGAATGCCAGACCAACTTATCTGCTTCCTGAGAAACCTGTATGCAGGTCAAGAAGCAGCAATTAGAACCGAAGATGAAACAACAGACTGGTTCAAAATTGGGAAAGGAGTGCATCAAGGCTGCGTATTGTCACCCTGTTTATGTAACTTATATGCAGAGTACATCAAGTGAAATGCTGGGCTGGATGAATCACAAGTTGGAATCAAGATTGTCAGAAGAACTATCAATAACCTCAGATACGCAGATTACACCACCTTTATGGCAGAAAGCAAAGAGGAACTAAAGAGCCTCTTGATGAAGGAGAAAGAGGAGAGTGTAAACCTGGCTTAAAACTCAAGTTTCAAAACCTAAGATCATGGCACTGGGTCCCATCACTTCATGGCAAATAGATAGGGAAACAATGGAAATAGTGACAGATTTTATTTTCTTGGGCTCCAAAATCACTGCAGATCGCTACTGCAGCCATGAAATTAAAAGATGCCAGCTTCTTGGAAGAAAAGCTATGACAAACCTAGACAGCTTATTAAAAAACATATTACATACTAAAATACATATTAAATAGCATATTACTTTGCCGACAAAGGTTCATATAGTCAAAGCTATGGTTTTTCCAGTAGTCATGTATGGATATGAAAATTGGACCAAAAATAAGGCTGAGCTCCAAATAATTGATGCTTTGAAACTCTGGTGTTGGAGAAAACTCTTGAGAGTCCCTTGGACAGCAAGGAAAGCAAACAAGTCAATCCAAAAGGAAATCAATCCTGAATATTCATTAGATGGAAACTCCAATACTTTGGCCACCTGATGAGAGAGCCAACTCATTGGAAAATACCCCGATGCTGGGAAAGAGAAGACAGGAGGAGAAGGGGATGATAGATGATGAGGTGGTTGGATGGCATCACTGACTCAATAGACACAAGTTTGAGCAAGCTCAGGGCGAAGATGAAAGACAGGGAACACTAGTGTGCTGCAGTCCATGGGGTCACCAAGAGTGGACACGGGCAGGAGGGGAGTTCTATGAATCAGGAGATTGGGATTGACATATTGCACTGCCATGTGTAAAACAAATAGCTAATGGAAACCTACTGTATAGCACAGCTCAGTGTTCGGTGCTGACCTAGAATGGTGGGATGGACTTGGGTGGGAGGAGATATATGTATATATATAGATGATCCACTTTGTTGTGCAACTGAAATTAACACAATGTCATAGAACAACAACTGTTGTTGTTCAGTCACTAAGCCATGTCTGGCTCTGCAACTCCGTGAAAGCAGCACATGATAAAAGTGGCAACATCTGCATGTATGAAGTTGTTATTTCTCCTTGCAACCTTGATTCCAGCTTGTGAGCTATCCAGCACAAGATTTCGTATGATGTGCTCTGCATATAAGTTAAATAAACAGGGTGACAATATTACAGCTTTGATGTACTCCTTTCCCAATTTTTGTTTTTCGTTTATTTTTATTAGTTGGAGGCTAATTACTTTACAGTATTGTAGTGGTTTTTGTCATACATTGACATGAATCAGCCATGGATTTACATGTGTTCCCCATCCTGAACCCCCCTCCCACCTCCCTCCCCATCCCATCCCTCTGGGTCTTCTCAGTGCACCAGCCCTGAGCACTTGTCTCATGCATCCAACCTGGGCTGGTGATCTGTTTCACCCTAACTCCTAGAGGAGAACATAGGCAAAACACTCTCCGACATAAATCACAGCAAGATCCTCTATGAACCACCTCCCAGAATATTGGAAATAAAAGCAAAACTAAACAAATGGGACCTAATGAAACTTAAAAGCTTTTGCACTACAAAGGAAACTATAAGTAAGGTGAAAAGACAGCCTTCAGAATGGGAGAAAATAATAGCAAATGAAGAAACAGACAAAGGATTAATCTCAAAAATATACAAGCAACTCCTGCAGCTCAATTCCAGAAGAATAAATGACCCAATCAAAAAATGGGCCAAAGATCTAAACAGACATTTCTCCAAAGAAGACATAGAGATGGTTAATAAACACATGAAAAGATGCTCAACATCACTCATTATCAGAGAAATGCAAATCAAAACCTCAATGAGATACCATTACACACCAGTCAGAATGGCTGCTATCCAAAAGTCTACAGGCAATAAATGCTGGAGAGGGTGTGGAGAAAAGGGAACCCTCTTACACTGTTGGTGGGAATGCAAACTAGTACAGCCACTATGGAGAACAGTGTGGAGATTCCTTAAAAAACTGGAAATAGAACTGCCATATGACCCAACAATCCCACTTCTGGGCATACACACTGAGGAAACCAGATCTGAAAGAGACACGTGCACCCAATGTTCATCACAGCGCTGTTTATAATAGTCAGGACATGGAAGCAACCTAGATGCCCATCAGCAGACGAATGGATAAGGAAGCTGTGATACATATACACCATGGAATATTACTCAGTCATTAAAAAGAATTCATTTGAATCAGTCCTTTCCCAATTTTGAATCAGCCCATTGTACCACGTCCAGTTCTAACTGTTGCTTCTTGACCTACATACAGGTTTCTCAGGAGGCAGGTAATATGGTCTAGTACTCCCATCTCTTTAAGAATATTCCACAGTTTGTTTTGACCCACACAGTCAAAGGCTTTAGTGTAGTCAATGAAGCAGAAATAGAGGGTTTTTTTTTTTTTAATACCTTGCTTTTTCTATGATCCAGCATATGTTGGCAACTGCTGAAGTAAAGTTTTTTTTATAAAGAAGAAATGAGGAAAGAATGGATATAGAAAGCTCTTGATGATACTTATGTAACGTCATTCTAGATCAGCTTTGTTTTGGTTTGTTGATCTTCTGAACAGAGCAATAGTCACATCATTTCTAGTGGCTAATGGCCTTAGATTAATGCATATTATTCTTGAGATCTCAATTTGCAGAACTCAGGTTCAAGTTCGAGGTTTTACTAGATAATCATTTACTTAAATTTGACTTGATCAGGTATTATGAATGCCAACCACTCATTACTATTACAATAATGATAATAATGACTAAGGTAATACATTTTGAATTTGATATTTTTTGTGATTCAGAGATATATCTAAGATTTTATATTTAAATTGATCTATGAGAAACTATTGAAAAGTAGGCAATTAAAAAAATAATTTTCACAAAGATTTAAAGAGTCATTAACTTGAGAGCTTGTAATATTTTTAAAGTTTATTTTTAATTGAAGGATGATTGCTTTACAATATTGGTTTGGTTTCTCCATACATCATATGAATTAGCCATTGGTATATATATATTGCTTCCTTCTTTAACCTCCCTCCCACCTCCCATTCTTTCCACCCCTCTAGGTGGTTACAGAGCCCCAGTTTGAGTTCCCTGAGTCATATGCAAATTTCCACTGGGCTATATATTTTACATATGATAGTCTATATGCTTCCATGCTACTCTCTCTTTTCATCGCACCCTCTCCTTCAACTCCCCACCCCACACTCTTGCCATAAGTGTGTTCTCTATGTCAGTGTTTCCATTGCTGAGTTGCAAAAAGGCTCATCAGTACCATCTTTCTGGATTCCATATATATGAGTTAATATATGGTATTTATTTTCTCTTTCTGACACTTCACTCTGTATTCTAGGCTCTAGGCTCATCCACCTCATTAGAACTGATTCAAATGCATTCATTTTTATAGCTAAGTGAGAGCTGATAGCATTTTATTAAAGCCTCCACCGAAGCAAGCTTTGGGAAAAAAAAAAAGAAGAAGAAGAACTCTTCTGGAATAAAGAAAATACTAGAGATCTGTATAGTTTTATCTCTAAAGCAAATTGAGAAGTTGATGAGCTTTGCTCATTTGTCTGTTTGTACTCAATAAGCCCAGTCTAGTCCAGATTCTTTCAGAATTTTGTTAGCTAAAAATAATGGCAAGTGACAAAGCTTACCGGTTGTTTTGAAATTTCTCTTTTACATTAACAGAATACATTCTGTCTTCTGTCTTCTCCAAGAAGGAAATTTTTATCCTTCTTGAAATACAAACTTGTCAACATAATTTTACCTAGACAGTTTTACTCCTTTCTTTTACAGTGAAGATTTATTGTCTTAAGAAAAATTGCCTAACTTCAAACAGATATGAGATTAAGTAAATAGGGTGATTGTGGGTAAGGTGGGTTTGTGTGAGTGACTGATTGTGAAGTGAATCAGGTCTTTTTACCTTTTGTTACTTTCTTTTCTAATTTTTATTTTCTATTACAGTTGCATTTCTAAGTATGTCTTATGACATATCCTTTATTTTCTCATCTACCTATTTTTCTCTTCATTAAAGTGAAAAGTGAAAGTGCTAGTCTCTCAGTCCTGCCCAACTCTTAGCAACCCTGTGGACTTGTCGCATAGGGTCCAAAAGCCTAGCCTGCCAGGCTCGTCTGTTCATGGAGTTCTCTAGGCAAAAATACTGGAGTGGGTAGTCGCTCCCTTGAGGGGATTTTCCTCACTCAGGGATCAAACCCAGGTCTCCTGCATTGCAGGCAGATTCTTTAACATCTAAACCACCAGGGAAGTTATGGAGATGATTAAACTGATTATTATATATGTCATTACTTTTACTAAACTGAACTTTGCACTAATACTGAATTTCCAACTATTATTGCTTCATTTTCAAATGTGTCTTGCTTACAAACATACATTTGAGGTTAAAACATCTGTTTACACACACAAAAGTTCTATAATATACTGACTAAAATATTTAAATAAATTGGCAATACAGAAATTTGAATTGCCATTTAGTACTTCATAGTAGATGGGAATACCAGACCACCTGACCTGCCTCTTGAGAAACCTGTATGCAGGTCAGGAAGCAACAGTTAGAACTGGACATGGAACAACAGACTGGTTCCAAATAGGAAAAGGAGTACATCAAGGCTGTATATTGTCACCCTGCTTATTTAACTTATATGCAGAGTACATCATGAGAAATGCTGGGCTGGAAGAAGCATAAGCTGGAATCAAGATTGCCGGAAGAAATATCAATAACCTCAGATATGCAGATGATACCACCCTTATGACAGAAAGTGAAGAGGAACTGAAAAGCCTCTTGATGAAAGTGAAAGAGGAGAGTGAAAAAGTTGGCTTAAAGCTTAACATTCAGAAAACTCAGATCACGGCATCCGGTCCCATCACCTCATGGGAAATAGATGGGGAGACAGTGGAAACAGTGTCAGACTTTATTTTTTTGAGCTCCAAAATCACTTTGAGGGGTGACTGCACCCATGAAATAAAAGATGCTTACTCCTTGGAAGGAAAGTTATGACCAATCTAGATAGCATGTTAAAAAGCAGAGATATTACTTTGCCAACAAAGGTCTGTCTGGTCGAGGCTATGGTTTTTCCAGTGGTCATGTATGGATGTGAGAGTTGGACTGTGAAGAAAGCTGAGTGCCGAAAAACTGATGCTTTTGAACTGTGGTGTTGGAGAAGACTCTTGAGAGTCCCTTGGACTGTAAGGACATCCAACCAGTCCATCCTAAAGGAGATCAGTCCTGGGTGTTCATTGGAAGGACCGAAGCTGAAACTCCAATACTTTGTCCACCTCATGCGAAGAGTTGACTCATTGGAAAAGACCCTGATGCTGGGAGGGATTGGGGGCAGGAGGAGAAGGGGATGACAGAGGATGAGATGGCTGGATGGCATCACCGACTTGATGGACATGAGTTTGAGTAAACTCTGGGAGTTTGTGATGGACAGGGAGGCCTGGCGTGCTGTGATTCATGGGGTTGCAAAGAGTCAGACATGACTGAGCGACTGAACTGAACTGAACTGAAGTGTAAATCAATCTCATTATAGGTATGCAATTCTTATATGCAGTAAAGCTTCATTAATTTACATGTGCTGTTGAAGAAGAGAGATAATATCACCACTTTTTCTCAATTGAAGAAAGCTCTCACTGTATAGCCAGTCTTTACTCATTAGAAACTGATAAAAGAGGTAAACTTCAGAAAATTATGTCTTAAAGAGCTTTCAAAAAGTTAAATGTGCATTTTGCAAAAAAAAAAAAGCTTCAAAGAAATCTGTTAACGTTACTAAATTAATTTATTCCATAGCAAGTGTGGTAGAGACAAGAAAATGGACACCTACACAGTGATGATGGAATTTTTTCTGGTAGAATTCTCTGACATCAGAGAGATCTGGGTTCTCCAGGCTTTTCTGTTTGTGCTGATTTACTTGGCAGCTCTCACAGGAAATATTCTCATTATTGTCCTAATCACCTTGGACCAGTGTCTTCACACCCCCATGTACTTCTTCCTGAAAAAAATTATCCTTCTTTGATCTCTGTCTTATTTCCATCATAGTCCCCAAATCCATTGTCAAGTCTTTTACCAACAACAGCACTATTTCTTTCCCAGGATGTGTGTTGCAGGTCTTTTTGGTAATTCACTTTACAGGGTCTGAGGTATTTATCCTCACAGCCACGTCCTATGATCGATATGTGGCCATCTGCCACCCACTGCACTATGACATTTTCATGAATGGGGAAGTCTGTGTGCAGCTGCTTCTTGGTTGCTTGGAGGAATCTTTGGAGGCTTATACTCAGTTGGAACATTCTCTTTATCTTTCTGTGGTTCCAAAAGAGTACCTCAGTTTTTCTGTGATGTTGAAAGGTTGTTGCTAATCCATGAAAGACGCCGGGATTCTTGGCCTCTGGAGGAGAGGAATTCAATCCAAGGCCAGTGATGAGACTTGATTGCTCAGAGCTTTTGTGCAACAAAGTTTTATTAAAGTATACAAGAGACAGAGAAAGTTTCTGAAATAGACATCAGAAGGGGGCAGAAAAAGTGCCCCCCCCCCCACCCCGCTAGTCTTCAGCTGGATGTTATATAGCTACTAGCAGTCTGCTAATTGGAGAAAAGAAATATCTCAAAACGAACACTGGCACCAGGCCCCTTACCCACAAGATGCATTTTGAGATAACATTGGCACAAGGTGAGTTGTCCTGGGTCATAAAGCGATTGACATGAATCTGGAAGAAAGGCAGGTTTCCAAGCAAAGACATAGTCTCATTAACATAGCTTAAGAGAACATCTGCATGAGTAAACCATACTGGTTTGTCAAGGTGGTTCTGGGTCTTAGGCAGAACCGACTTGAAGACAGTTCAGTTCGGTTGCTCAGTTGTGTCCGACTCTTTGCAACCCCATGGACTGCAGCACGCCAGGCTTCTCTGTCCATTACCAACTCCCGGAGCTTGCTCAAATTCATGCCCATCGAGTCAGTGATGCCATCCAACCATCTCATCCTCTGTCGTCCCCTTCTCCTCCTGCCTTCAATCTTTCCCGGCATCAGGGTCTTTTCCAATGAGCCAGTTCTCTGCACTAGGTAGCCAAAATATTGGAGTTTCAGTTCCAGCATCAGTCCTTCCAATGAATATTCAGGACATTGAATATCAGGATATTGAAGACAGAGTCTAAGGTAAATACATAGTCCATTAACATAGCTTAAGAAAAACATTTCCATAAAACAAAAACAAAAACAAAACAGAATTGGTTAGCTAAAGGTTTGAGAAAAGTTAAGTTCAGGTGGAACCAGGTATCATCATGGCAACATAGAATTTTAAAATAAACCTCTTTCTTAATTTGTATAGAGAAAGGACAAAAATCTAACACATAGTTTGTTTCCTCCTACCGCTTAAGAGAGGGATAAAAAATGTCTGACATTGCAGCCTATTTCCTCCGTTTGGAGACCCCTGGCCTTCCTGCCTGTTACCCTCTCAAAATCCCCTCATTATTAAAGATTTCTTGTTCTAAGGATCATACTACTATTAATGTAAGTCTGGCAGTTTGAATATTTTAATGGTTTTTTTTTTTAATATATACTTGCTATTGCTTTCTCGTATGTGTATATTTTCAATATAGTACTAAGTATCCCATCTGTACAAGGCAGGTGAAAAGCCTTTTCCACTTGCCTGCCCCATCTTATAGTTGTGGCCACTTTTATCCTGACAGGAGCCATCGCCTATTTGAAGCCAATGCCTGAATCTCCCTCTCTCCTGAACTTGCTACTCTCAATGTTGTATTCAGTGCTGCCTCCCACTCTGAACCCTATCAAGCATAGCCTGAGAAACAAGGAAATTAAAACAGCTCTAAAAAAGCTTCTGTGGAAACCTGGTGGTAGTGTGAAACATTAGAAACAGAAATTCAGTTATGAAATGTTTAATTTTTGTCCTCATTTTGATTCAAAATCTTTGTGATATCATGTGTGAAACAATTCTTCTGTGCTGATTTTTCTTTAAATTCACTATATGGTTGGAGAAAGAATTAATAAGCTTTAGCTTCTATGTTAAATTATTTTCCTTAGTGAACTTACCCTCAATTTTATCTTATTAGCTCTAGTGAATTTAGCAAAGACTTGTAGAGATTGTCAAAAGCTATGAAATTTGAACTATTTCTATTTGCATCCTACTTTTAGACATTATACTCAATATCAAATTTTATATACTTTAAAGACTCACTTAAAATGAAACAATCATATATATATACACACACACACACACATATATGTATATATATTTAAACCTGCCTTAGATTTTATGGATAGTTACACAAATATTTGTGTTAATTTCTAGATATTATTATATATCTATAGTGGAAATTCCACTATATTTGTTAAGTGCTTAGAAAATAACATTGTGTTTCATATTTCATTATTACTCTAGGATATTCTGTGCACCTTCTTGACTGCTAGTTTTCTTCATGAGATATCATTTTAAAATAATTTTTTATTAATATGGTGACCAACTATTTTATTTACTTGTATACCTTTATATACTATTAAGAATTTCTTTTATAAAACTCATAAAACAGGATATCAGTTCAGTTCAGTTGCTCAGTTGTGTCCAACTATTTGTGACCGCATGGACTGCAGCACACCAGGCATCCCTGTTCATCACCAACTCCTGGAACTTGCTCAAACTCATTTCCATCGAGTCGGTGATGTCATCCAACCATCTCATCCTCCATCATCCCCTTCTCCTCCTGCCTTCTTTCCAAGCATCAGGGCCTTTTCCAATGAGTCAGTTCTTCACATCAGGTGGTGAAAGTATTGGAGTTTCAGCTTCAGCATCAGTCCCTCCAATGAATATTCAGGACTGATTTCCTTTAGGATTGACTGGTTTGATTTTCTTGCAGTCCAAGAGACTCTCAAGAGTCTTCTCCAACACCACAGTTCAAAAGCATCAATTATTCAGTGCTCAGCTTTCTTTACAGTCCAACTCTCACATCCATACATGACTACTGGAAAAACCATAACTTTGACTATATGGACCCTTGTTGGTAAAGTGATGTCTCTGCTTTTTAACATGCTGTCTAGGTTTGTCATAGCTTTTCTTCCAAGGATCAAGTGTCTTTTAATTTCGTGGCTGTATCACCATCTGCAGTGATTTTGGAGCCCAAGAAAATAAAGTGTCTCACTGTTTCCATTGTTACCCCATATATTTGTCATGAAGTGATGGACCAGATGCCATGATCTTCGTTTTTTGACTGGAGTTTTAAGCCAGCTTTTTCACTCTCCTCTTTCACTTTCATCAAGAGGCTCTTTTAGTTCTTCTTCACTTTCTGCCATAAGGGTTGTGTCATCTGCATAACTCCTGGCAACCATGATTCCAGCTTGTGCTTCATCCATGTCATTTCACATGATATACTCCGCATAGAAGTTAAGTAAGCAAGATGATAATATAGAGCCTTAATATACTCCTTTCCCAATTTGAAACCAGTCCATTGTTCTATGTCTGGTACTAACTATTGCTTCTTGACCTGTGTACAGATTTCTCAGGAGGCGGGTCCAGTGGTCTGATATTCCCATCTCTTGAAGAATTTTCCAGTTTGGTGTGATCCACACAATCAAAAGCCTTAGTGTAGTCAATGAAGCAAAAGTATATATTTTTCTGGAATTCTCTTGCTTTTTCTATGGTCCAGTGGATGTTAGCATTTTGATCTCTGGTTATTCTGCCCTTTCTAAATCCAGTTTGAACATCTGGAAGTTCATGGCTCATGTACTATTTAAGCCTGGCTTGGAGAATTTTAAGCATCACTTTGCTAGTGTGTAAGATGAGTGCAACTGTGCAGTCATCGGAACATTCTTTGGTATTGCCTTTCTTTAGGATTGGAATGAAAACTGACTTTTCCAGTCCTGTGGCCACTGCTGAGTTTTCCAAATTAGCTGGCATACTGAGTGCAACACTTTAACAGCATCATCTTTTAGGATTTGAAAACAGGTGCACAAATTATATAAAATTACGTTATACATGATAGTGAAAACAGACTTAAAACCAAATATTGATTCTTTATAATCTTTAAGAATACACTATTAGATAAAAGCAGGAAAGCATGTGAAACACTGTTGCACGTAAAAAGTGATTCTGTGAACCATGCTTTGTGAATGTGGGTGGTTGCACCATCAATGTAGAGAGGAACATGCAATTAAAAGTATAAACAAAGAAAACAATATCTATGTACAGTCACAGGATGTGACTTCCCTGGTAGCTCAGTGGAAAAGAATTCTCTTGCAATTCAAGATATCACCTGCAGTGCAGAACATGAGTATTGCATCCCTGGGTCAGGAAGATCCCCTGGAGAAGACAATAGCAAGCCAGTCCTGTATTCTTGCCTGGGAAATCTCATGGGCAGAGGAGCGTGGTGGGCTACAGTGGGTTCAGAAAGAGTTGGACATGACTTAGTGACTAAACCACTACCACAGTCACAGAATATGTACTGGGGAACACACTCCCACACTTGCACCTCCTGTGGTCCCTGGGTATAAAAGTGGGAGTGAGGCAAGTTTTATTTTAATTTAGTTTTTCTACATTGCTTGGTATTTTAAGTAATTAAAATTTGAATATATACTAGCATTAAAAATACAAAACATAGCAGAACTAAAGGGAAATGAAACAGCATCCATGTCTTAATATGCATTCCTGAATTTAAATTTTAATGCTTCAATTCAGATGTTCTATTTTCCATTAAAATCTCAGTATTATCACTCATCAATAAATAAAAAGGCACAGTTTGAATGAATTCATAGAGTTGTTGTGATATGCTCATAACAGAAAGTCTGTAGCAAAAGGTAAATCACACTTCTAAATGATCCTAAGTCCAGGGATTTAAAGTTGCCCTCCTGTCCCTCAAGAAATATGCTCTCTCTCATCAGAACCCTTGACCATTTCTTCTAGTTAATTTCTGCTCCAATTATATAAATATAATCTCATGTGAAATATAAGATCATTAACCTTGAACCAATGCCAGAGGCTGAAGGTAAAGCTTAAAACCCACCAATCATATAGGAATAGTAGAGGTATTTAAACACCTTTGGTCATGCAACAGGCAGTTATTCTTGAACAAAAGTGTATTTAGGTGACAGACACCAATGACTAATACTTTGTTTACATGTTCTTAGAAGGAACTAATACAAGATGGAATAGATGTGCCCCATGCTAAGGTGGTTATTAGGATGTTTTCTTCTCACTTTTTATCTGAATGCCAGGTTTAATGAATGGAAAGAAAACTCTGTTAATTTTGATAAATTTGAAGGGTATATTTACTCAAGTGATTTTCTTTTTCTGCCCCCCAGAAAGATATTTCATTGTTGTCATCTGCATCGTGGAAGAAATTTACACCAGTTGGTAAGAAAATTATCCAAACAATTTGTTTCAAGAACTGAGATGATTAGAGGATATTCTGATGATTCTAGTTCTTTCTACATGCCCAGACCATACCACACACATTTTGTTTGAAAGAAAGCTAGTGTCAATGAGAGACTCATTTTATGGACACAGACAAGGTCACTGTTACTGTAGTAATTTGTCAGAATTAAGCTGATGGACTACCATATCAGGACTAGATCTGTAGTAAATAGTTCTGAAAATGTCAATATTGATGTCTTATAATTTTATTGGGCTTCCAGGTGGCACTAGTATTAAAGAATCTGCCTGCCTATGCCAGAGACATGAGACATGAGTTTGATCCCTGGGTTGGGTAGATCCCCTGGAGGAGGGCATGGCAACCCACTCCAGTATTCTTGCCTGAAGAATCCCATGGACAAATGAGCCTGGCGGGCTATAATCCACAGGGTCACACAGAGTTGGACACAATGAAGTGACTTAGCACGCATGTATGCATACTTCTATTATGAATATTTCTATCTGATATCAATGAGAAAAGTTAGTATCACAGTGTAATACTAATGTATGATTCTCACATGTTTTTCCTGAAATCTATTCTGCATCATCTTTGATCTCATTTGACAACCTTACACATGGTCGTCTTTTTAATTCATTTTATTTTCTGTATTTTATTTTGTTTACTTTATATTGTTTTCTTGTGGTCTGGAGCAGTATTTGCCAAATAACTTCTGGAGCAAGAAAGTGAAATGCTGTTTTCCATTTTGGCTATACCAGTAAAGTATGTTAGCTGCTTGGTACACAGATTTATCTCAAAGATTTTAGACCTGTCTGCCATGTATCTAAAGCATGAAATATAATAAAACTTTTTCTGTTCTTTAAAGAACCAGAAGATAGCATTTCATTTTATTTTTGCCCTTTTCTAAACTCTGCTTAATGTCAATTATATTTCCATCTACTCTCTGTTAATATAATAAAGGATATCACTGCACTTTCCCAGTGTTACTCTCATGAACTATGCCTAGGGCCATGTCATATCAAGAGTTTTAATAAAAGTGAATGTTACCATAGCTGAATGAATGAGTTACTAGTATAATCTTTATTTTTACAGATAAGAATCAGCATGACTGAGAAATTAACCAACATTACCACTATAACAGAATTTTTGCTCATGGGATTCACTGATGATCAGGTACTACAAGGACTCTATGTTCCATTCTTCTTCCTGAGTTACCTGACAGCACTGATGGGGAACCTCCTCATTATTATCCTCGCCACCACTGACCGGCGTCTCCAGTTGCCCATGTATTTCTTCCTAAAGAATTTGTCCTTGATTGATATCTGCTACATCTCTGTCACTGTGCCCAAATCCATCATAAACTCTCTGACCAAAAACCATTCCATATCTTTCCTGGGATGTGCCTCACAAATTTTTCTTTTCATTTTTTTGGCTGGCACAGAGTATGCCCTCCTTATAGTGATGTCTTATGACCGCTATGTTGCCATCTGCCATCCTCTGTACTATGAGACAATCATGAATAGAGGCACCTGTCTGCAGATGGTGACAGCATCGTGGGCTAGTGGGTGTGTCTATGGATCCATTCATGTTGCAGGTACATTCTCTGTGCGTTTCTGTGGGCCCTATATAGTGCATCAGTTCTTCTGTGACATTCCTTCAGTGCTCACACTTGCTTGTTCAGGAGAGCAAATTCTAGAATATGCATTTATTGTCACTAGCTGTACTTTTGCTTCTGTATGCTTTCTTTTCCTGATTGCCTCTTATATTTACATTTTCTCAGCTGTCCTAAGGATTCCATCTGCACAAGGCAGGTTCAAAACTTTCTCTACTTGTGTACCCCATCTCACTGTAGTGATATTGTTTCTCTTTTCTGGTATCGCCAATTATTTAGGGACTAATTCTAAGTCTGCATCATCACTGAATCTCTTCATGTCTGCATTATACTCTATATTACCTCCCAGCCTGAACCCTTTCATCTATAGTCTGAGGAACAAGGACATGAAGGCAGCCCTAGGCAAAATACTAGGTGGTAAAATGTTGCCAAAGACATGAGGATCCTGCTGACCTTAAATCATATGGCATACACAATAAATAAAGAAAATAGAATCAGTTTTTGAGAGTTAAGTATATAAACATTATTGTATTCTCTATTCTCTTGCCATAACTATATCACATTTACACATTCTGCATTCAAATTCACATTCTATGATTTTTATTTTATTTTTGTGAAGTTTAGGGTGGTCTGGGAAACACAAAACATATTGAATGTATTCCATTACTTGTGTGCATGCATCTTCAGTCGCCTTAGTTATGTCTGACTTTTTACAGCTCTATGGACTAGCCCATCAGGCTCTTCTGTCCATGGGCTTCTCCATAATACTGGAGAGGATTGTCATGCCCTCCTCCAGGGAATCTTCTCAACTCAGGGATCGAACCCGAGTCTCCTGGGTCTCCTGCATTGTAAGCAGATTCTTTACCCACTAAAACACCTGGGAAATCCATTCCATTACTTATTTCATATCAAAAGATTCTGTTTGTGTTATTCTGATGGTTGCATTTGTTTTGTTAATGTAATCACACACTACTTCTTTACATGATTATATTTTTTCTGCAAAATTTAGACATTGTATCTTATTTCCTAGCACTGTATTTTACTACTTTACTCTAGATGTTATGAGTAAATATAATCTAAATTTTTCTTATCATAGTGATTTTTCTTCTTTGAGAAGTTTAGAATAAAAAAGAATTTCACCCATTTAAGCTTCTGTTTAAAACAGATGCATTAGAGATATAAAATTATTAAGTAGCTATAAGCAAGAATCTGTTGTAAAGAATCTTATGGATGGTGAGAGCAAATAATACATCTCTCATTACATATTCTTGACTAAAATGGAATGTTAGCAAAAAAATGTTTAATTGATTACCACATATCATAAACTTTTCACACTTGAGAAAGATGGTTTTTATTTTATCATCCTACTTTTCTTTGTTCTGTCATACATTTTTTATTTTCTAAATATTACTTGTTATCTCCACGGATAACTTAAATTATCTGTATTTTTTGGTTCTCTTTTCTCTCCCTCTACTCTTATCACTTCCTTACTTATGTCCTTTATCACCTCTATCTTATTATTTGCTTCCCATTATCACAATCTCTCGATATTTTAAAGTCTTTTCTTTCTGTCTCAACTTTAGAATAAGATAAACCTCAATGTATGGATGTGAGAGTTGGACTATGAAGAAAGCTGAGCACCAAAGAATTGATGCTTTTGAACTGTGGTGTTGGAGAAGACTCTTGAGAGTCCCTTGGACTGCAAGGAGATCCAACCAGTCCATCCTAGGGGAGATCAGTCCTGGGTGTTCATTGGAAGGACTGATGTTGAAGCTGAAACTCCAATACTTTGGCCACCTGATGCTGGTAAAGATTGAGGGCAGGAGTAGAAGGGGACAGCAGAGAATGAAATGGTTGGATGGCATCATCGACTCGATGGACATGGGTTTGGGTGGACTCTGGGAGTTGGTGATGGACAGGGAGGCCTAGCGTGCTGTGGTTCATGGGGTCGCAGAGAGTCGGACACGACTGAGTGACTGAACTGAACTGAACTGAAACCTCAATATGTGTGCTTCATAAACTGAACTAAGATCTCATAAAGGGCTTGTATTGCACCTTGAGTATGTTTCTCCCCACAAAACCCAATGTCCATTCATTTCTGTGCATTTCAGTAAATCTCTTTTCTTTATGTCACATAGCTGTCTATTTTAACATGTCACACAGCTGTGCTGTGTTTAATTGCTCAGTAGGGCCGGGCTCTTTGTGACTCCATGAAATGCAGCCCACCAGGATCCTCTGTTCATGGGGATGATCCATGCAAGAATACTATAGTGGATAGCCTATCCTTCACATATTGCATATTTTATGAGTATTTTCTTTGGAATAAAAATAGGTTTTAATTTTTAATTAAAGAAATAAATGTTTTACTGAAGAAAATAAATGTTATCTTTTCAATATTGAAAAGCAGATGCATGAAAAATAAATAATGGCCTTTTCAAGGATAGGAAGACTAACTTGTACCAGTGCTGTCTGATAGAACATAATGGAAAATGTATTTGTAAAATTAATTTATTTAAACAAATATACAAAAATATAATTCTGGTATATTATTCATGCAAAATATACATTAAATGTTTTATTTTGTTGATATCAAACCTCTCAAATTCAGCATGTATTTGCATTTATAGCACATGTCGATTTGAACCAATCACATTTCAAGGGGTTAGTAACCATATGTGGGTGGTACCTGCTATATTAGACAACACAATCTGAAGCATCAACATAGATATGAGTTGAAATTCAATAAATATAAATAATAATTAATAATTGTTTTTTTCCTTATTTGATCATACAGAAGTTATGTTAATTTATTTTATTTTATTGTGACCTATAATAATGTGCATGTGAATCTGAGGTAACTGTGCATAAATATTTACTTACATTTTTAAAGAATACATTATTTTCAGCTAGATTGACCACCTAAGATAAAAGAGTTATGATATTGTCAGTAATAGTTTTCTGATGTATCTCAGAATCTCAGAAAAATAGTCTACCCAGAAGTACCCAATATTTATGAGCTGATTTGGACTAGACTGATGCTCCATCAGCTTAAACATACTGGTGTTACAATGTTCCATAAATCTATCCAGTAAGGAACTGTCCTTACGTATAATATTTTCAAAACATTAGCAATTATTTAGGTCATAAAGCTCTCATAAATAGCTGTAAAAAGTTTCATTGAAATGATCAAATGTGTGTGTGTGTGTGTCTGTGAATATATATTCATGTGTGTGCTACATGTGTGTACATTTATTCACATAGAAACTTCAAAATTTACCTGGAAATATAAATTAGAAAGCTATAAATTGTCTATATACTGCATATGTATATAAAAAACTAAAATGGAAAATACCATAATTTATTATTAGTTATTGAACTCTCACTCAGATATCCTGCTTTAAATATAACTTTTCCTCATTTCAAACTCTAATCATATGTATTTTTATTGTTAATTTAGGAAAACATGTGACATTCCATGAGATACTCGGTCAAATCCGTCAGCATATGTGTTTTAGCTTCCTGTAATCTCAAAATTAAGATGAGACTAGGGTATCCTGTTCAGTAAGCAGAGACAGACGATCCATTATTCAGGTGCAACCACAATCAAAGGTGGATATTAGAGTGTACCTCAATTTGGAACGACAAAGTGGAAGCATTGAATTCAGTGTTGTGTTTAAGGGGAGAGGAGGATATTGGTAATTGAGCACTGATAGTGAATGAAGAGTGGCCACTGACTCCAATGAACCTTTAAGGAATGGTCTGAGAAGTAGGGTTTTATTGAAGTGTGCAAAGGCAATAGATACTACTGATCAGTGAGTGTCTCTGAATAGCCAGAGAGACAGTGGTGAGCATCCCAGGGGCCAGAGACAAAGTTATTTCATTTATATAGTGGAAAACTGTATTTGGCTCTTTTCTCCATCAAAGACCACTGCTACATGTGTTTGCATTTTACCTTCTAACTTTCATGTTTCATAAATGCTTAAAAACTCATCTCATTTTCTGTTTTACATTGTATGTTATATAACATTATCTGACCTTTTTCTAGATAACTAGGTTATTCTTCATCAACCAACAACTTTATGTTTAATGTCTATGAATATAAGATTTATTTATTGAAGTTCTATTTATCAGCATTTTAAATGTTTGTGTTCATATAAATGATTTATTTGTAGATTTATTTTCTTATTCTTTTATGTCTTTAATCACTTAGAGAGTATGTAGGCTTTCTGTGTCTGGAGATGATGACATTGCTCTTAATGGCTTCGTGGTGAGAAACTAAGGCTTACTGTATGTGCTATGTGTAAGTGGAAATACTGTGGAAATATTTGGATGCTGTATATGCAAGTAATTCATTTTACTTCAATAATCCTAGCTGTTTTTATGTTTATTTTTTATTCCTTGCATCTTTAAGAGATTGTACATCTTAAACCCTAGGAGTGAGTGAATGAGTGATAATTGCTCAATGAAGCAGGCTTGAATTTCAAAATTTTGTGACTGACATAAATTTCAACACAGATCTCGGACACCAAGTATGTTTTGACATTGCTTCTTCAATTGTTCAGCATGATTTTTCTGATAGTCAAGGGATAATAAACTTTCAGATTGACTCTCTAATTTTCTGAATTAATTGATTATAATTTGTACTTTATATGTTTTCCTACAGTTGGTTGTTACAATCGCAATTATAACAAAAGGAAATGGGGTACTTCTGAATAAAGAATTAAATGTTTATATCAGCTGAAAATATGGACTTTTATAAATAAAATTAAAAATATTTGTTGAAGATTAATAAAATGTATTTGAATATTCTAGAGAAAATTATACATTTTCCCTATTTACATGATTGATGCATGTGAGACTGATAAAGATATGAATTTATATTTAATCAGAAACATGAAACTAGGAAAAACAACCCTTTACAGCAGAAGGGAATTATTCTCTCATGCAAAATTTTCTTGTATGAAAAATATATAATTACATTTTACTGGGGAAAAGAAATGATTATGCAATAAACAATATAAGATAAGTAGTTTAATTATTTAGACAACAATGAATTTTACTTTGTTCCAGATTCCCCTTAAAATCAGAGATATTGAAAAATAGAATATGATAAGTTAGGCTAAAAGTATGATAAGAAGAAAATTTTGAATGACATTCCCCACATATTACAGTATAGAATAACTTTCTAGGGAAAAATAACAGTGAAGAACAGATTATTATTTTCACATACAAAGAGAAAATATGTTTATTTAAAAGTTAAATAAAATTTTAAAATTACCTACTAGGTAAAATATTTTAAAAATATTTGTATAATATAAATAACATAATTCATTTATAAATAGACAATCCATCTTAGAGCTCATGTGGTTCATTGTCTGTCAAAAGTCAGGAAGGATATTCACAAGCAGTGGGATAAGTAAGAAAATGCTTAGGGGAATTGTACACAAAGTGGTGTCTGGATTTTAGGACATTATAGGTAAACACTCTTTCATTTACTCACAACAAATTTAGAATTTAAAAATCAGATCCATGGAGAGCAAAGTTCAGCCTTATTACTAATAAAATGAAAGGTGGAGTATATGGTAGTTCCATGGGACTAATTGGGTTATGACTTTCTCTGAACTAATCCACACATTATCATAGATTTTGGAAAAAGGAAACAGTGAAGTTATGTTTGGATTTTGTTGTTTTTGTTTAGTCCCTTCATCGTATCTGACTCTTTGCAACCATATGGACTATAGCTTGCCAGGCTTTTCTGTCCTTGGGATTTCTCAGGCAAGAATACCGGAGTGGGTTTCCATTTCCTTCTCCAGGGGATCTTCCCAACCTAGAGATTGAACCCGTGTCTCCTACATTGGAAGGTGGATTCTTTGCCACTGAGCCCTAGGAAAGTTTGAATCTAGAGAGCAGAAAAACAGACCCAGAATTAGTGTGAAGAGAGGTGAAATAGAAGAAATCTTTACTGCTAACAGCTTTCCCCATATATCGTATGAACAAATCAAACATTTTAATAGATGTTGTTATTTATCAGGTATTTCTTTCTGCCTTCTAGAGGAATACATGCGTGCAAGCTAAGTCGCTTCAGTACCATCTGACTCTTTGCAGCCCTATGGACTGTAGCCTGCCAGGCTCCTCTGTCTGTGGGGATTCTCCAGGCAAGAATACTGGAGTGGGCCGCCATGCCCTCCTCCAGAGGATCTGATTGACCCAGGGATCGAATCTGTGTCTCTTATGTCTCCTGCATTGACAGGCAGATCTTTACCACTAGCACCACCTGAGAAGTCCTCTAGAAGAATAAGGCATGATAAGAATTTCAAAGGCTATTATATAAAGGTCAATTCTTTCTCTTGAAGCATAAGGCAAGATAATAATAAATTCTTCCCATCCTTCCCCTGAACAACAATTATTCCAGTTATCTGTCCTTGACTATAGGAGTCTTGCTACCTTGGAACACCAGGGCTATTTATCCCATGAAAAAAAAATCAGCCTTCTTTCTATCAGGCTCTCTTGCTATCATCTGATGAGGAAAACTGACTCACTGGAGAAGACCTTGATGCTGGGAAAGATTGAAGGCAGGAGGAGAAGGGGATGTCAGAGGATGAGATGGTTGGATGGCATCACCAACTAGATAGACATGAATTTGAGCCAGCTCCAGGAGTTGGTGATGGACAGGGAAGCCTGGTGTGCTGCAGTCCACAGGGTCTGAAAGTCGGACACAACTAAGTAACTGAACTGAACTGAACTTGCTATTGCATTCATGAGGCTGCTCTCCAATTTTACTGCTGTCCTTCTGGATGTCTTTCAAAGACAACCAGTTGACTAGAGACAGCTTAAAAATTGAAATGACTATCACTTATACTAATGTCAAGTATTCAGTCCACCAAAAGTTGAATATTTATTCAGCATAGTACTCAAATTCTTAATATTATCCAGAGTAATGATCCTAAATTTTTGCAATGAGGTTGCGTGTCTTAAAATATTCAACTGAACTCACAGGAGAGCCACAGCCAATATAAACCTTTTGTATATTTCTGAGGGAGAAAGAAAATAAAGCATGAAATTTTATTTTTAGTTTCTTCTCTTTGCAGCAATTATACTGAAGGAAACTGTGGTCTTACTAGAGGTAAACATTACCAATAGATTTTAGAAAGGGTGAATACAAGTCCCAAGGACTAGCTCACTGGCAGCATAATAAACTAAAAGCTAGTAAGAAACAATCTAAATATAAAATTGATTGGCTATTTTTCTCTAGAATTGCTAAAATAAAAGTAGAGGGGAATGTTTGAGAGAAACTTCTTGCTGGATAAAGCTTGCATTTTGGCTGATCTGAGCTAGAGCTGTTAGTCTTGGAGCTGGTACCAAAGGAAAATATTAGGCTGAAATAACAGATAGCTAAGAAATTAGAGATTTTCAGGAAAATTGAAAATTATAAAGGGAGACAGTAAAGGAATTCATCCCAGTGGGGTAAAAATATGTAAATGGGTATTAAGAATAGAAAGTGTAAAGTGGACAATTTTGGAATCAAAATGAGAATCTTAATGTGGTCATTCAGGAGTTGTGAAAATTAATGAGAACCCTCAGTAGTCCCTGAAACATTGAATAGCCAACAATAAATTTGTTTTATTTACCTAGTTTGGAGAAATATGATATAAAAGTCAAATAAAACAATAAAAATCTTGACCTCAAAGTGACTGTGATGATGATATCATGACCTAATCATTATAGAGTGACAGAAAGGTCAATGTCCCTTAGTCTGATATTGGGTAGGAACCTAAAAGCATGTGCACATGTGAGGATAAAGTGGCCAAAGATGAAGAATAGTCATGTCTTGTACTTTTTGATAATCGAAATGTTTCTTGTCTAAAATAGGTAGTCATAGACTCAGAAAGGGCTAGCTTACACATTTTCCTGAGAGAGAAAAGGGCTGAAATGTATTCGGTGAAATTATGGCTGAAAACTCTCCAAACATGAAGAAGGAAACAGATATACCAAGCCAGGAAGCATAGAGAATCCCAAACAAGATAAAACCAAACAGATCCACACCAAGATATATAATAATTAAAATGAAAAAAATAAAAGGGAGCATTTTAAAGGCAGCAAAAGAGAAACAAAGAGTCATATACAAGGAAACTCCTATAAAGGATCAGCTGCTTTCTCTGCAGAAACTTTGTATGACATGATATAGTGAAAATGCTAAAAGGGGTAAAAACAAAACAAAACAAGCCAACCTTACAATCTAAGATATTCTACCAAGCAGTATTATTGTTTAGAATAACAGGAAAGATAAAGAACATTTCAGACAAGGAAACACTAAAATAATTCATCAATACTAAACATACTCTAAAATTATATGTTAAAAGAAGGAAGAAGAGTAAGAATATATAGGAGAGAAAAAATCAAAATAGGCAAGCAGGTATATATTAACAGTTAGGATCCAAGATTACTGAAATAAGCCAGGGTGTAGATTAAAGAAAAATAATTATAAAAGCAAGATATCTGCAATAAACAGTTAAGGGATAAGCATAAAGACTTAAAATATAGCATCAAAAAACATAAAAGTTGTGAGAGGGAAGTAAAAATTGTTATTCTTTTAAAATATGCTTGAATATAAAGACTATCATTTTAAAATAAGTAGAAATAATTATGGATCAATATATATGACACACATACAAATCACAAACCTGTAATAGATACAGAAAGACAAATAAGGGAAAAAAACCCAAACATAAAGCTAAAGTAAAAAATCAAACAACAATAAAACAAACAAAAGAAAAAATAAAGAACAACAAAAGCAACTGGAAAGCAATTAATAAAATGGCAATAAGAACATACCTATCAATAATTATTCTAAATGTCAATGAATTAAATGCTATGATCAAAAGACATTGGATGACTCAATGTATTGAATAGCAAGACCCTTCAATAAGCCTACAAGAAACTCACTTTAGGGCTCAAGACACACTCAGAAAGTGAAAGTAGGGAGGATGAAAAAAGACATTTCATGCAAATGGAAATGACAAAAAAAAAAAAAAAATCTGGCAGTATCAATTACTCACATTAGACAAAATTACTTTAAATGAAAATCTCTAACAAAAGGCAAAGATGGGCACTATACAATGACAAGAGGTTTAGTAAAGGTGACCCAACATCTTGGAAATAGAATAGAATAGAGGCACGGATTGAGACGATACAAGGAATGTTTAACAAGGACCTAGAAGAACTAAAGAACAAACAAACAGTGATAAACAACACAATAACTGAAATGAAAAATGCACCAGAAGGAATCAATAGTAAGATAACTGAGGCAGAAGAATGGATAAGTGAGCTGGAAGACAGAGTGGTGGAAAAAACCACCATAGATCAGAATAAATAAAAAATAATGAAAAGAAATGAGGATGGTCTCAGAGACCTCAAAGACCACATTAAATACACAAACATTTGAATTATAGGGGTCCTAGTAGAAGAGAAAGAAGAAGGATCTGAGAAAATATTTGATCAAAAACTTCCCTAGCATGGGAAAGGAAATAGTCATTCAAGTCCAGGAAGTGCAGAGAGTCCCGTATAGAATAAACCCAAGGAGAAACATGATAAGATGTATGTAATCAAACTAACAAAATTCAAATACAAAGAGAAATAGTAAAAGAAGCAAGGGAAAAGCAACAAATAACATACAAGACAATTGCCATAAAGTTATCAACTGACTATTCCACAGAAGTTTTCTAGGCCAGAAAGGAATGTCAGGATATATTTAAAGTGATGAAAGAGAAAAACCTAGAACCAATATCACTCTATCCAGCCACTGTCATTCAGATTCAACACAGAAACCAAAAGCTTTAGAAATGAGCAAATGCTAGAGAATTCAGAACCATTAAACTGGCTTTACAACAACTGCTAAAGGGATTTCTCCAGGCAAGAAACACAATAGAAGAGTATGAAAGAGGATGGGAAGAAAACGGACCTACAAAAACAAATCCAAAACAATTAAGAAAATGGCAATAGAAACATGAATATTGATCATTACCTTAAATGTAAATGGATTAAATGCTCTAACAAAAAGACATAGACTGGCTGAATGAATACAAAGGTAAGACCCATATATATTTTTAAGTTTTAACAAGCTCAGAAATACAAGTGTTAAATCTTCTTGCACCAATGGCTATATTTGTTTATTGACTAGTGAACATGGAAATATATTTTTATCCCCCTAAGCTAGTGGTTCTGCTGGTAAACCAGAATAGAAGGATTTTGGAGGAGCAGAGAGAATAGAATAACTTCCCAGGTGGCTCAGTGCAAAGAATCTGCCTGCTAGTGCAGAAGGCACAGGAGACACGAGTTCGATCCCTGGGTGGGGAAATTCCCATGGAGAAGGGTCAATGCACTCCAGTATTATTTCTTGAAAAATTCCATGGGGAGGAGAGTCTTGCGAACTGTAGTCCATAGGGTCGCAAAGAGCTGGGGGTGAATGAGCATGCACAGCTTTATGCTGTCTACAAGAGATTTACATTAGACCTAGGGACATGTACAAACTGAAAGTGAGAGATGAAAATAGATATTCCATGCAAATGGAAACCAGAAGAAAGTTGGAGTAACAAAACTCAGGTCAGACAAAATAGACTTTTAAAAAAGACTGTTATGAGACAAAGAAGAACTCTACATAATGATCAAGGGATCAATCCAAGAAGAACTGTAAAGATTTATGCAGCCAACATTAGAAGCACCTCAATATATAAGGAAAATGCCAATAGCCATGAAAGGGGAACCTAACAGCGACATAATAAAGTGGAGACTTTAACACTCCACTTACACTAGTGCACAGATGATCCAGACAGAAAATTAATAATGAGACACAAACTTTAAATGATGCCTTAGACCAGATAGGCTTAATTGATATCTATAGAACATTCAATCTGAAAGCAGTAGAATACACATTCTTCTCAAGTGTACATGGAAGGTTCTCCAGGATAGATCACATCTTGGGTCACAAATCAAGCCTCAGTAAATTTAAGAAAAAGTTCAGACATTCTTTTCTTGGCTTTGTCCAGTTTACTAGTAAATCCACTGAAGTCATTCTCTATTTCTATTGTGGTGTTTTTAATTTCTATCATTTTTTAAAAACATAATTTCTTAGAATTTCCATCTATCTGCTTAGAATGAAATTTTACATTTTGTTCATTGCTTTTTCCATTAGAGCCCTTGCCATACCAATTATAGTTGTTTTAAATTTCCCCTTCTGAACATTCCAGCATGTAATGATATTTAATTTTGATGCTAGCTCTGTGGCTTTACATGTTTGCCTTTTGGTAGGCCTTGAATTTTTTTTTTTTCTTTTCATATATTTACATGATATACTGGGTAAAATGAATGGCAGGAAATAGCACTTAAGCTGTGAGAGAAGGCAACTATTTTATTGTCCTATGTGTAGGCCTTACTCTTAGCAGATGTTTCTTGGTTGTGAACTTCAGAATTCATAGTTCTTCTCAGCTCCCCATTGGTTACATGAGACAGAATTGCTAATGTGGTCTGGATTTTTGTATTTGACCAGTCCATGGTCAAATAGTTGTCATATCCAAAGAGTTGGACATGACTGAGTGTCTGAACTGACTGATACATGATAACTTAGAAAAGTTTTTGAAGGGTAATGTGTCAAGTATATGAACATTTCAGTTTTCAATAGATTCCACTCAGTTTCCAAAAAATATTTGAAAATATCTACTCTTACCATAAAGCAAGTGTTTTCCATTAACCCATATCTCTAACTGCTGAAAACTTTAATAATCTATTAATATTTCTGACTTTCAACACTAGAAATAAAATTCCATTGTTATTTTAAATTACAGACCTCTGATGTTAGATAATTTAGTATATATTTTTGCAAAGTACATTTATTTATAAATAAAATGTATAAAAATGTTTTATTTATTTGTGCTTATTCTTCTATTTAATATTATTTTTGAATTATAGGGTTATATTAACATTTATGATATATACTAATTATATATTGAGGCACACTCATATTATGCACATACATTTACTATATATCCAATGTTTAGAGTGTTTTTCCATAGACCTGAAATGTTTATGGTATAACTTAAAATCTATGATACAAATATAGAAAACAACAACAAAATAAGAAAATGTTGAATAATTTTCTTTTAAAATTGGAAGTGTGAGGTTGAGGACAATATTTGTGCTCAATATGTAACAGTTTGTTGGAGGTTGTAAGCAGTGAAATTAGGCAGGGAAAGGGGATTAAAGGTAATTAAATTGAAAAAAAAATAAAAGATTCATTCTTGAAATGATATATTTGCTGCAAAACAAAATTCTAAATTATCTATTATCAAATTTAAAGAAATAAGTGAATCTATTAAAGTGGCTGTATGCAGTAACAATATCAAAAACTCAATGGCAGAAAAAATTAGATGTACTAGATCCAGCTTCAACCTGGCAGATGCCCCCAACTTTTTTCTTCATACAGTTTTTAAATAAATGTCTATAATATTTCCTCCTAAATTGCTGAATCTGAAGTCATATTTCCATTACATGAATATTTTTGATAAAATGTGAAGTAACTGGGGACTGAGAACAAAGTTCAGTTCAGTTCAGTCACTCAGTCATGTCCGACTCTTTGTGACCCTATGAACTGCAGCACGCCAGGCCTCTCTGTCCATCACCAACTCCTGGAGTTCACCCAAACCCATGTCCATTGTGTCCATGATGCCATCCAACCATCTCATCCTCTGTCGTCCCCTTCTCCGCCTGCCCTCAATCTTTCCCAGCATCAGGGTCTTTTCAAATGAGTCAGCTCTTTACATTAGGTGGCCAAAGTATTGGAGTTTCAGCTTCAACATCAGTCCTTCCAATGAACACCCAGGACTGATCTCCCCTAGGATGGACTGGTTGGATCTCCTTGCAGTCCAAGGGACTCTCAAGAGTCTTCTCCAACACCACAGTTCAAAAGCATCAATTCTTTGGTGCTCAGCTTTCTTTATAGTCCAACTCTCACATCCATACATGACCACTGGAAAAACCATAGCCTTGACTAGACGGACCTTTGTTGGCAAAATAATTTTTCTTTTATCAACCTACAAATCCCATCTGCAAAGGGCAGAGAGAAAACTTCAGCCTGCCTGCTCCTTTTCACTGTGGTGACATTATTCCTCTTTTCTGGGATTATTACATAGCTAGCTATAAAAATTAAATCTTCATCTTGATGTATTGATACTGTTTTACACAGTTTAACCCCCACCATGAATCTTCTCTTATTTAGACTCAGAAATTGATACTTGCAGAGGGCCTTGGGAAAAGTTATAGCTGGGAAATGTACAGAACATTTCTCTTATTTGAATATGCAAAACTTAATTAAAATAAATAATTTCATTTATAAATATTAGTTCAAAAGAGATCTTCTATTCTTCTTTACTAGTACACAACATTCAGTAATTTGTTCCTAAAAGATAGCCTAGTCAAAACTGTACTTTCTTTCTTGTGTGGTGAGCTATTGCTAAAAATCTGTGTTTTTTAAAATGATATTCCATGGTCTACATAGGCTATTTTTCATTTTTTTAATTGTTTTTACTACTTTGACTGTATTTCTTCAAATGATCTGTCTTCTAAATCTCTAATTCTTCTTCTATTTGGTTAAGTCTGCTATTTGAACTTTTTATTAAATTCTTCAGTTCAGTCATTGTATTCTTCAGCTCTGATATTTAGGGTTTTATTGTTTTTATTTCTCTGTTGAGTTTTTATTTTGTTCATGTATTATCCAGTTTTACTTAATTTGTCTATCTGGAGTTGCTTTTGTAGTTCAAATAAATTTCTTTTAGAGGAATATTCTGAATTCTTTGTCAGACAATTTAAAAATACCAATTTTATTCAGTTGGTTATTAGGACAGTATTACCTTCCTTTCAGGGTTCATATTTTCTTTTCTTTTTTTTTTTCATTTATTTTTATTAGTTGGAGGCTAATTACTTTACAATATTGTAGTGGTTTATGTCATACATTGATATGAATCAGCCATGGATCTACACGTATTTCCCATCCCAATCCCCCCTCCCACCTCCCTCTCCACCCGATCCCTCCGGGTCTTCCCAGTGCACCAGGCCTGAGCACTTGTCTCATTCATCCAACCTGGGCTGGTGATCTGTTTCACCCTAGATAATATACATGTTTCGATGCTGTTCTCTCATATTTTCTTTATTATTTTATCCTTATGACCTTGCATTGTTATATGCACATTTGAGGAAACAGGCCCCTATACAGTTTTTGCAGACCAGCCTTGGTAATGAAATACCCTCACCAGTCATCCTGTCCAGAGATTTTGGATAGTTATCTGGTTGTTTCTGTAAGTGGACTTTCTTCTGGAGCCCTGACTTTTGTAGGTTTGTGCCTGGCTCAGAACATAATATAGCTGTTTCTTTGATCCTTAATTTCTGGCTAGTGCCTGACGCCACAGGAGTAGCCTTGGAGCCTGAGATCAACAAGGACATTCTTGGTGCTGAACTTTGCGTTTATGGGCCTGATGTATAGTCTCCATCATCAGGACTGGATTCTGGGTATGCAAGGACTGAATGAGAAAGGGGGGCCACTGGGATTGGCATGGTATCCGTTCTACAGATTGATGAAAGGGATTGTTAGCTTTGGTTGATGAAAACTGGTCTGCAGGTGGGAGCTATGTAAGCCAGCTTGGTAAAGGAAAAAAGGACAGAAAGAGTATTTAAAAAAAAAATATTACAACACTTGTCATATTTAATGAAATACATGTATTTATATAGTAAAGAATCCCAAAGACAAGAAGACAATCTTAAAAGCAAGAAGAAAAAAATCTTGTTTTGCACTAGAGCAATATTTTAAGATTATCAGCAGATTTTTAAGAAGAAACACTGCAGGTCAGAAGAAAGTGTCTCTGTATTTTTAAGCATACTGAAAAAGAAAAAAACAAACAAGAAAATAACCACTTGTATCTGGCAAAACAGCCAATTAGACTTATGGAAGAGATAAAAAGTTTTGTAGATAAGCAAAAGCTGAAGAATTTTATCACCACTAAGCTCTCTTTACAGGAAAACTATAAGGTGTCAGACTTCAAGCTAAAATAATGATGAGTCAACACACAATATAGTATGTGTTTTTTTTTTTCCCTTAGAATGGTGGAATAAAGTTGACTTCAGTTTTTTTTTTTTTTCACATTTAGGTTTCCATAATTCAATAGAGAGTGATCAAGATGGCAAGATGGCAGAGTAGGATGTGAAGCCCACCTCCTCCCTCAAATACATCAGTAATGCATCTATGCATGGAACAGTTCTTACTGAACACCCAGTCAAGCTAGCAGAAGACCTCAGACTTCTGAAAGGGCAAAAAGGATCTTCATGTAACTATGTTGCTTTTCAGTCACTCAGTTGTGTCTGACTCTTTGCAATCCCATGGACTGCAGCACGCCAGGCTTCGCTATCTTTCACCATGTCCTGGAGCTTGCACAAACACATTTCCATTGAGTCTGTGACCCCATCCAACCATCTCATGCTCTGTCATCCCCGTTTCCTGCCTTCAATCTTTCCCAGCATCAGAGTCTTTTCTAATGAGTCGGGTCTTCACATCAGATGGTCAAAGTACTAGGGCTTCAGCTCCAGCATCAGTCCTTTCAGTGAATATTCAGGATTGATTTCCTAAAGGTGAGGCATCACTGTTGAAGGGCCTATGAATGGAGAGGTAGGTCCCAACATACCAGCCTCTTTCTCCATACACATAACCTCAGCCAACAGAGCACCCTCTCCAGACTGTAGTAGATAATTGTTTCTCTTAAGCACATGGAGGAAAAACATAAGAAAAATGAAGAAGCAGATGGATGACTCCCAGCTAACAGATTAAGAGGATTCCCCTGAAACAACAAACAAAACAAACCTAAGTCTAATTGACACCATGTTCGAAAAGGAGATAACGAAAATAATGAAGGAATTAAGAAAAGCTGTCAACAAAAAGTGCAGGTTACTGTAAAAATGAACTAGAAATGGTAAAGATGAGCCCATTAAAATTAAAGAACTCACTTGCCAAGATGAAAACTGAACTAAAGACAATGAATAGCAGAATTTATAATACAAAAGAAACAAATAAGTGATCTGGAAGACAGAAAAAAATGGAAATTATCCAATCATAACAGCAAACAAAAAGCCAAATAAAAAATGAAAGCAATATAAAAAAACCTATATGATAAAATAAAACATGCCAATCTATGTGTAACAAGGATTCCAGAAGGAGGAGAAACAAGAAAGGTGATAAAAAATGTATTTGAAGAAATTATGGCTGAAACTACCCAAACCTGAAGAAGGAAACAGATATCCAGGTATAGGAAGCATAAGAGATCCCAAACAAGATAAACCTACACCAAGACATAATTAAAATAGCAAAATTAAAGTTAGAGAGGACTCCAAAGGCAAGAGAAAAACAAAGAATTAATTACAAAGTGAAGTGAAGTCGCTCAGTCATGTCCGACTCTTTGCAACCCCACGGACTGACTATAACCTACCAGGTTCCTCTGTCCATGGGATTTTCCAGGCAAGAATACTCGAGTGGGTTGCCATTTCCTTCTCCAGGAGATCTTCCCAACCCAGGGATTGAACCTGGGTCTCCTACACTGTAGGCAGACGCTTTACCATCTGAGCTACCAGGGAAGTCACATTAAATACAAAGTAACCCCCTAAAGGCTACAAGTTAATTTCTCTACAGAAACGTTGTAGGCAAGAAGAAAATGGAAAAATATATTCAAAGTCTTAAAGAGGAAATATCTGAAAATTAAAATATTCTATGCAATAATATTATCATTTGGAATAGAAGGAGAGAGAATTTCTCAGACAAGAAAGAAATTAAAGAACATAGCAATACTAAACCTACCCTAAAAGAAATAATGGAAAGTCTGTAAATAGTAAGATGCTATAAGAATGAGAAAAATCACATTCAGAAAGTAAATCACTTAAATAAGCCAGTATAGATTAAAAAGGGAAAAAAATCACAAATTTGGGTGAGAGTATTGATAATTACAATGAACAGCAAAAGGATAAAAATGAAGATATAAAAGAGGACTTCAAAGTCATAAAATGTGGATGAGAAGAAAAAGAAAATGTAGATAGTTTTTTTAGTTTGAGCCCATATGTGTCAGTCTAAAGCAGGTAGGTATAAGAAGGGGTTAATGTACATGAAAAACTGGGTAACCATTAATCAAAAACATACAGTAGATTCACAAAAAACAAAAATAAGAGAACAAAAGCATTTAATAAAAAGAAATCTTCAAACCACAAAAGGGAAAACAAACAAAAAAGGAACAAAAGAAACAGGGAATCAACTGGTAAACAAGGTTTTAACAAGGCATTTTAAAATGCCAATCAATAATTACCTTAAATTTCAATGGAGTAAACGTTCCAACCAAAAGACATAGAGGGACAGATTGGATAAAACAAACAAAAACCCTTAAGAAAAAAATCCAAGAGCCTACAATATGCTGCCCACAAGAGACCCATTTTTCCAAAGGACACACATAGATTGAAAGCGAGGAGATGGAAAAAGATATTTCATGCAAATGGAAATCAACGGAAAGCTGGAGTAGCAATACTCATATTAGACAGAACAAACTCTGAAACACAAGACATGAAGAAAGATTAAGAAGAACACTATATAATGATGAAAAGATGAATATGAAGAGAGATATTGCTCTCACCAATGTACATGCACCTAATATGGATGTGTGCATGCATACATGCTAAGTCACTTCAGTTGTGTCTGACTATTTGCAACCCCATGGACTGTAGTCCACCAGTCTCCTCTGTCCACGGTATTCTCCAGGCAAGAATACTGGAGTAGGCAGCCTTTCTCTTATCCAGCATCTAATATAGGAGCACCCAAATACATAAAATGAATACTAACAGACATAAAGGGAGCAGTTGAAAAAACTGTAAGAGACTTTAATACTCCACTCACATCAATGAACAAATTCATTCTAGACAGACAAATCAGTAAGGCAACAGAGACTCTACATGGAACCATAAAACAGTTAGACTTAATCAATATTTTCAGTACATTTCATCCAAACCCCAAAAATGCGTGTTCTTTTCAAGTACAATGGAACATTCTCTAGGATTGACTATATACTAAGGTACAATATAAGTCTCAAAAAATTTAAGTGTATGGAATTTATTTAAAGCATATTTTCTGATGACAATGATCCTGTGAATCTACTGTATGGTTTTGATTGGTGGTTACCCAGTTTTTCATGTATGTTAACCCCTTCTTATACCTACTCGCTTTAGACTGACACATATGGGCTCAAACACATTTTAAAAAATAAAAATAAAAATACTATTTACATCAAAAATAAACCACAGGAAAAAAAAATGAGGGGGAAAAAAACAAAACAATTGCCTGAAAACAAACCATATGCTACTAAAAAACCAATGGGTCAATGATGAATGGAAACCCATTCCAGTATTTCTGTCTGGAAAATTCATGGACAGAAGAACATAGTGTGCTACAGCCCATGGGGTTGCAAATGGTTGAACACAATTGAGCATGCACAATGATGAAATCAAAGAGGAAATTTAAAAATATCTAGAGACACATGATAGTGAAAACAGAACCACATAAAGTCTATGTGATGCAGCAAATCTTCCCCTTAAAGGGAAATTCTTAGTAATACAAGCTGTCCTCAAAAAACAGGCAAACAAAAAACCTCAAATAAACAACCTAACTTCCCATCTAAAAAACTAAACAACAAACAAAACCTAAAGTCAACAAAACAAAGGAAATAACGGATATCAGAGAGGAAATGAAATACAGATAAAAATAATAGAAGAAATGAATAAAACAAATAGCTTGTTATCTGAAAGGGTAAACAGAATTGTCAAACCTCTGGCCAGGCTCAAAAGGAGGAAAAGAGAGTGAACATAAAGAAACAAAGTAAGGGAAAAAAGAGAGAAATAATGATCAATATTAATGCTAAAAGAAGAGAATATTAAGAATGATTATATGTCAATGAATGTAACAATCTAGAAGATATGGACAAGTTTCTAGCAGCATACAGCCCACCAAAATTGAATCAAGAAGAAATAGATAATTTGAACAGACTGATGTCTAGAAGTGAAATAGAATCTGTAATAATAATAATTAAAAAAAAAAAAAAACTGCCTACAAACAAAAGCCCAGGACCAGATGCCTTCACAGGTGAATGCTATCAAACATACAAAGAAGAACTTATACCGATCCTTCTCTAAATCTTCCAAAAGCTGAAGAGGAGAGAACACTCTCAAAGACATTCTACAAAAGGAACATCATCCTGATACCAAAATCAGATAGATATCATCAAAATAGAAAACTACAGACCAATATCGTTAATGAACATGCAGCAAAATCTCAAAAAGTATTAGCAAACTGAATCCAACACCACATAAAAAAGATCATATACCACAGCCAAGTGGAATTCATCCAAAGTTCACAAGGATGGTTCAACATATGCAACTCAATCTATGGGATAGACCACATCAACCTGATTATCTCAATAGGTGTAAAAGAAGCATCTGATAAAATTCAACATGCATTCATGATAAAAATCATTACCAAAGTAGGTATAGAGGAAACATAACTCCAGCACAATAAAACTAATTTATGACAGTCATAGCCAATTTAATACTCAATGGGGAAGTGTTAAAATCCGTATCACTAAAATCTAGTACAAGACAACAATGTCCATCACTGTGGATGACAAGTGTCCAATGTCATCACTTCTATTCAACATTGTATTAGAAGTTCTAGTACAACAATCAGACAAGAAAATAAAATAAACATATCCAAATAGAAAGGAAGAGGTGAAATTGTCATCATATGCAGATAACGTGGTACTTTCTACAGAAAACATTAAAGACTCCACAGAAAATCACTAGAACTAGTAATAAATAAATTGAGAAAGGTAACAGGATGCAAGATTAACACAGAGAAATCCTTTGCATTTCTTTACACTAACAATGAGATAGGAAAAGGGGAATATAAAAAGAAAGTATCTTTAAAGATCATACCAAAAAATAAAAAACCTTACCAAGAAAGTGAAATACTTGTGTACTGTAACTATAAAACATTAACAAAGGAAATTGAGGATGATTCAAAGAAATGGAGAGCTATCCCAAGCTCTTGGATTGAAAGAATTAGCATTGTTAAAATGACCACACTACTCATAGCAATCTACAGATGTAGTGTGACCTTTGTCAAATTATCCATGTCAGTTTTCACAGAACCAGAAAAAATGATCCTAAAATTTATATGAAACCATTAAAGACCCCAAATTACCAAAATAATCCTAAGGAAAAAATAACAAAGTAGGTGGCATAATCCATCCAGACTTGACAATGCTATAAAGATACATTAATCAAGCAGTATAATATTGCCACAAAAACAGACATATGGATCAGTGGAGAAGAATAGAGAGATCAGAAATAAAATCAAAAACTTCATAAAAGGATGTAAGAATATAAAATGGCAGAAAGACTGTCTCTTCAGCAAATGGTGCTGGAAAAGTTGGAAACGATGTTGGAAAAGTTGCATGTAAATCAATGAAGTTAGAACACACCCTCTCATCATACATTAAACTAAACTCAAAATCTATAAAATATTTATTCCTCTTATGTTTTATAAAATTTTATCAAATATTCCTACTTTTACAATAAAATTAAATATTATTTGACTTTACTTTTTACTTTTTCTTTTTTACATTGACTCAGGTTTGTGTTTTGTTATATGCTGTTAAACTGTTTTAGAAAGAGTGCATGTATGCTAAGTCACTTTGGTTGTGTCCTGCTCTTTTGCAACCCCATGGTCTAGCCAACCCCCAGGCTCCTCTATCCAAGGAATTCTCCAGACAAGAATACTGGAGTGGGTAGCCTTTCCCTTCTCCAGGGGATCTTCCCAACCCAGGGATGGAACCTGGGTCTCCTACACTGAAGACAGATTTTTTACTATCTGACCCACCAGGTCAGATAATGTGATATATATTAACAAGTATACTGCTTTCCAGTGAAATCACACTTGTTCCAGTTTCTGAAAGTAAGACCAAAGAGTTTACAAGCATATAAATATGAGATCATTGACACAATGGACATGAGTTTGAGCAAACTCCAGGAGATAGTGAAGGACAAGGTAGACTGGTGTACTGCGGTCCATGTGGTCGCAAAGAGTTGGACACAACTTAGAAACTGAACAACAACAACCAAAATAAACCGAAATGAAGATAAGTGAATGGAACAGGCAAGCTTCTTTATATATTATTAGACTGTAGTTGAATTAAGTAACAGATTCTTTCTTTTATGAATGACTCAAAGCCACCCATAGCTTCTGGCTTGCTCTAAAAAAAAAAAAAAAATCAGGCAGAAACTTGGGATAAGTGGTATGATAAAAGGAGGAAGACTTGGGTATGCACTCTGCCAAAGAACTGTATTTAGAAAGATTACCCCCATACATAGAATAAGAAAATATCCCTTTTTTTAGCTGAAAGCACTGAAGAAACAGCAGCCACATAAAAAACTCCATGGCTTTTCCCTTCCTATCTAAAAGCAGGTCATAATATTTCCCTTTGGAAGGTGTCTACCAGTCCCAGGAAGAGAAAAAAACTCTTATCAATGGAATCTGGGAGTTAATATCAAAATGAAACTGTAAAACAAATCTACTACTGCTCTGCAACTTAGTGTCCCTCACCCTAACATCTTTCTCTTGTCACATTGCCAGAGCTTATGATTCTTTTTTAAAAGTTATATATGATTTGGGGCCTAACAACTTCTGCATTCTGTTGGCGTGAAGAAAAATGAGCAATATAAGAGATACGGCTTTAATATTTATGCAGGGTTTTACTTATGACTGTATCTTCGGAGGTATTCTTTCAATAACTCTGAGAAGACATATCTAAAGCAATAAGGGAGAAGATAGTGTGTGTTTATGATTATACATATATAAATGTATGTGATTATATATGTATATGATTTTTGGCTACAGAATGTATGTAATCAAGCATACATCTTGGTAAAAGTTTACAGCTAGACACAAGAAGCAGATACCACAGTTTATCAGTTTAGTGCCTTCTCTACATTAAGAAAAGATGCAAAAATCTGGCTTCATTAAAATTCTTTCAGAGATATAAATCTAACCATCTTAGTGGTATATTTTTTTCAAAGCACAAAGTGCTTTATATTTCCTCTCAGGGTGCATTGGAGGTCAGCAACTAATGACTTAATCATTGTAGAACTGGATGTGGAGTATCATTCTTTGACATTTGTTTCCTTTTGAAAACACTTAAGTGCATGTAAAAAAAGTTAGAACAAAGCATCCATGATTTTATCCTGTGTTATTTTCCTTTTGTTAGTTCAATACTTAGGCTGAACTATAGGACAGAAGTGTATAGAATGAACTTTTTACTCCCTGCAGAAGAGTGGTATACAGAAATACTTGTCTAATGACACAAAACATTTCACTGTTATTGTGAGAATTTGCATATTGCTCTATTATTCTGATGGCAAAAGAAGGGTTAGAAAACTGTTGAAGTATGACATACATTTTTCATTTATATGAACCAGTGATTGTGACAATAGTTTCCATGAAAGTGTAAGATAAAATAAAAACTAAGCATTCAGAAAAAAAATCTTGTAGCTTTAATATATACAGAAAATATGTAAAAATTTAAACTAAGAAAAATTTCAGGCATTGGCATGTGCAAGCAACTCTTGATTTAATTATATAATCTTGTGATTAAAAATAGATTGTTGAGGGTGGGATGTTTCAAGAGAACAGCATCGAAACATGTATATTATCTAGGGTGAAACAGATCACCAGCCCAGGTTGGATGCATGAGACAAGTGCTCGGATCTGGTGCACTGGGAAGACCCAGAGGGATCGGGTAGAGAGGGAGGTGGGAGGGGGGATCGGGATGGGAATACATGTAAATCCATGGCTGATTCATGTCAATGTAAGACAAAAATCACTACAATATTGTAAAGTAGTTAGCCTCCAACTAATAAAAATAAATGAAAAAAATAAGTAAATAAAAGGCAAAAAAAAAAATAGATTGTTAAATACTTTAATTGCCTAAAAGAGTGCTACTAATGATTTAATCTGCATATCAGTCAGCTGGGGATCTTGTTGCAATGAATAGTCTCATTCAAGAGGCTGAGGTTAGATTTGTATTTCTTAACATGTTCCCAGGTTACTCTGATACTTCTAGTCTACTAAGTACAGAAAAAGAAGGCAAGCAATAGGCAATCAGGTAGAGACCATTTGTCATAAAAAATTTTATAGACTATTAGTCTTTCAGCATTCCTGTCATCCTTTATGTTACTAAACTATATCAGAATTATTAAAAATTGTGAAGCATCTCTATTAATATAGAAAGATGAACATAATAATAGAAACATATTTTCTTCCCCACTTTCCACTTTTCTGTTGCTCCAAAATGCACTAGTACATGCTGAAATGATTATCTGCTTGAATATTTTATAAAAACCTAAGAAATTTGTTTTATCGGGTTAGATATTCAATACTTGTATTTTCCAATTCTAAATCTTTCCTTCCATCATGTTACCTTTCTTAATATTGAAAATTATGTAAACTATCTAAAAATCTTAAGGTATCTAATATTTTCCTGATATATTTCTAAAGAAATTCTCTATGTGTGTTTATATCTATATGTAAATAAATATTCATGTTTAAGAATAGTGTCTGGCTCATTATATTTTTTTAACAAATGTTTATTGATCAAACTATTTTAAAGTACAAAATGATATATTTATGATAGACAGCCACATGGAGTAACACTGCCTTAGAAACAATTTTTGGCTTGTATTAATAGTTACTATTAAGGTGTAGATTTTTTAAAAATTTGCTGAACAATTGCATAGAACTAACCAGCCAATTTTCCCACTGTAAGTGCTTGTGAGTAGGAACTTCGTGTATTTATCTCCTTATCACTATAGCTTTGCAACGAGGTATTCTTAAACACCAGTTACCAAATATCTATTTCAGTTGAATTCAAACCAAAATGTGAAGTGCAAAAATATCCGTATTAGGTAGCATCAATTTTATAATATAATTTTTAATATTTACTATTTGCATATGTAATGTGGTAATCCATTCTAGCTTTTTCATATTAATTGATCTTTCAAACCTCCTGGGTATGTCTGGCCAAGAACAATCTCTTTCTTTCCAGAACTTTTCTGAAGGCTTTCTTCACATCTTTGTTTCTTAGGGTGTATACAAGAGGATTTAAAAGTGGGGTGACCACACAGTAGAATACTGAGACTGCTTTACCCATGGTAAAGTTGTGCTTGGCTGGAGGGCGAACATAGGCAAAAATAATGGTGCCATAATAGATGGTGACCACAGTGAGGTGGGAGGCGCAGGTGGAGAAAGTTTTCTTCCGAGCCTCTCGAGAAGATAGCCTGATAATTGTGACCACAATGTGTCCATAGGAAGACATAGTGAGAAGAAAAGAACTTAGAATCACAACAGAGGTACATGTGTAACCCAAGGCCTCCACCATGAACGTATCTGAGCAGGAGAGTTGAAAAATTGGTTCTGAGTCACAGAAGAAATGATTGATCTTTTGAGAGCCACAGAAATTTAAATAAGAGACAAGTACAGTAGGTAGAACAGGGGCAATGAAGCCCCCAATCCAAGATCCAGCTGAAAACCACAGGCATACCTGGAGACTCATGAGGAATGCATACCTTAGAGGGCTGCATATGGCCAGGTATCGGTCATAGGCCATCACAGCCAACAGGATGCACTCTGTGGCCCCCATAGAGAAAAAAAAGTAGTACTGGGTTATACAACCAGAAACGGAAATGGTAACAACCTGTGAGAGACAAGTGGCCAGCAATTTAGGCACTGTGGCTGTTGTGTACCAGATCTCCAGAAATGACAAATTTCCTAAGAAAATATACATGGGTATTTGGAGTGTGGAATCCATGAGAACAATGAAGATGATGAGGGTGTTTCCCATGAGAGAGAGCAGATATACAGTGAGAAACATCACAAATAATGCAAGCCTCAGATAGAGAACACCAGAAAATCCCAGAAAAATAAACTCTGTCACTCTTGTTTGATTTGCCACATTCATATCTCATTGTCTCTAATCTGGAATGAAACAGCAAAGCCAAAATATGAACAAGAAAGGAATATTATATTTTTCTTTCTTTCATGATAGTAATGCATCCTTAAGAAAAATTAAAAATTAATGATGGGAAAAACATAATTGGCATCTTCAATTTGACATGATTTAGTTTATTTGATTTAGGAAATAAATCAGAAAGAACAGTAGTCTAATAATCCACTTTACAAATGATGAAACTAAAGAAGCAAATTATTTTTCTAGTTGTATAGTTTTAAGTGGTGGGGCACGTATTGTACCGGGTAGGTTGTTTTAGTAAAGCACAGTTGGGATAAAATATTAACTATGGCTATTCAAAGATAATAACATTTCCCCATCTCTGAGGACTTCATATAGTAAACATTACAAGATGGTGAAGAAATCAACAACATGCAAATCTGAGGCCAATGGTTGGAGGTGGTCAGTCTCAGAATAGAACTCCTGGGCCATACAAGTGTCCATATGAAGACAAAGTACTGGCTACATTTTTACACTTATGAACTCTGTTATATGCTATCAGTTGGGGTTTGTTGGAAGACTGGTAAATGAACAACTCTGTTTCCAGAAACAAAACAAAGAGCAGGAATTCAACACCTATAGAAAAGCGTTTGTTCATACTGTTTTAGGTGTTCTAACCTTAGCTTGTTTATTTCAAAAACCATTGCATTCACAAATTCTCATGCATTGTTTAAAAATAGTTTAAAAAAATTACAAAAATCACACATTGTTTTGCTGAAAGTTTTCACTTTCATCTCAGGTTCAAAGGATTTGTTAACAAAATAAGCCCTCATTATATAGAAATAAATAATACAAATATTTATTAGAGAATTCTCTAGCTTACTTTCAACATACTAACATTAAAAGAAGGAGAAATAGAGCAGAGCATTCATCACCGCACCACACTGGGTTTTGACCAACATCCAGACTTAAACAGCACTGGGAAGGCCTGTGTCGAAGCACATCTGGAGTCCCAGTTGGGAAAAGATCACAGGCAGTGTGTCTGCTACATGGGTGAGGCTTCAAAGATTGCAGTTTGGGGTTCTGGCTTGTAATACCAGGATGCAAACTGATACCATCATCAATCTGTGACCAAATTGCAAGCCTGGTTTCATTTTAAAGCTGGTGGTTTTGTCATGTAAAACTTAGAACGTTGCTAAGCTTAGGGCTAGGTTTGCCAGGCCCCCTCCAGGGGCTCAACAATCTCAAGATTCCTCCCCCATTTTATCTAAGGTGTGCAAGTCTTGCACTCACGGCAGGCAGTCACTCAGTCACTCCCAGTCAGGGCAGTGTCCAGGCAGGTTAGAAGAAAGGTAGGAGGCCTGCTCTGCTTTGTCTCTGAAGCCCAAACAAGACTATATTTAATTTCCCTAACAACACATCCATTCATCTTTCAATGTCCGTAGTGTTTGTTTCCATAAGTTGGCTATGTTAAAGAACACTTAATATGAGATATATCTACCTAACAAATGTTTAAATATACAATACAGTATTTATGACTATACTTAAACCTTTAATGTTCTTACAATTTTTTTTTAAAATGAAATTTTGTTTTTAGAGAAACACTGTTTTTCAATAGTTATATTTTTATATACATGTGCTTTAGTACCAAAATATACAGATGACAAATGCAGATTATGATAAAAAATTGAATACCAATAATATAAATGTTCTTATATATGTAAAACTTATTTTATAATGTTTAAAGAAGTTCTGGTGGTAAAAGTACAGGTAATATAGATCACAATGAAAACAGCAGCTGAATGTAACATGACAGCAATATGGTTCATATCTAGAGATTTCTGCATTAAACCGTTGTGAATGTTTTGAATCATAAATCTTTATATAGAAATGTGTATAGGGTTTATGCCACAGTATTTATGTTCTTTGTGGTGTACTGTTGATAAAGTACATTTTTTCAAGATAAAAAAAGCTTTTAGTTAGACCTTGTTAAATGGCTAAGTTAGGTTAGCACGGTCAAGGGATAGTTTACAAGTCTTACCCAAACTTCAGTTTTAGTTTCCCAAAAAGTTTAATCTTTTTTGCCATTTTCATCTGATTAACAAAAATAAAATTGTACTTTTGCAGGTGTAACGCCATTTTGAAAAATATGAGTAACAATTGACCTATAATTTATAATTTGAGGAAACCATTTAGAGGAAAGAACTGGGACAGACTTTTAAAAATATATTTGCTGAGCTTGATTCTCTGATTCCAGAAGAAAAATATTAAAATATATATTATTTGTGTCCAGACCAAGTGTCCAAAGTATATCTTATTGCTATTATCTATATAGTCAATGGCATGGTACTTAGCCATGCTAAAAGATATCAATCACTATTTCTCCTAGTATTACTATCATTATTCTTTCTAGTACTAACAAGAAAAGAAAAACAATTTGGAAAGAATATAAATAGAGTTTTGACAAGAGAATCAGATCAATGCCATACCCCAAAGCAAATACCTTTTCTTTTTCTGAAAGATATCGTAGTTATTTTAGTCTGCCTTTAGAAAAACAGGGTTATACACTCTCTAGCTATGTATAATCTTAGCAAAAACTTGATATAGAAAAATGTAATTTTAATTTATTTAGCACTTTTATAAAAATTAAATATTTAAATATAAGGAGAAATATTTATTTAAAGTTTTCATTTATAAGATACATGCTAAATGAATTTCTGAGGTTGATTATTGCCTCAAATTACAGAAATAATGAAATTGCAAAAGCACTGCTATGTTACTCTCTAGACAAGTGAGAAATAACACAGATTATATCTTGCCAGGCATACTCACATCCAATATTTTGTTTGATTATTTTTCAGGAATGGAATATTATTAATTGTATATTCCTCAAATGTTCCTTTTCAACATAGCTATGAACTAGAGCACACTATTTTCAATTATTTTGTAAGGGAAATAAGCAAAGGGATCTCCTGCCTGCTGTCATTCGACATGGCACATCCCTATGCTTTAGATAAATGCAAAATTCCTTTTGTGTTTTTCTCCCCTCAGTTTATTTTTCCCTGTGGCAGGAGGTAGGGAAAAGAATGGTCAGAGATTCCCCTGTGAGAAGTATTGCGACTTCATCAGTCTTAAGCCTTGGAGATATGTCTTCTATTTTGGGAATTTCACAACTATCTTCTGAGGGCTTTCCTAGGGTTAGGGTCAGAGTACTCTTCCCTAGGGGCCAAAGGAAGAACAAAGCAATTGCGATAACGTTAGCAATATCTCCACAGGAACTGAAGAAATAATCTCCTAAGTGGTTTCATTAACTGCTACTATCCTTCAAAATATAATTTCAGAATTGTGTCTCGATATTTCAGCCACCGCAGAAGATCAATTCAGTTCAGTCGCTCAGTCGTATCCGACTCTACGACCCCATGGACTGCCGCACGCCCACACCATGGAAGATACTATTCTCTAATATGAATAGTAAAAACTAGGTTAGCATTGAGAACTCTTTATTTCCAATAGAAAATTATACAACCAGTGAAACAAACAAAAACAGCAGCAACACTGACTTTAACTCTTCCTATAGCAGATAACTAAAAAGACTTTACTGACTGTATATGAGTAACAAAGCCGACCAGTATAATAGGTATAAATATTGTGTCATTTTTCAGAGGTTTATATTACAGAAGTTTTCTGTGTTTTTTTTCTTCATTTTTTTCCTAATTGTGAAATTCAAATAGATTTTTGTCAAAATATTAGCTAAATACAAACTACAGTGATTTAAAACAAGCATATGTATTGACCACACAAAATTTTTTAAAGTAAAAAAAATAAATTAGGATATTACCTAAACAAATGTTCTACTGCTGCTGCTAAGTCATTTCAGTGGTGTCCAGCTCTGTGCGACCCCATGAACAGCCCACCAGGCTCCTCTGTCCACAGGATTCTCTAGGCAAGAATCCCCCAAGGAGTGGGTTGCCATTTCCTTCTCACAATGTTCTACTAGAGCCTTCAAAAATTGAAAGAAAATCAGAAAGCCCTGGAAACTGGGAGAAAATAATCTCTGAGTTACCATGTTATAATAGGATGATGTCTAACGTTTTAAAAAATAATAATAAAGTATACAAAGCAGGGGAAAAAAAAAAAAAACCCTAAAGGGGGGAAAAAAAAATTCAGATAACATTTGTAGCAAAGCCCAGTATTTGAAATACCTAATGAGATAGGGTTGCAAAGAGTTGGATATGACTGAAGTGACTTAGCACACACACACTGAGATTTTAAAAGAACTACCTAAAACTATGCTAAAATTGCTAAACCAAACTCTGGGAAAAATAAAGTAAAATCTGTAAAATAAAAGATAAATATGAAAAAGGATGAAAAATTAGGAAAGTGAATCAAAAAAATTATAGATTTGAACAGAATGACTAAATGAAAAATTTAGCAGAACAATTCAAGAGCAGGTTTGAGTAGGTACAGTAGCAGAGCATGAAGATAGGCAAATGTTTATTGAATCTGAAAATCAGAATTAAATAAAAATTTAGAATAATTGGAGCTTAAGAAAACTCTGGAATACTATCTAGTGGACCAGATTATAGTTTATATATATCTAATAAGGATAAAAGACAGAGAAAATGGCAAAATAAATAAATAAATACTTGGGGAAAAAAGGACATAATTTCTTATATTTGATGAAATGTATGAATCTAAAAACACAAGAAATTTAGGTATTTGAGCAAGACACAACCAAAGAGATTCACAAGACACACTTTAATCAAGTGCAGAAAGACAAAGACTGATTGCAGAAAGCAACAAGTGAGAAGTGAATTGTCATGTACAAGGGATTCTCTGCAAGATTAGCAATCAAATTTTCATAAAAAATCATGGAGGATGGAAGGCAATTGAATAACATTTTTTTAAACTTTGAAAGAGAAAACCTGTCAAACTAGAATTTCATATCCTGTAATACTGGCTTTAAAAATGAGGAAGAAATTAAGACATCCTAAATAAATAAAAGTTGAGAGATTTTATTACTACTAGACTTGTTACATGAAAAGCCAAAGTGAATTTTCTGATTGAACTGAAAGAAAATTGGACATAAATAAATACAGTGCAGAGAAATTTGAAGAATATAAAAAAGTCACATACCTGTGCACATGAATAAAAGAAACATGACCACTACTGTGTTTTTAGTGAGCAATTGCAATTTTTATTTTCTACATATTTTCAAAGAAAAATGCAAAAAAAATGAATTAACAGTTTTATCCACACAATATACAAAAATGTAGTTTGAAACAATAATAACAAAAAAGTGAATGTGGAAGTGTATAGAAGTAGAATATTTAATATTGAAATTAATTTTGCATAAATTCAAATTTGAATGCTATAATATTTAATGAGAGACTTAACCTCCAAATTAGCAACAAAGGAAATATCAATAAAATATATACAAAAGAAATAAAAAAGTATATTAATTCCATTTGCTAAAAAAATTAAACATAAGTAAAAGCAATTTTGAAGAGAGGAATTATAAGAAAGTGGACTAAACATACTAAAAAAGAGCAATTGGCAGATATAAGTCTTTTTATCAATTATTACATTGTATGTTGATGGCAAACTAGATGTCAACAGACAAGATGAAACAGTATTTTTTAAAATTATCCTTTTATATGTTGTATATAAAGCACTTATTTTAGATGCAAAGATACAAATAGGATGAAAGTAAAATGATAGAAAATGTATTTCATACAAAAAGAAATCAAAACAGAATTGAACTCTTTAAATTAATTTTGATAATTAAAAAACAAATATGTTAAAAGAACAAAAGTCTTTATATGTTAATAAACTATCAATTCAAAAAGAAACTGCAACAATTATATGCATATTTCCGCTACACAAGAAACCTTAAGCTAAATGACACAAACTTGGACAGAAAGAAGAAATAGACAATTCTGCACTGTAAGTGGGGACTTCATTACCTCATTTTTAATGGTACAAATAGAGAATTTCAACAACAATAACAAAGAACAATAAAAATTAGAGGGCTCATACAGCTCAATACATCATCTAGATATAACTAAAATATATAGAACAATCTAACAATAGAAATCAACATTCTTTTCAAGTGCACACAGAAAAATCTCTGAAATGGACCATCGTGGTTATCTGGGTCTTTGAATCTTTCTTGTATAGATCTTCTGTGTATTCTTGCCATCTATTCTTCATATCCTCTGCTGCTGTTAGGTCCATACTGTTTCTATCTTTTATTGGGCCCATCTTTGCATGAAATGCAAACCACAGACTGAAACCACAATCACAGAAAAGAAACCAATCTAATCACATGGACCACAGTCTTGTATAACTCAATGAAACTAAGCCATGATGTGTAGGGCCACCCAAGATGGCTGGGTCATGTTGGAGAGTTCTGGCAAAATGTGGTCCACTGGAGAAGGGAATGGCAAACCACTTCTGTATTCTTGCCTTGAGAACCCCATGAACAGTATGAAAAGGCAAAAAGATAGGACACTGAAAGATGAATTCCCTAGGTTGGTAGGTGCCCAATATGCTACTGGAGATCAGTGGAGAAATAACTCCAGAAAGAATGAAGAGATGGAGCCAAAGCAAAAACAACACCCAGTTGTGGGTATGACTGGTGATGGAAGCAAGGTCTGATGCTGTAAAGAGCAATATTGCACAGGAACATAGAATGTTAGGTCCACGAATCAAGGCAAATTGGAAGTGGTCAAACAGGAGATGGCAAGAGTGAATGTTGACATTTTAGGAATCAGGGAACTAAAATGGACTGGAATGGGTGAATTTAAGTCAAATGACCATTATATCTACTACTATGAGCAAGAATCCTTTAGAAGAAATGGAGTAGTCAGCATAGTCAACAAAAGAGTCTGAAATGCAGTACTTGGATGCAATCTCAAAAATAACAGAATGATCTCTATTCATCCCCAAGGCAAACCATTCGATGTCATGGTAATCCAAGTCTATGACCCAACCAGTAATGCTGAAGAAGCTGAAGCTGAACGGTTCTATGAAGACTTATAAGACTTTTTAGAACTAACACCCCAAACAGATGTTATTTTCATTATAGCGGATTGGAATGCAAAAGAAGGAAGTCAAAAAAACACCTGGAATAACAGGCAAATTTGGCCTTGGAGTACAGAACAAAGCAGGGCAAAGGCTAATAGATTTGCCAAGAGAATGCACGGTCATAGCAAACACCCTTTTCCAACAACACAAGAGAAGACTTTACACATGACATGATTTTGGTCAACAACAAAATCAGATTGATTATATTCTTTGCAGCCAAAGATGGAGAAGCTCCATATAGCTAGCAAAAACAAGACCAGGAGCTGATTATGGCTCAGATCTTGAGCTCCTTATTGCCAAATTCAGACCTAAACTTAAGAAAACAGGAACATCCCATAAACCATTCAGGTATGACCTAAATCAAATGCCTAATGATTATACAGTAGAAGTGAGAAATAGATTTAAGGGACTAGATCTGATAGACACAGTGCCTGATGAACTATGGACAGACGTTAGTGACATTGTACAGGAGACAGGGATCAAGACCACGCCCAAGAAAAAGAAATGTACCAAAGTAAAATGGCTGTCTGAGGAAGCTTTACAAATAGCTGCAAAAAAAAAAGAGAAGCAAAAAACAAAGAAGAAAAGGAATGATATACCCATTTGAATGCAGAGTTCCAAAGAATAGCAAGGAGAGATGATAATTTTCCTAAGTGATCAGTGCAAAGAAATAGAGGAAAACAAAATAATGGGAAAGACTAGAGATCTCTTCAAGACAATTGGAGATGCCAAGGGAACATTTCATGCAAAGATGGGCTCAATAAAGGACAGAAATGGTATGGACCTAACAGAAGCAGAAGATATTAAGAAGAGGTGGCAAGAACACACAGAAGAACTATATAAAAAAGATCTTCACGAGCCAGATAATCAGGATGATGTGATCACTCACTTAGAGCCAGACATCCGGGAATGCCAAGTCAAGCGGGCCTTAGGAAGCATCACTATGAACAAAGCTAGTGGAGGTATGGAATTCCAGTTGAGCTATTTCAAATCCTAACAGCATCAGAACATGTATATTATCTAGGGTGAAACAGATCACCAGCCCAGGCTGGATGCATGAGACAAGTGCTCGGGCCTGGTGGGAAGACCCAGAGGAATCAGGTGGAGAGGGAGGTGGGAGGGGGGATCGGGATGGGGAATACATGTAAATCCACAGCTGATTCATGTCAATGTATGACAAAAACCACTACAATATTGTAAAGTAATTAGCCTCCAACTAATAAAAATAAATGGGAAAAAAAAAATCCTAAAAGATGATGCTGTGAAAATGCTGCACTCAAACATGTCAGCAAATTTGGAAAACTCAGCAGTGGCCACAGGACTGGAAAAGGTCAGTCTTCATTCCAATCCCAAAGAAAGACAATGCCAAAGAATACTCAAACTAACATACAATTGCACTCATCTCTCATACTATGAAAGCAATGCTCAAAATTCTTCAAGCCAGGCTTCAACAATATGTAAACCGTGAACTTCCAGATGTTCAAGGTGGTTTTAGAAAAAGCAGAGGAATCAGATATCAAATTGCCAACATCCTCTGGATTATCAAAAAAACAAGAGAGTTCCAGAAAAACATCTATTTCTGCTTTATTGACTATGCCAAAGCCTTTGACTGTGTGGATCACAACAAACTGTGGAAAATTCTGAAACAGATGGGGATACCAGACAACGTGACCTGCTTCTTGAGAAATCTGTATGCAGGTCAGGAAGCAACAGTTAGAACTGGACATGGAAAAACAGACTGGTTCCAAATAGGAGAAGGAGTACGTCAAGGCTGTATATTGTCACCCTGCTTATTTAACTTAAATGCAGAGTACATCATGAGAAACGCTGGGCTGGATGAAGCACAAGCTGGAATCAAGATTGCCGGGAGGAATACCAATAATCTCAGCTATGCAGATGACACTGCCCTTATGGCAGAAGGTGAAGAAGAACTAAAGAGCCTCTTGATGAAAGTGAAAGAGGAGAGTGAAAAAATTGGCTTAAAGCTCAACGTTCAGAAAACTAAGATCATGGCATCAGGTGCCATCACTTCATGGCAGATAGATGGGAAAACAGTGGAAATAGTGGCAGACTTTATTTTTCTGGGCTCCAAAATCAGTGCAGATGGTGACTGCAACCATGAAATTAAAAGAGGCTTAGTCCTTGGAAGGAAAGTTATGATCAACCTAGACAGCATATTGAAAAGCAGAGATATTACTTTGTCAACAAAGTTCCATCTAGTCAAGGTTATGGCTTTTCCAGTAGTCATGTATGGATATGAGAGTTGAACTATAAAGAAAGCTGAGTGCCGACAAATTGATCCTTTTGAAATGTGGTGCTGAAGAAGACTCTTGAGAGTCCCTTGGACTGCAAGGAGATCAAACAAGTCAATCTTAAAGGAAATCAATCCTGAATATTCATTGGAAAGAATGATGCTGAAGATGAAGCTCCAATACTTTGGCCACCTGATGTGAAGAACTGACTTATTGGAAAAGATCCCAGTGATGGGAAAGATTGAAGGCAAGAGGAGAAGGGGATGACAGAAGATGAGATTGTTGGATGGCATCACCGACTCAATGGACATGAGTTTGAGCAAGCTCCAGGAATTGGTGATGCACAGGGAAGCCTGGTTTGCTGCAGTCCATGGGTCGCAAAGAGTCAGCCATGACTAAACGACTGAACTGAATTCTCAAGCATTTCCAAAAATTACAAATAAACAAACACTCTCCAACTCATTCTATGAAACTAGCATTACGTTATTTTAAAAGCCAGTTAAAGACATTACAAGAAAAAAAATTCAAAGCAACATCTGTAATGAATATGGAAGCAGAGATGCAAGTTTGATCCCTGGGTCAGGAAGATCTGCTGGAGTAGGAAACGGCACCTCACTCTAGTATTATTGCCTGGAAAATTCCACGGGCAGAGGAGCCTGGCAGTCTGCAGTCCATGGAATAACTAAGAGTAGGACATGACTAAGCATGTATGCAAGCAAAACTCCTCAGCCTAATATTCCTAAATTGAGACAAAATCTTCCACACAATGTTAGCAAACTGAGTCTGAAAGCAATTTAAAAAGATAATGCAATATGACCAGGTAGGATTTTTTTTAAAAAAGTGAGTATAGTTTAATATAAGGAAGTGAATTAACACAATAATTCTCATTCACATAAAAAATGGGCAGAGATAAATCACATGATACAAAAAAATGCAGAAAATATTCAACACAATCCATTTTTTTAAATGCTGAAAGTGAAAAGTGAAGGTGAAGTCGCTCAGTCGTGTCCAACTCTTCGAGATCCCATGGACTGTAGCCTACCAGTCATCTCTGTCCATGGGATTTTCCAGGCAAGAGTACTGGATGGGGTGCCATTGCCTTCTCCAACTACAAAACTAGGAATAGATGGCAATATTTTGATTATGATAAAGGGCATTTATGAAAACTCATAGTTAACATTATAATTAATGATGAAAGAAAAAATCTTTCAGCCTTTTTCTTTACTAACTCATATTTGCTCCTGGTATGACTTATTCTTGTCTCATAGACTCTGGTAGAAAAGGATAGCTGAAAGTTGTTTGGTGCTCTTCTGAAGCACTCAACTCTGCCACAGGTTTGAGTACTTGACACTTTATTCTATTTAGATGTTTAAGGGTAACCTCAAGCATAAGATGGGCTTCCCACGTGGTGCTAGTGGTAAAGAACCTGCCTACCTTACAGGAAACATAAGAGACATGGGTTCAATCCCAGGGTTGGGGAGATCCCTTGGAGAAAGGCACACAACTGAGTCCAGTATTCTTGCCTGGAGAATCCCATGGACAGAAGAGCCTGGTATGCTACAGTCAATAGGGTTGCAAAGAATCAGACATGACTCAGGTGACTTAGAAGACATGCATGCAAGCATAATATGACCAAAGTCAAATCCCTTTATTTCACATGATACAAATTTGACCTTCCCTACCATTCTCAGAAAGCGCAACTGAATACTTGCTTAATGCATACCCTTAGGACTCCTTCTTGTTTCTCACATCATTTTCATTTCTCAAAATACATAGTAGGAGGAGGATATGCAGAAATTTTCTACTCAGTTGAAACCATCTGCCTCAGATTGGGAGTGCTTGAACCCATGTTCTGGGACTTGAACCTGACCAAAATTCTGCTTTGGGACTTGAACCCACCTGGACAGACTAGAACCCATCCAAAACCCACAATCTTCCAAAGGAAATCACAGACCTAATAAATTTAGGACCTAATGAAGCTCAGGCTTTTGATGTCTCATCACAGAAAAATTTCAGTGAGAGACAAAGTAATAGGTAAACAGTGGTTTTATTCAGAAAGAAACACTCCACAGGGTATGGGCATCCTAAAGGGTGAGTGTGGCTGACATGAAATATAGCATGGTTAGTTTTTATGGACAGGGTAATTTCATAGGCTAATGAGTGAGAGGATTATTCCAACTATTTGGAGGAAGGCGTAGAGATTTCCAGGAGTTGGGTAGTGAAGGTGATGCAATTCCAGGTAAGCTATTTCAAATCCTAAAAGATGATGCTGTTAAAGTGCCACAGTCACTATACCAGCAAATCTGGAAAACTCAACAGTGGCCACAGGATTGGAAAAGGTCTGTTTTGATTCCAATCCCAAAGAAGGGCAATGCCAAAGAATGTTCAAACTACTGCACAGTTGTACTCATTTCAGATGTTAGCAAGTTATTGCTCAAAATCCTTTAAGCTAGGCTTCAACAGTATGTGAACTGAGAACTTCCAGATGTACAAGATGAACTTAGAAAAGGTATAGGAACCAGAGATCAAACTGGCAACATCCACTGGTACATAGAAAAAGTAAGAGAATTCCAGAAAAACATCTACTTCTGCTTCATTGACTATGCTAAAGCCTTTGACTGTGTGGATCACAACAAACTGTGGAAAATTCTTAAAGATAAAGAATATCAGACAACCTGACCTGCCTCCTGAGAAATCTGTATGCAGGTCAAGAAACAACATTTAGAACTGGACATGGAACAACAGACTGGTTCCAAATTGGGAAAGGAGTACATCAAGGCTGTATATTGTCACCCTGCTTATTTAACTTATATGCGGAGTACATTATGCAAAATGCCAGGCTGGATGAAGCTCAATCTGGAATAAAGTTTCCTGGGAGAAATATCAATAACCTCAAATAGGATGAGGTTGATGACATCACCCTAATGGTGGCATAAAGTGAAGAGGAATTAAAGAGCTTCTTGATGAAGGTGGAAGAACAGTGTGAAAAACCTGGCTTAAAACTCAACATTCAAAAAGCTAAGATCATAGCCTCCAGTTCCATCACTTCATGGCAAATAGATGGGAAAACAATGACAGACTTTATTTTCTTAGGCTTCAAAATCAGTGCAGACAGTGATTGTATCCATGAAACTAAAAGACACTTGCCCCTTGGAAGAAAAATTGCGACCAGCCTAGACAGCATATTAAAAAGCAGAGACATCACTGTGCCGACCAAGGTCCATGTAGTCAAAGCTATGGTTTTTCCAGTCGACATGTACGAATATGAGAGTTGGACCACAAAGAAGGCTAAGCACATAAGAATTGATGCTTTAGAACTGTGCTACTGGAGAAGAATCTTGAGAGTCCCTTGGACCACAAGGAGATCAAACCAGCCAATCCTAAAGGCAATCCACCCTGAATGTTCACTGAAAGGACCAATGCTGAAGTTGAAGCTCCAATACTTTGGCCACCTAGTGCAAAGAGCCAACTCGTTGGAAAAGGCCCTGATGCTGGGAAAGATTGAAGGCAGGAGGAGAAGGGGATGACAGAGGATGAGATAGTTGGATGGCATTACTGACTCAATGGACATGAGTTTGAGCAAATCCCAGGACATAATTAAGAACAGGGAAGACTGGCATGCTGCAGTCCATGGGGTTACAAACAGTTGGACATGACTGAGTGACTGAACAACAACTAACACTCTTTGGTCTTTTGATAGTGCCTTGGAACTGCAGGAAGTGAAGATGAACTAAAAAACCTCTTGATGAAAGTGAAAGAGGAGAGTGAAAAAGTTGGCTTAACGCTCAACATTCAGAAAACTAAGATGATGCCATCTGGTCCCATCACGTCATGGCAAATAGATGAGGAAACAGTGGAAACAGTGGCTGACTTTATTTTTCTGGGCTCCATAACCAGTGCAGATGGCGATTGCAGCCATGAAACTAAAAGACGCTTACTCCTTGGAAGGAAAGTTATGACCAACCTAGATAGCATATTAAAAAGCAGAGACATTACTTTGCCAACAAAAGTCCATCTGGTCAAGGCTATGGTTTTTCCAGTGGTCATGTATGGATGTGAGAGTTGGACTGTAAAGAAAGCTGAGCACCGAAAAATAGATGCTTTTGAGCTATGGTGTTGGAGAAGACTCTTGAGAGTCCCTTGGACTGCAAGGAGATCCAACCAGTCCATCCTAAAGGAGATCAGTCCTGGGTGTTCATTGGAAGGACTGATGCTGAAGCTGAAACTCCAGTACTTTGGCCACCTCATGCAAAGAGTTGACTCATTGGAAAAGACCCTGATGCTGGGAGGGATTGAGGGCAAGAGGAGAAGGGGACGACAGAGGATGAGATGGCTGGATGGCATCACCGACTCGATGGGCATGAGTTTGAGATACTCTGGGAGTTGGTGATGGACAGAGAGGCCTGGTGTGCTGCGATTCATGGGGTCGCAAAAAGTGAGACACGAGTGAGCAACTGAACCGAACTGAACTGAACTGGAACTGTCATGGAGACTCTGGGTGTGTCATTTAGCTTGCTGATTGAGGATCAAGATCTAGCTGAAATTGACTTGTCTGCCATCTTGGGCCCATTTAATTCTAATCATTTTATGTTGTGTCCTCCGGCTATGTCATTCTTTCAAAAGTTGTGCTCTACCCCCTTCCCTCCTGTTGCGCAATCACTATAGTCCAAGGATCTCTCTAGACCTTATGTTTCAGCAATGGCTTCATTACTATTTTCCTGATTCCCCTAGTTCTATATAGTCTGTTTCAACAAAGCAGCTATATCCTTCATAAATATATTACTTTTTGCCAAATCACTTTTCTCTTCAAAATGTATCACAAATGTCTCAGTTTAATAAAGTTGATATTGAATGATGTCAGTATCATGATGCTATATGTTGTTCCATTCTTCTCTCCTTTTTAACAGCTATTTGAATATCTCTAATCACATAAAATTCCTCTGCACATTACATCAGGACACACAGAAGCTTTTTACTCATCTGTTCATCTGCAAGTAGGCAAATAGTGTCTGTTGGAGCTGTAGAACCACGAGAATGAGAAGGCCAGGTCCATTCCTACTCACTGCCATTAGAAATATGGAAACCTGGAAATCACAGAAGTGAGTGCATTCTCACCAGCGATAAAGAATTTGTGAAAGTTTAGTCTGCTTAACAGGAAAAACTGGCATATTGCCAGAAAAGAAAAGAATGGGTATAGATGAACATACAAAAAAGAACATTGTCAATGTCATCCCTTTCCTGAGGCTGATAATGCAAGGGGCTGACTGGTTGGGTTTTGGTGGTGCCTGGCAACAGCAAGGTTGTACCTGATAGGGGAGATAGAACATGGTGACTTCTCCCATTGAGGATGTGAAAGGTAAAAGTGTTGAGTGGCTGCTCAACTTGCCAGTTGTGCAAGATGTGAAAAGAGGGACATATTTCTCTCCAGCAATATATAGATTTCTGAAGAGGAAGTTGTATGAATGGGGGGAGAGGAAAGGAAGGAGGTAGATAAGAATTTTATAGGGCATTGAAGGATATGTTTCCTTCTGCCTGTTCAGGGACATCAGCAATATATGTCCCTTATAAACATATTTTAAATAAAGTCATCATATTTCTACTTTAAAAAATATAAGAAAGGAGAGAAATAATGTAACATATGAGACTAGAAAATAAAATAGAGAAAGCTGAAGTTGTTTTTATTTTAAAAATTTAAAATATTTACAAATATGTATTGAAAATAGTGATTACCAAAAGAATAACTAGAAAAGGGAGAATATTCAGGAAAGAAGTATTAATTTAGAAATAGCTAAATCAATAAAACTGATAGTAAATAGATGAGGTGACAGAGATTGTGTTTGTTGCTATTTTTATTTTAATATTGAGGAGTCAGTAATATTTTACAGATGTTAACCAAGAACAAAAACTAAAGAAATGATAAAATACAGATTTACTTACCAAGTGGATTAGAATAAGATTTTAAAAAACAGCTCCAAGTTATTACAATGAAAGCACATTTGAAAAAAACAAAACAAAAAATTTATGAAAAGCTTGAAGAATAAGGCTATGGAGTTAATTATACATAGTCATACCAATAAATGTAAATAGAGTCAATGTATCAATGCACATAAATATGTACTGTTGTTGCTTAACTCACTGATGCATGTTGAAATAGTTTACATTATTGATGATCTTAGGATTGATTGAAATATTACATACAAAATAATCCTGCTTGTAACAGTGTTTCTAAAAAAAAAGAAAAAAAAAATAGTGGTTTTCAGAGATTTAATGTCTAACAGTAAGGGTACAGGTAAAGTAAATTATAACATTTACTCAAAAAAGAGTAGTATTTGCTGTTAAAACTAAAGAAAGATTTTCTATATCAGCATTATATATATATATTATGCCACAAAAAAGAAAACTGCAGACCAATATCACTGATGAACATAGATGAAAAAATCCTCAACAAAATTCTAGCAAACTGAAACCAACAACACATTAAAAAGATCATGCATCATGACCAAGTGGGGTTTATCCCAGGGATACAAGGATTATTCATTATTTGCAAATCAATCAATGTGATACACCACATTAACAAATCAAAAGATAAAAACCATATGATTATATCAATAGATGCAGAGAAAGACTTTGACAAAATTCAGCACCCATTTATGATAAAAACTCTCCAGAAAGCAGGCATAAAAGAAACATACCTAAACATAGTAAAAGCCATATATGATAAACCCACAGCAAACACTATCCTCAATGGTGAAAAATTGAAAACATTTACCCTAAAGTCAGGAACAAGACAAGGGTACCCACTCTTACCACTACTATTCAACATAGCTTTGGAAGTTTTAGCCACAGCAATCAGAGAAGAAAAAGAAATTAAACAAATCCAGATTGGAAAAGAAGAAAGAAAACTCTTCCTGTATTCAGAAGACTTGATCCTCTACATAGAAAACCCTAAAGACTCCACCAGAAAATTACTAAAGTTAATCAATGAATACAGTAATGTTGAAGGATATAAAATTAATACACAGAAATCCCTTGCATTCCTATACACTAATACTGAGAAAACAGAAAGAGAAATTAAGGAAAAAATCCCATTCACCATTGTGATGAAAGAATAAAACACTTAGGAATAAATTCACCTAACAAAACAAAAGACCTATATATAGAAAACTATAAAACACTGATGAAAGAGATCAAAGATGACACAAATGGATGGAGAAATATACCATGTTCATGGATCAGAAAAAAAATCAATAGAGTGAAAATGAGTATACTACCCAAAGCAATCTATAGATTCAATGCACTTGCTATCGAGCTACCAATGGCATTTCTCACAGAACTAGAATAAATAATTTCACAATTTGTATCAAAACACAAAAAAACAAAAAGCCAAAGCAATCTTGAGAAAAAAGAATGCAACTAGAGAAATCAACCTGCCTGACTTCAGGCTCTATACAAAGCTACAGTCATCAGGACAGTATGGTACTGCCAAAAAGACAGAAATATAGACCAATGGAACAAAATAGAAAGCCCAGAGATAAACCCACACACCTATGGATACCCTATCTTTCACAAAGGAGGCAAAAATATACACAGAGAAAAGACAATCTCTTTTGCAAGTGGTGCTGGGAAAACTGGTCAACCATCTGCAAAAGACTGAAGCTAGAACACTTTCTAACACCATATATAAAAATAAATTTAAAATGGATTAAAGATCTAAATGTAAGACCAGAAACTATAAAACTCCTAGAGGAAAACTTAAGCAGAACACTCTCTGAAATAAATCACAGCAAGATTCTCTATTACCCACCTTCCAGGGTAATGGAAATAGGCCTAATTAAGATAAAAAGCTTTTGCACAATGAAGGAAACTATAAGCAAGGTGAAAAGACAGCCTTCACATTGGGAGAAAATAATAGCAAATGAAGCAACTGACAAAGAATTAACCTCAAAAATATACAAGCAGCTCATGGAGCTCAATACCAGAAAAGTAAACGACCCAATCAAAAAATGGGCCAAAGAACTAAACAGACATTTCTCCAAAGCAAACATACATATGGCTAATAAACACATGAAAAGATGCTCAACATCACTCATTATCAGGAAAATGCAAATCAAAACCACAATGAAATGCCATCTCATGCCAGTCAGAATGGCTGCTATCAAAAAGTCTACAAACAATAAATGCTGGAGAGAGTGTGGAGAAAAGGGAAGCCTCATACACTGTTGGTGGGAATGCAAACTAGTACAGCCACTATGGAGAACAGTGTGGAGATTCCTTAAAAAACTGGAAATAGAATTGCCATATGACCCAGCAATACCACTTCTGGGCATACACACCAAGGAAACCAGAATTGAAAGAGATATGTGTACCCCAATGTTCATTGCAGCATGCTTTACAATAGCTAGGACATGGAAGCAACCTAGATGTCCATCGACAGACGAGTGGATAAGAAAATTGTGGTACATATATACAATGAAATATTACTCAGCTATTAAAAAGAATGCATTTGAATCAGTTCTAATGAGATGGATGAAACTGGAGCCTATTATACAGAGTGAAGTAAGTTAGAAAAACATCAATATAGTATATTAACACACACACACACACACACACACACACACACATATATAGAAAGATGTTAAAGATGACCCTATGTATGAGACAGCAAAAGAGACACAGATGTAAAGAACAGATTTTGGACTCTGTGGGAGAAGGTGAGAGTGGGATGATTTGAGAGAATAGCATTGAAACATGTATATTACCATATGTGAAATAGATGATGAGTCCAAGATTGATGCATGAAACAGGGCACTCAAAGCTGGTGCACTGGGACAACCCAGAGGGATGGGATGGGGAGAGAGATTGGAGGGGGGTTCAGGACCAGGACCAGAAGACACATGTACACCTCTGTTGATTTATGGCAAAAACCCTCATACCTTCCCTCATAGCTCAGTTGGTAAAGGATCCGCCTGCAGTGGAGGAGACCCTGGTTCAACCCCTGGGTCGGGAAGATCCGCTGGTGAAGGAATAGGCTACCCACTCCAGTATTCTTGGTCTTCCACTGTGGCTCAGTTGGTAATGAATCTGCCTGCAATGCAGGAGACCTGGGTTTGATCTGGGTTGGTAAGATTCCCTGGAAAAGGGAAAGACTACCCACTCCAGTATTCTGGCCTGGAGAATTCCATGGACTGTATAGTCCATGGGGTCACAGAGTCAGACATGACTGAGCGACTTTCACTTCACTTCATTTCATGGCAAAAACCACCACAATATTATAAAGTAATTAGCCTCCAATTAAATATATTAGTTTTTAAAAATGGAATTATGTTGATATTTACATGAAAACATTCTGAAATTATGTGCAATACATAGTAGAAGATAATTACTTTGCTTTTGTTTTCAATATAAAAATTTTATTAAGATATAATTCACATATTATACAATATATTATTTTAAACTCTACAATTCCATGAATTTTAGTATATTCAGAGAATTGTGCAACCATCATCATTATCTAATTTTGGAATACTTTCATCACTTAAAAAAGAAACTCTCTACCCCAAAAAAGTCAGGATTTTCTTACCTCCATCCTTGGCAACTACTAACCCAATTTCTTTACCTATAAATTTACCTATTTTGGACACTTCATATAAACGGAATCAAGCAATATGTGGCATTTTGAATCAGAATTTTTTCACTGAGCATAATATTTTCATACCCTGAGGGATGGAGTGGAGAGGAAGGTGGGATGGGGGTTCAGGATGGGGGGACACATATGCACCTGAGGCTGATTCATGTTGATGTACAGCAAAAACAATCACAATATTGTAAAATAATTATCTTCCAATTAAAATTAATTGATTAAAAAGTATGTTCTTGATTTATTTAAAATGATTGTATGAGTCTGATTATAATTTTTGTATTTTGTATTTAAAAAAAACTTAAAAAATGCGTACTCAGAAAAGATATACAAATATATACTGTTTCTAAATACCAGGGGAATATACACAACTAAAGCAAAATTAACTGCTATCAAAAGCATATAGAAGCTACAACACAGAAATTGTTTCATTCCATGGCTCAAATTGGTTTCAATTGCCAGAAATCTATTAATATATTTCACAATTAATTTAATTAAAAACAATCAAGTCCTCATAAACTTCAGCACTTTTAGTAAATCCTAATGATAACTTAGTAATTGTTTATCCCTACAATATGTTTAAGTGTGCACCATGACACATAATCCAAAAATGTTAGAAATAAGAAAAATATATTTTATATTTAATATATTTTGTTTTCCCAATATATGTAAATAAATATGAGCTTTCAAATGGGAAAAAAATGGTTAAATTATGTTTATTCTTAGAAGATTATGATTGCCTGCCTGGAAAACTATAAATACACTAAAGCAATAATTTAGTAGTCAGCTGTTAGTATACCTACGTTAATAAAGTAATTGCAACCTATGTATAATTAGATTAGATAGCTAATATCTATGGACTATAGTGGAGGAATTGATAAATTGATAGATTAATAGATTATTAGTTAACTTGCTTGGAAAATGAACTAAAAGTATTGTAAAATGCTGCTATAAAAATTTAATACTTCTGAATGAGGTGGACAAAAGAATGACAGCTTAAAAAAAAACTAGAAAGGTATATTTTGGACTTTTTAAAAATAATGAAACCCCCAAAGAAACCAGAATCTGACTGGTTAAAAAAAAAACCTTGGACAAATATCATTACAGGAAAAAAATGAAAAAAAAAAAAAAAGCAGAGGAAAATTGTTCTTATGTCTGAGAAGCATGAGGGTGATGAATTCTAAATTTCCTAATATACAGAAAGCTTAAAGAAAGCAATAAAGACCAATAAAACAGGAAAAAGTTATAAAAAGTGCTGACACAAAGTTAAGACAAATGGCTCATACACATTTTAAAACTTGTGCAGCCTAACATATTCACCTTAAAATAATTAAGGATTTTATTCATCATGTCATAATGCTAAAGAAAGATGATGTTGGATAAAAAATTGAAATAATCTGTGTTTCTTGGGATTTTGTCACAGCTCTAGTGATTAATGATGTAGCTCTTCTAAAGTCTCTTTCTCTCCAAGGACTTTTTTTTTTTTTTTTATTTGAGTGTATTCTCAGGGTGCTTACTTATGCAATTGAAGGAAAATCACCTTAAAAAGTGAAGAAGCATGGGCAGGAATCCTGTTACACTGTGTCTGGGAAATTTTTGTATAAGATTATATTCTGCAGCTGAAAAAAATCCAGTGAAGTTCGTGCTATTCTTGCTCTGCACCTGTGTCCACAGGTGCTCTGAACCTTTTACTTCACTTTGCAACCCTAGTTAGATATCTATACTTCCGTAAGTATTCATTTTTCTTGTTTTTAATGTGTGTATAGTATTCTGTTTTGAAGTTCAGAAGAGGTAACCTGAGTGAAATAGACAGACTGAGAGTATTATGAACATTAGCTGTTACTGTTATGCTCTGGAAGCCCATAAAAAGAGACAGAAAGAAGACCCCAATAAACCAAGCCTCTGTTAGTCACTGTATCCCATTTTCTGGAGGAATAGGGAAGCATTGGGATATGAGGTTGGTTTTCATAAATAGAGGCACCATGCAGAGGAAGAAGGTTAAAGTAATCACCTCTGCAAAAGTGTTTAAGGATGACAACCAGGGATAAAAGCGAGTCTGAGTGTTACCACAGCATGTAGTATACAAGTATGTAAAGTTTAGGAGTGAGGCCCTTGTGTTCAAATCCTGCTTCTACATTGTGTCATGTGGGATTGGTTTCGTAAGCTCACCACAGGTCTGTGCCTCTATCATGGGTATATAAGATGGGTTGCTTGAGCATGGATATGTACTCAGCTGTGCTTAGTCCCTCAGTTGCTCAGTTGCCTGACTCTCTGCAACCCCATGGACTGTAGCCTGCCAGCTTCCTCTGTCCATGTGATTTTACAAGCCAGAATACTGGAGTGGTTTGCCATGCCTTCCTCCAGGAGATCTTCCCGATCCAGGGATTGAACCAGGGTCTCCTGCATTGCAGGATTCTTTAACAGTTGAGCTACCAGGGAAGCCTGAGCATTGATATGTCATATTAAATAACATGGAAACATCTTAGAATGTAACTGGTGCAGGCAAGTGCTCAAGAACTCACATTTTCAACAGTACTTTTCACAAACTGTTAATCATTTTTTAAAAAATTTTATTATTTTTGTCTGTGCTGAGACTTCATTGCTGCATGCAGGCTTTCTCTAGTTGTGGTGTGCAGGAGATACACTTTGTTACAGACTATGGGCTCTAGGGGTTTCCCAGGTGGTGCTAGTGGTAAAGAACCCATCTGCCAAGGCAAGAGATATAAGAGATATGGGTTCTATCCCTGGGTTGGGAAGATACCCTGGAGGAGGGCATGGCAACCCACTCCAGTATTAATACCTAGAGAATCCTCTGGACAGAGGAACCTGGTGGGCTACATTCCATAGGGTTGCAATGAGTTGGACATGACTGAAGTGACTTGGCACATACGAGTGGGCTCTAGGCACACAGGCTTCAGTAGTTGCAGCGCATGGACGCAATAGCTGTGGCACATGGGCTTGGTTGCTCCTCGGCATGGGATCTTCCTGGACAAGAAATAGAACCCGAGTTTCCTGGATTCTTAACCAATGGACCACCAGGGAAGTCCTGTTAAACATTCTTCCCTTAGACTAGCCTGCCAAAATGCATGCCTTCTCAGGCCCACTTATTCTGAAGAAAGTAAAATACCAACCTGTTATATAGGGTGGGGGAGGGTAATGCTGAATAAATTCTCCTTCACAGGTACATGGATTTGACTTCTGAGCTATAAAACAAAAAGGTGAGCAATTCAGATTAAAATTATTTATGGGCCTAGAGATATTTTAACCCACTCCAGTGTTCTTGCCTGGAGAATCCCAGGGACAGCAGAGCCTGGTGGGCTGCCGTCTATGGGGTCGCACAGAGTTGGACACGACAGAAGTGACTTAGCAGCAGCAGCAGCAGCAGCAGAGATATTTTAAGAACTTTATCAAAATATAAGAAATTTTTTTATTGCATTCCAACACAGCTTTGTTTTAACTGACTGCCTGAATCATTAAAATAAAAAAAATATTTCCTAATATTCTGGCTTGGTCAGTGACAATGAGGTGTTTGAGGATTATTTCTACATGTTCTGCTTTGAGTCTTCCTGTTGGGGCAGATCTAAGGAAAGGAAGAGAGGCCAGTGCCAGTTCCAGTCTGACACCAGACACTGAAATTAGGGTGAATCAGGCCATTGGAAGTCTGATGGTCTTTCAAGGGACAAAAGATGGCTTTTTTCAACTCTACGAAGCCTTCCAACAATGCAATAACAATGCAAGGACTTTCTTTATACCAGTGAAAAAAATTTTATTTTCTTTCATAATTAATAAAAATACATACAACTATTTTATGCTGAAACATTAAGCAAGTTGTTCATCCTTTCAGATATAAGGATGCTTTCTTTTTATTTATTTATTTATTTATTTCAGTGGGTTTTGTCATACATTGACATGAATCAGCCATAGAGTTACACGTATTCCCCATCCCGATCCCCCCTCCCACCTCCCTCTCCACCCGATTCCTCTGAGTCTTCCCAGTGCACCAGGCCCAAGCACTTGTCTCATGCATCCCACCTGGGCTGGTGATCTGTTTCACCATAGGTAATATACATGCTGTTCTTTCGAAACATCCCACCCTGACCTCCTCCCACAGAGTTCAAAAGTCTGTTCTGTACTTCTGTGTCTCTTTTTCTGTTTTGCATATAGGGTTATCGTTACCATCTTCCTAAATTCCACATATATGTGTTAGTATGCTGTAATGTTCTTTATCTTTCTGGCTTACTTCACTCTGTATAATGGGCTCCAGTTTCATCCATCTCATTAGAACTGATTCAAATGAATTCTTTTTAACAGCTGAGTAATATTCCATGGTGTATATGTACCACAGCTTCCTTATCCATTTGTCTGCTGATGGGCATCTAGGTTGCTTCCATGTCCTGGCTATTATAAACAGTGCTGCGAAGAACATGGGGGTGCACGTGTCTCTTTCAGATCTGGTTTCCTCAGTGTGTATGCCCAAGAGTGGTATTGCTGGGTCATATGGCAGTTCTATTTCCAGTTTTTTAAGAAATCTTCACACTGTTTTCCATAGTGGCTGTACTAGTTTGCATTCCCACCAACAGTGTAAGAGGGTTCCCTTTTCTCCACACCCTCTCCAGCATTTATTGCTTGTAGACTTTTGGATAGCAGCCATCCTGACTGGCGTATAATGGTACCTCATTGTGGTTTTGATTTGCATTTCTCTGATAATGAGTGATGTTGAGCATCTTTTCATGTGTTTGTTAGCCATCTGTATGTCTTCTTTGGAGAAATGTCTGTTTAGTTCTTTGGCCCATTTTTTGATTGGGTCATTTATTTTTCTGGAATTGAGCTGCAGGAGTTGCTTGTATATTTTTGAGATTAATCCTTTGTCTGTTTCTTCATTTGCTATTATTTTCTCCCAATCTGAGGGCTGTCTTTTCACCTTGCTTATAGTTTCCTTTGTAGTGCAAAAGCTTTTAAGTTTCATTAGGTCCCATTTGTTTATTTTTGCTTTTATTTCCAATATTCTGGGAGGTGGGTCATAGAGGATCTAGCTGTGATGTATGTCGGTGAGAGTTTTGCCTATGTTCTCCTCTAGGAGTTTTATAGTTTCTAGTCTTACATTTAGATCTTTAATCCATTTTGAGTTTATTTTTGTGTATGGTGTTAGAAAGTGTTCTAGTTTCATTCTTTTACAAGTGGTTGACCAGTTTTCCCAGCACCACTTGTTAAAGAGGTTGTCTTTTTTCCATTGTATATCCTTGCCTCCTTTGTCAAAGATAAGGTGTCCATAGGTTCGTGGATTTATCTCTGGGCTTTCTATTCTGTTCCATTGATCTATATTTCTGTCTTTGTGCCAGTACCACACTGTCTTGATGACTGTGGCTTTGTAGTAGAGTCTGAAGTCAGGCAGGTTGATTCCTCCAGTTCCATTCTTCTTTCTCAAGATTACTTTGGCTATTTGAGGTTTTTTGTATTTCCATACAAATTGTGAAATTATTTGTTCTAGTTCTGTGAAAAATACCATTGGTAGCTTGATAGGGATTGCATTGAATCTATAGATTGCTTTGGGTAGAATAGCCATTTTGACAATATTGATTCTTCCAATCCATGAACACAGGTTTCTCCATCTGTTTGTGTCCTCTTTGATTTCTTTCATCAGTGTTTTATAGTTTTCTATGTATAGGTCTTTTGTTTCTTTAGGTAGATATACTCCTAAGTATTTTATTCTTTTTGTTGCAATGGTGAATGGTATTGTTTCCTTAATTTCTCTTTCTGTTTTTTCATTGTTAGTATATAGGAATGCAAGGGATTTCTGTGTGTTAATTTTATATCCTGCAACTTTACTATATTCATTGATTAGCTCTAGTAATTTTCTTGAAGAGTCTTTAGGGTTTTCTATGTAGAGGATCATGTCATCTGCAAACAGCAAGAGTTTCACTTCTTCTTTTCCTATCTGGATTCCTTTTACTTCTTTTTCTGCTCTGATTGCTGTGGCCAAAACTTCCAACACTATGTTGAATAGTAGTGGTGAGAGTGGGCACCCTTGTCTTGTTCCTGATTTCAGGGGAAATGCTTTCAATTTTTCACCATTGAGGGTGATGCTTGCTGTGGGTTTGTCATATATAGCTTTTATTATGTTGAGGTATGTTCCTTCTATTCCTGCTTTTTGGAGAGTTTTAATCATAAATGAGTGTTGAATTTTGTCAAAGGCTTTCTCTGCATCTATTGAGATAATCATGTGGTTTTTATCTTTCAATTTGTTAATGTGGTGTATTACATTGATTGATTTGTGGATATTAAAGAATCATTGCATCCCTGGGATAAAGCCCACTTGGTCATGGTGTATGATTTTTTTAATATGTTGTTGGATTCTGTTTGCTAGAATTTTGTTAAGGATTTTTGCATCTATGTTCATCAGTGATATTGGCCTGTAGTTTTCTTTTTTTGTGGCATCTTTGTCTGGTTTTGGAATTAGGGTGACGGTGGCCTCATAGAATGAGTTTGGAAGTTTACCTTCTTCTGCAATTTTCTGGAAGAGTTTGAGTAAGATAGGTATTAGCTCTTCTCTAAAGTTTTGGTAGAATTCAGCTGTGAAGCCATCTGGTCCTGGGCTTTTGTTTGCTGGAAGATTTTTGATTACAGTTTCGATTTCCTTGCTTGTGATGGGTCTGTTAAGATCTTCTATTTCTTCCTGGTTCAGTTTTGGAAAGTTATACTTTTCTAAGAATTTGTCCATTTCATCCAAGTTGTCCATTTTATTGGCATAGAGCTGCTGGTAGTAGTCTCTTATGATCCTTTGTATTTCAGTGTTGTCTGTTGTGATCTCTCCATTTTCATTTCTAATTTTGTTAATTTGGTTTTTCTCTCTTTGTTTCTTAATGAGTCTTGCTAATGGTTTGTCAATTTTGTTTATTTTTTCAAAAAACCAGCTTTTAGTTTTGTTTATTTTTGCTAAGGTCTCTTTAGTTTCTTTTGCATTTATTTCTGCCCTGATTTTTAAGATTTCTTTCCTTCTGCTAACCCTGGGGTGCTTCATTTCTTCCTTCTCTAATTGCTTTAGGTGTAGAGTTAGGTTATTTATTTGGCTTTTTTCTTGTTTCTTGATGTAAGCCTGTAATGCTATGAACCTTCCCCTTAGCACTGCTTTTACAGTGTCCCATAGGTTTTGGGTTGTTGTGTTTTCATTTTCATTCATTTCTATGCATATTTTGATTTCTTTTTTGATTTCTTCTATGATTTGTTGGTTATTCAGAAGCGTGTTATTTAGCCTCCATATGTTTGAATTTTTAACTGTTTTTTTCCCTGTAATTGAGATCTAATCTTACTGCACTGTGGTCAGAAAAGATGACTGGAATGATTTCAATTTTTTTGAATTTTCCAAGACCCGATTTATGGCCCAGGATGTGATCTATTCTGGAGAAGGTTCCGTGTGCACTTGAGAAAAAGGTGAAGTTGATTGTTTTGGGGTGAAATGTCCTATAGATATCAATTAGGTCTAGCTGGTCCATTGTGTCATTTAAGGTTTGTGTTTCGTTGTTAATTTTCTGCTTAGTTGATCTATCCATAGTTTGAGTGGGGTATTAAAGTCTCCTACTATTATTGTGTTATTATTAATTTCCTCTTTCATACTCGTTAGTGTTTGCCATACATATTGCGGTGCTCCTATGTTGGGTGCATATATATTTATAATTGTTATATCTTCTTCTTGGATTGATCCTTTGACCATTATGTAGTGTCCTTCTTTGTCTCTTTTCACATCCTTTATTTGAAAGTCTATTTTATCTGATATGAGTATTGCAACTCCTGCTTTCTTTTGGTCTCCGTTTGCATGAAATATTTTTTCCAGCCCTTCACTTTCAGTCTGTATGTGTCTCTTGTTTTGAAGTGGGTCTCTTGTAGACAGCATATATAGGGGTCTTGTTTTTGTATCCATTCAGCCAATCTTTGTCTTTTGGTTGGGGCATTCAACCCATTTACATTTAAGGTAATTATTGATAGGTGTGGTCCCGTTGCCATTTACTTTGTTGTTTTGGGTTCACATTTATACAACCTTTCTGCATTTCCTGTTTAGAGAAGATCCTTTAGCATTTGTTGAAGAGCTGGTTTGGTGGTGCTGAATTCTCTCAGCTTTTGCTTGTCCGTAAAGCTTTTGAATTCTCCTTCATATCTGAATGAGATCCTTTTTGGGTACAGTAATCTAGATTGTAGGTTATTCTCTTTCATTACTTTCAGTATGTCCTGCCATTCCCTTCTGGCCTGGAGGGTTTCTATTGATAGATCAGCTGTTATCCTTATGGGAATCCCTTTGTGTGTTATTTGTTGTTTCTCCCTTGCTGCTTTTAGTATTTGTTCTTTGTGTTTGATCTTTGTTAATTTGATTAATATGTGTCTTGGGGTGTTTCACCTTGGGTTTATCCTGTTTGGGACTCTCTGGGTTTCTTGGACTTGGGTGGCTATTTCCTTCCCCATTTTAGGGAAGTTTTCAGCTATTATCTCCTCGAGTATTTTCTCATGGCCTTTCTTTTTGTCTTCTTCTTCTGGGACTCCTATGATTTGAATGTTGGGGCGTTTCACGTTGTCCCAGAGGTCCCTGAGGTTGTCCTCATTTCTTTTGCTCCTTTTTTCCTCTCTGCTTCATTTATTTCTACCATTTTATCTTCTACCTCACTTATCCTATCCTCTGTCTCCGTTATGCTACTCTTGGTTCCCTCCAGAGTGTTTTTGATCTCATTCATTGCATTATTCATTTTTAATTGACTCTTTTTTATTTCTTCTAGGTCTTTATTAAACATTTCTTACATCTTTTCAATCTTTGTTTCCAGGCTATTTATCTGTAACTCCATTTTGTTTTCAAGATTTTGGATCATTTTTATTATCATTATTCTAAATTCTTTTTCAGGTAGATTCCCTACCTCCTCCTCTTTTGTTTGACTTGGTGGGCATTTTTCATGTTTCTTTACCTGTTGGGTATTTCTTTGCCTTTTCATCTTGTTTAGATTGCTGTGTCTGGAGTCGGTTTTCTGTATTCTGGAGGTCTGTGGTTCCTTTTTATTGTGGAGGTTTTACCCAGTGGGAGGGGTTAGACGATTGGCTTGTCAAGGTTTCCTGGTTAGGGAAGCTTGCATTGGTGTTCTGGTGTGTGGAACTTGATTTCTTCTCTTTGGAGAGCAATGGAGTGCCCAGTAATGAGTTTTGAGATGGGTCTATGTGTTAGGTGTGACCTTGGGCAGCCTGTATGTTGACGTTCAGGGCTATGTTCCTGCATTGCTGGAGAATTTGTGTGGTATGTCTTGCTCTAAAACTTATTGGCTCTTGGGTGGTGGTTGGTTTCAGTGTAGGTATGGAGGCTTTTGTATGGTCTCTTATTACTTAAAGTTCCATGTAGTCAGGAGTTTTCTGGTGTTCTCAGGTTTTGGGCTTAAGTCTCCTGACTCTGGATTTCAGTTTTATTCTTCCTGTAGTCTCAGGGCTTCTCCAACTATACAGCCCTGATAAGAAAACTTCTAGGTTAATGGCTAACAGATTCTCCCCCGTTAGGGACACCCAGAGAGGTTCACAGAGTTACATGAAGAAGAGGAGAGGGAGGAGGGAGATAGAGATGAGCAGGAGGAGAAAAAGGGGGACTCAAGAGGAGAGAGACAGATACGCAGCTGTCTGTTCCCAGAGTGATCTCCGTAGCCCAGACACCCACAAAGATTCACAGAATTGGATTGGGACGAGAAGGGGAAAGGAGGAAATAGAGGTGTTCTGAGGTAGAAAACAGAGAGTCAAGATTGGGAGAGAATAATCCACACACTCCTGAATAAAAATGGGAACTGAATATTGGATTCTTAAATGTTCACAATTTATATCATATACTGAAAAACAAAAATTAAAAATCTAGAGTAGAGGTTAGACTCTTAAAAATACTATATTAAAAACAAAAACCAAAACACACAAAAAAATTTTAGAAATATATATGAAGTTCGGTTTAAAAATCGGGCTTCTCTTCTTTTTTTTTTTTTTGTAAGGTTATAGTGTATTGAAAGTGACAATTAAGGAGTAGTAGAGGAGTACTAGAGGTCTTTAAAAGAAATAAGAGAAAAAGAAAAATAGAAATTAGAAGAGAAAAAGGAAAAAAATAGAAGAAAAAAAAGAAAGAAAAAAAATTTTTTCCTAATTAAAAAGATATTAAAAATCTATGAAAATGAAAGTTAAGGAGTAATGGGGGAGTAATAGGGAATTTTAAAGGAAAATAAAAGAGAAGAAAGAAAAAAGAAAAAAAAGAAAAAAAATTAAAAAAAAAAAAAAGAGAAAAAAGTAAAATTATATCTAGGAGTTTCTCTGGAGCTGTTGCGGTCAGTGTGGGTTCGGCTCAGTTTCAGATAGCTCCTCGTTCCAGCTTAGGCTTCTCGATATCTACAGGCCCCTCCGGTGTAGTCAGTGTTTCCTAGAGGGATTTTAATCTGTTGCACCAGTCCCTTCTGAAGCGGTTCCCTTTGTTTATTTGGCTTCTGTTTGCCGGTCTCTTCAGAGCCTCATTTCCTCCCTGACACAGGCGGGCGGAGGTGGACTCTTATGCAGGTAGCTAGTTCCCTCGCGCTGCGGGGAGGGGCTGGCGCTGCTTTCTCCGTCTGCGCTGCTCAGGCTCCCGGCTTCTCTATATGGAGCGAGCCCCATGCTGCACACGGTTCCAGCCCTCGGGTGTTCCACAAAAGCGGGGAACAAAAAGCTGCGCCTGCTCTTTGTGCCTTCCCTGTCAGAGCAGTCCCGGCAGCCAGGGGCTTGACGGGCCCACTGCCCCCCCCCCGTGCGGCGCGCCCACTCCCTTCCGCAGTCCCAGTCTCAGTTTCCGCCGGAGCCAGTCGGGTGCGTGTGCCTTCTGCCCCCCGGCGTCCCCAGCCCCAATCCCCGCCCACGCCGGTCGGGTGCCTGTGCCCTGTGTCTCGCTGCGACCCTCCCGGTGGATGTCGACCATCCAGAATCTCAGGAGGTCTTTGATTAGAAAGTGGAGGCCTGTTTGCAGTGCGGCAGGGGATGCGGTCCTTGGGGCCGAGCCTGCCTCCTTCCCCTCCGCCCTGCCTCCTGCCTCTGGCGGGGCTGGGCCGGTCCGCAGCCTGCGAACTCTTCTCTGGACTTTCTCAATCCCTTTGTTCTGCGAACCGGCCGGCAGTGTGTTCGGGCCAGTTAATTTTCTCTCTCTCTTTTGCTCTCCCACAGTTCAAGTTGGCAACTCACAAAAGCTCCCTCCGATTGTCCTCAGGGCACTCAGGCCGGACCCTACCCTAAGCAATGCCGCCCACTCCTCTCCGTTCCGCCCCCACTTGCTGGTGGCTGGATGCCGGTGTCTGGGGTACTTTTCTACTGGGAGTTGCTTTTAGGCTGTAATCTGTGGGTTTTATTTATTGTTTCCCTCCCAGTCAGGTTGCCCTCCGAGATTGAAACACTTCCCCCAGGCCCACCAGTGCGAGGGTTTCCCGATGTCTGGAAACGTCCTCTATTAAGACTCCCTTCCCGGGATGGATCTCCGTCCTTAGCTCTTTTGTCTCACTTTTTATCTTTTATATTTTGTCCTACCTCCTTTGGAAGACAATGGGCTGCTTTTCTGGGCGTCTGATGACCTCAGCTAAGTGATCAGGAGTTGTTTTGTGAAGTTTGCTCTGCGTTCAGTTATTCTTTTGATGAATTTGTAGGAGAGAAAGTGGTCTCCCCGTCCTACTCCTCCGCCATCTTGGCTCCTCCCCCTAAGGATGCTTTCTTGCAGACTTTTTCTTCCTTGTCTTTAAGAAGCAGGAATGTTTGCTATAGCCCTGAAATTCATAACAGACAAGGTGAGCCACAGTGGGAAAGTGGCACAAAGTGATGCGGGCACAGACATACACATTCTACCTCTTGCCTGGTTTAGAAGCAAGGGTGGAATAATTCATAGCCTCATCTGTGTCTAGAATTTTATTCTCACCTCTCATTCATTCAGTAACACATTCAAAGCTTCCACACATCTTTCTCACATTTGTGCTTTTTCTTTCCATTTCAGACCTATTTCATTCCAGAACTTATTTTAATAACCATATGTGTATATTAAAATAATAGACTCACTTTTTTTGCTTCCTCAAAAATAATCTTTTATTGAAAAATTGCTAAACATGAAGAACTGTTGAATTCTTGGAAATGCCGTCTTTACTCTACCACCCTCTTTAAGCCCGCAAGTGCCCTTTGTAGTCAGAGTTGACATAAAGCTGAACCACTCGTTTCTACATCACATGTTATGCACACACCTTTGCTACACGTAATTCTACATACACATTCCTTAAGCTGCCTAGTCTTGTTCCTGCCTTGCTCACACTTTTTCCTGTTTTTGAAGAAGGAATATTCTCTTTTTCCTTCTTAAACACTGTCAATATTCCAAGGGCAAATCATTTCATTTCCCACATTTCTTCATCCAGTCCACAGTGATTCCCTTAGAATTCCTGGAATATTTAGTGTCTACCCTCTTTTGCTTCAATAAATACCATCTTACAAGTTTATTATAGTTGTAGAGTAGGAAAATATTATGTTCTCATTTGTCATTTAATTAAAATGTAAATGCAGAGTATGTTTGAGATAAATTTTTTTCTGGATCTCTAGAGGAAAGTTGGCGTTATTGCTTAGAGCTTATTTTGATTGCTAAAACAACCAAATTAAGCTTGAAGATGGATGAGAAGAAAAGCAAAAGTAATTTTGAGGAACAACTACTTTTTATTGTTTTATTGAGACAAAATTGACATATAACATTGGGTAAATTTAAGGTAGATTAGGTAGTGATATATATATACACACATATATATAAATGATTACCACAATAAGATTAGTTAACGTATGATCATCTTAGATAATTTTGTTTGCTTTGTCTTATTTTTGCTTTTTTTATGGTGAGAACTTCTAAAATTTACTCTCTCAGTAACTTTCAAATATAAATATGTAAAATAGTATTCTTAACTATAGTCCACCATGCTATTCCCATGATCTTACTCATCTTATAACTAGAAGTTTATATTCTTTGACCTTGTTTACCCTTTTCCTCACATCCCACCTCCTCCATCTTTGCAAAACACCAATCTGTTTTCTATTTCTATGACTGTTTTTTTTTTTCACATTTAAGTGAGATCATAAACTACATTTATGAAGGGGAAAAAAATCCTGCCAGTAAGGCACAGAAAAAAATGTTATGAACCAGGATATTCTAAACCAGTGGCTCTCAAAAGCTATAGTGTAGATCAGACACAGCTCGTTTGATCTCACCCCAGAGTTTCTGATTCAGCAGGTCTGCGTTGTTTCCCAAGAATCTCAATTTCTGACAATTTCCCAAGTCATGCTTGTGTTGATGGGCAAGGAACACATTTTGTGAACCACAAGTTCAGCTGATAGAGAAGATTTGGTAAAATAAATAAATAAATAAAGGTTTGTTATAAATCCCAAGGTGAGTTCACAGAAAGAAAGTAAGGCTTACCTTAATCTTGGATAATAGTAATAATAGAATGGTATTTGTAAAATAGTTTTTGTTTGCTGGTTGATTTGCTAATTTCATGACAGAATACATTAGGGGGGTTTAGGGAGGATGTAGGTATATAGAATTGGAAGGTAGCATGCTTCAACCATGCTTTTAGGAGGTAAGAATTTGGTGTAGGAGAAATTACAATTATACTCAAATAAAGAGAAGATCATGAGAGAATGTTTTCCAGGAGAGAACTATGCAGGGTACTGTATTACTGAAACTGATTTTGAAAAGTTAAATTCAACGTATTATTCATAATATTTCCATGTCACACAGTGAGTTACTTTGTATTTTCATTGCTTTGTGATTATATCTAATGATTTGAAGTAGAATGCAAGTTTTCAGAATTTTTCCCATAGAGCATATACACTTACAAATAATCAACATTAGCATTTTGGATGAATTTGTGTGTGGTTGTCTGAATAATGGAATTCAAAATGCATGAGAGAGAGAAAAAAAATAGAGAGTGAACCCTTGGGGCAGAAAAATAAGAGAAAAAGAAAAAAAATGACTTTAAGATCAATAATATAGTGTATGAAAAACAAGTTGTTGCAATCACTGAGTTGAGTAAACAGTTATTAGATTAGGAATTCAACATGCTAGGCAAAAATCCTGGATCTACTTAAGATGGCCTCTCAATGGAATTTTGCATAAATTATCTTCTGAATGACAGTAATAAATATGCAAATTTAAAGTTTTACTAAAGGGCATGGAGTGTCCAGGGCTTCCCCAGTGGTGACTCAGCTGTAAAGAATCCTCCTGCAATGCAGAAGCTGCAGGAGCCATGGGTTCTACCCCTGGGTGGAAACAATAATAATAATAATAATCAGACAAGAAAGCTTACTTTGGAATTTGAGTCAACCGATGCTTAGATAATTAATTCATTAAAAAGCAAGTGAGTGGCTAAGCTTAAATTTGTGTTTAAGACTGATTGATCAAAATCCACTGCCTTTCTCACTACATATTGTAAAATAAAATATGTAAAATTTCACTTGAGTGAGATACAGAGAATAGGCCTTAATCCACATAAAATTATGAAGTAGATGATTTGAACTGGACTGGCACTCCATTCAGTCATACTGCTATGTGATCACTGTGGTAAAATAAGCTCATTGGAACCTGCTATTAGTCTCATGAAGTCTCAAATATTCTCACAAACATGGATGTGAGTGGGAGAAAGGGAAGTTAAAATAGAACAACAAACCCTCTCGAACTGAGTCTCAAGTTGTTTACTTTTGTTCTTTTTCTTTTAGAGTAAGTCAGTGATTAAAAGTCAAAGAAATGGACAACTTTACCTCTAGGAGCACATTTTTTCTTATGGGATTCAGTGATATTCGGGAGATCCAGATCTTTCATGCTGTGCTCTTTTTGCTAATTTACCTGGCAGCCCTGCTTGGGAATCTTCTTATCATCACACTTACCACCAAGGATCATTGCCTCCACACGCCAATGTACTTCTTCCTGAAGAACTTATCCTTTCTGGATGTTGGCCTCATTTCCATCCCTGTCCCCAAATCCATCATGAACTCTCTGACTAATGACAACACCATTTCGTTCCTTGGATGTGTTTCACAGGTATTTTTCTTTTTCCTCTTAGCCACTACAGAAGTAGCGCTACTTACAGTCATGTCCTATGACCGCTATATTGCCATCTGCCACCCACTCAGGTATGACATTATCATGAGCCATGGAGCCTGTGTGCAGATGGCTGCCTCTTCATGGCTCAGTGGAAGTCTCAATGCAATTCTGCACACAGTTTTTACCTTTTCCATACCCATGTGTGGATCTCCTGAAGTTCATCAGTTCTTCTGTGATGTCCCACAACTGCTCTCTCTGGCTTGTTCATTTAACACTGGGGAATTAGTAGTCATTGGGCTCAGCCTAGTGCTAGATTTTGGCTGTTTTGTGTTTATTGATATATCTTACATTCACATCTTCTCCACTGTGCGAAGGATACCCTCCAGACAAGGCAGATCCAAAGCTTTCTCCACATGCTTGCCACACCTCCTTGTTGTGACTTTGTTTCTCTCTTCTGGGTATTTTGCCTACTTACGCCCATTACCCAAATCTCCATCACTTTTGGATTTGTTAATTTCAGTATTCTATACTGTGGTGCCACCCACCATGAACCCCCTCATCTACAGCCTGAGAAATAAGGATATGAAGATGGCACTAAGGAAACTGAAAATAACTGGATATTTTCAATCAAATTAGAAGAATTAATTTCACATCCATCATGATCTTTTAATTCACTGACATAATTATCTGAGACATTGATGGCACATTCTGACGGTAATATTAAATGTGTAGAGTAAGATTATCATGGAAAACTTGGTTTTACTTATTGAAGTGGTACTAATAAGCATGATGCCTGTCCAGACCGAATGTATGACAAACCAATAGGGTTCTAACTGAAATTGTAAAGATATATGTTGTCCTTATGTTTATCATCCTAATGGGAACACCATTTTATGTGACAAGTGGCAAACTGGGCAGGGTGCTAGGACTTCAGATATAAACTCCAGCTCTCCCAGGCAGACCAATTTTATTGTCACTCTTAGCAAATGCTATACCTGAAACTCCTGTTGGATGATGCATATAATTCATTCTCAAATTAAAGAAACCAGGTAGAGGTGAAGTGAACACTGCGAAACATTGCAAATATAACCAAATGTGACTCAACTGTACAAGTTAAAATGGTCAACTTTATGCTATGTGGATTTCACCTTATCAACAAGACAAAAACAAAAACAAAGCGACAGTCTGTTATCTATCTGTCTTCCTTTTTTCTTTCTCAAGCCTACAATATGGCATTTTCTGGTATAGCTTGTGCCCGTGCAGTCTAGTGAGAGAAGACACATGTACTAACACCTAGCTTTGTTATATACACATATATTTGCTCTTACTAATATTAAAACAAGCCCCTGGGTGCACGGAGTAAAGGGGCCAAACACAAACGTACTTAACATGAAGGCAAGTGTAGGGAGGCAATTTGCACTTTTGTAAAGGAAATATCTACACTCTATTTTAAAGGCTAAGAAGGAATTGAATCTGGAAAATGGGGAGGAAAACTGATGTAAAACATATTGGAAAATGAAAACAAACAAAAACCAAAACCAAAGGACAACAGTGGGTTATAAAAGATGTGTGACTGATATGGGACTGAACTACAATGGCCCTTGTCCTGAAAGACAATGAGAAAGACATAAGGGAAGAACTAGAATAAGTAGAGGGCAAGGAGGCTGATCAAGATTCTAAGAGGCTCAAAACATGCAGTGAGAGATGAAGCTTTGATCAAATGTTGAGAGGAAGAGAAGATAGATACAGGAAATTTCAATCACATGACTTGGATATGTTTAAGGAAGTAAAAACAAAAGTCAAGAAAGTTAAGTTTGCAAACAATGAGCTTTAGATCTTCAACTTCTGGAAATACAATCCACTATGATCTTTTCTTTGTTCCTAATCTAGTGCTAAATTTTCCTTCTTTTGTACATTTCTTCATGAGAACTCTTTTGCCTAAGATTGCTTCAGGCTAGCTCAGTTTCTCTACACGTGCTTCCTGAGCATTACATCTCTCCAGCACAGTACTTACTTCTTAATTAATCTTTGCTCCTGGGATACAGTTGCTTCAGAATATTGTGTTAATTTCTGCTGTACATCAAAGTGAATCAGTTATATGTATACATATATCCCTTCTTTTAATGCTAATTTTAATTGCCATTTGACACATATTTCTGTAAGTCTTTGATAAATGTCTCTTTCCTTGACTAAATCATGTTATCCTGGAGGTATACTTAAATCTTCAGTGAATAGCTTGTTGTGTAGTCTAGAGCAGACATTCAGTAAGTGTTTATCTAATACGTGGATTAATGGACAATACATACTTCTTTTCCTATTCCCATAAAATGTTATTATTTATTTTTTTAAATTGATATCTTGCTTATACTGTCCATGTTGGATGTATTCGTGATTATAGTGATTATTAAAGGTATTTTTCAGTCTGAAAGTAAGTTCCTAGCAAAAAAACCTTTCTCATTATTAAAATTAAAATTAATTTAAAATGAATCAATGGACTCAGTTTGTTAGTAATGCAAGTTTAAACATGTTTCTATATTTTTAGAGTCACTTTATAGTTTACTCTAAGACAATTAAGTTATGATAAATCTATATTAGTTTCAACTATAGACTTTTTAAAAAATCATAATTATTTTTTCATAGAGACTAAAGCTAAAGAATTTGAGCAATATACAGAGAAAAATCATTGCTATGATAATTATGCATGTATTTTTTAGAAAAATGATATTATATGACTGGCTCATTTTTAAACAGTTGGTATGCATCATATATAATGCTGGTTGTGCAGAATACAAAATGACACCATACACTGCAATATATTTCATTGTTTCTTCTTGCATGCATTTCTCCTTTCATGTTTGAGTGTCTCTTCCCTTTAACACTAAGTGAAATTTAATGAGGTAACCTGTTAAAATTATTGGTGGTTTGCATGTGAAAGTTAGATTTCCTAGAAAGAATAACATTTAGAATGCTTCATGTGGTCGACCTAATAATGGCCACCCAAAATATCCACATACTAATCCCCAGAATCTAGGAATAGGTTATTTTATATTGTAAAGGGGACATTGCAAATATGATTAAAATTATGGGCCTTGAGATGGAGGGATTATCCCGGTGGGCCTAATATAATCACATAGATCTTTAAAGACAGAGAGCTTTCCCGTCTGCAGTCAGGAACTAGAGAGATGGCAGCATGATATGAACTAGACTGACCAGTGTTGACTTTAAAAAGAGCAAGATTGGCTATGATCCAAGGAATATGAGAAAGCTTCTAGAAGCTGAAAAAGGCAAGAAAATACTTTGTCCTTTAGAGCTTCCAGAAAAGAACAGCCCTACTGACATCATCATCTTAGTTCAGTGAGTTTGACCTTTAAAATTGAAATTTGTGCTTTTTGAGCTACACAGTTTGTAGTAATCTGTTTCTGCAGCAGTAGAAAACTAAGACACTGAGTAAAACTTAGTGCTTCATTATCAGTGTATCATTTGAGTTGTAGAATGGTTAACTTTTTGCATATTTAAAGAATAGCAGTGGAAATGGAAAATCTGTATCTAACAACATATATATGTATATCTGAATCTCACAGTTTGTATTGGAACCAAGAAATTAGACCCAACGAATGGACCCTATATGATGTTATTATCTTACATAAACATTAAGACCAGACTCTGTGCTGATAGAAGTCAGGATAATATTCATGTTGAGAGATGTTTCTGAAAGGAGGTTGGTTCTAGGTGTGTTTTGTTTTATTCCTTCTTCTAGATGCCAGTAACATGGATGCTTGAAGTTTGTGAAAATGTATCCAGCTGTTTTCATACCTTCATTCTCTTTTTGTAAAATAATCATAAACTAACAAAGAAATGAAGCTCCTTGAGCGGTAAGGGAGTAAGGGAAATCTTTCTTCTCCAAAGATAAAGGGTAGCAGTCTGTTCTTTGGGACAATCCAGAAGTAGAATAGGATGTTTTTACATACGTCTGAGTAAGGAAACTTTCCTGCCCTTGGTGCAGATCTCCATGATTGGGAAACCACAAAATACAGCAAATATAAAAAAAAACCAATTGCTCTCAATCAGCAAAGATTTTATTGGTGCTTAGGGAGGATTGAATAAAAGGGATGAAATAAGACCCCCAAATAATGACTGCTAATTGATTGCTCACCACATTGACAGAATCATTGTGTGATATATACCATCAGATTCATTTTGATTTAAATAAGCAATGTAATGTAACTCTCCTTGCATATGGAAATTTCTAACTTCCACAATGCTACACTCAAGTGGATGCTACTTGAATTAATATAATACTAACATACTTTTACATAGACATTTTAGTTTTTTGATAATATTAAATTTTTTCCTATAACACTGCCTAATGTGACAAATGATAGTGCCAGTTACACTATTAATTTTCCTGTTAATAATAACTGACTTTATCAACACCTTCTAAGAACTGAAGGAACAATATTGTAATGTCATATCATAAATTATTTTATGATAGTATAGATAATGGTCACTGGGGCACCTTCCTAAACACAATACCAGCTGAAATGCATCCCTTGATATGCATAATGGCCTTGCTAAAATTTGCATTTGCTTAGTAGAGAGAATAAAACTTTATTTAAGGAACAGGGGGCAAAAATCTTTACTTTTAGAGGTGACCTAAGAAGAATGGAAGCAAATCTATAATGTTTAGAAAGAGGAAATTTGTAAAATACAAAATACTGACAAAAATACCTTAATTTCTAGGGCATAAGCAGCTGGAAAGAAGAAAATATATTCCAGGTTAGTGTGAAAAATGTAATAATTGTATATGGAAAATGTAATTAATGTAGGGAACCATGGCAATTGAGGGTATTTTCCTGGTATATGGAAAACCTTATATAACTTTTGAGTGAAAATAGGAAGATAAGATGATTTTTAATGTTATGACAGGAAAAAGAATAGGATAAGCAGAAAAACCTAATGAATGAATAATGACAGTTTCCAAGATCTGGATATATTCTGTATGATTAGAGCAAATGCTTTTACCAAAAAACTGGATGCAAAAGAAAATTAGGAAATAAAGGTGTGTATGATGTATGTGTATATATATATATACACACACACACACATATGTATATATATATATAAAATTATATTATATATTATTATATATGATTTTAACTGTGTATTTTCTGGTATTATTCTAGCATACAAAAATGGATATTCTTTTGTGCATATAAATATTTTACAAGTAAAAGAGAAGTTCATATAAACTGTTTAATTTGACATTTTTTTCACAAACTAATGCATTGTAGCTGTTCATTAGGTCCACATATAGACATCATACTACCATTTTTATATCAAATATATGAATAAAACTGTAGTATAAGATCTTATCTATTTTGATAGGCATAAAGGATGCTTCTAATCTTCTTAGATATTCTTTGCTATAAAAATATCTTTTGTTAAAATTGTTGGACTCCACAATATATTGAAAGAAAGACACAGAGAAAGAGAGTATGACAGAAAGAGAATGAAAGAGAGGTATCAGACAATTTTTAGGAAACTTGATCTTTTTAGAACACTGTAGATAAATTAGAATAAGCAATGGGCTCCCATTCCTTGCTTTCTCTGTTTCCAAATATACTATATGTATTACAAATATTTTTTCCTAACTTTCATTGATTTATAATTTACTTAATATTTTATGATATTTATGATATAACTGACACTTTTTCTTTTTGAAGTATAAATTTATTAATAAATCATTGAATGTTCAAGGTATTCTATATTCTAACTAATTAATATTTGAGGACGATTATATAAACATATATTAAAGCATAGTTGATTTAAATATTGTGTTACATTTAGTGATACAGCACAGTGATTCATTTATTTTTGCATGTTATAATCCATTATAGGTTATTGCAAGATTGTGTGTATAATCACCTGTGGCTTTCAGTAATTCTATGTTATCTATTTTACACACAGAAGTTTGTATCTATTGATCTCATACTCCTAATTTGTCCCTTCTCTATTCCCTATCCCCTTCAGTATCTATAACCTTTTTTCCATATCTGTAAGTCTATTTATGTATTGTGCATAAAGTAATTTGTATTTTTATATTCCACATATAAGTGATATTACATATTATTTGTCATTCTCTGATTTATTTCACTAAGTATTATATTTTCTAGTTCAATCCATGTTGCTGCAAATGTCAATATTGCATTCTTTTATATGATTGAGTAATATTCCACAATACATAGTTTATATACATATACACGTATGTCACATCTTCTTAAGCCAATCACTTGTTAATGGGCACTTAGTTTGTTTTTATATTTTGGCTACTGTAAATAGTGCTGCTACGAATGTTGAACTTCTGTTTGTTCCAAATATATACTGAAGAGTGGAATTGCTATATAACATGATTTCTCTATTAGTATTTTAGGGAAACTTCATACTGTTTTCCATAGAGACTGCACCAATTTACATTCTTATCCACAGTTATTCATTTTTCTACATACTCTCGCCAGCAATTATTATTTGTAGACTGTTTGATGATAGACCCTCTAACCGGTGTGAGATCTTACCTCATTTTGGTTTTGATTGGCAACTTCTCTAATAATTATTAATGGTCAACATCTTTTCATGTGGCTGTCAACCACCTATATGTCTCTTTGGAGAAATAGCCATTTAGATATTATGCCAATTTTTTTCAGTTGGGTTTTGTTTTTTCAATGTGTGTGCTAAGTTGCTTCAGTCATGTCTGACTCTTTGCAACCCAACATACTGTAGTCCACCAGGCTCCTCTGTCTATGGGATTCTCCAGGCACTGAAGACTGATGTGGGTTTCCATGCCCTCCTCCAGGGGGTCTTCCTGACCCAGGGATAAAACCCATGTCTCTTGGTTCTCCAGCATTAGCAGACAGGTTGTTTACCACTAGTGCCACTGAGTTGTATAAGCTGTTTTTATAGTTTGCATGTTAAACCTTTGTCAATCACAATGTTTGGAAATATTTTCCCCCATTCCACAGGTTGTACATTTGCTTCATTGATGGCTTCCTTTGCTATATACAAGTTTTAAGGTTCGATTAGGTCCCATTGTTCTTTTCTGCTTTTATTTATTTTGCCCTGAGAGACTAATCTAAAAAATAAAGATGTTTATATAATTTATGTTCCAGGCTTCCCAGGCGGTGCAGTGGTAAAGAATCTACCTGCAAGCAGTAGACATTTTCAGTCCTTGGATTGGGAAGATTTCCTGGAGTAGAAAATGGCAACCTACTTCAGTATTCTTGCCTGGAAAATTCCATAGGTGGAACAGCCTGGAGGGCTACAGTCCATGGGGTTGCAAAAAGTCAATCACTAATGAGGGTGCACACACGCACACACACACACACACAATTTATGTTTGAGAATATTTTGCCTATGTTCTCTTCTAGGAATTTTATGGTTTCATGTCTTAAATGTATGTATTTAAACAAATTGGAGTTAATTTTTGTATATAGCATGAGGTACTGTCATAATTTCAGTCACTTCCATGTAGCTGTCTGGCTTTCACAGCATCATTTAGGGAGAGACTGACTTTACTCCATTGCATTATTGCCTCTTTTGTCATAGATTAATTGATGGTAAGTGTGTCAATTTATTTCTGGGCTCTGTATTCTGTTCCACTATCTATATACTTGTTTTGTGTCTGCACCACACTGTTTTGATTAATGTAGCATTTAGTATAGTCTGAAGTCTGGAAGGATTATACATCCAGCTTTGATCTTTTCCCTCAGCATTGCTTTGGCAATTCCAGGTCTTTTATGACTCTATGTAAATTTTAGGAGTATTTACTCTAGGTCTTTGAAAGATGCCTTGGGTATTTTGACAGGGTATGTATTATATCTGTAGATTGCTTCCAGTATTAACGGCCATTTTAACAATAAACATTCTTTTAATCCAGGAGACTGGGTTATCTTTCCGTATTCCATTTTTGAATCATCTTCAATTTTCTTTATCCATTGTTTATCATATTTTGTAAATGACTCTTTAATTTCCTTAGTCAGATTTATTCCTTGGTGTTAGACAGGGTTTTATTTTATTTCTTTTAATTTTATTTTTATTTCTTTGTTTAACACCAAAACCATTTTGTATTGGGGTATAGCTAATTAACAATGCTGTGATAGTTTCAGGTGAACTTTGAAGAGACTCAGTGATACATATACATGTATCCATTGTTCCCCAAATCCCACTCCCATCCAGGCAGGCACATAACATGGAGCAGTGTTCCATGTGCTGTACAATAAGTTTTTGTTGGTTATCCATTTTAAATAGAGCAGTGTGTACATGACCTTCCCAAAGTCCTTAACTATCCCTTCACACACACATATCCCTCCCCCCATGAAACTATGAGTTCATTTTCGAAGTCTGTGATTGATAGGGTTTTAAATAGTTTTTTTTTTTTTAGTTTCTCTTTATAATTTCATTATTAGCATAAAGAAATGCAAGAAAAGTTTTGTGTTAGTCTTGCATCCTGCTACGTTGCTGAATTCAGAATTTAGGGTTCCCTATGGGCTTTCCTGGTGACTCAGACTGTAAAGAATCTTCCTCCAATACAGTCAGACCCAGGTTCTATCCCTGGGTCAGAAAGATCCCCTGGAGAAGGGAATGGCTACCCACATCAGTATTCCTGCCTGAAGAATTCCATGGAGAGAGAAGCCTGGCAAGCTATAGTCCATTGGGTTGCAAAGTCAGACATGATTGACTAACACTTTCACTTCATTTCATTTCATTTTTGGTTTGAAAGAAATGCATATACAATGTTAGAAAGTTGATACATTATTACTCATTAAGGAAATCATAAGGTAGGCAAGACTAAAAAATTTTGTAAAACATAGTTAAACCATATTTGTACAATAATAAATTAATCTATAAAACAGAAATATTTTTAATAGCTAGTGAGGCTGTATAATATGAAAATTTCAATTTAAGTGCTAAAAATATGTACATATATGTTATTCTTCAATTAATATAGATTTGAATATATAAATCAAGGTGATATATACTATTAATATAATTCAATCAGTTAGATAGCTTTTTACAAGTCTTTTAGTCATAGTAAAAATCATTCAGAAAAAATATGGTATTTAGAAAGTCAAAGAAATGATCTTCATATAATATTATATATTCTTTCATAATATGAAAAATTTCAACTTTATGTGGTCTTATAAAGTTTGACAAATATCAAATGAATATATTATATGGTTAACATTCTTTCACCAAATATAAGATCATTTTTAAATCAAAATAATTATAGTACTCTGTATTTGATATTGAAAAAATATTTTAAATAACTGTCAAAATATACATAACAGAGAAACACTTAAATTGAATGAAAATAAAGCATTCTAAGTAAAACTTGTTAATAGGGTTAATGAAATTATTGACAAAATTTAATTTCTTATGTTTATATTTGGAAAGACAAGCTGGCCATTAATTCATTAAAATCTAATTTCAAATTTTTGCCAATATGCCCTAGAATATAACCTCTTTAAAATGTTATATATTAAAAAATAATGACAAGACAATAAATTAATGAAATAACAATGATTCACTAAAGAGGATTAATATAATTAAAATGGTTTGTGGGAAAAATAATTGACAAACCTGTGGAAAAATTGATCAGAAAAAATAGAGAAGAGAAGAGACATAATTAGGTATAAAGAAAAAAATAAAGTTAATATAATTTTTCTGTACATTATTTAAAAAATAGATACTTTTTGAAACATAATGTTAATGCCTAGAAGACATAATTATGAAACTATTTTAAAATAGAATTGAGACTGAGTCTAGAAAGAATAAAAACCTAAATCATCAGATAGTACCATAGAAACCAAATCAAAATTTTAAAAATTTTAACAAAGAAGACACATAACATAAATATTTGCAAAATTGAATTATACTGAATGAAGAAATATAAATGTTTTAATGTATACAAAGTCTAAGAGAACAGGGAATAAAAACATAATTCCACATGTTTTAAATATTCGCATGTAGCTTTATGCCAAACCATATAAAGACAATAGAAGGAGGTGACAAGCCAATTTTACTAAGAGACATATATTCTAAAACATTAAATAAAATAATACATTATTAATACATTACTTTCAAATTTGAATTTTTGCAAAAGTATATGTGCATCAAAATTTTTAAACATATTATAGAAAATCAAGATATTAATCAAGAATAAAAAATGCTAAGATTGACTCCATAAAGAATCATGTTCCAAAAAGTAGCATTTGAGAAGGGGATGGATTTCCTAGAAAACTAAAAGAGATTTTTTTCTTGTACTCTAGATAACAACAAAAAGTTAAACACATTGAATTGAAATCAAGATGGCTAAAAATCATGTCTACTTTTATCACAATTACTCAAAAATATACTGGAAGTTATGGTCATGAAAAATAAGATATAAAGAGATTTCTGGTTTAAAAAAGCTAGCAAGTTAGTAAGGATTCTGGATATAAGAACAACAAAATTCAGTTGCACCTTCATATACTGCCACAAACTTTGAGATTTATTTTATGTATTCCACTAGAAATGCATCAAAATATAAAATTAAATTGCAGAATATACAAACTATCAGCAAGATCTACTGGCTAAAGTGAAAACTTACTTAAATGGAAGAACATACCATGTTCATGAATTGCAATTTTCACGACTATAAAGCTATCAGTTTTTCAAAGTTAAATTTAAGGCACAGAAGATAATTGATAAAATCAAGAAGCAAATTTTAATTTTTGTAAAGCATTAATTGCTTAGACCAACTAAGACATTGATTAAAAATACAGTTTGCTTCAGTCACTCAGTTGTGTCTGACTCTTTGCAACCCCACGGACTGCAGCACACCAGGCTTCCCTGTTCATCTCCAACTCCGGGAGCTTGCTCAAACTCAGGCCCATCGAGTTAGTGATGCCATCCAACCATCTCATCCTCTGTCATCCCCTTCTCCTCCTGCCTTCAGTCTTTCCCAGCATCAGGGTCTTTTCCCAATGAGTCAGTCTTTCGCATCAAGTGGCCAAAGTATTGGAGTTTCAGCTTCAGCATCAGTCCTTCCAATGATATATATATATATATAATTCAGGACTGATTTCATTTAGGATTGACTGGTTTGATCGCCTTGCAGTCCAAGGGACTGTCAAGAGTCTTCTCCAACATTACAGTTCAAAAGCATCAATTCTTCAGCACTCAGCTTTCTTTATAGTCTAACTCTCACATCCAAACATGACTACTGGAAAAACTATAGCTTTGACTAGTGGATCTTTGTTGGCAAAATAATGTCTCTGCTTTTTAATATGCTGTCTAGGTTGATCATAGCTTTTCTTCCAAGGAGCAAGCATCTTTTAATTTCATGGCTGCAGTCACCATCTGCAGTGATTTTGCACCCCTCCCCCCCGCCAAATAAAGTCTCTCACTGTTCCACTGTTTCCCCATCTATTTGCCATGGAGTGATGGGACTGGATGCTATGATCTTAGTTTTCTGAATGTTGAATTTTAAGCCAACTATTTCACTCTCCTCTTTCACTTTCATCAAGAGACTTTTCATTTCTTCTTCACTTTCTGCCATAAGGGTGGTATCATCTGCATATCTGAGATTATTGATCTTTCTCCTGGCAATGTTCATTCCAGCTTGTGTTCCATCCAGCCCAGCATTTCACATGATGTACTCTGAATATAAGTTAAATAAGCAAGGTGACAATATACAGCCTTGACATACTCCTTTCCCAATTTGGAGTCAGTCTATTGTTCCATGTTCATTTCTAACTGTTGCTTCTTGACCTGCATACAGATTTCTCAGGAGGTAGGTCAGGTGGTCTGGTATTCCCATCTCTTTCAGAAATTTCCACAGCTTATTGTGATCCCCACAGTCAAACATTTTGGCATAGTCAATAAAGCAGAAATAGATGTTTTTCTGGAACTCTCTTGCCCTCATAATCAACGAAAGAGTAAAAAATGCAGTATTTTGGTGCAACCTCAAAAATACAAAATGATCTCAGTCTGTTTCCAAGGCAAGCCATTCAACACAGTAATCCAATTCTATGCCTGTACCACTGATGCTGATGGAGCTGAAGCTGATCAGTTCTATGAAGACCTAGAAGACCTTCTAGAACTAACACCAAAAAAGGATGTTACATTCATCATTGGGGACTGGAATATAAAAGTAGGAAGTTAAGAGAGACCTGAAGTAACAGGCAAGTTTGGCCTTGGAGAACAAAATGAAGCAGGGTGAAACCTAACTGAATTCTTTCAAGAGAATGCACTGCTCATAGCAGATACCCATTTTCAACAACACAAGTGATGGCTTTACACATGGACATCACCAAATGGTCAAGACCAAAATCAAATTGATTACATTTTCTGTAGCCAAAGATGGAGAAGTTGTATGTAGTCAGCAAAAACAAGACCTTGGGCTGACTGTGGTTCACATCTTCACCTTCTCATAGTAAAATTCAGACTTAAACTAAAGAAAGCAGGGAAAACCACTAGGCCAGCCAGGTACAGCTTAAATCAAATCTCCTATGCTTATGCAGTGGAGGTAATAAATAGATTCAAAGGAGTAGATCTAGTTAACAGTGTGCCTGAAGAACTGTGGATGGAGGTCCGTAATATAGCACAGAAAGCAGCAAACAAAATCATGCCAAAGAAAAACAAAAGCAAAAAGGCAAAGTGGTTATCTGAGGAGGCTTCATGAACAGCTGAAGAAAAAGGAGAAATCAAAACAAGGGAGAAAGGGAAAGGTACAGTGAACTAAACATAGAGTTCCAAAGAATAACACAGAGAGACAAGAAGGCTTTCTTCAATGAACAGTGCATAAAAGGAGAATAAAACAACAAGGGGAGAGACTAGAGATCTCTTCAGAAAATTGGAAATATCAAGGGAACATTTCACCCAAAGATAGGCACAATGAAAGACAGAAACAGTAGAGACCTAGTTGACACTGAAGAGGTCAAGAAGAGATGGAAAGAATACACAGAAGAACTGTACAAAAAAAGATCTTAATGAACTGGGTTACTACAATGGTATGATTAGTCACCCAGAGCCAGACATTCTGAAGTGTGAGGTCAAGTGGGCCTTAGGAAGCATTGCTGTTAATAACACTAGTGGATGTGATGGGATTCTAGTAGAGCTATTCAAAACCCTAAGGGATGATGTCATTAAGACATTGCATTCAACATGTCAGCCAATCTGGAAGACCCAGCAATGACCATAGGAATGGAAAAGGTTAATCCTCATCCCAGTTCCCAAGGAGGACAGTACTAAAGAATGTGGTAACCATCAGGCGATTGAACTCATCTCTCATGCTAGTAAAGTCATGCTTAAAATCTTGCTTCAGCATTATGGGAACCAAGAACTTCTGGATGTCCAAGCTGGGTTTAGAAAAGGCAGAGGAACCAGAGATCAAACTGCCAACATTCACTGGATCATAGAGAAAGCTGGGGAATTCCAGAAAAACATCTACCTCTGTTTTATCAACTATGCTAAAGCCTCTGACTGTGTGGATCATAACAAACTGCAGAAAGCTCTTAAAGAAATGAGAAAACCAGGCCATCTTACCTGTCTCCTGAGAAACCTGTATGCAGGTCAAGAAGCAACAGTGAGAACCTTGTGTGAAACAACTGATTGGTTCAAGATTGAGAAAGGAGTATGGGAGGGCTGTCAGCTGTCACCCATTTGTTTAACTTATATGCTGAGTTCATCATGAGAAATGCCAGGCTAGATAAGTTACAAGCTGGAATCAAGATAGGCAGGAGAAACTCCAACAACCTCAGATATTCTGATTATACCACTCTAATGGCAGAAAGCAAGAGGAACTAAAGAGCCTCTTGACGAGGGTGAAGGTGGAGAATGAAAAAGCCAGCTTAAAAGTAGATATTAAAACAACAAGATCATGGCATCTGGTCCCATTACTTCATGGCAAATAAAGAGGGAAAACATGGGAGTAGTGACAGATTTCCTCTTCCTAGGCTGTAAGATCACTGCGGGTGGTGACTAAAGCCATGAAATCGGAAGACGATTGCTTCTTGGCAAGAAAAACAAACCTAGACAGTGTGTTGAAAAGCAGAGGCATTACTCTGCCAACCAAGGTCTATATAGTCAAGGCTATGTTCTTCCCAGTGGTCATTATCGTTGTGAGAGCTGGATCGTAAAGAAAGTAGAACACCAAAGAATTGATGCCTTTGAATTGTGGTGCTGGAGAAGACTCCGAAAAGTCCCTTGGAGAGTGAGGAGGTCACATCAGTCAATCTTAAGGGAAATTAACCCTGAATACTCATTGGAAGGACTCGTGCTGAAGCTGAAGCTCCAGTATTTTGGTCATCTGATGAGAACTATCAACTCATTGGAAAAGACCCTAATGCTGGGAAAGATTGAGGGCAGAAAGATAAGGGGGCATCAGATGTTGAGACGGCTGGTTGGCATCACTGACGCAATGGACTTGAACTTGGGTGGACTTTGGGAGATGGTGAGGGACAGGGAGGCTTGGTATGCTGCAGTCCATGGTGTCACAAAGAGTCTGACACAACTGGGTGACTGAACAACAACGATAATGAAAACATTAATTGCTCAGACCAACTTAAGATATTGATTAAAAATGCAGTGAAAAATAAAAAAAAATATTTTTAAGAAAATTAAGTCTAATAGTTATCTAAATCATGACAATAAGTTATATGTGCAAGAATAATCAGACAAAAGAAACAGATTAGGAAAGAGAAATTTATTAAATTTCAGAACTGCTTAAACTGATCAAAATTTATCAAAAATTAACCAGAAAATATTATTTAAAAGAGTCATGAAAAAGGCCACAAAAAGTAGCCTTTACATACGTTTAACTGACAAGTGAACTCATATACAGCATATATAAAATATCTCTAAAAAATACAAGGAAAAGACTGACAAAACAACTAAAAGGGTCAAATGATTTGAAGAATTGCCTTAAAATCACTGCAGAATGGTGATTGCAGCCATGAGATTAAAAGATGCTTACTCCTTGGAAAGAAAGTTATGACCAACCTAGACAGCATATTAAAAAGCAGACACATTACTTTGTCAACAAAGGTCCATCTAGTTAAGGCTATGGTTTTTCCAATAGTCATGTATGGATGTGAGAGTAAGACTATAAAGAAAGCTGAGCATGAAGAATTGATGCTTTTGAACTGTGGTGTTGAAGAAGATTCTTGAGAGTCCCTTGGACTGCAAGGAGATCCAACCAGTCCATCCTAAAGGAGATCAGTCCTGGGTGTTCACTGGATGGACTGATGCTGTAGCTGAAACTCCAATACTTTGGCCACCTGATGTGAAGAACTGACTCATTTGAAAGACCCTGATGCTGGGAAAGATTGAGGGCAGGAAGAGAAGGGGACGACAGAGGATGAGATGGTTGGATGGCATCACCGACTCAATGGACATGGGTTTGGGTGGACTCTGGGAGTTGGTGATGGACAGGGAGGCCTGGTGTGCTGCGGTTCATGGAGTAACAGCTACTGCTGCTAAGTTGCTTCAGTCGTGTCCAACTCTGTGCAACCACATAGATGGCAGCCGACCAGGCTCATCCGTCCGTGGGATTCTCCAGGCAAGAGTACTGGAGTGGGGTGCCATTGCCTTCTCCATATGTGATCATACTTAGCTACTAATAATACTATGTTTCTAATAATCATTCCCTATACTTGCTCTTCCTGAGGAAATAACTTATTTAACTCTACATCCCTTCAGTTTAACCTAGGACTTGAAAATTTATATGTATTAATTTTTATGTATTAAAATTCTTAAATCAATAAGTGGATCAAGTGTTATACACTTAAATTTTTTTTTTTACTGTTTTCATGTTTGTTTTATTTTTATTACTCAACTGAAAGTAAAGTTTTTATAATTAAAATATCTTCCCTGCATCCAGGTAACATAAAGTTTAATGTGTTTGTGCTTAAATAACTTTGATTTACTTTGATTTTTACCATTACTATTATCATGTATAAAACTTGATGTACTATGTTCATGAATGTACATTCTCTGACCATGCTATATAATCTCCTTAAAGTGAAATATTGGTTCCATTCATTAGTTTTTCTTACCAAAGAGAATGCCCAGAAGATGGCTAACAAGTTAATATTGAAAATATATCGAGAGATCATGAAGATATATTTTCTTATTTGCCTCTTCATGTTACCCTGTATCTCTCTCTAGTTAGATTAAAATTACCCATGTGGATCTGAGGAAGATGTGTAGCTGAATGGCACTATGTTCTATTCCCTGGAGAAGATGACCTATTGTACCACTGAAGCTATTGACAAAGATGAGAAGGTTTTTCTGGAGGCCTACAAGAAATAGATTGCCAGACTAACACAGATTTCAAGATACAAAATGAAAATGTGTAGCTATGAGAATCTATAAACTACAATAATACAAATTGTTTTTTTAAGATTAATGTTCTTATAAACATGAAATACAAAGTGAATAAATCAGTAAAAGTATGTCTGACAAGTTTGCTTATATTAGAACCCTTCAGAGCATGACATCTTGTCAAGTCAATTGGCATTATGACTCTAAATTTTTATCACTTATTTCTTAGGATAAAGAGCATATCATGAAATTAACTATGCTTTTTTTTTTTTTTGCGTTTATATTACTCAAACATGTAAACTGATACCACTTGATTCAAGCCAGGTTATTTCTCCTGATGATGGCTCTCTATCTCCATTTGAACACATAGTTGTAAACTAATTGTCAAATTGTTATTTCACAAAGGGGATAAACAGGGACACGTGATAGAGATCATATTAAATTTGTTGATTGCTATGGGTAGTATGGCCATTTTAACAAGACTTATTCTAATCCAAGTGTGTGGAATATCTTTTGGTTTCTTTGAATCATTTTTTATTTTATTTAACAATGTTTTATAGTTTTAGTGTATATCTTTCACCTTCCTTACTAGGTTTATTCCTAGTTTGTTTTTGCTTCTTATGATCCAATTTTAAATGGGATTTTTTTTAAATTCTCTTTCTGATACTTTATTGTTAAAGAAATGCAACATATATCTGTATATGACTCTTATATCCAACACACATATATGCACATATATTCACAAACACTTTGATTATTTTAATCAAACTTTTTACAGCTAGTTATGAGCAAAGCTTTATGATTTATATAAATGTTAATGTTTTTGACAATATTATTATATATAAAGGCAACCCCTTACTGGATAGATACATAGAGCATTATGACACCATCATATGAAACATCAGACTAGGTTTTAAATTTAGAGTAGCTCTGGAGAGGAAAATCTAGAGAAATCTGTCATACATCAGAAAATTATTACTGACAACATTGAAAGACTTTCAGTTTATGTTTCAATGTAGCTCAGAATAATATGCATTTTAAAGCATGAGTCAACATTTACACATGCATAACTCAATTCATATACATGACATTATAAGTTACATTCTAATAAAAATAATTGGCATTATTTCTACATAATCAAGTAAGTTACAACAAAATAAGTATTTATGGAATTGTAACTGAGATCTATCCTGGGGTCTAGAACTGTGCTTCCTAACACAGCCAGCACAACACACATGAGGCTACAAAGCACTTGATCCTGAATTGACATGTACTATAAATGTAAATACACACAGAATTTTAAAGGCTAAATATGAAATACAAACAATATTTAATATATAATTTGCCTTCATTCTACATTGGAACGATAATATTCTACATATAGTTGTTTAAAAATTAATTTGAAATGCTAAATTTACTTGTTTATTTTTTCTAAGAGGCTGGAAGAAAATCTGGAATTACATATGCATTTTGTATTATGGGCTATTGGACAGCAGTGGCAGAAGCAGAAAGAAAGATAATGCTCTTATCTTTGAAAAGGCCACCATCTATTATTACATTTCATGCATAAATTTTTATAATACAGTATTGCAAACATAATGTTGATTTTCTTCAACATGTAATCTCAGTAAAAATTATATTTTATTTCACAGCGTATACTCATCAATATACTTAATTTGTTAAAAGAGAAACTATTTTTAAAAAGGAGAAATCTATTTAACATAAACAAAAAGAGAAATTTAAAAGAATGTAAACCATTAAATGGGTTTTGGGTTTGGGGGAAGATATATATACAACATGAAATACAAGCCCTTTTTCATATCTCATTTCAGTTGACTAAGGTAAGCAAAATTCAGCTCTTTCTAATAAGTTTGAAGTAGAAAGAAAAACATTAAAAACATAAAGAGAGACTATAAAAATGAGAAGAAAAGGATAAAATAGAGCTAATAAAAAAAAAACAAGTAAGAGAATGAGATAAGAATGGATGGAGAGAAAAGGGGAGCACAAATATAAATACTGAATTTTTAAGTTTAGTGTTTATATTTGTGCTCCCCTTTTGTTTTACACTGTTGGGAAAGCAAACTGGTACAGCCACTACGGAGATTCCTTAAAAAACTAGGGACTAGAACTGCCATATGACCCAACAATCCCACTGCTCTGCATAGACCCCGAGGAAACCATAATTGAAAGAGACATATGTACCCCAAAGTTCATTGCAGCACTATTTACAATAGCTAGAACAGGGAAGCAACCTAGATGAATAGGTAAGGAAGTGTGGTACAGAGACACAGTGGAATATTACTCAGCCAAAAAAAGGAATGCATTTGAGTCAGTTCTAATGAGGTGGATGAACCTGGAGCCTATTTCTCAGAAAGAGAAAGACAAATACTGTATATTAATGCATATATATGAAATTTAGAAAGACAGTATAGACGACAAAGGAGAAACAGACATAAAGAACTGACTTTTGGACTCAGTGGGAGAAGGTGAGGGTGGAATCATTTCAGAGAATAGCACTGAAACATGTGCATTACCATATGTAAACTAGATGATCACTGTGAGTTTGATGCATGAAGCAGGGCACACAAAGTCAATGCTCTGGGAAAACCCAGAGGGATAGGGTGGGCAGAGACGTGGGAGAAGGGTTCAGGATGGGAGGGACACGTATACCTGTGGCCGATTCGTGATATATATGGCAAAAATCATCACAATATTGTAATTATCCTCCAATTAAAATAAATAAATAAATTAAATATATATATATAAATACCTTAAGAAAAGACATCTATAAAAATAGTAAATGATAGTTAGAGAATTAAAAATATATAAGTTAAACAAAAATAGGATGATAAAATAAAACATAAACTTTCTCATGGCTGGCTGGAAAAAAAAATTAAACTTTTTTTGCTAAAGTTTCATTTTAACCAGAAATGTGTAGTAAGTGATGCATTATCTGCTATTACAATCCATAAGATTCTTCTTTGTGACTGATTCTTGATTATTGCTACTTAATAATTTTCTATTTTTAATGAATATATTTTAAACAGAAGTTTTTAAAAATTCTTTTTTACTCTAAGTTTCTAACAGAAAAAAAAAGCATTTTGATAAAAATAAAATTACATTTCTTCATAACTTCTAGAATAAAATTGTAAAATCCAATGCTAGGAAACAAAACATGGTGTGTAAATTTTGGAGAAATAATATAACCATGTAAAGAAATTGTGATGATATTAACAAAAGAAATGAAACCATCAGAATAACCCAAACAGAATCTTTTGATATGAAATTAATGGTGGAATACATTCAATACATATTGTGCTTCCTAGATAGTCCTCAACTTCACAAAAAAAATATAAAAATCATCGGATATAAATTGATTGCAGAATATGTAAATTTGGTATAGCTATGGCAGGAGAGATGGCAAATATGGTATCTATTAAGATCTAGCTCTCAGTAAATTATTTCACTTACTTTATTTAATGTATGTACCATACAATTAAAGTCAGCAGGGTACTTATATATTTAGCAACAATTTACCACCCAGTATTTTGCCTAGGGCTGCCTTCATATCCTTGTTCCTCAGACTATAGATGAGAGGGTTCAGGCTGGGAGGTAATACAGAGTATAATACACACATGAAGAGATTCAGTGATGATGCAGACTTAGAATTAGTCCCTAAATAATTGGCGATACCAGAAAAGAGAAACAATATCACTACAGTGAGGTGTGGTACACAGGTAGAAAAAGTTTTGAACCTGCCTTGTGCAGAGGAAATCCTCAGGACAGCTGAAAAAATGTAAACATAAGAGGCAATCAGGAAAAGAAAGCATACAAAAGCAAAAGTAAAGCTAGCAATGACAAATGCATATTCTAGAATTTGCTCTCCTGAACAAGCAAGTGTGAGCACTGAAGGAATATCACAGAAGAACTGATGTACTATGTAAGGCTCACAGAAAGGTACAGAGAATGTACCTGCAACATGAATGGATCCATAGACACACCCACTAGCCCACGATGCTGTCACCATCTGCAGACAGGTGCCTCTATTCATGATTGTCTCATAGTACAGAGGATGGCAGATGGCAACATAGCGGTCATAAGACATCACTATAAGGAGGGCATACTCTGTGCCAGCCAAAAAAATGAAAAGAAAAATTTGTGAGGCACATCCCAGGAAAGAGATGGAATGGCTTTTGGTCAGAGAGTTTATGATGGATTTGGGCATAATGACAGAGATGTAGCAGATATCAATCAAGGACAAATTCTTTAGGAAGAAATACATGGGTGACTGGAGACGCCGGTCAGTGGTGGTGAGGATAATAATGAGGAGGTTCCCCATCAGTGCTGTCAGGTAAATCAGGAAGAAGAATGGAACATAGAATCCTTGTAGCACCTGATCATCAGTGAATCCCATGAGCAAAAATTCTGTTATGATGGTAGCGTTGGTTAATTTCTCAGTCATGCTGAGAAATTGGTATCTTACTTGTAAAATTGGTATCTTACTTGTAAAAATAAAGATTATACTAGTAATTAGTTCATTCAGATATGCTAACATTCATCTTTACTTAACTTTTGATATGACTTGATCCTGAGTGAGGCATAGCTCATCAGAATAACTGAAAATACATCATATAGATTTCCCTTCTTATAATATTAACAGGTAGAAATAAGATTGATATTAAGGAGAGCTTAGAAGAGGCGGAAAGTGAAATGAAATGCTGCTGTTGTCTAGTTGTCTACAGTACAGAAGAATTTTATATTCCGTGTTTCAGGTATATAGCAGACAGGTGTAAAGCCTTTAGTATATATCTGTGTGTAAAGCAGCTAACACACTTTGCAGTTTTCTCAACAACTGATGCAAGTTTCTTTCATAGATGCAGATGACAATATTGCAACATCTTCCTAAGGTCAGAAGAAGAAAAGCACTTGAATAATATACCCTTCAAATGTATCAAAATTAATAGAGACTTTTCTTCCCATTCATTAGACTTGGCAATCAGACATGGAATAAAAAGAGAATATCCCAATAACCATGGTGTGATGCAGTCCATTTTTCTCTTCCATTTTGCATGTGTTTCTTTAAGTGTGTAAGGAAAGGAGAGTCATTGGTATCTGTTATCAAAAAACACTTTTATTCGAGAATAGCTGCCTGCTTCATGACCAAGGTGCTTAAGTAGTTGTACAATCTGTGTATGACTGCTGTTTTAAGCTTTACCTTCAGCCTCTGCCATCGGTTTAAGTTTAATGATCTTACTTTTCACATGAGGTTACAGTTATATAATTGTGGTAGGAATTAACTAAGAGAAATGACCGAGGATTCTAATGAGAGATAGCATTTATTCCCTGAGGGATCAGAAGGCAACCTTAAACCTAGAACTTAAGACTTAGGACCGCTTAGGACTTAGGACCACTTAGAAGGGTAATTTACTTACAACTACTGGTTTTCTGTCATAAGCATATAACAACTTTATGAACTCATTCAAGTTGTGTTTTCTATTTATTAATGTATTATAACATAAATATTTCTGTGGAAAATAGAATATTTGAATTCAAGTACTGAAAATAAGCCATGAATGTTGTTTTATTTTCATTTGGTCATGATTTTTTCATTTTTTTTGACACTATTATATATTCAAATGTTATTTATGTAATATACCAAGCAATGTAATAGACAAAGCAAAACTTGCCTAACTACCACATTTCTTCCCAGGGACTGTGGAAGGTACAAGAGTGGAAGTCTTTCCTCCATTTTTAAGTAGCTCTGTTTCTGGCTTTATTCATATAACAATGTTCGACTAAGCTGAAAATTCTGATTGGTTTACATTCACTCTTAGAGTTTACAAATAAACCATGATCTCACAACATTCTCAGGACAGTCACACAAAATAACACATTTTACTATTATTCCAAGAAGTGTAAAGTATCTGTACTTAACAGGAGGTTGCACAAACCTTATAATTTGATTCTGAGTATTATTTTTTATCTTGTTTATTAAATTTTTATTAGTGAGTTTCAGAGTTGAGCCATCAGATGAATGTCAGATCATTATGGTCAGTGGTCATTTAGGAATTAAGAATGTCTAAAGATGATAATGAGAATATTTCCATAAACGTCCTGGTACAGAAAAGAACCTCAGCAGGAATGCTTTCTTTAGTCAGAAATGAATTGCAATCAGACAATACTGCAAAGATTCTGGACATGCCAATTTTTTTCTTTTTCTCTCTTAAATTCCTCCTTCTTTCTTGTTTTCAATTTTTCTTTATTTCTTTCAACTTTTGTCCTAATTTAGTCCTTTCTTCTCCACTTTAAATATAGTTTTATTTTTTTCTTCCATTAGTGCTACTTGACATTCTATTGTTCTCAAACTGATGAAATAAAATTTGTATTTAAGACAGGAGAAGAAAAATTAAACATAAAATTTTCTTCCTAATGTGCAATCTGTATCTGCACTATACATTAACCTGAGCTCTTCAAAGAGGGGAGTATCTTGGTCATCCTTAGACATCAGTTTTCCCCCTTTTTGTCTGACACTAGCAAGGTAATATCTTATAAAAATAGTGCTCTTCCCCAGCTTTGCCAGGGTTTTATCTGACTTGCTGCTCACTTAGTATATGCTTGTGTGTGTGTGTGCTAAGTCACTTCAGTTGTGTCCAACTCTTTGCAACGCTATGGACTGTGGCCCACCTGGCTCCTCTGTCCATGGGATTCTCCAGGCAAGAATACTGGAGTGAGTTGCCATGCTTTCCTCCAGGGGATCTTCCCAACCCAGGGATTGAACCTGCGTCTCCTGCGGCTCTTGCATTTCAGGCAGATTCTTTACTGTTGAGCCACTGGGGAAGTCCTTGGATGTACTTAGCTGCACTATTTGTTCCTGGTAAACTTTATGTGAAATATCCGTATGTCCTTCTTTTATATGATCCTTTGTCTCAAAAATCTATGTGACTGTGTCTTCAACTTCTGATAAGTGGGACACTTCTCAGAACTATCTGAGAGTTTCTCTGCTGGGTTATAATCCTTAGCTGACTGGAATAAATTTCCTTTTTCCTTCTTAACTTGATTATTAACTGAATTTTTTGACTTTTTTTTTGTACAGTCAGCAGAATATCAGAATACTCACCAGAGGATACTTGGAGTCTACCCTGAACCAGTGCTTGGTACTAGCATGGCCCTTTGGGCCCCACCCACTTACTGGTATTCCTTAGGTGCTTTGGTGATTTCACCTGCTATCTGGACATCACTGCTTTAGATGACACCTGGATTTTACTTGAACTGTTTTACTTGTTAGTTGGATGCCTAAGATATATTGTACTGCTACATTTCAAAGCAGAGATCTAGGGAGAGCTTTGGAGTGAACTGGCTTAGCTCACCTTTTAAAATTTTGGTTTAAATTGAAAATATTATGTATATATGATCTGAACAAACCCTTTGCTAGTAAAATGAGAGGCTAAGCCTACCCATCTCTGACAAAAAAAGGGCACTTGCTCATTTTGGCCATAAGGTGTTGTCAGATAACCAAGAACCTAGTAGAAATGTTGGTGCATCAGTCCTGCGAGATCCCACTACAATCATTAAGTAAATTCTGTTCACTGGGGTGGGGTACAATAATACCGATAAACTAGTGGCCCAAGCACCCATAGCAGTTTATGCTGGAGCCAGAAACTGAGACTTATGCGAGAGTCAAACAGATCCAAGGGTAACTCCTTGGGGAGCTAAACTTATAAGCAGCACATATTCTATTTATCACACTGCACTGAGAAAATTCATATCTGATCTGGTCATATCTGAATCAGGCTACCAAATTGATAAAGAGAAACTTCCCCTCAAAGGCTGAACAGTTCTCAGATGGATAGTCACTCACTTAAACCCAACTGGCTTTATGTACATTTAAAATGAAGTTTTGGAATAGGGGTGACAGTGGCCTCATAGAATGAGTTTGGGATTGTCCCTTCCTCTGAAACCATTTGCAGTTCTTTGAGAAGGATAGGTGTTAGCTCTTCTCTAAATGTTTGACAGGCTTTGCCTGTGAAGCCAATACGTGCAATCACGTATCCTAACTCTTAAATGGACAGGATGAAACTCTTTTGATATTCCAAAACTGTAGAGAAAGGTGGTTTAATAAAACATCTTTTTTTTTCAAAATTCTGACTTTGAGAGAACAAAACTCCTAGGAAAAATCTGACATTTTAACTTCCATCATATCTTTGAAATACAAACACAGTCTACATCACCTGAAAATGCAACCCTGGTTCAATTAGTGAGACCTAAAACTGAAAGCAAGACGGGAAACGAGGCCTTTTTAAACTCAGGCAGAAACAGAGATCTCTGTGTCCATTAGGATGAATACACATCTGTGTGTACATTATAACTATAATATATATTCCAACTTTCAGATGGTGTTATCAAAATTAATTGTAAATGACTTAAAAGTAAGCACATACAAATAAAATATTTCTAAAATAACTTCAACTAGCCCAATTTTTTAAGGAGGATCTAGGACTAAACTTTAATGAATAAAAATAAATTTAAATTGATGGTTTAATTAATATTGACATGTCTTTTGAGTCATCAACTTTATAATATACTTTTCTTGTATCTAGGTTTACTGAAAGTTAATAAGCACATGTTACCTGTGCTAAAATTTCCCAACAGGAAAATTAACTTGGTATCATGATATTTTCATAAATTAATGAAGTAGAGATAAGTGGGATAAAATATTCTGGGTAAGATTTTTAAAGAAAGTTATGTTTTATGATATGTCTTCCTACAAAATACTATCTCCAGATTTTTAGAAATTTGAAGCTTTGGAGTTCAGCTATATTAGGTTAAGTAATGGAAATTCATTGAATGTCTAGATTATATTTAATAAAATACTAAAGCATCAACTTATATGCAGAGTACTTCATGAGAAATGCTGAGCTGGATGAAGCACAAGCTGGAAAAAAGATTGCCGGGAGAAGTATCAATAACCTCAGATATGCAGATGACACCACCCTTATGGCAGAGAGTGAAGAAGAGCTAAAGAGCCCCTTGATGAAAGTGAAAGAGGAGAGTGAAAAAGTTGGCTTAAAGCTCAACATTCAGAAAACTAAGATCATGGCATCTGGTCCCATCACTTCATGGCAAATAGATGGGGAAGCAATGGAAACAGTGACAGATTTGATTCTTTGGGGCTGCAAAATCACTGCAGATGGTGACTGTAGCCATGAAATTAAAAGACACTTGCTCCTTGGAAGAAAAGTTATGACCAACCCAGCAGTATATTAAAAAGCAGAGACATTACTTTGCTAACAAAAGTCCGCCTATTCAAAGCTATGGTTTTTCCAGTAGTCAGGTATGGATGTGAGAGCTTGCATATTGTGTTTCTGTGGCAATAGTGTAAGTTTAAAAGATGATACAGAAAATAAAGCATTCAATAAGTAAATGATACAGTGATTATTTTACCCTAATGGTTGTGATATTTATATTAGAGATACTTCTATTATTAATGTTTTAAATATTTCTTAAAATTTTATTTAATATATACTAGCTCTTAAGAAGTGTCATTTTTCAGGTGACATATCCTTTATGGGAAATTTAATTTAATTTAATTTTATTTTATTTAGCCACATTATAAATATTTCCTCTTTAGTAAGGGTGGTAGGGGCTTCTCAGGTGGCTCAGTGGTAAAAGAATCTGCCTGCCAATTCAGGAGACACAGAAAACACAGTATATGCTGGCTTGATACCTTAGTCAAGAAGATCCCGTAAAGAAGGAAATGGCAACCCACTCCAGAATCCCATGGACAGAGGAGTCTGGCAAGCTACAGTCCATGGGGTTTTAAGAGTTGGACATGACTGAGTGACTAGGCACACATATTATTTTTGTTGTTATTAATTCTTCCTAAATGAGAAAACTGATTACAACATATAATATTGTTTGGAGCTTGTCTACTTGCAAGCGTCTCTCTTAAGTGCATGATGAAGAACAGTAGAGTGGGTTGGATAACTTTTAATTCTACAAAATATGGGCCAAATTTGGGGGAACCAGAAACTACCTTAAGATCCTGAATTTCCTAAATAGATTACTCAATCTTTAAAAAGGAATATTCACTTAATTGTAGATTAGGAAAACACACTACAATGTAGGAGGGCTAGAAAGAATGTCCAATACTAACGGAATTTTAAAATATAAAATATCCTATGAACATATAATAACAAAAAGTCCTCTGAATCCTGGCATCAAACATCCTTCAGGATACTTAATTGCAAAGTTAAAACAATCAGTACAGTGTATATATTATACTCTATTTTTGTACAGAAAATATTCTATATTTCTATTTATTTTGTATGCCTTCTGCCCATACCCAGCCACAAAGAATATCCAGATTTTTCTAAGTAAGCACTGCATTTATGTACAGAAAATCACTTTATTGTTTACCTATACAAGCAAAGGAAAATATAGGTAGATGATAAAATTGAAGCATTGCAATTTCTAAATATTTACTTTCTTTTATAGCTTTGAATTTTTAGACACGTGACAATTCATTCTTAGATGTAAAATAAAATAGCATAAATTGAATGCCATGACCTTATAATCATATGGATTATGTAAAATTGTAACTCAGCAAAGTTTGAGTAAAAGGTGCCTGATGATTGGAAGAACTTGATTTACAGAAACTTTAAGTTTTTTCAGTGAGTTCAGGGAGGGCCTCTGCCATAGGAGAGTGATGTCTTAGGGGAGATCTTAAGAGAAAAGCAGCATACCCTGATTGCTGAAGGAAGGAGAGCCCCGTGGAGTGATTACATCCTTCATGACATGTAGGGGAAAATTCATGTTGAGTATATGGTGATAAGACAATCTAGTAATGCTTCAACTTTGACAAAAGAAGGAACAAGAAAATAAGACAGAACTGGACCATGCAATATTTCTAGATCAGGATGAGTAGTCTTTATATTTTTAAAGCAGAAAAATACTCTTACCTGTTTTAGAAACAAAAGAAACATGTTCTTATTAACACTGTAAAATGTCCATTCTGATTGTGTCATGTGGGTATCATTGGATGTTGTCTTGAGGGGAAGGGTCAGATCCTTGTGGGGAATAACAGTGGTATCTAAATATGCACAATATGTAGCTCAAATTCTGATATTGTCTAAGGAAATGAAAATATATTGATATATTTGAAAATAATTTGGTAGCAAAAATGAGAATTTTGATGGATTGGCTATGAATAGTGATGGATTAGGGGATGGCAGTGAAAATTCGAATGTGCCAGACTTTCCACCTTAAATAACAAGGAACCATTACTTAATATAGTTGTGGGTTTTTTCCCATGAAAATAATGGAATGAAGCAGACTTCAGTTTTCTATATTTAATTTCAGAATTCAAGCCTCTTTCATAAGGAAACAGTCAGTGAGCAATAGATCAGATAGATATTTTACACAGAATTCAGTACACTAGTATTTGGAAGGAATACACAAATACAGATTTAATATTCAAAATATAAATTGCAACATTTATTTCAGCATATTCATACCATAGAGAAAAGTACAACCAGAAAAAATATTCATAAACAATTTCCTAAGTCAGGAAGTTGCTCAAATACTTATAAAAATTACCTTTATATACAGTGTCATTTTAATTCACAGAACTACATGTATTGATAAGCATTAGAAAACAAACTATAAGTAAACACTATTCTCTCTATAAAAATTTAATTCCTTTGCATCCTGTGAAATTTTATCAAATACCTTTCTAGTTTTATAATCTAAATAAATACAATTTTACTTTCATTTTAACTTTTTCTTGTGGGTTTGCATTTTGTTTTATGTTTATACTGATTTATAAAGATCACCAGCAGGAAAAATTCTAAAATATATGATAATCAGTTTTAATGTACCCTGCCAAAAAGAAATGTGGTACTTATCACATACAAAGTTTGCCCTTTTCCAGTTTTGGAAAGTAAGATCAAAATGTGACAAAAATATAAAAACAAGATAATGATGAATAAATGAGACAGGCAAACTTATCTGTGTATTTTTAAATTGTAGTTGGAATAGATAACAGACTTTTTCCTTTTGGAATGACTCAAAATCACCCACAGTTCCTGGCTTGACCTTGCTAAAAACAAAGAAAAATAAATAAAATAGTCAGTTTTGGGATAAGCAGTTTGACAAAAGATTGAAGACTTAGATATATTTTCTGTCAAAGAACTGGATTTCGGAAGATCACTACCACTAACAGAATAAGAAAAAGTCTTTGTGCACTTGGGAGGATGTAAGAGAATGCCACACCAAAATATGCTGCTTTGGCATAATGACTATTTCGAGCTGAAAGCACTTGAGAAACAGCAGATTCAGAAAGGGCTTTATGATTTTTCCTTTCTACCTAAATCAAGACATAACATTTCCTTTTGGAAGCTGCCCACTCTGACGCAGGAAAAGAATAGCATTCTTATCACTGAAAGCTGGGCTTTGACAACAAAATGAACTTGTAAAACAAATCTAGTAAAATACATTTTATTGTTCTTTAGTTTCTCCATGAATTTCTTAGTCACACTCCCATGACTTCATGTTCCTAGCCCAGGAATCTTTGTCTTGTCACAACCACAAAACTTACCATTATTTGATTAAAAAAAATTACATAAACTTCTGGGTTTAATGACTTCTGGTTTCTGTTTTCTTAAAGAAAAATGAATAATATAATGGTTGTAAATTCAATTTTTAGGCCAGTATATAAAACTTTTTGCTAGGAAATACATGCCTCCAAGTATACATCTTGGTAAGAGATTAATGTGACTCAAAAATAACAGATATCTCAGTAAGTTATTTCAGTGTTTTTTTGTGTGTGGGAAGATACAAAAATGTGGGTTTATTAAAACACTTCCTGAGATATACATCTAACTAAGGAGCATGCTGTCAAAACATGAAATGACTCATTTTATTTTCATTCTAAATTCCTCTTATTGTGCAGTGTCATCAGCAACTTCAGTAGCTAATGACTTAACCCTTCTAAAATTGCATAATGAGCAACATTATTTGTCTTGTTTTATGTTTTTTTGCTTTAAAAGACACTGATGTGCTGGTAAAAAATTAAAACAGTGTATTTTCTTCTACCCCATGAATCTGTCCTGCTAGTTTAATACATAGGCTTAACCACAGAACCTCAAAATGTAAAATATCCTTTTTCTTACCCTGAAGAATGGCATAGAGAAATACCTGTGTGAAGATACAAAATGTTTCCCTGTTATTGTGAAAATTAGAGTCCTTTGGACTGCAAGGAGATCAAACTAGTTAATCTTAAAGGAAATCAGCCCTGAATATTCATTAGATGGACTGATGCTGAAGCTGAAGCTCCAATACTTTGGTCACCTGGTGTGAAGAGATGTCTCATTGGGAAAGACCCTGATGCTGGGAAAGATTGAAGGCAAAAGGAGAAGATGATGACAGAGGATGAGATGTTTATGCACCAAGTCCAAGTTCACTCTGCTTGCCTCACAACAGGCCAATGAATCCGAGAGACAAGGTGTGGAGTCAAGGAAGAGACTTTAATCAGGGAGCCAGCAGACCGAGAAGATGGTAGGCTATCACCTCAAAATAACCATCTTATTGGGGTCTGGATGCCAGGTTGTTTTATAGATCAGAGAGAAAGAAGCAATGAGGAACTAAAGTCAAAATGCAGAATAGAGAGGGAGATGCTGTGGGAAAGTAAAGTGAAAGGGTCTTCAGTCTTTCAAAATATCTCCAAGGGACTGTCCAGCCTTCAGAAGGGGTGTGATAGTCTTTTCTATTCACAGGTGGGCAGGGACAAACTATCTCTCCATGAGCTGAACAAAGGCACTTTAGTTTACAGTCAAGCAAAGAGACAGGGTCTCCAGGCAAGCCACTGAGTACGATTATAATAATAAAAGGAAGTCGAAGAAACAGTTTCCAACACGGAGTCTGAGTTGACTTCCTCCCTGTAACAGTTAGATAACATCACCGACTCAATGGACATGAATCTGAGCAAACTCTGGGAGATAGTGAAGGACAGGGAAGCTTGGTGTGCTGCAATCCATGGAATTGCAGAGTCGGACTTGACTGAGTGACTGAATAACAAAAATAGAATATTTCCCTGTTATTGTTATAATTGTATATGCTTTTGATATTCTGTTGAAAAAGAAAGGGTTAAAAATGTTGATGGATAACATAATTTTGACAATAGTTTCCATGGATATATATTGCATTAAAAATAAAAACTCATTGGGAATTCATGCAAACAACTTGTTTTAATTACGTACCTGAAAATGACATATCAAAATTTAAAATTAAAAAAAAGAAAACAAGCATTGTCATGTGTGAGAAAATTTTGAATTGATTTTTTTTTTTAAGATTTTTTAAAAAACTTGACTTAAAATAGTTCTTCTAGTGATTTCATTTGCAAATCAGTCAACTGGGGGATCTTGTTTCAGTGCATAGTCTCATTCAAGGGACTGAAGTTAGATTTGGCTTTCTACAAAGTCCCAGATTACTCTGATGCTTCTATGTCACTGACCACACTCTAAATAGCAAAACTTTCAGAGGCAATCTGGTAAAGAAAGTGAAGTCAAAGTGTTAATCTCTTACTTGTGTCTGACTCTTTGTGATCCCATGGACTGTAGCCTGCCAGGCTCCTCTGTCCTTGGAACTCTCCAGGCAAAAATGTTGGAGTGAGTATCCATTCTCTTCTCCAGGGAATCTTCCCAACCCAGGAATTGAACCAGGGTCTCCTGCATTGCAGGAAGATTCTTTACCACCTGAGCCGCCAGGGAAGTCCCCAGGTAAAGAACACTTATCCTATAAAGCTTTGATAGAATTTATTTCTTCCAGCACTCCTGTAATCCTTTTTGTTATTAAACTATTTTGAAATAAAACTTGTAAAGCTTTTCATTAACATGGAATGTGGACTTGATAATGGCATTGTTTTTTCTAAGACTTTTTCTTCCTTTTTCCACTCTCTTTCTTTGGCTTAATTAAATTAGTTTGCTTAAACTATTGACAGTTTAAATATTTTATAAGATTATTAGAAAGTTGATACTTGTTTTACCATATTAGATATTCAGTTCTTGTACTCTCTAGTTCTAGATTTCTCCTTTTCCCCCCTCTACTTATCAAAATTTCTACCTCTGTGATCCTTAGAAATTCTTTAATAATATCTGAAAAAATTTTAGCTATCTAATATTTTCCTGATATGTTTCTAATGAAATTCTCCAGTTATATTTATATGCATACTTAAATCAACACCCATGCTTATGAATAGTACCTGGCTCATTATATATGTTTAATAAATATTTAATGAATTTGAAGTAAAAGATGGTACATTTATAATGGTCCATCTACTAAATGAAGTAACACTGAGTAATTTAACAGGAACAAATTCTGGCCCATGGTTACTATTAAGATATAAATTATTTAAAAAATCAACCTAACCATTATATGGGACTAAACTAGCCAATTTTCCCATTGTAAATGTCTCATGGGCAGGAAATTTATGTTATTTGCCTCTTTATTATTATGACATTGCACTGAGATCTTCTTGAACATAGTAATTACAGAATATCCATTTCAGCAGAATTCAAACCAAAATGAAAAGTACAGATATGTCCATATTAGGTGGTATCACTTACAGAATTTTAAATACTTACCATTTGCAAATGTGGCTTGGGAATCAATTCTAAATTGCTTGTTTTAGTTGATCTCTCAAATATTCTGCATGTGTCTGGCCAAGAGCAACCTCTTTCGTGCTAGAACTTTCCTGAAAGCTTTCTTCACATCTTTGTTTCTTAGGGTGTATACAAGAGGATTTACCAATGGAGTGACTACACAGTAGAATACTGAAATTACTTTACCCATGGTAAAGTTGTACTTGGCTGGAGGACGAACATAGGCAAAGATAATGGTGCCATAATAGATGGTGACCACAGTGAGGTGGGAGGCGCAGGTGGAGAAAGTTTTCTTCCGAGCCTCTCGGGAAGATAGCTTGATTATTGTGACCACAATATTCCCATAGGATGACATAGTGAGAAGAAAAGAACTTAGAATCACAACAGAGCTACATGTGTAACCCAAAGCCTCCACCAAGAATGTATCTGAGCAGGAGAGTTTAAAAATTGGGTCTGAGTCGCAGAAGAAATGATTAATCTTTTGAGGTCCACAAAAGTTTAGGTAAGAGATGAGTATGGTAGGTAGGAGAGGGGCAATGAAGCCCCCAATCCAAGATCCAGCTGAAAACCGCAGGCATACCTGGAGACTCATGAGGAATGCGTATCTTAGAGGGCTGCATATGGCCACATAGCGATCATAGGCCATCACAGCCAACAGGATGCACTCTGTGGCCCCCAGAGAAAAAAAAAAGTAGTACTGGGTTATACAACTAGCAACGGAAATGGTAACAACCTGTGAGAGACAAGTGGCCAGCAATTTAGGCACTGTGGCTGTCGTGTACCAGATCTCTAGAAAGGACAAATTTCCTAAAAAAATGTACATGGGTGTTTGAAGTGTGGAATCCATGAGAACAATGAAGATGATGAGGGTGTTTCCCATGAGAGAGAGCAGATATACAGTGAGAAATATTGCAAATAATGCAAGTCTTAGATAGAGAACACCAGAAAATCCCAGAAAAATAAACTCTGTCACTCTTGTTTGATTTGCCACATTCATATCTCATCTTCTTGGTCTGGAATGAATCAACAAAACCTAGAATATGGCAGATAAGCAAGGAAGGAATATTTCATATTTATTTCATGATAATAATAGACAAAATAATAAAGATTAATGTCTGGCAAAAAAATTGGTATCTTTATAAGTATTTTTACATCATTTAGTTTATCTAGTTTATGAAATAAATCACAAAGGTAAGCAGTCTAGTAATCTACTTTACAAATGAAGAAATTAAACAAATAAGTATTTTTCCTAATTACATCACTTTAGTTTGAGGGTGATATACTATATCCAAGTAGGTTGTTTTAAACAACTGCAGGTCAACTAATATATAAAATTGTGACCATTGGAACAAGCATGCCATTGTCATATCGCTGAAGATTTCACATCCTAGACATTAGAGGAGGGTGAAGAAATGAATAGCATGTGGATCAGAGGCCAGTGCATTGGGGGTGGGCACTCTCAGAATGGACCCCCTGGGCCATACTAGTAGCCTTATGTAGACAAAGAATTGCCTACACTTTTAACACTGTAAACCCTGTTACATGGAATCCTTTAGGTTTTGGTGGGAAATTGGTAGATGAGCAAACTGTATCTGCAGACAATTTTTTTAAAAAGCATGAATTTGACATTTATGGACAAGCTTTTGTTCATAAATATTAACATTTTTAGTTTTTGTTTTTAAAATCCTTGCATCTACTAATTCTCCTACATTGTTTGTGTGTGTGTGTGTTGATTGCTTAGTTGTGTCCAACTCTTTGCAACCCCATAGACTTGTAGCCCACCAGGCCCTGCTGTCCATGGGATTCTTCAGGCAAGAACATTGGAGTAGGTTGCCATTTCCTTCTCCAAAAGGAACTATAGAAAGAAAGAAAGTGAAATCACTCAGTTGTTTAAGAGCATTCAAAAAATTAATATTAAAGTCACAAATCCATTCATCCTTCAATGTATATAGCATTTTTAAGCACATAACACAGTATTTATAACTATAGTTGTAACTATTTCTTATCATAATTTAGAAGAAAAAGAAATCTTGTTTTAGAGAAACAATGCTTTTCAGCTGTTATATTTATGTATATATTTGCTCTTGTGCCAAAATATCCAGATGATAAAGGCAAATTATAATAGAAAACAATCTTAATATGCATATTAAAACTTTGTATATGTAAAATACATATATTTGTCATTTAAATAAAAGTTCTGACAGTGAAAATATAGACTTTATATCTTCTATATCACAATGAAAAACCAGCTAAATGGACTATGAAAGCAATATGGTTCATGTCCACAGGTTTCTGTTGTAAACCTCTGTGGATGTTTTGAATCATAAACCTCTATAGAGAACTGTATATAGGCTTTATGCCACAGCCTTCATGCTCCCTGTGGCTTTCTTATGATAAAGTAGAACTTCTCAGGATATATATGATAAAAATTTAAACCAACATTTTGATATGAATCCCCTAAAACTTCTAAGATTTTTGCCACATTACTCTGAGTAATAAAAATAAAACTGTGCTTTTAAAACCAGTTCAAAAGTATTTTTAAAAATATGGCAAGAAATTGACCTAGAATATATAATTTAAGAAAGCCATTTTGGGGAAAGAACTCGGACAAAAATTTTTTAATGTATTTGTCGAGTTTGATACTCTGGTATCACAAGAAAAATATTGATATTTATATTCTTTTTGTAAGACCATGTGTCTGAAGTGTTGTTCAGTCACTCAGTCGTGTCCAGCTCTTTGTGACCCCATGGAATGCAATATGCCAGGTTTCCCTGTCCTACACTATCTTCTGGAGTTTGTTCAAACTCATGTGCCAAAGTTATCTCATTGCTATTATCTATATATCTGATAATTGGAAAAGATTGAAGGCAGGAGAAGAAGGCGATGACAGAAGATGAGATGGTTGTGGGCATCACCAATTCAATGGACATGAGGTTGAGCAAGCTCCGGGAGGTGGTGAAGGACAGGGAAGCCTGGTGTGCTACAGTCCATGGGGTTGCAGAGAGTCAGACACAACTGAGCAGCTAAACAACAAATAGCATACTAATTAGTCATGCTACAGCATGTCACATGACTAATCTACTATTGTTACTATTACTCTTCTCCTAGAATTAACAAAAGGAAAGAAAAACTGCTTATTTGGAAGGAATATAAGTAAAAATTTAACAATAAAATTAATTCAATGCCATCCCAAAAGAAAATATCTTTTCTTTTTCAAAATTATATAATTCTACCATTAGGCAGAAGGGAGTTGTTCACTCTCCAACAATATATATATATATATATATATATATATATATATATATATATATATACACTTAGTAGGAAACAAACGGGGAAGGAAATAGCAACCCACTCCAGTACTCTTGCCTGGAAAATCCCATGGACGGAGGAGCTTGATAGGCTGTAGTCCATGGGGTCACAGAGTCGGACACGACTGAGCGACTTCACTTCCATTTTTCACTTTCATGCATTGGAGAAGGAAATGGCAACCCACTCCAGTGTTCTTGCCTGGAGAATCCCAGGGACAGGGGAGCCTGGTGGGCTGCCATCTATGGGGTCACACAGAGTCAGACACGACTGAAGTGACTTAGCAGCAGCAGCAGCACTAGGAAACAATGATAAAAATAAAAATTATTTAGCATTTTTATAAAAATATAATAGCACTAAATATAAGGAGAAACTTACATATATTTTTACTTACTTGATATCTTAATTGACAAGCCATAATAACTCCTCTTGCATGCCAAATAAATATCTGAGAAACTGCCTCAAATCACAGAAATAATCTAAATGGTAGAAAGTATTGCCATGTAACACTACTATTCTCTAGAAAAGTGAGAAATAACAAAGGTTATATCCACCCAGGTATACTCACAGCCTATATTTTTTGGTTATTTTTCTGAAATTTAAGGCTATTATTTATATTTTCTTTAAATGCTGCTTTTCATGCTATTCATGAATTAGATTGCCCTGTATTCAATTAGTTTATGAGGGAAATAAGCTGAGGGATCTGCTCCCTGCTATGCCATTGACTTTGGCACACCATCTATGCTACAGATAAACACAAAACTCCTTGTGTGCTTTTTTCTTTTTTCTCACTTTGTTTGTCCCTGTGGCCAGGATGTAGGTAAAGACATGGTCTGAGATCCCCTTGGGAGAAGTCCTAGGATTTCATCAGCCTTGAGGCTTGGAGAACTGGCATCTATCTTGGGACATCTACCTGCAGAAATTCTCTGAGGACTTTCCTTTGGTGAAAGTCAGAGTATTCTACTTGTGGGGGTCAAAGGAAAAGACAGAGTGTGAGAAGCATTTGAAATACTTCCACAGAAACTGAAGAAATGTTCTCCTAAATGGCTTAACTGATTGCCACTGCCCATAGAGTTCATGCTTCAAGCTATAATTTCAGTACTGTGTCTCAATGTGTCAGCCACCACAGAAGATAGTATTCTCTAGCATACAAAATACAAGGTGCATTCACATTGAAGAATCTTTCTTTTCAATAAAACAAATGAACAAAAAACAACACTGGTTTGACATTTTGATAGCAAATAACTCAACTCAAAAGCATTTACTAAGTGTATGTGGTAAACAAGATTGCCCACTCAAGCCAATACCAAGATTGAGTCATTTCACAAATAGTTACAGAGGAGGCATAGTACATATGTGCAGAGAGAACGAAAGCAAAACAAACCTCAGTATCAGAAGAAGAACACAGCTAGAATAGTGAAAACAATAAAATGGTTGCTGTTCATATACATGCAATGAAAAGAGAATTAGCAATGTAAGTTTGAGGTTGTTTAAATTACTCACAGAAAATAATGTCTGTTCAGCATGCTGTTTTATAGACAGTTGGTTATCCCACATGTAAGTAAAACAAAACCACAAATAAATGCCAAGTAGATCAAACTCTTATGTATTAAAGAAATAGATTATAAACCAGTAGTCAATGAGGCAGTGGAAGATGCCAAGAGATATTTGAAAATGTGTGGAGATAGTTTTTATTTCCAGTAACATGAAATGTTGGTTTCATGTGTTAATATTGTCATGAAAGTTGCTCAGATAAGAATCCTTATCCAAGGATTTCAAATCCCCTACACAAGGTATTAATAGTGTTCCCACTGAGTATTACTATTCTAAAGGTAAGAGATGATATCATTTTATAAATGTTTAGAGCTATAATTTACACATAATAAAATGCACCCATTATAAATATAGAGCTGAATGATTTTCACAAAAGTATGCACACACATAATTCCAACCACTGTAAAAAATATAGCACTCATATACTACACAAAGCTTCCTCATGCCCTTTACTCTCACATTATTTCCCCCTTAGACTCAAGCAATGAACGCTTTTCTTTTTGTCACTATAGCTTAGTGACAAATAATATAGCTTTGCTTATTCTAGATTTTCAATTATCCATGGGTCATATATTCTTTTCTGTCATCTACCGTGATAGATATTTTTCCATGCTGCTGTGTGTTTTCTCTGTCTGTTACTTTTTATTATATTGATTTCTATTTCTTTGAATGAATATAAATATCAAAGTTTAATTATCTATTTGCATGTTGGTAGATAATTAGATTGTTTCCAATTTAGGATAAATGAAAACAAAGCTAATATAAACTTCTATTTATAAATCCTTGCTGCATATATGGTTCATTTCACTTGATTAAACAGCTAGGAAGGCGATTGTTAGCTCATGTGGTAAGTGCTCTATTATTTAACAAGAAATTACCATAAGATTTCCAAAGTCATTACAGCTTTTTACATTCCCACTTTAATACTTTTTTTTTTTTTTAGTTTTTGTAGTAATTATATAGCGTACTTGATGCCTCACTTTACATTTCTGATGATTAGTGATAGAATCTTTTCATGTGTTATCTGGCCATTGTTATGAAAGTTTGTGTAATACAAAGTAATCAGCTCAAACTAAAGAATTAAATGTAAGACCCAACTGTAAAACCACTAGAAGAAAACATCAGGGAAAGTCTTCTTGACATCGGTCTTTGTAAATAATCTTTTACCATGACATCAAAAGCACAAGAAAATAAAACAAAAATAAATGAAGGGACTATTTTAAACTAAAAGATTCTTCTGCACAGCAAATAATCATCAAGATAAAATAAATCAGCATATGGAACGAAATATGTGCAAACTATATATGTGATATGGAGTTAATATTCAACATATATAAGGAACTAATAATTCATTAATAAAAGTAATAGTTGAAAGTGGGGAAAGGACTTACATAGAGATAACACTAAAGGAAATATTAAAGTAACTAACAGGTAAATGTAAAGTCCAACATCACTAGTCATCAGGGAAATAAAAATCAAAAACACATGTAAGCAGCTACACATCAATAAAATGAACAACTTAGAGAAATTCTTGGAAAGGTATACCCTCCCAAAAATGAACCGAGGAGAAATAGAAAGTATGAACAGACCAATCATAAGTAACGAAATTGAAAGTGGGGTTTAAAACTTCCAACAAACAAGGGTCCAGGAGCAGATGGCTTCACAGGCAAAGCCTGTCAAACATTTAGAGAAGAGCTAACACCTATCCTCAAAGAACTGCAAATGGTTTAAGAAGAAGGGACAATCCCAAACTCATTCTATGAGGCCACTGTCACTCCCATTCCAAAACTACACAGAGATAGCACAAACAAAAAGGAAAATTATAGGCCAATATCACTGATGAACACAGTAAGCCTCAACAAAATACTAGCAAATTGAATTTAAAAGAATATTAAAAGGACCATACAACATGATCAGGTGAGATTTACCCTGGGGATGCAATAACTCTTCAACGTATTAACAAACTGAAGAATAAAAATCATGAGATCATCTCAATAGATGCAGAAAAAGCTTTTGACAATGTTCAACTTTTTATCAAGTTTATGATAAAAAAAACAATCCAGAAAGTGATCATAGAGGGAGCCTACCTCAACATAATAAAGGGAATATATGACAAACACACAGCAAACATCATTTTCAATAGTGAAAAACTGAAAGCATTTCCTCTCAGATCAAGAACAAGAAAAGGATGTCCACCCTCACCACTTTTAATCAACATAGTTCTGGAAGTCCTAGCCATGGCAGTCAGAGAAGAAAAAGAAATAAAAGGAATCCAAATTGGAAAAGAAGTAACTGTCCTTGTTTACAGATGACATGATATTATACATAGAAATCCTAAAGATGTAACCAGAAAACTACTAGAGCTAATCAGTGCAGAAGTTTTTAATCGCCTGGCTTAAATCTATTAGTAATTATTTTATTTTTGATGCTATTTAAAATGGAATGTTTTTGTTAATATTATTTTCAGATAAGTTATTGTTAGGACATAACAATAGAGCAATTGGTTTTGTATGGTAAATATGGTAAATTTTATTCTACAACATTATTCTTTTTTTTTTTTTTTTTTTGGTGTTGAGATTTATTTATTTTTTTTACTGGAGTATAGCTGCTTCACCATGTGTTATTAATTTCTGCCATCCAGCAAAGTAAATCAGTTATATATATACATACATCCAATCATTTTTAGATTTATTTCCCATTTACATCACCACAGATCATTGAGTAGAGTTCCCTATTCTATACAATAGGTTCTCATTGGTTATCTATTTTATTCATAATATTGTATAAATGTCAACCTAATCTCCCATTCATCTCACCTCTCTCCTTTCTTGGTAACCATAAGTTTGTTCTCTATATCTGTGACTCTACTTCTATTTTGAAGGAGGTTTATCTATACCATTTTTCTAGATTCCACATATAAGTGATACTATATGATATTTGTTTTTTCTTTCTGACTTATTTTATTCTGTATAACAATCTCTAGATACACACATATCTCTGCAAATAACACTATTTTGTTCCTTTTTATGGCTAAGTAATATTCCATTGTGTATATGTACAGAAACTTATTTATAGAGTCCTCTGTTGGTGGACATTTAGTTGCTTCCATGTCCTGGCTATTGCAAATAGTGCTGAAATGAACATTGGGGTGCATGTAGCTTTTTTTTTTTTTTAATTGGAGGCTAATTCTTTTACAATATTGTGGTGGTTTTTGCCATACATTCACATGAATCATCCATGGGTGTATATATGTTCCCCGTATTGAACCCCTCTCCCACCTCTCTCCCCATCCTATCCCTCAGGGTCATCCCAGTTCACCAGCCCTGAGCACCCTGTCTCATGCTTCACACCTGGACTGCGATCTATTTTTCATATATGATAATGTATATATTTCAATCTTCTCAAAACATCCCACCCTCGCCTTCTCCTACAGAGTCCAAAAGTCTGTTTTTACATCTGAGTCTCTTTTGCTGTCTCACATATAGGGTTATTGTTACCAATTTCTAAATTCCATATATATATATGTGTTAATATACTGTATTGGTGTCTTTCTTTCCAACTTACTTCACTCTTCACTCTGTATAGTAGGCTCCAGTTTCATCCACCTCATTAGAACTGATTCAAATGCATTCTTTTTAGTAGCTGAGTAATATTCCATTGTGTATATGTACCACAGCTTTCTTATCCATTGTCTGCCGATGGACATCTAGGTTGCTTCCATGTCCTGGCTATTGTAAACAGTGATGTGATGAACATTGGGGTACATGTGTCTCTTTCAATTGTGGTTTCCTTGGTGTGTATGCCCAGCAGTGGGATTGCTGGGTCATATGGCAGTTCTATTTCCAGTTTTTTAAGGAATCTCCACACTGTTCTCCACAGTGGCTGTACTAGTTTGCATTCCCACCAACAGTGTAAGAGGATTCCTTTTTCCCTGCACCCTCTCCAGCATTTACTGTTTGTAGACTTTTTGATAGCAGCCATCCTGACTGGCGTGAGATGGGACCTCATTATGGTTTTGATTTGCATTTCTCTGATAATGAGTGATGTTGAGCATCTTTTCATATGTTTGTTAGCCATCTGTATGTCTTCTTTGAAGAAATGTCTATTCAGTTATTTGGCCCACTTTTTGATTGGATCACTTATTTTTCTGAAATTGAGCTGCAGGAATTGCTTGTATATTTTTGAGATTAATTCTTTGTCAGTTGCTTCATTTGCTATTATTTTTTCCCATTCTGACGGCTGTCTTTTCACCTTGCTTATAGTTTCCTTTGTTGTGCAAAAGCTTTTAAGTTTAATTAGATCTAATTAAAGACCTAATTAAACTTAAAATTTTTGCTTTTATTTCCATTACTCTGGGAGGTGAGTCATAGAGGATCCTAGTATGATTTACATCAGAGAGTGTTTTGCCTATCTTTTCCTGTAGGAGTTTTATAGTTTCTGGTCTTACATTTAGATTTTTAATCCATTTTGGGTTTATTTTTGTGTGTGGTGTTAAAAAGTATTCTAGTTTCATTCTTTTACAAGTGGCTGACCAGTTTTCCCAGCACCACTTGTTAAAGACATTGTCTTTTCTCCATTGTATATTCTTGCCCCCTTTGTCAAAGATAAGGTGTCCATAGGTGTGTGGATTTATCTCTGGGCTTTCTATTTTGGCCCATTGATTTGTATTTCTGTCTTTGTGGCAGTACTATACTGTCTGGATGAATGTAGCTTTGTAGTAAAGCCTGAAGTCAAGCAGGTTGATTCCTCCAGTTCCATACTTCTTTCTCAAGATTGCTTTAACTATTCAAGGTTTTTAGTATTTCCATACAAATTATGAAATTATTTGTTCTAGTTCTCTGAGAAATACCATTGGTAGCTTGATAGGGATTGCTTTGAACCTGTAGATTGTTTTGGGTAGTATACTCATTTTCACTATATTGATTCTTCTGGTCCATGAACATGGTATATTTCTCCATTTATTTGTGTCATCTTATATCTCTTTCATCAGTGTTTTATAGTTTTCTATATATAGGTCTTTGTTTCTTTAGGTAGATTTATTCCTAAGTATTTTATTCTTTTCGTTGCAATGGTGAATGGAATTGTTTCTCTTAATTTCTCTTTCTGTTTTCTCATTGTTAGTGTATAGGAATGTAAGGGATTTCTGTGTGTTAATTTTTTATCCTGTAACTTTACTATATTCATTCCTTAGCTCTAGTAATTTTCTGGTGGAGTGTTTAGGGTTTTCTATGTAAAGGATCATGCCATATGCAAATGTGAGAGTTTTACTTCTTCTTTTCCAATCTGGATTCCTTTTATTTCTTTTTCTTCTCTGATTGCTGTTGCTAAAACTTCCAAAACTATGTTGAATAGTAGTGGTGAGAGTGGGCACTCTTGTCTTGTTCCTGACTTTAGGGGAAATGCTTTCAATTATTCACCATTGAGGATAATGTTTGCTGTGGGTTTATCATATATGGCTTTTATTATATTGAGGTATGTTCCTACTATGCCTGCTCTCTGGAGGGTTTTTTATCATAAATGGATGTTAAATTTTGTTAAAGGCTTTTTCTGCATCTATTGAGATAATCATATGGTTTTTATCTTTCAATTTGTTAATGTGGTGTATCACATTGACTGATTTGTGGATATTAAAGAATCATTGCATCCCTGGGATAAAGCCTGCTTGGTCATGATGTGTGATCTTTTGAATGTGTTGTTGGATTCTATTTGCTAGAATTTTGTTAAGGATTTTTGTATCTATGTTCATCAGTGATATTGGCCTGTAGTTTTCTTTTTTGGGGGGCATCTTCTTCTGGTTTTGGTATTAGGGTGATGGTGGCCTCATAGAATGAGTTTGGAAGTTTACCTTCCTCTGAAATTTTCTGTAAGAGTTTGAGTAGGATAGGTGTTAACTCTTCTTTAAATTTTTGGTAGATTTCAGCTTTGAAGATGCATGGTATGGGCTTTTGTTTGCTGGAAGATTTCTGATTACAGTTTCAGTTTCCGTGCTTGTGATGGGTCTGTTAAGATCTTCAATTTCTTCCTGGTTCAGTTTTGCAAAGTTATACTTTTCTAAGAATTTGTCCATTTCTTCCAAGTTGTCCATTTTATTGGCATATATTTGCTGATAGTAGTCTCTTATGACCCTTTGTATTTCTGTGTTGTCTGTTCTGATTTCTCCATTTTCATTTCTAATTTTATTGATTTGATTCTTCTCCCTTTTTTTCTTGATGAGTCTGGCTAATGGTTTGTCTATTTCGTTTATCTTCTGAAAGAACCAGCTTTTAGCTTTGTTGATTTTTGCTATGGTCTCAATTGTTTCTTTTTAATTTATTTCTACCATAATTTTAACATTTCTTTCCTCCTACTAACCCTGGGGTTCTTCATTTCTTCTTTTTCTGGTTGCTTTAGGTGTAGAGTTAGGTTATTTATTTGATTTCTCTCCTGTTTCTTGAGGTAGGTTTGTATTGCTATGAACCTTCCCCTTAGCATTGTTTTTACTGAATCCCATAGGTTTTGCATTGTTGTGTTTTCATTTTCATTTGTTTCTATGCATATTTTGATTTCTTTTTTTATTTTTTCTGTGATTTGTTGGTTATTCAAAGGTGTGTGGTTTAGCCTCCATATGTTTGTATTTTTGATGGTTTTTGTTTTTTTTTTTTTCCCCTGTAGTTGACATCTAATCTTACCTCATTGTGATCAGAAAAGATGCTTGGAACGATTTCAATTTTTTTGAATTTACCAAGGCTAGATTTATGACCCAGGATGTGACCTATCCTGGAGAAGGTTCCGTGTGCATTTGAGAAGAAAGTGAAATTCATTGTTTTGGGGTGAAATGTCCTATAGATATCAATTAGGTCTAGCTGGTTCATTGTATCATTTAAAGTTTGTGTTTCCTTCTTAATTTTCTGTTTATTTGATCTATCCATAGGTGTGAGTGGGGTATTAAAGTCTCCCACTATTATTGTGTTACTGTTAATTTCCCCTTTGATACTTGTTAGTGTTGGGGTCCTTTAATGGACTGGAACCTTGTGGTGTGGAGTCGACGATAAGAAAGTGAGAGAGAGAAAGAGAGAGAGAGAGAGACAAAAAAGACCCGGGGACCTAAGCTCTGATGGAGCAAAGGTGCTTTAATGATTTTTCTATGAGTATATATAGGCTGCAGTACAAGAAACTTCTTTCGGGAATGATAGAGATCAGAAAACCAAATGTACAGCAACCGTTACGAAGGGAACAAGGGGTAATGTTAGTCACAAGGTCAGGAGACAATCCATATCTCAAGAAAGGGGAAGGAGATTAAGCTGTTTTGTCCTAAGGAGAATGTTTAGTAAAGGAGACTCTTGCTTGCCTCACACAATGACCTCAGTCCCTGGGAGCAGCGTGCTGTTCCACTTGAAGAGGGACAAAGGACTCATGAGAGACAGCATGTAGGAATCCTCCCGTCAAACATTCCCTGACAGTTAGCATTTGCCTTACATATTGGGGTGCTCCTATGTTGGGTGCATATATATTTATAATTGTTATATCTTCTTCTTGGATTGATCCTTTGATCATTATGTAATGTCCTTCTTTGTCTCTTTTCACGGCCTTTATTTGAAAGTCTATTTTATCTGATATGAGTATTACTACTCCTGCTTTCATTTGGTCTCCATTTGCATGAAATATCTTCTTCCAGTCCTTCACTCTCAGTCTGTATGTGTCCCTTGTTTTGAGGTGGGTCTCTTATAGACAGCATATATAAGGGTCTTGTGTTTGTATCCATCCAGACAGTCTCTGTCTTTTGGTTGGGGCAGTCAACCCATTTACATTTAAGGTAATTATTGATAAGTATGATCCCGTTGCCATTTACTTTGTTGCTTTGGGTTCAAGCTTATAAACCTGTCTAGAATGATCCTTTAGCCTTTGTTGAAGAGCTGGTTTGGTGGTGCTGAATTCTCTGAGCTTTTGCTTATCTGTAAAGCTTTTGATTTCTCCTTCATATTTGAATGAAATCCTTGCTGGGTACAGTAATCTGGGTTGTAGGTTTTTCTCTTTCATCACTTTAAGTATGTCCTGCCATTCCCTTCTGGCTTGAAAATTTTCTATTGAAAGATCAGCTGTTATCCTTATGGGAATCCCCATGGGTGTTATTTGTTGCTTTTACCTTGCTGCTTTTAACATTTGTTCCTAGTGTTTGATCTTTGTTAATTTGACTAATATGTGTTTTGGGATGTTTCACCTTGGGTTTATCCTGTTTGGGACTCCCTGGGTTTCTTGGACTTGTGTGACTATTTCCTTCCCCATTTTAGGGAAGTTTTCAACTATTATCTCCTCGAGTATTTCCTCATGGTCTTTCTTTTTGTCTTCTTCTTCTGAGACTCCTATGAGCAAATGTTGGGGCATTTAACATTGTCTCAGAGGTCTCTGAAGTTGTCCTCATTTCTTTTAATTCTTTTTTCCTCTCTGCTTCATTTATTTCCACCTTTCTATCTTCCACCTCACTAATCCTATCTTCCGCCTCCTTTATTCTACAGTTGGTTCCCTTCAGAGTGCTTTTGATCTCATTTGTTGCATTATTCATTATTGACTGACTCTTTTTTATTTTTTCTAGGCCCTTGTTAAACGTTTCTTGCATCTTCTCAATCCTTGTCTCCAGACTATTTATCTGTAACTCCATTTTGTTTTCAAGATTTTGGGTCATTTTTACTATCATTATTCTGAATTATTTTTCAGGTAGACTCCCTATCTCCTCCTCTTTGGTTTGGTTTGGTGGGCTTTTATCATGTTCCTTTACCTGCTGAATATTTATCTGCCAATGAGTAAAGTGTCTCAAAGTACCTTTATAAATGTTCTAATTCATTTTTGTTAATTCAAACTGTACTTGAATACTATTATATTTCATATTTGGATAATGAAACTACAATATACTCTGAATACATATTAACAAGCAAAATAATTTACAAGGAAAAAGACAATTATTTAAAAAAATTATGGCTTGGCAAATTAACACAGAAAATTCAAAAGATAAAAATTTTTATCTTTTTTAACCATTCATGAAGTGAAAGTGAAAGTCTCTCAGTGTGTCTGACTCTTTGTGACCCCATGGACTATACAGCTAAGGAGTTCTCCAGGCCAATATACTCGAATGAGTAGCTTTTCCCTTCTCCAGGGGATCTTCCCAACCCAGGGATCAAACCCAGGTCTCATGCACTACAGGTCAATTCTTTACCAGCTGAGTCACAAGCGAACGCCAAATAAATTTTTGAAAGTGAAAGTCACTCAGTTGTGTCCTATTCTTTGTCACACATACCTTTCATGAGTGGCCTCAAATATACATTATATCACATATCAAAATCAGTCCTGGTCTGAGTCAAGTTCATAAATGATTATCACCATCATAGGATGAACTTTTAGAGAAGCTACTATTATCTGAAATGTAATTATTATCAATTTTTATCATAAATATTTCAACATTAAATTTAAATAGAATAAAAATCAAATTCCTAAGACCAGAAAGCATCCTGAAAAGCTTCTGGAATTAATTAAGTTTGTAATACCTGTGATACAAATGTGATGCTTACCTGCATTTAATATTAGAAAGAAAGCTATAAATAATGAAAGCACTTTGTTTCCCCAAGTTTTCATTCTTTCTTCAATATTTCTATACTTTTAAAGTTTACACTGAATGATGTTATTGTTTTTATTTTCCATAAATTCAAGGTGATTTCTCCTTTTAAAATATACATATGTAAAAGTAAATATTCTATGTAAGACTTATCATGAGAAAATAAAGTATCCCACCAGGACATTTTTGTATTTTTACATGAGCTTTATGTAATGAAATAGATGGAAGAAAGTGAAGTGAAAGCACTCATTTGTGTCCTACTCTTTGCGACCCCATGGACTGTGTTCATGGAATTCTCCAGGCCAGAATACTCGAGTGGGTTGCCATTCCCTTCTCCAGGGGATCTCCCCAACCCAGGGATCAAACCAGGTTCTCCTGCATTGCAGGCAGACTCTTTACCAGCTGAGCGACCAGGGAATACCAATAGAAGTAAATATATTCCCCAAAGTATAATGTAGTGTTATGACTGCTATTCAGCAAATAATTCTGGAAAAATTAGTATTAGGATGTAGTCTACTATCCATTAGATAGTAGATTAGATCTGATAGACAGAATGCTTGAACTATGGACGGAAGTTCATAACATTGAACATGAGGCAGTGACCAAGAGCATTCCCAAGAAAAAGAAAAGCAAATGGGCAAAATGCTTGTCTAAGGAGGCCTTACAAACAGCTGAGGAAAGAAGAGAAGCTAAAGGCAAAGGAGACAAGGAAAGATATACCCATTTGAAAACAGAATTCCAAAGAATAGCAAGGAAAGACAAAAAAGCCTTCCTCAGTGATCAGTGCAAAGAAACAGAGGAAAACAGTGGAATGGGAAAGACTAGAGATCTCTTCAAGAAAATTAGAGATACCAAGGGACTATTTCATGCAAAGATGGCCCTAATAAAGGACAGAAGTGTTATGGACCTAAAAGAAGCAATTAAGAAGAGGTGGCAAGAATACATAGAAGAACTACACAAAAAAGATCTTCATGACCCAGTTAACCACTGTGGTGTGATCACTCACCTAGAGCTAGACATCCTGGAATGAAAAGTTAAGTGGGCCTTACAAAGCCTCAATATGAACAAAGCTAGTGGATGCGAGGGAATTCCAGTTGAGCTATTAAGCAAATACAAACAGATGATGCTGTCAAAGTACTGCACTAAATATGCCAGCAAATTTGGAAAACTCAGCAGTGGCCACAGGACTGGAAAAAGTCAGTTTTCATTCCAATCCCAAAGAAAGGCAATGCCAAAGAATGCTCATACTACCACACAATTGCACTCAGCTTACATGGTAGCAAAGTAGTGCTCAAAATTCTCCAAGCCAGGCTTCAGCAGTACATGAACCCAGAACTTTCAGATGTTCAAGCTGGATTTAGAAAAAGCAGAGGAACCAGAGGTCAAATTGTCAACATCCGTTGGATCATCAAAAAAGTAAGAGCGTTCCAGAAAAGCATCTATTTCAGCTTTATTGACTACACCGAAGCCTTTGACTGTGTGGATCACAACAAACTGTGGAAAATTCTGAAAGAGATGAGAATACCAGACCACCTTTCCTGCCTCCTGAAAAAACTCTAGGTCAAGAAGCAATAGTTAGAACTGAACATGGAACAATAGACTGGTTCCAAATCAGGAAAAGAGTACATCAAAGCTGTATATTGTCACCTTGTTTATTTAACTTCTATGCAGAGTATGTCATGAGAAATGCTGGGCTGGATGAAGCACATGCTGGAATCAAGATTGCCAGGAGAAATATCAATAACCTCAGATATGCCAATGACACTACCCTTATTGCAGAAAGTGAAGAACTAAAGAGCCTTTTGATGAAAGTGAAAGAGGAGAGTGAAAAAGTTGGTCTAAAACAGCATTTAGAAAACTAAAATCATGGCAACTGGTCCCATCATGTCATGTCACATAGATGGGGAAACAATGGAAACAGTGGCTGACTTCATTTTGGGGGTCTCCAAAATCACTGCAGGTGGTGATTGCAGCCATAAATTTAAAAGACGCTTGCTCCTTGGAAGGAAAGTTATAACCAACCTAGACAGTTATGGTTTTTCCAGTAGTCAGGTATGGATGTGAGAGTTGGAATATAAAGAAAGCTGAGTGCCAAATAATTGATGCTTTTGAACTGTGTTATTGGAGAAGATTCTTGAGAGCCCCTTGGACTGCAAGGAGATCTAACCAGTCTATCCTAAAGGAAATCAGTTCTAAATATTCATTGGAAGGACTGGTGCTGAAACTGAAGCTCCAATACTTTGGCTACCTGGTGCACACAACTGACTCATTGTAAAGACATTGATGCTGGGAAAGATTGAAGGCAGAAAGATAAGGGGATCACAGATGAGATGGTTGGATGGCATCACCGACGTGATGGACATGAGTTTGAGTAGGCTCTGGAAGTTGGTGATGGACAGGGAAGCTTGGCGTACTGCAGTCCATGGCGTTGCAAACAGTCGGACACGACCGAGCAACTGAATTGAACTGAACTGAACTATCTGCAGAACTTTATTAGTTTTCAGTAATTGTTCTGAAGGTGAAGTTAAAACTTTCATATTCAATTACCTATTACTGGTGTCATCACAAAAATGTATAATTTTTTTTAAATGAGTGATAAACTTTCCATATCATTAATAGATTTATTATATTAAAATATGGTCTCACTTAAATAACATCTTTAATCCTCAACTACATTAGAAAGTGATTATGTAGATTCTTGTACTTATTGAATAATGTGGTGCTCTATATTAACCCACGGTCATTGACCAAACAAATGCTCAGAGACTTTAGACACAATGAAACAGGAAGCAAGCTTACAAACATTAGAAATAACAGAGAAGCCAATTAGAGAGTATTTGCTGAATACCGAGGTTTACATCAAACTTTGCAATATGTTATTTCACTCAACTTAAAACATAATTTCAAAGAAGATGATTAAATATATGCGCACATGTAGTTAAACAAATATAGAGAGCTATAATGTAAAAATCACAGTTAGTAATTAGTAAAGGAGTCATGAATTTATTTATCCTACTAAATTTTTGAAGATGTAGGTATTCTATGTTAAAATTTTATTTTAGACATAAATATGTGTCAATGGCAATAGTGGTAAAAATTATAACACTTATTGAAAAAACTAAGTAAGTGATTTCAAAGAATATCTATTTTGCAAAATAATGACAGTATAAGCAAATCAAAGACATCATCACCCATTTCTTATACACTAGTAAATTCTAACTACTGCCTAAGTCAAAATGTTTATTTGCTAAAGATTTGCATTTAGCTAAGATTTGAGCCAGAAAAAGATAGAATATTATAAACAAAACATATGTATCAAGCAGCATAGTTTTCTGAGAAATCTGTCTGAGTTTGTAGCAGCTTGTTTTTCTCTTATGTTATTTGGGCAAGAGTTTAAATGAGCAGTGCCAAAAGGAAACACTAACAGACCATACATCAAAAGATACCACATAAATTATTTCTGTGTACTGGTCAGTTATAATAAAGAATTAAAAGCTTTTCAAAATCTTGGGTATGAAAAAACAAACAGCCCAATCAAAAAGTGAGCAGATCTAAATAGACATTTCTCCAAAGTGAATCTTCCAGGAAAAAGCATCTCTCTTGTTTTAGTTTTCAATGATAGTTATGAAGACTTTTGAGACAGAAGCAAATGTTTTATTTAGCTATGTTCCAGTCTTATAGATTATATAAAAGACTGACAATAACCTATCAATGCATACACAAAAAAGGTTTGTTACTGTAAATGGTACAATGCAACAGGAGCAAGAAAGTGTAATGCAATATTGAGATTCAGAACACCTTGGCTCAGCTTCCAGGGGCCATTCTCAGTCACATTCTCCAGAGAGGATGTACTTCCTCTCCAGAATACAAAGCAGGACACCTGGGAATCCAGATTTACTCAAGGAGGAAGCTGCTCTCTAGTTAAGAATCCAAAACCAGGATGTGTGAGCTGACTCAATAAACAGAAATTAAGTTGGCCTAATGGTAACTATTTAATAACTATGAATGTACATTTTCTCTAGCAATTCTCCAAAACTGGAACTGTCAGACCTGAGTGCAACTTCATTCATACTAGATTTTATGGTTTATTGCAGATTGACCAAGCATCATCACCATGAGTCCAGGTAATCTTGGAGACTAACACAACAAATCAGCCAGATCTATCCTGTACTTACACAAATATTAAGAAGAAAAATGCCTCTATTCTTGGAGAAAGATAAGGATATTTTCCTTTGTCAGAGCTTTCCAGTGAGTAACTTATCTAGACCTGTTTTCATGGCCTTGTTTCTTAGGCTGTATAAGATGGGATTAAGGAAGGGGCAATAAAATATAGAAAGAAGATATAAAATGAGATCAGTAAATGATGTAGACCCTAAAATAGATTTCAAGCATGTAATAAATTCAGTTGAGAGAAAAAGTGCACTAACTGCCGAGTGTGGGAGGCAAGTAGAAGAGGCTTTGACTGCCCTTCTGTAGATGGAATCTTTCTGACAGTAGAGAAGATGTAGATGTATGAGATTATGATGCACATAAAGCAACAGAAATCCAGGACTGCATTAACAAGTATAAGCACAATTTCTGCAGTTATATTCTTTGAGCAAGTAATAACTAACAAATGGGGAACATCACAGAAGATTTGTTGGATCTTGTTGAGCCCACAGTAAGATAAAGAAAATGTTTCTGCTGTGTGCATAACAGATAGCAAGCCACCACTGAACCAGGATAGAACCATCATCTGGACACATGTGCCTCTGTTCATAATAACTTCATAGTGCAGGGGATGGCAAATGGCAACATAGCAGTCAATGGACATGCCTGTGAGGAGAAATCGTTCTGCCACTGCTGAAAAAGGCACCAGAAACACCTGGGTGACACAATTAAGAAAGGTGAAGGAATTCCTGTGGGTCAAAAAGTTGACAACAGTTTTGAGCACAGCAACTGAAGTGAGGTAAATGTCAATAACGGACAAATTTCTTAAGAAGTAATGTGTGGAGGCATGGTTCTAAGGATGCTATTGAACTATGATGTTGGAGAATACTCTTTAGAGTCCCTTGGACAGCAAAGATATCCAACCAGTCCATCCTAAAGGAAATCAGTCCTGAATATTCATTGAAAGGATTGATGCTGAAACTCCAATACTTTTGCCACCTGAGGTGAAGAACTGACTCATTTAAAAAGACCCTGATTCTGGGAAAGATTGAAGGCAGGAGGAGAAGGGGATGACAGAGGACGAGATGGTTGGATGCCATCACCAACTCAATGGACATGAGTTTGAATATGCTCCGGGAGTTGGTGATGGACAGGGAAGCCTGGTGTGCTGCAGTCCATGGGGGTCTCTCTCAAAGAGTCGGACACGACCAAGTGACTGAACTGAACTGAAGGATGTTATAAAAAAAAATGAGGCCATTCCCCATTAGGGCTGCCAGGTAAATTACTATGAAAAACCCAGCTTGTTAAGAACTGAAAAATCCATGGACCAGGAAAACAAAAGATAATAAATTCTGATACTGTGGAGATATTGTTCATTCTTGATGAAATATTCTGCATTAGGAAAAAGTTTGGTTAAAGTGGTCATAAATCCTAAATATAGTCAATATTACCTCAGCATACCTGAAAAATAACAACTCTAAATAAGTGTTCCTATTTAATGATCATCTTTTTAATGACCATGTTGAGTGTGTGTGTGAAAGAGACAGAAGTAAAAAATAATTTCAATGGTATATCTTCTCCATCAATATAAGCCTATATATTAATCATATACTTTACATGTACTTTATGAGATTTTTTTCAGTTTCTCTTCATGTGTCTACAAACTGTTATAATGCTATGCAACTATATAACAAATTGTTTCAGCTTCTCAGCACAATAGGATCCTAATTTACATATGAACAAAAGTAAGAGAAAGATATGGAGTATACAATGATGCCATGTCACAACATATCTATTTGCCTTGTGTTTTTTTTTTCTTTCAATCAATTGACTGTTAGAAATAATTATTTGCTCCAACTTTTGTCTTAAAAATAAACTCCATAACATAATAGAAATTCTTCTCTCTACTTAAATTTGCTTCCTTTCTACACAACTCCGGGCTTTCCAGGTGGCACCAGTGGTAAAGAATCTGTCTGTCTGCCAATACAGGAGATGCAAGAGATGCAGCTTTGATCCCTGGTTTGGGAAGATCCCCTGGAGTAGGAAATTGCACACCCCACTCCAGTATTCTTGCCTAGAAAATCCCATTGGCAGAGAAACCTGGTGTGCTACACAGTCCATGAAGCCCCAAAGATTTGGACGCAACTGAGCACACACACAACTCTAATCTTTTTTAATATCTTCTAAGATTTTAGATTATTGAATAATGGATTAAATGTCATATCCCAGAATTTCTTCTTTGGGCCTTTTGGGTTTCTCTACATTCTCCCTTAACAGTCTCATATCATTTTGGTTACCGAGTTTTCACCTTTTTAAAGTCAATTCATTTATTTTTAAAATTCATCTACCTAGATGGATGGTAGAAAGTTAGAAACAGATATAAACTCACACATATATTTACTAGGTCATACTTCAATATACTACTACAAACATGGAAATATAAGAAAAGCTAAATTTATGTCTACAAAACTATATTTCCTATCTCTATATTTTAATTGCCAATGTCATTTTTCTCACCCCTGATTTGTATGCTTCCTAGATGTCATGAACTGTTTCCAAATGTTTTGCCTAAGTATAACTCCATTTTAAAATGTAAATTCTGTCTTCTTCTCTACTTGATTTAAAATCTGCCAATCCCTTGGTAGGGAAGATATAGATAAATGAAAGCATAGCTATAGACATAGGCATAGATATAAACATACATGGGTACATATATTTAAAAGCATATAAGTTTATCTCTCTGTCATCTATTTATTAATAGTCTTACCTCAACATATTTCTGGCTTAATTTTTGATGCCATAATTGAGACTATTATCTCTGGCCTGTCTTTCTCACTCAATGATCAACAATTATTTTTTACCCATTTAAGAATTCAATTAATAAAACTGAGTAAAATGGATAAAGAAAAGAGTTAAAAAGTTGGGTGAATAAATTTAGTGTAAAATGCTGAAATTAATTGACATCTCTGATATGCGTGTATCTTTTCTTCAGTGCATGATTTTTATTAAAATACACCTTCATGTGTTTTCTGATTATGTTGATATATATATATTTTTATTTCCCAGATTGGCTACTGTTATTATATTTTCCCTTAATGTCATCTAATATCTCTTCTACTCTCTGTCAACCTGACTGTCTCTATAGATAGATAGATAGATCTCCTATTTTTATATGTTGAAAAATGTAGATAAATAAAAATTAAATGAATACAAAATATTTGTGATGGGATATTTGGCATGTAATGCATTTCCTCTTATACTTTATTAGAAAAAATTACCTAAAACTAATCATTCCAAAATTATAATTATTTAAGAGTTATGAAATTTAACAAAGTAGAGAAGATATAGTTGAACTATAGTTGAGCTTACATTTTAGAGGCTCAAATGCATAGAATTCCAAACTACTTTTAAAAATCTAAGCTCCATATATGTATTGTATAATTCAAAGCTATGCTTTACATAAGTCAAAACTAAACAAAGCTAATTGATAATTACTATAGTAATTATTTGCTTCCTCCAGTAATATCCAGTACATTTTAGTGGTAATGCATTGCCAAGTTATATATAACTTTTTGATCTCTCACTTCAGCATTTTACTTACTTTGCTAATTTTTTTATTGTGGTTAATTTACCTAGTGTTTTCAACTTATTTTTCATTCATTACAATGAATCAGAATGCTGTTGTGCATTACAAAGAAGTTATGTAAATAAAGAGTTACAAAGACAAATATGTCTTTTGTATATAAGCTCATTTTAGAATATAGATAGATACAGAAGACTTCTCTGTGGCCTATACTTAGCAATTCATGCTTTAGAGATATTAAATTAAGCATTATTACAGAAGAAACTTCCTAACTACAGAATTTAAATAAGATTTTTTTACAGGCTTCTCATATTTTGACTGAAATTATAATCAACAGTCAGAGTGAAAGAAAATAAAACTCACTAAAGTATCTGTTCTATAGAAGGTGAAAGAATACAGCAGGCTTCATGTCATAGTCACTGTTTAAATTATTACTGATGATTCATCCAGATGGACAACATTAACTTTGACTTTCAGATATGTAAATGCTCTTTTCCTTTCCAAGAGGCACTATACTTTCTGTGAGCAAACATATTTGTCAGTGAGTATAGAAAGATTAAGAATGGTGATGATTTTATATCTGCTGCCCATGTCCCAGTGGCTTAAAATTGGAAATGTTCCAAAGAGAGAGGCTGCCACTTTTGTTGAAATTGGCTTATCTGTCCCTTTCAATTACAAGACAAATCTTGGCACTGTCTTATATGAAGAAATTAAGTACCACAACTGACTTTTCCTTACCAATAAGTAACTTCAAAGGCTTCCGTGGTGGCTCAGATGGTAAAGAGTCTGCCTGCAATGTAGGAGACCTGGGTCCCATCCCTGGGTCTGGAAGATCCTCTGGAGAAGAGAATGGCCACTCAGTTCAGCACTCTTGCCTGGAGAATTCCAATGACAGAAGAGCTTGGGGGGCTAAAATTCAAATACTGGCATGCAGTCAAGAGTCCCCATAATCACTAAGTAGGTATTTAAGGATCATATTTATCCTATCACCCATTGAGCTGTTACAGAAAAGAATCTATGTAATTAGCATGTTCCCAGGTATTGGTTATGTCACTCATAGAGTGTGTGTATGCGCTATGTCACTTCAGTCGTGTCCAACTCTTTGAGATCCTATGGACCTTAATCCATCAGGCTCCTCTGTCCATGATATTCTCCAGGCAAGAATACTGGAGTGGGTAGCCATTCCCTTTTCCAGGGGAGCTTCCTGGACCAGGGAACAAACCCGCGTCTTTTACCTCTGCTTCATGGGCAGGTAGGTTCTTTACCACTAGCGCGACTTGGCAAGCCCTGCAGCACAAATATATTTTTATTAGTTTCTTGAAATAGAAAAGCCATATTTGCATTTATAATGGTGAGATGTCAGTCATATTCTCTTCTAAAGAGCTATACTAACAAATACTTGATTCTGTTGAGTGAAACCAATCAATCAATATCATAAAATCAAAGCCTCCAATTTATGCAGGTAATGAAGCACACAGAAAGTGACTTAACAAACTAAACATTAGTTTACTTATACTTTGGTAAAAAGAGCATAATAAGTTAGCTGTAATTTAAATAGTGTTCATTTGTGATAGATTTTCATGTATACAAATTCCTTAAGACAAAAGTGTAATACAAACATTCATATTGTGATACCTAAGTAAATTTCAGATCCAAATGCTGAAAAAAGTGTTACATTTTTTATGAAACCCTGGTAGCTCAGATGGTAAAGCGTTTGCCTGCAATGCAGAGACCCAGGTTCGATTCCTGGGTTGGAAAGATCCTCTGGAGAAGGAAATGGCAACCCACTCCAGTACTCTTGCCTGGAAAATTCCATGGATGGAGGAGCCTGGTAGGCTACAGTACTGCTGCTGCTGCTGCCAAGTCACTTCAGTCGTGTCCGACTCTGTGTGATCCCATAGACGTCAGCCCACCAGGCTCCCCCATCTCTGGGATTCTCCAGGCAAGAACATGGGGTTGTAAAGAGTCGGCCACGACTTAGTGACTTCACTTCACTTCAGCAAATAAGTTAAATATTTTAGCAGTGTCATCACTACTAGGCTGCCATACAAGAAATGCAAAACAGTTTTTCAAGTTGAAATAAAAGGACACTATTTAGTAATATGAGAACATATGACTGTATAAATTTACAGGTAAATGTAAACATATAAACATATTCTGCATAATACTGTAATGGTTATGTGAATCATTATTAGCTGTAGTATAAATACTAGAAGACAAAAGTATTAAATAAAGTTATAACTGTAGTAATTAATTAATAAGTACACAATATAGAAATATGACTGGTAACATTAAAAAATGAAATATTTTAGCAGGCAGTAAATATGCTGAGCTTAAAGTTAAGCTGTTGTCAATTCAGAATAGACTGTTATGACTTCTGATTCAAGACGCCAGAGTAGAAGGACATGTGCTCATCTCCTGTGGGAACACTAAAATTGCAACTAGCTGTTGAATAACCATCTACAGAAGGATGCTGGAACACACTAATAAAAGATACCCCACATTCAAAGAGAAAGAAGAAGCTGCAGCAAGATGGTAGGAGAGCCGCAGTCACAATAAAATCAAATCCCATACCTGCTGGGTGCGTAACCCACAAACTGGAGAACAATAATACCAAAGAAGTTCTCCCACTGTTGGGAAGGATCTGAATGCCATGACAGGCTTCCCAGCCTAGGGTTCTGATAAAACAGAATATAGTAAAAAGAATGAAAAGAAATGAAGACAGCCTAAGAGACATATGAGACAACAACAGGTGCACTAACATTCACAGTATAGGGGTCCCAGAAGGAGAAGAGAGAGAAAGGACCTGAGAAAATATTTGAATAGATAATAACTGAAAACTTCCTTAACATGGGAAAGGAAATAATCAACCAAGTCCAAGAAGAACAGAGAGTCCTAAGCAGGATAAATCCAAGGAGGAACACACCAAAACACACAGTAATCAAACTAAAAAAGATTCAAGACAAATATAAAATATTAAATGTAACAAGGGAAAAATGACAAATAACATACAGGGGAACTCCCATCAGGCTGCAACAGGAGCAAAAGAGGCAGGAAACAACTTTTGAAAGAAGGACATAGCCCAAGGACACAACAAAAACCAACTAAAGTCAAATGAGACCAAGATGGCAGACAAGACTAGACCTCAATCCTCAATCAACAAGTGAAATGACACACTCAGAGGTGCCATGACAGTTCCGCAGCATTGTTAAAAGACCAAGGAGAGGGAGGTGGCCCAAATCCTTAAAATCTCCACCCCTTCTCAAAAATAGCTGGAATAATCTTCCCACTCATTCAGTTCAGTTCACTTCAGTCCACCAGTTGTGTCCAACTCTCTGCAAACCCATGGACTGCAGCTTGCCAGACTTCCCTGTCCATCACCAACTCCCAGCGGTTACTCAAACTTATGTCCATTGAGTCAGTGATGCTATCAAAACATCTCATCTGTCATCCCTTTCTCCTCCCACCTTCAGTCTTTCCAAGCATCAGGGTCTTTTCCAATGAGTCAGCTCTTCCCATCAGGTGGCCAAAGTAATGGAGTTTCAGCTTCAGCATTAGGCCTTCCAATGAATATTCAGGACTGATTTCCTTCAGGATGGACTGGTTGGATCTCCTTGTTGTCCAAGGGATTCTCAAGAGTCTTCTCCAACACCACAGTTAACAAGCATCAATTCTTTGGTGCTCAGCTTTCTTTATAGTCCAACTCTCACATCCATACATGACTGCTGGAAAACCATAGCTTTGACTAGACAGACCTTTGTTGGCAAAGTAATGTCTCTGCTTTTTCGTATGCTGCCTAAGCTGGTCATAACTTGGTCATTCCAAGGAGCAAGCGTCTTTTAATTTCATGGCTGCAGTCACCACCTGCAGTGTTTTGCAACCCCCCAAAATAAAGCCAGGCACTGTTTCCATTGTTTCCCCAACTATTTGCCATAAAGAGATGACACCAGATGCCATAATCTTAGTTTTCTGAATGTTGAGCTTTAAGCCAACCTTTTCCACTCTCTTCTTTCACTTTCATCAAGAGGCTCTTTAGTTCTTCTTCACTTTCTGTCATAAGGCTGATGTCATCTGAATATCTGGGGTTATTGATATTTCTTTCAGCAATCTTGATTCCAGCCTGTGCTTCATCTAGCCTAGCATTTCTCATGATGTACTCTGCATAGAAGCTAAATAAGTAGGGTCACAATATACAGCCTTGACATACCCCTTTCCTGATTTGGAACCAGTCCATTGTTCCATGTTCAGTTCTAACTGTTGCTTCTTGACCTGCATACAGATTTCACAGGAGGCAGGTCAGATGGTCTGGTATTCCCGACTCTCGAAGAATTTTCCACAGTTTGTGGTGACCCACACTGTCAAAGGATTTGGTGTAGTCAATAAAGCGGAAGTAGATGCTTTTCTGGAACTCTGGTTTTTTCTATGATTCATTGGACGTTGGCAATTTAATCTCTGGTTCCTCTGCCTTTTCTAAGTCCAGCTTGAACATCTGGAAGTTCTCAGTTCAAGTACTGTTGAAGTCTGGCTTGGAGAATTTTGACCATTACTTTGCTAGAGTGTGAAATGAGTGCATTTTTGCAGTAGTGTGAACATTTCTTTAAGATTGCCTTTCTTTGGGGTTGGAATGAAAACTGACCTTTTCCAGTCCTGTGACCACTGCTGTTTTCCAAATTTGCTGTAGTTTGTGCGGCAGTTTGACAGCATCATCTTTTAGGATTTGAAATAGCTCAACTGGAATTCCATCACCTCCACTAGCTTTTTTCCTAGGGATGCTTCCTAAGGCCCATTTGATTTCACATTTAGGATGTCTGGCTCTAGGTGAGTGATCACACCACAGTGGTTAACTGGTTCATTAAGATCTTTTTTGTATAGTTCTTCTGTGTATTCTTGCCACCTCTTCTTAATATCTTCTGCTTCTTTTAGGTTCATACCATTTCTGTCTTTTATTGGGGCCATCTTTGCATGAAATGTTCCCTTGGTATCTCTAATTTTTTTGAAGAGATCTCTAGTCTTTCCCATTCTATTGTTTTCCTCTATTTCTTTGCATTGATGACTGAGGAAGGCTTTCTTATCTCTCCTTGCTATTCTTTGGAATTCTGCATTCAAATGGGTATATCTCTCCTTTTCTCCTTTGCCTTTAGCTTTTCCTCTTTTCACAGCTATTTGTAAGACCTCCTCAGACAAGCATTTTCCCTTTTTTTCATTTATCTTTTTGAGGATGGTCTTGATCACTGCCTCCTGTACAATGTCATGAACTTCCAGCCATATTTCTTCAGGCATTATGTCTATCAGATCTAATCCTTTGAATCTATTTGTCACTTCTACTGTATAATCGTTAGGGATTTGATTTAGGTCATACTTGAGTGGTCTAGTGGTTTTTCCCTAATTTCTTCAGTTTAATTTTGAATTTGGCAATAAGGAGTCATGATCTGAGCCACCATATGCTTCCGTTCTTGTTTTTGCTGACTGTATAGAGCTTCTCTGTCTTTGGCTGCAAAGAATATAATCAATCTGATTTCTGTATTGACCATCTGGTGATGTCCATGTGTAGAGTCCTCTCTTGTGTTGTTGGAAGAATATGTTTGATATAACCAGTGCTTCTCTTGACAAAACTCTATTAGCTTTCACCCTGCTTCATTCTGTACTCCAAGGCTAAATTTGCCTGTTACTCCAGGTGTTCTTGACTTCCTACTTTTGCATTCCAGTCCCCTATAATGAAAAGTACATCTTTTTTGAATGCTAGTTCTAGAAGATCTTGTAGGTCTTCAAAGAACCATTCAAGTTCAACTTCTTCAGCATTACTGGTTGGGTCATAGACTTGGATTATTGTGATATTGAATGATTTGCCTTGGAAATGAACAGATCATTCTGTTGTTTTTGAGACTGCATCCAAGTACTGCATTTTGGACTCTTGTTGACTATGATGGCTACTCTATTTCTTCTGAGGTATTCTTGCCCACAATATTAGATATAATGGTCATCTGAGTTCAATTCACCCATTCCAGTCCATTTTGGTTCACTGATTCCTAAAATGTTGATGTTCACTCTTGCCATCTTCTATTTGACTACTTCCAATCCTTTGTGACACCATGGACTACACAGACTAAGGACTTCTCCAGGCTACAATACTGATTGGATTTCCTTTCAGTCCAAGGGACTCTCAAAAGTTTTCTCCAACACTACAGTCAAAAGCATCAATTCTTCAGCACTTTGCTTTCTTTATAGTCTAACTCTCACATCCATACCTGACTACTGGAAAAATCGTAGTTTTGACTAGATGGACTTTGTTGGCAAAGTAATGTCTCTTCTTTTTAGTATGCTGTCTAGGTTTTCATAGCTTTTCCTCCAAGTAGCAAGCATCTTTTAATTTCATGGCTGCAGTAACCATCTGCAGTGATTTTGGTGCCCCCAAAATAAAGTCTCTCGTTGTTTCCATTGTCTCCCCAATTTGCCATGAAGTGATGTAACAGGATGCCACGATCTAAAGGCTGAGTTTTTGAAATGCTGTTTTAAGCCAACTTTTTCACTCTCCTCTTTCACTTTCATCAAGAGGCTCTTTAGTTCTTCTAAAGGTCCTATGTATGCTCTGCTGCAGGGCACTGTGACCCAAGCCTCTGCCAGAGACTCCTGGACACTCACAGGCAAGTCTGGGTCAGTCTCTTGTGGGATCACTTCTCCTTTCCTCCGGGTCCTGGTGTGCACAAGGTTTTGTTTGTGCCCTCCAAGAGTCTGTTTACCAAGTCCTGTGTAAGTTATGGTGGCTTTATGGTGGGTTTAATGGTGACCTCCTTGAAGAGGGCTTATGCCATATCCAGGTCTGCTGCACCCAGAGTCCCTGTCCCTGTGTTAGGCCACTTTTGACCCTTACCTCTGCAGGAGACACTCAGACGCAGCTCTGGCTCAGTCTTTGTGGGGTCTCTGGGTCCTGGTGTGCACAAGGTTTGTTTGAGCCCTTGAGCATCTCTGGAGGGAATGGGGTTTCATTCTAAACATGATTTCACCCCTTCTACTGTCTTTCTGGGACTTCTCATTTACCCTTGGACATGGGGTATCTTTTTTTGGTGGGATCAAACATTTCTCCTGTCAACCATTGTACAGCAGCAAGTTGTAATTTTGGAGTTCTCGCAGAAGAAGATGAACACACGTCCTTCTACTCTGCCATCTTAAGGATACCTCATTAAATTCTTCTCATTCTTGAACCTTTCTGCTTTAGTGTTCTGCTACCAGCCAAAGGAAATTCTTCTCTCAAAGGGCTCCTCACCCTTTGGACGGCCAACAGGATCTCAAATCACCACAAGATCTTTTCAAGGTCAAGTTGTCCATCATTTCAAATTTTGCTGCAGGTTCTTTTCCTTAAACTGCTCTGGATGTCAGAAGTCCTAAACATCAAGGTGTCAGCCAGGCTGTCTTCCTTCTGCAGGTTACAGGGAGAATTCATTTCTTCGCTTTCTCCATCTTCTGGAGTTGCTTACACTTTGTGACTTGTGGCCCCTCCCCCAGAGAGGTGGTTATGTACAAATGAATTGACTAGTCAATGTAGGCTTTGAGTTGGGAAGTGGGTATGATCAAGACTCAGCACACATGCATGCGTGATCAACAAAACTAGAAATTCTTTAGAAGCTTAAAAAAACAAGAAAATGGATTATCCCTTGGAGTTTTCAGAAAATAATATATCCATGTTAACACATTGATTTTAGTCCAGTGAAATACATATAAGATTATTGACTACCAGAAATTTAAGTTTAAAAATGTGCTATTTTCAGTCACTTCTTTTGGTAGAAAAATAAAAATATATATGGAAAAACAAAATGTAAACAAAATTTGTATTTTAATGTTGAAAATTTAAAAAACATTAATGAAATGTTAAAGTGAGTGAAAACACCAGGGTTTCTGAAACTAGATGCAGCATCACTACAAATGCCACAAATATTGAAAAGGTAGCATGATACAGCATAAACTTTATGTCATTTTAATGATAACATTGATGAAATTAACATGTGCCATGTGCTAAGTCGCTTAGTTGTGTCTGATTCTTTGCAAGAGTCCTGGAGTGGGTTGCCATGCTCTCTTCCAGGGAATCTTCCTGACCCAGGACTCAAACCCACGTCTCTTATGTCTCATGCATTGACAGACAGGTTTTTTACCACTAGCACCAACTGGAAAATTGACATTTTTTTGCCAAAAAGGTCATAATAATGATACAATAGAAAACATTACTTTGACCTGCAAAAAATCTTCAGAAGAATTTATGGATCCACATGGCTTCATAAGTGAAATTTTGTGAATATTATTAAGGTTTATTTCCCTTACACAAATTATTTCAGGAAATAGAGGTAAAATAATTCTACCCACCCATTTTATGAGCTCAAAAAGACTTATAATAGTGTTGAAATTATTATAAAATTATGAAATTATATTATAGTATTACTATAATAATAAAGTATAACTTTAACTGAGAAGGCAGGAAGAGAAGGAGATGACAGAGGATGAGATGGTTGAATGGCATCACCAACTCAATGGATATGAGTTTGAGCAAGCTCCAGGAGTTGGTAATGGATAGGGAAGCCTGGCTTGCTGCAGTCCATGAGGTCGCAAAGAGTCAGACAGGACTGAACAACTGAACTAAACTGATAACTGAGAAGAACATTACAAAATCAACAGCCAAAGAACATATTCTTCATAAATATAGATAAAAGAGTTCAAAATATAAGCAAACATGATCATGCTCTCCATTGAAAGGCTAATATATCATAAATTATTGATACATATTCAATAAAAGTTTATTTAAGTCTTCAAAAAGTCAATCAATTTATTATTTACATGAATAAATGAGAGAAATCATGATCAACTAAATAAATGTACGAAAATAATAAAAGTCAAAGTTATTCACAATAAAACCATAATAGGTACAAATAGAACCTCTCTTAACATTGCAGCTGTTAAGTGTATAGTACACCTTTTGGGGAAAAATAATTTGTTAGCAGGGAAGTCTTTATTTATAGAATACATTTGGCAGGATGTACCTGGCTGTCTAGGATTCCTTATAGCATATAGCACTTTATGTATTTATTGACTAGGACTTCCTGGTAAATGTCATACAAATTAAAAATGATATGTTTATACAGGGCATGTTTCTTTAACCAAACCTTTGTATTCAATACACGTGGTGTGATTACACATATTATACAGAAGTATCATATATTAAATTGAGTTGGAAGGATGCCCTGATATGTACAGTACTTCTCTGAAAAACTTCATTGAAAAGCTTAGAGTTCACCAGGAGACTCAGAGGTCGAAAACACTCAGATATTTTTGTGTTTGAAATTTTACATAAACTTGGTACTAAATGAGATCTCTGGGCTTTCTAAGTGTAATTTGACAATTCAGTAATTTGTCTTATCTCAGTTGAAGCTCAAAATTATACCATGGAAGACTAGAAAGGTAAACTTATGAAATAAGAGAAGAAAGAAAAATTAAGGTTGATTTAAACTTGATATATATAGAGATGTTAGCAAAATGGAAGGCCAAAAATATATTTCCCCCACAAAGATAGAAAGTTAAAAACAATATAGGGGCTAGAGAAACTTTGAGAACTCTGGAGACCAGCTGAGAAGCTACAGCACACAGGATAATGTAAAATCATGGAAGGATTCAAGCAAAAGTGGTAGGAAAATTCAAAGCATTTGCATGCTTATTTATGATATTCCTCTACCCAAGGAAAGCAGTGAAACTGGGAGGAACCTTGTATATCAAGATTCCTTCTTCTGGACTGAAATAAACAGGGGACTCTACATTCTATGTTTTCCTTGTCTGGAGGCAGCCCAAGAAACTGATTTATGTGCAGCCTCCCTCAGTGTGTTCATGGGCCCTGTGGCAGAGTTTGGAAGCCACTGTAAACAGAGGCAAATACCACAGCAATTTATAGCTACCTGTGGTTCTAGAAACAAATGCTAAGTAGAATGAGAGATCAGAAAAGGTTTCTGAGGTTCCAGAAACTTTAGGTGTGATGAGGGTGAAGGTCTTCAGTTGCTTAAAGCCAGTATATAGGGATTTCATTCAACTGGTATCCCAGTTGAATGAATATACCTACCAATGCAGGGAACCTGGGGTCCACCCTGGTCCAGGAAGATTTCCCATGCCATGAGGCAACTGAGCCCACACACCACAACTACTGAAGCCCATGTGCCCATTCATTTTTAATAATTTTAATATTAGACACAATTTATATTTTGATATAATTTTTATTTATTAATTTTGTGAAATTTGACAAATTTTTGATATCATTTATTAATTTTGTGAAAGGGCATAAGTTAATGTAACAATACAGTCTATGTCATATAGTTTTTATAAAGTTCAAAAAGATATAAGTACAATTTTTGGAAGAGTTTACAGGACATAGCATTCAATAAATGTAGTTGGAGATTATGCTGCTGTTGCTACAGATAATGATAAATATCAAGATCCTTCTCATGACCTGATGCATGTACATGACATTATATAGTAGTTGAAAGATTCAGTCTTGAGCAAAGCATCTCTAATGGTTTTGCTGGGTTTAATGTGTTTCTTATAGAAATTGTGTTTATAAGTTCTCACTTTTCTAATTTGGGGCACTTTTACTTTTCTTTTAATTGGATTTTTAAAAATATTCTCTGGAGGCTATTGTGCTACTAGAAACCCTGGCCTTAGGGAAGCAGAAATAATGAACTCAGGCTTCCCTTCCTTTTCCAAGTTCTAATAATCTACAGATATATACCAGCACTTCATAGTTGTGAATCATTCATTCCCCAACAAAGTCTTTAAAAATTCACATATCAATACTGTTGCAATCACCAGACTTTGTTTCTTAACTTTCTGAGGCTGTCAGAAGAAGGAAGCGAACTTTTAAGTATGATTCCAATCATAGGCAAAACCCAAATCATGAAGTTACAGAGAAGGAATACCTGGAAACCATGTACTTGAACATTCATAACAATTTTGAGGTATGCTTCAGCAGGTAAGGACAGAATTTACAATATTCTTTTTTAATTGATACTGTTTGCTCACATTGCTTTTGGATTATTTGTTTGTTTTCCCCCAAACTATCATTTCCTCCTGTTCTGTCTCTTCTTTTTGTTTACACAAGCTTAAAGCAAAATTTTGGAATTGATTGAATAAATCTTTATTGTTTCCAATTGAGTTTAAGCAAACTCCAGGAGATGGTGAAGGACAGGAAAACCTGGCGTGCTGCTGTCCATGGGGTTGCAAAGAGTCAACCATGACTTAGTGACTGAACAGCAACAACACCTGAATCTTTAGCTTCTGCCCTGCATCACTATAGCCTTTGAGATTCCCAACAATTGTTCATATTCAAACCAACCATTTATGAGATGACAAGAAAGCCTCTTTCAAGTAATATACTCCACAATTACTTTTTCCTTATTCATCTAATCCATCAATATTTCTTTTTCTTTGCAAGATTATAGGAAAGTAAACTGGTTGCAGTGTTTCATACCAAGCCACTGTATTGACAAATTAAGTTCATACTTATTTAAATACTGAATTTGTGTTACTGTGTTAAGAGTGGTCATTGTTAAGAATCATAGTGCTTTAACTTTAATTTTGGTCTAACTTATTCCTCTTACTCATAAAAAGTGTAACATGCATGAATCATATATTTATCTGTTTCCTCATTATGCAGTAAATAGATAATAATAAAAGTGAGTAAAAGAATAAGCTAATGAACTTTTAGGATCAGATAGCCATCCAGCAAAATCACCTTCTCTCCAATGAGTGTCTTGTTTTCTCTGTGCTTTTGGCCCTTGTTTTCTAGTATGAAGAATACAAAATTATGCTTTCACTGCTTCTCTTAGGAATATTCAAAATTCAAAAGTTTCATTTTTCTACTCCCTCTTGGCTGAGTATTTGCTCTGTCTCTCTGAATTCTAAGAAAAATATAATCAGTATTGACAAGTCATTTATTTAAACCTTTCCCTTACTCTTGAAATACCTGTGAATATCTCATTTGCTATAAGATGTGATTCTACATGGAAATTACATAAAGTTGACTTTATAGTGGACGATCTGACAATACAGTGGCTGGAACTTGTAAGTCAAAAGTAATGAACGTATTATGTAATCATGTTTAGTTGTTTATTTCAAAGCACTTTTTCTTCTCAATGATAAGCTAGCTTTGCAACTTTTCCAGCACTCTAAAATGCTTTACATCTGAATGGATTAAGGACACTGTGATGTGTTTATCTCAAAGGACACTCTATACATCTGTTCACAAGACTTGTGAAGAACTAAATTCACTGTTAGGTTCTCTACACTGAGGGGAAACTCACAGGTCTTTCAATAGGATATTTATCACAATCTTATTGTGGAACTAATTCAGCTATTATGAGTGAATTTCACACTTGAACTCTTACATCTGACACAGTTTATCTCGGGAGCTGTTTATACACTGGAAGAATAATTATTTGTTTTTATTGTTTTTCTTCCACAAAAAGAAAATACAGTTAAAATCTATATGTGGATTATTTCCAAGATTTAGATACAAAGACCAATCATAAACTTCTTTTTTTATTATGCCAGGTGGAAATGAGAAATTATGGATCAAAGAAACAAGACCATTGTCACTGAGTTCATTCTTCTAGGATTTCAGAGCAGGAAAGAAGTAGAAATTCTTCTTTTTTCTGCATTCCTGCTTATGTACGTGACGTCTCTGATTGGCAACACCATTATTATCCTTTTGGTGTGTGGTGACTACCGTCTGCACTCACCCATGTACTTCTTTGTAGCCAATCTTTCTTTCCTTGAGGTTGCAATTACCTCCACGGTGGTGCCTAAGATGTTAGCAAACACATTTTCCCTCACCAAAGCAATATCCTTTGTGGGATGTCTTACACAGTCTTTCTTCTACTTTCTGTTGGGATCCACAGAATTCTTCATCTTGGCTGTTATGTCCTTTGATCGATATGTTGCCATCTGCCACCCACTGAGGTATGCCATCATCATGAACAAACAAACATGCATATCATTGCTTCTGGGATCTTACGTAGGTGCATTTTTGTCAATTTTGGCCTCATCAATATTAACTGCCCCTCTGCCCTTTTGTGGGCCAAATGTAATTAATCACTTCTTCTGTGACAGTGCTCCTGTGCTAAAGTTGGTCTGTGCAGATATCTCTCTGGCTGAGCTGGCTGACTTTGTCTCCTCTGCTGTGTTGCTGTTGGGTTCCTTGCTCCTGACAGGAGTGTCTTACACATATATTATTATTACTATCTTTAGAATTCCCTCTGTCCAGGGACGGCAGAAAGCTTTCTCCACCTGTGTTTCACATATCACCGTAGTAACACTTTACTATGGAAGCTCCATCTTCATCTATGTCCGCCCACAAAAGGGTAATGTGATGGATGTTAACAAATTTGCCACAGTGCTAAATACCATTGTGACACCAATGTTGAATCCTTTCATCTACAGTCTTCGAAATGAGAAAGTGAAAGATTCCCTGAGAGATGGTGTCTATAAATATGTGATTATGCTAACAAATCTTTAAAATCTCAAAAATGATATATTTACAACAAAGATACCTTCATGTCTGGCTTTAAAATTATTTTATCATGTAATTACTTCCAAATGAATATGCTCACATAAGGAAGGGCTTCCTTTGTGGCTCAACTGGTAAAGAATCCGCCTGCAATGTGGGAGACCTGGGTTCGATCCCTGGGTTGGGAAGATCCCCTGGAGAAGGGAAAGGTACCCATGCCAGTATTCTGGCCTGGAGAATTCCATGAACTGTATAGTTCATGGGGTTGCAAAGAACTGGACGTGACTGAGTGACTTTTTTGCGGAGGCTTCCCTTGTAGCTCACTTGGTAAAAAATCTGCCTGCAATGAAGGAGACCTGGGTTCAATTCCTCAGTTGGGAAGATCCCCTGGAGAAGGAAATGGCAACCCACTCCAGTGTTCTTGCCTGGAGAATTCCATAGATAGAGGAGCCTGGCTGGCTACAGTCCATGGGGTTGTAAGAATTGTACACAACTTATCGACTAAATCTCCCATAAGGAAGGAATTAGGAGAGCAGATGTTACTTTTCTATCTCTCACCAGGCTCAGCTAATAGTGATTTATATAGATCTAAAAAATTATACATACATTCATAACAGACACACACATAATGACAGAGATGAGTGATAAATATGTGATTATTCTATTTTCCTGTGCCTCTAGTGTTTTAAAAATCAAATTCATGTACAAGCAAATGATTTAAACTCAAACAATGCCAGGACTGGATGTCTCTGGTTTAGGCAGTTCCTCAACTTTACTGCAAAACCTTAAAAAGAAAAAAACGTATACTTTTAAAAGTATCAATATTTTTTACAATTAATGCATATGTATTGTCTTAATAAAATAGTATAAACATTATTTGAATTTAATTTGAAATATTATATATAGATTATTTGTTATTTAAATTTTTATTTAATTGTACACTGATCTACTCATGGTTCCATATCTGTTACAGTGTATAACCATTATGCTCCTATTTCTGTGCCATAGTGTGATTATAAATCTACCTGTGACAAAAGAATTCACCAAAACTTAGAAGATAATCATTCACAGAAAAAATAGAAGAGTGACAGAAACCTATCAGATTTTTCTACCCAAAATCTTTTTTTCAGAATGGTAGGAAATTACGATAGCCCCTGAACTTTCATGTAAAATCATTTATAAGAAGAGATTTTTAAAATGCTAATGCTAATAATAATCTGCAAATTTCAACATAACAGCCAGATCACATTACCTTTTCACTATTTGAAGGAACCTGTAAAATATCTTAATTAGATATAAGTGAAGAAGTCATTTCAAAATTGGAGAAGGCAATGGCAACTCACCCCAGTACTCTTGCCTGGAAAATCCCATGGATGGAGGAGCCTGGTAGGCAGCAGTCTGTGGGGTCGCTGAGTCGGACACGACTGAGCAGCTTCCCTTTCACTTTTCACTTTCATGCATTGGAGAAGAAAATGGCAACCCACTCCAGTGTTCTTGCCTGGAGAATCCCAGGGATGGGGGAGCCTGGTGGGCTGCTGTCTGTGGGGTCGCACAGAGTCGGACACGACTGAAGTGACAGTAGCAGCAGCAGCAGCATTTCAAAAGTCTTAGTTGAACGTGAAGTACAACCCATCATTGTTACTATAAGTTATAGATTTCACAGGAGCCAAATTGTCTCCTATAAAAAACAAGTAATTTTTTCCCCATTTTCTTACACTATTTCTTTCTTTTGCTGTATAATATTGTTAGGCAAAAATGCAATAGGGCTTGCCAAATGGATTCCATTATGCAGTTCACTCATGCTCCTTGCTAGATCCTGTTTTCCCTATTTGATATGAAAAGCTCTTAAACTTCCATTCTTTTCTCTGCTAAAATGCCTAAATAATCTACATTTAGGAGAAAAAGAAACATATTTATAATATGCTTAACCTTGCGGTCTCCAAGTCAGGGTCATGGAAGAAACTATTCTGAAAGCTATCCTTCGGTAACCCAACATGTCCACACATCACAAGACCTTATCAAAGTTATGGGTTCAGTTTTCACATTTCCAGGTAAAAATTCTGCTCCCTGCCGGCCCTTAAACTTTACCTGACAAATATTGTCAGCCTCAGGCCAGGCTCCTAAGTCTCTCACAACTCCATTAATACCCAGCAAACAACAAAATATATCCCCTTATCACAGTTCAATCCCACTTGAGTATCTGTAGCCACTGTTTCGATATAATCATGTTCTGAAAGCCAACTGAGTGTCCAACAGCAGCAAAGTCCTCATTAGGATAGACATGCTGGTGCCGATAATTAGTAAAGTTTGGTTTTTAACTGCATTTTTTGGGTCAGTTGAGCTGGGGAGAGCTGGACAGCTGGAAGTGAGCTTCCCCATTGTTTTCTGTTTTGTTTTTGTATCACTTTTCCACCTGTGAAGCACAACACCCACCACCAAGTGCAGCTGCAATTTCTGACACTTTGTGAAGCATCAAGGAGGCCAATCCGACCCTTCATCGCTCCTCCCATGAGTGCGCCTGCCACAGGCAGTTCTGCCAGCTTGTATTTTTCAGCCTTCCCCCAGGTTTTGGTTCTCTCTTCAATAGTCACAGCAGCACTGTTGACATGGTCTTTAGTGCTTTCAATCTTCTGCTGAGAATTCACTAGGAGAGAGAAATCAGTGTGACCAGTTGGCTAAGTTCAATTAAGTCCACTTCTAAGGTCTCCCATGATTCTGCAGCATTTTAATCTCGAGGAGTTTCAGGCAACGCATCCATCTGAGTCATACTCAGGATCAGCTTCATTTTCAATAGTATGAAATGTTCTCAGTCATGGATCTAAAGAAGGCTGTAATAAAGTTTCTTCATCATTAAATTGTTTCTTAAGTTCTACAGATTCTAGATGGAGCTGGAAAAATCCTGCTGTTGCAGCTGATGCATCTTCAACAGAATCTATCATTTTCTTTAGAAGTCCTAGGTCATCCTTTTGGACTTTCAAACAAAGCTTCTCCATTCCTCCAATATTGCAGCAGAGTTGCTGAACTGTACATCCTGCATTGACATGCTCTTCATGTAACTTGTCCCATGTTCAGCACCTCTAATATTTCTCAGTATTTACCTGGCATTTTCTTAACATCTCCAGGTCTGTTGGGATTACCATTTTAGTAAATTTCTGGATAGCTGGTTCAAGAAGGCATAATTTCACTTTTTCTTCATCTTCAGACATCTTTAAAATATGTTGTGCTTCTCCTACTTGCAACAACTGTCTTCTCCACTTATGCAGAAAAACCTCCTTCAGTGGTGCTTGAGGCTGATAGGTAGGCATGGCACAGATGTGGGGGCCCAAAACAAGTAATTTTGAAAGCATTCTGTTGGCATAGACGGTGGTTTAAATGCACAAATCATAAAGATACTCTTCTCATATACAGCCTCAATTTTTGACCATTAAATACTCTGTAAATGATCCAAACATGTCTTTAGTCTGTGATTTTAAAAACCCAGATATAAAGAGTTACAATGATCTGTATTTATTTGTCAATTAGTCTCAGCTTCTTTATAATCAATTTTTCCTAAATCCTAGATATTAATTTTCTACCCTCCATTTCTCTGACTTGAAAATCTTGACTGTCCCTCTTTTAGTAAAAATAATGATTGATAACAATATTTTCATTTATATTAAAACGATAACTCAAAGTGCGCTGTTGTTCCTCAGCACCTAGCATAGTACCTGGTACCTAACATTTTTCAATAAATTTTATTAAAAAATATCATTGTCTAAAATATCTCAAATGCTAAAGGAGTATTAAAAGCCTATTTCATTCTACCTCCATCCTGTACCAATTCACTGTACTGAAATTATTAGTGATGTTCACACTTCAGAATGTCAGTGGTTGCAACCACTCTATCTTGCTCGTGTCTTGTCATCTTGCTGGTAAGTAATCCAATTTCAAAATGTTATTTTGAGAAAAATGGAGCTGAACCCAAAGAGAACTCTTACAGCCACTAGATGATAGGGCTATCTCATCAGTGGGACAAGGTAATATACCAATTTCTGTCAGTCACTGATGAAGAACTGAGTACAGACTATGTTAGATCTTTGGTGCCATTATTCTGATACACAGATGGGTACAAGAGGCCCTTAACAGCTTTCAGGCAAGAAATACTGGTATTTGAGTGAAAGTTAGCTTGTATAAGGGACTTCTCTGGTGGTTCAGTGTAAAGAATCCACCTGCAATTCAGGAGACACAGGAGACATGGGTTCGATCCTTGGGTCAGGAAGATCCTCTGGAGAAGGGCATGGCAACCCATGCCAGTAGTCTTGACTGGAGAATCCCATGGACAGAGGAGCCTGACAGGCTACAGTCCATAATGTTGTGAAGAGTCGGACATGAATGAGGAGACTTAGCACATTTGCACTTAGCTTATATAAAATGAAGTACTGTAGTTCTTCAATGGTTTCATCTATTTTCTACAACTATGCTGCTGCTGCTGCTGCTAAGTCGCTTCAGTCTGTCCGACTCTGTGCGACCCCATAGACAGCAGCTCACCAGGCTCCTCCATCCCTGGGATTCTCCAGGCAAGAGCACTGGAGTGGGTTGCCATTTCCTTCTCCAATGCATGAGAGTGAAAGGGAAGCTGCTCAGTCGTGTCCGACTCAGCGACCCTATGGACTGCTGCCTACCAGGCTCCTCCATCCATGGGATTTTCCAGGCAAGAGTACTGGAGTGGGTTGCCATTGCCTTCTCCATCTACAACTATGATATGTGTTGAGAAGATTTAGAAATTTCCAGGGAATGAATCACCCATTTCTCATTTGTATTCTTCCAATCATCCAAAGAAAAAACGATTATCATTTTAGATCTAATTTTTCAGAGAAAATCAAAGGGCAAAACATTTTTATCTCATATTAAGCTAGTATACACTTGTGAAAAGTGAAAGTGTTAGTCACTCTGTCATATCCTACTCTTTGTGACCCAATGGGTTGTAGCTAAGTGGGCTCTTTTATCCATGTAATTCTCCAGGCAAGATTACTCGAGTAGGTAACCATTCCCTTCTCTAGGGGATCTTCCACACCCAGGGATTGAATCCAGGTCTTCTGCATTGCACATAGATTCTTTACCATCTGAGTCACCTAGAAAGCCCAGTGTACACTTGTAATCTAAATCAAATAAGTATACTTCAAGAAAAGGATGCTAAAGGATAATGGTGCTCATTAACATGGAGGCAAGTATTATAATAAAGTTTATAAAGTTAAAACTTGAAGCATGTAGAAAAGCATACAGAAAATCTAGATGGCTAAATAGAATAAATACAATTTGGTTTAATGTTTGATGTTTATTAATAAGGGATGTAATTTATTACTTTAACACAAAAGGATAAAATAAAATGTATCATCATCTCTAAAGAGGATAAGGCAAAAGAGAATAAGGCTATATTTCAACCATCTACTATAAAGCAACTTTAAATAATGAAAACAGAGCATTTGCTGGTTTCTTACAGTCAATGATTATGTGAGAAACTCAAATATAAGCAAACAAAATTAATTTGTTTCATATATTTTAAAAATCTCAAGAAAAAATTCATATTCTCATGTCTTTATAAATAAATTATAGATATATAGGAAGAAATAGTGTTTCAAATGCTATTTTCATAAAATAGAAGAGGAACCCCTTCCAACTGATTTTATAATCTCAGAAATCCACATTAAAATAATAATAACTTATAAGAACATCACAAAAATAAAAAAAATTCTTAATGAATCCAACATATGTTTCTCATAATATTAGCAGTCCTTTCAAACTCAAAAGGATGACATGTCATATTTTACTAGGTTTTTATTATAAAAATGTTTTGCTGTTTATGTCTTAAAAAACCAGCCAATTAATGCATCAATTACCTATTGGATGAGAAAATTATACTATTTGATTCAGAAAACAGTTAAAAACATACTACATTCTACAATGTATGTGTATGTCAAATTATTAAATTGCACATGTTAAATACAATATGTATAAAGCTTTTGTCAATTATACTTCAATAAAACTTAAAAGAAGCTAGTTGTCATGTGGAAGGGGATTTGGAATAAAGAATTCTGTATGATGCAAATTAAGAGTGCCCAAACCTTTCCCAAGTCTTTTTTTCTAAAGTCACCATGAATGTTCATATCCAGCCATGAAACCAGTGAGAAATAAAAAATACATCCCCCCTTATTTAAGGGAAACCCCCAGTGGCTAAGTGGTAAAGAATCATTCTGTAATGGAAGAGACTTGCAGGAGATGTGGGTTCGATTCCTGAGTTGAGAAGATCACCTGGAGGAGGAAATGGCAACCCACTTCAATATTCTTGTCTGGATAATCCCATGGACAGAGGAGCCTGGCAGGATACAGTCCATGGTGCTGCATAGAGTCAGACATGACAGCAGCTGAGCACACATGCACATAAATTAATTAAGGCAATATCAATATTACTGTGGTATTCCACAGCTGTGGCATTCCAAAGTTATTCCATAACTTTGTTATGTCAGTTCAGTTCAGTTCAGTCGCTCAGTCATGTCTGACTCTGCGACCCCATGAACCGCAGCACACCAGGCCTCCCTGTCCATCACCAACTCCCAGAGTCCACCCAAACCCATGTCCATTGAGTCGGTGATGCCATCCAACCATCTCATCTTCTGTTGTCCCCTTCTCCTCCTGCCCTCAATCTCTCCTAGCATCAGGGTCTTTCCAAATGAGTCAGCTCTTCACATCATGTGGCCAAAGTATTGGAGTTCCAGCTTCAACATCAGTTCTACCAATGAACACCCAAGACTGATCTCCTTTAGGATGGACTGGTTGGATCTTCTTGCAGTCCAACTTTGTCATGTTGCTTTATCCAAATCCAGTTTCCTATCTTAGTGACATATCTAGGTGTAACTTGATGTATTAAAAATAAAATCATAATGTAGTAAGAACATATATAGTCATTTTTTATGTTACAGCTACTTTTTATTTTTATTTTTTTACAGTTACTTTTTAAAGAATTAAAAACTTAAACTTTGTAGCAGGAAAGAAATTACAGAGATCAGAGCAGAAAAAAAAAGAAAAAGAAATGAAGGAAACAATAATAAAGAAACATAAAACTAAAATCTGGTTCTTTGAGAAGATAAACAAAATTGACAAACCATTAACCAGACTCATCAAGAAAAAAGAGAAAAGAATCAAAGTAGCAAAATTAGAAATGAAAAAGGAGAGGTTACAACAGACAAGAGAGAAATACAAAGAATCATAGAGACAATTATGAGCAACTATATGGCAATAAAATGGACAACCTGGAAGAAATGAACAGATTCTTAGAAAAGTTCAACCTTCCAAGACTGAACCAGGAAGAAATAGAAATTATGAACAAGCCAATCACAAGCCCTGGAATTGAAGCTGTGAAAAAAATCTCCCAAAATACAAAAGCCCAGGGCCAGATGGCTTCACAGGTGACTTCTATCAAACATTTAGAGAAGAGGTAATGCCTATCCTTCTGAAATTATTCCAAAAAAAAAAAAAATGCAGAGGAAGAAACACTTCCAAACTTATTCTATGGGGCCAACATCACCCCTATACCTAAACAAGATAAAAACATCACAAAAATAGAAAATGTAGGACAACATCACTGATGGACATAGATGCAAAAACCTCAGCAAAATTTTAGCAAACAAAATTCAGCAGCACATTAAAAAGATTATACACCATGATCAAGTTGGTTTTATCCCAGTGATAAAGGGTTCTTCAATACATGCAAATCAATGAATGCAATACACCATAATAAAAGATTGAAAGGTTAAAACCATGTGATGATCTCAATAGATGCAGGAAAACATTTTGACAAAATTCAGCAACAGGTTATGAAAAGAACTCTCCAAAAAGTGGACATAGAAAACCCTACCTCAACATAATGAAGGCCATACACAATAAACTCACAGCAAGCATTATTCTCAATGATAAAAAAACTGAAAGCATTTCCTCTATGATCATGCCCAATCTATTATTCAACATACTTTTGGAAGCCCTAGCTATGGTGATTAGAGAAAAAAAAGAAATAAAAGGAAACTGGATTGGTTAAGAAGAAGTGAAACAAATGTCATGTACTAATGTGTATAATCACGATGGTGTGATCATTGAACTAGAGCCAGACATCCTGGAGTGCAAAGTCAAGTGGGCCCTAGGAAGCATCATTATGAACAAAGCTAGTGGAGGTGATGGAATTCCAGTTGAGTTGTTTCAGACCCTAAAAGATGATTCTGTGAACATGCTGCACTCAATATGCCAGCAAATTTGAAAAATTCAGCAGTGACCACAGGACCAGAAAAAGTCAGTTTTCATTCCAATCCCAAAGAAAGGCAGTGCCAAAGAAAGTTCACACTACTGCACAATTGCACTCATATCACAGGATAGCAAAGTAATGCTCAAAATTCTCCAAGTCAGGCTTTATCAAGTATGTGAACTGAGAACTTCCTAATGTTCAAGCTGGATTTAGAAAAGGCAGAGGAACCAGAGGTCAAATTGCCAACATCCGTTGGATCATTGAAAAAGCAAGAGAGTTCCAGAAAAGCATCTACTTCTTTACTGACTATGCCAAAGACTTTGACTGTGTGGATCACAACAAACTGGAAAATTCTTAAAGAGATGGGAATTTCTTTCCAGACTACATTACCTGCCTCCTGGAAAATCTGTATGCAGGTCAAGAAGCAACAGCTGAAACTGGATATGGAAGAACAGACTGGTTCCAAATTGGGAAAGTAGTACGTCAAGGCTGTATGTTGACACCCTGGTTATTTAACTTCTATGCAGAGTACATCATGCAAAATGCTGGGCTGGATGAATCACAAGCTGGAATCAAGATTGCCAGGAGAAACATCAGTAACCTCAGATATGCATATAACACCACCCTTATGGCAGAAAGCAAAGAAGAACTAAAGATCATCTTGAAAGTGAAAGAGGAGAGTGAAAAAGTTGGCTTAAAACTCAACATTCAAAACTTAAGATCATGGCAACCCATCACTTCATGGCAAATAGATGGGGAAACAATGGAAATAGAGACAGACTATTTTGGAGGGTTCCAAAATCACTGTACATGGTGGCTGTAGCCATGAAATTAAAAGATGTTTGCTCCTTGGAAGAAAAGCTATGACAGCATATTAAAAAGCAGAGACATTACTTTGCCAACATAGGTCCATCTAGTCAATGCTATGATTTTTCCAATAGTCATGTATGGATGTGAGAGTTGGACTATAAAGAAAGCCTAGCACCAAAGAATTGAAGCTTTTGAACTGTGGTGTTGGAGAAGACTCTTGAGAGTCCTTTGGACTGCAAGGAGATCAAAGCAGTCAATCCTAAAGAAATCAGCCCTGAATATTCATTTGAAGGACTGATGCTGAAGCTGAAACTCCAATACTTTGGCCACCTGATGGGAAGAACTGACTCATTTGAAAAGACCCTGATTCTGGGAAAGATTGAAGGCAGGAGAAGAAGGGGAGAACAGAGTATTAGATGGTTGGATGGCATCACCGACATGATCGACATGAGTTTGAGTAAGCTCCAGGAGTTGGTGATGGACAGGGAAGCGTGTTGTGCTGCAGTCCATGGGGTTGCAAAGAGTTGGATGTGACTGAGCAACTGAACTGAAGTGAAACTAATTCTCTATTTAATGAATTGTTATAAACCCAAGGAGAGGCAAATGTTTGCCAGCCTCAAACCTAATGTATTCAACTTGAATACTGAAAACAGATACATACATATTTTCAAAATGCTTAAATTTGATAGCTTTATAATGGTAAGAATGTTTTTTTATTTCTGTTTTCTAGCAAGGTGAACAGTTAATTACTTTCTCATAAGACAAGTTTATATAAATCCTTTAATGAAAATATTATAAGTAAAAGTTCAGTTGTTAAAATTATTTTCATAGCTTCAAACTTTATGGAAATATAGAAACAACTATGCCATAAATAGACTAAACAACAAAACTATTTGTCATATTACTGTGATAAAACAGTCACCCCAAGTTTAGTCAAACTTGTTTTCTTCAGCTAATTAGTTTGGTTTTATTTAGTTAGCATAGATCTAGCTGATGTTCTTGGTATTAATAACCCTACATGAAAGTACTTCCCTGGGGGAATCTCTCCTTCTTCCAGGAATTCTCCCCCAAGAGCTTTTCAAATAAACTCAGAATACTTATTTCTCCTGGCAGCTCTATCATCTCAAACAATAAACAGGATGACTTCTACTTTCAAATTCTCTTAGGTCACAAGAGGGTAAGATTTTACTTTATAAACTGGATCTATAAAGTTTGCCAGAAATCAAATATCTCTAAAAGAATTACCACACTATCAACATATTTGGAAAGTTCAATTTATATTTAAGAATTAGAAAAGAATCACCAAGAGGATTATGGTTCACACTAAATTAAATGCTAGTTCTCTTCTTAAAAAGCACACACACACATTACATCACCTATCTTTAGAGAATGTACTTATAAGATGGATCTTGTTTAATAAACTTAACATTGACATTTCTGAAAAGTTAAATGTAAATTCATAAAAAATTGAACAATTTAGAAATGTGTATTGTTATGGATTTTTCCTCTGAGATAAGAATTTATTTGTAGTCTCCACTTAGTCCCTTTCATGTTATACTGTATGTATTTTGGTTTTGTAATTTCCTTATAAAAGATACCTAATGTCTCCAGTCTGTACCAGTACCCAGTGTTTTTCATTTTTATTTTACTCTTTTAAAATTTTGATCCTGGCCAAGTTGTTCTAACTTCTATTTCTATCATTGAGAAGCAGATACACTTTTCTGTAGATAGGAAGTAGACAATGAAAAGTGTTATGAAACTTCTTGCTCCTACAGGAGAAAATAGACTTTAATTCAACTGTTATGAAAAAAAGTGATAGTTTTAATATATTATTTTTAAAAAAGTTTCTCATTAGGCCAAATGAAACACTTAAGAAATATTAACAGATTTCTATCTTAATAAACTGAGTGGACATAATTTCCAAAGGAGTTATCTACCCTACAATTATATGTATTACTAATGGAAGACATCAGTAAATTCTATCTACTGTTGTGCATCTGTTCTTCCCTCAGAGGTGTGGATGTTTTGAAAATAAAGGTTATGCTTAAATTGTGTACACAGGTTTAAATATGAGCCTACTGTGAATAAAAAATAACATAAAACTGTACAAAGAAGCTGAATAACCTTACCTGGACAAAAAAGTTTATCTAACTAAATTGTTAGTTTATTGCATGGCTTGATGATGCTTTGGATTATTAATTTTTATCAATTGATACAACCTGCTTCAGAGTTAGATACAATGTTCTCAAAGTTTGTGGCAGAAATGTCACATTTATTCAGAAAGAACACATCATATTTTAAACTCTGAAAAATACAGCCAAGTACCTCCTGAATGAAGCATGTATGTTTTAGGTTAATTCCACAAACCAATATCATAATTTTATAACTCAGATTTTTGAAAATCAATATTATTGCTTTATAGAAGTTTGAGATTGTTGGAAACATGAAAAAAGTATTTGTGTGTGTATATTTATCTTAGTAATGATTCTAAAGCTCTGAAATATATATTGTACATTTTATTCAAAATATTCTATTTAGTGGAAGGTAGCAGTTTTAGATATATGCCTAGTTTGTATAAAACCTTTTGTCTTTGTTGTATATTGGTTTTGATTATTTAGCTATTAAAATATCTTTTAAAATTCAATTACTTCTCTCTATTGTTAAGAAAAGTTAGAGAGAGCAAAAGAATTTGCAGTAGCAGTGCTTGAAGTAGTTAAGGATTTAAGTAAAATCAGTGACTGTACAGGCTCCATTTTTATTCTGATTGCTAATTATATTGCAAAGATTCATGAATCCATTAAACAAGGAAGTATCAACCCCAGCATCTATGCTACATAAATATATGATTTGAAGCAATTTTTATTTACTCAACATATTACTGTCAAAATTATACTAGTGATGCTATAAATTAATCTTTATATTTGATCTATGTATTTACCATCGTGAGTAAAGCTTTGTCCTTCTGCCTGATTCTACAGTTCATTTAACTCTATCAGTAATACTTTTCACTCGATAAATTTATTAAGAAAAAATTTATATTTTTAGAAATGTCAACATGATATGAATATTGAATTTACTCATATCATAACTATATGACTATGACTAACATCAAGGGTTCTTATTCCAGGAAGTATCCTGTAATGGATGTAGGAAGAACAAATTAAAGACATTGTAGATTTAAAAAAGGTAGCATGTTAATTCTGATAGTACAGATATATTAAAACCATTGGAAGCCAAAGGAGATTAGTTAATAACTTTGAGCAGGGTTGTAAGAAAAGTACCCAGATGTGCTGAAATATTGTCTCAAATTTTAAGGGATGTGTAGTCTTGTTTGATATAGATAAGAAAATTTAAAAAGTAGACAAAGTGTATAGTGAGGAGTGATTTCTTAAGGGTCCTGAATTTTTTTATTAAAACAATATAGTTATTTGTTTGAGACACATAGCTAATTTTGGACTCAGTTGCTCATGTCCAAGTAAAGAATGTTAGAACCAGATGCTGAGAATAACTTTCTGATATCGCCTGGAGTGTGTAATAGAAAGCAGAAGATTTACATATTAGGTAAGTTTCTCATTGTAGATCAGTTCAGTTTAGTTCAGTCGCTCAGTCGTTTCCGACTGTTTGCAGCCCCATGGACTGCAGCACGCCAGACCTCCCTGTCCATCACCAACTCCCAGAGTTTACTCAAACTCCTGTCCATTGAATCAGTGATGCCATCCAACCATCTCCTCCTGCCTTCAATCTTTCCCAGCATCAAGGTCTTTTCAAATGAGTCAGCTCTTCGCATCAGGTGGCCAAAGTATCGGAGTTTCAGCCAAGTTTAAACCAACTTTTTCACTCTCTTCTTTCACTTTCATCAAGAGGATCTTTAGTTCTTCTTTGCTTTCTACCATAATGGTGGTGTCATCTGTATTTCTGAGGTTATTGATATTTCTCCCAGCAATCTTGATTCCAGCTTGTGCTTCATCTAGCCCAGCATTTGTAGATAAGAGCAATGTATAATGGTACAACTATTTTAATCAATTAAATAGTAATAGAAATTATTGTCTGAATAATGTGCTATTTGTAGTCAAAAGAAAACTTGCATTGTCAGCATAACCAGGATACTATGGGGATGTTATCTGTATGAGACAAATGTCGTTACTCATGACTAGGATGCCTATGTCTGGATTCGTTCCAGAGATCCAGTGACTCAATGAATCTGATCCCTCATTGGGTTAGAAATCCCTATTCCTGCATCAATCAATCTCCTATTAGTGAGGTTTACCAGTAAGTATGGAGGAAAGTAGAATCATCTCCCACAAATAGGGCACAAGAGAGTCATTTCTAAGAAGCTTCTCCAACTCACGTCCATTAGAGAAAACAAAATGGCAGCTACACTTCACGATCAACATAAATTCTGAAGATAAATTATAAGCCATTACAATTTTGCAAAACAATTAAGACTTTAAAGGAAAACTGTTTACTAAAAATGGACAGAATAGATGAGAGTTGGGAAACATTTTTATATAATTTATTTATTTCAATTGGAGAATAATTGCTTTACAATATTGTGTTGGTTTGTTCCATACATCAACATGAATCAGCCATAGGTATACATATGTCCCCTTCCTCTTGAACCTCCCACTCTATCCCACTCCTCTACATTGTCACAGAACACCAGATATGAATCATAAAGCAAATTCTCACTGGTTATTTTACATATGGTAATGTATATGTTTCAATGATATTCTCCCAGTTTGTTGCATCCTCTTCTTCCCCCACTGTGTCTACAAGTCTGGTCACTGTACCTGTGTATCCAAAACTGCCTAGCATGTAGGTTCATGAAAGGTTGTTGCTGAACGATCAGACACCGGGATTCTTGGCCTCCGGAGGAGACAAATTCAATCCGGGGCCAGAGACAAGGCTGGATCGCTCAGAGCTTTTGTGTAATAAAGTTTTATTAAAGTATAAAGGAGATAGAGAAAGCTTCTGACGTAGGCATCAGAAGGGGGCAGAAAGAGTACGCCCCTGCTAGTCTTCAGCTGGATGTTATATAGTCACTAGCAGTATGTTAATGAAAAGAAAGGAATGTCTTAAACTCAGAATGGCACCAGGTAATTCATCCCAGGCCATAAAATGATTGACTTGAACCTTGTAGAAGGGCAGATTACCATACAAATAGTTTTGGTTACATAGATTAGGGGAACAATATCTGAGTATAACATACTGGTTTGTCAAGTAGGTTCTGAGCCATTTGGCAGAACTTGAAGGCAGAGTCTAGGGTACATTAACATAGCTTAAGACACACATTTCCATAAGAAAAAATGTATTGGTTAACTCAAGGTTTGAGAATAGTTAGCTTCCAGTGAAACCAGGTGTCATGGCAACACAGCATTTTAAGAGAAACCTCCTTTTAAATTTGTACAGAGAAGGGAAAAAAAAAAAATATATATATATATATATATATATATATATATATATATATATTGCCAGTTTGTTTCCTCCTGTGGCTTAAGAGAGATAAAAATGTCTGGCACTTGCAGCCTATTTCCTCCATTCGGAGACCCCTGGCCTTCCTGCCTGTTACCCTCTTATTCATCGCACCATCTTTTTAGATTCCATATATATATATACATGTATACATATATATATGAGTTAATATAAGATATTTTTTTTTCTCTTTCTGACTTACTTAATTCTTTATAATAGGATCTAGGTTCATCCACCTCACTAGAACTCTCTAAATGTGTTCATTTTTAAGGCTGAGTAATATTCCATTGTGTATATGTACCACGACTTCTTTATCCATTCATCTAGGCTGCCTCCATGTACTAGCTACTGTAAATAGTGCTGCAGTGAACATTGGGGTACTTTTTCAATTACGTTTTTCTCAGGGTATATGCCCAGTATTGGGATTACTCTGTCATATGGCAGTTTCAGAGAAACATATTTGAAGTAGTTTTATTAAAAAGTGATCATTGGTTGAATGTAGAAGTTAAGATATAGCCAGAAGAAAATGATTAGACATGTCTATCAACAAATTAGGGTTATGATGGGGTATGCAATAGACTAGCAATAAAAATAAATAAAGAAAAATAGGGCAGCCTGCCAAAATGCACTCTGTTCATTTAAATGTAGTAAATCTCCTATTGTAAAAGAGATTGGGTCATAGGTCTGGAACTCCAAAGATTAAAATAGGAGAGTTTGGTAAACTTGAAACCTTGAGAGGAGATAAAATTATTCACAGAAAGCATAAACAAAACCATGAGAACAAAACGTATGATTTTCCATTTTAAAAGGTAGTTTGAATTATGTATGTGATGTATATAAAAGGCATACAAATAGATAGCTTTTTAATGTTTTTTAACCTTGTGTCAACACTAATTATTGAAGCTAAAAGTCTTTCTAAACCTGGAAGGAAATGGTCTAGAGACAATATTGTTTTCCTTTTCTGCAGATAATGTTTTCACTGGGCAATGACCTTTAACAATGAAACTACAACTGTGATGGAATTCATCCTCCTTGGTTTTCACACTACTTGGGGCATGAAGATCTTGCTCTTTACATTCCTGACTGTGTATGTGACAGTTTTAAGTAATGCTATGATCTTCCTACTGGTGTGGAGTTAAAACTGCCTTCACTCACCCATGTATTTGTTCTTTGCAAACCTCTCACTTTTAGAAATCATGCTCACTTCTGTGAATACCTAAGATGTTGGCCATTACAATTTCACAAATAAACACTATATCCTTTGAAGGCTGTATCACACAATCTTTCTTCTATTTCCTCTTTGGGACAGTAGAGTTCTTCATCTTGCAATTATGGCATTTGACTGCTATGTTGTCATCAGTATCCCTTTGAGATACCTAACCGTTATGAGGATCCAGGTTTGCCTAAAGTTGATCATAGCCTCTTGGGTGAGAGGATTATTGTATAATCTATTGCCTTCCATTGCAACCATAAAATTATCATTCTGTGGTGCCAATATTATGGAACACTTTTTTTTTGTGACACTGCCCCCATGCTGCAACTGGTATGTGGTGATCTCCAATTGGTAGAAATGGTTCATTTTATCTGTTCTGCAGTTCTCTTTCTGAACTCTCTCTTCTTTACCTTGATTCCTTATATCTTCATTGTCTTTTTGAAAAATTGCTTAAAAAAACCCCTCCCCTGTGCCCTAATTCTGAGGAAGCCACTGACTTACTTGGGCCATGCAATGAATGGTGTACTTCAGACCCTATGCACAGCCATGGACAAAGTGTTTGTGCAGTATGCAACATTTGCAAGTGTGCTTAGTCACTTCAGTAGCATCTGACTCTTTGTGACCCTGTGGACTGTAGCCCACCAGGCTCCTCTGTCCATGGGATTCTCCAGGCAAGAATACTGGGGTGGGTTGCCATGCCCTACTCCAGGGGATATTCCCAATCCAGGGATCAAACCTGTGTCTCCTGAGACTTCTGCATTGCAGGCTAATTCTTTACCACTGAGTCACCAGGGAAGCCCAGTACACAGCATACTCAATCATAAACAGCAGTCTGGATACACTATAGGACTTAACACTTTAGGTTTCTGTCTGTGGGGGGAAACAAAAACTTTCCATCTATTTGCCATCTGTTTTCCCATCTATTTGCCATGAAGTGATGGGACCAGATGCCATGACCTTGGTTTTCTGAATGATGAGTTTTAAGCCAACTTTTTCACTCTCCTCTTTCACTTTCATCAAGAGGCTCTTTAGGTCTTCTTCACTTTCTGCCATAAGGGTGGTGTCATCTGCATATCTGAGGTTATTGATATTTCTCCCACCAATCTTGATCCTAGCTTGTGCTTCATCCAGCTCAGGGATCTTCATGATGTACTCTGCATATAAGTTAAATAAGCATGGTGACAATATACAGCCTTAACATACTCCTTTTCCTATTTGGAACCAGTCTGTTGTTCCATGTCCAGTTCTAACTGTTGCTTCCTGACCTGCATACAGATTTCTCAAGAGGCAGGTCAGGTGGTCTTATATTCCCATCTCTTTCAGAATTTTCCACAGTTTATTGTGATCCACATAGTCAAAGGCTTTGGCATAGTCAATAAAGCAGAAATAGATGTTCTTCTGGAACTCTCTTGCTAACTCCATTAACCACAGTAAAATTTAAAGAAAGCATTAGTAAAAGTTTTAATTTTGCAGAGTTGACCACTTTAAGTATCTAAAAAAATAATAAATAAATTCATTTTGATTTCTACATTCTAGCAACCAGTATTGGTTGAAGTGAACAATCCACTCTCAAGAGTTAACCAAGCAGATTATTCAGCACCTGCTTATATGTCCCCTGAAGATTTCAAGCTAAGTCTTTGTGCTAGTTGGATGGTAGTTCAAATATATAGTGCAAGCCAGGTTTTCTGAAAGTGAAAATCAGTTACAAAATCAAATGATAAAGTAATTGCTAAAATAGGTCTATTTATTAGTTACATTGATTAAAATCATTAGTTTACAAATAATCATAAGGACATATATAGACAGGATGTCAATACATTGTAGTTACTGCCTTTTCATCATTTGTGTTCTGAAATAGAGATACAAGGGTTAATAAAAACTACATTAGGAAAGTTGATTTTTATATACATTCTAATTACTAGAAACTGGTTTTTATATATTCTTATATGAAAATTATAAGAAAAATGAACTCATATTTTTTAATCATGTAGTTTATCCCTGTGAAGATGAAGCATAAGTAAAATGACCTAAACTTCATATATCTGAAAATATTGAGTTTTAATTAGCAGCAAATACTGTTTCTTTCTTTTTCTTGACTCATTTTAGAGAATCCTTACTAAGAATGGAGAGGGAGAACTGGACCTTGATGACAGAGATCAGCTTTACAGGGATCTCAACCACCAGAGCCTTTGGGAATTTGCTGTTCTTGCTCTTTCTTTTGGTCTACTTGGAAATACTCTCATCATTACCTTGATTCTGATGGATTGCAGGCTTCACTCACCCATGTATTTCTTCCTCAGCAATCTCTCTTTCAGAGAAATATTAACCACAACTTGTGCTGTTCCACAATGCTGCCAAGTTACCTGTTAGGTAGAAAGAACATCTCAATTGCTGGATGCTTTGCCCAGATGTATTTCTACTTCTTATCTGGATGCACTGAGTTTATCCTTTTTGCTGTTATGTCCTATGACTGCTATGTGGCCATTTGCAGTCCCCTTCAGTACCCTGTGATTATGACCAGCTTACTCTGTGTTCATCTTGTCATCCTCTCCTGGGTGGGTGGCTTTCGCCTTATCTTCCCATCCCTCATCCTTAAGGCACAACTGCCATATTGTGGCCTGGATGTGACTGATCACCTTTTCTGTGACAGTGACCCCTCCTCCACTTGGCCTGTGCTGATATCTGTATCATTGAGCTGTTGGACTTCTTCAGCTCTGCTGTCCTGCTCTTCAGCTCCCTCTCCCTTACAGTGGTCTCCTATGTTTACACATCTCCACCATATTGAAGATACAATCAGGCCAAGGTCATCCCAAAGCCTTTGCCATCTCTGCCTCCCATTTCACTGTGGTCTCCATGGGCTATGGGGTCTCTATATTTGTCTCTGTCTGCCCCTCACAAAAGGGCAGCCTGCACCTCAGCAATGTTCTCTTTATCCTCTCCAGTGTCTTCACACCACTCTTGAATCCATTCATTTTCAGTCTATGAAATGAAACTGTGAAAGAAGCTCTGAAGGACACATTAGTCAAATGCCAGAACTCTGTTAAGGGACTCAGGCCCAAGCGACAGGATATTTGAGTTTGATCTCAAATCTGAGTGTTCTTGGATTTACAGAAAATGAGTTCATCAGTTGATAACTGTAAAATGGGCTATGAATTTGTTATCTTTTTTTGTATTATTTGTAGTCATAAAAGTATAGCTAAACTGAATTTTTGTACAATCTACTTTTCAAGTTGGCTGAATAAGTATTGAAACATAATTTGGTAGTGAAGATAATGATGCTTATAGTACTACATGTTGCACTAAACCATCATGTGGTGATGTTATTGTCAATAAAGATGATCAAGGTAATTAATAATAATGTAATAAGGCTTCTATGTGTATGTTACTTTATACAAAATCAGGAAAATGAAACCATTTAAATCTCTGAGGAAGAAAGCATACACACACAGATATATGATTAGTAAAATAATAACTTCTGAGATATTTAAACTTCAACTGTAATCTTGCATTAACTAACATTACCAACTTAGGTTTTTTATCATTTTGTTTAACCATGTTTTGTCTTTGTTTTCTTTTTGCACAAAGTCTTCTTTGTAAACCTCATAGACTTACTTCACTAGTAGGCAAGCAACAAAATCAAATTCACTGTCTGAATTCAGTTGCATTGAACAATAAAGAGAGGTTGAACGAGCTTAAGTTTGAAATATCCCAGATATTCAACTTTATTTTTTACCTTTAGCCATATTTCTTGATCAGTTCAGCTCTGTCACTCAGTCATGTCTGACTCTTTGTGACCCCGTGGACAGCATCATGCCAGACCTCCCTGTCCATCACCAACTCCTGGAGTTTACTCAAACTCATGTCCATTGAGTCGGTGATGCCATCCAACCATCTTATCCTCTGTCATCCCCTTCTCCTCCTGCCTTCAATCTTCACCAGCATCAGGGTCTTTTCAAATGAGTCAGTTCTTCGCATCAGGTGACCAAAGTATGGGAGTTTCAGCCTCAGCATCAGTCCTTTCAAAGAATATTCAGGACTGATTCCTTAAGATGGACTGGTTGGATCTCCTTGCAGTCCAAGGAACTCTCAAGATCTCCAACACTACAGTTCAAAAGCATCAATTCTTTGGTGCTCAGCTTTCTTTATAGTCCTACTCTCGCATCCATACGTGACTGCTAGGAAAACCATAGCTATGACTAGATGGACCTTTGGGGGCAAAGTAATGTCTCTGCTTTTTAATATGCTGTCTAGGTTGGCAATAATTTTCTTCCAAGGAGCAAGCATCTTTTAATTTCATGGCTGCAGTCACCATCTGCAAAGATTTTGGAGCTCCCCCAAAATAAAGTCTGTCACTGTTTCCATTGTTTCCCCATCTATTTGCCATGAAGTGATGGGACCAGATGACATGATCTTGGTTTTCTGAATGTTGAGTTTTAAGCCAGCTTTTTCACTCTTCTCTTTCACTTTCATTAAGAGGCTCTTTAGTTCTTCTTTGCTTTCTGCCATAAGGGTGGTGTCATCTGCATATGTGAGGTTACTGATGTTTCTCCCAGCAATCTTGATTCCATCTTTTGCTTCATGCAGCCCAACATTTCTCATGATGTACTCTGCATTTAAGTTAAATAAGCAGGGTGACAATATACAGCCTTGACGTACTCCTTTTCCTAGTTGGAACCGGTCTGTTCTTCCATGTCCAGTTCCAACTCTTGCTTCTTGACCTGCATACAGATTTCTCAGGAGACAGCTTAGGTGATCTGCTATTCCTATCTCTTTAAGAATTTTCCACAGTTTGTTGTGATCCACATGTTCAAAGGGTTTGGCAATGTCAATAAAGCAGAAATAGGTGTTTTTCTGGAACTCTCTTGCTTTTTTGATGATCCAAAAGATGTTGACAATTTAATCTCTGGTTCCTCTGCCTTTTCTAAATCCAGCTTGAACATCTGGAAGTTCACAGTTCACGTACTGTTGAAGTCTGGCTTGGAGAATTTTGAACATCACTTTGCTAGCGAGTGAGATGGGTGCAGAGTATTCTTTGGCCTTGCCTTTCTTTGGGATTAGAATGAAAACTGACCTTTTCCAGTCCTTGGCCACTGCTGACTTTTCCAAATTTGCTGGCATATTGAGTGCCTCACTTTCACAGTATCATCTTTTAGGATTTGAAATAGCTCAACTGGAATTCCATAACCTCCACTAGCTTTGATATTCCTTGATAGAACAATCAAATACAGCCAATATCTTAATTAGTAAGCATTTATGTACTTATGGAAGGAATACAATTTCAGGAAGATGAAAAGTTTATGCACAGTGAGGAAAATAGATGGACACTAAAGATTATCTCTTAGTTGGCTTTTATATACTTATTCACACATGACTGAATCCTATGCTTATTTAAATAATGTATTAATGTGTAAACAGCCATACATTTCAACTAGCCTTTGACCAGTAATAAGATTAACTTTTAATTTATTGCCAATGTTGGATTCTTTTTCAAAATTAGAAAAAAAAATATTATATGGAATTGCTCTGGGAAAAGACAGTGGCAAAGTCATTCTTTTACAGTGCATATCTGATTTTCTGGTCAGCTTATCAATGAAAGAATGCAAATCAATTCTATAAGGCATTCATCTACAAAGGAGGATGCTTGGGTGATGACCTATGTTACTGAGGATTGCACATTTTCTTCTCAATTCTGCCATTCTTTGTTCAAATGATGAATGTAAATATTTTCAGAACACGTATTGATTCAATAGAAGGAAATATTTATCTCATATCTAATTGATGGAAAACATGAAAACCTTATAAAGTGTTATTTCTTCCACAGCATACCCACCGGTACAGAAAAATAAGATCATTGACAGAAGAGAAATTCTCATAACTGTTGGGTTACCATTTTCCTTAAGGAAAAATATTTCCTTAGTTAACCAGGCTGCCACTGACTTTACCCTTTTTGATGTCTTCAACTCTACATCCTTCCGTCTACTTCTGAAAAGAAATTTGTGAATTTGCAAATTTCTTTTTCTCAAAGAATGAGACTCTGGTGGGGAAGTTGTACCCTGCAAAGTATACTTGCTATTGAGTTGTCAGCTCAGTCCGAGCATCAGCACCTAACAGTTTAAGCCCCAGATGTAGTGTTTCCTGCTCGTACAGTTTGTAGAGCCCATATCTGGCTGGAGTTCTAGTTTATTTTCTTATTAAAGGAATGTGATAGGGATTGGGAACGCAGTTTACTAATTAACAGATCAGATAACTTGTTTAATAATTTTATCTTGCTGCTTTTTATTTATTTATTTATTGTCATTTTAATTACAATGTATTTTGGAGTGACACTCTTCGAATTAACCCTCTGTGCATCCAGCTGGTGTTGACCTGTTGGTGGATGAGGTCGTGGCTTCCTGGACTTAGATATCTGTTTCTTTTCCAGGTTAGGGAAGTTTTCAGTTAGTGTGGTTTCAAATATGTTCTCTTCCCGTGACTCTCTCTCTTCTTCTGGGACCCCCCCTTACATTGCAATTGTTAATGTAATCAATGCTGTCCCATTGGTCCCTTAAACTGTATTTCTTTTGTTTTCTTTTTTCTGTTAAACTTCAGTGATTTTCACTATACTGTCTTCCAACTTATTTTCCTTTATATCATCTAATCTACTGTTCATTCATTTTATTAATAGCCTATAAATATGTATTTTTAAAATTCAGATATTGTATTTATTTATCTCTGTATGGTCTTCTTTGCATTTTCTAACTCTTTATTATGAACTTCTAAGTTCTTACTCTGTTCATTCAGTTTTCTCCTATGTTCTTTGAACATCTTTACAATTAAACTCTTTTTCTGGTAGATTGTCTGTTCTACTTCACTTAGTTCTATTTCTGGCATTTTATCTTGCTCATTTGTTTGGAACATATGCCTCTGTCACCTTCTTTTGCCTAATTTGCTGTTTTTATTTGTATGTATTTTATAGTTATGTTAGATTTCCTGACCTGCTCAGTTGCCTACTAGTGAGTGGGCCTTGATCCCTGGGTGAGTGATTGAGAGGTCCAAAGTATCTTAGAGCTGGTATGGGCCTGCTGGTGGGTGAGGTTGTGGCCAGGGTATCTCAGGGCCAGTGTTAGCCTGTTGGTTTGATCAGTCACAGAAACTAGAAAGGCAGAAAGAAAGAAGAAAAAAAATTGCTTATTTTATACCCCATCAATTTATTTTATACTCCAATTAAATGGTTTAAAAAGATTTTTTAAAAATTTAAAAAGTTTAAAAGCTAAAAAAGATAAATCACACACAACCAACAGGGGATTAATATCCAGAATATAATATTTATATACAGAATTTAGTAAGCAAAATGTAAATAACCTATCATGGAAGTAATTTAAAATTACTTGGAAGTAATTACATGGAAGTAAATTAAATGGAAGTAAATTAAAATAAATTTCCTAGAAATAAAGAAAAGGAGTCCATAATTATACTAAAAAATAGTCAATCCCATTTCAACAAAAATAGCACAAATTAAAAGCACACTTTTATAGTAACTATAAATGGAATATAACCTTTAAAATTTATGAATCACTATATTGGATACCTGTAATTTATACAATACCATACATCAACTATACCCCATGGACTATATACAGTCCATGGAATTCTCCAGGCCAGAATACTGGAGTGGGTAGCTGTTCCCTTCTCCAAAGGATGTTCCCTTCTCCAGGGGATCTTCCCAACCCTGGGATCGAACCCAGGTTTCCCACATAGCAGGTGGATTCTTTACCATCTGAGCTACCAGGGAAGCCCAAGAACACTATGGTGGGTAGCCTATACCTTCTCCAGCAGATCTTTACAACTCAGGAATCAAAACAGGGTCTCCTGCATTGCAGGTGGATTCTTTATCAGTTGAGCTACCAGGGAAGCCCCTTATGGTAACTGTAAATGGAATATAACATTTAAAATGTGTGAATCACCTATAAATTGGATACTTGTAATGTATACAGTACTATATGTAAACTGTATTTTACTAAATGAATAAATAAGATAAAATAAATTTGGAAAACAGAAAAGGACACTGAAAAATCATTTTACACTCCCCTTACCAAAAAATTGTCACTATTTGAGAGGAATACAGAATGCAAAATACATCCTTACATTGACAGAATATGCAAATAATTTTAACATATTCTCCAAACATTTTGGCAGTTATTTACTAATACTGAAGATGAGCTTAACATTCAATGCACTAATTCTATCCCCAGGCATCTACTAAATATGTTTCACATGTCCGTATTAGTTTGCTTGCTTATTAAATAATGAAGCAAATTAGTTAGAATGGGTAAATATTTTTGTCATATTATTACAATGGAATTGTACATTGCAGTGAAAAAATTTTAGAGTTATACTTCCCTACATGAACAACTATCAAAAACTCCATTTTAATTAAACAGAAGTAAAAGAATGAAAAATGTTTATTTACAAACAATTTAAAAATACACAACACTGAACACTGTATTAGTTTGGAATGCATAAGCAATATAATCAATGAAGTTATTAGAGAAAAAAAGTTATATAGAGTTTTACCTGGTGAAACAGAGGTTAAGATCTGCCTCCCAGTACAGGGGACATGGGTACAATTCCCAGTCCAGGATAATCCCACATGTTGCAAGGCCACTAAGCCTATGGGCCACAACTACTGAAGCCCACACTCTGGAGTTCACAAGCTGCAACAACTGAGCCTGCTTACCCTAGAGCTGAGATCCTACCACAATAAGAAATCCATGCACCACACAACTGGAGAACAGTCCCTGCTTACTGCAACTAGAGAAAGTCTGTGCACAGCAAGGGAGAGCTCAAGCGCCACAACAAAAACTCATTGCAGCCAAAAATAAATAAATTAATTTAAAAAATAAAGGTTATATAACAAGATTCAGAATAGTGGCTACCTCACTAGGGGAACAAAAAAAACTATTGCTCTTTAAAGTAAAATTGGATTGCAAATCAACAAGGATTATAGAGACTTTTAAAATCAACTTTATAGAGGCATACTTTACATACAGTAAAATTCACTCTTTTCAGCTGCACAGTTCTACAAGTCTTAACAAGTTTATAGTTATGTTATCATTATCATATTTCCCTCAAAACAAATAAATGCAGAAAGCTGTAAATTAGAATAGAGTTTATTTAGGATCTTAAGAATTGCAATTTTGGAGATAAAGATTTAGTTAAGCCCAAAGAAAGAGAAAGAGTCAGAAGCTTTCAGTTCAGTTCAGCCACTCAGTCGTGTCCAGCTCTGTGACCCCATGGACTGCAGCGTGACAGACTTTCCTGTCCATCAGTAACTCCTGGAGCTTGCTCAAACTCATGTCCATTGAGTCTGTGATGCCATCCAACAACCTTATCTGCAGGGAGCCGGCCTGAACGTACAGGCCCCTTACGGCCCCAAGAGAGAACAAAGGGTCTCTCTTTGTCCTGCCACCCCTTCTTGTTAAAGTATAGACTGGCATTTGTCTCCTTCAGGGAAAAAACACCCCAGTGACCTTTTGCCTGTTTTCCTGGTGCTGATAAACTCGTCATGCCTGAACCTGTTTTCTATCTAGTTAATGTTCTATTGATGAAGCCTGTTTTCTATCTAGTTCTATTGATCTTAATCATGTTGGGCGCTAGGGTAATTAATGCTTTACTGATCTTAAGTGCGGGAATTTAAAACATCTGTAGCTCTGCACGTATGCAAACCCTCGATCTATTCTTAGTAACTCCTGTTAGCATATATATAGGCGTGGTATTCTTCAATAAAGTTGGCGGAGTCAGATGCAAGCGGAGTCCGTTCCTCTCAACCCCATCTTTCTGAGTCTTGTTTTCCTAGGTACTCTGGTAATAGCGTTCTTGACCAGTTCGTTTGCCGGCAGGCTCTGGCACTTATCCTCTGTCGTCCCCTTATCCTCCTGCCTTCAATATTTCCCAGCATCAGGGTCTTTTCAAATGACTCAGTTCTTTGCATTAGGTGGCCAGAGTATTGGAGTTTCAGTTTCAGCATCAGTCCTCCAATGAATATTCAGGACTGATTTCCTTTAGCGTGGACTGGTTGGATCTCCTTGCAGTCCAAGGGACTCTCAAGAGTCTTCTCCAGCATCACAGTTCAAAAGCATCAATTCTTCAGTGCTCAACTTTCTTTATAGTCCAATTCTAACATCCATACATGACTACTAGAAAAACCTTAGTCTTCAATATTTCCCATATAAGTCAGAAGCTCATAAAGGCAAAAAGTCAGGAGGTTGTTAAAAGTAGCCTGATGAGAACTGTGACTGACTCGGGTTCAAGTCAGAAAATACATGTATTTAAGGAATCACAAGTTATTTTAGGTTTGGGGTTCAATAAATAGATAGACTGTCATGAATTATTTTAAAGTAAGGTTCTGATAAGTTTCTTGAGTTTCTGTCAGGTGTTCTTATGGCTTCATCAGGTCAAAGAGTCAGATTCCATTCAGGATAAGAAATGCATAAATTCCTAAACAGCTTCTTGGCTCAATTTTAGAGAGTTCTCTTAACAATACCAATTTCATTTTGATTTTCTTTTAGCAACCACAATCAATATCCACAAGAAATATCAACATTTCTAACACATCAAAGGATTCCTCCGTTACACACATTCTTCCTCTTATACTGACTCTGGCTTGACATGAGGGTGTAACCTGCAGGAAGGCCAGGGGTCTCCAAAAGGAGAAAATAGGCTGCAAGTGTCAGACATTTTTTACCTCTCTCTTAAGTGGCAGGAGGAAACAAACTAGTGTTATATTTTTTCCCTTCTCTATACAAATTTAAAAAGAAGTTTCTCTTCAAATTCTGTGTTGCAGATCAATGGAACAAAACAGAAAGCCCAGAGATAAATCCACACACCTATGGACACCTTATCTTTGACAAGGAGGCAAGAATACACAATGGAGAAAAGATAATCTCTTTAACAAGTGGTGCTGGGAAAACTGGTCAACCACTTGTAAAAAAATGAAACTAGAACACTTTCTAACACCATACACAAAAATAAACTCAAAATGGATTAAAGATCTAAATGTAAGACCATAAACTATTAAACTCCTAGAGGAGAACATAGGCAAAACACTCTCCGACATAAATCACAGCAGGATCCTCTATGACACATCTCCCAGAATATTGGAAATAAAAGAAAAAATAAACAAATGGGACCTAATTGAAATTAAAAACTTCTGCACAACAAAGGAAACTATAAGCAAGGTGAAAAGACAGCCTTCAGAATGGGAGAAAATAATAGCAAATGGAGCAACTGACAAAGAATTAATCTCAATAATATACAAGCAACACCTGCAGCTCAATTCCAGAAAAATAAACGACCCAATCAAAAACTGGGCCAAAGAACTAAATAGACATTCCTCCAAAGAAGACATACAGATGGCTAACAAACACATGAAAATATGCTCAACATCACTCATTATCAGAGAAATGCAAATCAAAACCACAATGAGGTACCATTTCACGCCAGTCAGAATGGCTGCTATCCAAAAGTCTACAAGCAATAAATTCTGGAGAAGAAGTGGAGAAAAGGGAACTCTCTTACACTGTTGGTGGGAATGCAAACTAGTACAGCCACTATGGAAAACAGTGTGGAGATTCCTTAAAAAACTGGAAATAGAACTGCCATATGACCCAGCAATCCCACTGCTGGGCATACACACCAGGGAAACCAGAATTGAAAGAGACACTTGTACCCCAATGTTCACCGCAGCACCATTTATAATAGCCAGGACATGGAAGCAACCTAGATGTCCATCAGCAGATGAATGGACAAGAAAGCTGTGGTACATATACACCATGGAATATTACTCAGCCATTAAAAAGAATACATTTGAATCACTCTAATGAGGTGGATGAAACTGGAGCCTATTATACAGAGTGAAGTAAGCCAGAAAGAAAAATACCAATACAGTATAATAGCACATATATATGGAATTTAGAAAGATGGTAATGATAACCCTATATGCGAGACAGCAAAAGAGACACAGGTATAAAACAGTCTTTTGGACTATGTGGGAGAGGGTGAGGGTGGGATGATTTGGGAGAATTGCATTGAAACATGTATATTATCATATGTGAAACAAATCGGCAGTCCAGGTTTGATGCATGATATAGGATGCTAAGGGCTGGTGCACTGGGATGACCCAGAGGAATGGGGTGGGGAGGGAGGTGGGAGGGGGGTTCAGGATGGAGAATACATGTACACCCGTGGTGGATTCATGTCAATATATGGCAAAACCAATACAATATTGTCAAGTAATTAGCCTCCAATTAAAATAAATAAATTTATATTAAAAACAATCTGTATTGCCATAATGACACCTGGTTCCACCTAAACTTAACTTTTCTCAAACCTTGAGCTAACCAATGCATTTTTCATATGGAAATGTTGTCTTAAGCTATGTTAATGTACTATGCATTTACCCTAGACTCTACCTTCAAGTCATTCCCCCTAAAGGCTCAGATTTAGGCTCAGAACCTACTTGACAAACCAGTATGTTATACTCATACTTTGTTCTCCTAGTCTATGTTAATGAAACTATATATTTGTATGGAAGTCTGCCTTTCTTCAAGATTCATGTCAATCATTTTATGGCCTGGGATGACTCACCTGGTGCCATTCTCTGAGTTTTGAGACATTTCTTGTCTTTAATTAACAGAGTGCTAGTAGCTATATAACATCCAGCTAAAGACTAGCAAGGGGGTACTCTTTCTGCCCCCTTTTGATGTTTATGTCAGAAGCTTTCTCTATCTCGTTTATACTCTAATAAAACTTTATTACACAAAAGCTCTGAGCGATCAAGCCTCATCTCTGGCTCCAGATTGAATTCTTCTCCTCCAGAGGCCAAGAATCCCAGCATCTTTGCTGGTTTAGGAACAACATTTTGGACACTTGATTCAATGGTTTTGTTTTCTCCAGTCTGTTATAGGAATAAAATTCTGCTGTATGTAATCTTCAGGGATTGCCTTTCTTCACAAAGCATAATGTTTTTTGAGATTAGTCCTATGTTGCATGTTTTAATGGTTTATTTTTTTCAATTTCTGAGGAATATTCTGTTTTATGGATATTCTGAAATGTGTTAATCCTTTTATCAACTGATAAACATTTGAATTTTTTCCCAGTCAGTATGTATAAAGTTGCTGTCAATAATTTAATACAGATCCTTAGGTAGATTTATATCTTAATTTCTCGTGAGTGAAATTCTAGGAGTGGAATTGTTGAGTTGTTTTGGTAAATCCATGTTCATTATTTTGCATTCTCACCAGCAAAGTATAAGAGTTTGAGTTGCTGTGCATTTTTCCTAACAATTAGAATTAGTATTTCATTTTAACTTTATCTATTCTAGGTATATAATGGTATGTCCTTGTGCTTCTAATTTGTGTTTTCCTAATAATTAATAATGCATAGTATTTTTTCATGGGCATATTTGCCATCTTATATCTTCCTTAATGGAGTGCTTTTTAAATCAACTTTTTGTCATTTTTAAAAATTGAGTTTTTTTTTTTTTTTTAATTAAATTGTAAGCATTCTTTATACTTTCTGGACACAAGTTCTTTGTCTCATATTTGATTCAAAATATTTTCTCTAGTCTGTAGAAGATTGTCTCTTAGGTCCTTAGTAGAATAATTCAGAAGTCAGAAATTTTCCTTTTCACTAAGAAAATTTTATTTTTTTAAAGTGATTTATGCTTTATATGCGGGGAAGGCAATGACAACTCACTCCAGTACTCTCTCCTGGAAAATCCCGTGGATGGAGGAGCCTGCTGGGTTGCAGTTCATGGGGTCACTGAGAGGCGGACACGACTGAGCGACTTCACTTTCACTTTTCACTTGCGTGCATTGGAGAAAGAAATGGCAATCCACTCCAGTGTTCTTGCCTGGAGAATCCCAGGGTCGGGGGAGCCTGGTGGGCTGCCTTCTAAGGGGTCGGTCGCACAGAGTCGGACACGACTGAAGTGACTTAGCAGCAACAGCAGCATGCTTTATATGAGGAGGGCATGGCAACCCACTCTGTTATTCGTGCCTGGAGAAACCCCATGGAAAGAAAAGCCTGGCGGCTTATAGCCCATGAGATCTCAAAGAGTCAAACATGACTGAGCAACTAAGCACTGCTTTATACGTCTATCCGAAAAGTATTCCCAGAAGCAAGGTCTTAATGTTGCAGCCACATGGTCTGGGAAACAAACTCAGGCAGGACAATACAGATAGTGGAGTGCAGTTTATTGCACCAGTGGGCCCAAAGCAGAGTCTCCTCTTAGCCACGGATCCTAACCAGTTTTTGTGAAAACCGTATATGCCCTAAGTACATGTGCACAAACCCACCTCCCCAAATTCCCCAACAATCAAAGTTAACCCATGATTCATATGCCTTAAACCTAGGTAGTTAACAGTGGACAGTTATCGATAGGCCTGTGGTCATACCCCAATAAGCATAATAGAATGGATGATTTTATTCAGTTACGCAGATAATTAGGGTATTCTTTTAGCGAAGGAAGAGCCCCAGGGCTCCAGCCCAAGGCCTGGTTTTCCAGTTGGTATGTCGTTTCCATAGATACTGGGCTTATAGCTCAAAGTCCACAGTCCGGCCCAAGAGGGAGTCCTGCTTTCAAGATAGAGCCTGTTCTGTTTCCTCCTTCATTAAGAGTTCTTCCTATGTTTTTTAATAGAGGTTTTATGACTTTTCAGATTACATTTAAGCAATGATACATTTTGAAATAGTGTGAGAAAAATGCTCAAGTATTTTTTTTTTAATATGGATATCCAGTTGTACCAACATCATTCGTTGAAGAGACTATCCTTTCTCCACTGAATGATCTTAACATATTTCTCAAGATTTAATTGTCCATAGGTGCTTATGTCTAGTTCTGTACTCACTAGTCTGTCTCATTGATTTATGTGTCCATATTATATAAAGCTAGTGAAGGTGACAGAATTTCAGATGAGCTATTTAAAATTTTAGAAAATGATACTGCTAAAGTGCTACACTCAATATGTCAGAATTTTTAGAAAACTCAGCAGTGGCCACAAGACTGGAAAAGGTCAGTTTTCTTTTTTTATTTTTATTTTTTAATTTTAATTGGGGGATACTTGTTTCACAATATTGTGTTAGGGAAGGAAAGATCAGTTTTAATTCCAATCCCAAAAAAGTGTAATGCCAAAGAATGTTCAAACTACCATACAATTGCACTCATTTCACGTGCTAGCAAGGTTATCCTCAAAATCCTTCAAGCTTGGCTTAGCAGTACAAGAACCAAGAACTTGCAGATTTTGAGGAGGCAGAGGAACCAGAGATCAAATTGCCAACATTTGTTGGATCACAGAGAAAGCAAGGGAATTCCAGAAAAATCATCTGCTTCATTGACTAATTTAAAGCCTTTGACTGTGTGGATCACAACAAACTGTGGAAAATTCTTAAAGGAATTGGAGTACCAGACCAACTTACCTTTCTCCCGAGAAGCTTGTATGTGGGTCAAAAAGCAATAGGTAGAACCAGACATGGAAAAATGAACTGATTCAAATTGAGAAAAAAGTGCTGCAACAAGGCTGTATATTGTCACCCTGCTTATTTAACTTTTATGCAGAGTCCATCATGCAAAATGCTGGGCTAGTTGAATCACAAGCTGGAATCAGAAATACTGGGAGAAATATCAACAGCCTCAGATACACTGATGCTACTATTCTAATGTCAGAAAGCAAAAAACTAAAGAGCCTCTTGATGAGGTGAAAGAGGAGAGTGAAAAAGCTGGCTTGAAACTCAACATTCAAAAAACTAAGATCATGGAATCTGGTCCCATCACTTCATGGCAAATAATAAGGAAAAAGTGGAAGTAGGGACAGACTATTTCCTGCAGCTCCAAAATCACTGCAGATGGTGACTATAGCTTTTTTTTTTTCCCCATTTATTTTTATTAGTTGGAGGCTAATTACTTTACAATATTGTAGTGGTTTTTGCCATACATTGACATGAATCAGCCAAGGATTTACATGTGTTCCCCATCCTGATGCCCTCTCCCCCCTCCCTCCCCATCCCATCCCTCTGGGTCATCCCAGTGCACCAGCCCCGAGCACTTGTCTCATGCATCCAACCTGGACTGGCGATCTGTTTCACACTTGATAATATACATGTTTTGATGCAGCTTTTAAATTAAAAGACACTTGTTCCTTGGAAGAAAAGCTACAACAAATCTAGACAGTGTATTAAAAAGCAGAGACATTGCTTTGCCACCAAAAGTCCTTGTAGTAAAAGCTATGGCTTTTTCAGTAATCACGTGCAGATATAAGAGTTGGACAACAAAGGACTGAGCAATGAAATAATGCTGCTTTCAAACTGTGGTTCTGGTGAAGACTTTAAATATCCCTTGGATGGCAAAGGGATCAAACTAGTTAATTCTAAAGGAAATCAACCCTGAATGTTCATTGGAAGAGCTGATTCTAAAGCTGAAGCTCCAATACTTTGGCCACCTGATGCAAAAAGCCCAGTCATTGGAAATGACTCTGATGCTGGAAATGATTGAGGGCAGGAGGAGAAGAGCATGACAGAGAATGAGATGGTTGGGTAGCATCACCAACTCAATGAGCATGAGTGTGAACAAACTCTGGGAGATAGTGAAAGACTGGGAAGCCTCGTGCACAGCAGTCCATGGTGTTGAAAAGTGTCAGACATGACTTAGTGACAGAACAGCCACATTTATACATATACCACAGTTTCCTAATTACTGTAGGTCTTATGTTAAATCTTGTAATTAAGCAGTGCTCTTCTGGAAACCCTGAGGTATTATGTATTCTCTGACTATCAAAATAGTCAAAATCTCAAAAACTGAAAATTCAAATATATTTATTAAAAATATGATGTGAATAATAAGATAATAAACATAAGAAATAAAGCCAAATCTTGTGTTGAGTTTGCTTTCTAATTAAGAAAAATCACCCCAGAAATTAAAAGACAAAATCTCATATAGTGGATACATAAAAATTAAAAAGATTCTTGTAATGAAAATCAACATAAAAGTTGAAAGTAGGAAAAAATATTTTCTCTACATTTAAAATACAAGAGATTGATATATCAAATATTCCTAAAAGTTTGACAATTAATAGTGTTTAACTTCAGAAGAAAGGACATTATGTTGCTATTCAATTGCTCAGTCGTTTTTGACTTTGTGACCCCATCAACTGCCACATACCGGGCTTCCCTGTGTTTCCCTATCTCCTGGAGTTTGTTCAGACTCACATCCATTGAGTTAATAATGATATCCAGCCACCTCATTTTCTGTTGCCCCCTTCTCCTCCTGCCCTTGATCTTTTCCGGTATTAGGATCTTTTCCAATGAATCGACTCTTCACATCAGTTGGCCAAAGTATTGGAGCTTCAGCTTCAGTATCAGTCCTTCCAAAGAATGTTCAGGATTGATTTCCTTTAGGATGGACTGGTATGAGCTCGTTGCAGTCTAAGGGCCTCTCAAGAGTCTTCTCCAGCACCACAGTTTGAAAGCATCAATTCTTAGGCAATCAGCCTTCTGGACCAACTTTACATCTGTACCTGACTACTGGGGAGGCCATAGCTTTGACTGAATAAACCTTTGTTGGCAAAGTGATGTCTCTGCTTTTTAATACACTGTCTAGGCTGTCATAGTTTTTCTCAAGGAGCAAGCATCTTATAGTTTCATGGCTGTAGTCACCATCTGCAGTGATTTTAGAGCCCAAGAAAATAAAGTCTGCCACTATTTCTATTTCTCCCCATTTATTTGCCATGAAACAATGAGACCAGTCATCATGATCTTAGTTTTTTAAATATTAAGTTTTAAGCCAGATTTTTCACTCTCCTCTTTCACCTTCATGAAGAGGCTATCTAGTTCCTCTTCACTTTCTGCCCTTAGGGTGCTGTCATCTGCATAACTGAGGTTATTGTTATTTCTCCTAGCAATCTTGATTCCATCTTGAGCCTCATCCAGCCCAGAATTGTGCATGATGTACTCTTCATATAAGTTAATAAGCAGGGTGACAATATACAGCCTTGTCACTCTTCTTTCCCAATTTTGAACCAGTATATTGTTCCATGGCTTGTTCTAATTGTTGCTTCTTGACTTGCATGCAGGTTTCTCAAGTGGCAGGTAAGGTGGTCTGATAGATCCATCTCTTTAAGAATTTCCAGTTTTTTATGATCAACACAGTCATAGGCTTTAGCATAGTCAATGAAGCAGAAGCAGATTTTTTTTTCTGGAATTCCCTTGCTTCATCTATGAGCCAATGGATGTTGGCAGTTTGCTCTCTAGTTCCTCTTCTTTTTCTAAATCCAGCTTGTACATCTGGAAGTTTTCAGTTCATGTACTGTTGATGCTTAGCTTGGAGGATTTTGGCATTACCTTGCTGGCATGTGAGAAGGCTGAGGGTGGAGTGACCTTTGAGAAATTCTCACTGAGCTTCCCTGGTGGCTGAGATGGTAAAGAATTTTCCTGCAATGCAGGAGACTGGGGTTCAATTCTTGTGTAGGGATGGTTCCCTGGAGAAGGAAATAGCAACCCGCTCTACTTTTCTTGCCTGGAGAATCCCATGGACAGAGGAGCCTGGTGGGCTACAGTCCACGGAGTCACAAAGAGTCAGACACTATTGAGTGACTAACACTTTGCTAGCATATGAAATGAATGCAATTGTGTAGTAGTTTGAATATTCTTTGGCATTACCCTTCTTTGGGATTGGAACGAAAACTGACCTTTTCTAGTCCTGTGGCCACTACTGAGTTTTTCAAATTTGCTGACATACTGAGTGCAGCAGATTAAGAGAGTCATCTTTTAGGATTTGAAATAGCTTCACTGGAATTCTGTCACTTCCACTAGCTTTGTTCATAGTAATTCTTCCCAATGCCCACTTGACTTCAGCACTCCAGGATGTTTGGTACTAGGTGAGTGATCACACCATCGCGGTTATTCGTGTCATGAATACCTTTTTCATAAAGTTCTTCTGTGTAATCTTGACACCTCTTCTTAATATCCTCTGCTTCTGTTAGTATCGTGCTACTCGCTCACTCGGGTCCAACTCTTTGGGACCCCATGGACTGTAGTCCACCAAGCTCCTCTGTCCATGGGATTCTCCAGGCAAGAATACGGGAGGGGGTTGCCATTTCCTTCTCCAGAGGATCTTTCAGACCCAGTGATCTGAGCCACCAGGGAAGAACTGTTAGCAAGCTTCTGTCAGGTCCATACCATTTCTGTCCTTTATTGTGCCCATTTCTGCACGAAATGTATCAGTGTGCAAAAATTCAGATGACTGATAATCTCCAGCTTCAAGTGTTACAGTATTTATAACCTCTGTAGAGACAGGCTGCAGAGTGATGTTTGAAGAAATTTTGCAGAATAGTCATGTAATTCTTTGGTGTCTTATTCCTTTCAGTGAGGAAGTGAGTAATGATTTGCTTGGAATATTTACAAACTCACTTTTAATATACAAACAAGCATAAAAAAAGCAGCAGTGTGAGGTAGGAGGTAGATGGGACCCCCAGGGTAAAATGATTTGAAATTCATTCCCTAAGGACTGAAACTCCAGAATATTAATAGCAGGACAATTGAGAGAGGAGGCTGGGCTTTGCCGAGACAGAAGACTGGAAAATATATATTTCTCTTTCTCAAAGTCAGGAGACCTCCTCTACTACACTTGTGCAGAAAGTCTCTTTGGAGTTCAAAAGGGGAGTGATACTAAAGGATGCCTTTCCCATGGATCTTTTCAGTGGAATCTATCTTAGCTAAGACATGCATGCGCACACATGGGAGTATCTCGAGATATACCAAACATGGACTCTGAACCAGGCATATCCAAACTACTAAACACAGCAAACCTCCAGAAGAAATGTCCTATAAAAGTAATTTAAACTACCATTAGGGTGCAATTCAGTGACTCTCTGAATCTGCCCATGTCTATCCACAGGTACTGAACTCCTTTATTCTCCTAATAAATACTTGTTTCACTACTCTCCATCTTTGTGGGAATTATTTTTCTGCAAAGTGAAATGGCCAGAGTCTTGTCACTAACCTCTGCCTAGCAGTTAGTATTGGGTGATCTCACACTGCAACCTGACTTCAATCTCTGATTGTGAACTGAAACCCTGCTTCAAGCCACTGAAGGCCAAGGCCACCTGATACCAAGTGGAATTCCATAGTATAAAGCTTTCTACCATTGTATAAAACTACCAATAATTTAAAGACAGAGCCACCAAAATTCATGAAGTTGATCCATTAGCTTTCAAACAGATAGGAGCCAACCCCCAGCAAACCACTCTCCTTGACTCTTTGAATTCAAATTCTATTTAATTAAAGTGATAGTCTTCTGAGATTTTCTGCTATTTTTAAGAATGGTGGGGTTTATAATATGTCACTTCAAAACATAACATTTTGGCATGAGGATACTTCAAGCTAAAAGCAATAAAGACACAGCCAACTCCGAAAAAGCACTTTGCCTCCCCTTTAAGTGACTGAAAGAAAATGTACATTCCCTCATTCTTGGGGAATATCTGCAATTACAAAGGAAATTTACATTGGAAAGGGTGCTTATACCAGAAATGGCTGTCTGAGGAGGCCTTACAAATAGTTGTCAAAAGAAGAGAAGCAAAAAGCAAAGGAGAAAACGAAAGATACACCCATTTGAATGCAGAGTTCCAAAGAATAGCGAGGAGAGATAAGAAAACCTTTCTCAGTGATCAATGAAAAGAAAAAGGGGAAAACAATAGAATGGGAAAGACTAGAGATCTCTTCAAGAAAATTAGAGATACCATGGGAACATTTCACGCAAAGATGGGCTCAATAAAGGACAGAAATGGTATGGACCTGACAGAAGCAGCAGATATTAAGAAGAGGTGGCAAGAATGCACAGAAGAACTGTACAAAAAAGATCTTCATGACCCAGTTAAATATGACTGTGTGATAACTTACCTAGAGCCAGACATCCTGGAATGTGAAGTCAAGTGGGCCTTAGGAAGCATCACTACAAACAAAGCAAGTGGAGGTGATGAAATTCCAGCTGAGCTATTTCAAATCCTGAAAGATGATGCTGTGAAAGTGCTGCGCTCAATATGTCCCCAAATTTGGAAAACTCAGCAGTGGCCACAGGACTGGAAAAGTTCAGTTTTCATTTCAATCCCAGAGAAAGGCAATGCCAAAGAATGCTCAAACTACCACACAATTGCACTCATCTCACATGCTAGTAAAGTAATGCTCAAAATTCTCCAAGCCAGGCTTCAGCAATATGTGAATTGTGAACTTCCAGATGTTCAAGCTGGATTTAGAACAGGCAGAGGAACCAGAGATCAAATTTCTAATATCCAGTGGATCATCAAAAAAACAAGAGAATTCCAGAAAACATATATTTCTGCTTTATCGACTATGCCAAAGCCTTTGACTGTGTGGATCACAATAAACTGTGGAAAATTCTGAAAGAGATGGGAACTCCAGACCACCTGACCTGCCTCTTGAGAAACCTGTATGAAGGTCAAGAAGCAACAGTTAGAACTGGACATGGAAAAACAGACTGGTTCCAAATAGGAAAAAGAGTATGTTAAGGCTGTATATTGTCACCCTGCTTGTTTAACTTCTATGCAGAGTACATCATGAGAAACACTGGGCTGGATGAGGCACAAGCTGGAATCAAGATTGCTGGGAGAAATCGCAATAACCTCAGATATGCAGGTGATACCACTTTTATGGCAGAAAGTGAAGAACTAAAGGGCCCCTTGATGAAAGTGAAAGAGGAGAGTGCAAAAGTTGGCTTAAAGCTCAACATTCAGAAAACTAAGATAATTGCATCTGGTCTCATCACTTCATGGCAAATAGATGGGGAAACAATGGAAACAGTGACAGACTTTATTTTTTGGGCTCCAAAATCACTGCAGATGGTGACTGCAGGCATGAAATTAAAAAATACTTGCTCCTTGGAAGAAAACTTATGATCAACCTAGACAGCATGTCAAAAAACAGAGACATTACTTTGCCAACAAAGGTCCATCTAGTTAAAACTATGGTTTTTCCAGTAGTCAGGTATGGATATGAAAGATGGACTATAAAGAAAGTTGAGTGCTGCAGAACTGATGCTTTTGAACTGTGGTGTTGGAGAAGACTCTTGATAGTCCCTTAGATTGCAAGGGGATCCAACCAGTCCATCCTAAAGGAAATCTGTCCTGAATATTCATTGAAAGGACTGATGCTGAAACTTAAACTCCCATACTCTAGTCACCTGATTCGAAGAACTGACTCATTGGAAAAGACCCTGATGTTGGGAAAGAATAAAGGTGGGAGAAGGGGTCGACAGAGGATGAGGTGGTTGGATGGAATCACTGACTCAATGGACATGAGTTTGAGTAGTCTCTGGGAGCTGGTGATGGACGGGGAGGCCTGGTGTGCTACAGTCCATTGGGTTGCAGAGTCGGACATGACTGAGCGACTGAACTGAACTGAACTTCCCTTCCACCAGTTATTCTTCTTCTATCTCCTCTCCCTCCCTTTCCCGCCCTTCCTTGTTTTCTTTCCTATAATTTCATTAAACAACAGAAAAACTCTAAATCACTGTATTCAATCTTTGGCACTTCAAAAATCCTCCTTTGCTTTTTCCTGTCACTAGAAGATAATTCAGGTCAACACATACTTCATTTATCTTTTCTTTTTTCATTCATTCATTTCACAGATATTTAACAAGGACCAATAACATCAGGAGCTGAGTCTACAAGACCAATTTCCTAATAGTATTTAAAAGATGTATAATCTTCTGTACACAGGCTTATGAACTTAAGAGTAACCCTTTTGTAGAATCTGAAAATATTATATATGTAATCTTCATGCCTTGGAATTACACAATCAGATTCCCATAAAAAATGAAAGAAAGCATCCAGGACAAAATTGTACCCAAAGTAGTTTGAAAGAGGCAATTTATCTTTTGAGCAGCTGTTGGCAAAGGGTCACGCAGACACTCTTTTATTATGACTTGTGGAATTTCAGTTCAGTTTAGTCACTCAGTCATGTCTGACTCTTCGTGACCCCATGGACTGCAGCACACCAGGCTTCCCTGTCCGTCACCAACTCCTGGAGCCTGCTCAAACTCATGTCCATCGAGTTGGTAATGCCCTCCAACTAACTTGTGAAATTTAATGTAATGAAAATGATGGCATTCATGTTTCAAGGCTCTGAACCTGCCACTCATGTTTCCTGAAGTTAATTCACTGTGTATTCTATATTGATTTTCTTTATCTGATAAAGAGATTTTCCTTCATTCTTACCCCATAGATGCCACAATTTCTTCTCATGACTTTTCTAAGAGCATCTTTGAAGTCTTTGTTCCTCAAGCTGTAGATGACAGGGTTCAACAGTGGGGTGACCACAGTATAGAAGACAGAAACAATCTTGTTGATATCTGGTGACAGGTGGGCACTGGGGTGAACATACATGGAGATCATGGTCCCATAGTAGATAGTGACAACAGCTAAATGGGAACCACATGTGGAAAAGGTTTTCATTCGGCTAGAGGCTGAAGGAATTCTCAATATTGATGACACAATAAAAACATAGGACACCAGCGTAAGAATAAAGCAAATGCACAGCACAGCAATTGACAGGATAAAGATGACCATCTCAGTGACATAAACACTGGAACATGAGAGCTGCATGAGGGGCGGGAGGTCACAGAAGAAATGATTGATCTGGTTGGGCCCACAAAAGTCCAACTTGGAAATCATTAGAGAGGGCAGAAATCCTGTGCCAACTCCTGTCAACCAGGAGATAGCCACGAACTTGGTGCAGATCTCAGGACTCATCAGGAAAGAGTAGTGCAGTGGACTACAGATTGCCAGATATCGGTCATAGGCCATCACAGCCAGAAGAAAGCACTCAGTAGCCCCGAAGAACACAAAGAAGTAGAGCTGTGCTATACAGGCATGGAAGGAGATGGCTTGGCCCTGGGAGACCAGAGTGGCTAGGAGAAGGGGCACAATGGTGGATGTATACCAGATCTCCAGAAAGGAGAGATGTTTGAGGAATGTGTACATAGGTGAGTGCAGATGCTGGTCCTGGCTCACCACGACAATAATGACAATATTCCCTGTCACTGTGAGGAAGTAGATGAACAAGAAAATGATAAAAAGCAAGGTTTGCCACTCAAGAAGGTTCTGGAATCCCAGCAGCTGAAACTCAGTAACAGTGGACAAATTTTGGGACTTCATTGCCTGTAGAAGAGGAAAACATTTTGGAAAAGCATTGTTTGCAAGGCATAAAAACATTTATAAATACTGACATCTGGAACTTCAGAGACGGATTTTTAAATTAGTTCAGATCTTTAGGTACTGCATTATAGAAGAGCAAATGCATGATTTCATCTTTTAAAGAATATGTTTTGAGATCAGAAGCTGAATATGGATATGAAATCTTGGAAAGAACCTCAGCAAACTTCATTTGTTGGATTCTTTGAATTCTACAAGTGGTCTCAGGTTCAAAGACATAGGCCAAAAAGGACTCTGACTAAAATCAAACTTAGAAACCAATGATAATAGCAAAGTTAAAAAAAAAGTCAAGCACATAAGGAAGCAAATACCTTCCTTTTCTCATATGTGGGCTTTGTCTGAAAAAGAAGTTAGACACAGCGTAACTCCTAAGATACCTTGGGAAAGTTTCTCCTTTCAAACAATATTTAAGGATAACCTGCTCTCCGTGTTCATGTGTGTGTGTATGCTTTTGTGAAGGCTTGTACTGAGCTAACTTGTACCTTCATTGCTGTCCTTGTCCAGCTGGATACCATGCTCAGCCACTGTAATCACTCTTTTCTGTGTACACTTCAGTTCAGTCAGTCATGTCCGACTCTTTGAGACCCCATAGGCTGTAGCATGCCAGTCTTCCCTGTCCATTACCAACTCCTGGAGCCTACTCAAACTCATGTCCATCGTGTTGGTGTATATATTCAACAGTATTTTCCTTTGAAAGTGAAGTGAAAGTGAAATTCACTCAGTTGTGTCCACCTCTTTGTGATCCCATGGACTATGCAGTCCATGGAATTCTCCAGGCCAAAATACTGGAGTGGGTAGCCTTTCCCTTCTCCAGGGGATCTTCCTAACCCAGGGATCAAACCCAGGTCTCTTGCATTGCGGGCATATTCTCTACCAGCTGAGCCACAAGGGAAGCCCCAATTTTTCCTTTGCTTCCATTCAGTTCATTGTCATAACCAGTTTTGTTAGTCAGCATTCACCTGCCATACATGAGTTTTCTTTCTGTAAGGGAGGTGAGAGACAATAAGGTAGCCATTTAAAATTTACAGCCAATGAATTCCAATGCATCCTTATTGCTTGGAGCATTCATTCTACATGTCCTTTATCTATTCACATTCCATTTTCCTTAGTGATTGCTTCATAATGTTCTTCTCTTTTCAAACTCCCAACACTTTCTCGTTGGGAGTATCTATACCCTCAGCAAAATATCAATACCTACTGTACTATTAAACAACAACGACAAAATAACCAGAAAAACAAAACTGAAATCCTCCAGTGGGAACATCCAAACTCTCAGGCCACTGAATTCCCCGACTACCTACCCTGAGTTCGTGTGCATCTGCTCCCTATTTCTTCCTCTGAATAAACAGTGTAAGCCCAGGTTAAGGCAAATCCCTCTACAGGTGATACAGGTGTTGCATCCTCCCATGTAGTTGAAGGTATTGCTGGTGTTACTCCCCCTTACTCCCTGAATAAACAGTGGCCCCCTCTCAGTTGGATCATTTCCTCAGCTTGTTAGCATGCTGGTTTTCTCTCTCTTTTATAAAGGCAATCAGAGCAATAAAACATCTTGATGCTATTCTTTTCTCCAAATACTACCTGCATTTGTCTGTTCATTTTAATCCCTTCCCTTCTGAAAAGTATTGTCTCTATTCACTGCCTGTATTCCCTCTTGAATCCACTGAATTATGCTTTGCCCTCTTCAGGACAGCAAAATCATTCTGCTGCACTATTGCCCTTCAATCATTCATCATCATTCCTAATCGTTCTGATGTGTTGATGGTATGGCACATTTGATCTTTCCCTCTTTCTGGGGCTACTATGCATGACCATGCACTCTCTGAGTTCAGCTATAGACTTTTCTTTCCACGTTTTATCCATTTCCTTTTTCTAGCATCTCCACATCCTCTAACCTGTAAAATATATGACTTTGAGACTGAACACCTCTCAATCTACCTCATTTTCCTCATGATTTCAAGATGTCTCTTGGTTTTAAATGCTATCACTTGGACTTTAACTCCCTAAAGTGTGAATCAAGCCAGAATATAAGACTCATGTAAGCAACTGCCCTCAGTGATCATGTATGGATGTGAGAGTTGGACTGTGAAGAAAGCTGAGCGCTGAAAAATGGATGGTTTTGAACTGTGGTGTTGGAGAAGACTCTTGAGAGTCCCTTGGACTGCAAGGAGATCCAACCAGTCCATCCTGAAGGAGATAAGTCCTGGGTGTTCATTGGAAGGACTGATGCTGAAGATGAAACTCCAGTACTTTGGCCTCCTCATGCAAAGAGTTGACTCATTGGAAAAGACCCTGATGCTGGGAGGGATTGGGGGCAGGAGGAGAAGGGGACGACAGAGGATGAGATGGCTGGATGGCATCACCGACTCGATGGGCATGAGTTTGAGTAAACTCCGGGAGCTGGTGATGGACAGGGAGGTCTGGCGTGCTGTGATTCATGGGGTCGCAAAGAGTCAGACACGACTGAGCGACTGAACTGAACTGAACTGAAACAACTGCCCTATTTGAAGTGCATACTGACACGTTCAATCAGCATCTGAAACAAAAAAACTACCCTGCATTCCTGCCTCACCCCCCAGTCTCCTCTAAGTGAGTCTCTCTCATCTCATTAGGTCCCTCCATCCTCTCACTTGCTCAAGCCAGAATTAAATTTGATTCTTGTTTGTCACAGACCCAGCATCGGATTTCTCACCAAAACTGCCTGGCTCCACCTGAAAATATATCTAGAAACTGTTCACCATTTGGCAACTACATTGCATCCTCCTTGGAAAAAAAAAAAAAAGTTCCACTTACTTTTACCTGGATTGTTCAATAGACTCCTTGCAGTCCCTCCACAGCTACCCACCCTTCCTTCTTCAGTAAATCCTCAGTAAAGCAGCCAGAGTGAAACTTTAAGAACAGAGTATGCCATTCCTCTGCTTAAAGCCCAGAGCAACACCCAGATTCTACAGGAAACATAAATATCATTGAAATGTTCCTGATAAGTAAACAAAACCATGTTGCCAATCAGCTTATTCATATGTTTCATAGTTCTCGATTTTTGCTATGTTTTGCTTTCACCTCTTATACTTGGCTAAAGTCACTAGGAATATTATCTTCATCTGACAATGAAAAATTCATATAGAGTAAAAATGGTATTTAACAGAATCCATGTTGGACTTTCCTGGTGGCTCAGACATTAAAGAATCTGCCTACAATGCAGGAGATTTGGATTCAGTCCCTGGGTTGAGAAGACCTCTGGAAAAGGGAATGGCTATCCACATCAGTATTCTTGCCTGGAGAATTCCATGGACAGAGGAGCCTGGTGGGCTGCAGCCCATGGGACTGCAAAGAGTTGAACATGACTGAGGGACTAACATTTTCATTTTCCATGCATTTGTTACCAGGGACACGATAATGGATTTCTCTTTTTTATCTTTTCATTTCTTGTAAGTATATTACCATGGGACTCAATTAAATATAAACAATGAGTAGATTAAAAAAATAAACATGGAGAACAATAAGGCCCCACAGGGAGCCCACAGGGAAAGCAAAAGAACATTGTATTATGATTGACTAAGTTTATAAGGCATTTGGCTCAATTTCCTAGTCATATAAAATTTCTCCCATTATGTGCATCCAAGGGAACAAGGAAGCTGAACTTTACTAATCACCATTCTTTGCTTAAATACTCTCAGAAAAGAGGAACTCAACACCTAACGAAATAATGATCATTTACTGATTATTTCCAAAAGTTAGAGTCACCTTAACTGCATTGAGCTAAAAAAAAAAAAAAAATGTTTTCTAAAATGCTGTGCTGAGTTTACTTAGCACTAGAATAAACAGTGTAACCTCAGATCTAATGCTGTAGCTTTTTATTATGCAAATTATATGTATGAATTATACAAAAATAAATATAATCAAGAATGTTATTGTTTTTATATGCAATGTCGCACAGAGTCATCTAAATGGCCTTTGGCATCTCAAGACATTTTTGATTACTTTTCAGCTATTACAGTTTTATATGCTAAACAATTTAGGCAAGACAATTTGTCTCAAAGTAGTTAGAGTATCAGCAAAGGCTAAATTACCTTGGTAATGAGGAATAGTCTTTAGAATGCAATATATTCACCCACAACAACCAAAATAAAATTTGTGTCCTCAACACCAAACATACCATTTAGATTTCTTTAGGAAAAACTTCGAGCCTGTCCACAAGAACCTCCCCTACCTGTCAATAACCACAGCATGAAGAGCCCTAAATCATGGATACCGCATCTGCCTTGCCCTCCTGGAACCCAAATGTGGGCTGTGCTTTTTTCTTGAGTGGAAATTTGCCATCTTCTGTTAGAGTTTGATGCTGTGGAAAGCAGACTTTTCCTTTCAATAACTCTGTGTTTCTTGGGACCTCGCTCTTCTGAGTACTCTGTTCCCCAGATATTTTTTTTCTCTGTAATTTGCCAATCAAGCTAGTGGAACCAAAAATGGAACCAACCTTCTGAGATTCAACTTTGCCCACTAAGGTTTATATGTCAGTAACACTCAGGATAGATGCAAATCTTAAACTCTTTTGAAAGTATATTTTTAATATTTAACTTAATATCAATCCTAGTGACGTTTGACTAAAAGTTAAATCAAATTAAAAAGTGTGTTTTTTAAATCTAGCAAGCAGGTAATTAGTGAGAGGACTGAATGTATGAGAGCTGGGTTTTGTTGCATGGTATTTCTTCATCAAGCTTTAATTACAGGTGTGGCTAAATTAAAAAAAAGTCATGACTGAAATGATTGTTTTCATTCATTCAATTAAAGCAATCTATACACAAGTTCATTTTGAGTGTTACTCTGTCAATCTAACAACAAAAAAAATACAATATGTGAATCTGAGAATTAGGAGATGAGTTGGAAAAGAAAAAGTTTTTAATCCATCCATAATATAGCAGGATTAAAAAATCAAGTGTATTAAAGTCTATTTAATTAAAAAGATCTAATTTATTACAATCCCCTGGAAGAGAGCATGGCAACCCACTCCAGTATTCTTGCCTGGGGAATACCATGGATAAAGAAGCCTGGCAGTCTATAGTACATAGCGTCACAAAGAGTGGGACATGACTGAAGCAATTTATTAATATTCATTGATATCACATGCAATTTATTAACATTTTTAGTTGTTTATATATTTTAATTTGAAATAAAATATTAAAAGATTGAGCAAATGAAAAAAGAAAAACAAATTACAATTGCATTTATTTTGGGTGGGTTTATCATTAATTTATTCAGCAAATATGCATTTGGCACCTACTATGTGCTTGGAGCTCATCCAGGCATTAGAATTCACCAGTGAATCACACAAACACTATAGTCTGAAGAGGTAGGCTTACATAATTATTTATTGGTATTTGACTTACTTAATATAATTAATATTTAAACTAATGATTTCAAAATAATGTGATTAATGTTATATATATATATACACACACATATATACATATATATGTGAAGACTTCGAGAAGTAAAGAATATGCAGATTAAAAATGTATCCTTTTAAATACCTATAGTACTGTCTCCCAGAATTAGCCACCTCATACTTTACCTTCCATACTTTTTTGTGTCCCACAAGTGGAGTAGTATAATTGAATTACTACGGTATAGCCTGGTCTTCCCTCCCGGCTCAGTCGGTAAAGAACCTGCCTGCCATGCAGGAGACCTAGGTTCGATTCCTGGGTTAGGAAGATCCCCTAGAGAAGGAAATGGCAACCTACTCCAGTATTCTTGCCTAGAGAATCCCGTGGACTGTAGCCTGAGGTCGCAAGAGTCGGACACGACTTAGCGACTAAACCACAACCACCACCACTGTATAGTCTCTAGCTTGGCATGCACGCATGCGTGCTATGTCGCTTCAGCTGTGTCTGATTCCGAAACCCTACGGACTGTTGCCCGCCAGGCCCCTCTGTCCATTGGATTCTTCAGGCAAGAACGCTGGAGTGGGTTGCCATGCCCTGCTCCGGGGTATATTCCTGACTCCAGGATCAAACCTGTGTCTCTTATGTCTCCTGTATTGGGAGGTGGGTTCTTTACCTGTAGTACCATCTAGGAAGCCCCAATATCTTGGCATATTGGCAGATAAATTTTTAAGCCTGAATCTTGCCCCTTTTTGCAGAAAATTTTACAGATAATTTACATCATAAATCTCACACAGGACATTGCATATATTATTTAATTTATTCCAGAAGCTATAGGGGGCCCTTACTCTATGAAGCCCAGAGTAAAAGACTCTGGAATAAAAATATGAATGAGATAATATTCTTTTCCTTGAATCTATCAAATGACCTTAAAAATTCTTAATGTAAATCCATTTTAAAGTATAACATTAGGGAGTAAATCTCCTTTTGTTAACATGTACATGGGATGATTGGAGCTCATATGCACAGAAAACAGGTCAAGGGCCAGCATTTCTTCCACTGCATAGATCAGTATCTTAGAAACCCTAGGTTCTCACTCACAGTCGCAAGAAAACTTCCCTGCTTCACATTTTCTCTCTGAATTCCCTCCAAAGAACAAAGAAGTACTCTGGATGTTGGCACCCCTTACAAACCCAATGAATGCTGAGGTTGTGTCTACAGAGGATATTAGACAACCTTAGCTCAGTGAATGATCAATATAGACTCTGGGGAAAAGGAACAATAAAAATGCAGGATACAACTGCTGAAATGAAAATCAACAATGGGATACTGCTTAGCCATTTACATGAATGAAATAATGCCATTTGCCACATCATGGATGGACCTAGAGATTATCACACTAAGTGAAATAGGTCAAACAGAGAAAGACACATAACACATGACATCACTTATATGTGGAATCTAAAATAAGATACAAATGAACTTATTTATAAGACGGAAACAGAGTCACAGACATAGAAAACAAATGTATGGTTACCAAAGGGGAAAGAGGGGGATAAATTAGGAGTCTGGAGTTAGCAGACATAAACTATTATATATAAAATAAACAACAATGTCCTACTGTGTAGCAGAAGGAACTATATTCAATATCCTATAATAAACCATTATGAAAAAGAATATGAAAAATAATAGTTATGTATATGTATTTATCTATATCTATACCCATATCCGTATCTAGCTAGCTAGCTGAATCAGTTTGCTGTATACCAGAAACTAGCACAACATCATAAACCAACTATATTTAAATAAAAGACAAAAATTTTTTTTTTAAATGATGGAAAAACTGAAAAAAAAAAAGCAAAAACAAAAAACAGAGATCCTTTTAAAAACCACAAGCAGGAAGGAAAGTGCTGGCTCAGTTGCTTTTGAGGTTTGTGCTGGCTGGCCTTTTTTTTTTTTTTTTTTCAGTACAGAGTGGGCTGAGTTTGGGACTAGGAGATATTAAATTCTCAAAGCTGAGGCAAGTGTATGGTCAGAAAGAGCTGGGAGCCTTGTTGAAAAGGACTCAGGCTAGGAAAGAAAACATGGATGCCCTGGAGAGATGGTTTCAGGAGCCCAAAGCCACTATGTCAGGAAGTCGGGAAAGAAACAGGGAGAAATGGTCAGAGGAGGAGGATCCTGTATTGTTAGAGAAGGCAGAATACATGTGAAGTGTAGTATTGGAGAAGGATAATGGCAGGAATTGAGGATGTTAACTAAAAGATTTAGAACTATGCAACCTGAGTCAGAAATGGAGTTAGGGTAAAGTTAGGGTAAAGATCCTGGAAGAGGTGACCTGAGTCATCTGCCCCTGCCTCTCACTGGGAACTTATCTACTGCCACTCATCCTCATCTTGCACACACACCAGCCTGCCTGGCTGCCTCATGGTATGAGGTACATCCTGCTCTCTCCAGCAATAGCTCATTTTATATACTCTGTGCCTCTGACTGTTCCCCTTGCCAGAGCTCCCTTCCTTTCAACTTCTGTTCACCCTTCAGTTATTAACTCAGAAACTCCCAAGGGCCCAATCTGACCCCCACCCCCTTCCCCTGCCCCAGCTTGTCTTTTCTCCCAGTTTTTAGTTTATAATTGTATGAGTTCTATGGACAGATCTTAAGACACCCTCGAGAGATGGGCCATTTGTTTTTTTGCTTACTCTTGTGTCTGAGATTCTGGCAGCTTGTGCTGAGAAACAAAGTGAATGATTTGCTATAGGCATGTCCATCATCCCTTCAAACTCAACAAAATAAAAATTACATTTTACATAGATGACAGATGTTTCCCACATTTGTCTACTTTCCTGATGACCTAATGACCTCACCATATTCATCCCAAGTAGGGATCACACCCTTTCTGTCAAATCATCTTCCTTCTATGTCTTTCTCAGCCTCCCCCACCTCACAAGTGCTGCAGCACTGATAGGCTGTAGTTAGATTATTCTTCCTAACCAATGCCTTAGCCTACAGCTGTGCCACTTCTAAGAGGTGCTTTACAAGAATCATAACACATGTGCAGTCATTATGCGAATCACTGAAGCTGGCCAGATTTTATTTAAATGCTTTGAATTGTTGTTGGGCTATAGACCTATCATTATCATACACACATTTTTTGGGGGGAGGCATCTCCTTATTAACTTACCAACATATTTCTTTATCAAGAGCTAATTAACAGGAAGTAGAGAAAATAAATTTTGACAAAAAACTTTAGCAAATCAATATGTCATAAAAAGATAATAAGGTCATGGGAAATTTAGAAAATAATTGAAGGAAGGACCTTAGCGATTCTTGAAATTTACTGACAGTGAAAACATGAGAGTACAGGCTCCAATAAGCCACACTACGAGGGATTCCGTTAGAAATGATCAATTTCCTAGGAGGCTAGGATTGCTAGAATGTTAATTTTATCCGTGTGGTTGACTGTGTCTGAGATGCAAGTTTTCACTGGGCGTGGCTCATTTGGACGCTAGCCAGTGGATAAAGCCCATCTCGTGTCTGCCTCTCATGAGGCTGTGCGGTTCCTCCCTTCTGTGCCAGAACACCAGCAGAGATAGTGCAGGCAGCTGGGGAAGACCGCGCTACTATCGGCGGGGCCAGGCAAGGCCCAGCCGGCCATGGCCTCGGGGTCCCCTGGGGAGCGGCTCTGCGAGGAGGCCCGATGCCCAGTGTGCCTGGATTTCCTGCAGAATCCCGTCAGCGTGGACTGCGGCCACAGTTTCTGCCTCAGATGCATCTCCGAGTTCTGCGAGAAGTCCGACAGCGCACAGGGCGGCCTCTATGCCTGTCCGCAGTGTCGGGGGCCCTTCAGGCTGGAAAGCTTCCGGCCCAACAGGCAGCTGGCCAGCCTGGTGGACAGCGTGCGGCAGCTGGGGCTGGGCGCCGAGCCTTCGGGGGCACGCTTGTGTGTGCGGCATGGCGAGGAGCTGACCCGTTTCTGCGAGGAGGACCAGGAGGTGCTGTGCTGGGTCTGTGACACCACTCCAGATCACAGGAGCCACCACACGACATCGCTGCAGGAGGCCGCCAGGTGCTACCAGGTGAGGGGTAACGTGGAAGGCCGTGACTCCTGATCGGGAAATGCCGGTCTGTAATGGAAGACACTGACCAAGTCAGAAGTGTTAAAAATCCCTTGCCAGAGACAGAGCCAGAAGACACCCTCTGATCTGAATGAGCAGTGCCCTCCACACCAACCACCCTCCTGACTCACATTCACCTTGGGATCTGTATGCCTTTGCTCCATGGAAACCCCGTCTTTTGGGATTCCTATTCAGGAGCTCAAACATACTGTTATTTTAGACTGATCTTCTCTGCCATGAAACTCTCCCTGGTCATTTCATTTCATGCTGGTCTTAATTTTCCTGATTTAGGTAATCTGAGTTCCAATACTAGAGCTCCCTGGTGTAGGAGGTTATGTTGTCTAATTGCTTCTTAGTTACAAGTGCACAACTGTTATCGGAAACACTTCCTAATAACTAAATTTGTATAATATTTTGCTTTTGCATAGTATTTATATTAATTAATGCTACTGTTGTTTAGTCACTAGGTTGTGTCCGGCTCTTTGCAACCCCATGGACTGTAGCTTGACAGGCTTCTCTGTCCATGGGACTTCCCAGGCAAAAATACTGGTGTAGGTTGCCATTTCCTTCTCCAGGGGATCTTCTGAAACCAGGGATCAAACCCAAGTCTTGTGCTTAGCAGGAGGATTCTGTACCACTGAGTCACTTAGGGAGCCCATGTTAATTAATATTGTCATCAAAACAATCTTAATTTTTTTCATTTGTATTTTATATTGGAATATAGTTGATTTACAGTGTTGTGTTCATTTCAGGTATACAGCAAAGTGATTCAGTTATATATATGCATGTATTCATTCTTTTTTAAAATCTTTTCCCATATAGGTTATTTCAAAATATTGAGTAGAGTTTTCAGTGCTATACAGTAGGTCCTTGTTGATAATCTACTTTATATATATTTGATAATCTATTTTATATGTATATATATAGTGTATATACGTTAATCTTAAACTCCTAATTTATTCCTCCCCCTCACCTTTGCATTTTGATAATCTTAAATTTGTGTTTGAAGTCTGTGAGTCTATTTCTGTTTTGTAAATACTTTCATTTGTATCATTTTTTTTAGATTACACATGTAAGCCATGTGTGTGGGTGTGTGTGTGCTAAGTCACATCAGTCATGTCTTACTCTTTGTGACCCTATGGACTGTAGTCGGCCAGGTTCCTCTGTTACTTGGATTCTCTAGGCAAGAATACTGGAGTGGGTTGCCATGCCCTCCTCCAGGGGATCTTCCCAACCCAGGGATTAAACTTGTGTCTCTTACGTCTCCTGCATGGCAGGCAAATTCTTTACTGCTGACCACTAGGGAAGCCCACATAAGTGATGTTATATGACATTTATTTTTCTCAGTATGACTTACTTTACTTAGTGATAATCTCTAGGTCCATCCATGTTACTATAAATGACTTTGTTTCATTCTTTTTAAGCCAGAGTAATTTTCCACAGTGGGCTCCCCGGTTGGCTCAGTGGCAAAGAACCCACCTGCCAATCCATGAGAAACAGGCTTCATCCCTGGGTTGGAAAGATACCCTGGAGAAGGAAATGGCAACCACTCCAGTATTCTTGCTTGGGAAATTTCCCAGACAGAGGAGCCTGGTAGTCTACATCCCATGGGGTCACAAAAGAGTCAGACACAACTTAGTGACTAAACAACATCAACAACAAAAATATTCCCCTCTCTCTCTCTATATATATATATTTGCCACATCTTCTTTATCCATTCATCCGTCAATGGACATTTAGGCTGTGTCCTAATGAATGTGTCCTTCACTTTAGTGAAGTCGCTCAGTCGTGTCCGACTCTGCGATCCTACGGACTGTAGCCTTCCAGGCTCTTCCGTCCATGGGGTTTTCCAGGCAAGAATACTCGAGTGGGTTGCCATTTCCTTCTCCAGGAGATCTCCCCGACCCAAGGATTGAATCCGGGTCTCCCTCATTGTAGGCAGACGCTTTACTGTCTGAGCCTCCAGGGAAGTCCATGTCTTGGCTACTGTAAATCCTGCTGCAGTGAATACAAGGCTGAATTAAGCCACCTTCATGTTTGAATGTTTGCTATGAATGGTGTCTGGATGGGCACAAGGCTCTGATCCCCTTTAAAGCTGCCAATACATGTTACTCTGAAGTAGGAATCCAGTGGTTAAGCAGACAGATTCCTCTCTATTCAACACATATTTCTGGACTTATGATGTGAGCATCCTCAATGAAAAGGTGACTAATATTGGAGTATCTGGCTCACAAAAGTGGCATCCATGAAACTCTGTGAATAAGATTCTTCCTACTGGTGCTCATCAGAAGTTTCTGGACATATTCAGAACACATTTAAATTCCCAATATCTGGAACAGCTGCTCGCACAAAGAGAGTTAAAGTCATCTTTTATCTATTGACCTTACCTGAAGTACTACCACAATGAAAATAAAGTGAAGATATTAACTTTATAAAATAATAATAAATTAATTTAATAAATTATTAATCATATAGAGCCTATAATAATTTTGTATATTTATATCATACATTTTAACTTAGAATAACTAATAATATAATTATTATTTTAACTTTGTTTTAAATCAAGGTTGTGATTTTTTTCCCCTCAAGTACCCTCTGGACCTACCTAGAAATATCTCTTTTAGGTTTTCTTCTTGATTTTGGTCTTCTGCAAAATTCAGGTGCTAACTATTTCTTAACTAGACTTCTAGAGTATATTCCTTCCTTTTTTCTTTAATCCAGATGGTACCATACAGTGCATGGATAATGTCGTATTCTAAGGAAGTTTTCTCTATTTCAGCAGTCCTTCAACTAAATACCAAATAAATATCTTCTAAACTCCTTAGCCTGTCAATCACTTTTAGGACCCTAAGTGCTCTTACTGTAACTCTTGCCTTAACCGTTAATCTTTAGATTCAGCAAAACTAGCCTAATCACTGTTGTCCCCAAACGTGACACAACTTTCTACTTCTTTGCTTTTGCTTACAATTTTTTTGTCTGTAAGTGTCGGAGTGTTCTAGTCCTTCCAGATTCCAGAAACAATTGCCATTTTCTTCATCTTATTAAATGCCTCGTTGGTTCCTACTCCTATTTTATGTGTTCTACCTTAGAATGTTATCATTAAGAAAAAAGAAAGAAGAAAAAAGAAAAAAAAAAGAAGACTGGTGTGTGGGACTTGTTGAATGACTGTGGGAAGAATTTAAATTTTTGCTTGTTTTTATTTTTTCCTGAGACTTATTGAATGACTTTAGGAAGACTTTTAAAATGTATATGTGTCTATCTTTGTATGTGTTCTCTGTAAATAAAATATATGTGCTTACCTCTAGCAGGAGTCCTAGGGCTGAAAAGAGATTTAGTTTTCCTTAAATTATGTTTCTATCCCTTGTAAGATTTATGACTTTCTATATTTCTTTTTCATATAATAAATACTAACTTACAAGATTTCTTCTGTAAAATAGTAAGAAATACACTTCTGGTTATAAAGTAATGAAGAACTTTAAGAAGTTGAAATATATAGATAAAAGGAATAGCTTCACCTTTTCAGCCAAGCATAGTAGATGAGATTTTGTTTTTTGAATATATTTTCATTGGTCTCTGCCTAATTTTTATATATTTATTATAAAAACTTTTATTTTTAAAAATTGGTGTCAGGTTACATAAAATATGCTTAGTTTAATTTTCTTTATAATTGTATTTCTTGCCATTAAAAATTCTGCAGCACCTTGTTTTAATTCTATCCAGTGAATGAAATAATTTTTTCCTCACTGCCCTATTTTTAACTGCCCTATTTTGGTTACTTACTGTTTTGCTATTTATAATACAATGAACACACTTTTTAGATACATCTTTTATTATATCTGGCATTAACATTTAAAACATATCTATGTTTAACAGTCATTAATATTAATGAGATCAAACATTTTTGTATGCTTTCTACTGCCCTTTATAGCTGATCTTTGTATTTCTTCCTGTGCTTGCTCAGTTTAAGTACTATATGAGAGTATCCTTAATGGCTGCAGCGTATCTTCCCAAACAGATAAAGCTCCAGGTGGCACAGGAGCTTGTCAGGAAAGAGCTGGAGGAAGCTTCGACTCAGGAGGCCAATGTGGGGAGGAAAACTGTTATTTGGAAGGTAAGAGAATATTGGGGCTTTGGGTGGCTAACCTATCTGAAGGATCCTTATTTGGATCATTAAGTCATTCTTCCACCATCTTCCCTACTCTGGCACTTTTGTTCCATTTACCTGGGTACTCAAGAAAAACTGATCTCAGCATCATCCTGGACCATCTCATCCCCTCAGATTATTTTCGTACAATCGTGTTCTTTCTAATGTCTGTAATACTGTCCCAAATCCAAATTATAAAAAAAGACTTTACTCATCTTGGTCTTACTAACTCGCTTGATCTTACTTACTGATCTTCACTCACTGCATCACTTAGAACAGAGTTGTACTGTCACTACTAGTTTAAAAAATATGTATTTGTTGGATGAATGAAATTTTTACTATTTCACAGCATATATATATATATATATATATATATATATATGAAATACAGGTTCATAGTCATCATCTTACATATAAAAAATAATCTGAATTTTCTTTTTTCAGTCAATATGTTGATATATTTCTGCCATCATCAGCTCTTTTTTCCTTTACCTATTATACACACACACACACACACACACACACACACACACACATACACAAAGTGATTCTGAACCTAGACCAATGTTGCCTTCCAAGAGATATTTTGCAATATCAGTAGATATTTTTGGTAGTCAGGACTGGGATGCCTTACTAGCATCTCATATGTAAAGGCAAGAAATGCTGCTAAATACCCTATAATACAAAGGACAGTCCCCACCCCCCCCAAAAAAAATCACAACAAAAAATCACCTGGTCAAATATCAATAGGATCAATACTGAGAAACTGTATATAGAAATGACATAGGTGTTTATATTTTTATATTATGCATTACAATATATACATAGACTCTATTTCTGAATAGCTCTCTGTCTTTTCTAAGGAACCCTTTTTCTCTGATTATTCTCTATAATTTTGTAATTCTTTCTTTCTTTTCTTGAAAATCTTGACTTGTATTCTATCCTCTGGCAGATATTTTCATAAGGGTTTTTACTATATTTTTCTCCTATGATGTCTTACTTTTTCCCATAGTTATGTATATTGTATGTAAAGTTAATTAATAGTGGCATTTATTAATAATTTTTTAAAGTTAGTAATCCAAGTCAATTTTTTTTTAATCCTGGCCTGACCACAAATTTATGAAATCAGGAACTCTATATCTGAGATCTGGTTTCATGCATGTTTTGAACCCTCCACTGATTATTCTTAAAGTAGAGATGTTTCCAAGAACCTTGTTCTAAGTCAAGTCAACTTTCATGATTTTTACCTTTAAAAATGGATCCATGTGAGCCAACATGCAACAAGCATGGGTTTAATAAAATAAATTCTAAATTCTGTGGAAACTCTTAGCCCTTGTATATCTATAGGTGTAATTATAGTAATTTAAATGGTGATGTGAGAGAACAATGAATTGCAACTAAATCCCTTTTCACTATGTCATAGCCCATGTGTGTGTGTTAAGTCGCTTCAGTCATATCTGACCCATTGCAGCCCTATGGACTGTAGCCCACCAGGCTCCTCTGTCCAAGGAATTCTTCAGGCAGGAATACTGGAGTGGGTTGCCATGCCACTCTTCAGGGCATCTTCCCGACCCAGGGATTGAACCTAGGTCTCTTGCACTGCAGGAAGATGCTTTATCATCTGAGCCTCCAGGGAAGGGCCCCCCACCCCCCTGCCCATATTCCAAATACTCTGCCCCAATTGCTGATGATTTATTGTACTGTCACTCCAGGAAAAAGTGGAAATGCAGAGGCAACGCTTCAGGTCGGAGTTTGAAAAGTATCGTGGCTTCCTGGCCCTGGAGGAGCAACTGCAGCTTAGAAGACTGGAGGAGGAGGAGCGAGCCACACTGCAGAAGCTTCGGGAAAGCAAGAACCGGCTGGTTCAGCAGAGCAAGGCCCTAAAGGAGCTGGCAGAGGAGCTGGAGGAAAGGTGCCAGCGACCAGCCCTGGGTCTGCTGGAGGTGAGGCTGGGTGCCTGGGAGAAGGACGGGCACACCGGAGACCAAGGGGACAGACGGCAGCTTTCGGAGATAACTCCTTAAGCAGTTTTGCTCTTTAGGACAGGATCACCCTAGAATTTCCTTGGAAAGCAATTAAAAATTGCTTTATTAAAAATCCTCAATCCCTAACACCAGAATCTGAAGGGACCCTAGACAATCATACATAATAGTTCATACTAAAGACAAAACCTTAAATATTTTCAAAATTAAAGTTAATTTAATGATTTACATATGGTTAAACAGAAAACAGACTATCTATACTATGTTGCCTGGAAAACATTTTATAAAAACCTCATAATGGGTCAACAATGATATTGCTGTATTTCAGTCATGTCCAATCCAAAAAGTCTTGTTAACACATTTTAATGTCAATAGTCAAACATATGAGTAATGTTTAAAATTTTCCACATTGAAATTGGCATGTTAATTTTCAAGGCAAATGCTAATGTTCTAGCCCATAGTGCATGCCCATTCCAAGCATGGCGGGGAGGGATTAATTTGGCTCCATACAGCTTGCCCACAATATACTTGAGATTATAGTGCAGACAGACAAATAACTAATAATCCTCCTTAAAGGCATTAAATCCCAAGTGAGTTGAGAAAGTCATCATTGTTGGTGGATGCTTGCTCTCATGCTAGAACTCACTGCAATAGAAATTTTCTGGGCACGCTTCATTGTGTTTCAACCTCAATGACTCATTTAGGAATGTCTGAAATAAGTAATTTCTATCTTCATACAAGTTCTGTGATTAAATAGCACTGGTCACAGAGTAGGGGGGGTCATTAAGTAAATGCATTTGCAAAACTTTTATATTAAATTTGTCCCATTTTCTTCAATATATTTATGCATCAGTAAAACTTGTTGTTATTATTGCTTTTCTTATTACTGCTATGCCTACTTCCTACTAAGCAAACTGTCCCAAAGGAATAAATTTTCAAAATTTCAAACAATAAATAAACACAAGAACTTTGGCATTTTCAATAATATTCATTGTCACATCTTACTGTATTTCAAAATATTGCATATTTGAACTTATCATTTATTAGCACTGAATAAATGTTAAAATATCTTATAACACAAGTCTTAGGGAGACTATATCCTCAAATAATTTGCTTTCATTTTTATACTCATTTCTCCCTTTCTTCCTCAGTACCAGTAAACAACATTTCACCTTTAATGGCCCAAAATAAGACCTGTCGTTCTGATGAAATATAAAGCTGATCATTTCCCTGTTTTTATGCCCTGTTAAAATTAATCTGACTGGTGGTCATTTTTTAGAAGGATAGGGGAAATACAGTGCAGGTGGTTTGTTTAATAATCTACTTTGACATAGACTGTTGCTGAATTTTAATGACTTCTGTTTTTTTCTACTTAGATAACTTAGACCAAGTACGTTGGTCCAGAGAATAAGGAAGTTAGGGTTTTCTTACAAGGACACTGAGATCATCATTTTATGTCTACACCTTTCACTATTTCTCAAATAAATTCTGCAGATATTTAGAATCTATTTTTACCTTAATTCTGTTCACAGAATATAACTCTTCATGAAAACACCCAATTATCAGAATTATCAATTCAGAAAATAGTTAAACCAATAGATATTATAGGAATTAACCTAAAGCTTGTGTGGTCTGATTTTGTTTTAATAGAAGCAAACTGATTATATTATTTTAAATTGATGAGAAAACTCAATAACAGTCTGTTTTAGATTTTTTAAAGAGGGAATCATATCTCTTATAGTTTTACATCAATAGTTAATGATTTTCAATAATTCTTAAAGAGATGTTCCTGGTGTGTCCCCAGTCTGTCAAAAGCAGTTTGGAGGTCTAACTCACACCTACTTGTGTTTCTCTTTATTTTCAGGGTGTGGGAGGAGCCTTGAGCCGGTATGTTTACTTCCTGAATCAGAGAATGGTTTGGGAGAGGCTGGGGAGGTTGGTGGATAACCCTAATGAAAACTGCAGGTTTTGTGCTCTTCTCAGAAGTAAAAATGTCACACGCCTGGAACCCGAGTCCATCGCTATGGAGCTGAGGACAATGTGTCGCATCCCTGGCATGAGAGAAATGCTGAGGAAGTTCCAAGGTAAGCTGCATTTTAGACCTTGCGGAACTATGACTCCTGGAATTTGGCTGTTATTGCAATTTGTTACTGTACCAGTTAGGCTATAGTAACAAACAGAACCCAAAGTTTAGTGGCTAAAATCAGCAAAGTTTTATTTTGAGATCATGTTATTGGTTGATTACTGGATTGTGGAGGCTTTAATTTCACATAATCTCACTCCATGCAGACAGAGCCCCACCTCCTTCCTGTTGCTGATAGGCACAGAACTGAGCAAAGTCATGGTGAATCATGCACCACCCTAAGGGGCACACATAGCTTTCCTGAAGATATTATTGATGAAAGTGCATCATGTGGTCATGTCAAACTACAAGGGGGGAAGGGAGAGAGCACTGGGCTCAGATTTTTTTTTTTAAGAGTATTGGGATATTTGTGAATAGTCCTGAAGAATATCAGAGTAACTGACACCCATATAAGCTACATTTGGTTAGAATAGTGAGTCTGAAAGTGATATTATCTGTGACATAAGCAATATTAGTTCCACTCTATGTCTATTTCCTTTTTTATAAAATGCTAAAAAATTGTCTTTTTAGAGGACAAAATGAAACATATTTGAAAACAGAGAAAAACAAATCTTCAATATATGAAAACATTGCAGTGTATCAGATAACATAAAGTTTGGATTATTTTGTTATCTGGCAGTTTGATGAATTTCTTAAATTCAGTTCAGTTCAGTTCAGTCACTCAGTTGTGTCCGACTTTTTGTGACCCCATGAATCACAGCACGCCAGGCCTCCCTGACCATCACCAACCTCTGGAGTTTACTCAAACTCATGTGCATCGAGTCGGTGATGCCATCCAGCCATTTCTTAAATTAGATAGTCAATAAAGCCAAACACATTCAGTTAATTATATTTAAGAGGGAATAGCTGTAGTGTAATAATTAGTTTGTTGGGTCTTAGTATGTTGTTTTTTAAAACAATATAGATTCAATGTTTTTAATTTTTTTTAATTCAATTTATGCCAAATAATGAAAATAGACTGTGACTTAATAGTAGGTTTATTACTTAAAAGGAAACTGCTTTGTCCCATGATAAGAAAACCCATTTTATCAATCCTGTTCAATGATTAATCCTTGATCTTATAGGCAGATTGATATTCCTTGATAGCTCAGTTGGTAAAGAATCTGCCTGCAATGCAGGAGACCCTGGTTCAATTCCTGGGTCAGGAAGATTCACTGGAGAAGGGATAGGCTACCCTTTCCAGTATTCCTGGGCTACCCTTGTGGTTCAGTTGGTAAAGAATCTTCCTGCAATGCAGGAGACCTGGGTTCAATCCCTGGGTCAGGAAGATCCCCTGGAGAAGGGAAAGGCTACCCACTCCAGTATTCTGGCCTAGAGAATCCCAAAGAGTTAGACATGACTAAACAACTTTCACTTAATTGTATGAAATGTTTCAAGTTATTACACTCTCATAATCAGTGTCTTTATATTCCCATTTACTTTTACTTGATTAATTAACTGGTCAATTCCACAAATATTGTGTATTTTATGCCAGTCACTCTTCTAAGCATTAGAATATAAAACTGAACAATAACATCAAATATGTTACAGATCTGGAGCTTCATATTGTAAATTTTTGCTTAAATTATGGAAAATACACAAAATGTTAGAAGATGAAACAGAATATTGAAAAAATAAATAAATAAGTGTGGCCAGAAGTTCTTGAGTTAGCACATCTAATCTGGAGTTTTTGGTGATCAAGGAAGACTTCATTCATAGGAGAAAACACAGCAAATATCTGATCTAGAAGAAAGCATTTCAGGCAACAGAAATAAGTTCTAAGACCTGAGCTTAAAATATGGAAGATGCATTCCAGGAGCTATGAGGAGATCTGTGTGGCTATTGTGGAGTGAGTGACAGAACTGTCAAGCAAAGTCCAGGTAGTGTAGGACCCAACAGGAAGGCCACTATGAGTAGAAGTGAAATGGGGCATCAGTTATAAATGGAGGAATAGCATGATTGTACTAATGTTTCATGAAGATCACTCTGTGTGGTTTATTGAGAATAAATTACAGAGGGGCAAGGCTTGATGTGGAAAAGCCAGTTAGGAGCCTTTGTGATAACTCAATTAGAGACTATTTTCTACTGGACTAGGGAAGTCGTACTGGAGGTACAGAGAAATAGACAAGATCTTGCTATATTGATACTTTGAAAGCAGAACTGGCAAGATCTGCTGTTGGATTAGATATGAGGGGTCAGAAAGGGAGAAAAGTTGTGAATAATTCCAAAGTTAAAATCTCCTGAATTGGCATAATGAAATTATTGTTTACATTGACAGGTAAAGCTGCAGGCAAGGTAGGAAAAAAGACTTGGGTTTTAGACACATCAATGTTGTGATGGATATTAATGCTGATATTGGGTAGGCAGATGAATTTACAAATATGGAGTTCCAGGAGAAAAGTCTAGGCTAAAAGTATTTGGAATTAGTAAAGCATATGAATGGAATTTAATGAAAGCAATATGCCTGCCAGCCCAAGAACAAATCAGAAATGATCTGAGAGAGAGGCAAGAGGTCCCAATCATGAGACCATTAGTTTCTCCAATAGCAATGATGGAGGAGGAGAAGAGAAAACAGCAGAGGAGACCAAGAAGGGGTGATCAGCAGAAAGGGAGTAAAAGAGTGATAACTGGTGTCTTTGGGAGAGAGAAATGTTTTCTGGGACAAAAGGATCCTCAACAGTGTTGAGTGCTATAGAAAAGTCATTTAAGGTGAACTTTAAGGACTGATCATGCATGGAACACTGGGAAGAAGGTGCAGTTTGGTTAGGGTATTATTCTATCTTGGTGATAGTTTAAGAAATTTTAAGAGTTTAAGAAGAGGTAGGGAGAAGAATTAGAAATAGATGTATTCACAACCTTTTCACAGATTTATTTTCTTGAAGTGGGAATGATGTTTGAAGACATGACATCTGTTAAATAAGTCTACCACAACATCATGGAGACCACTTTTCAGTTCCTGTTATTTATGACCTCTAGAGTTTGGGAAAATCATATAATCCCTTGGGCTCATCCTGCTTGTCTATACTGTGAGAAAGATAATATCAATCTTGAGGCTGGTTCCATGTGATAGCATAGATGATGTACCCACTCAGGTTTGAGTAGAAATAAAAGATAACTAGAAGTGTTTTGGAGACAAATAAGAATGAGAGTCATCATATTAATATTTGTTATCATATTAAAACTAAAACATGATTAATTATGAAATTTGTTTTTGTTTTTAAATTAATGAAATCAAATTTACCAGTTTTGAGTGTTGACCAAAAAAAAAAAAAAAAAAAAGACATGAATATTATACATCCTCCTTGCTTCACTGAGGTCATTTCATTAGTAGATGTATTTTTAATTATATGTACAAATAAAATGTCATATCAATATACTGAGACTCCACAGTATGGGTATTAATAGTACTTTTCAGTAGTTTTCTTTGCTGCATAGCAAATTACCACACACTTAGCTACTTAAAATCACATCCATTTACATCCATTCTTCAGATCTGATAATCTTGTGGGATCAGCTGGTTTCTCTGCTTAAGGTTTTATAAGATCAAAATCAAGGTGTTGACCAGACTGGACATCTCTAAGGGGTCTAGAGAAAGGTCCACTTGCAAGCTTATTCAGTCTGTTGATATAAAGCAATTCCTTGCAGTTGGAGGACTGACATCCCCATCTCCTTGTTGATTATCAGTTGGAGGTTCCTCACCCTTCTCCTCCACTGTGGCCCACTCCATCTTCAAAGGCGGCAATGACATATCAAATGCAAATCTCCCTGATTTTTCCTTCTGCCACCAGACCAATAACCAAAGAACTCGCTCTGATTTTAAAGGATGATTAGATTAGAACCCACTCAGATAATCTCCCACTTGTCACATAATATAACAGAATCATGAGAAAACCTCCTGGGTCTGAAGGTCATGAAGTTCGTCTTAGAATTCTTCCTACCATAGTAACATAGCTTTGAAAGTGGTGTGTTTTAGACCAGTGAAATTTTTCTATAGGCTTTGAAAAGAAAATAAAAAAATCCAAAGGGAGTTATAAATTTTATTCTAAATGCAGATCTTCCAAAGAGTACCCAAGTACTCTGGATAGAGATAAAAGGGTTCTAAATGGTTATGAACTTGGTTTGTCTTATCATCAATGGTTATGGTTTAATTGAGGCAGTAATTAGTCCTGGATTATGCAGACATAACAGAGGAATATACTCAAACTCAATAAAGTATCTGCAAGATGAAATACTTAATTTTTATCTCCATGAGTTATTAGAGGGAGAGTAAAGCATGGTGTGACAGTCATCAATATCATGGGTTCTTAAGTTTTCACCAGTCTTTTCTGTTCTTTCACATATTCCACAAAATTATTTCCACAGTTGACATAAAATTGGATCCTGCCACCGCACATCCTAGCCTCCTCTTGACTGCTGACCTGCGCAGTGTGCAGGATGGAGAACTGTGGAGGGATGTCCCCAACAACCCTGAGCGATTTGACACATGGCCCTGTATCCTGGGTTTGCAGAACTTCTCATCAGGGAGGCATTACTGGGAAGTCAAGGTGGGAGAAAGAGCAGAATGGGGCTTGGGCGTCTGTCAAGACACAGTGTCAAGAAAGGGGGAAATCACACCATCTCCTGAGAATGGGGTCTGGGCCATGTGGCTACTGAAGGGAAGTGAGTACATGGTCCTTGCCTCCCCATCAGTTCCTCTCCTCCACCTGGAACGGCCTCGCTGCATTGGGATTTTCTTGGACTATGAAGCAGGGGAAATCTCCTTTTACAACATCACAAGTGGGTCTTTTATCTACACGTTCAACCACCTGTTCTCTGGTTTTCTTCGACCTTATTTTTTCATCTGTGACACAACACCTCTTGTCTTACCACCTATGACAGATGTGGAGTTAGAAAATTGGGCATCCGGGGCTCATTTTGACTCTGCCTCTAATATCAGAGATGATTCTTCCTGAGATTCTGTTGCTGAGATACACCCCAAGCTTAGCAAAGTCTTCTGCAATAGAACGGAGCATATAGTATATACATATGTGAAGGCTCAACAGATGTCCCCATTTAGGTCAGCTGTTTACTCCTTGTCACTATGGAAATTTTCCCATAGGAAAAAAAGGGAAAGTATATATTATGTGTGTTTGGATGAGGATTGTATAATAATTTTAGAAATGGAGCAATCTTATCACTGTTTTCCCAAATGGCTCCACAAACTTTTTTGATGAGGTTTTCTTCAAACGAATGGACCTTGTATTAAACAAAGATATTTATCTATACCTTTATTTTAATGTCTCATTCCTTTTCATATATCTTCATTCCAAGTCTTCCACATATTAAGAATTAGAAATAGCAATTCTTAAAGTGGTTCAAAACTGTCCAATATTGTTCTAACGTCAGATCCCTAATTGTTTCCTCTGTTCTTACTCTCTCTCCTCTTTTTCTCCCTCTGGGCTCTGCCTCTTTCTGTCTCTGTCTCCCTCTCTTTTCTCTTTATTGCTTCTTTCTATTTTTTTTTGCTTTATATCTCATCATTTAATCTCCATTTTCTTCTAGATTACTATATTCAGAACCATCCTTTTATATATTCATGATTCCTGTAGCTATTCAATTATTCTTTAAATCCTCTTTATTCAGGGATCAATTTTTGAGAGTGATGCAATTCTTTCCTCTGATTATATCAGAGTCCAATGCCATACCTCTCACAAGAACATTTTCCTTTTTCTTCGGATATATTTTTGATTGAAATATAATTGGTTTACAATACTGTATTAGTTTCAGGTACTCAGCATGGATGCTTTTTTATTTTTGAGTAGAAATTTCTCAGAATTATGATTCAACTAGTTCTTTGACCTAGTCATTTTCTAGTTGTAAAAATTCAAACAATTATTTCTTTCTCTTTTAGACTTATTTACTTAGTACGATTTCTGTAATGTGGGACAATGATATTGACCTTACAATATTTTGGGAAATAATTGAGGTTGTGATTTATAGGATTGCTTTAAATTCAACTTTGCCTCTTAAATACAATATGAAAATGACCATAATGATGAAATGATAATAGTATTTGACTTATTTTTAGTGTATATTCTGTACATTCCAAACAAAATTTCTTAAAAATTATTGAAAGTTAACTATGCTTCCATCTTTTATATATATGTTTGATAAATACCTGCTAACCAAATGCTTAAATGCTAAATGTTGAAATGTTAAATAATTATTAATTAATAGAAACTTTAGATGACATTACCTGACAAGACTTTTTGATTTTTAAGGAGCTTTTCTCTTCCAGAGAAGTTTCTTTGACTAAAATCTTTCACATACTTTACAATAACATTAATGATATAGCTTTCTTTCTATATTTTAAACATTTTTTTTCAGATATTTTTATATTTGGAGGAGCATTTATGGATTATAATCATTTTAGCAATAGGGAAATTTCATCAAACTGTGTTTCCAGATGGCTTGACATTTTCTAATGATGGGGCCTTGTATTAAACAAAGATTTCGTATTCGATACATTTATGTTTGATCACGAGCAAACTATTCCTCTGTCTCTTTTAGAAACAGAGGTAATAATAATGTACCTTATATCCCTCTTGTTGATAATTTACATACCATGCATGCCCTGCTGCTGCTGCTGCTAAGTCACTTCAGTCGTGTCCGACTCTGTGCCACCCCATAGACGGCAGCCCACCAGGCTCCCCCGTCCCTGGGATTCTCCAGGCAAGAATACTGGAGTGGGTTGCCATTTATTTCCTTCTCCAATGCATGAAAGTGAAAAGTGAAAGTGAAGTCACTCAGTCGTGTCCAACTCTTAGCGACCCCATGGACCGCAGCCTACCAGGCTCCTCCATCCATGGGATCTCCCAGGCAAGAGTATTGGAGTAGGGTGCCATTGCCTTCTCCGATACACGCTCTAGGCCTTTTCCATTCATGATCTAAGTAGAAAGCTGGGTCTCAGTTCATGCTTTCCCATCATCAGGGCTTAAATGGGGCCTGGAAACTTACTGTAACTCCTGAGTGTTCATGTCACTATAGGGCCAGCATCTATGACAGGAGTTTGTGACAGAGAACAAACACTCAGGACAGTAGAGCTCCTTTCCCAAAGGGATCAAGAAGAAGAGGGCCACTGGTCTAAGATCATGTCACCCCTGGGGGCTCCATCCATTCACCAGGACAAGGAAGCCGCATGACCTCAGGCCTGCTACCCTCTACAAGGGGTGAAAAGGGAATCCCAAGAATGCCTCTGCCTCAGGAAGCTAACACCCTAGTGTCTACTGTCTCCTTTTAACCCTATTATCTCATTGTGCATCCTCTTATGATTTATGTCAGTTACTAAGCCAACTTAAATCTTTCTACATCCCTTGCAGTCCACGTTTCACAAAGCTTCGTGCATCTACTATTATAACTCCTTTTTTTGCCTTCCCAATTCCATACACATGCACACACTCAAATCACAAATGCAGAGAAGCTTTTTCAGTGGATGGCAACTCCTTTTTTTCAGTTACTCAGGCCAACAATCTGGTTAACTCCTTTCTTGATTTTACTTTCCCGTACTAGTCTATCAGTAAACTCTGTTGGCTCTATCATCAGATGTATCTAGAATTCAGCCAGCTCTAACCACTCTGCTGTTTTAACTATGGTCTGAACATCCATTCTCTCCCTCTGAGTTATTAGTTTCCTAATAGCAATCCTGGCTGTACTTTGGCCCCTTCCTTGTCCCTTTTCAATGCAGCAGCCAGGCTGATCCTTTTAGCACCAAGATTGTAGTACCATTGCAATTACCTTCTATTCAGCTTAGAGTTAAAGCCAAAATCTTTACAACAAACCCTCAGACCCTAGAAGATCTGAGCACAAGTTTCTCCTCTGATTCTGACTTCTTGCCCTTACTTCCCTTTTTATTCTTCTCCATCTATCCTGGCATCTTGGCTGGGTTTCCACCAGACCAGGCACTTGCTACCATCAGGCCTTTCTCCCAACTGTGCCTTCCACCTGCAATTTCCCTTTCCCTGATGTTTAATTCATTTGCTTTCTTTCCTTAGTTCGTGTTAGTGTTAGTTGCTCAGTCATGTCCAACTCTTTGTGACCCCATGGACCGAAACCTGCCAGACTCTTCTTACCATGGAATTCTCTAGGCAAGAATACTGGAGTGAGTGGCCACTCCTTTCTCCAGGAAAAAGAAGGGATAGAACCTGACCCAGGGATAGAACCCATGTCTTCTGCACTGCAGGCATATTCTTTACTGCCTGAATCACAAGGGCATGCTCAAATCCTGCTTTTTAGTGAGAACCATACAACCTGACCTATCCCAGAGCTCACCCAGAGTTCACCCTCCAACTTCCCTTTGTTGGGTGCAATGGAGGCACTTTTCTTCAATATACTACTTATTGGCTTCTAATATATTATATTGTCCTATTTATTAAATTTTTATTTATTTATTTGCTTTTGCCTTTTCTGGATAGAATGTAAGCATCCTGAGGAGAGGGATCACTGTCTGTTGATAATGGTATGTCTGACATATCTCAAACAACTCACTGGTCTGTATGTGGTTACAACTCAATGCACATTTGTTGAATAAGTAAATGATTAACTTTTGTTAGGCAGAATTATGTGATAGGTCTGAAAATATTTTGTGAAATATAACATAGTGGTATTATGATTACTACTAATCTATAACTAAAGAAGCACTGATCAATAAAGCTTAATGTCAAGTGTTAAAAGAGTAAACCAATTTTTAAGTGTAGAAGAAATTTGAATAAATTTGTAGATACTGGTTCCAGTGACATAATGAATTGCTATGCCCAGGTTCCATTGAGCCACCTGTAGCTTTGATTCCCTATGACAATACAGTGACAACTTTAACTCATTCATTACCTTGTATGCATTCCATATGCAAATTCTCATACTCACTAAGAATGTGGGGAGCATTATATAAGTTATATGGAATAAAAATTTTGTAGAAACCAACTTTCCCATGCTTTGTGAACTCTTTTTTGTTTTAACTGCACTGTAGAGCCACCTCCTCCCCCTCCAATGTTCTCCCCACTGTCACTTCCCTTCAACCATCTATCTCTCAGTTATCTGCTAGACTTTTTTTTAGCCCAAATCATTATAAAAAATGACTAAAATCATAAGGAATGATTACAAAGTCAATCTCAAACATTAGGTTCTAGCTTTTCTGAAACTATAACTCTCCAGAGCTATGTTTATACTTTATTTAAAAGACTAGATAATTCATTCAAATAACTAATTTGATCATTTTCCCCATGTCCCAATCCTGTGACTGATTTGTCTTGTGAATTAACTAGTTAGGCTAACTATTCTAGCATGTTGAGAAGGCACTGAATGAAGAGAACTAGGAGGACGATGATGTGTGGGGCTGATTGGGAATAGGAAGTGGAAAAGCTTCATCCTCAGGCAGAGGGAACTGAGCTAATTTACAGTGGTGATATTGAGGCTTATTGTCCCAAAGGGCAGATAAATTGGGAACACTGGGATTTATTAAATCTGTCTGCTCTCCAAGAACTGACTCCTCAATGTATATTTTGTGTGTGCTTCTGGGGTCTTCTGTAAATTTACCTTTTTTATTATAAGAGGGAAGGATGGAAGTGATCTGTATCTATATAAAATACATATTCTACAGACCTATAAGTCCCACACATTTTCTTATATTGAATATTTTACTCTTTACTCTGTGGCTCTGTAGCTATGTCTACTCAAAAGATCCCAGATTATTATTTTGCTAAATCCCCTAACCAATTGATTCAAACTAGCCTGGTTTTCTCTGATACTGTCTGACTGTTTTCAGGGACTTAATTGCTGTTCATTTATTGACTTTTTATTATTTATATTTTGAAAAAAATTTAGCCTTAGGGTGTCACATCACTTAAATAAGAGCATTAAAAGTACAGTCATATATACACAGTTTAATAAATCAAGAGTTCATGATACTTGCTCAATTTTACCCTAGTTACTTTTTGAAACTAAAGTATAAATCCACTATGCTGACATCTTCCTTTCAAATCCTAAGTAATTAAATAAAATTAGTTGCCCTACTGGTTCCTTAAATTAATAATAAAGTTCTAAATTAGCCATTGCACCTATCCAATTTTTCAGCAGTCTAGGTCAATGAGTCTTTTCTTTTTCATGAAAAAAATTCTTAGTTAAAAAAAGAAAAATAGTTTTGCCCCTATTATCAGTAGGACTAAGGGAAAAAAAAAATTATTCTTTCCAAGTAGGATGGGACTGATTATACCTTGGCTAATTTTTAGATACATAATAATTCTCAGGAACAAAGAAAGGAAGTAAATATCCCATCAATATTTATATTTATGGAACAAAAATCAAGTCTCCAATTTTACTTATGTGAAGTAATAAATCCTTTTCATATCAAGGAACAAATTTTCATAGTCCTTATTTTCTGTCTGGACCCTATGGGAGATTATAGAGTTTGATATGATGTATACCTACATCACACCTCAGTGTATGTACTAATGACCCCTATGGGTTCAGAAATTTCCCTAGAGGTTGGGGCTGTTGAGAAACCCAGACCACTGGTCCCTCTCTAGTCTTTCTCAGGAGAACTGCATCTTACTGTCATTGCCATAAACTCCTCTGCACAAATATCATGGTCCACTTCACTTACTGAGGAATGGGCCAGCCCAAGAGAAGTGCCTTTATTTCCTCCCACATCTGGAACTGCACTTGGCTGGAGCACCTGTGTGCACACAGGAGTGAATAAGACAACCAACAATCCTCCTATAATAAGATCTACACATTTTGACTTACAACTTTTAATGATACCTGGTAGCCTACGAGTAAAAATGGTGAGTAGATTTCTGGATTTAGGAGTTGTGATATTATAATTTGTAAGTTTTATATGTTTGGTCATTCAGATGACCAAACATGCATTCCTGACTTACAGCTCCCTAAACCTTGGAATTTCCTAAGTGTTGAGAATGATGAATATGTCTTTTGTTATGTTAGTGAGGTGGCTTTGGAAAGCACTTTAAGGATGGGAACAGTTATGGTTGGAATTTTCAGCCCCACCTCTTGACCTTTGGGGAGAGGAGAAGGGCTAGAGGTTGAATCAATATTCAGTGGCCAATGTTGTAATCAATCAATGATATTTCATGAAGCCTCCATGAAAGCCAAAAAGGACAGGGTTGGGAGAACTTCCTGGTCAGTGAACATGTGGAGATGCAGGGAGAGTGCCCTTCCATCATGCCTTGCCCTCTACATCTCTTTCACCTGGCTGTTTCTGAGTTATATCCTTTTCAAAATATACTAATGATCTAGTAAGTAAAATGTTTTTCTGTGTTCTATGAGTCATTCTAACAAATTCATCTAACCTGAGGACGGTGTCACGGGAACCTCTGATCTAGAGCCATTTGCTCAGAAGCACAGGTAACAACCTGGACTTGTGGCTGGTATCTGAAGTCCAAGGAGGGGATTGATGGAATCTTCAATCTATAGCCAGTAGGTCAGAAGCACAGGTAATAGTTTGGGCTTGCAACTGGCTTCTGAAATGGTTAGGCAGTGGGAGAAGTCTTCTAAGACTGAACATTTAACCTGTGAAATCTGATACTTTCTCTGGGTAATATCAGAATTTAGCTGAATTCTCAGACACTCTACTGGTGTCCAAGGTTTGTTGGTATGGGGATCCCCCTATCTACCACTTTGGGGACTAGGTCTCAGAACATCCAACAAAGGAGTTCTGCTCATCAGTCTGCAACCCTTTGTTGGTTTGTTAAATAAGTAATAAAAAAAAGTGAAATGTATCAAAGAAATAGAAAAATGGAAAATGAGAAACATCCTCCTTGCTCTTGGAAAATGTATGGATTATGACTGACATTGCTGTTCAGTAGCTCAGTCATGTCCAACTCTTTGCGACCCCATGCCAAGACACAAATCTACAGACAAATAAATATATAAAGCTCTTATTTTTTAGTCATAAGAAAGCAGTAAATTTACCAATGCAAAATAATTTTTAAATAATAATATATAAAAGTACTGAGGGACAAAATATGAATAAATACAGCATAAAAGTTCATTTTTTGTATTAGGGCTGGAGTTTGTTATCTGTCAGGCAAACATTAGAAAGTAAGATCTAAGGTGTGTTTCATTAAAAAAGAATAGCATTGAAGAAGATATTATAGCCTCATGGGAGGAGGTGGAGAAATGCCAGCTCTTGACTGGGAAGATCTAGGCCTGCTGTCTACTCTGAAATCGTCAGTCCCATTTTCTTTCATATACCAGTATAGCTACCCTTTGTGTGAGTCTGAGATTATTGAATCTGCAAGGTTAGACGTGCTTTGGAAATAAACTAAAATTGTAATTGTATGACTTCCTGCTCTCTAGGAGCTGAAAAAAATATGTTTTTTTTTTTTTTTTTTTTTTGCTCTGTTGTTTGAGTCTTTGCATTTCTGAGGTAGAATGGTACATTTGGGGACCACAGTGTTCACATGCTGACCAGCACCTACAAGGAAGATAGATTTTATCTCTAGGTACAGTGTCAGCACACACTCGCCTAAATGCTCAATTTGAACACACGTTTGAAAAATCAGTAGTCTTCATGTGGGTGATCTGTTCTGCTATCTCCAACTTCATGCAAAATTATATCTGAAAAACAGTGAGTTGTCAATAATTGGATTCATTTCCTGACCTTTCTATGGTCATCAGCCACGTGGGTAGGGAGAGCTTTGATCTCTCCAGTTTAGCACTTGTTACTGCCTTTCATTTTTTTTTTTCTTTTTTTTAACCATTGAACAATGAAGAGGAAGTGTTTCTCCAAGATAGGGAAGACTTGAACTACCACATTAAGCAATGAATTGTTTATTCTTTGATCTCCCAAGCTGTGCCCATGTATATAAAATGAAAGATAACTGGGTTTTTGCCCAGTCTCTCCCCTCACCAAGACAGTGGTGACAAATTCACATGACATACAGTAAAATTCATTGTGTGCAAAACACAAGTGCACAACTGCATTAAATATGAAGATATTCATAGTGGCTGTAAAAGGTACTTATGAAGTATAAACCACTGGTGGAGAGGTGAGAAGGTAGGGGAGGCTGTTAATACTGAACCAGTATGCTAAGAAGGACCTCAAACAGAGAAAGGAAAACTTATTATATTCCTTCCAAAGTTTGAATATAAGGGGAAAAAATATTAGTTCCTTCCCAGAGCTTCTTAGAAAGTGAAGATACCCTGGATCCCATCTGAGAGGTGGGTTTCTTCCATGTAGAAAGGTGTGTGATAGCAACAAGGCTTGTGGACACTCTGTCTCAGGTCCCAAGTGTTTAACATAAGTGTTCCACTAGAACAGGAGAAAAGGGGCAGCTTCTTGATTGAAAACTAGCAAGAACATTCTCTTTCAGTTGTTTCTAATTTTCCTGTGAAGAAGCCATTCTTACTTCTACATCAAAGTTGTAAAAGCAATTCAAGAGATCGAATCTCCAGTTCTCTTGAAAACCAAACTCTTGCCTTGTCACTGCATTTGGCTCATCTTCAGCTCCTCATGCTCAATTTTCTCTTATATCCCAGGATTTATAATTTTAAGAGTATGAAATTGTGCATCAGTTTGTTTCAAAACACTGGTGGTATTATGTAGACTGAAAATTTCTTTCAGTCTTTTTTTCTTCCTAACTTCCTTTCTTCCTACTTTTCTTCCTTTTTCAGTTTGATAAATACATATATATATATATGTATATACATGTATATATATATATAAAGGAGGATGAGGCAATGATTTCTGTAAAGAAGGAATAGCAAAGTTAAAAAGATACATTAACTGATTTTAAAAAAGACAGAATCATTTCTAGGGACATTTTCTAGGTGTGTAATCCTATACGCATACATGTATAACTATTCTTTTTTAATTTTATAACAACTCATGATTACTATTTCCTATTTTATAAACAAAAGATGTGTAAACATTAAAGTCTCCCTTAAACTCCATCTCATGTTCTAGAAGTGAGTCTTTTTGATAATTCAATGTACATATTTCTAGATATTGGTTCTATTTTGATATGAATATTTATATATAGATTTAGTGACCAAAACCATGGGACCAGATCACTTATAAACTCACTATACATTACATTTTGCCTTTTCCTTGTTTAAAAGTAGTAAGATTTTGGAAAAAAAAAAAAAGCCAAGTGAAGCCACATACATATATTATTTTTATTTAGTAGTTATTCGTTTCAAGTTCACAAGGTTGTTATTTATTAAATCATTTCAATAACTGAATATATACATTATTTCTGAGTATTATCTGTCTCAATCAATACTATAATGAAGACTTGGAGGAATTGCATTACATGTTGTGTGTTAATAAATGCAGGACAGATTCCAATATGCAGAATTAATGAGTCAAAAAAAACTCACATGTGATTTAAAATTTTATAAGGTATAATTGTTTTTGTTAAAATAACATGAAGAATCTCAGCATATATGTTATTTATAATTAATGATCTCTTCTAATATTCTGCCAAAGATACTATTCCAATTTAAATTCTTATCAGGGGTTAATGGGCTCATTTCCCCACACTTTCCCCAAATCTGTATATACCACACCTATAAATACTTACATATCTAAGAAGCAAATACATTTATATTTATACTTTATATACTCAGTCATCAGTGAGAACAATTCTGATGTTTTATCACATTATTGTAAATAATTGTTTTTCTGTAAAATGTTCAAATTATTATCTACATTTACTTTGTTAAATATTTTCTTATTAAGGTAGCTTTCAGTTTTCATGTTGAAATTCTATAATATTGACATTATTCTTTAGACTTTGTTAGTTGTCTTTTTGTAGTATGCTTCTGCTAAGTTGCTTCAGTCATGTCTGACTCTGTGCGACCCCATGGATGGCAGCCCACCAGACTCCTCTGTGGGAGTCTATACTATTTTGTAGTATAGATTTTTTAAAAATATGGAATCAAATATATATTTTGTTTCATACTTTCAAAAATTACAATTTATCTAGTAAGATCTACCTAAATCCAAGATGATCAGGAAATATAAAAAAGAGAAAGAGAGATGTATTGAGCAATGTTTGACTTTCTTATAGTGGCTGTATTTTTAACACTTTAAATATTTGATTTGTAACTAGTTTTGGTGAAAGAAGTAATTTAGGGATAGATCCATACTCCCCAACCCCAAATGCCTTTTCAATGATAATGTTATTTATATTGCTGTCATTTTCTTTTTCTTTTTTTGTTTTTATTATATATTTATTTATTTGGCTGAATCAGGTTTTAGTTGCAACTTGCAGGATATTTCTCAGCAGCCCAATGGCTTCTCTCTAGTTGTGGTATGTGCACTTAGCTGCCCACAGCATGTGAGATGTTAGCTCCCCAACCAGGGATGGAACCCACATCCTCTGCATTGCAAAGTGGACTCTTAACCACTGGACCACCAAGGAAATTCCAATCATGTTTTAATTATTATATTTTCACTGTATGTTTGTATATATATAAAGGATAGTTTCTCCTCATTAGATTTTTTTTTTCTTCAGAATTTCCCGCCTAGTCTCATTTTTTTTTGTATGTCATATGAGCTTTATATAGCATGCATATAAGCTTTCATATTTACCAACTTTTTCATATTAATAAAATAACGAACATATGTGTAAATAGTTTGAGTGTGACCATATTAGATGGGAAAACTATGTAAAAGTAAATGATCTTTCAAATAGCTTGTAATTATATCTTGTTGGCTAAGAGATTGTAACAGAGGAGATTGGAATTGTAACTCAAATTGCTTGCAGTCTACTTCTCTGTATCTGTCTGTAAGACTTGCTTTTGTGTCCCCAAACATTCTTTGCTTTGAATGTGATGGGTTCTTGGAATTTCAATTTGATAGAAGTTCTGAACATATATGTAAATAATTGCATTAAAGTTGCATTATCCATTACAAAATGTTACATTTTCTCCTCAAGCAGTATATAGTATTTTGGAAGAAAAAAGTTATTCCTTCTATGCAAGACATATCTGGAGAGAGAGAGAGAAAGACATTACACACACAGGGGTGGAAACATAAAGTCAAAGACAGAGATGGCAGAAAAGAGACACAGAGAGATTAATTTTATGTGTATATATTTAGTAATATTTTATTGTCTTATACATTATCTATACAGATACTTTAAAATTACTTCAAGAATAATGATCAAATGAGTGAAGTGTGTCTTTGGGATAAAGAATAGATAAATATTCTGCATAAAATGAATATGTCTCTGGGCCTTTGAGGTTACAGCAGGAGCTTAAGAACTTATGTCTCAAGAAGAATCAATATTTGGGCCATGGCAGGATTTATCTTTCCTGACTTTGGGATTAGAGGCACTACCATCAGTGAAAGATAAAGACGCTAAGCCCCATTTTCTGTGTTCAAAAATTTGTTCTGCCCCTTCTGTAATATGATAATTTACTTAACACACATCTGTCTCAGTTTCCTTTTCTGTAGGTCAAAGATAGTAAGAGTGCCAACTTCATACCATTCTAGTTGGAGTTAAAAGAGTAAATACGTGTAAAAAACATAGAAGAATGCCTGGCTGATAGTAAACACTGCATTTTATTGGCTGTTCGCATTATCAGTATCAATATTCCTCTTCAGGTGCAGTAGAGATGGATGGAACCAATGAAAGCACCCAGGGAAATTTCATCCTTTTGGGGTTTTCTGATCGGCCCCATCTAGAGAGAATCCTCTTTGTGGTTATCTTGATCGCATATCTCCTGACCCTTGTGGGCAACACTACCATCATCCTGGTGTCTCGGCTGGACCCTCACCTCCACACTCCCATGTACTTCTTCCTCACCCATCTCTCTTTCCTGGACCTTAGTTTCACCACCAGCTCCATCCCTCAGCTTCTGTATAACCTAAATGGACATGACAAGACCATCAGCTACACAGGCTGTGCCATCCAGCTCTTCCTCTTCCTGGGTCTGGGTGGTGTGGAATGTCTACTCCTGGCAGTCATGGCGTATGACCGGTTTGTTGCAGTCTGCAAGCCCCTGCACTACATGGTGATCATGAATCCCCGGCTTTGCCTAGGCCTGGTGTTGATGGCCTGGGGCTGTGGGGTGGCCAACTCCTTGGCCATGTCCCCGGTCACCCTACGCTTACCCCGCTGTGGGCGTCACGGTGTGGACCACTTCCTGTGTGAGATGCCTGCCCTGATACGAATGGCCTGTGTGAATACAGCTGCCGTTGAGGGCACTGTCTTTGTACTGGCAGTGGGCATTGTACTCTCACCCCTTGTGTTTATCCTGGTCTCCTATGGTTACATCGTGAGGGCTGTGTTACACATTCAGTCAGCGTCAGGCAGGCAAAAGGCCTTCAACACCTGTGGCTCCCATCTCACAGTGGTCTCACTTTTCTACGGAAACATCATTTACATGTACATGCAACCTGGAAAAAGCTCCTCCCAGGATCAAGGCAAGTTCCTCACCCTCTTCTACAACATTGTCACCCCACTCCTGAATCCCCTGATCTACACCCTCAGAAACAAAGAGGTGAAGGGGGCATTGAGGAGGTTGTTGCTGCATGACAGAGATAAGAAAGGAGTAAGAGTGAAAAGCCCAGACAGGCACCTCTAGCCTGGTTATGAACTCCATCGGGCAATACTGATGGAATCCAGAATTGTTGGATCAGATCTGGGTCTTACCTTTGTTTCCCAACTTATATACCTTTCCCTGGACTTCTTTACAACTGGCTCAGTTCCATCAAAACCGTAAGTGTTTTGCTGAATGAACTGGAAAACACATATCACCCAAAAACCTGTAGGTGATCTGTAAAGCAGGTATGAAGACATAGTGGTACAGATAGTTATAAGGATGAGTTTCTCCAACTTTGTACCAGTGTGCCAAGAAGGAAACTTTTCTTAAAAAGAATTTTGCCTTTGTTGTTGTTTGTTTTCAATGCACTAATGCAGTGATGGGCGTTTTAGTGAGAATGATCACAGATCGATAAATTCTCTTAGTCAACAGCCATCGACACAGGAATTCAGCATAGGGATGCTTGCATTTTTCAAATTCCTATTCAAAGCCTTTCATTGAGTCATATGTGTTGTCTACAATTTGTCCCCAAACTTTGACATTTTCCCCAAAGTTTGTTGTAAGAACTCTGGATAAACCAAGAAGTTAACCTATAACAATAATATGTGTGTCATTTAAATCTTAAGGCATCACTATTTCTCAGATATGTTTTTATTTTGTTAGGGAGAAGGACCTGATGTTTATTAAGTTCCTGTTATAAGTCAGGTGCTCTTAAGTCATCTAAACTTCTATGCATCTGTGGAGATCATATAACTTGTATTACCCTTATTTTGCCCATATGGTACTTGAGGCTTTGAGGTTAAATGATTTACTCAAGTAGAACTGAACCAAAAAACTTCTCCATGTTTTGTGTGACTTTTAATCCCTGATGATTCTATTGCTACACAAATTTGTAAAGAGTAAAAATGTAAGCATTTAATAAGTAAAGCAAGCAGCAAGACTTATTTTGCTTCTTTGCATACTACAGTCCCAGATATAGGAGAGGAAAAAGTTTTCCTGGAGCCTTTTGAGTCCCTGTCTGGATCTGAAATTAAACATACAAAAATAGGTTAATGGGAGAAAATCACACACATTTATTTAATATATGTTTTTCATGGCATGGGCTACTTCATGAGGAAATGAAGATCCCCAAAATTGTATTTTTTTTTATTCCACATTTGATGAAGAGTGGACAGTGGTGAAGAAATTTGATAGGCAATGGGGGTTGAGCTATTGGTAAGAAATTGGAGAAAACTCAGCAAGGCCTGTGTATTTAGATGCCCCTCAATATTTCTCCATCTTTGAATAAGAATGCTCCTTTCCTCAAGGAATAGGAAATAAGAAGGGTAACCCCATTGGAGGGTTTTATGAACCACTTAAGATGAAGGTCAGAAAGTCCTTCCTGCACCTGCCTTTTCACAAATGTCTTCAACTCAAATATGCAATACACCAAAATGCCATATTTTGTGCCAATACGTACTGAACCCCATTAAGGGTTTCTTCCAATTAATGTGCAAGTGAATTACCTAGGATTTTTATAACATTTAGATTCTGATTTACTAGTCTAGTAGGATCCTGAAATTCTGCATTTCTGCAAATTTCCCAAGGGATGCCCTCAGTCCCTTGCTGCTGGCCCTCAGATCACACTTTAATGCCATAGGAAATTAATCACCTACCAATCGTTTTTAGCAGGATGCACACACTCTGGAAAAATCTGAGCTAGAACTCACAGATCAGGGGGAAATAAAGTGGGGAAGAAATAAAGAGGAGAGGCTGACCGAGCACTGCCTTCATGTCTGTTCTCAGTCCCCTCAGCTTCACGGCCTCTCCTCCACAATGGCCTTGTATCCCCACCCTCCCTTTCTAACCTCTTCATTCTCTCACCTTATCTCCAAGGACAGAGTCCCATTGGGGTCATTTAAGTATGTATGAGCCAGGGACTACTGGAAGGGAGATGTCTGTGCTTCAAGGGGATCAGTTTGAACATTCCAAAATGCTTTTTTAAAGAAGTAATGATTTAGGCTTCCAGGGTGGCTCAGTCAGTAAAGAATCCACCTGCAATGCAGAAGACCTGGGTTTTATCTTTGGGTTGGGAAGAGTCCCTGGAGGAGGGCATGGCAACCCACTTCAGTATTCTTGCCTGGAGAATCCCCATGGACAGAGGAGCCTGGCGGACTGCAGTCCATGGGTTCGCAAAGAGTGAAACACGACTGAGCAACTCAGCACAGCACAGCCCAGTGACATGGTTGGGTTGATGAAATAGGAGAATGAGGAATCTCCACACTGTTCTCCATAGCGGCTGTACTAGTTTGCATTCCCACCAACAGTGTAAGAGGGTTCCCTTTCCTCCACACCCTCTCCAGCATTTATTGCTTTTAGACTTTTGAATAGCAGTCATTCTGACTGGTGTGTAGTGGTACCCCATTGTGGTTTTGATTTTCATTTCTCTGATAATGAGTGATGTTGAGCATCTTTTCATGTGTTTGTTAGCCATCTACCCAGCAATCCCACTGCTGGGCATACACACTGAGGAAACCAGATCTGAAAGAGACATGTGTACCCCAGTGTTCATCACAGCACTGTTTATAATAGCCAGGACATGGAAGCAACCTAGATGCTCATCAGCAGATGAATGGATAAGAAAGCTATAGTACATATACACAATGGAATATTACTCAGCCATTAAAAAGAATACATTTGAATCAGTTCTAATGAGGTGGATGAAACTGGAGCCCATTATACAGACTGAAGTAAGCCAGAAAGATAAATACCAATAAAGTATACTAACGCATGTATATGGAATTTAAAAAGATGGTAATGATAACCTTATATGCAGGACAGAAAAAGAGACACAGGCATATAGAACAAACTTTTGGACTCTGTGGGAGAAGGCAAGGGTGGGATGATCTGAGAGAATAGCATTGAAACATGTATATTATCAAGTGTGAAACAGATCGCCAGCCCAGTTGGATGCATGAGATAAGTGCTCAAGGCTGGTGCACTGGGAAGACCCAGAGGGATGGGATGGGGAGGGAGGTGGGGGGGGGGGGGTCAGGATGGGGAATACATTTAAATCCATGGCTGATTAGTGTCAATGTATGGAAAAACACACTGCAATATTGTAAAGTAATTAGCCTCCAACTAATAAAAATAAATGAAAAAAAATAAATAAGAGAATGAGAGCTACTTGTATGGTAGTTAGAGTTTCTCCTTAGAGTTGTAAAATTCCACAATGCTTCCTTGATACAGAACTAATGGGGGGAAATTTAAGCAATAACCAGGGCTCGTAGATGATCAGCCCTAAAAAATTGCTCATAGGGCTTCTGCAAACTCATTCTCTTTTTGGAAATAACTTTCTGGACATCTTAAGTGAGCTTGAGGAGCAGCCTCTTGAGAAGAAGGGACTTAAGGAATAGTAACTGGACTATTGCCAGCGTTCCTAACTTTGGAAAATACCCTAAAGATAACAAAGAATGTCCACAGAACTCTAAGGAATGAAAATATTCCAGTGTTCACTGTGGTGATTTTTATTATGCTTCTTAAGTTAAGGGACAGATTTCAACTGAGTAAAATTTAAAGATTTTATTGGCTTTATTCAGTGATGTATGCTCGGGCATCATATCTCTAGCAGAAAGGAAGCAACTAAACTACTGTGCAAAATGAAAGATGCTTATAGGCAGAAGCGGGCAGGAGACCTGTACTTGGCAAAAACAGATTTGTTTTTGTGCTGTTACTTGTTACTTTCCTTATAGGAGAGAACAAATATCTAAGGTAGATTACCTAATTAATGCTGATCATGCAATCCTAATTGGCTGGCTTAAGATTCCATTTCTAGGAGAGCTGAAATGATAATTTAAAAATCTGATGATGTGGAATTTATAATGAGCAACTCCATTTAGATCTGTTGTCTATAATATCTCTGATTATTTTATGACATGGGGGAACCAATAAATATAGTTGCTATGGAATTGTATAAGATACTCCACTTACTGGGTCTAAGCCAGAACAAAGTTGATTTTACTGGAGTCCCATACTTCCAGAAAATAACTACAGATAAGAAAACCCCTTACTCTTTTTATACCCCACTAAAGGGCAAACTGTGAAGAATGACTCATCCTCACATAACTCATATACATCCCCCCTCTCTTCTTCCAAAGACTCATTACTCCCTTTTTTAGCTGCTAAGTAAGTTCCTTAAGCCACTTTCTTTACAAGGAGATTTTCCTCATGTTGAAATATATTTCTAGGCCCAAAATGGAGATGCTTATCCCTAGGGTGCAACATCAGCAAACCAAAATTCTGTGTTCTGCTTGACGAGAAATGCAGTATAACCAGTCAGCCAATCTCCAAATGCCCCAAGGTAATTCTGGACTTTATTCTTGGTTGGTCCTTGATCTTTTAAAATAAGGTCAGATATGCATTGGAAGAGAAACAGGCCCCAAATGGAGCCATTTGTGCTAAGACCCATGTCAGCAAAGTAAGACTTAATATCCAATTTAATTGCAGTCATAACCTCTTCCAGGAATACGGTCTCAACAGCTCAGTTTGGAATTTTATCATCAGCACCGATGAGGTAATCCACCATGTAACCCTCTTCCCTCCCCAGAAGGTCCTTTACCTAAGCCTGAAGTCATCCATTCTTTCTCTTCTGCCTATGTAGGCCTTCCATTTTGCACAGCTCCTCAGAACTCTTCTCTACTTGTTAGATGGAGTGTTGCCTGATTCATGAATTATTTTATAAAGCCAATTAGGTCTTTCAAATTTGCTCAGCTGAATTTTTGTTATTTATTGGGTTGGCCAAAGATTCATTTTCCCCCCACAAAATGGCTCTAGTAGTGCTTTGTTGTCTTTAACTTCATTTGAATTGTTATGTTAGATTGTAGTGTGGCAGCTATTAGCATGCATTAAAAAAAAATCAAAATTGATGAATTTTTGTGTAGCCATTTTAATATTGAAGATGGAAGAAAAAAACATTTTCAGCATATTATGCTTTATTATTTTAAGAAAGGTAAAAATGCAACTGAAATGAAAGAACAGATCTCTACAGTGTATGAAGAAGAAGGTGCTATGACTGATTGAATGTGTCAAAAGTGGTTTGTGAAATTTTGTGCTGGAGGTTTCTGGCTAGACAACGCTCCGTGATCAGTTAGATAAGTTGAAGTTGATAGCAATCAAACCGAGATATTAACTGAGAACATTCAACATTGTACCATGGGGGAGACAGCCGACATACTCAAAATATCCAAATCAAGCATTGACTATCATTTGTACCAGCTTGATTATGTTAATCACTTTGATGTTTGGGTTCCATGTAAGTTAAGTGAAAAAATCTCCTTGACCGTATTTCTACATATGATTCTCCACTGAAATGTAAGGAAATTGTTTCATTTTAAAAACAAATTGTGACAGGCAATAAAAAGTGGATACTGTACAATAATGTGCAATGGAAAAGATTGTGGGAAAAGCAAAATGAACTACCACCAACCACACCACAGGCCAATCTTCAGACAAAGAAGGTGATGAGGTATATATGGTGGAACTGGAAGTGAGTCCTCTATTATTAGCTCCTTCTGGAAAACAAAACAATTAATTCTCACAAGTACTGCTCCCAATTTGATCAACTGAGAGCAACACTCAACAAAAAAGTGTCCAGAATCAATCAACAGAAAATGAATAATCTTCCATCAGTATACTATAAGTCTACATTTTTCTTTCTTTCTTTCTTTTCTTTTCTTTCTTTCTTTTTTTTTTTTGATGACCAGGCAAAAACTGTTACAGTTTGGCCAAGAAATTCTGATTCATCCGCTGTATTCACCAAACATTGCATCTTCAGATGTCCATTTAGTCTTTACAAAATTCTCTTAATGGAAAAAAATTCAATTCCTGAAAAGACTGTAAATGGTACCCGGAATAGGTATCTTTTCTTTGCTCAAAAAGACAAAGAGTTTTGGGAAGATGAAATTATAAAGTTGCCTTTAAAATAGCAGAAGTTAGTGTAACAAAATGGTAAACACATTGTTCAATAAAGTTATTGGTGAAAATGAAAAAAAAATGTGTCTTTCATTTTTACTTTAAAAAAATGAAGGAACTTTTTGGCCAATGAAATAATATGTGCAACCTCAGCTGTTCATGCACTCTTCTTGCACTGCCATTTCTATACAGCTCACTCTTGCCCAAACATCAATGCAGAAGAGTGTTCCACTGCTTGTCAGGCACTGAACTCCAATCCTTGAATCATTTTCCCTGAAATAAAGGGCATTAAACTTGTTAATAATTTATTTTTGTCATTTGACTCTCTTTAAGGAATGCCCTTTATATTGCACTAGCTTGAAAAAGTCATCTCCTTAATTTTCCAGCACACTTTGCTTCACAGTTATTTTTCCACATGTTGAAAAATTGAGATTAAATTGTGTCAACATGTGACATAGGACAGAATAGGATAAATTGACTTCTCTAGTGGGTGAATGGTTTTCTGTTCCAATCATTGCTTGTTGACTACAACTCTTTCTTCAGGTACTCCTTTTTTATTCTCTCTTAATGGTGCCTCTTCTTTAAACAGGCCTTATGTCTTATTTTTTGTCTACCTATTTTTTATTTTCTATCTCTATTTTGATTCTTGTCTAATCAACTCTTTTTTAAACTATAGCCAGGACTCCTCCTATTAATGCCACAATTACCATGCATATTTTAAAAAATAACTTTCAGTAAAATCATGACTCATAAATATAAGTGAACTCATGTTAAAGGTTTTTTTTTTTTTTTTTTTTCTTTTTCTTTTACTCATAAGATCTGAGGTGTTCAGTCAGATGCTATAAAGAGCTTAATGGAAATTGAAGCCAGTAAAACTTTACTAAGTTAAGAAATGTTGATTTGAAGTGAAAATACAGCAAAACCGTTTTGTCCACTGGGTGGAAGGCAGTCAATTAAATGTCTACTAGACACGGCATGACACGCATATCTATTAATTGCCTACAATTTATAGGAAGTGCAGAATAGCTCAAACTCAATGAAAGGGGGCTAGAATCTGATAGCCAGACATGTGTGCCAGAGACAGTAGCTTTCTTCAGAAACACAACTTTTTTTTTTCTATACTGCTAAAAACAGGGCTTTCTAAGTGCCAGAGTGCTGGAGAATCCATCTGCCAATGTTGGAGATGTGGGTTTGATCCCTGGGTCGTGAAGATCCTCTGGAGTAGGAAATGGCATCCCACTCCAGTATTCTTGCTTGGAAAATTTCATGAACAGAGGAGCCTGGTGGTCTATAGTCCACGGGGTCACAAAGAGTTGAACACACTGAACAACTGAACAGAAAAGCAATTAGCACTTTGGGGGTCTTTGATATGTGGCTGCCACTATTAGGGTTTTACCTGCATTTAATCATTAAATCCTCATTAAAGATACTGAACTGGGTAGTGTCACATCTGTATTACCAGTGAGAGAGTCAGAGCTCATCTATTTTAATATCCAGTTCCTGGGGGAGTAAGAATGCAGTAGTTTAGCCACTGTGCTATATCCCTTGTATGTAATCCTGAGTGGACTAGTGGGGTTCAGGAAATGTTAGTCCAAAACATGGTACTTTAGCATGTTGAATAGTTTAAACAGAAAGAGTTTGAGAGAATGAGATAAGCTAGAAGACTGACCTTTCTCTCACTCATGTCCCCTGAAATATGTCATAAAATTCCCATGTGAGAGGTGCCCTCCCCAAACCTGGAGTAATGGAACATTCTTATCACTAAAGACAAAAGGATACTAAGAGGAATTCTAGCAAACAGACTATGCCAAGTTTCCCAGATTTTACTACACTTACCTCACACTCCTTAAACTATCACATTCGTCCATGACGGTCCACTCTTCATCAAGCCTAGCATAAAAATATTCAGAGCTAAGTCTTTTTTTTTTGGGGGGGGTCTCATTTCCTTGTGAAGTTCCGTGTCACATAAAACTTATATTAAATAAATTCATGTGTTTTTCTTTTGTTAATTTATCCTTGTTACTTTAATTTTTGGACCTAGCCACTTTAATTTATTCTTGTCACCTTAATTTTCAGACCTAAGAGGACCCAGGAAAACTTTTTCCTCTTCTACAAGTTGGAGTCCTTGTATTAATAAGTCCTGCAGACACTGCGATTTAAAGTACAATATTTCTCCACCTGAGAAACTAATGGCTTTTTTTTTTTTTTGCTTTTTTAACCACAATAAAGTTTCTTCTTCTGTTAAAATAAAAATTCAACTGAAAAGTTTAAAAGAAATTTATTGCCTTTATTCACGGATATTCATGAATCAAGCAGCTTCTTATCTAGCAGATAGAAAGGAGCTTTGAAGAGCTATACAAGGCAAGATATTTTATAGCCATGTGGCGAGTCATACTCCACAATGAGTCTCACCTATTAGACCAATCCACAATTTTCACCTTCATGGTAGGTGTTGCAAAGGAGACCAAAACTGCATCATTCATCTACTGATTCATTGCCAATTAAATATGGTAAGCACCTATTATGTGTCAGCTAATTTTTCAGGAACTGGAGTTATAACAGCAGATAACTGTTATAATAACGGATGACTACAAAGATTCTTACAATTGAATAAAATTGAACACACAGACACATAGATATACAATATAAATAGTGAAAGTGAAAGTTGCTCAGTCGTGTCCGACTCTTTGTTCCATGGCCTATACAGTCCATGGAATTCTTCAGACCAGAAAACTGGAGTGGGTAGCCTTTCCCTTCTCCAGGGGATCTTCTGAACCCAGGGATCAAACCCACGTCTCTCGCATTGCAGGCAGATTCTTTACAATATAAAAAGTAAAATAATTAAATATATGACAACTGCTAGACAAAATAACAGGTATTATATCTGAGTCAAGTGTCTATGTGCAGGTTGCAAACTATGAATTTTAATCTGAATATTTTGAGTTGAAGTTCCTTTTGTAGGCTCTCCTAAAAAAGAGTCTGAAATTCTATGTAGAGTCTATAGCAGGTATTTATTTGGAAATTTCTGAAAATAATTATGGTCAAAACCATGAAGAAGACAGATACATTCCAGGAAATGATAAATGTTGAAGTGGTCAACTGAGGCAAAGGACTTCATGAGTGGCAAAAAAAAAAAAAAGAGAGAGAGAGAGAGAGAGAAAAGAGATGATTGAAAAGGAGGAATAGAACTATCTGAGGTGAATGAGAAAAATTGCCAAAAGGGAGGAGCACATATCAGTGAGATCAGAGAGTCATTAAAGGAAACTGCAAATGTCTTATGTGATGTGACAATCCCAGGGATATTAGAAACCTCTGTGAAAGCAGTTTTAGGAAAGCATTAGGATTTCTAATGTGCTGAACATTTAATACAGGACAAGATAAAACTTAATCCTCATTTTTATGGTACTTGTCTGAGAAAGGAAGAGGGATACAAAATAGTCCAGAGTTAGAGATGGGGAAGGAATGATCTTTGCCCCCAATAGACTTTTTCTTGAAAAAACATAGTTGACAGTGTTAAACATAAGGCCTCTGAAAGCACAATTAAAAGAGAAAAGATATCAAGTCAACAGTAAGTGTAGATTTTTTTAAAAGTTTTGATACATTTGACGTAATTCACATTTGAAGTCAAATAAAAAAAAAATTAAAAATTAAATCACAAGGAACTGCTAGAAGTTATTATCCCTAATAAAAACAAAGTTCTTCCTCATCACAGAGAAAATTGGTGCATGCAAACCCTACAAACATAGGGTCTTGTTGTTTTGTCATCTCCAGAGGCTGGCAGCCATTCTTCATGAAATATTTTTGAATAGATGAATGAAGTAATAACACAATAAGGGAATGTTGTGTAACTGACACTAGAGTATGTAATTACTGATGCAATGGATGTAACAGAAAAGAAATCATTCAAGATGAAGTGTGTGTTTGCTCAGTAGTGTCAACTCTTTGTGATTCCATGGACTATAGCCTGGCAGGCTCCTCTGTCCATGGAATTTTCCAGACAAGAATACTGGAATGGGTTGCTTTTCCTTCTCCAGGGGATCGTCTCAAATCAGGGATTGAACCTCCAGCTCCTGCATTGGCAGGCGGGTTCTTTACCACTTAGCTACCTGGGATGCAATGGATGTAAGAGACAAGAAATCACTCAAGATGAAGAAGGAAGAAAGACAATTCTCAAAGGAGACAGAAGAGAAAGTGGATCAGAGCACATGTGGGGAAAGCAGTCTTCTCTTAGATGAGGAACAATTCCTGCTCTGCAGTTACAGACAGAGGTAGCAAAGGAGCACTTAGTTGCAAGTAATAACAACAGAAGTTATCCAGGGGATAGCTTACTTGTCCCAATATTTTTTTAAGTGCTTTACTTATATTATTTTATCAAAAATCATAAGAAATTGATGTGGCACTCATAACTGCTAGCAAACAGTAGCTTTACCTGTTAGAATCTACTCTGACCTCATGGTTAATGCTTATTTGTTATTTGTTGCCATCCACTGCAACATTTACTGTAGCAGAACAATGACAACCACAAAAGCCACAAATAACCTCTCACCTCCTGTCTACCTAGAACTAAGCTATTCAACTTTAATTTCAAGATAGCATTGAGAACTAATAGGAAAAAGCACTTATCATCATGTCTACACTGTCAAGCTCTTCATATACCACTTGTTTCTGTTTATTACACTGTTATCACAGACCATGTGATCATGGTTATGACAAGCAAGACACAGGGACAATTGTGCATTCACTCTCAGAGTCAGGATTATCCTCTATTTTAATTGAAAAAGTCCTTGGGATACACATGGGAAAATTAGGTCCCTATTAACAGTTGATTGATTTCAATCATATTATAAATAATGGGCCTGGGAACTAAAATAACTAGAAACTGACAATCAAAAATAACAAGAGTAATGATATCCATTTAATTAGTAAAGTCTTCTTTTTTTAATCTACTTAATTAAGAAGATAACCATAGGGTGAAGAATGCTTCATTTCTTCTTGGAAGCAGCAGAGTATTAAGGGAATGCATACATACTGGAAAAAAAAAAAAACAGAACAAAGATTCATTTATGAGTCTTTTATTGTATTTTATAAACTTAAAGAGAGCCAAAGTCAATTGTTCATAATTTTGCTTTCTCTATCTGTGGAAAGTTGACATCTATCAAGTAGAATGGCTTTTTCAAAACAGGATTAAGAGATGGAAAATAGTTACCTGAACATCAAAGGAAAATCTTGACAATGTGATTGTTGTGGTAGATTCTACATGATTCCCTGTGAGCTTCCTTCTCAATGCCCACACCTTCACATGTTCCTTTCCCCCAAAGTGCAGGTGGGAACTAACACTTCCTTCAAATCAGTAGAATTGGCAAATGCAGTGGGAAGTCAGTCCTTTGATTAAGTGATGTTGTATAATAAATGTGAAGTTTTTTGCAGGTGTCATTAAGGTTTTAAGTTTATTGATTTTGGATTAATTTTTAAAAGATTATCTTGAGTGGCTCTGACTAAATCACATAATGGTCCAAAAGTGAGAGACTGAACTTTCAATGAGGTCAAAGAGTTTAACTCCTGCTGGCCTCAAAGAAGAAAGCTGTCATTAGCTCCACAACCCAAAGTAAAAGAATTCTGCTAACAACTGCTTGAGCCTGGAAGTGGAATCCACCCCAGTCAAGCCTCTAGATGAAAACACAACCCAGCTAATACCTTTCTTTCAGTCTTGTGAATCCGAGTGCAAAGGACCCAGATATGCTATATAGAAGCTGATGACCCACTGAAACTGAGATAATAAATTTGTGTTTAGTTTTAACTCACTAACTCTGTGGTAATGTGTTTCACAAAGATGGAGAACTAATATGGCCACTTTGCCAGAACCAATTACTTTTGGGCAAAGGACACATTCACCTCAAAGCGATCTTACAAGAAGGGAGCCAACATAACAAATACTCTTAGCTTCTTAAGCTCTTCTCTTCTTTCCATACATTGTGGTGGCCCATTGACCAAATCCAGTTGGAATCCAGAAGACAGAGGAACGTCTTTGCTTTATCCATAGTGAATGAAACATGGAATTAAAAGAGATCCAGAACAGTTGAGCTATTTTGACTGTCAGCCTCCACATTTTTCCTTTGCCTGGATAAAAAGTATAAGCCCCCAACAAAAGTTTCAAAGCACACAAAGTATCATCAGCTGTTTCTGTGGACAGAATGAATTGGTCATATTCCCACCTGAGGTCTCAAACATTAGCTAACTCATGTAGAAAAAAGAAAAAAACAAACAAACAAATATATAAAAAGCATAAACGAGCTGCTCTACTCCATTTCTTTAGCTGTCGTGAGGCCAAAGTTACAACTTAGGCTTTTATTTCCTAACTCCCTTTCATGGTCCCTTTAGGCTCAGCCAGCTCCTCAGTGGTAAAGTGACTCTATGTCTTCATCAATGCAGGATATGTGTTTTTATGGCCTTGTCCTCATTTTATTGCTGATGTTTGTCACTGTCCAGATTCAGTGAACATGGGGTTTTTAGAGATGCTCCAGCTGCCTTATGCTCCTTTTAGTTGATTCTAATTACTCCATCCAGTTCAGAGATCTGCTTTCTTGCTTTGGGGGCAATGGCATGAAGAACTAGATAACCAGGATAAACTCTCAGCTTTCAACTGAACAGAAACTTGGGTGCTTTCCTGGGTGAAATCATTCCTCTAAGGACACCAGGTCAGCCATACCCTCTAAGTCCAATAATATGGTTCTGAGCCCAAAAATGCTTCCGAGAAATAACTAAGTGTAACAGTGAGTAGAGTCACCTACAATTCCTCCTTGTATCTATACAATCTAGCTAAGGGAAGGTCAACACCATGCATTGGCTATTGTTTTAAAGCATGTTGCAGATTAGGCAGATGGGACCCAAACTTTGCAATGTGCACTCTCAAAGCTGGTGCCATAATTGACCTTCAGGAGAACACTGCATTGCTCTATTAAGCCATACCCCTTCCAGGTATGACTGGTGTAATCCAAGAATTTGAGCCTATTGCTACATTTTCTTGGCAATAAAATATGCCCATTGATGGGAGGCAATGTTAAAAATGCAACTGTTTTGGATAGAACCCCATGTGCGTTTCCCCAAGTTCCGTATCTCAGTCGTATCTGACTCTTCATGATCCCATGGACGGTAGCCCACCAAGCTCCTCTGTTCACGGAATTCTCCAAGCAAGAATACTGGAGTGGGTAGGTATTCCCTTCTTCAGAGGACCTTCCTGATCCAGGGATCAAACCTATGTCTCCTGCACTGTAGGCTGATTCTTTACCATCTGACCTACTAGGGAAGCCCAGATCACCATGTAGGGCTACAGAAAATCAAGCAGGCAGAAATCACCCTAGAAAGTGATGAAAAATATGAATGTGGATTTTGCAACTATACTTGAAAAGATAACTCATTACAATATATGATGGAGTCTAGAGCAGTCTGCTCTTCATAGACTGTGTTCATCGGGGAATGTTGCTATTCAGCAGCTCTGTAATGACTTCCAGTGTTACCAGATGGGACATGCAGCAGTTGTAGCATAAAAGGTAAAGATGAAACTGTAGACCAAGGTAGGTGGTGGATCATATAATTAAGCACATGACTGTCCCCTTCACTGACACCTTGGCCACTACGTACCTGGGCCCATGGTGCAAACAGCGCATTGGCTGTGTGTCAAACAGACTGTATGACATCCACAACAATGATATAGATTTGTCACTATTATAATTCCCCATATACATAAAGCAAAATAGAAGAATATGTTTGTTAAGTAACTACCCATGTCTAGAAATGAGCAGAACTTGATGTTTAAACCTAGAACCTTTAAAAGATACTTTATCAATTTCCTTTTTATTCTGGAAATATATATGAGAAGTTATAACTGAAGGAGATTCTCAGATTCCTTAGGAATGGAAGAATAAACAGATTCAAGGCCAGGAAGAGTATCATGGAGACAGGCTGATATATTTATTAGACATGGAAAACTGTGTGGATCCAAAGACTTCTGACTATAGTTAGCTAATCTTGACATAGTGGGAATTAAATCTCTTGGCCATCTAAGGAGTCCTTATATAATCTTTCAAACTAACAGTAATCTGGATGAACAGAGGCCTAACCTGAGCCAGCTAAAGGAAAAACACAATCTTCTACTCATTTTCAGATTCACATCAGTTCCTAAATAAAAAGAATTAGACTAGCAATGAGACAAGGTGCACTTGCTAAATTCTTCTTCCTTAGTCCCCCAGGTTTTTACTGAAATTCCTGCTCCTGAATATATCTAAGGAGACTTCTAACTATTTACACAGGTAAATAATGCCCAGGGGAAAGTGCATACTTTGGCAGGGTAATAAATTTTATCTGATAAAACATAGGTAATGGGCTGTTTATGAGCATTAGGTAGCAAACAACTTGAATCTGGCATACCAAAAGACAGTGTGTTATGGTCCAGTTGTTATTTTCCCAGTTCAGAGGAAATAACTGAAACAAACAGACGTAGAAACTAGTGACATATTCACACGAACATGTGAATAGGAATGTTCCTGGCCCATGCCATGCCACGCTAAGTCACTTCAGTAGTGTCTGACTCTGTGTGACCCTATGGACTGCAGGCCACCAGTCTCCTCTTACATGGGAGTCTCTCAGGCAAAAGTACTGGAGTGGGTTGCCATGCCCTTCTCCAGGGGATCTTCCTGATCCAGGGATTGATTCTGGGTCTCTTAAGTCTCCTGCATTAGCAGGCAGTTTCTTTACCACTAGTGGTCCTGGCCCATACAGAAGCGTGTTTTTGTCACAAAGCTAAACAATACTGCCACCTGGAGGAAGCAAAAAAGATAAGAGCTTTATCCCATGGTTCAAAATGTGTGTGTTTAGAGGTAAGGGAGAGGGGGTGGGAAGATACATGTAATATCATTATTTCTTTTTTTATTTTTCTTTCTTTCTTTTATCTCCAACACAGATTAGTTTTTAGAAGTTACAGTGTACTATCAAGAATATAAGTAAATTGTTATCCCTGTTACAGTGCCAGTATCATATTTAGGAGCCTTACTGGAATAAATAAATAAATATTGAAACACTGGCTTAATCAAGGAAATAGTGCATCTCTCAGGAAGCAGTAGTGTAAACTCTTAGACAAATATGCAGTACCCAGAAAAAAAAACAAGAAAATCTTCAGGAATATAGGCAAGAAAGGAGACTTACAGCTTGCATGTGAGAAACTCACCCAACAGACAGAATTTGCTAAGTTGTCTGTTTGCTTCTCTTCAAGGAATTAGAATGGGCAGTAAATTCAAACATCTTTAGATTTCCAAAAGGCATCTTTTCTAAAACTTTTAAATTGGCTTAAGCTCTATTCTCCCATATACTATCTTTATTTAATGACTCTTTCTCACATAGGATGTGTTTTTCCAGATATATTTATACCAATATCTAGGTTTATTGTAGTCAAGGTCCTGTAAACCTAATGTCCTAAGACCAAAAATTTTATAAAATTACTCAATACATGCCAGATTCTAGGGAGATGAGGTAATTTTTTGGAAAGATAATAATTACAACAAAAGTTATGCTATTTGAATAATTAATTACATTTATATGCTCATAAATAAAATCCTTAAAGGTAATTTAGTATTTTAACTTTGCAAGAATTTTTATTTGTTTATGGGAGCATGATCTCTTTACAGCGTTGTGCTATTTTCTGCTATACAACAAAGTGAGCCTGCCATGTTGTTTAACTGCTAAGTCGCGTCTGACTCTTTGCGACCCCATGGACTGTAGCCTGCCATGCTCATCTGTCCATGGGATTTCTCAGGCAAGAATACTGAAGAGGGTTGCCAGTTCCTTCTCCAGAACCAGCTATATGTATACATCTATGCACTCCCTCTTGAACCTCCCTCCCATCTGCCCATCCCACTCCTCTAGGTCATCACAGAACACCAAGCTGAGCTCCCTGCGCTATACGGCGTGTTCCTCTAGCTATCCATTTTACAGAATGTATATATGTCAGTGATACCCTCTCAGTTCATCCCACCCTCCCCTTTCTCCACTGTGTCTACAAGTTCTCTATGTCTGCATCTCTGTTCCTGCCCTCGAAATAGGTTAATCTGTACCATTTTTCTAAATTCTCTCTCTATTTTTATATATATGCATTAATATATGATACTTGCTTTTTCTGTTTCTGACTTACTTCACGCTGTATGTCAGACTTAGGGCTTGAATGGTATGACTGGAATGAAGAAAGAGATTTTGTTGTTCAGTTGCTAGGTCATGTCCGACTCTTTTGCAACCCCAGGGACTGTAGCCCTCCAGCCTCATCTGTTCATGGACTTTTCCAGGCAAAACTACTGGAGTGGTTTGCCATTCCCTTCTCCAGGGGATCTTCCTGATCCAGGGTTCAAATCCATGTCTCTTGCATTGACAGATGGGTTCTTTACCTCTGAGCCACCAGGGAAGGAAGAGAAGCTAGAGGTAAAATAAGTAACATATCAACTTTCTTTATGCTAAGGTAAGAGTTTAACCAATAAATTGTTCATTTGACCAATTTTAACTTTACTGGTGAAAAATTTGGTTGCATTGACAAAGTTCTAAAGTAGTTCAGAAAGTAAAAGAATTAAATAATCTTGGAAGATGTAATATAAATTGTATATATCTTTTCTTTAAAGTATATTTTTTCCTACCAAGATTATATTTCATTTTAAAATACTCTTAGAAAATTCAATATCTTAGAAGATAGTTTAAAAATAAAGCAAATATCTTCAAAGATAAATGTATATCTGAATTTGTTAACTTAAAAGGAAAAAGAAGACACCAATGAATAAATTCACTTACCTTTTTACAAAGAAGATAAAAGTCAGATATTTTAAAATGTTATGACAAGGGAATTCTGTGGTTATGCTAAACTTAGGAAACTAGTATTCTGGATAAGTTGAAATGTGTGATGAGGTGTATACATATATTGTGAAATCAAGTCTCATTGATTTGACTGGTCAATAGTGTTATGTTTAGTGGGGAATGGCCAACCAGATTACAGGCAATCTATAGTCCTTTACCTGTTTGATATGATTATAATCAGTTAAAACACAGTATTCAGGTTTTGTATGTCCTAGTCAACTAGCATTATAAATTTAAAAAAATGTTTTATTTATGAGACTGATCTTATAAATTTATATATACACATATAAATTTGTAGTTATACATATATAATGCAAATTCAACTGAATAGGAGAACTAAGGATGAATTAAATCAATCTTAATTACATTGGCAAAAATCTTTTTTGACATAACTTAAGTGGCTCTAGTGATAAAGAACCCGCCTACCAATGAAGGAGATGTAAGAGACTGGATTTGATCCCTGGGTCAGGAAGATTCCCTGGAAGAGGAAATGAAAACCCACTCCAGTGTTCTTGCCTGGAGAATCCCCTGGACAGAAAGCCTGGCAGGCTACAGTCAAAAAGGTCAGAGTCAGACATGACTGAAGCGACTTAGCGCACATGCAATCATGAGAAAGGTAAAAGTCATCATCACATTAAATAAAGAAAATGAGTATACTAAGACAGAGGTTTCCAACCCCCAGGCTGTGGACCAGTATTGTCTAGCATAGCTGAAGGTGAGCAGTCGGCCAGTGAAGGATACTTCATCTGCAGCTCTCCCTCACTCCCCATGGGTCAGATTACTGCCTGAACCATCCCCTTCACTCCCTCCTCGCCCCCACCCATGGAAAAATTGTCTTCACAAAACCTGTTCTTAGTGCCAAAAATGTTGGCGGACCACTGTACTGGGACATAGGTTTTTAAGGGCTATCTTAGAATTTGGAGAACTGAACTCAATCAGAAACTCTGTAGCCCATAACATGTATCTATGCACTGTATTTATTACTGACCTTCAGTCCCAATGTGGTCCCCAAAGTTGACTTTGTTACTTTAAGATGTTCATTTATATGATGACATAAAATTTGGTTAACTTTAACTGATTTCATTTTCATTATTTTAATTTTGGAGAATGCATATAAAGATTCAGATTTAGATGATTGACAGTATTTTATAGGAAGCCAAAGGTTCTTTTTAGAAGCTTTGAGTTATGTCAACTGCATCCACAGACAGATGACCAAACTGACGACAGAAGTGTATGTAACCATTCTCATACTGAATTTAGAGCAATTTAGTCCCATTTGTTTCATTATTCTGGCAGTCATTCTAATACTCCTTAGAGAAGTGGTTGGAATTTCCTCTACATAGAAGATGACCAGTTCAAAAGAAGAGAGCCAAAGACCATTGTAGTTTAGATTTCTCCCAGAAAAGCATTATCTTCATTTGATACATATATTCACTAATTTTTAAAAAAAATATTTTGCCTTTGCCTCTTCTTAGAACTTCCATTGAGTGACTCACTCATTTGTGTGAACAAAGAAGGATCATGAGGTATATGAGGAGATTCCTTTTCATGAAAAATATAAACAGAACAAACAAAATGATGAAACATGAAAGAAATATAAACATATTAGGAAGAAGAATTAACCTTAGAGAAATTACTTTCAAGAAATACAGAAGAAGATATAAACTGCAAAAAATATAAGATCTACAGAAATATTCCTTGACAAAGCTAAAATATATTCTTTCTACTTAAAAGTATGATGAATAGTTTTAGAAAATCAATAGAAATGTTAGATGACCAAAATGAGGAAATGGTAAAATAAAAACACAAAGGAATAAAAACGAGACATAAGAGAGGAAAAACAGAAAATTAGAGCAGCAGATCCAACACTGAGTAATAACACTTCTACAGCTAGAGAACAGAGTAAAGAGAAGAAAGACTATCAATGGAATAAATCAAGAACATTTCCTAAGTTGTGATTTCTCAAAGTCATGTAAGTTCACATTAAAGTGCTTCCTGAGACTTCTTAGGTCAGTGGATGACAATATTGTGCTATTTGGTATGCTCAAGATAAATAATAGAGTCATAAGCTTTTACAGAGGTAAAAAAGTACCAGAAAGTAGAATAGTTTTCAACTTCTTCATAATGAACTGAAGTACAATTGTGTTTCTTAAGTGTAATATTATAGCTAACCAAAATATCCTTCATGTAAAAAGCTAAAACAAAGATATTTAGCTTCTCAAAAATTTGAATGCTCCAGAAAACTATTTAAAGGACAATGTTTCCCTAAAAACAAAGAGCAAACAATGAAGGGAGAAGATATGGGCCACAGAAGACTGCAGATTCAATACAGCATGTAAAGATGGGCATTTGAGGTGACAATTGTCATTCTTGTACTGGAAGGAGAAGATGATCAGTTCAGGATCTCCAACCAGACACAGATGTCTCAAGGATGCTATGCAAGATGCCTGGGAAACAATGAACTCTGACTGAGACTTGAACCCATGAGGCCAAAGCCCAAGGCCCACGGTCTTCCAACTGAGATCACACATCTGGTTTTAGGACTTAAGGTTCGTGGTGTCTCATCATGGAAAGAATTCAGTGAGAGACAAAAATGATAGGTAGGAAGTGGATTTGTTTAGAGATAAACACTCCACAGACAGACTGTGAGCTATCTCGGAAGGTGAGAGCAGCCTCAAAATATGGCTTTGTTTGTTTTTATGAGCTGGGTAATTTTATAGGCTAATGAGTGGGACTCCAACTATTTCAGGGAAGGGTCAGAGGTTTACAGGAATTGGGCAACTAACCATTTTTTATTTTTGATGATCGGCCTCAAAGTTGTCATGGTGTATATGGATGAGTCATTTAGCTTGCTAATGTGTTAAAATGAGTGTAAACTGAGACTCAAGGTCTAGTAGGTCATCTCCTCTACCATCTTGGACCTATTAGGTTCTAAACAGTTTATGTTGTGTCAGTGTAGGAAGTTTATCCTATAGCTAAAGAGACAGAGAGTGCTACACATTAACCTGTATTGGGAGAGTGAATTAAGATCATGCCTTCTGAGACAAAGCATGCAGAGCAAGTTTAGTATTAAACATGTACAGAGTCTCTTGGGCAGAGAGTCTCCGGGGCAGAAGAATTTTTAGCACTGGGACTCATTATATTCATCAAATTGCTTCTGTATCTATCAGGCAACTACTATATTTTTTGTGTACTTCACAGCTCCTAATAAACCTTATGTTTTGCACCAAGAGAAGAAATGAAGCAAAGTTATCTTTTATTTATTTTTTTTTCAAAGAAATAAAACATTTTTAATCTGAAAGTACAGTATGTTGAAAAGCACAGTAGTACAGGACAACAGGGGCTGGCATCGAGTGAACAGGCAAGAAGAGTTACTGACTGGAGAGGGAGGGGAGGAGGGAGATGGTAGAGCTGAAGGGTCATCAGCAACAGGAGACAGAAGGCAAGCTGCGATTTCACACCTGCAGTTGAGGGCACAGGGTCTGGTTCCTTGCTGGTCAATTCTGTCTGCCTTCTTGAAGAACAATCCAATAATGTCTGAGTGGGAGCTCTTTTTTTCTCATCATAGATGCCACGGTAGCACTGAATTACATTCTGAATGGCCGCTGCAACCTTCATGTACCATCCTACACTCGGGTCCTGTGCCTCAAAACCTAACAGTGCCTCCTCAAACAGAGCTAACTTATGTGACTGGAGGGGAAAACACACGTTTACGTCTTCGAACGTTCACAACTTGAAGGTTCATATATAGAGATTTACAATAGAATGAACTGAACAAGTACAGTAATAGAGACTAGAGGAGAACAAAGGCATATTTCAGGTTCCTGAAATATGACAGGGGCAATCTGAAACAGCATTAGAAAGCAGAGCTCATGCTCAACGTTGGCAGGCGGAAGGAACAGGACAAAAATAAAAGTGAAGCTGTCACAGAAAAGCCAGCTTTCTACTAAGTTAGGTATTGTGGGAGACTGTCAAGTCACATGTTAGCAGTCTCACCAGTAATGTGACCCACATCTGCGTTCAGAATTTTCAACAATAAAATTATTTACATATGTATAATATAGTACAAATATTTTTCTAACCTTTAATTTCCCAAGCATGTTCATTCACATCTGACTGACTGATAGTACATAATATTCTTTTGCAATAGGTCAGTCAGGACATCTGTGTTATCCCACTTACACAAAAACAGATACGAAATGGTGTTGGGACTTCCTTGCCTGAAATTACTAAGCATGTGTGCATATATTTAAAAAATCTCTTTATTTCCATTCTGCCCCTTTGGCTGAACTTTATTAATACAATATCTGCCCTTCTCTTGTATCCCCCCTCCTGTGGAAGGCATCACTATCCAGTGATCCAAGCCAAATCTCCTTTGTCATCTCCCGACCAATAGTCATCAATGTTAACAAGACATTTTCCTAAATTTCTGGGATTGATTTCTTCCCCATTAGAGTTCCTTTTTGCAAGTCCATTTCTTCCTCAGAAGTCTGACATGTGAGCTCTTAATTGCTCTGCCGCAGTTTTCTCTTCTTCAGTCAGTGGTAACAGCTCCAGGTCTGTTTCCTTCTGCAGTTCTTGTATCAAGGTCATAGTCTTATTGAAAGTAGCACAAATGCGGCTCTTAGTCTCTTTCTGCTCCACAGAAATTGGTTTAAAACGAACATGCAAAGTCTGATATCGAGACTTTATTGCTGACAATTCCTTTACAAGTGTAACTGGATTTTTCTTGCCTGCTGAATCAGGATAATTAGTCTTGATTTCATATTCCAGCCTGTACTGAATGTAGTCCAGATCAGAGTCAGCTTTCTGGAACATCAGTTCCAGCTTATCGACCTCCGCCTCCATGTTGAATAGTTGACATTCTTCCTATCTTTTATTTTTTTGAAAGCAAAAACTAATAAATGGAAGATTTTAAGTGATTTATTTGGTTAATGTTGCTCAAAAAACTCTTTGTATGATGACTTCATTTTCATGAAATTGTTTGGATGATTGATGCACTGTTACCAAACTGATATCCTGTTAACAAATTACTTTAATCTCCTATTTTCACAAACTCTATAAGAGAACCAGGAATATATGTGCACAATAAAGTTACTGCAAAACAGGATAGATCGTTAGTTCAAATTTACCCAAAGAACTTTTGGAGCTAAAGTATTAATGCATATGTGCTGACACTCCCTTTTCAAATACAGAAAAGATTAAAATCAACAAGTCAAATTCTTCACCACAATCTATGAACACAGACTGCTATGTCATTCCCCATAAACTGCTCTATGGAAGAGTTTTAGGATTTGAACCCTAATCCTACTGTGGTAAGAAAGTAGAGAAATGAGACGATACTGTGCTGTATCTTCCTATAGGTGGATGCTTATGTCTTGCTTGACTAGGATAGTAAAACATTTCTTGGAAAAAAGAGGAAAATTAAATGATTCATTATCTTTTATAAAATTATGGGTTAATTTTATGTTTTTAGCTAAAAGTATGTTATAAGGACATTACCTATAAAGAAAAGAAGGGAAAAAAATACAAAAAATAAAATTTTCAGTTCTGCTCATTTTCTGTTACAGAGTGAGAAAAAAAAAAAGGTAGTTATATCAAAGCACAACAGACTTCCCCTGTGACTTCTGCCTCTGAACCTTCCAATTTACACACTAATGCTGCATGGGGCTTTGAAATGCCCCAGAGCATAAAGATCCCTATTGTTCTAGATCCTCTCTGCACTGTCATCCAGGCTTCTCTCCAGAGAGACTACTCTTGCCTTGTCATCTCTATAAAAACCCCCTCTTCAGGGCAGTTGAGTCCTTTGGTGTTAACTAGGAAAGGACCAAGTTTAGGAGAGATTCCCCACTTTCCTCTCTCACATGGATTACTCCCTTTGTTTATGACATTGGAGGGAGTCACCCACAGCCCACCAGCTTCAGGTTGGACCTTCTCTGGGCACAAGAGCAAGAGGACAAAGGACAGACAGAAATTACAGAGCAGAGTGTTTTGCTGGAATTAGACTATCTGTCTCTTTTACTTTTGTACTCAGACAACATTAGTTTCTTTGACTCTGCACTTGGCAACATGCCACTAAAATAATGAGGAAGAGTTTTCATGGCGTATTTCCTCTGACCTTTTTTTCATTTCTTAGTTTGTTCATTAAATTGCTAATTAGTAAACTTATTTTTTTGTCTTTCAGAAAATGTAGATATACAAAGCACTAAAGAAGAATCAGCTGTATTCTTAGGAAATCTAATTAATGATGCTAGGGCACATTGGAGATGAACACATGCCACATATTAGCAAATTCAAAGTTAAATGGACCACAAAACCATATAAAATCGAATGCTTAGAATATATTAGAGTTCTCTAATAGATATCCAGCAGAAAATAAATTTTGAATAAAATAATGGGCAGTTATATGTAAGGGCATACAAAATAAAATAGATAAAATATATTTATATCCTTGACCCAAAAAGTAAAGAAGATTGTAAACTGCAGTAAGTTATTCAAATGAAAATGTCCTGAAGGAAAAAAAAAAAAACAGTCTGAACTAATTGAAGTAAATATATATGTAGAGATAAAGGGAGAAAATAGAAAGACATGACAAGTGAGAAGAAACCTGAGGGGAAAAAAAGCAGACCAAGAAGCAGATAATAACATAATAAAAAACCGTCCCATCATCCAATTTAAGCCCAAAACAAGATGATTTAATCGGCTGTAGTAGGATAAGCATATATAAAAAAGTCAAAAATTGAGGTGGTAAAGATTTAAAATTGAATATGAATGAATGTCCAATCAAAATTTTTATTTGATATGATAACAGGCACTAGGAACCCACTTCTGCACTGCCACCGAGCTAATTGTGTTCTAAGAATGGCAGTGAAATATGGCATTTTTTGATATAGTAAGTATAAAGATAAGTATGACACAAAATTTATTCCAAAGAATTAGGTAGAGAGTTTTCTGGCATAAAGTGACTTTGTTCTAAGTTGAATCAATTTGGTATTATTTATTATACATCTCTTATGTAAGTGTTCAATAGCAATGCAAGAAAGACAATAATAAGTTAATCTTAAGACCTCCATAAGGTATAATCATAATCAAAAGGTAGGAATAATGCAAGGTTTGGTGAAATAAATGCCTATATACATGAATAGAGGGTATCTTAAGAAGAAAATAAGTATGTGGGGATGTATATATAGATACAAGCTAGCAGAAGAGAAAGATAAGAAAAATACTGCAAATAAAGAATGATAGAACCTTCATAGAGGAAGACTGAATCTTGCCAAAAGAGTGAAAAATTTTTCCAGCAGTAATAAACCAGATAAAGAGATTGTAAATTTCCCCAGTATTGAAAATCTAGTTTTAAAAATAATCTTTTCTCCAGATCCATTAGAAAGTCAGTAACTATTACAATAGCTAATTAAAATATGAATCATTGTGGTTCTCCTACTGAGTGAAGTGAAGTGAAAGTCGCTCACAAAGAGTTGTGTCTGACTCTTTGGGACCAAATGGATAGTCCATGGAATTCTCCAGGCCAGAATACTGCTGGGGGTAGTTGTTCTCTTCTCCAGGGGATCTTCCCAACTCAGGGATTGAACCCAGGTCTCCCACATTGCAGGTGGATTCCTTATCAGCTGAGCCACAAAGGAAGCCCTCTTTTACTGAAAATAAGTCAATATCCAGGTATTGGAGTTGTAGAATGAACCTAGATGTAATCTACATCTTTCATAAATGGATCTGAAGGAGAGAGTGGGAGTAATTCAAAAGAGCTACATTCACAAGGTGCTATATTAACTTGTGTAAAGTATGGGATATGTATATGATTAAGTAATGTGTTGTTTCTGAGCTCTATTGATCATAGAGGACAACTAAAGTCATCATCTGTGGTGGCATCTAAGAGATGGATAAATCACATCTGGCCCAGGTATTTAAAAATCATAGAGACAAGAGACCCCAAAATGATCTATCAAGTCTGAGATTTTGGGGAGTAATTTGGGAGAAGTTGAAGTTTATCAGGATTAATGAATGCCAATAGCTATCAACCACTTCTAACCAGCTTCAGAAACATTCAGGAAGTTTATTGAAAGAAAAGGAAAAGAAGTAAATCTAATCTTAGAATGACACCCCAACTTTCTCTCCAGGGCAAGGTATTGTACAAATGAGCAATTTTTTCTTTATGTGTATCATGGTACAGCTGCCTCAGAATCTAAAGGAAGAATATACAAATTCTCAATTTTAAGAATTATTTTCTCAAAGCTTTATAAGATTTTCATATTTAATTTTATAGGAAAATTTCCTCAGCATATTTTACTTTCTCTATTCTTTTATTCTCTTCAAAAATGATTCTATTTTTAATTTTCACTAAAACTTATTTTCTTAAATGTTATTCATGTTTTGTGTTTTGAGTAGTTTTCCTATAGCCAGATTATAAAATTTCTATGTAAGTTCTCTGTTTATTTTTAAACTTTTAAGCTATGTCCACACATTTTCACTGAAAGTTTCAAATTTTATTAACATGATAGGCATACAGAATGGTTAGAGGCTGTACATTACTGTCATTATTATTATTATTTTTTCAGTTTTGCTGAGTTGCAGTAGAGATGGATGTAACCAATGAAAGCACCCAGGGAAATTTCATCCTTTGGGGGTTTTCTGATCGGCCCCATCTGGAGAGAATCCTCTTTGTGGTTATCTTGATCGCATATCTCCTGACCCTTGTGGGCAACACCACCATCATCCTGGTGTCTCGGCTGGACCCTCACCTCCACACTCCCATGTACTTCTTCCTCACCCATCTCTCTTTCCTGGACCTTAGTTTCACCACCAGCTCCATCCCTCAGCTTCTGTATAACCTAAATGGACATGACAAGACCATCAGCTACACAGGCTGTGCCATCCAGCTCTTCCTATTCCTGGGCCTGGGTGGTGTGGAATGTCTACTCCTGGCAGTCATGGCGTATGACTGGTTTGTTGCAGTCTGCAAGCCCCTGCATTACATGGTGATCATGAATCCACAGTTATGCTTGGGCTTAGTATCCCTTGCCTGGGGCTGTGGGGTGGCCAACTCTTTGATCATGTCTCCAATGACCCTGTGGTTGCCCCGCTGTGGGTACCAGAAAGTAGACCACTTCCTGTGTGAGATGCCCGCCCTAATTCGGATGGCCTGTGTGAATACAGCTGCCGTTGAAGGCATTGCCTTTATTCTTGCCATAGGCATTGTGCTGTCACCCTTGGTGTTTATCCTGGTCTCCTACGGCTACATCGTCAGGGCTGTACTAAGTATTCAGTCATCCTCCGGGAGGCACAAGGCCTTCAACACCTGTGGCTCCCATCTCACAGGGGTCTCACTTTTCTATGGAAACATCATTTACATGTACATGCAACCAGGAGCCAGCTCCTCCAAGGACCAAGGCAAGTTCCTCACCCTCTTCTACAACATTGTCACCCCACTCCTGAACCCTCTGATCTACACCCTCAGAAACAAAGAGGTGAAGGGGGCATTGAGAAGATTGATTTTGGTAAATCTAAGTGTAAGAAAGAAATTATAATAAAAGACAATATTAGGAATTCTGTTTTAAATGTTTTCTTCTTAAAAAACCTTTGGATGTTTAATTATTGTTTTTCATTACCACCATCTGTCAGAATTTTGGCAGAATCCTTCAGACTCTGCAACACATTCCTACTCTTTGTGCAAATCATGAAGTATACCAATTCTGATATTCAAACAATTCAAAACCAATACTTCTCAAAGTAAGGTCTATTGATCACTGCTGTTGTTCAGTGGCAAAGTCATGTCTGACTCTTTGTGACCCTGTGGACTATAGCCCACCAGGCTCTTCTGTCCATGGATTTCCCAGGCAAAAATACTGGAGTGGGTTGTCATTTCCTTCTCCAGCCCTCGATCACTGCTGATGCACAAATATCTAAGAAATCCAAATACACTGTTCTAAAAAAGTAGAGACAGTAAGTAAAACTGCATTTATATTAATAAGAAATCTGGAAAGAAAACTTTGGAAGTGGAAATGAAATCTATTTTACCAGATTTTCAGAAATATTTGGTCACTAGAGTACACCGAGTAGTGGAATCTAATTATCCACTTTTTAGAAATCTTGATAGTATGCTATTAGGAACAAGGAACAAGAATTTGCATCTTACTTTCATTGTGCTACAACAAAACCCAAAACAGCAATAACAACAAAAATAAAAGTTCTTTAAGCAAAGTGTGGTTATAATTCCTTTTTACCTGTTCATTAATTCAATGCCAATTATTGAATGACTTTTCTGCTTCAAACACTATATTCTAGATGCTGGAATTAAATTTCTAATCAATATTGACTAGGTTCCCAAGTTTGTAAAATTTCCTTACTGGGTGTGCCAGTAATAATAAAAAATGACAATAAAAATATAAAAAGCGTTCATTTAGTGTTGCGAAAAAAATAAAGAATTATATGTTGGAAAGTAACCATTTAGCTGTTTAAATGGGATATTCCCTGAAGGTATCTAGTGAGATATTTCAGCTGCATTTGATCATGAAAAGGGAGACCTGCAGCAATAGGAGAAGGGATGTCAAGTTCAAACTTCCTAAGGTAAGAGTAAGCATTCAAATCACAATAATGATCATCATACGTGGATTCTATTATTGACAATAAGTGTATATACTACTATCAGAGAGTTAAGAAAAGGCCAGAGCATGAAAATTTTATAGGCACTGTTAAAGAATAGGAATTTTAAGTGCAAGCACAGGAAATTGTTTAGAAAGTAAATAATCTGACTTACAGTGTTACACATCTACTCCATCTGCTCTGCAGAGAATGAATGTTATGGAACAAAGGTGAATCAATAATCTACTGCAATAAATCAGGCAACATTAGGTGACGTTTCACAGTAAGTATTACCAGTGGAAAGAGAAAAATTGTAAATAGATCATGTATTTTATAAGATCAAACTAAGGGTTTCCCGATGCCATTTATGGAGTGAAAAGAGATAAGAATCAAGAATAATTTCTTGGCTTGTAATTTGAGCAATTAGTGCTTAAAGGAAGGGATTGGTGTGTGCCTGCTAAGTAGCTTCAGTCATGTCCAACTCTTTGCAACCCTGTGGGCTGCAGCTCACCAGGTACGTCTGTCCATGGGATTCTCCAGATAAGAGTACTAGAGTGGGTTCCCAGTGTCCTCCTTTGAACTTGTGTGTGAATGGAGTAAAAGCAAATACACAGTAGATGTAAGGATTGAAATATTTAGTTTTAGACAGGCTATATTTATAATAAATAACAGATAATCAAATGAAGATAGCAATGAGGTGGTTCTATAAACGGGTCAAGAGCTCAGTTGAGAAAGGCAAGGTTGGCAATAATCAGAATTTCCCAGTGTAAAGATGTTATTTAAAGTCTTCAGAGTTGACTGCTTACTTCTGGGGTAGAAATAGCTAAGGCAAGTGAAAAGAAGTAACTAAATTAAGAAAAAGAAAGAGACTGGAACTGAGTTCTAAAATGAACTGATGTTTAGAAATCAGGAAGAAGAAAAGGGACCAGCCAAAACCAGCAAGAATACTGGAGTGGGTTGCCATTTCCTTCTCTAGGGGATCTTCCTGACCCAGGGATAAAAACCCACATCTCCTGCACTGCAGGTGGATTCTTTACCACTGAGCCACCAGAGAAGTCCAACAACTGTATATTTACCTTTACCAAATTGTTTCTTTATTTTTATGTCACCTATAGCATATTTTCATTTCAACTTAAAGAACCTTTAGCATTTCTTGCAAGGCAGTTCTAGCAGTGATGAGCTCCTTCAGCTTTTGTCTTGAAAAGTATTTCATATTCACATCTGAAAGATAACCTTTATGGGTAGTGTATTCTTGGCTCTATTTTATTAATTTTTTTAAAGGAGACTTTTACTATACTCATTTGTTTTTATTTTTGGCTGTGCTGAGTCTTCATTGCTGCATGGGCTTTTCTATAGTGGTGACAAGTGAGGTATGTTCTCAAGTTGTGGTGCACAGGCTTCTCATTGCAGTGGCTTCTCTTGTAGAGCATGTACTCTCCGGGCTTAGTAGTTGTGGCACATGGACTCAGTAGGTGCGACTCCTGGGCTCTAGAGCATAGGCTCAATAGTTGTGGTTCACAGGTGTAGTTGGTACTTGGCATGTGGTATCTTCCCAGATCAGGGAATAAACCTATCTCTCCTGCATTGGCAGGCAGATTCTTTGCCACTGAGCTACCTGGGAAACTCTGGATTTTTATTTTTCAGTATTTAGAAAACATCATTCCATTCTTCTTGACCTGTGGACTCCATCCATACTGTTCTCCATAGTGGTTGTACCAGTATACATTCCCACTAACAGATGGGAATACCAGACCACCTGACCTGCCTCTTGAGAAACCTGTATGCAGGTCAGGAAGCCACAGTTAGAACTGGACATGGAACAACAGACTGATTCCAAATAGGAAAAGAAGTACGTCAAGGCTGTGTATTGTCACCCTACTTACTTAACTTCTATGCAGAGTACATCATGAGAAACGCTGGGCTGGAGGAAGCACAAGCTGGAATCAAGATTGCTGGGAGAAATATCAATAACCTCAGATATGCAGATGACACCACCCTTATGGCAGAAAGTGAAGAACTAAAAAACCTCTTGATGAAAGTGAAAGGGAAGAGTGAAAAAGTTGGCTTAAAGCTCAACATTCAGAAAACTAAGATCATGGCATCTGGTCCCATCACTTCACGGCAAATGGAGAAACAGTGGAAACAGTGGCTGACTTTATTTTGGGGGGCTCCAAAATCACTGCAGATGGTGATTGCAGCTATGAAATTAAAAGACACTTACTTCTTGGAAGGAAAGTTATGACTAACCTAAACAGCATATTAGAAAGCAGAGACATTACTCTATCAACAAAGGTCCATCTAGTCAAGGTTATGGTTTTTCCAGTGGTCATGTATGGATGTGAGAGTTGGACTGTAAAGAAAGCTGAGCACTGAAAAATTCATGCTTTTGAATTGTGGTTTTGGAGAAGACTCTTGAGAGTTCCTTGGACTGCAAGGAGATCCAACCAGTCCATTCTAAAGGAGATCAGTCCTGGGCGTTCATTGGAAGGACTGATGTTGGAGCTGAAACTCCAATATTTTGGCCACCTGATTTGAAGAGCTGACTCCTTTGAAAAGGCCCTGATGCTGGGAAAGATTGAGGGCAGGAGGAGAAGGAGACGACAGAGGATGAGGTGGTTGGATGGCATCACTGACTCAATGGACATGGGTTTGGGTGGACTCCGGGAGTTGGTGATGGGCTGGGAGGCCTGGCGTGCTGCAGTTCATGGGGTTGCAAAGAGTCGGACACGACTGAGCGACTGAACTGAGCAATGTATGAGTGTTCCCTTTTCTCTACACTCCCTCCAGCATGTATTGTTTGTAGATTTTTTGAGAATGGACATTCTGACCAGTGTGAAGTGATACCTTATTGTGGTTTTGATTTGCATTTCTGTAATAGTCATACTGATTATCTTTTCCTGTACTTTTTGACATCTGTATGTCTTCTTTGGAGAAATGTCTATTTAGATTTTCTGCCCATTTTTTTTAAATTGGGTTGTTTTGTTGCTGTCGTTTCGATATTGAGCTGGTTGCATGAGCTGTTTGTATATTTTGAAGATTAATCCCTTGTGAGTTGCTTCATTTTAAGATATATTCTCCCATTGTGTTGGTTTCCTTTTTGTTTATGGTTTCCTTTTCTGTGCAAAATCTTTTAAGTTTAATTCAGTCACATTTGTTTATTTTTTCTTTTATTTTCTTTAGGAGGTAGATTGAAAAAGATATTTCTTTTTCTGAAAATTTCTGCAATTTATGTCAGAGTGTGTTCTGCATGTGTTTTTCTCTAAGAGTTTTATAGTATCTGATCTTACACTTAAGTGTTTAATCTATTTTGAGTTTATTTTTGTGCATGATGTTAGAGAACATTATAATTTCATTTTTCACACCTAGGTGTCCAGTTTTCCCAGCACCACTTATTGAAAAGACTGTATTTTTCTCCATTGTATATTCTTGACTTCTTTGTCATAGATTAATTGACCATAGGCATGTGGATTTATTTCTAGGCTTTCTATCCTGTTCTATTGATCTATTTATCTATATATTTTTGTACTTATACTGTACTGCTTTGAGTACTATAGCTTTGTATATAAACCTTCCATTTTGTAATCACGCTATGAACACTTTTTAGTTTCAAAAGTTTTTTTTTCAATTTTTTTCACATTTTCTTCATAGATAATCACATCATATGCAGTAAACACATTTTTATTTATTTCTTCCCAATCTGTAATACCTTATCTTTTCTTGTTATTGCATTAAGCAGAAATTCCAACATAATGTTGAAAAGGAGTAGTGAAAGGGGGTATCATTTTTCAAATACCTGATCTTAGTGGTAAAACAATGCTTCTCACCACAAACTATGATGTTAACTGTAGAGTTTTGTGGGAATTCTATAAGTCAAGGTATTCCTTTGTTACTGAGAGTTTTTATCATGAATAAGTATTAGATTTTGTCAAGTACTTTTCCTGCATCTATTGCTATAATCATGCTATTTTCTTTTTTAGCCTGTTGATATGATAGATTACATTGAAGTTGAACTAGTCTTACATCAATTGGATAAATCTCACTTGGTAATGGTGTATAATCCTTTTTATACATCATTGGATTTAATTTGCTAATATTTTCTTGAAGATTTTTTCCTTTTGATTTACAAGAGATATTGGTCTATAGTTTTCTTTTCTTGAAACATCTCTGGTTTTGATATTAAGATAATGCATGCTTCAAAGAATGAGGTAGGAAGTAGCATTTCTGCTTCTATTTTCTGGAAAAAGTTGTAAGAGGATATGTCTAATTTATTCCTTAAATATATGGGAGAATTCACCAGTGGACCTGTCTAGGCCTGATGCTTTGTGGTTTGGAAGGATATTTATTATTAATTCAATTTGTTTAATAATGATAAGCCTATTCAGACTGTCAATTTCTTTTGCATGACTTTTGGCAAATTTTGGCTTTTAGTGAATTGGCCCTTTTCATCTAAGTTATTAAATTTGTGAGCATAGAGCTGTTCATAGTATTCTTTTATTCTGTTGAGTAGTTAAATTCCAGTTTCTTAGCAAGTTTGATGAGTATAATAAATGCAGTAGTTTATATTCCCTATACTATACATTAGCTTTCCTTCACTTATTTACTACAAATTATAAGTTTCAACCTTAACATCTGTTCAATTTGCCATCCCGTATGCCCTGATAACTTCCATTTTACTCTTTTATTTTTATGTGTTTGACTTTTTCAAATGTGACATTGTGAGTGATATGATACAACATTTGTCTTTCTCTGACTTCTCTACCATCATGTTATATAGAAATGCAGGTTTTTTTTCATATATTATTTATTGTGAATGATGAAATACACATAGAGGTGCATACATCATTCCAGTATTCTGATTTTATTTCCTTTGAGTATAAACCCAGAAATAGGATTGCTAGACTATATGGTATATTTATATTTAATTAAAAAAATATATTGTTTTCCACAGTTGCTGAACCAGTTCACATTCCCATCACTAGTGTACCAGGATCACAATTCTCCATATCTTTGCCAACACTTGTTATCTCATCTTATTGGTGATAGCCATTCTAACGGTTTTGAAGTGATGCCTCATTTTGATTTTAATATGTACTTCTGTGATGATGAGTGTTATTCAGCATTTTTTCATGTACCTGGTAGCCATATGAATATCTTCTTTAGAAAAAGTATCTCTTAAGTTCAACTGTTCATTTTTATATTGGAATTTTTTAAACTGAGTTGAATGATTTCTGTATATATGTTTTGGAAGTAAATCCATCATCAAATATAAGATCTGCAAAAATTTTGCCCATTGTTTAGGTAGGCTTTTTATTTATTTATTTTTTTCTTTTGCTGTACATAAGCTTTTAAGGTTGATAAGTCTCACTTTTTTTGGGCATTTAGGCTGCTTCCATGTGTTGGCTATTATGAATAGTGTTTTTCTGAAAATAGAGTGCATGTTTCTTCTCAAATTATAGATTTATTCTGGATATATGCCCAGGAGTTAGATTGTTGGATCATATGGAAGTTCTATACTTAGTTTTTTGAAGAAATTCCATACTATTCTCCATTGGCTGCACCAATTTACATTCCCACCAACAGGGCAGGAGGGTTCCTTTTTTTCCTACATTCTCCCAGGACCAGTTATTTGTAGACTTTTTGAGAATAACCATTCTCACTAGTGAGAGGTGGTACCTCACTGTGGTTTTGATTTGTATTCCTCTAATAATTAGCAACTTTGAGTGTCTTTTTATGTGCCTATTTGCTATCTGTATGTATTCTTTGGAGAAATGTTTATTTAGGTCTTCTGTCCATTTTTCGACTGGGTTGTTTGTTTTGGTTTTATTTGTTATTGAATTGTATGAGCTGTTTGAATATTTTGGAAATTAAACCCTCATTGGTCACATCATTTGCAAATGTTTCCTTCCAGTCCATAGGTTGTCTTCTCATTCTGCATATGATTTCTTTTGCTATGCAAAACTTGCAAGTTTTATTAGGCCCCATCTGTTTATTTTTGCTTTTATTTCTATCACCTTAGTAGATTGACCTAAGGAAAACAATGGTATGATTTATGTCAGAGAATGTTTTGCTTGTGTTCTCCTCTAGTAGATTTATGGAGTCATGTCTTAAGCTTTTAAGTCATTTTGAGTTTATTTTTCTATGTGGTGGGAGGGAGTGTTCTAAGTTCAATGAGTCACATGCAGATGTCCAACGTTCCCAACACAGTTATTGAAAAGAATGTTTTCTCATAGTATATTCTTGCCTTATTTGTTAAAGATTGACTATTGTTCGGTCATTAAATCGTGTCCGATTCTTTGTGATCTATGCTTTCCTGTCGTTTACCATCTCCAGGAGTTTGCTTAAACTCATGTCCATTGAGTCAGTGATGCCATCCAACCATCTCATCCTCTGTCATCCCCTTCTCCTCCTGCCTTCTATCTTTCTCAGCATCAGAGTCTTGTCCAATGAATCGGCTCATCACATCAAGTGCCCGAAGTATTGGAGCTTCAGTTATAGCATCAGTCCTTCCAATGAATATTCAGGGTTGATTTCTTTTAGGATTGACTGGCTTGATCTCCTTGCTGTCCAAGAGACTCTCAAGAGTCTTCTCTGGCACTACAGTTTGAACGCATCGATTCTTCGGTGCTCAGCTCTCTTTATGGTCCAAATCTCACGTCTGTACATGACAACTGGAAAAACCATAGCTTTGACTAAACAGACTTTTATCATCAAAGTGATGACTCTGCTTTTTAATACACTGTCTAGGTTTGTCTTAGCTTTTCTTCCAAGGAGCAAGTGTCTTTTATTTTCATAGCTGCAGTCACCATCTGCAGTGATTTTGGAGCCCAAGAAAATAAAATCTCTCACTGTTTCCATTGTTTCCCCATATATTTGCCATGAAGTGATGGGACCAAATGCCATGATCTTAGCCATTTTGAATGTTAAGTTTTAAGCCATCTTTTTCACTCTCCTCTTTCACCTTCATCAAGAGGTTCTTTAGTTCCTCTTTGCTTTCTGCCATTAGGGTGGTATCATCTTCATATCTGAGATTGTTGATATTTCTCCTGACAATCTTCATTCCAGCTTGTGATTCATCCAGCATTTCTCATGATGTACTCTGCATATAAATTAAATAAGTAAAGTGACAGTATACAGTCTTGATGTACTCCTTTCCCAAGTTTGAACCAGTCCATTGTTCCATGTTTGGTTCTAATTGGATTTACTTTGGGGCTCTATTCTGTTCCTTTGACCCCAAGTTTATTTTTGTGCCAATACTATGCCATTTTAGTTACTGTAGCTTTGGACTGTTGCATGAAATCTGGGAGGGTTATGCCTCTTGCTTTGCTCATTTCCCTCTGAATTGCGTTGGCAATTCTGCATCTTTTATGAGTCCATATAAATTTTTGAATTATTTGATCTAGCTTTGGGAAAAAAGTCATGGATATTTTGACTGGAATTATATTAACTAAAGATTTATTTGGTTGTTATGGACATTTTATTAATATTAATTATTTCAGTACAAGTACTTGATATTTTTTTCACCATTTTTTAAATCCATCTTCAATTTTCTTTATCAATGTTTTATAGTTTTCAGTTTATAAATCTTTTTGCTCATTGATCAGATTTATTCCTAATATCTTATTAATATCCTAATTATTATATTATATCCTAATAATAATATCTTATTATATGATGTGATTTTATTTTATTTCTTAAAATTTTTATTGGTTGATTTACAATGTTGTGTTTATTTCTGTTGTACAGCAAAGTGAATCAGTTATACATACACATATACATATATCCACCTTTTTTAAGATTCTTTCCCCATGCAGGTCATTAATGTGTATTAAGGAGAGTCCCTGTGCTATACAGTGTGGCGTTATTTGTTGTCTATGTTATATATATAGTAATGTGTACATGTCAATCACCTTTCTGATATTTCATTATTAGTATGTAGAAATATGACAGATTTCTGTGTATTAATTTTGTATCCTGCAATTTTACCAAATTCATCCTGGTAGTAGTTATTTGATGGTGTCTTTAAGATTTTCTTTGTTAAGTATCATGTCATCTGTAAAGATTGAGAGCCTCACTTGTTCCTTTCCAATTTTGATTCCTTTTTATTTATTTTTCTTGTCTGGTGCTGTGGCTAGGACTTCCAAAACTCTGTTGAAAAATAGTGGTGAGAATGGACATCGTTATCTTGTCCCAGTTTTTAGTAGGAAGGCTCTCACCTTTTCACTATTGAGTACTATGTTGGCTGTAGGTTTGTCATAATTGGCTTTTATTATTCTTGAAGTCCTTTGCTAAAATACATGTTGATAATGTTTTGCATCTAAATCTATTAGGGATATTGGTTTATAGGTTTCTGTTTGTTTTTCTTGTAGTTTCCTTATATGACTTTGATATAAGTGTTATTCTGGTCTCATAGGAGTTTGGAAGTGTTTCATCCCCTTCAGTTTTTTAGAAGAGTTTTAGAATTGGCATTAATTATGGTGGTGGTTTAGTCACTAAGTCAAGTCCAACCCCTTCCGACCCCGTGGACTGTATCCCACCAGCCTCCTCTGTCCATGTGATTCTCCAGGCAGGAATACTGGAGTGGGTTGCCATTTCCTTCCCCAGGGGATCTTCCTGACCCAGGAATCAAACCTGGGTCTCCTGCATTGCAGGCAGATGATTTACTGACTGAGCTTGAGGGAAGCATTAGTTATAATTTAATGTTTAGCAGAATTGGCGAGTGAAGAAAAGTTTCTTGGGGTTTTCTGTGTTGGGAGATTTTTGGTTACTAGTTCATTCTCAATATTAATAATTGATCTGTTGAGATTTTCTGCTTTTTTCTAATTCAGTCTTTGTAGCTGATGTGTTTCTGGGAATTTATCCATATTTTCTAGGTTATCTAATTTATCTTACTTACAGTTGCTCATTGTAGTCTTTTATGATTATATTTCTTTTGTATCTAGTGTAAGGTCTTAACTTTCTTTTGCATCTAACTTCATTTATCTGAATACTCTCTCTTTTTTTCTTAGTCTATCTGAAGGTTTGTCAATTTGGTTTATCTTTTCTAAAACCAGTTCTTAGTTTTATTAACCCATTCTATTGTTTTTTCTAGTCCCTAATTCACTTTTTCTCTTTTATTGTTATTTCCACTCTTCTGCTATCATTTTGCTTAATGGGTTCTTATTTTTCTAGTTCCTTGAAGTGAAAAGTTAGATTGTATATTTGAGATATTCCTAATTTCTTAATGTTATGCATTTATTACTCTAAAATATCTCCTCAGAGATGCTTTTGCTGCATTCCATAAATTCTGATATAATTACATTTTATTTATTTGAGAACTTTAAAATTCTCTTTTGATTTCTCTTTTGTTCCATTGCCTATCAAAAGTGTGTTTAGCTTCTACATATTTGCAAATTTTTCCAATTTTCCTTTTGTTGTTAATTTCAAGTTTCCTACCACTGTGGTCAGAAAAGATAGTTGGTATGAATCCAATCTTCTTAAATTTGCTAAGATTTATTTTGTGTCTATTCATATGATTTATCCTGGAGAATATTCTGTGTGCACTTGAGAAGAATGTGTATTCTGATACTGTTAGATGGACTATTCTATATATGTCTGTTATGTCCATTTGCTCTAATGTGTCCAGTTACAACATTCCTTTGCTGATTTTCTGTGGATAAGATATCCATTGTTGATAGTAGATTATTGAAGGCCCCTTATTATTATTATACACTTGTCTATTTTTATTTTCAGATCTTATAGTATTTGCTTAATATATTTAGGTTACTTAGGTGCTTTCATGTTGAGTGAATATATATTTACTATTGTTATATCTTCTTAAAATAGTGACCTCTTAACATGCACATACGTGTCTTGGAAAAGATATGGAAGAATAACTTTTTGATTGAAGGATGTGAAATAATTTATTTGGCAACATATACAAACATTAATTTTGAAGGAAATTACTGATAACTATTACCACAATAATGTTAATTTTTAATAAATATCAGCATTAAGAGTGTGAGAACTCATATCAAGGAAGGGTAATATAGTTGTAGCATGAGTAATTGGAAATGATTTTTGTCCATATTCTATAAAGAACTACTAAAATTAACAACAAAATGTCTAATTCATTATTATTTTTTAATAGACAAACTGTTTAAATGCAACTTCTGAAAGAATGAAGTAAAAATGGACAGTAAATATGTGAGGAATCACACAACTTCACTGGTAATCAAAAATAGGCAAATAAATAGCAACAAGACCATACAGATATACTCATCATATGCACAGAAATATATTATTTTGAAATTCATGCATTTTTTAAGGTTGTGAAATAAAAGGAATTCATGCTTGAATGAATTGAACTAGTACAATTATTTAGAAAACACTTTGGCATTATCTATTGTAGTGAGTTGAAAGATGGCACCCCAAAATTCATGTTCTTTTGGAACATGTGAATGTGGCCTTTGGAAATAGAGCTTGGCATTTGTACTTAGTTTGGGATCTCAAGATGAAATCATCGAGGATTTAGGGTGGGTTCAAAATCAAATGAGTAACATTTTTATAAGAGAAAAGACCACATTAAACTATACAAAGGAAAGAAAACCAAGTGAAGAAAAAGACAGATCAAACTTATGCTACACAAGTCAAGGAATGTCAGAAACAATCAGAAGCGAAAGAGTCTAAGAAAGATTGACACTTGAGCATTCACAGGTAGCCTTGACCAGTCAAAAACTTGAATGTCTGGACTACAGAATTGTGAGAAAGTAAATTTCTATTGTTTTAATACATCAAAGTTGGTTTTGATTTCTTATGGTGACCCTGGTAATCGAATACACATTATTAATTTTAAAATGTGCATAACTTCTCCCTAGCAAATCTACTCACAGACATATATTTTTTTAAATCGTGTTTATTTTTACTAAGATATAGGTATACAAGTATTGATAGTGTAGTTGTTTATAATAGTGAAGAACAGAAAATGCTCCAATGTATAGTACATTTGAATGTTAAATAATTTATGCATATTGATGTTATAAAAGTTCATAAAGGTCAAAATAAATTAAAATTAAAACTTTGGAAAAAATCTGACAAGCAAAATGTTAAGTAAAGAAAACAAGACAGAATAGATAAACTATTTTTTCAATGTATATTAGGTTAAAGAAATTAAAAATTAGGTCATATTCAAGTCTTTAATCCATTTTTAGTTGATTTTTAAGTATGGTATGACATAGGTGTCTAGTTCTCATTTTTAGTGTTGTAGCTTTTAGGACTGCAGGACTATACAGCTGCAGGTCTTATAGAGACACAAGGGTGAAATATTTTTAATCTAGCTTATGTAATTCTAATTTACATTTAAAAGGCAACAACCAGTGTAAAGATAAATGAAAGTACAAAATAAATTATGTAGAGTAATAATATTTTTTAATAATAAAATTACTCAATGAAAGTTTTATAAATTCAAATATGTAATTTATGGCCACAGCATAGAACTATAAGAGAATTAATGGATGGGCTATTTTTTAATAAATTGTAAAAGGTCATGTATTCAAATATGTCAATAAGCCAAATATGTAAAAATATATAAAGATCAGAAATAATAAATGGGTAAGTATAGTATGAAAAAACCCAAAATAAAAATGTTTACACAACACACACACAAGGAAAGTTTCCAAATCAATGAAAGCTAAATGAATAAATATATCTTTCAATTATAATAAGGTCTCTATCATTTACTAACTTAATAAAATAAAAAGTGTAAAATCATATATACTAAAATTATTATTTGGGTTGTATAAACTACACATATACATACATGCATTTATTTGTTATGTTAAAATGTACATAACTCATCAATTTGATAAGAACAGAAACATTAAAAAATAATTATTTCCTTGGATTCATTATTTTCACATGTGAAAATTTATCAAGAAAAAAATAGTTTACACAAAGTGGGACCCTTAATAAAAATAAATCTATAAATTGAAAAGAAATGCTATGACAAATCTAAAAAAATAGTTAAGTACACCGGTATCATTAGTTAAGACAAATTACTATAGTTAATTAGTTAAATATTAAAAAAGTTAATATTAAAAAATATTAAAGCTAAACTATTGTGATTATAACAATTAGTAAAACAAACACACACCAGTTCCTGTATAAAATGGTGAGAATAAGAAGAAAATCTTGTGTTTGTGAGCCACACTTGAATCATATGTTCAAAATTAAATATGTTATAGTAAGAATTTAAAAAACAAAGTTCTGACCAATGTATTATAAATATTGACTTAAATATTGTTACAACTCAGTGGTTTAGGGAAAATTACTTTAAAATGTAGTAGAGAATCAATATTACTTAGGATTCACATTGTTTTATCTTGTCTAATTTTTTTAAAAAGACAGTTATTTTTTATATTGATTGCTGACTGGCAAATTGCTGACATTGCATTTTTGTTAATAAATCTGTGAGGATCTTATGAAGCATAGAAGGAAGGCATGCTGTGTTTCATTAGCAGTCCACTAAAGATAAGGTGAAGTGGTTTGGCCATGAGATGTCTACAGAAAAGTACCATTTGTTGACTATATATTTCTCATCTCTGTTACTATAAAATCTGTCTGTAACTAAGGGCAATTCTTTCTTCTCCTATTCTCAGTAGATATCAACTTATTTGGTTATTTTTCTTCTCAGTACTTTCCTGAGGGCTCCAGACATTTCTTTGTTTCTCAGACTGTAGATGAGGGGATTGAGCAAGGGCGTGAGGATGGTGTAGAAGATAGAGACCACTTTGTCCTGCTCAGCAGTGTGATAGGCTTTGGGGAGAAAATATTTGATGATGGCAGTTCCATAGAAGAGAATCACCACAATCATATGGGAAGAACAAGTTGACAAAGTCTTCCTCATCCCCATGTTTAATCCTAATCTTAAAACAGTGGAGAGAATCTGCCCATATGAGGCCATGATGGCAGATATTGGAAAGAGGAGAAATATAACACCACTGATAAAAAGACCATTTTCATAAAGAGAAGTGTCAGCACAAGCAAGTTTCAGGAGAGCTGGGATCTCACAAAAGAAATGATGGATTTCTCTGGAGCCACAATAAGGAAGATTCAGAACATAGACAACATGGATGAAGGCATTGATAAGTGCACCCAGCCAAGTGCCAGCCACCATGAAAATGCAAACTGTAGGGCGCATGAGAATTGAGTAGTGAAGGGGATGGCATATAGCCACGTAGCGGTCGTAAGCCATGACTGCCAGGAGAAGGCACTCTGCGCCCACCAGAGTCATGAAGAGAAAAAGCTGGATTCCACAATTAGTATAGGAAATGTTGTTTCGTCCAGACGAAAAGTCAATGGCTATCTTGGGAACAAAAGTAGAGATATACAAGAGGTCCATCAGAGAAAGTTGACTGAGAAGAAAGTACATAGGAGAATGGAGATGAGAGTTCAACCAAATGAGTATCACCATCATAATATTGACAGTAAGGGCCACAAGAAAAACTAGAAAGATGAAAGTAAAAAGTAGCTTGGGGACCAGGATGCAGTGAAATAGCCCCAGGAGAACAAAGTCAGCTCCAGTGGTCCTGTTGTTCCATATCTCCATTCTTGTCCATCCCAATTCATTTCCTTGGGTAGAGTTTACAAATATCTTTAGGTCCACACTTATTTTACAATGTATCACTTTCATTTTCTTTCTTAGAAATATCAATGATATATTTTATGTATAAAGTTTTGACTACATTTAATTCTATGTCTTTACCACAGAATGTTGTCACTATCACAACTTTAGTGAAAAATTTCTTAAGACAGTTTTATAAGTACTTCTGAAGAAGTAGTCTACACTTGCAGTATTTTAAGAAAAACGTATTTAAACTTTTTGAAATTTTCTAAGTACAATTTAATTAAAAGAATAAAAAGTTTGTATCTGTATAGATCTGCCTATTTATCTATAAAAAATTCAGCACATATTTAAAGCCATTCCATGGTCTTGCATAGTTCTGATTTCCAAGTACTAAAGATAAAATAAAGATTTCAATCCTAAGTGAATAAGTAATCTTCTACACACCTATACAAAATGTGTTGAATGTTTTACATATGTCATGTTTTGATCATTATAACAACTTTCAAAGGGTAGCTTTCTTTGATTTCAAAATATGAATGTGAATCTCAAAGAGATCAACTAATATATACAGATAGAGAGTAAGGGAACTAGAACTACTATAACGAGATCTAAATTTTTGCAAATGTTCTGATCTAGTCTTAGCATGTTACCAAACTTCTCTAAAAGAGAAATCTTTAAGGTGTTCTGTTCTTAAATAAACAATGTGGAAGATTGCTTTTACTTTACTTTTATTTTATTTTTTGAATTTGACAATCTAAGACCACCCAGAAAGTACAGAAAGAAGCTCAGTGTTGAACAGGCTGCTTTCTGAGTCAGATTCCAAATACTGATACCACATAGTCATAAGACTCTGGATATTATGCAAAAGAAACACAGTAGCAAACAACCAGACAACTGTTATTGATATAGCCAGTTGGGTTGGTAATTTTCATCTGTGTGGATAGTTCAGAAAAACATAGGGAGTAAAAAAACATACAGTAATTAATATAATGAAGAAATAACCTAGTCTTTAGAGGCAAAAGTGAAGAAAAACTTCATTGATAGGTTCAAATACAACGTGAGAAGTATTTCTTATGCACAGACATTACATTTTTCAAAATGTCCCTCAAAATTGTGACATAATAAAGCAGAACACCAAACAATTAGACTTGCTCCTTGAAGAATGTAGTTAGTTATTTGTTGTCATGATCTATAGTGACTTGCTTTTATGGCTTGAAATCTGACCATCAGTTATGTTGTTCTACATAAGAAATTTCACTAAAATTGGCATTGACTCCTGAATGAGAATTTCTTTAAATAAGCCATCTCAATTAAGAAAAAAGGAAAAAGATTACCTTTACTCAGGCTTTATTTGACATCTGTTTTTATCCCAGGTATTTATGAAAAATGTCTGTGAAGCTGAATACACTTTCCTCAAAGGAAGAGAGAAAGTGAATAAAAATGCTTCAGTGAGAAAATTAAAAGCAAAAACAAAAACAAAGACTCACACACAATGTACTTTAATCCCTGAGGATAAATTAATTGTATTGTATCTAAATATAAATGCATAATTTAGTATAAAACTATATATTTTTCAGAGTCAGTAGTGCATATTACTCATTGGCAGATGGAGATGGAGTCTAGGTAGGATAAGGGAACTATAAAATATTAAGTAAATTATTAAAAGGCTATTCTATATCTTTAGCCATCTCTTAATTTGATGTTCACCATCCAACAAATAGTGCTATTATAGAGCCATTAAGTCTTTGGACACTCAGAAAGAATTTTGAAATTTTGAGTTACTTCAAACAGGGTACTTTTCTTATTTACCACCAAATAACTTGGTTTATAATAATCTTGAAGTCCAAGACCGCACGAAGTGAGTATTTGGTTCTGTTTGCCCATCCAAAGTGAAAATTAACATGTAAGAAAGTAGACATAATCATAGACTGTTCTTTAAGTATTAATATAAAATGTTATTTTACCTAATATTGTCCAAATGATTTCCATATATGATATTTTATATAATAGCCCATAAATTGGTGAAAAATTATATTTTCAATAGGTTTATATACTAATGATGTTTTAGAAACACATTTACAGATTTGACTGGCAAATTTAACTGCCTAGATCTTTTTTTTTTTTTTTTTTTTTATACATGATGAAAGGGTTTCTCCTGCTTTGGCAAGCATGTTCTTTACCACTAGTACCACTTGGGAAGTCAAACTTATACAAGCCCGCCAGGCTCCTCTGTCCTTGAGATTCTCCAGGCAATAATATTGGAGTGGGTTGCCATGCCCCCCTTCAGGGAGTCTTCCAGACCCAGAGATTGAACTTGCATCTCCTGTGTCTTCTGAATTACAAGCAGATTCTTAACTCACTGAGCTAATGGGAAGCCCCAAAACTTACACATAGTAAGTGCACAAATCTGGTACTAAAAAGTATTATTCAGTTTCACTTATTGTTTATATTAAATTAAAATTTTGAATAAATTATTCCTTAATTTTACTTTTAGCTATTTTGCAAAACAAGGCTGATATTGGGAAAGGTAACGACTTACCTAAGTAAAACACTGTTTTGCATCATCAAGCCTTTCAATTAATTTTTTTGATATCAAATAAATCCAACTTTTTTTCAGAAATACTAGCTATAAATTTTATTTTTTCCCTCAAAATATCACCAGAAATTTATTTACATGAATGAAAGAATTGCACACAAAAATATCCAGAGTGATTCATCTCTTAATGTCGAGTTCATACATTACCAATGAACTAAGAAGGTTAAATAGTCATCAGACATCTCTCTGCCATAAAGAGTGTGACAAATTGTAATTTATCTGTACGGTCTTCAGGGAAAATATCCCTTGTTTGCCTGTGTCCTCCCTTAGGTAACATAATCATTCTATTGACCTTCAAGTGCCCCAATTAAATGTCTGTTTTCTTAAGAACAAAAATATCGATCAATTTCATAATCATTTTTATCAGCACCAAATTCCCCCATTTCAACAACTCAAAACTTGCCATGCCAATATCCCAGTTCAGAATTCAATAGATGTGGCTGTAGAATGATGTCTTTCAGTATCTGTGCCATGCTGCATGTGGTTATTAGTTCCCTGACCAGGGCTCCAACCTGAACCCTCTGCATTGGAAGCAAGGATTGTTGACCGCCAGACCATCAGGGAAGTCCCAGAGAGCAAGTGGTTTTCTTTCCAGCCTTCACCATTGTTCAGTGACCTCAGATATGTTATTCGACCTTTCATTCTCCATGTATAAAATGAGATAATAAAGAGGATGCAGATGCACGTGTATGATTTTGTGATAATGGTATACAATTAACGATAATCAGTTATAATAATGATAATTGATTATTTCAAATTCCTTAAGACAGTGACAGCTGCACAGGGATAATAAAAGTTTCACTATATGGAAATGAATTTGAAGTCTAGCTATCATTGAGGACTATAAATTGACCTATATAGTTTTATTTTACCTTCTCTCATATCAAATACACAAATTAGAGACATATATAACAGCCAACATGTATTTTTTTTCAATTGGAATATAATTGCTTTATAATGTGTTAGTTTCTGCTCTAGAATGAAGTGAATCAGCTATATGTGTGATTCTATTTCCTGAATATCATATCACTCATGTACATCAATCCTTTAGGTTTTTTCAACTAGGAATAATGCATCCACCATTGTGAATTTTGTGCACTTGTGGTATTATTGTACATATTTTATTAAAGTATCCAGAGCACTGTAATTCAATAATTATTCTTGATTTTCTATATATAGAGAAACAGATAATTGTTTCTCAGAGGTTGAGCTTGATTTCAGAAAGATACATCCAGCTGAGTTTGAGTTACTGGGAAGGTGTTAAGTCACACTGTGAGGTTGGTTAGGTCACGCAGTGAGATGTTTGATGTAGTATTGATTTTGGGGTGGGTCAAAGGGCTTTTTCTAGGGCTTTTGTGTACTATATTAAACATATTAGTATTTATTGATTCATTTGTATGTGTCAACCTGAGTTATAAGTACTTTGCATATATATTAAATCCTCAGACCTGCTAATGTCCCTATAAGTAAGACACTGTAAATAATACTGCTTCAGGCCTATGATCATCACCACCATGTTTTACATTTATACAACTTTATTTATTTATTTATTTATTTTTACAACTTTAATATCACTAAAATTTTGATTTACAATTATTTTAATTTACTTAGAAAAATTTAAAATATAGTGTGAATATCTAAATTCGTCAGAAATCAGCACTTGAGAGGGACTTCAGCATGCCTCAAAAACACTACAACATATAATGAGAAAGTCCATTTCTCCTTTCACAACTGAACTTATTTGTGCAAAAGTTACCAAAACAGAAAAAAAGAAAAAATAATATTAGCACTATAATTACTAAAAGAAAGGGAGAGTGTACAAACAATTTTGGAATTAATTTGTATACTTTCTGTTAATTTAAGCCTTTCTATAAGTTTCCTTTGGGCTGCAAAATAGCATATGCACAAAATGTGTGTGCTCAATTGCTCAGGCATGTCTGGCTCTTTGTGGCCCCATGGATTGTAACACGCCACACTCCTCTGTCCATGGAATTTTCCAGGCGCAGAATACTGGAGTGGGTTGCCACTTCCTACACTAGGGGATCTTCCTGACCCAAGGATCAAACCTTCCTCTATGCCTTCTTTTTCATCTCCTCCATTGACAGGTGGATTCTTTATCACTTCAAGGAAGCCCTAAGAACAATAATACTTTAGAATTTTTAAAAGATAACTCAAGTTTTTATCTAGTTTTGAGGAAGCTTTATGCACAATAATACTTTAGAATTTTGTAAAGATAGCTCAGGTTTATGTCTAGTTTTCATTATCAATGAAAATAATTGAGAATATGAGGACTATCATTAAGATCTCCATCCTCTTAAAAAAAACATAAAATCCAAAAAATCAAAAAATACTTCTAACATAAGTGACAATCTTTATATATTAAGCTATTGTTAGGTAGGTATTAACTCCACCCATATTTCTCAGAATCCCATTCCATGTATGATTCATGGCTAGCATTTACCAATGAGAGGAATTCAAATGTATTTGAAAAAAAAGAAGAGAATAAAAGGAGTTACCATCTGAGGAAGGCAGATGCATTAGTAGACATGGATTTTAAATTAGCTTCCTGATGAGCTTCTGCAAAATATACTATGTGGTTGTTAGAGACTGAATTGGAGTATCTCATACGTTCTGAGGTTTGTAATGCCCTCTAAGTGAATTCCTGTGTGTGTGTGCATGTGTGTAAGTCACTTCAGTGGTATCTGACTCTTTGTGACCCTATGTACTGTAGCTCACCATGCTCCTCTGTCCATGGGATTCTCCAAGCAAGAATGCTAGAGTGGATTACCATGCCCTCCTTCAGGGGATCTTCCAGACCCACTGATCGAACCTGCACCTTCTCTGTCTCCTGCATTGGTAGGCAGGTTCTTTACCATTAATGCCAACTGGGAAGCCCAAGTGAGTTTCTAAGACCACTCCCAAATCGCCTTCACTCTTTTAGCACTTCTAAAGTATAAACATGAATCTAATTTCCTATGATAAAATCAATTATACCTGGAAAATAATGAGTGAAGACTATTTACAAACTAATGCAAATGATTTGTACACACCATTTTTTTTAACCAGCCAATTACTGAGGATATAAAATTTCAAAATTAGGAATCTGAAGTCAATATCCTGATTAGACAGTAGATTGGGTACAATAATTGCCAATGGAAGATGGAACAGTATTTCAGACTATATACTGTGACCAAAATAAAAAGTTATTTGAATTGTCACTGGTTATTGGTAAAAATCACTTGCAAGAAAGGCAAGAAAATTTACTCTTTTAAAAAAATTGATGTATAGTTGATTTACAATGCTGAAATGTTAGTTTCTGATATATAAGAAAGTGATTCAGATACTTATATTGATAATTTTTGTATGTTTTGGTAACCATAAGTTTATTGTATATGTCTCTGAATCTGTTTCTGTTTTATAAATAAGTTCATATTATCATATTTTAGATTCCACATGTAAGTGATACCTCATGGTATTTGTCTTTCTCTGTATGACTTCACTTAGTATGACAATGTCTAGGTTTATTCATGCTGCTGCAAATGCATTATTTCATTTTTCAGTGATTAAGTAGTATCCCATTGTATACACATAACACATCTTTATCCATTCATCTGTTGATGCACATTAAAGTTGATTACATGTCTCAGCTGTTATAAACAGTGTTGCTATGAACATTGGGCATGAATATTTTTCTAAATAGAGTCTTCATCTTTTTTTTTCCATATCTATGCCCAGGAGTGAGATTGCAACTCTATTTTTAGGTTTTAAGGAACTTTCATACTGTTCTCCATAGTGGTTGAACCAATTTACAATATAAACTTACTGTTAAATAATTCATTTGCACTAGACATACAGACCCCACTATTTGTGGACTGGAGTATATTTTTTCTGGTTCCCTAAATAGATTGCAAGAAGAAAATAACAAACTCAGACCTTTAAATTCTCCTCTGAAAGCAGTCATAGAACCAGATGACTGTCCCGAAATAATCCGTTATTCTTTCATTAAGGTTAAAAAACAGAATATATACCTCATGATTAAAATGACCTAAAATATTAAAGCAAGTAGAACTTGCTGCCTCACTAAGACTAACATAATATTTAGAAAACTGACTGGAAAGAAAAATTGAAGTTGAAACATCTAGATGGGTTACATCTAGTTGAAACATCTAGATGTTACAAACATCTTGAACAGCCAAATTCTTCTGATCTTTCCTTGCAAGCAAAAGTCCTCATTCTCAAGTTCAATTTGTTTGTTTCAATTTGTCTAAGCTAGATATCATGTAATGAGTTCACATTTGACAATCGTCCTGTAGGAATATTTACATTATTTGCAAGACACAATTCTTATTTTACTCATTTGCAGAACTGAGCAGACTAATAATGAGACATTACAAATAATGGGTGGGTAGATACCTTAAGGGTTATCCTTAAATACCATAATATTCAAAATATATGTTGTATAAATCATATTAGTTCTCCAAATGGATCTGAGGCCATTTCCAATGGGTATTGTGATTTAGGAAATGGAATATCTTAAATGCAGGACAGCAAATGAGACACAGATGTAAAGAACAGACTTTTGGACTCAGTGGGAGGAGGCAAGAGTGGGATGACTTGGTGCATATACACCATGGAATATTACCCATCCATTAAAAGGAATTCGTTTGAATCAGTTCTAATGAGATGGATGAAACTGGAGCCCATTATACAGAGTGAAGTAAGCCAGAAAGATAAAGACCAATACAGTATACTAACACATATATATGGAATTTAGAAAGATGGTAACAATGATAACCCTATATGCAAAACAGAAAAAGAGACACAGATGTACAGAACAGACGTTTGCACTCTGTGGGAGAAGGCGAGGGTGGGACGTTTTGAGAGAACAGCATCTGAACATGTTTATTATCTAGGGTGAAACAGATCACCAGCCTAGGTTGGATGCATGAGACAAGTGCTCGGGCCTGGTGCACTGGGAAGACCCTAGAGGGATTGGGTGGAGAGGGAGGTGGGAGGGGGGATGGGGATGGGGAATACATGTAAATCCATGGCTGATTCATATCAATGTATGACAAAAAACACTACAATATTGCAATTAGCCTCCAACTAATAAAAATAAATGGAGAAAAAAAAGCCTAAAAGAAAAAAAAAAGAAAGAATAGCATGGAAATCTGTACATTATCATATGTAAAAGTTGTGGTACATGTATACAATAGAATATTATTCAGCCATAACAAAGGAATGAAATTGGTTCCTTTGTAGTATTTTGGATGAACCTAGAGCCCATCATCATGCAAAGAGTTGACTCATCGGAAAAGACCCTGATGCTGGGAGGGGTTGGGGGCAGGAGGAGAAGGGGACGAGAGGATGAGATGGTTGGATGACATCACTGACTCAATGGGCATGAGTTTGAGTAAACTCCGGGAGTTGGTGATGGACAGGGAGGCCTGAAGTGCTGCGATTCATGGGGTCGCAGAGTCGGACACGACTGAGCGACTGAACTGAACTGAACTGAGAGCCCGTCATACTGAGTGAAGCAAGTCAGAAGGAGAAAAGCAAATATCATATTTTAATGCATATATGTGGAATCTAGAAATATGGTAGTGATGGATCTATTTGCAGGGTAGAACTAGAGACACAGAAATAGAGAATGGACTTGTGGTTACAGTGGGGGAGGGAGAGTGTGGGACAAATTGAGACAGTACAATCAACATATGTACATCACCATGTGTAAAATAGCTAGTGGGAAACTGCTGTAAAATACAGGAACTAAGCTTGATGCTTTGAGACAACCTAAAGGGGTGGGGTTTTGGAGGGAATGAGGCTCAAGAACTGGACATGGAACAACAGACTGGTTAAAAATCGGGAAAAGAGTACATCAAGAATGTATATTTTCACACTGCTTATTTAACTTACATGCAGAGTACCTCATGCACAATGTTGGGCTGAATGAAGCACAAGCTGGAATCAAGTTTGCCAGGAGAAATATCAATAACCTCATATAGGCAGATGGCACCACCCTTATGGCAGAAAGTGAAGAACTGAACAGCTTCTTGGCTTGAGGGATGGGTGGGCCTACTCAGGGGAAAAGAGTTGTAATGGCAGCCCCATCCCTTGTGTGCCACTCAACAGTGATGCCTTGCTTCTAAGGCGTCCCAGGCTTCATTTCACAAACTTTCCCAGTTGTGGAGTTCATTAGTCCTGTCCCTTCAGGCTATCTTTTCACAGCCAACACCTTATATGTGGAATCTAAAAATATGGTATAAATCAATGTATTTACAAATCAGCAATATAGTCACAGTTATAGAAAACAAACTTATGGTTAACAAGGTTATCACGGTAATCCAAGTCTATGCCATGACCAATAGTACTGAAGAAGCTGAAGTTGAATGGTTCTATGAAGACCTACAAGACCTTCCAGAATTAACACCCCAAAAAGCTGTCGTTTTCATTATAGGGGACTGGAATGCAAAAGTAGGAAGTCAAGAAACACCTAGAGTAACAGGCAAATTTGGCCTTGAAATACAGCTTGAAACAGGGCAAAATCTAATAGAGTTCTGTCAAAAGAATGCACTGGTCAAAGCAAACACCCTCTTCCAACAACACAAGAGAAGACTCTACACATGGATGTCACCAGATGGTCAATACCAAAATCAGGTTGATTTTATTCTTTGTAGCCAAAGATGGAGAAGCTCTATACAGTCAGCAAAAACAAAACCAGGAGCTGATAGTGGCTCAGGTCATGAACTCCTTATTTCCAAATTCAGACTTAAATTGAAGAAAGTAGGGAAAACCACTAAACCATTCAGATATGACTTAATTCAAATCCCTAAAGATGATACAGTTTAACTGAGAAACAGATTTCAGGGACTAGATCTGATAGACAGAGTGCCTGATGAACTATGGACAGAGGTTTGTGACTGTACAGGAGACAGGGAGCAAGACCACCCCCAAGAAAAAGAAATGAAAATGGCAAAATGGCTGTCTGAGGAGGCCTTAATAATAGCTGTGAAAAGAATAGAAGTGAAAAGCAAAGGAGAAAAGGAAAGATAAACCCATTTGAATTCAGAGTTCCAAAGAAGAGCAAGGAGAAATAAGAAAGCCTTCTTCGGTGAGCAGTGCAAAGAAATAGAGGAAAGCAATAGGATGGGAAAGACTAGAGATCTCTTCAAGAAAATTAGAGATACCGAGGGACCATTTCATGCAAAGATGGGCTCAATAAAGGACAGAAATGGTATGGACCTAACAGAAGCAGAAGATATTAAGAAGAGGTGGCAAGAATGCACAGAAGAACTGTACAAAAAAGATCTTCATGACCCAGATAAGCGTGATGGTGTGATCTCTCAGCTAGAGCCAGACATCCTGGAATGTGAAGTCAAGTGGGCCTCAGGAAGCATCACTATGAACAAAACTAGTGGAGGTGATGGAATTCCTATTGAGCTATTTCACATCCTGAAAGATGATGCTGTGAAAGTGCTGCATTCAATATGCCAGCAAATTTGGAAAACTCAGCAGTGGCCACAGGAGTGAAAAAGGTCAGTTTTCATTCCAATCCCTAAGAAAAGCAATGCCAAAGATTGCTCAAACTAGAAGAGGCAAAGGAATCAGAGATCAAATGGCCAACATCCGCTGGAAAATTGAAAAAGCAAGAGAGTTCCAGAAACACATCTATTTCTGCTTTATTGACTATGTCAAAGACTTTGACTGTGTGGATCACAATAAACTGTGGAAAATTCTGAAAGAGATGGGAACACCGGACCACCTGACCTGCCTCTTGAGAAACCTGTATGCAGGTCAGGAAGCAACAGTTAGAATTGGACATAGAACAACACACTGGTTCCAAATAGGAAAAGGAGTAAGTCAAGGTTGTATATTGTCACCCTGATTATTTAACTTATTTGCAGAGTACATCATGAGAAATGCTGAGCTGGATGAAGCACAAGCTGGAATCAAGATTGCTGGGAGAAATCGCAATAACCTCAGATATGCAGGTGATACCACTTTTATGGCAGAAAGTGAAGAACTAAAGGGCCCCTTGATGAAAGTGAAAGAGGAGAGTGAAAAAGTTGGCTTAAGGCTCAACATTCAGAAAACTAAGATCATAGCATCCGGTCTCATCACTTCATGGGAGATAGATGGGGAAACAGTGGAAACAGTGGCTGACTTTATTTTTCTGGGCTCCAAAATCACTGCAGATGGTGACTGCAGCCGTGAAATTAAAAGATGGTTGCTCCTTGGAAGAAAAGTTATGACCAGCCTAGACAGCATATTAAAAAGCAGAGACATTACTTTGCCAACAAAGGTCTGTCTAGTCAAGGCTATGGTTTTTCCAGTGGTCATGTATGGATGTGAGAGCTGGACTGTGAAGAAAGCTGAGCACTGAAAAATTGATGCTTTTGAACTGTGGTGTTGGAGAAGACTCTTGAGAGACCCTTAGACTGCAAGGAGATCAAACTGGTCCATCACAAAGAAAATCAATCCTGAATGTTCATTGGAAGGACTGATGTTGAAGCTGAAACTCCAATACTTTGGTCACCTGATGCAAAGAGCTGGCTCATTTGAAAAGACCCTGATGCTGGGAAAGATTGAAGGCAGGAGGAGAAGGGAATGACAGAGGATGAGATGGTTGGATTGTATCACCGACTCAATGGACATGAATTTGAGTAAGCTCCAGGAGTTGGTGATGGACAGGGAGGCCTGGCGTGCTACAGGCCATGGGGTCACAGAGTTGGATAGGACTGAGAGACTGAACTGAATGGCTGAACCAATTTACATTCCTACCCTTGGTGGCTCAGATGGTAAAGCATCTGCCTGCAGTGTGGGAGACCTGGGTTCAATCCCTGGGTCAGGAAACTCCCCTGAAGGAGGAAATGGCAACCCACTCTAGTACTCTTGCCTGGAAAATTCCATGGACTGTGGCCTATCAAGCTCTTCAGTCCATGGGGTTGCGAAGTCATACACGACTGAGCAGCTTCACTCACTCTCAACAGTGTAGGAGGGCTTCCATTTCTCCACACTCTTAATAACATTTTTAAAATTAATTATTTATTTTAATTGGAGAATAATTGCTTAACAATATTCTGACTGTTTTTGCCATACATCAACGTGGATGGCCACAGGTATACATGTGTCTGCCCCATCCTGAAACCCCTCTCACCTCCCTCATCACCCTATCCCTCTGGGATGTCCAGAATACTGGCCCTGGGTGCCCTGCTTCATGCATTGATCTTGCACTGGTTATCTGTTTTACATAAGGTAATGTACAGGTTTCAATGCTATTCTTTTAAATAATCCCACTCTTGCCTTCTCCCACTGAGTCCAAAAGGCTGTTTTTCACATCTGTGTCTCCTTTGCTGCCCTGCATGTAGGATTGTCAGTACTGACTTTCTAAATTCTATATATATGCATCAATATACAGCATTTGTCTTTCACTTTCTGACGTACTTCAGTCTGTATAATAGGCTTCAGGTTCATCTGCCTCATTAGAACTGACTCAAATGTGTTCCTTTTATAGCTTAGTAACATTCCACTGTGTATATGTATCACAATTTCCTTATCCATTCATCTGCTAATAGACATCTCAGTTGCTTTCATTTCCTAGTTATTGTAAAGAGTGATGCAATGAAAGTTGGGATATATGTGTCTCCTTCAATTCTGGTTTCCTCCGTGTATATGCCCAGCAGTGGGATTGCTGGGTAGTATGGTAGTATGGCAGGGGACTAGAATGCAATAGTAGGAAGTCAAGAGATACCTGGAGTAACAGGCAAATTTGGCCTTGCAGTACAAAATGAAGCAGGACAAAAGCTAACAGAGATTTGCCAGAAGAACACACTGGTCACAGCAAAAACCCACTTCAAACAAAACAGGAGAAGACTCTACACACGGACATCACCAGATGGTCAATACTGAAATCAGATTGATTATATTCTTTGCAGCCAAAGATGGAGAAGCTCTATACAGTCAGGAAAACAAGATCGGGAACTGGCTCAGACCCTGAACTCCTTATTGCCAAATTCAGACTTAAATTGAAGAAAGTAGGGAAAACCACTAGATCATTCATAATGATCTAAATCAAATACCTTACAATTATAGAGTAAAAATGTACAATTATAGAGTAAAAGAAATAGATTCAAGGGAGTAGATTTGATAGAGACAGTGCCTGAAGAACTATGGACGGAGGTTTGGAACATTGTACAGGAGGCAGTGATCAAGACCATCCCAAGAAAAAGAAATACAAAAAGGCAAAATGACTGTATGAGGAGGCCTTATAAATAGCTCAGAAAAGAACAGAAGTGAAAGGCAAAGGAGAAAAAGATATATCCGTTTGAAAGCAGAGTTCCAAAGAATAGCAAGGAGAGATAAGAAAGTCTTCCTCGGTGACCAATACAAAGAAATAGAGGAGAACAACAGAATGGGAAAGACTAGTGATTTCTTCAAGAAAATTAGAAATACCAAAGGAACATTTCATGCAAAGATGGGCTCACTAAAGGGCAGAAATTGTAAGGACCTAACAGAAGAAGAAGATATTAAGAAGAGGTGGCAAGAATAAACAGAAGAACTATACAAAAAAATCTCCTGACCCAAATAACCATGATGGTGTGATCACTCACCTAGAGCCAGACATCTTGGAATGTGAAGCCAAGTGGGCCTTAGGAATCATCACTATGAACAAAGCTGGTAGAGGTGATGGAATTCCAGTTGAGCTATTTCAAATCCAAAAAGTGATGCTGTTAAAGTGCTGTACTCAATATGCCAGCAAATTTGGAAAACTCAGCAGTGGCCACAGGACTGGAAAATATCAGTTTTCATTCCAACCCCAAAGATGGGCAATGCCAAAGAATGCTCAAATTACCTCACAATACTCTCATCTCACATGCTAGCAAACTAATGCTTAAAATTCTCCAAGCTAGGCTTCAACAGTACATGAACCACGAACTTCCAGATGTTCAAGCTGGATTTAGAACAGGCAGAGGAACCAGAGATCAAATTGCCAACATCTATTGGACCATAGAATAAACAATAGAATTCCAGAAAAACATCTACTTCTGCTTTATTGATTATGCCAAAGACTTTGTGTAGATCACAACAAACAGTGGAAAATTCTGAAGGAAATAAGAATACCAGAGCTGCTTACCTGCCTCCTGAGAAATCTCTGTGCAGGTCAAAAAGCAAGAGCTAGAACCAGACATGGTACAAGAGACTGGTTCCAAATCAGGAGAGAAGCACATAAAGACTGTATATTGTCAACCTGATTATTTAACTTATATGCAGAGTACCTCATGTGAAATGCTGGGCTGGAAAAATCATAAGCTGGAATCAAGATTGCCAGGAGAAATATCAATAACCTCAGATATGCAGATTTCACCACCCTTATGGCAGAAAGTGAAGAACTAAAGAGCCTCTTGATGAAAGTGAAAGAGGAGAGTGAAAAAGTTGGTTTAAAGTTCAACATTCAGAAAACTAAGATCATGGCATCCAGTCACATTGCTTCATGGCAAATAGATGGGGAAACAATGGAAACAGTGGCTGACTTTATTTTTCTGGGCTCCAAAATCACTGCAGATGGTGACTGCAGCCATGAAATTAAAAGACGCTTGCTCCTTGGAAGAAACGCTATGACCAACTTAGACAGCATATTAAAAAGCAGGGACATTACTTTGCTTACAAAGGTCTGTCTAGTCAAAGCTATGGTTTTTCCAGTAGTTGTATGGATTTGAGAGCTGGATTATAAAGAAAGCTGAGTACTGAAGAATAGATGCTTTTGAACAGTGGTGTTGGAGAAGACTCCTGAGAGTCCCTTGGTTTGCAAGGAGGTCAAACCAGTCAATCCTAAAGGAAATCAGTCCTGAATATTAATTGGAAGGACTGATGCTGAAGCTGAAACCCCAATATTTGATGCCAAGTGTCCGACTCATTGCATTCTCTCTTTGCCACCTGATGCAAAGAACCAACTCATTGGATAAGACCCTTATGCTGGGAAAGACTGAAGGCAGCAAGAAAAGAGGATGACAGAGGAGGAGGTGGTTAGATGGCATCACTGACTCAATGGATACGAGTTTGAGCGAGCTCTGGGAGTTGGTGTTGGACAGGGAAGCCTGTCGTGCTGCAGTCCATGGGGTTGCAAAGAGTTGGACACGATTGAGTGACTGAACTTATGGCAGTTCTATTCCCAGTTTTTTACAGAATCTTCACACTGTTGTCCATAGTGGCTGTTGTTCAGTTCCCTTTTCTAAATCCAGCTTGTACATCTGTAAGCTATCGGTTCACATACTGCTGAAGCCTAGCTTGGAGAATAGTGAGTATTACTTTGCTATCATGTGAAATAAGTGCAATTATATGGTAGCTTGAACATTTTTTGTTATTGTCCTTCTTTAGCATTTGGAATGAAAACTGACCTTTTTCAGTCTTGTGGCCACTACTGAGTTTTCCAAATTTGCTGATATATTAAGCATAGCACTTTAATAGCATCATCTTTTAGTATTTGAAGTAGTTCAGCTGGAAATTCATCATCTCCACTAGCTTTGTTGGTAGTAATGCTTACTAAGGCCCACTTGACTTCACACTCCAGGATGTCTGGCTCTAGGTGAGTGATCACACCATTGTGATTATCTGGGTCATGAAGATCTTTTTTGTATAGTTCTTCTGTGTATTCTTGCCACCTCTTCTTAATATCTTCTGCTTCTGTTAGGTCCATACCATTTCTGTCCTTTATTGAGCCCATTTTTTCATGAAATGTTCCCTTGGTATCTCTAATTTTCTTGAAGAGATCTCTAGTCTTTCCCATTCTATTGTTTTCCTCTATTTCTTTGCATTGATTGCTGAGGAAGGCTTTCTTATCTCTCCTGGCTCTTCTTTGGAACTCTGCATTCAGATGGTATATCTTTCCTTTTCTCCTTTGACTTTCGTTTGTCTTCATTTCTCAGCTATTTGTAAGGCCTCCTCAGACAATCACTTTGCCTTTTTGCATTTCTTTTTCTCTGGGATGGTTTTGATCACCACCACCTGTACAGTGTTACAACCTCTTTCCATAGTTCTCAGGCATTCTATCAGATCTAATCCCTTAAATCTCTTTGTCACTTCCCCTGTACAATTATAAGGGATTTGATTTAGATCATTATGAATGGTCTAGTGGTTTTTTCCTACTTTCTTTAAGTCTAAATTTGGCAATAAGAAGTTCATGATCTGAGCCACAGTCAGTTCACACTTTTTTTTTTTTGACTGACTGTAGAGAGCTTGTTTATCTTCAGCTGCAAAGAGTGCAATCAATCTGATTTCAGTATTGACCATCTGATGATGTCCATATGTCCAGTCATCTCTTTTGTTTTTGAAAGTGGATGTTTGCTATAACCAGTGAGTTTTCTTGGCAAAACCCTGTTAGTCTTTGCCTTGTTTCATTTTGTACTCCAAGGCCAAACTTGCCTGTTACTCCAAGTATCTCTTGACTTCCTACTTTTGTATTCCAGACCCCTATGATGAGAAGGACATCTTTTTTTGGTGTTAGTTCTAGAAGTTCTTGTAGGTCTTAACAGAACCATCCAACTTTAGCTTCTTCATCATTAGTGGTTGGGACATAGACTTGGATTACCGTGATATGGAATGGTTTGCCTTGAAAATGGACCAGGATCATTCTGTTATTTTTGAAATGCCACCCAAGTACTGCCTACTCCTTGCTATGGTGTCCAGTGCTTAGTTGCTCAGTCATGTTTGACTCTTTATGACCCCATGGACTGTAACCCATAAGGCTCCTCTGTCCTTGGGGAGTCGTCAGGGAAGAATACTGAGTGGGTTGCCATGCCCTCCTCCAGGGGATTTTCACAATCCGGGGATCGAACCCAGGTTTCTCACATCATAGGCGGATTCTTTACCATTGGAGCCACTGGGGAAGCCCAAGAATACTGGAATGGGTATCCTATCCCTTTTCCAGGGGATCTTCCCAACCCAGGAATCGAACTGGGGTCTCCTGCATTGCAGATGACTCTTCATCAGCTGAGCTACCAGGGAATCCAATTCCATTACACATATGTCATATTTTCTTTATGTCTTCGTCTGCAGATTGACACTTAGGTTACTTCTGTATCTTCGTTGCCTTAAATAATATATATAATTCTGCCCTGAACATTTGGGTGCATCTATCTTTTGTATCTTTTTGAATTACTGTTTCTGTTTTCTTCAAACAGATATGAAGGATTGGAACTTCTTGATATTATAGTAATTCTAATTTTAGTTTTTTGAAGAAACCCCATACTGCTTTCCATAATGTATATACCAGTCTACATGAGCACCAACAGTGTACAAGGGTTCCTTTTTCTCTACTTCCTTGCCAATATTTGTTATTTGCTGTCTTTTTGATGATAGCCATTCTGATAAGTGTGAGGTGACATTTTATTATGGCTTGCATTTCTCTGATAAACAGCAGTGTTGCATTTTTTTTTTCAAGTGCCTGTTGGAAATCTGTCTGTCTTTGGGAAATAACTTATGTAGGTATTCTATCCATTTAAAAGCTTGATTTTTTTTTTTTTTTTGCTTTTTTGTGTTTTTTTGTTTGTTTGTTTTTTGCTATTGAGTTATATGAGCTGCTTATTTATTTTAGATTGTAATGCCTGGTGGGTCATATAATTCATAAATATTTTCTCCCATTTGTTAGGTTTTCTTTTCAGTTTGCCAATAGCTTCCTTTGCTGTGTGAAAGCTTTTAATTCAATCCTACTTATTTATTTTTGTTTCTATTTACTATTCCATAAAGGACAGATTCAAAAAATATTGCTGCAATACATGTCAAATAGTGTTCTGCCTATATTTCCGTCTAAGAGTTTTATGGCTTCCCATCTTACATTTAAGTCTCTAATCCATTTGAGTTTATGTTTTATATGGAATTTGTATCATTCTTAAACATGACACTATTCAAATATTTACTAACATTGAAAGAATAAATCACTCTACTTCAATTAGGAGTTTAGCTGGTGGTTCAGTGGTAAAGGATCTGCCTGCCAATGCAGGAGACTCAGGTTTGATCCCTGAGTTGGGAAGATACCCTGAAGAAGGTAATGGCTACCTATTCTAGTATTCTTGCCTGGGAAATCCCATGGAGAGAGCAGCTTGGTGGGCTAAAGTTCATGGGGTTGCAAAAGAGTTGGACATGACTCAGTGACTTTACAGCCAACAGCACATTCATTCAATGGAACATTGTATGTTAAATAAAATTTTAAAAGACAGTAGCTCCTCAAAAGTTACGCATGAATCTCCCAAATATAATTTTAGGAAAAGAAAAAAATTATTTGATCTATGATTGTTTTTGATCTGTGTTAGGAAAATCTAGGTTAAAATATCCAAAGTCAGCAGAAAGGTTACCTTTTAGATGGAATAACAGAGTTTTTGGTGATATTCAATGCTAACCAATCAGAAATCCCTGGGAACACATTTGTATTTGAAAATGTTGAGTTTATTTCTTGTTACAGTGAGAGAGAACATCCACCATGGGGGAAATGTAAGATATATGAATAGGGTGTCATAAATTACTTATACTTTCTGGGTTTGTGTTAGGTGATTTTGGAAGGGTTTAAGAAGAGGTACTTTGCTCCTGATTGTCTGCTGTCAGGAAGCCAATATCCACTGTCTCCCCATCTATTTCCCATGAGGTGATGGGACCAGATGCCATGATCTTAGTTTTCTGAATGTTGAGATTTAAGCCAACTTTTTCACTCTCCTCTTTCACTTTCATCAAGAGGCTCTTTAGTTCTTCACTTTCTGCCATAAGGGTGGTGAAATCTGCGTATCTGAGGTTATTGATATTTCTCTCAGCAATCTTGATTCCAGCTTGTGCTTCATCCAGCCCAGCGTTTCTCATGATGTACTCTGCATATAAGTTAAATAAGCAGGGTGACAATACACAGCCTTGACGTACTCCTTTTCCTATTTGGAACCAGTCTGTTGTTCCATGTCCAGTTATAACTGTTGATTCCTGACCTGCATACAGGTTTCTCAAGAGGCAGGTCAGGTGGTCTGGTATTCCCATCTCCTTCAGAATTTTTCACAGTTTATTGTGATCCACACAGTCGAAGGCTTTGGCATAGTCAATAAAGCAGAAATAGATGTTTTTCTGGAACTCTCTTGCTTTTTCGTTGATCCAGCGGATATTGGCAATTTGATGTCTGGTTCCTCTGCCTTTCCTAAAACCAGCTTGAACATCTGAAAGTTCCTGGTTCATGTATTGCTGAAGCCTGGCTTGGAGAATTTTGAGCATTACTTTACTAGCGTGTGAGATGAGTGCAATTGTGCAGTCGTTTGAGCATTCTTTGGGATTGCCTTTCTCAGGGATTGGAATGAAAACTGACCTTTTCCAGTCCTGTGGCCACTGCTGAGTTTTCCAAATTTGCTGGCATATTGAGTGCAGCACTTTCACAGCATCATCTTTCAGGATTTGAAATAGCTCAACTGGAATTCCATCACATCCACTAGCTTTGTTCATAGTGATGCTTTCTAAGGCCCACTTGACATCACATCCACTAGCTTTGTTCGTAGTGATGCGTTCTAAGTCCCACTTGACGTCACATTCTAGGATATTGGGAATATCTTTCCTTTTCTCCTTTGCTTTTAGCTTCTCTTCATTTCACAGCTATTTGTAAGGCCTCCTCAGACAACCAGTTTGCCTTTTTGCATTTCTTTTCCATGGGGATGGTCTTGATCCCTGTCTCCTGTACAATGTCACGAACCTCCGTCCATAGTTCATCAGGCTCTCTGTCAATCAGATCTAGTCTCTTAAGTCTATTTCTCACTTCCACTGTATAGTCATAAGGGGTTTAATTTAGGTCATACCTGAATGGTCTAGTGGTTATCCCTACTCTCTTCAGTTTGGGTCTGAATTTGGCAATAAAGAGTTCATGATCTGAGCCACAGTCAGCTCCCGGTCTTGTTTTTGCTGACTGTATAGAGCTTCTCCATCTTTGGCTGCAAAGAATATAATCAATCTGATTTCGGTGTTGACCATCTGGTGATGTCCATGTGTAGAGTCTTCTTTTGTGTTGTTGGAATAGAGTGTTTGCTATAACCAGTGAGTTCTCTTGGCAAAACTCTATTAGCCTTTGCCCTGCTTCATTCCGTACTCCAAGGCCAAATTTGCCTGTTACTTCAGGTGTTTATTGACTTCCTACTTTTGCATTCCAGTCCCCTATAATGAAAAGGACGTCTTTTTTGGGTGTTAGTTCTAAAAGGTCTTGTAGGTCTTCATAGAACCGTTCAACTTCAGCTTCTTCAGCATTACTTGTTGGGGCATAGGCTTGGATTACCGTGATATGGAATGGTTTGCCTTGGAAATGAACACTGATCATTCTGTCGTTTTTGAGATTGCATCCAAGTACTGCATTTTGGACTCTTTTGTTGACTATGATGGCTACTCCATTTCTTCTAAGGGATTCCTGCCCACCGTAGTAGATATAATGGTCATCTGAGTTAAATTCACCCATTCCAGTCCATTTTAGTTCGCTGATTCCTAGAACATCGACATTCACTCTTGCCATCTCCTGTTTGACCACTTCCAATTTGGACCTAACATTCCAGGTTCCTATGCAATATTGCTCTTTACAGCATCGGACCTTGCTTTTATCACCAGTCCCATCCACAACTGGGCATTGTTTTTCCTGTGGCTCCATCCTTTCATTCTTTCTGGAGTTATTTCTCCACTGATCTCCAGTAGCATATTGGGCACCTACTGACCTGGGGAGCTTCTCTTTCCGTATCCTATCATTTTGCCTTGTCATACTGTTCATGGGGTTCTCAAGGCAAGAGTACTGAAGTGGCTTGCCATTCCCTTCTCCAGTGGACCACATTCTGTCAGACCTCTCCACCACCATGATTTAACCATCTGGGGTGGCCCCACATGTCATGGCTTAGTTTCATTGACTTAGACAAGACTGTGGTCCTGTGATCAAGTTGGCTAGTTTTCTGTGATTATGGTTTTAGTGGGTCTGCCCTCTGATGCCCTCTCGCAACACCTACCATCCTATTTGGGTTTCTCTTACCTTGGACGCGGGGTATCTCTTCACGGCTGCTCCAGCAAAGCGCAGCCGCTGCTCTTTACCTTGGACGAGTGGTATCTTCTCACAGCCGCCCCTCCTGACCTTGAACGTGGAGTAGCTCGTCTCAGCCCTCCTGCGCCCGCGCAGCAGCTGCTTCTTGGAGGTGGGGTAGCTCCTCTCGGGCGGGGGCCCTGACCTCCTGGGTGGGGTAGTTCCTCTCGGCTGCCGCCCCTGATCTCGGGCGTGGGGAAGCTCCCCTCAGCCGCCGCTCCTGCGCTGTCGCAGCCTGGCACTCTCGGTGGCTACCTCTGACCTTGGGCGAGGGGTAGCTCCTCAGGGCCACGCTTCTGCGCGGTCAGTCGCAGCAGGCACGAAAAAACTATAGTATCTTAATAAAAGTTATCTATAGTGAAGGCACATTGCACCAATGCTAACACAGTAATTGGTTTTAAAAAGTCATAGCTATTCATGTTAAGTAGGAAAAGTAGTTGGTAACTTTTGTGGCTCAGACAATGTTCATGTTGTGCCTGTGATCAGATAGAATTTTGGTATGGTCTTTTTTTTGCTGATGTTGCCTTGGTCTATCATAGTCACAGAAATTCTGTTTTTCATGTTGAAGTTAATAGTTTCCTATTGCTGTTATAAAAAAAAATTACTACACTCTTAATGACTTAAACAACACACAATATTATCTGTTATCTTATTCTTCAGGATGTCAGAAGTCTGAAATTATTCTCAGGGCTAAAATTAAGGAGGTGACAGGCAACATTTCTAGTGAAAACTCTGGAAGGGAATCGTTTTCTTGTCTTTCCACTGTTTGGATGCCTATTGCCTTACTTGGATGATGACCCACTTTCCCAGTCTCCAAAGCTAGCAACATTGGACTGAGTCCTTCTCACACTGCCAGTTCTCTGATTCTCACTTCTGCCTCACTTTTCTAGTTATAAAGATTCTTGTGATTTCTTCATGCCTACCTAGATAATCTAGGATAATCTCTTTATTTTAAAGTCAGCTGATTATTGCTTTTAATTTCATTTGTAACCTTAACTTTGCTTTGCCATGTAACTTAACATACTATCAAGTTGCAGAGATTACAGTGTGGACATCATTAGGGGGCTGAGTTTATGCTAACTACGTGGATGTCCACAAATTTTTTTTATTTTAATAGAAGAACACCAAGGTCTGCTTTTAGCAACACCAAACCCTAACTAGTAATACTTAGTCATTTCTGAACTTCAGGGTGTGAATTTCTCAGATGAAAACTATTGTATTTCTTTACCTACACCATTTGTATAGCATTTAATGGGTGGATTTTAAAAGGGGCTAATTTATCTTACTGTGCTACTATACATTTTTTACTTTATTATATACATTTATATACTTCAATACAATTTAAAATGTATTAGAACTCAGTAATTTAAGAAGTATAAGATTGCAATGATTTCAGTGAATTATAGGGTGTTTCAGTTTATGTAACAGAAAAGGATTCCTTAGTCAAAATTATTTAATTATATTCATGCTAATAAACTTTTTGGCGCGATGCAGAATGCTCGGTAATTCCTCAAAAAAAAAATTAAGTTTTTGAAACTTGATATTGATACCATTATTATTAATCAGTGTTATTATTTTTTCTTATTTAAATTATCTAGAATGACTAGCATTTGATTTATGTATGTACAGATGTGTGTGTGTGTGTATATATATATATATATATATATTTCTCTCTTCTTTTACTCCATTAATTATGTTTATAGGTAAATACCATTTTAAATATAAAATTTATATATACTTTTCTCTACTGGTTTGGAGAATCCTAGCAAAATCAATTAATGTGTTAAATTATCTCTTTTACTTCCCAATCACTTCATACACAGAGTGGTTCAATCATAAGTTATTGAATTCTTATGTTTTGGTAATTAGTATACCATTGTAATAATCTTTTAGATATAAGAAAGTATTTGTTGACAAGTGAAACATTCTTTTTATTCTTTTTTAAAGTAACTTCTCTCAGTATCAGAGGGCAAGATTGTCTGCTAGACTAGAGTGAAAGGAAAAAAGTCAGCCAACACTTTTTTATATATGAGTGCTTCATATTCATTTTATATATTAAACTCTACAAATAACATTGAGAGAGACATTATTACCCCCTTTTATAGATGATTAAATTTAATCTCAGAAAAATAATATAACTTAAATCATATATGTAGAAAGATTCAAGAACAGAAGAATTCACAGAATGCCTTTGGGGACAAGATGTTTCTGTAACACTCTGTCCTCTATGTAATTATTAGCATTTCTTAGCTATATGGGTTATTAGTGGAGTATAGGCTAATGGGATTAGAGACATTCTTGGATATGAGATAAGTACTTTATGCATGTTATCTTATTTCATACCATTGTTAAGGGAATCTCACTTTCAAAATAGTCATAGTCTGATTTTAGTATTATGTGAGTGAACCATGACATTTTATCTAGAAATCAAATATTCTGAGACTGAAAATAATCTGCATAGAGGCAATAAATGGAGATAGCAGTTGGTCATCTGTATCTGCTAAATGTGTTCCCATTGTCATTTCCAGAGCCTGGAACTCAGGACTCCCTAAGGTTTTGCTTAGGGAGACGTAAGCTCCTGCATTTATATTAAAATGAAATAAATTGGCAAGATTTAAGCAGTGATCCAGGGGCCAGACCTATGAAGACTAGGCATCATCTGCATAGTGGCTGTTCCTGTGGTAGGTGAGTGCCAGGACTTTGAATGTATAAAACTTGGGGTAGTATTCTCTAGTGTGCTTGAGTATTTTATTTTTATAATTTTAAGAAAGTATAATAATTCATAACATTTTTAAAAGAGAGAAATTAAAGTATCTAAAATGAATGCAGCAGCATCATAATTATTCCCTTTTACTTTCTGATAAAAATTTCAAATGTGAGTTTGCCTCTTTCAATTAACATGATATGTAAGATCATTCCATTATATTGTAATGCACACTGCAATTTAATATTTCCATTATATGTATTTTCATTACACATTTTAAAGTAACTTCAAAATCATTTTGTGTAACATGGCATTTTTCATTTTCATTTGAGATATTTTAAAGAATGAAATCTAGAAAAAACATGGTATTAGTGGCTCCAAAGGATAAGGGTAGTTCTACAATTCTCATTCAGTATTGCCAAACTGCTATAGAGATTTTAAATTTTATCATACACATTTTTCATTATATTCCAATTGATAACACATATTATCAAAGGAAACTTAAATCCAACTTTTAATTTATAAAAATTATTATTTTTAATATGTGAATTTCTTTATAATGAAACTGTGCATTTTATATGTGAATATTACATAAATTTATCAAATTGTAATTTTGCACAGTGTATAGAAGAGCTCTTCAGACTTGGGATTTGGTCATGCCCCAACCCTATATCCTATTTGTTAATATTCTTTTGGAAAAGTGATAGCTTTTTAGTACATAAAAACAGTAGTGACTACTTTTTATAAGAATTCACTCAATTCTGTTAATCAAATTAAGCACTCTTTTACACTATTTTATTTTACTCTTATAAAAACCTTATAGTTTAATTATGTATTTATTTTCAAAACAAAAATTTGAGACCCATTGGGTGTAAGGAATGTGTCTAATGTTATGGAATTTGCAGCTACTAGAATACGAAATAGAAAGGTCTCTGTCTGAGGCATGGGACTACACACTTACCTCAATTCCTGCTACTTGATTTGTGGATGACCTGGAATCTTCTGAGGGAGTTCTTTATTAATCTTTATGAAAGGACAGAAGTTTCTGTGTTCTCTTGGTTAAACTAGCATTCTTATATATGTATTTTCTTGTATTTAAGCAAATATTTTAATAAATTTGCTCCACTTCTCTGCAATGAGATTTATTTGCTAGCAAAACTGATATTAGGAATCACTTCAACCCAGAGTGAATATGACCAACAGTTTTCATAATTTAACTAATTTACTAATTATTAATATATGAAACTTGCTCAGTCGTGTCCAACTGGTTGACCCCAAGAAATTCTCTACTCCAGAATACTGGAGTGGGTAGCCTTTCCCTTCCCCAAGGGGTCTTCCCAACCTAGGAATCAAACCCAGGTTTCCCTCATTGCAGGCGGACTCTTTACCAGTAGAGCCACAAAGGAATCCCAAGTTCAGGGCTGCTCACAAGGGAATGGAACATGGGCAAGGCCTGATCCAGAACTCCCATATTTATTTTCATAGGTTGATATGCCTCCAAATAGGGCTTCCCCAATAGCCAATTGATAAAGAATCTGCCTGCAATGCAGGAGACCCCGGTTCTACTCTTGTGTTAGGAAGATCCCCTGGAGAAAGGACAGGCTACCCACTTCAGTATTCTTGGGATTCCCTGACCCAGGAATCGAACTGTGGTCTCCTGCATTGCAAGCAGATTCTTTACCAACTGAGCTATCAAGGAAGAATCCTTTGGGGTTCAGCTGGTAAAAAATCCACCTGCAGTGCAGGTAGACCAGGGTTCGATCCCTGGGTTGGGAAGATCCCCTGGAGACAGTATTCTGACCTGGAGAATTTCGAGGACTGTATAGTCCATGGGTCCCAAAGAGTTGGACTTTTATTTTTTTGCTTTAATAAAAGAAAAATAAACATGTAATCCAGCACATAAATTTGAGAGTCTATTATTTTATTTTGTTGTTTGCTCAAAGTATCTGTCTTCTCACTATCAAGATGACAACTGGAACAACAACAACAAAAAAATAAATAAGAGATGTAATATAGCATGGGAACTTAATTTCCTGAAGGTGGATTCTGAACATATGTTGCTTTCTTTGCTACATGGTTTCTCCCCTTGATTCTCCATGGAAAAAATAATTTAGTCAAACTTTTTTAAGTGTGGAATTCTAAAACATTAATGTCTACTTCATTGAGTTATTGTGACATTTTGTGAGAATGCCTATCAAGATGTTAGCATAGTACTTGAAATAATTTCTATAATTATTATCCATATATGTCTGAGTTGTCGCAACTGTAGCATGCTGATGTGGAATCAGTCGCTTCAGCTTTAAAATATATGGGCAAATTGAACAGAAATGCTATACAAGAGTCAGAACAATTTATTTGACAAAAAACATGCAACATAGAGCATCACAGATAGCCAAGCAGGGAAAAACTGCTAATTCTAGGGAGACCACTTTAAAATGGAGACAGAAATGAAACAATGGATCGAAAAGGATTTTTAGATTTTGTGCAACTGGAAAATAAGTAACAAGTGGTTTTATACTGCATTCAATGTGCAGAACAATAACATAGATGTCTATATATTCTATTGACTCTGAAATCTATCCTATTCTTTGAACTTTGTCAAATTACATGAAATAACATATAATAATATTTCACCTTTTTATCCTAGTGCTTTAAAATTTTTAAGAAAGAAATACATTATTTCATGTCTGATAATTTCCATGACACATTAAAACTCTTACAGTAAAAGCATAAGATGGAAATGACAACCCACTCTGGTATTCTTGCTTGGAAAATCCCATGGACAGAGGAGGCTGGTGGGCTATAGTTCATGAGCTCACAGAGTTGGACACAGCTTGGTGACTGAGCACACAAACACATAAGAAAGTGTTTCGCAATTAGTAATAACTGAAGAACCTATAGTCTTAGAATGATTAAACTTACTATGATCATGTATCTTTGTTCTGTGTTCAAAGAGTTCATGGCTGATTCATGTCAATGTATGACAAAAACCACTACAACATTGTAAAGTAATTAGCCTCCAACTAATAAAAAATTAAATGGGGAAAAAAAAGTTCATAAATAGTGGAAGGAATATAGAGTCCAACCCATAAAGATATTGTAAATACTATATCACCTAAACTGTTTCTAATTTTAAAAATGAGTTAAAATATATGCTAGTTCTCAATTTCTGATTTTACTTACAAATTGGTGGGTAACATCTATCTATGGCTGATATTAATAGCAGCAATGTATTATTAAGGCTAATTTTTGTAGAGTTATTTTATTGTGCCACACAGTTTAAAATGAACTTATATATATTTGTTCTCCTAATTATCAAATAATCCTAAAAGAAATAGATAATATTTTTCATATCATTTTTTTCATATAATGAAACTGTTTTAACAGATGTCTATTTAAATTACTAAAATTTATTCAACTACTCATCAGTGACATAGATGTTCAAACTCAAAAATCCTACTTCTCAATTCATTACTTCTGGATCATAAAATTAAAGAGAAACATTCTATTGAATCATCTATTAGATTAGGAAGACAAAGGCTGCTATCAGTTCTCTAATTTTTAATGTGTATTATTAGTGAGCAACATGGCTTTCTGAATTTCAGATTTCCTTCTGCTTAAATGTTAAACATGTGGTATTTTACATAAGTTTTTATTTGGAAATATAAGACTTAATTAAATGTTTTGAGGTTATCATAATGAATTGTTTAAAAGCTATTAGTTTAAAAGTTTCTTCTTCAATTGTAAATCCATGTAGGACTTTCAAAATCATATTTAAAGTAACTCATCATATGAAAAATATGTCGAGAAGCTTGTCTTAAGCATGAAGATTAGTTGATTAGTTGATAGTTTTCAATTTGAAAAGAGAACAGAAATTGAACCCCAGCAGAGCAAATGAAGATAGTGCTGGAAGACAGTCTAGCAACCTATGAATTTCCTGAATCAGAAGTCAGGAAACTAACTCAATAAGGGTGTTGGTAACCTGAGGTCACAAAGAGTTGGATATGACTGAAGTGACTAAGCATGCAGCTCCTTAAATATCACAAATATTTACTAAGTGAATTTTGACATGATTTTGGATTTTTTTCATGTTATTTAAGTATTCTGTAATTCAGTCTCTATCCCTTATTTGCACTGAATCTGGCTTGGATTAATTGGAGGAATTTTATATTGAGCTACATGTTATTCAGCAACTCCCTAAAGGTAGAGCCTTATCAATTCACACCATGTAATAAAAAATGAACTTTAAAAAGAACATTTCATAGGGATAATATATTTGATAAACATAGATCAGACTGAAAAATAATAGCAAACTTATTCTGAACATATACTCAAACAGTTTGCATATCAATAATGAGTAGTTTTATACCAATAACATTCACACTGTTAAGGGCTAAGACAATCTACAAATGTAATCTAGCCCATTAATGTTAAATAAATAACATATAGTATCTCAAATATACATAACACATAATCTTTAGTTCAAAATGATGTAACAAAAATTGTTAATAAGTTTATATAGCCTGAGGAACATATGTACCATATAAGCATCAAATCAGAACAGTGTACATAAAATATAGATAAGAAATTATTTAAATCTATAAGGAAAATTCAGACAACTCAATATTAATCATGGAAAAGAGATATTCACAGAAAATTTGCAAAAGTAATCTGATAGATTAATGAAGAGTTCTGGCTCATTCATTACCAAGGAATTTGTAAATTAAAACAAACTTTTTTTTTTACTTTTCTATTATTGGCCATAATTATTGCACATAACAATATCTAATAGTACCACATATGGAGGGATTTAAACAAAAATCAACAGTTGATAGGAGTGAAAAAGTTAGAGATTCAGTTACTCAGATACTCCATACTGACAAAATATACAAAAATAATAGAAATGTAATTGATATTATTATGTATGCATGTATAATTTATTTGGATAAAAAAAATGTGTAATTACAAAGATATGGAGGATAGGATGCCAAGCCAAACATCTTCTGGTGCAGTGAAAGAATTTAAGTTGTAATTTTTCCTCCAAGTCTCATTTTTTTTCTGTGCCATTGATCAGGTTTCAAAAGGAAATGCTCAAGCTTCCTTTTAAGCAAGTATCATTTCCTAATTATTCATTGTCTTCTAGGAATAACTGAAGCCATGGAAAATACAAATGACACCACGGGAATAAACTTCATTCTTTTAGGACTCCTTAACTACACACAAACCCATCTATTCTTCTTTTCTGTGGTGCTCATGACCTTCCTCACCTCCCTGATGAGCAATATCTTCATGATCATGCTCATTCACATGGATTCCCGGCTGTGCACACCGATGTACTTCCTGCTTAGCCAGCTCTCCCTCATGGACGTGATACTGGTCCTCACTGTTGTTCCCAAAATGGTAAGCAACTACCTGATGCACATCAGGTCTATCTCTCCTGCTGGCTGTGGTGTCCAGATCTTCCTGTTTGTCAGTCTGGAAGGGGGCGAGTGCTTTCTCTTAGCGGCCATGGCCTATGACCGCTATGTGGCCGTATGTCACCCCCTGAGATACCCGATCCTCATGAATCAGAAGCTCTGCTTGCACATGACAGCCGGCTCCTGGCTTTTAGGAGGGGTGGATGGGCTGATGCAGGCTGGTGTCACCCTGAGCTTCCCTTACTGCCACCCTCGAGAAATCAACCACTTCTTCTGTGAGGCACCATCGCTTGTTCGCCTTGCCTGTACGGACACCACGATTTTCGAATTTTTCATGTACGTCTGCTGCGCCCTGATGCTTTTGATCCCAGTGTCTTTCATTTTGGCTTCCTACGGTCTCATCCTGATCACTGTGCTCCGCATGCATTCTGCTGCAGCCAGGAAGAAAACCTTTGCTACTTGTTCTTCCCACCTGGCTGTGGTGGGGTTTTTCTATGGCACCATCATATTTATCTACATGCGGCCCAAATCCTACCGTTCAGCGGCTCATGACAAGGTAGTCTCTGCCTTTTACACCATCTTCACACCTGTGTTGAACCCACTTATATACAGTGTGAGGAATAAAGAAGTCAAGGGGGCTTTGAGAAAGTGGCTGGAGAAATATTTTCAGTGGTCTCTACAGCGAGCGTTATTGGCATAATGACATCACTCAAATTAGATTTACGTTTTGCTTTGTGTCAGTTTGTTTTGGGTCAATATATTTTGCTTTCTTGTTCCCAGTGTGCATTAATTTAAAAAACGTTATATAATTCATATTTGGTAAATTAATTAAAATAACATTTGTTCTGTGTTCATACTTTGTCATGATATTTTTTTCTGAACTTTGAACCTCAACGATAAATGACTGAGGCATTCCATCATAAGATATGCTGGACACCAGCCATGTAATTTGAATTTTGGGGTGTGTTCTTTTGTGTGTATATAATGAAAATCATTAATTATGGTATAGATGAATTATTTTTAAAGTAACTAATTGTTTAGAAGAAAACAATTTATACCTTACTTAATATAATTTTGATATAATAAATTTCAAATGAATAATTAAATTAATATAAAATATGCACATATATATATGTATATATGAAAGTTGCAGGAAATATTCATCAAAATGTTTTAAAGGGAATTATTTCTCATGATTATATGATTAAAATATCTTTAGATAAACAGATTGAATCCATACATTTAGATATTGTCAAAATATGTAGTAATCATGGAGAAGCCAATGTCTTTATCTGAAGACAAAAAAAGCACTATTAAAATATATGTATGTGATCAAATTCATCACATAAATTAATATTGATAATACATGTTGGTTGTGCACAGCTTTAATTGGAGCAAAAAATTTCAAGTATCTTTCTTCACATGTTAAAGTGAAGAAAAATCTACTTTTTATGAATTGTTTTACAGATTTAAGAAAATCATGTTTGATCACAAGAAAAAACCTTAGGACCAAAGATTTTACCTCTTTTGAATAACTGAAGGGAGGAAGGAAAGAAAAAAGGAAGAAATGTGGGAGAGAGGGGAGAAGGTAGGAAGGAAGGAAAGATTTATATTGTACATATTTTTATTTGAACAGATTATCACTTTAGAAGTGAAGAGTCAAAAGAGTCTCTTCCCAAAAATTCTTAAATATGAATTTTACTAATTTATTTTTATTGAAATATAGTTGATTTACAACCTTATATTAGTTTCAAATATTCAGCATAGGTGACTCAGTATTTTTGCAGACTATATACCCCATTAAAAATTACTAGAAGATAATGGCTATATTTCCTTTGCTATACTGTATACCCTTGTTGTTTATTTATTCTATACATAGTAGTCTGTATCTCTTAATTCCATACAACTATGTTGCCACTCCCACTCTCTCTGTCCTCACTGGTAACCACTAGTTTATTTTCTTTATCTGTTGAGTCTGTTTCTGCTTTGCTATGTACATTCATTTGCATTATTTTTTAAAGTTCATATATGAGATATCATATAGCATGTCTTTCTCTGCCTGACTTACTTCACTTAGCATGATGCCCTCCAAATTCAACCATGTTGCTGTGAATGGCAGGATTTCATCATTTTTTATGGCTGAGTAATATTTCATCACACATACATACCACAATTTAATCCACTTATCTGTTGATGGATACTTGGGTTGCTTCCACATCTTGACTATTGTAAATAGTACTGCTATGAACATTGGGTTCGTTTATTTGTTTGAATTAGTGTTTTCATTTTTGAAGAGTATATAACCAGGAGTGGAATTGCTGCATAATATGATAGTTCTAGTTTTAGTTTTTTGAGGAACTTCTATGCTATTTTCCAATATGGCTATTCCAGTTTGCATCCTCACCAATGGTGTACAAGTGTTTACTTTTTTTCACTTTCTTGCCAACATTGGTCATTTGTAGACTTTTTTTGTGAGAGTTGCTCTGACAAGTGTGAGGTGATACCTTATCATTGTGCTGATTTACATTCTTCTAATAATTAATGATATTGAGCAACTTTATTGTGCCTGTTAGCTATCTGTATGTTTTTCTTGGAAAACTAAATTCCTCTGCACATTTTTTGATTGGGGTACTTTATATATATATAAATATATATATTGAGTTGTATAAGCTACTTGAATATTTTAGATATTAAACTTTTGTTGGTCATATCTTTTGAAAATATCTTTTACCCTTTCTGTAAGTTATCCTTTCATTTGGTAGATTTTTGTTTTGCTATGGAAAACCTTTTAAATACAGTTAGGTCTTATTTGTTATTTTTTTTTTTTTTTTGCTAGGACTTTCCAGGTGGTTCAATGGTAAAGAATAAGTTTACAATGCAGGAGACTTGGGTTCAATTCCAGGGTCAGGAAGATCCCCTGGAGAAGGAAATGGCAACCTACCCCAGTATTCTTGCCTAGGAAATCACATGGACAGAGGAATTGAATGAGCTACAGTCTATGGAGTTGCAGAAGAGTCCGATATGATTTAGTGACTCAACAGCTAGGAGATAGTTCAAAAAATATTGCTACCATATATTTAAAATATTTTTCTTCTTATGTTTTCTTCTAGAAGTATTATGTTTTTAGTTCTTACATCTAGGTATTTAACCTATTTTCAATTTATTTTGGTATATAGTATGAGGAAATGTTCTAGTCTGATTGTTTAACATGTAACTGTCCAGTTTTCTCAGCAACACTTAATAAAAAAAAACTGTCTTTTCTTGATTTTAACATCTTCTAAATGATCTACCAAATCTCTTTCATTTAATTATCCCACATTAACTCAAAACACTACATCTATAGGTATTCAAGAGCAAACAAAAGAGAGAGAGGAAAAAAAGCTCTTCTATAGCCTCAATAATTATGACTTTCTTCTAATAGAATTTTGGATATTTGGAGCTGAAAAGCTAAGATAAAATTTTACATTCAATCATCATTATCTCTACTGAATTTAATAAATTAAATAGGAATAAAACTAGAAAAGGAGTATGTCAGTGCTGTATATTGCCACCCTGCTTGTTTAACTTATATGCAGAGTACATCATGAGAAACACTGGGCTGGAAGAAGCACAAGCTGGAATCAAGATTGCCAGGAGAAATATCTATAACCTCAGATATGCAGATTTCACCACCCTTATGGCAGAAAGTGAAGAGGAACTAAAACTCCTCTTGATTAAAGTGAAAGAGGAGAGTGAAAATGTTAGCTTAAAGCTCAACATTCAGAAAACTAAGATCATGGTATCCAGTCCCATCACTTCATGGGAAATAATGGGGAAACAGTGGAAACAGTGGCTGACTTTATTTTGGGGGGCTCCAAAATCACTGCAGATGGTGACTGCAGCCATGAAATTAAAAGACACTTACTCCTTGGAAGGAAAGTTGTGACCAACCTAGATAGCATATTAAAAAGCAGAGACATTACATTGCCAACAAAGGTCCATCTAGTCAAGACTATGTTTTTTCCCGTGGTCATGTATGGATGTGAGAATTGGATTGTGAAGAAAGCTGAGTGCTGAAGATTTGATGCTTTTGAACTGTGATGCTTTTGGAGAAGACTCTTGGGAGTCCCTTGGACTGCAAGGAGATCCAACCAGTCCTAAAGGAGATCAATCCTGGGTGTTCATTGGATGGACTGATGCTGAAGCTGAAACTCCAATACTTTGGCCACCTCGTGTGAAAAGCTGACTCATTGGAAAAGACCCTGATGCTGGGAGGGATTGGGGGCAGGAGGAGAAGGGGACGACAGAGGATGAGATGGCTGGATGGCATCACTGACTCAATGGACATGAGTTTGGGTAAACTCCAGGAGCTGGTGATGGACGTGGAGGCCTGGCATGCTGCGTTTCATGGAGTTGCAAAGAGTCGGGCAAGACTGAGCTACCGAACTGAACTGAAAACTAGAGAATACTCTGTCAGTGTATATCTTCAGACAGCAGTCGTCAACATAATTCATTCTAAATATATATAACATAGGAATTGATACTATATTCTTGGACATGTGAAATTATATGATATCAGCTTCAGTCATTTGAAAATTATGTATGAAGAGATACATGAGTGATACACAGATTACAGATTATGGATTTATGAACATGCACCAATAAATGCTTACACATATGTATGGGTGTACTCAGGTGTTCAGTTCTTTGTGACCTCATGGACTGTAACCTACAAGGCTTCTCTGTCCATAGAAATTTTTCCAGCAAGAATACTGGAATGGCTTGTCATTTCCTCCTCTAGTGGATCTTTCTGACCCAGGGATTGAACTCACATCTCCTCTGTCTCCTTCATTAGCAAGCAGGTTCTTTACCACTGCACCATGTGGGAAGATCACATATATGTATATACAAATTATATATGTAAATTATTGATATATGCAGTTAATACATAATCTAATATGTGACTATATTATATATACATAACTATATATTTTATCTATGCTCATTTATACAAAATATACAAATTTTTATGTTTTTGCATATATTAATAATATAATACATTTATCTATGGACTTTCCAGGTGGCTCAGTGGTAAAGGATCTGCCAATTGAAGATATACAGGAGACATGGGTGTGTCTTTAGACTATACTACAAAGCTACAGTCATCAAGACAGTATGGTACTGGCACAAAAATAGAAATATAGACCAATGAAATAAGATAGAAAGCCCAGAGATAAACCCAAACACATATGGGCACCTTATCTTTGATAAAGGAGGCAAAAATATACAATGGGGCAAAGACAGTCTCTTCAATAAGTGCTGCTGGGAAAACTGGGCAGCTATGGGTTAATAATGAAATTAGAACACTTTCTAACACCCTACACAAAGATAAATTCAAAATGGATTAAAGACCTAAATTTAAGACCAGAAACTATCAAATTCTTATAGGCAAACATAGGCAAAACACTCTATGATATAAATCGCAGCAAGATTTTCTATGACCCACTTCCTAGACTAATGGAAATAAAAGAAGAAATAAGCAAGTGGAACCTAGTTAAACTTGAAGGTTTTTGCACAGTTAAGGGAACTACAAATAAGGTGAAAAGGCAACCCTCAGAATTGAAGAAAATAACAGCAAATTAAACAACTGATAAAGGTTAATTCCCAAATTTAGAAGCAGCTCATAAAACTGAATACCAGAAAAACAAATAACCTAATCAAAAATTTGTAAAAAGACCTAAACATACGTTTCTTCAAAGAAGATATACAAATGGCTAAAAAACACATGAAACGATACTCAGCATATCTCATTATTAGAGAAAAACAAATCAAAACTATAATGAGATATCACCTCACACTGGTCAGAATGGCCATCATCAAAAAGTCTACAAACAATAAATGCTGGAGAGTGTGTGGAGAACAGGGAACACTCTCACACTGTTGGTGGGAATGTAAATTGATACAGCCACTATGGAAGACAGTATGGAGATTCCTTAAAAAGCTAGAAATAAAACCACCCTATGACCCAGCAATCCCACCACTAGTCATATACCCTGAGGAAATCAAAGTTGAAGAAGACACACATATCCCATTGTTCACTGTAGCACTATCTACAATAGCTAGAACATGGAAGCAACCTAGATGTCCAGTGACAGATGAATGGGTAAAGAAGTTGTGGTACAGATACACAATGGAATATTACTTAGCCATAAAAAGGAACACATTTGAGTCAGTTCTAATGAGGTGGATGAACCTAAAGCTTACTATATAGAGAGAAGTAAATCAGAATAAGAAAAACAAATACTGTGAACTGTGAACTTCCAGATGTTCAAGCTTGTTTTAGAACAGGCAGAGGAATCAGAGATCAAATTGCCAACATCCACTGGATCATTGAAAAAGCAAGAGAGTTCCAGAAAAACATCTATTTCTGCTTTATTGACTATGCCAAAGCCTTCGACTGTGTGGATCACAATAAACTGTGGAAAATTTTGAAAGAGATGGGAATACCAGACCACCTGACCTGCCTCTTGAGAAACCTGTATGCAGGTCAGGAAGCAACAGTTAGAACTAGGCATGGAACAACAGACTGGTTCCAATAGGAAAAGGAATACATTAAGGCTGTATATTGTCACCCTGATTATTTAACTTATATGCAGAATACATCATGAGAAATGCTGGGCTGGAGGAAGCATAAGCTGGAATCAAGATTGCTGGGAAAAATAACAATAACCTCAGATATGCAGATGACACCACCGTTATGGCAGAAAGTGAAGAGGAACTAAAACGCCTCTTGATGAAAGTGAAAGAGGAGAGTTAAAAAGTCGGCTTAAAGCTCAATATTCAGAAAACTAAGATCATGGTATCCGGTCCCATCACTTTAATGCAAATAGACGGGGAAACAGTGGAAACAGTGGCTGACTTTATTTTGGGGGGCTGCAAAATCACTGCAGATGGTGATTGTAGCCATGAAATTAAAAGATGCTTGCTCCTTGGAAGAAAAGTTATGACCAGCCTAGACAGCATTTTAAAAAACAGAGACATTACTTTGTCAACAAAGGTCCATCTAGTCAAGGCTATGGTTTTTCCAGTAGTTGTGTATAGATGTGAGAGGTGGACTATGAAGAAAGCTGAGCACAGAAGAACTGATGCTTTTGAACTGTGGTGTTGGAAAAGACTCTCCAAACTATCCACAGGAGAGCAAATACCAAGAAACTATCACCTAAGCATACTGTATCTAAATGACAGAGAGCTAAGGGTAAGAGAAGTTTTGAAAGCTGACAGACAGAGACCACAATCAAAACAAGCGAAAAAATTATCATTAGGAGAACAAGGATAAAAATTTTGGTGTATTTATTATCAGAAACCATTAAAGTAAGAAAGAAGAGAATATCTTAAATGGTGAAATAAAAATAATCTATCTAGAGTAAGAACTTTCTTAGACAAATAAAAAGGGTCAGAGGGAGGAAATGGGAATAATGTGTCACAAGTTATCTTCATTACAAATGAAGCATTGTGTTATTTGAGAATGGATCTATATAATTGTAAATCATTTAGTTTGCTACGGAGTTGACTTAGATTAGCTATAAATTATAAGGAACAGTTAGAAAGCTTTTTAAGTTTGCTTCATATGTAAGACAGAGATTAAAAAAAATAAAATTATATAACCAAAAAATGCTTATATATGTCTATAGATACAGAAATATTGGCAGATTTGAATGTAGAAGTAGACAGTGCTGCAATAATTACAGGAAATATTAATATCTACTTTCAATAATAATAGAACATTTAGAAGAAAATTAATAAGGAACTTTTGGACATAATCTACTAATTTGATCAAATGGAACTAAAAGACACATAGAGAACATTCCAAGTAATAAAAATTTATTCTCAAGTTCGCATGTAACATTGTGTAGGATTGGTCATATATAAGGCCAAAAAACAACTTTCAGTAAATTTAAGAAGATTGAAATTAAATCAAGCATCTTTTCTTCACCAAAACTGTGTTATAGCAGAAATTAATAACAAGAAGAAAAATGTAATATCCACATGCATGTGGAGAAAAGCGATATGTTCTTAATAATCAATGGTCCAAAGAGGAAATCAAAACAAATATGTTAATCCAAATCTCCTAATATTGTTTATAAAATATATAACTAACAAGGACTTAATATACAGCACATGGAGCTATACTCAATATCTTATATATATGCCAGTTATATAATATTATATAGTTGATTCACTTTGCTGTCCACCTGAAACTATCACAATATTGTAAATCAACTGTGCTGCAATAAAAATAGAAAATAAAAGGAGAAATATATAATAAATAGCTTGATATAAAATAAAATGAAAATACAATATACAAAATCCATAGTACAATGCCAAAGTTGTACTGTGGGAAATTTATAGTGATAAATGCCTATATTAAGAAAATGAAAAATTTCAAATACAAAACCTACCTATAAACCTCAAAGAACTTAAAAAAAGTTTTTAAAAATACAAAGAAAAAGTTAGTAGAAGGGATAAAATGACAATATCAGAAAGTAAAAATGAAATAAAGTATAGAAAGATAATATAAAAGATTGATGGGATGGCTTTAAAAGGAAGATGAACACAGTTGACAAAGTTTTAGTTAAAAAGGTCAAAATTCAACAAAGCATACCTGAATAAATAAAAACAAAACTGAAAAGGAAAAAATGATACCACCAAAATAAAAAAGATCTTAAGATAATACATTGAAAAATTATATACTGAATTTTTGATAAGCTAAGAAAGTGGATAAATTCCTAGGAATAGTTTACAAAAACTGAATATTTTTTAAAATTTAATTTATTTATTTTAATTGGAGGCTAATTAATTTACAATACTGTAGTAGTTTTTGCCATACATTGACATGAATCAGCCATGGGTGTACATATTTCCCCATCCTGACTCCCCCTGCTCTGCCCACCTCTCTCCCCATCCCATCCCTCAGGGTCATCCCAGTGCACCAGCCTTGAGCACCCTGTCTCATGCATCGAACCTGGACTAGTGATCTATTTCACATATGGTAATATACATGTTTCAGTGCTATTCACTCAAATCATCCCACCCTTGCCTTCTCCCATAGAGTCCAAAAAGTCTGTTCTTTACATTTGTGTCTCTTTTGTTGTCTCACATATAGGGTCATTATTACCATCTTTATGGAAGCACACAAATTCCATATATGTGCCTTAATATACTGTATTGGTGTTTTCCTTTCTGACTTACTTCACTCTGTATAATAGGCTCCAATTTCATTCACCTCATTAGAACTGATTCAAATGCATTATTTTTAATGGCTGAGTAATAGTCTATCCTAAAGGAGATGAGTCCTGGGTGTTCATTGGAAGGACTGATGCTGAAGCTGAAACTCCAGTACTTTGGCCACCTCATGCGAAAAGCTGACTCATTGGCAAAGACCCTGATGCTGGGAGGGATTGGCGGGAGGAGGATAAGGGGACAACAGAGGATGAATGGCTGGATGGCATCACCTACTCGATGGACATGAGTTTGAGTAAACTCTGGGAGTTGGTGATGGACAGGGAGGCCTGGCATGCTGTGATTCATGGGGTCACAAAGAGTTGGACATAACTGAGCGACTGAACTGAACTGAACTGAATATTCCATTGTGTATATGTGCCACAGCTTTCTTATCCCTTCGTCTGCTGATGGACATCTAGGTTGCTTCCATGTCCTGGCTATTGTAAACAGTGTTGCAATGAACATTGGGGTACATGTGTCTCTTTCATTTCTGGTTTCCTCTGTGTGTCTGCCCAGCATTGGGGTTGCTGAGTCATACGGCAGTTCTACTTCCAGTTTTTTAGAAATCTCCACACTGTTCTCCATAGTTGCTGTACTAGTTTGCATTCCCACCAACAGTGTAAGCGTGTTCCCTTTTCTCTGCACCCTCTCCAGCATTTATTGTTTGTAGACGTTTTTATAGCAAACATTCTGACTGGTGAGAGATGGTACCTCATTGTGGTTTTGATTTGCATTTCTCTGATAATGAGTGATGTTGAGCATCTTTTCATGTGTTAGGCATTTGTATGTCTTCTTTGGAGAAATGTCTGTTTAGTTCTTTGGCCTATTTTTTGATTGGGTCATCTATGTTTCTGCAATTGAGCTGCATGAGTTGCTTTTATATTTTTGAGAATAATTCTTTGTCAGCTGCTTCATTTGCTAGTATTTTCTCCCATTCTGAAGGCTGTCTTTTCACCTTGCTTATAGTTTCCTTTGCTGTGCAAAAGCTTTTAAGCTTAATTAGGTCCCATTTGTTTATTTTTGTTTTATTTCCATTACTCTGGGAGGTTGGTCATAGAGGATCCTGCTGTGATTTATCAAAAACTGAATCTTGATGAAATAGAAAATCAAAACATACCATTAATGAGCAATGAGATTTAATCGGTAATCAAAAACCTCCCAACACAGAAAATCCCAGGGCCAATGGTTTCACTGGGGATTTCTACCAAACACTTAAAAATAAGCATTATTAATATCTCTTAAAAACTGAAGAGGGAGGAATCTTAAACATTTTATTAGGCCAACAATACTGTGATACTAAATTCAGATAAGGAGATTTCAGGAAAAGAGAACTACAGACCAATACACCTGATAAATATACATGCAAATATTCTCAATAAAGTCTTAGAAAACTGAACTCAATAGCACATTATAAGGGTTACACACCATGATCAAATGAAATTCTGTGTTACACCACATTAGTATAATACAATTACATTTAGAATAATATAATTTTCTTAATAGACATTAAAAAGCACTTGGCAAATTACAGCATTGATAAAAATCCAGAAAAATTCAGTATTGAAGTGTTATACTGCAAAATAATTAAGATTATATACAACAACCCAAAGCTAAAATTCTCACGAGTGAAAAACTGAGAACTTTTCTTGTGAGACCAGGGACAAGTCAAGGCTGCTCAATCTCACCACTCTACACAACTTAAATTTCACTAGAGCTATCAGAGAAGAAAATGAAGTCAAAGACATTCATTTCATTATTTGTAATTGATAGGCTATTATATGTAGAAAACCCTAAAGAATCAAGAAAATCTGCTATAACTAATCAATGATTTCAGTAAAGTTGCAGAATATAAAATAAATATATAGAAATCAACTGTGCTGTTACACATTTACAAGGAAACATTCAAAAAAGAGAAAAAAATCCCATTTAAATTGGATCAAAAACAATTAGGAGCAAATTTACGAAGGAGATGAAAGGTCTATACAATTCAAATCTACAAGATTTTCAAGAAAGAAATAGAACGACACAATCAAATGGAAATGTATTCCATATCAATGGATCAAAAGAATTAATATTTGTCTTTGCGCATGGTATTTGGAAGTGTTCTAATTTCATTCTTTTATATATATCTATTTTTCCAGCACCATTTATTGAAGAGGCTGTCTTTGCCCCATTGTATATTCTTGCATCCTTTGTGAAAAATAAGGCATCCATAGGTGTATGGGTTTATTTCTGGGTTTTCTATCTTGTTCCATTGGTCTATATATCTGTTTTTGTGCCAGTACCATGCTGTCTTGATGACTGTAGCTTTGTAGTATAATCTGTAGTATAATCTGAAGTCTTTCTCAAGACTGCTTTGGCTATTCGGGATCTTTTGTGTTTCCATATGAATTGTGAAATTTTTTGTTCTAGTTCTGTGAAAAATACTATTTGCAATTTGATAGGGATCACATTGAATCTGTAGATTACATTTAGTATAGTCAATACAAATTCTTCTTACCCAAGAATATGGAATATCTCTCCATCTGTTTATGTCATCTTTGATTTCTTTCATTAGTGTCTTATAATTTTCTGTGTATAGTTCTTTTGTCTCCTTGGGCAAGTTTATTCCTAGACATTTAATTCTTTTTTTTTGTTTGTTTGTTTGTTTTTTTTGCAATAGTGAATGGGACTGATTCTGTAATTTCTCTTTCTGAATTTTCATTGTTAGTGTATAGAAGCACAAGTGGTTTCTGTGTATTGATTTTGTATCCTGCAACTTTTCAAAATTCACTGATTAGCTCTAGTAATTTTCTGATATGATCTTTAGGGTTTTCTATGTACAGTATGATATCATCTGCAAAGAGCGAGAGCTATACTTCTTTTCCAATTTGGATTCCTTTTCTTTTTCTTCTCTGATTTCTGTAGCTAGGACTTCCAGAACTATGTTGAATAATAGTGGTGAAAGTGGACACCCTTGTCTTGTTTCCTGATTTTAAGGGGGAATGCTTTCAGTTTTTCACCATTGAGAATAATATTTGTTATAGGCTTATCATATATGACCTTTACTATGTTGAGGTAGGTTCTTCTATGTCCATTTTTTTGAAGAATTTTCATCATAAATGGATGCTGACTTTTGTCAAAGGCTTTTTCTGCATCTATCGAGATGATCATATGGTTTTTATCTTTCAGTGTGTTAATATGGTGTATCACACTAATTGATATATATTGATATCTATATATATCTCTCTCTATACATAGATATAGATAGATATATACTGTATATTGAACAATCCTTGCATTCCTGGACTAAACCCAATGTGATCATGGTGTATGAGCTTTTTGATGTGTTGCTTAATTCTGTTTGCTAAAATTTTGTTGGGGACTTTTGCATCTATGTTCATCAGTGATATTGGCCTGTACTTTTCTTTTTTGTGTTGCCTGTGGTTTTGGTATCAGTGTGATGGTGGCCTCATAGAATGAGTTTGGAAGTGTTCCTTTCTCTGCAATTTTCTGGAAGAGTTTGAGTAGGATAGGTGTTAGCTCTTCACTAAATTTTTGGTAGAATTCAGCTGTGAAGCCGTCTGGTCCTGGGCTTTTGTTTGCTGGAAGATTTCTGATTATAGTTTCAATTTCCATGCTTGTGATGGGTCTGTTAAGATTTTCTATTTCTTTCTGGTTCAGTTTTGGAAAAGCTTTTGCACAACAAAGGGAACTATAAGCAAGGTGAAAAAACAGCCTTCAGAATGGGAGAAAATAATAGTAAATGAAGCAACTGACAAAGAATTCATTTCAAAAATATACAAGCAACTCCTGCAGCTCAATTCCAGAAAAATAGATGACCCAATCAAAAAATGGGCCAAAGAACTAAACAGACATTTCTCCAAAGAAAACATATAGATGGCTAACAAACACATGAAAAGATGCTCAACATCACTCATTATCAGAGAAATGCAAATCAAAACCACAACGAGGTACCATTTCATGCCAGTCAGAATGGCTGCTATCCAAAAGTCTACAAGCAATAAATTCTGGAGAGGGTGTGGAAAAAAGGGAAGCCTCTTACACTATTGGTGGGAATGCAAACTAGTACAGCCACTATGGAGAACAGTGTGGAGATTCCTTAAAAAAATGGAAATAGAACTGCCATATGATCCAGCAATCCCACTGCTGGGCATATACACTGAGGAATCCAGAATTGAAAGAAACACGTGTACCCCAATGTTCATCGTAGAACTGTTTAGCCAGGACATGGAAGCCACCTAGTTGTCCATCAGCAGATGAATGGGTAAGAAAGCTGTGGTATATATACACAATGGAATATTACTCAGTCATTAGAAAGAATACATTTGAATCCGTTCTAATGAGGTGGATGAAACTGAAGCCTATTATACAGAGTGAAGTAAACCAGAAAGAAAAACATCAATACAGTATACTAATGAATATATATGGAATTTAGAAAGATGGTAATGATAACCCTATATGCGAGACAGCAAAAGAGACACAGATGTAAAGAATAGACTTTCTGGACTCTGTGGGAGAGGGTGAGGGTGGGATGATTTGGGAGAATGGCATTGAAACATGTATATTATCATATGTGAAATGAATCACCAGTCCAGGTTCAATGCATGAGACAGGGTGCTTGGGGCTGGTGCACTGGGATGACCCAGAGGGATGGGATGGGGAGGGAGGTGGGAAGGGGGTTCAGGATGGGGAACACATGTACACCCATGGCAGATTCATGTCAATATGGCAAAAACCACAACAATATTGTAAATTAATTAGCCTCCAATTAAAATAAATAAATTCATATTAAAAAAATAAATAAGCAATGTTAGAATCAAATTAATCCACTCCTCAGTGTGTATATTTAAATAAGCATCTTTTCCCAAGAACATTTATTTACACTTTATTTTTTTCTTGTAAATAGTTATCTCTAAATGAATCATAGCATTTTGAAAGCATGTAGGGACGTATATTGAAGTTCTGAGAACCACTATAACCTTTAAAAATTAAACATTTTTGACATCCAAAGAGTTATACTTCTGAAGTTCTGATATGTTAATATGATAGTAATTTTAGAATAAGATGGCAATAAGCCAAGCCTCTTAATAGGTCTCTGCAGACCCTGATATGAGCAAGCTTGATGGTGTAAGACTAGAAGAGCCTTCTTCCACTCAGAGAGGTAAATAGAAGGATGCAGCTCAGAGAGGATGTAGGTTTCAGGTTCTTCATTTATATCTTATGTAAGTCATACTAGTTTCTGAATACTTATTAGTTTTGCTTTTAAATTTGAACTCCAGAAAAATCCAGTTAGATCAATTTATATAGATTTGCAGATAATATCCATTCAATTATCTATTCTACAATTTGAAGAACTAAAGCATATGATAGCTGACACAATAATGAGATTAAAACATTGTAACAACCTGTTAATTCTATAAAAAAGTTTGGATTTTACCATTTTATATTTTGCAGATAGATTAATTAATCATTCCAGTACCCTGTGGAAAAAGATTTACAGTTTTAATATTAAGTGAGAGCAAGAAGTAGAAAATATAGAAAGAATAACTATAGGCAGTTTTCTAAATATTCTATAATTACTTGATGAGATTGAAAGAGAGTTTATATTTGTTATTTCTGGTAGCATTGCAAAAGAGATAACTTAGTAATTTAAAGTAAAATACCACAATTTTAGCACTGTTCTATATGAAAGACTATGGAGACAGAAGACAGAATATTTCTAGTGTTCTGAAGTGAGAGTGATAAAAGAAGAAGAAAATATTTGTTTTTATAGTATTAAGCAATCCTATTCCTACAATAGAGGTGAGCCTTTATACTTTCACTTAATGATACTATAAACATTTTATTTGAAAGATAAGTTAGTTTCTTTATTTAAAATTTCACCACACTGTGTATCCATGGTCAATTCTGTTAGAAATTATCCCTTAAGCTTTTTTTGCAAGGTTCGTTGAACTTAACACTAAATAATCTAAACACTGTTAACATATTGACTAGTCAATTATGTTCATAATGACTGATTATTTTTACATATTTATTTCATCTATAAAGAAATGCATAGATATATGATTTATGTCCATTGAAAACTTAAGAACTAATGATTTGATAAAAATACTTACAAATAATTAAAAAAAAAATACTTACAAATAATTAGAAACATTATCATAAGAAAACACATATTGTAAACTGAAAATTTACTTAATTTGTAGTTATCCTAAAACATATAAACCTCTCTTACATAACAGAAGCAAAATAATTGGTTCAAATTATATTTTATGCTATATATGTTTATTATAGCAAATTTAAAATAATAACCTTGTTTAAACAAAAATCCCATTAAATTGATGCTTAAATACACAACTGGAATAGACACTCAGAAATGTCCAGGGATGGCATAAATTATAAAGTAAAATGTAGTATGAATATATACATACAAAGAAATATTTTTCATCTTTAAAATGAAAGGAAATTCTGACACATTATAGCATGGATAAACTTTGAGGATGCTATAAGTTGAATAAACTAATCAAAAACTAAATAAATACTATATGATTTTGCTTATCTAATATTTCTCTAGTAGTCAAATTCATAGAGATGAAAAGAAAAGTGATTTCCAGGAACTGAAGAGAAGAGGGGTAATGGGAAATTATTGTTTAATGGGTAATAGTTTCAGTTGAATAAGATGAAGAGCAGGACGTGAATATTGGTGATGGATTCACAACAGTATGAAGATGTCACTGATTTGACAATACATTAAATTTAAGAAATTTGCCAAACATTCTACAGTTAAAAAATTACCTATTGATTTTTAAACAAGTTTGTAGTTCTAGCAATCTTCAACAATAAAAATGATGAAAATAATGGAAAACAAGAAATCTTCAAGTCAAATAAATAAGAGGGATTGAGGTTCTTCAGAAGAGTGATACTGAGGGCTATAATTAGGAGTTGCATATAGTTCCTAGTGGTATATACTGCATACTAGAGATATGAGTGTGTGTAGATCATAAAGGGTTTTTTTTAATCTGAAACTTCTGAAACTAATTTGATAAAGAGCAACTATATTTCCATGATATCTAGGTTTACAACAACGAAAATCCTTGAGTGAAATGCTGTTAGTACAATGATGATGCTCAAGCTATGTAATTAGGGATTGAGTGAGCCTTTTTAATGCCTTTCTCCATCTTGATTGGCAGTCTAGTATAGGATGGATATCAAAAGAAGGGGTAAAGGGAGTGATCATGGAAGAGATGGACTCCTTCCCTGTAACTTCATTGAATCACATTATATCTGTGAGACTAACATCATCTTTGCAGATTTAGTTATATTTGTTCAACAAGTTTGAAGAGTTTTGACTCCAGCAGATCAGATATGAAAATGCCTTTAAAGATCTAGATCCTCTTGGAATTGAAGGAGAGATGGATTTATCTTCATGGCTGGTTGAAGAAGTAAGGCGTTTTAGTTTTTATTCTTTACCCAATAAAGGTTGTGCTTCTGTGACTTTACAAGGAAAACTTCTCCCTACACAGAATGCCTTTTACAATTAATAAAAATTTGCATTTAGTATTACAGTGTTACATTGGAGGAACATTATTATAATTATCTTATAATTATCTAAGAAAATTATTATTGTTTTCAATGTATAGCTTGGTAAAGTTAAACTAAATGCCCTAACAATACCAAAGTAATTATGTTTCCATCTACAGACTTAATTCTTCCAGTTCCTGTGCATAAAAATAGAAGTCCTATTATTTGGAAAGCAAAAGCTCTTTCCCAGATTAATCAAGGTCAAGAACAATTATTTTTTGCTTCTGCTTCAATAAATATTGTTATGCTATGTATATATAATCCTCATCTATTTTTCTGTTTGCTGGGTCAGTCTTGTCTGAAATCATGGAAAACTGGAATACCACCTCAGATTTCATTCTCCTAGGACTCTTTAATCACACAGGAGCCCACCAATTTCTCTTTGTGTTGGTTCTGATAACTGCCTTCACCTCTCTTGTGGGCAATGCCCTCATGCTTCTCCTGATTCTCCTGGACTCTGGGCTCCACAGGCCCATGTACTTCCTACTGAGCCAACTCTCCCTCATGGACATGATACTGGTTATCACTATCGTGCCTAAAATGGCTGCTGACTATTTGACCGGCAGGACGCTCATCTCCCCAGTTGGCTGTGGGTTTCAGATCTTCTTCTTCCTCACTTTGGAAGGGGGTGAGTGCTTCCTCTTAGCAGCCATGTCCTATGACCGCTATGTCGCTATTTGCCATCCACTGAGATACCCAGTCCTCATGAGCTGGCAATTATGCTTAAGAATGACTTTGGGATCGTGGTTCCTTGGCGCAGCTGATGGGCTCATGCAGGCTGCTGCTACCCTGAACTTCTCATTTTGCAGGACACATGAGATCGATCATTTTTTTTGTGAGGCCCCGTCTCTGGTGCATTTGGCTTGTGCTGACACTTCTGTCTTTGAGTATGCTATGTATGTGTGCTGCGTGTTAATGCTCCTAGTCCCCATTTCCCTCATCTTGATTTCCTATAGTCTCATCCTTGCCGCTGTTCTCCAGATGTGTTCTAATGAAGCCCGCAAGAAGGGTTTTGCCACTTGCTCCTCACATATTTCCGTGGTGGGACTGTTTTTTGGAGCAGCCATTTTTACCTACATGAGACCCAAATCCTTTAGGTCAGCTAACCATGATAAGGTTGTGTCAGCATTTTATACTATCTTCACCCCTGTGTTGAACCCCCTCATCTATAGTCTGAGGAACAGTGAGGTCAAGGGAGCTCTGCGAAAGTGTATGGATCAGTGTGCTGCCTTAAGTCATGATTAGGATTACATTGATTTGCCCCAGAGTTCACGGCTGTAAAAAGTGATTGTGTAAAATTTCTTTGAGAAAGATTATATAGTCATTATATCTCTGTGTGTTATTTCTATTTTATTTTGGAATGTGTACAGATGTCCATATTTTGGTATCATTCATTAGGCTGTCATCAACAAATCAGACTGAGGATTGGTAAAAATCTGCTAATCAAAAATTCTTCTGAAATGTTTCCACACCACATTTCATGATAAATGCTTTTTCAAACAATGAACAAAGTAGTCAAACAATACTGACATTTGTTGTTGTTTTTGAATTGAGGTATAATTTATAAACTGTAGAATATTCATATCTGAAGGGTGTCTTTCAATAAGTTTCAGAAGCACATGTGTTGGTAACTTACACCCAGTAGCAAGAGACAAAATTTTCACAAGATCAAAAATGCCCCTTATGCCCTTTTCCAATGAAACTCCTCAACCCAGAGACAAACACTGGTCTGCTTTGTATCTCTGTTAGTTTAACCTAATCTAGTATCCCATATAAGTGAAAACACAGTAGATATTTTTCTTTTATCTTATATCTTTCTCTCAATATGCTTTTAAAGATTCCTATGCAATTTTATATCTATCAATAGTTTTTTTTTTTTCCATTGCTAAGTAGTGGTTCCTTGTATCACCATTTATTTATTCACTACTCTAATGATAGTCATCTGGGCTATTTTCACTCTGGAGTGTTATTGTTCAAGTTGCTCTTAATCTTTTCTTTTTTTTTTGTATGTTATCATATATATATATATATACATATATATATATTACTTTTTTGGTAGATGCATGAATTACTTTTTTAGTAATCTGTTTTCAAAGTGGATGTTTGTCTTTAAACTCCCACTAGCAAAGCACATGAATAGCAGTTGCTCCAAATTGGTGGCAATTGCGTGTGTTACTAACCTTTTGTGTTTATTGTAATTAATGTTATTATTCATTTGAATTTGATTTTAATTTCCCTTATGTGAAACAATGCTGCATACTTTTATATTAGCTTATTGCCTATTTGTATCTCTTTCTTTGTGAATGATTCATTCAGATGTTGAAAATAAAAATAAAGATAGCTGCTTCTAAAGCAAAAATAATCTAGTTGTTTACTGATAGACAACACATTATGTTCATAGGAATATTTGATTTTTTAAATAAAATTATATTGGTTTACTTATTAAAAGTTTTCTCATATCTGTGTTTCCTTTGAATTTTTGAAGATTAACTATTTTCATTGGTCTGGGTATGTATATGCTGAATACCTTCCAGCTTCTCCATTGGACTGAGACTCTAGGCTTCTTTATTTTAATTATGTACTGTAACAAAATATTTCAGTTACTTTGGTGGAATCATATTATTGGAAATGCAAATTTTTGCTAGTGTATAGTACTCTTTACTCAAAGAAGGAATATAAAAAAATAGTTATGATATTTATGTTTTGCTGTTCAAGGTATTGTGTACAAAAATAATAATCATTAGTTAATCTATGAAAGAAATGAAAATTTTTATTTTAGTCAACCTAAGGATTATAACCTATGGGACAGACTCTCAGAGAGCTCTGAGAACTGTTCAGATCAGGTAAGGGAGAAGGTCAATATATATGTGATCTTTATGAAGGGATATATGCAATCAAGTGCACATCTTGGTAGATAGTTACTGCTATTTGCAAGGGATAGACATTTTCAATAAGGGTTTTAATGCTTTTCTAATTATCAAAAAATGCAAGAAATTGAGTTCATAAAATGTTTTCCTGGAAAAAGAATTGAAACTATATGAAGGCCAACTCTAACAGTTTTCCCAGAGCACAAAGTCCCACATCCTGATCTTCACCCTGAACAGAGTTCAGGTTGTATTGTAGGTCAGCAACCTCAGTTAATGACTTGATTCTCATAAAACTGGATGGTGAGAAAGAGTCTCTTGTTTGTAATCCCTTCCCTCTCAGTATTACTTTTGACAAAATATGGGGAGGCATTTTATAACCAGTTTGTCTCACATTGCTAGGAATGCTCATTCTTATGTCAGTCAAGATTTTGTTGCTAGGCCACTCAATGTGCTATTATTGCATTAGACCTTTTTAAGAGTAGGCAAAATCTGCTGGACTGTTTAGCTTCCTCTTGTGTTATTGTGTCCAGAAAATGGTTCACACTGTTGTTTATTGCTATATTTAGAGTTATAATATTACAATCATTGATCTTATACAGCTATATATTTGCCCAATTGTTTCAAGTTACCAAGTCATCATTATTTTATCAGAGGCACAGTCACACATTTGGTAATGCAAGAAACAATTATTTTATAATTTAGGCAGAATATAAGTGACAAAGCTAGTAACATTTATAAGGTTATCAGAAAGTATTCAAGCTAAGAACTTCCATTAGATGTGGTCTTATATTTCCCCAGTCATATGTTCTACTGTTATCTGCACCAATAACTATCTTAAAGGGAAATAATGTTTTGGCATTCTATACAAAGTTCATCAAAGATATTATATCTGCATGCACAAGATGGATGATAGGTCATCATACACATTACAGACTGGGAAAGAAATGTTATCATCTAAAAAGTTACATTGCTGGCATCAGAAGAAGAAAAACTGATCTTTATGTTTGAGCAGGTATTTCTGCCTTTGAGGAGGTTTGATTAATACATAATGCTGGAGGGTTGGGAGGAGATCCAAAAGGGCACAGAAAAACTTTATGTCCAAATTTTTCTTGTCTTGCCTTAAAATAGGAATCTTATTTTGTTAGTTTATTCCTTTTTTGTCTCCTGCTAAGTGAATACACACTTATAATAATTTTCAGCCAAGAAATTTGACATATGTAAAGAGGCCTTTGGTTTTACAAAGAAAACAGTTATAGGTATCAATATATATTTGTTAATACATCTATATATTTGCAAATATGTAAGCATGTACTTTCCAAAACTAAAACAATTAAATATAAAGATAACTGTAATACAATAATTTAAAAGAATTTCTTTAGAAATTCTTTTTTATTTTTTTAAAATTCCATTTTTGTTGAACCTGAATCCCAACTTTCACAACTTTTTCTCTTTTTGAATAACACTTTTGTACAAATTGCTTATCTCACATGAATTCAAAAGAAGTATGGTCTAAAGACGACAATATTGAGGAGAATGGCACAAAGCCCATTCTGCAGGTCCCTGGGGTCTTCAGGAAATGGCACCCAGAGATTTAGAAGAAAGGCTAGTTGCTGAATTTAACTTAAACCTAAATACCATGGTTAAGAGTCTTTAATAAAATTCAGCCCTTTAATTGGATTTAAACCTTGCTTGTTTTGCTAAACACAGCCAAACTTTGATCAAAAGATAATTTCATAAAGTAATTTATTTCCAGGATCCCTTTAAGGTACAACATCACAAAACAACTATAATCACAACAGTAAAATTAAACAGAAAGTACTTTTTTATTCATGGATTACTTTGTGACTGCATTTTGCTTAACATTCTGCCTTCATTTTCTTATTTTAATTACTGTCATAACCTTATGAAGAAGTTTCAATGTTAGCTTTCATGTTTGAAAAATAGAGAGGTTTATTGGGGGGAAAATTCATGGTCTGCTTTTACACAGATCTGAACTCAATTGTCTTATTTTAGCAAGTTTATACTCAAGTAAGGATCAGTTTTAGAAGTAGGACCGTAGACACACCTCCTGGTCCACAATATAGACACTTATGTGAAATAGCCATCCATTGTCCTTCATGAAAAAACAATATATTGCTGAATGAAGTCCTTATGTGGTAAAACAGTTGAAGTTTGTGAGGACACACTACTTTAGAAGATGAATTCTGAGACAAGAACATTAGGACTTGAAAGTCTGGACAATCTGTAAAAAATTTTGAACCGTTGCTTAATTTATGTGCACCCCATGAAGTACTTTGTTGATTAAATAATAATTGTGACACGTTAATAAATAAAAGATGCTTAAATTTTCTCTGACATTTAAAGATGCTCAATAATGTTTGGTTATCAAAATAATAATGTGGCATATAGGCATATTAGCTGAAAGTTTTTTTGATACACTACATACATATTCCAGTTTATTTGGTGATATTTAGTTAATCATGAACCTATAAAAAACTAAAATAGGTAGAATCACTTAGGTGAAATGAATCCATCATTTTAACTTGTCTCTCTGTAATGAACCATCTGTGGAATGATCAGTTTCATCTGTTGACGCGCAAACTCCCAGGAGACTTTCAGTGCAGTAGCAAGTGAGGCCTAGCAAGTGGCCTATCCTGGAGCTTCTGCCTATATGTAAGGGACAGACTATACACAGAAACCTTAACAGACAGTGTATTCTTCAGCCTTTAAGAGTAGAAATAAACTATGCTCAGAAAAAAATGAATAATGGGAAAGATGTCAGAGAAGGCAGTCCCTCCCCTCTTTGTTAAATGTTTAATCTCACTTCATACAAGCAATGCTGACATAGACTAATCCCTCATCCCTATGACACAAGGGGTCTTCTGCTGTACCTGGAGGAAAACCTGGTCTGTCTCAGTGTCCCTACTTTCTTCCTCAGAAACTATTTAATCATGCTACCTTTAAGTCCTTTTCTGGCTGTCCCATGGAAACACAGTTTTCTGTGTTGCCTTAGCAAAAAGTGTTTGCTTTCTATCCCAGAAGCCACAAGAAGCAATACTACCAGTTACAGGTCATCTCTACTTCTCCTTGTTTCTCTCAAACCATGTGTACCCCATGTCTCTGCAGACCCTTGGCTACATTGAAGCAAATGCCTGGAATGAGGCATCACCCCTTGTCTCTCATTCACTCTGGAAGAAGTGGTGGGGAAGCACACACTTGAATGAGGTAAGAAAAGACCAGGCACCGCTGAGGAGAGTGACCTGTAGTCTGTGAGGCACCAGTCAGGCTAATGTGTTAGAAGTAAAAAGACTCAGCAAGAATGTCCTATTCTGGGTAGTAGGAGCCTGGTAAAGGAATGACATGGGATGTGGATCTTGAGGAGACTTCAGGGACCAGGTTAAGAAGGAACACATAGATCGTGTTCAGCGTGCAGAGAGTACAATTAAGCACAAACATTTAAAGTGTAGAGCAAGCATGCTGTATTGACAGACATGCCTGCTTCTGAATAAGAAGGAAAATTAAGGAAGAGAGGTATAAGTAGAGCAAGGTAGATTCCATGGAAGGAGAATTTAACATAAAATCTTAGAGTGAAAAACCTCAAAGTCCTTAGAATTAGTGAGGAAGAATGTTTATGTGGAAGAAAGTATATGGGTGTGGGCAAAGACCCATGAAACCAAGATATATATATCAGTTTCTTCACTGGATATGGGAACTAAAGATGCAATGATTTTATTTTATCTTTATTTATTTGTTTAATAGAATGTTCATGGGATGAAACACAGTGGAATATTTGAATTCTTGAAACTGTTCTAGGAAGAATAACTTAAACCAGGGCAAAAATATATTTATGTGTATGTGCTTATGTGTATATATTAATGTGCATGTATTCACGTGTCTGTGTGTGTATAGATATAGATATAATGTAGCTTGTTTGTTTGTTTAGTTGCCAAGTCATTTCCACCTCCTTTGCAATCTCATGGACTGTAACATTCTAGGCTTCTCTGTCCATGGATATATACATACCAGCTCAATTCAGTCACTTAGTCATGCCCAACTGTTTGTGATCCAATGGACTGTAGCACACCAGGCTTCTCTGTCCATTACCAATTCCCGGAGTTTGCTCAAACTCTTGTCCATTGAGTCAGTGATGCCATCCAACCATCTCATCCTCTGTAGTCCCCTTCTCCTCCTGCCTTCAATCTTTCCCAACATCAGGGTCTTTTCCAGTGAGTCAGTTCTTTGCATCAAGTGGGAAAAGTATTTGAGCTTCAGTTTCAGCATCAGTCCTTCCAATGTATATTCAAAACTGATTTCCTTTATGATGGACTGATTGGATCTGCTTGCAGTCCAAGGGACTCTCAAGAGTCTTCTTCAACACCACAGATCAAAAGCATCAATTCTTTGGTGCTCAGCTTTCTTTATAGTCCAACTCTTACATCCTTACATGACTATTGGAAAATCCATAGCTTTGACTAGACAGATTTGTTGGCAGAATAATGTCTCTGCTTTTTAATATGCTGTCTAGGTTGGTCATAGCTTTTCTTTCAAAGAACAAGCATCTTTTAATTTAATGGCTGCAGTCACCACCTGCAGTGATTTAGAGCCCAAGAAAATAAACTTTGTCACTATTTCCACTGTTTCCCCATATATTTGCCATGAAATGATGGGACCAGATGCCATGATCTTAGTTTTCTGAACGTTGAATTTTAAGCCAATTTTTTCACTCTCCTCTTTCACTTTCATCAAGAGGCTCTTTAGTTCTTTGCTTTCTGCCATAATGGTGGTGTCATCTGCATACCTGAGGTTATTGATACTTCTCCCAGCAATCTTGATTCCAGCTTGTGCTTCATCTAGCCCTGCATCTTGCATGATGTACTCTGCATATAAGTTAAATAAGCAGGGTGACAACATACAGCCTTGACATACTCCTTTCCCAATTTGGAAACAATCTGTTGTTCCATGTCCAGTTCTAACTGTTGCTTCTTGGCCCACATACAGATTTCTCAGGAGACAGGTAAAGTGATCTGGTATTCCCATCTCTTGAAGAATTTTCCACAGACTGTTGTGATCCACAGTCAATGGCTTTGGCATAGTCAATAAAGTAGAAGTAGATGTTTTTCTGAAACTCTCTTATTTTTTTGATGCTCCAAATGGATGTTTGCAATTTGATCTCTGGTTCCTCCGCCTTTTCTTAACACAACTTGAACTTCTGACAGTTCACATTTCAGGTACCGTTGAAGCCTGGCTTGGAGACTTTTGAGCATTACTTTGCTAGTGTGTCAGATAGTGCAACTGTGATGTAGTTTGAACATTCTTTGACATTGCCTTTCTTTGGGATTGGAATTAAAACTGATCTTTTTAGGCCTGTGGCCTCTGCTGAGTTTTCCAAATTTGCTGCCATATTGAGTGCAGCACTTTAACATCATCTTTTAGGATTTGAAATAGCTCAACTGGAATTCTATCACCTCCACTAGCTTTGTTTGTAGCGATGCTTCCTAAGGCCCACTTGACTTCACATTCCAGGATGTCTGGCTCTAGTGAGTCATCACACCATCATGGTTATCTGGGTCATGAAGATCTTTTTTGTATAGTATTCTTTTTCAGATTCTGTCACATTATAGGTTATTCCATGGTATCAAATATCTTCTGTGCTATACAGGAGGTACTTGTTGGTTATCTGTGGTTATCTACTTTATATACAATAAGTAGGGTGTATATATTAATCCCAAATTCTTGATTTCTCCTTCCTTGATTTCCCCTTTTGGCAACCATAGGTTTGTTTTCTCTGACTGCGAGTCTGTTTCTATTTTGTAAACAAGCTCACTTGTATTACTTTTTTTTTTTAGATGCTATGTATAAGTGGGCTTCCCAGGTGGTACTAGTGGCAAAGAACCCACCTGCTAATGCAGGACATGAAAAATGTGGGTTTGATCCCAGAATTGAGGAAGATACCCTGTAGGAGGGCATGGCAACCTACTCCAGTATTCTTGCCTGGAGAATCTCATGGACAGAGGAGCCTGGTGGGCTATGGTCCATAGGGTTGCATAGTCAGGCACAATCAAAGAAATTTAGCATGCATGTAAGTATTAGTGATATCATATGATATTTGTCTTTCTCTGTCTGGTTTTCTTCACTTACTATAATAATCCAGGTCCACCCATGTTGCTGAAAGTGTCATTATTTCATTCTTTTTTAAGGCTGACTAATATTCCACTATATATTTCTCTATCTCTATATCTATCTATACATATCTGTGTGTATATATATATATATATATATATATATATATATATATACTGCAACTTCTGTATTCATTCATCTGTTTGTAAACATTTAAGTTGCTTCCATGTCTTAGTTATTATAATTAATGCTGCAGTGAACATCAGTGTACATGTATCTTTAAAAAAAAAAAATCATCTTTTCAGGATACTTGGCCAGGAGTGAGATTTCTGGATCAAACGGGAGCTATATTTTTAGTTTTTAAGGCACTTCCATACTATTCTTCATAATGGTTGAATACATATAATTTGAAAGCCTACTTTTATATCTGACAAAGACTTAGTGTCTATATAATATTTGTTGAATAAATGACTAGAACTTATATAGATTAGCTTACTAGTCAGCAAATATTACACACCTGTCTGACACATGCAGTTATGATGTATACATTTAAGGTGTGTGTTTTCTTGATCCCTTGACACTGGCCCTGACCAAGTGACTTGACTAATAGAATATGGATGAATGTTGGGGTATGATAGCTGAAGCTGATTCTGTAAGTTTGAAATTCTGCCATGAGGTGAGCATTCTATGAGTAGCTACTACTCATTCAACTGGTTTAAGAAGATTAAAAGAAATATGGAAGCAAACTGAACTCTCAGTACTGCTGACCAACTTGTCTAATTGTGTGAACTTGATGCTCCTTGCTTTGTGCCACTGAGATTTTGTGATTGTTTTATGTGCATAATTATAATAAAAATAGTTTAAAAAATCTGCCAGTATGGAGACATAATACAGAATTTTAACAGATTTAACAATATATGGAATACTGTGGTGCAATCATTATACCTAGTAATGTATTGTCATCTTTACACTCTGAGGAAATGAGATATTTCCCTGCTTTTTTCAGTATATGCTTTGCTGTGTGGCTTGCTCTGGCAGATGAGATATGAGTGATCCAAGCATAAATTTAAGGGTCATTTCCTAGTTCCACTATTGTTCTTATCTTTATACCATGATACTGATGACTCAATAGGAGTTAGTGAGTTTTCAACACAGGAAACAGAAATGAAGATATGTAGCTGAGTTGCGCTGGATTCACATCCAATAGCTGATATCAATAAGAAATTTTCCCACATGTGAGTCACTGAGATTTGGACTCTGTAATCCAACTAAAATAGAGTTCAAGGTCAGTTCCAGGGGCAAAAACTGATTGTTTGATGTAGACAGTAATTTCATTCTTCATGATTACTTTACAAACATGTATTCAACAAGATTGCAATTTGGTCACGTGTTATTTTGAGAATTCTGATAAAAATTTTCTTTAAAATTATGACAAATACCTGAATAGTTTATTGCATCTGTTTAGTCGTGAAGTCATGTCCAACTCTTTTGCAACCTCATGGACTGTGGCCACCAGGCTCCTCTGTCTATGGAATTTTCCAGGCAAGGTGCTAGAGTGAGTTGCCATTTCATTCTCCAAAGGATTCTTCTGACTCAGGGATCTAACTTGTGTCTTCTACATTGGCAAGAGGATTCTTTATTGCTGAGCCACCTGGGAAGTCCAGAGTAGCATATTGTAGGCATTGTAAATTGAAGAAGTGTAAATTGAAGAGCTGTTTTTATACTTTTAAAGCCATATAACCCATGCTTAGAATGAAATTTAGATTAATAAATATAGAGAAGAAAAGAAAAATTAATTAATTATATTGTCATTTCCCTGAATAAAACCATGTGCTATATCTGGAAGGCTGAACATTGGTCTGTAATATCATACAAATTTGAATTGCTTTAAATTATTTTCAAAATAAATTTTAACTGAGTAATTATCAGAGCATATGATATTAATGGTGCTTATCTTGATATACACTCATTTCAGCACATTTGTACTCGAATTAAAAAAGATAAGTTTTCATTCCAATCTCAAAGAAGGGTAATACCAAAGAATGTTCAAACAACTGTACAATGGATTCATTTTACATGACACTAAGTTTATGCTGAAAATCTTTCAAGCTAGGCTTTAGAAGTACATGAACTGAGAACTTCTAGATTTGTAAGCTAGGTTTAAAAAAGGTAGAGGAACCATAGATCAAGTTGTCAACACTCCTTGAATCATAGAAAAAGCAAGACAATTCCAGAAAAACATCTAATTCTGATTCACTGACTATGCTAAATCTTTTAACTATGTGGATCAGAGGAAACTGGAAAATTCTTAAAGAATAGCAGTACAACAAGGCTGTGTATTGTCATCTGGCTGATTTACTATATAGGCAGAGTACATCATGCAAAATGCCGGGCTGGGTGAATCACAAGCTGGAATTAAGATTGCCAGGAGAAATATCACCAACTTCAGATAGGCAGATGATACCACTCTAAATGCAAAAAATTGAAGAGGAAGTAGAGTCTCTTGATGAGGGTGAAAGGCGAGAGTGAAAAAACTGACTTAAAATTCAACATTCAAAAAAATATGATCTTGTCATCTGTCCCATTACTTCATGGCACATAGAAGGAAAAAATGGAAGCACTGACAGATTTTATTTTCTTGGGCTCCAAATCACTGCAGATGGTGACAGTAGCCATGAATTCAAAAGACATTTGCTTCTTGGAAGGCAAGTTATGACAAAACTAGATAGCATGTTAAAAAGCAGAGACATCATTTTGCCATCAAAGGTCCATACAGTCAAAGATATGGTTTTTCCAGTAGTCAGGTACAGATGTGAGCCATAAAGAAGGCTGAGTGCTGAAGGATTCATGCTTTTGAATTATAGTGATGGAAAAGACTCTTGAGAGTCCCTTGGACAGCAAAGATATCAAACCAGTCAATCCTAAAGGAAATCAAACCTGGATATTCTTTGGAAGGACTGATGCTGAAGCTGAAGCTCCAATATTTTGGCCACCTGATGCAAGGAGCTAACTCATTGGAAAAGATCCTGATGCTGGCATAGATTGGAGGGAAAAGGAGAACTGGGTGGCAGAAGATGAGATGTTTAGATAGCATCACTGATGTAATGAACATGAGCAAACTCTGGGAAACAAAGGAGGACAGAGGAGCCTGGCATGCTACAATTCACAAGATCACCGAGTCAGACACGACTTAGCAACTGAACAGCAACAATCTAGGTAATATAATGATTTACTCTACAAGGCATGACACTACAACAAGGAGAAAACACAAATGTATCCTATGAAGAAGTTATTATTTTGAAAGACTCATAAAATGTCTATAAACTGTTGAAATTTCGCTAAACTTTATTTTATTTTTAATATTTTTTATGTGGGCCATGTTTTCTTAAAAGTCTTTATTGAATTTGTTACAATATTGCACTACATATTCCAGCAAATTTGGAAAACTCAGCAGTGGCCACAGGACTAGAAAAGGTCAGTTTTAATTCCAATCCCAAAGAAGGCCATTAGCAAAGAATGCTCAAACTACCACACAATTGCACTCATCTCACATGCTAGCAAAGTAATGCTCAAAATTCTTCAAGCCAGGCTTCAATAGTATGCTAACTGAGAAATTTCAGATGTTCAAACTGGATTTAGAAAAAGCAGAGGAACCAGGGATCAAATTGCCAATATCCATTAGATCATAGAAAAAGCAAGACAATTCCAGAAAAAAACAAAAAACAAAAAACATCCATTTCTGCTTCATGGACTGTGCTACAGTCTTTGACTGTGTGGATCACAACAAATTGTGGAAAATTCTTAAAGCAATGGGAATATCAGATCATCTTACCTACCTCCTGAGAAACCTGTATGCAGGTCAAGAAGCAATAGATATAATTGGATACAGAACAAACAGACTGGTTCCAAATTAGGAAAGGAGTACATCAAGGCTGTATATTGTCACTCTGTTTATTTAATTTATATGCAGAATACACCATGCAAAATGCCTGGCTGGCTGAAGCACAAGATGGAATCAAGATTGCCAGGAGAAATATCAATAACCTCAGATATGCAGATGATGCCAACTTTATGGCAGAAAGCAAAGAAGATCTAAAGAACCTCTTGAAGGTGAAAGAGGAGAGTGAAAAAGCTGGCTTAAACTCAGCATTCTGAAAACTAAGATCATGATATCTGGTCCATCAGTTCATGGCAAATAGATAGGGAAATAAATGGAAACAGTGGCAAACATTATTTTCTGGGGCTTCAAAATCCACTGCAGATGGTGACTGCAGCCACAAAAGTAAAAGACTCTTGCTCCTCGGAAGAAAAACAATGACAAACCTAGACAGTGCATTCAAAATCAGAGACTTTTCCCAACAAAGTTCTCTGTAGTCAAAGCTATGGTTTTTCCAGTAGACATGTATGGGTGTGAGAATTGGACCATAAAGAAAGCTGAGTGTAAAGAACTGATGCTTTCAAACTGTGGTGCTGGAAAAGACTCTTGAGAATTCCTTGGACTGCAAGGAGATACAACCAGTCAATCCTAAAGGAAATCAGTCCTGAATTTTCATTGGAAAGACTAATGTTGAAGCTGAAGCTCTAATATTTAGCCACCTACAGTGAAGAGCCAACTCATTGGAAAAGACCCTGATGTTGCGAAAGCGTGAAGGTAGGAGAAGGGGATGGCAGAGAAAGAGATGGTTGGATGGCAATACCAACTCAATGGACATGAGTTTGAGTAAACTCCAGGAGATGCTGAAGAGCAAGGTAACCTGACATGCTGGAGTCCATGGGGTCAAAAAGAGTCAGACATGACTGAGCCACTGAAGAGCAACAATATTGCTTCTGCTTTATGTTTCATTTTTGGCTGTGAGGCATGTGGGGTTTTAGATATCTGAACAGGGATCAGAACTAAAGAGCCTCTTGATGAAAGTGAAAGAGGAGAGTGAAAAAGAAGGCTTTTTAAGTTTTACTCAACATTCAGAAAACTAAGATCATGGCATCCAGTTCCATTACTTAATGGCAGTTAGATGGGGAAACAGTGGAAACAGTGGCAGACTATTTTCGGGGGTTCCAAAATCACTGCAGATGGTGACTGCAGCCATGAAATTAAAAGACGCCTACTCCTTGGAAGGAAATTTATGACCAACTTACACAGATTATTAAAAAGCAGAGACATTCCTTGGCCAACAAAGGTCCATCTAGTCAAGGTTATGGTTTTTGCAGTAGTCCTGTATGGATGTGAGAGTTGGACTATAAAGAAAGCTGAGCACTGAAGAACAGATGATTTTGAACTGTGGTGTTGGAGAAGACTCTTGAGAGTCCCTTGGACTGCAAGGAGATCCAGCAAGTCCACCCTAAAGGAAATCAGTCCTGAATATTCATTGGAAGGACTGATGCTGAAGTTGAAAGGACTAATGTTGAAGATGAAGCTCCAACACTTTGGCCGCCTGATGTGAAGAACTGACTCATTAGAAGAGACCCTGATGTTGGGACAAATTGAAGGTGGGAGGAGAAGGGGATGACAGAGGATGAATTGGTTGGATGGCATCACCAACTCAATGGACATGAGTTTGAGTAAACTCTGGGAGTTGGTGATGGACAGGGAGGCCTGGCATGCTCCAGTCCATGGGGTCGCAGCGTCGGACACGACTGAGGGACTGAACTGAACTGAACTGAATAGTAATCAGACTTACTCTCTCTTCACTGAAAGTTGGAATCTTAACCACGGCATTGTCTGGGAATTCCCTACATGTTAAATATATCTTTGTAATTGGCTGCATCAAATATATGCCTTTTAAGTAAACAAAACTATGAGTTGCCTAGGACATTTATATATTCTTAGAATTAGACCTTATTGATGAAGCATAGCATAGAGAAACATGCATATATTTTTAAAAATTCCTTTAGTTAGTTTGGGCTTCCCTGGTGGTTCAGAGGGTAAAGAATCTGCCTGCAATGTGGGAGAACTGGGTTTGATCCTTGGGTTGAGAAAAGCCTCTGGAAAAGGGAATGCAACCCATTCCAACATTCTTATCTGGAGAAGCCCATGGACAGAGAAGCCTGGCAGGCTACAGTCCATGGGGTTGCAAAGAATTGGACACGACTGAAAGAGCTTCACTTTACCTCACTTGGTTAGTTAATATCTAAAAGTTTTGCAAATAATTGTAAGTATATTCTGTTTTTTCATGCTTTATCTAACTTCTATTAAGCTCCAGACTTTCTTCTAATTTCCTTTGAGAACATGAGGGCTTGAGGGACCTAAAAACATTTCACAGTTGCCTCCAGTCATGCATCTTCCTCCGCTGAATCCTTCTATGATGAAAATCTCCCTGTAGATGACTCAGAATAATGCAGTGCTCAAAGGGAGAATAAAATCCCCATATTTACACACCCTCAGGTTTAAAATGCTTGTTTATTCTTTAATTCTTAGTGTTGTATGCAAGGACATGCATTTAGAGATATTTTACATTTAAAGAACTTTGTATTTATTTAGCTTTATCATTCTGCTTGAGACCTAGTAAAGGTGGTCAAGACTGTGTTTGTTTAGTTTCCTAGTCTTTGTGAAGAGATCATTAATCACCAGAAAGATAGTAGCTATAAAAATGTATATTTCAGCATAGATTTCAAATTCATGAGTACAGAATATTTCAATGCCTACTTCTGACATTTCAACTCACTGGTTGAGTTATGAGAGAACATTGTAGTACTTCTACAGTCTGATAGATAATATAATTTCATTACATGGACAGCACCTCTTTCAAAATTGACTTTTCTAGAATAGGCTACCAAAACAATCATTTAATTGCATCACCACAATATCAGTGAAAGGATAAATTCACTTTTATTTCTTTTTTAATTCCCTTTTTTTTCTAATTTTTACATTTTTGTTGCAAATTTAGTCTAAATAATGATGTTGACAACATTTTTGCTGGGGAATATTGATCATGAGTGTAATTGTTAACTAGAAATTCCCATAGAAACTGTTTTATGAAAGACAATGCCAAATGATTATCTAATCAAAAATACATTACTCTAAATACCTCTGTGAAAGTAACTTAGTAACATATTTTGCATTGTACTCAAGTGTTATTTTTCTTTTTCCTACAGTTTCTGAAATCCAATCCTTTTGAAACTTCTCTTCAGTTCAGTTCAGTAGATCAGTCGTGTCTGACTCTTTGCGACCCCATGGACTGCAGCATGATAGGCCTCCCTGTCCATCGCTAACTCCCAACATTTACTCAAACTCAAGTTCACTGAGTTGGTGATGCCATCCAATCATCTCATCCTCTGCCATCCCCTTCTCTTCCTGCCTTCAATCTTTCCCAGCATCAGGGTCTTTTCTAATGAGTCAGTACTTCGCATCAGGTGGTGAAAGTATTGGAGCTTCAGCTTCAAAATCAAGTCCTTCTAATGAACACTCAGGACTGATCTCCTTTAGGATGGACTGGTTAGATCTCCTTGCAGTCCAAGGGACTCTTAAGAGTCTTCTCCATTACCACAGTTCAAAAGTATAAATTTTGGTGCTCAGCTTTTTTTACAGTCCAACTCTCACATCCATAAATGACCACTGGAAAAACCATAGCCTTGACTAGATGGATCTTTGTTGGAAAACAAATGTTTTGTTTTTTAATATGTTTTTAATATGCTGCTTTTTAATATTCTGTCTAGGTTGGCCATAACTTTTCTTCCAAAGAGTAAGTGTCTTTAAATTTCATGGGTGCTGTCACCATCTGCAGTGATTTTGGAGCCCCCCCAAAAAATAAAGTCTGTCACTGTTTCTACTGTTTCTCCATTTATTTGCCGTGGAGTGATGGGCCCAGATGCCATGATCTTAGTTTTCTGAACATTGAGTTTTAAACCAACATTTTCCACTTTCCTCTTTCACTTTCATCAAGTGTCTCTATAGTTCTTCTTCACTTTCTGCCATAAAGTTGGTGTCTTCTGCATATCTAAGGTTATTAATATTTCTCCTGGCAATCTTGATTCCAGCTTGTGCTTCATCCAGCCCAGATTTTCTCATGATGTACTCTGCATATAAGTTAAATAAGCAGGGTGACAATACACAGCCTTGATGTACTCCTTTTCCTATTTGGAACCAGTCCATTTTTTCCACATCCAGTTCTGACTGTTGCTTCCTGATCTGCATACAGATTTCTCAAAAGGCAGGTCATGTGGTCAAGTATTTCCATTTCTTTAAGAATTTTCCACAGTTTGTTGTGGTCCACACAGTCAAAGTCTTTAGCATAGTCAATAAGGCAGAAGTAGATGTTTTTTTCTGGAACTCTCTTGCTTTTTCAATGATCCAGTGGGTGTTGGCAATTTGATCTCTGGTTTCTCTGCCTTTTCTAAATCCAGCTTGAACTTCTGGAAGTTTTCTTAGACTTCACAAAATATCTCTTTTTTGTTATTCTTAGATTAATACTACCATGTATATTCATAATTCATTATTTCAACATAGTTAAATGGTACTAAGAACACTACCAAAAAATTGGGAAAGGGTATAAAAGCAGATAAGAAAAACAAATATCAATGTATAACTTTATTCTATCCATTATCCTAAAGAAACACCCACTCTGTCTATTTATGTGTGTATGTGTCCCACACACATACATAGGTGGGGATCATAATCCCTTTTTTGTGAATGAGTAAACTTCACAAAAAAATCCCTTTTTTGTGAATGAGACTCCAGGCATAATTTTGCCCCAAATCATCAGCCCATAAATTGCAGTGTGAAATTATAAATGCAAATTTGTCTAAGCAAAAATCCAGTGGTTTGTCACTACTTTTTCTTTATATTTACAGTGGCTAACATTTTATACTTCTAATGCAAATATTTCTGGAGAGTACAGAATATGAACACTACTTCTACATTTCTGAAGGCCATATAAAGAAGATGCTGAATATGATGGGAAACTAAAAATATTGTCACGTTCTACAAAGACTATGCTCATTGGAGTAAATAATATGAAATGAGCAGACTTTTGTTCCCTAAAAATATAATGTATTAGAAAAGAAAAATAATTTCATTATATTAGTCAGCTAATAATTTGCCAAGAGTAATTGCCTATACTTGGCAGCATCATAATGGCTGAGGAAGAAGTTTAACTATTAATTTACCCAGTTAGATATGGCACTGATCTATTTGGCAGACTTATAGCAATAAACATTTAAATATTTTAACATATTTTGATTAATTTGTATTTAATAATTTTAAAAAAGTCTATATTTCTCTTTAATTTTTTTCATGAGTGAAAAATATATGAGATAGATAAATTATAAATTCATTTTTTCAAATGATAAAACTGAAGCTTAGTGTGAGTTATTTCATCACAGGATATTCAGCTAATAAATGCAGGAAATAAAACCTAGGAACTAAATCTTGACTACAAATCCCCTTCTATTTGCACAAAAGTGCAATTACCAATATGTTTAATCATGTATGCTTTCTATGAGTAAGTAAACAGTAATATTGTAAAAAACTTGTAAAAATTTAATACTAGTTATAGAAACAGATCAACATATAATAAAAATAAATAGCAATTAAGTACAGTATTCACAGGAATAAAATGTAATAAGGTAGTAAACATTTTAAGGGCTAAAGAAATGAAAACACACTCCAGTATTCTTGCCTGGAAATTCTATGGACAGAGGATCCTGGTAGGGCAACATACAGTCCGTGGGGTCCAAAAGAGTCAGAAGTGACTGAGTGAATAACAATTTCACTTTCACTTTTTAAATCATGTATATTTTCTTGTTGTTGTTCAATTGCTCAGTCTTGTCTGACTCTTTGCAACTCCATAGACTGCAACACACCAAGTTTCCCTGTCCTTCACCATCTCCTGGAGCTTGTTCAAACTCATGTCGATTGAGTCAGTGATGGCATATAATCATACCATCCTCTGTCATCCCCTTCTCCTCCTTCTTCATGAGTAAGTAAATTGAAATATAGTAAAAATTTAAATGTTTTGTAGTAATTATAAAATCAGATCAACATTTAATAAAAATAAATAGTAATTAAGACAGTACTCATGGAAATAAAAAGTAATAAGGTAGTAAATATTTTATGAGCCATAGTGATAATAGAGACCATATTATTGTAGAGTATAAAGACGGATGGCTTTACAGGGATTAGAGTGACCAGTCTGGCATATGGTGGCAGTGGGAACAGAACTTTTGCTTACAACTTTGTGAAAATTTCCATAGTCTTTTAGGGAGAATAACAAAGTGGGGGAAAGTCACAGTTCCATGGGAAAAAGTGTGAACAAGAATATATTTATATAAAAATTCAGGCATTTATTCTACAGCATGAGACAAATTATTCGCCTAAAATACTATTTGCTTCATATGAACTACTGATTAATTTGCTTCACTGACTATGCTGAAAGCTTTGACTGTGTGGGTCACAACAAACTGTGGACAACTCTTCAAGAGATGGGAATACCAGACCACCAGACCTGCCTCCTGAGAAGCCTATATGCAGGTCAAGAAGCAACAGTTAGAACTGAACATGGAACAATGAACTTGTTCAAAATTGGGAAAAGAGTAAGTCAAGGCTGTACATTGTCACCTTTCTCATTTAACCTTTATACAGAGTACATAAGGCAAAATGCCAGCCTGAATAAAGCACAAGCTGGAATCAAGATTGTCAGGAGAAATGTCAATAACCTCAGGTATACAGGCGACACTATCTTAATGGCAGAAATCAAAGAAAAACTAAAGAGTCTCTTGATGAAGGGAAGTCTCTTGGTAACCCATTTTAAATACAGCAGTGTGTATATGAGTGAAGGAAGTCAGACAGAGTAGAGGAAATATTTTATGCCATGCTTTATACATGAAATCTAAAAAGAAGGGATAAATGTGAACTTATTTACAAAACAGAAACAGACTCTCAGATCTTAGAGAATGAATTTATGGTTGCAGGGGTGGGGGAAGGATGGGAGGAATGGATAATTAAGAAATTTGGGGTTGATATGTAAGTACAGAAAGCCATTGTATAATATGAAATTTATAATATACATATAGCTTAAATTATGATTACTGCATTACATCATCAAGTAATAAAATTTGTGTGAAGACATAATAATCTGGCTAATGTAAATAAATGGTGACTTGCCCTAATAATAAAAATTTTTATTGCTTTTAAAAGATTTTTAATTTTCCTATACTTTTCCAGAGAAGGATTAACACCATTACTTGTAGGGATGCTCTTGCATTTAAATAATTTGGAACTTAGTAGTGTTGGTCCTTTAATGGACTGAAACCTGGTGGTTCTGAGAGAAAGAGAGAGAAAGAGGCTGATATCCCCTGGTTTACGCGGAAAGCCAATAGAGCCCTGTTCTTAGGGCTCGCGCTGCTGCATGTAGGCACCAGGCACCCTCTCGAGTGGGCGAGAGAGAGACAGAGAGAGAGAGAGAGAGAGAGAGAGAGAGAGAGAGAGAGAGATAAAGCTCTGATGGAGCAAAGGTGTTTTAATCAACATGGCATGGGCATATATACTGTCTTACCAGGTGGTTATTCTCAGCATAGACAAAGATTAAAATTCCAGACTTACAAAACATAAGATGATCCCTATCAAAGAGAGAGAGAGTTGCAAACAATCACCTTTTACCATATGGCTCATAAAAAGGAAGAGGGTACTTATCACTGTAATGAGAAATCCCTGGATTCCTCAGCCCCGGGAAAGGCGTGCCTCTCCTCTTAATTCCTGAATATTCAGGAATCAATAAGGGCCAGGGGGTTCCTGACAGATCCAAAACAACACACAGGAAGCCTCTTGTTAAATGCTTCCTGACAAGTAGAAGATGAGGAGTGGCTGTATATTTGTACAAAGCTTTTCCTGTGATGAGATGAAGATGTGCATTGCTATACTGCCGGCGACTATATCAGGCAGAGAATTTCAAAAGTGAACATTTACCACTGGGATCCAATGCATGATCTCTTCATCACTAGAATTATATGAGCAATGAATATTCTTCATATTCTGATTTGTTCTTGAAAGCTATGTAAATTGTCCAAAGACTGAATAATATTTGTGGAGAAACTATATATGAAATGCTCATTATATATAGAAAATCTTATATATATATATATATAGATATATATATATATATATAATGAGAAAATGTATCTAAAAAATACCAAATCACTTTAGAAGAATTAGATTCTATTAACCAACACAAAACTCAAATGCCTTTATGTTTATAGTGTTTGATGTCATCATGTACAGTGCTTTTCATTTTCAACAGACTTGTTTACAGAACTTTGATTTGTTCTAGGAATCAGTACTGCAGAAGTAGAACAAAGGTAGTCAATCTGATTACTTGTAATCCACTGGAGAGCCATCAAAATGTTGGTAAGCCACTAATAAAAAAAAAACTTTTATTCAATCTCTTTGGACTCAAAGAGTCTATATCCAAAATATGTTACAGGAGAAAAATAGCTACCTATTTAACTTCATGTATCCCTAAATCAAGCAGACAAATATCTTTTGACTAACTTAGATCTACTGGATTCATCATTCTTTTTCCCTGAATTCTTTAGGTAAAATGAAAAATGGATTTTTGATGGGTTAACTTCTACCTAGTCCATTTTTAATTGAGAAATAACTTCTCTACTCTGTGCTTTTCCCTTTAGCACTATGGGGATTCCAAGAATGACACATTTGGAAAACCACACAATCAATGAATTCATTCTTCTGGGTTTGCTGCAATACACCCCAACTCACTTGTGTCTTTTTGCACTTGTAACAATGATATTCCTTTTTATGCTAACTGGAAATGGTCTCTTAACTATTGTGATCCTGGTAGACACCTGTCTTCACACTCCTATATATTTTTTCCTTTGGAGCTGTCTCTCACTGATGTCTTCTTTACTCTTGCCATTGTACCCAAGGTGGTGATGGGCTATCTTCTGCAGCAAAGGGTCATCTCTGCTCCTGGTTGTGGCACTCAGATCTTCCTGTGGCTGACTCTGGGAGGAACTGAGTGTATCCTCTTGGGTTTCATGTCCTGTGATTGAAATGTTACTATCTGCAAGCCTCTACACTAGTCACTCCACATGAACTTGTCCCTCTGTTGGAAGATGGCATTTCGCTCATGGACCAGTGGTGCTTTCAATTCCTTGATCCATACTATCTACACCATGAGATTCCCCTTTAGTGGATCCAGAGAAACCCATCATTTCTGCTGTGAACTTCCTAGACTCTTGCATCTCTCCTGTGGGGACACCTTGACCTATGAGACTGAGGTTTTCATTAGCACCACCATTTTGCTTCGTATTCCATTTTCAGTCATCCTTGCTTCCTACACAGTCATTCTGGTTACTATCATCAAATGTCTTACACTGAGAGCCTCAAGAAAGCATTCTCTATCTGTGCATCTCACCTTACAGTGGTCAATTTACACTATAGTGCCATCATTTTCATGTACATGAGATCAATCTCTTCTCATACTTTCAGTCAAGGTAAAGTAGTATCTGTCTTCTACACCATTCTAACACCCATGCTCAACCCTGTGATTTATAGTCTTAAAAATAAGGATGTGATTGGGAGCCTGGAAAAAATCCTATGGCACTGTGCATTGTATCCTAAAACATGAATATACAGGCTCAGTAGATATTGGGTATTTTACATTTTAAGATAACAGGATTAGTCAGAAGGTTTTTGTTAAGAAAGAGAAAAATGTCCTCAGGCAAGATGCATTTTTATTATATAATCATAAATACAGATCTCCCCCAACCTGGTAAACTGTCAAAGGGACTGACGGAATTGGACTTTGGAGGCCAGGGTAAACTGTCAAAGGGACTGAGGGAATTGGACTTTGGAGGCCAGTTGGATTTGATTACAGAACTTCCACAAGACTAGGGAAACAGACTCATGGAGGGCACAAACAAAACCTTGTGCACAATAGGAGCCAGGAGAAAGGAGTAGTGTTCCCACAAGAGACTGAGTCAGCCTTGCTTGTGAGTTTCCAGGAGTCTCTGGTGGAAGCATGGGTGGAGGCTTGGCTTCAGGCAACACAATAAGGAGGGAACACAGAGGTACTGATCAATAGAAAATTGGGTTAAAGATTTACAGAGCATGGCCCCACCCATCAAAAAAAGACCCAGTTTCTCCTATAGTCAGTCTCTCCCATCAGGAAGCTTCCATAAGCCTCTTATCCTTATTAATCAGAGGGCAGACAGAATGAAAACCACAATCACAGAAAACTAACCAAACTGATCACAAGGGTCATAGCCTTGTCTAACTCAATGAACGATGTGCCATGCTGTGTAGGACCACCCAAGAAGGATGGGTCATAGTGGAGAGTTCTGACAAAATGTGGTCCACTAGTGAAAGGAATGGCAAACCACTTCGGTACTCTTGCCTCAAGAACCCCATGATCAGTATGAAAAGGCAAAAAAATAGGACACCCAGGTCCTAGGTGCCCAATATGCTACTGGAGAAGAGTAGATAAATAATGTGAGAAAGAATGAAGAGATGGGGCCAAAGCAAAAACAACACCCATTTATGTATGTGACTGGTGATGGAAGTAAAGTCTGATATTGCATAGACACATGGAATGTTAGGTCCCTCAATCAAGGTAAATTGGAAGTGGTCAAACAGGAGATGGCAAGAGTGAACATTGACATTTTAGGAAACAGTGAACTAAAATGAACTGGAATGGGCAAATTTAATTCAGATGACCATTATATCCACTATTGTGGGCAAGAATCCCTTAGAAGAAATGGAGTTAGCCCTCATAGGCAACAAAAGGGTCCAAAATTCAGTACTTGGGTATAATCTCAAAAAAGACAGAAAAATCTCTGTTTGTTTTCAAGGCAAACCATTCAATATCATAATAATCCAAGTCTATTCCCCAAGCACTAATGCCAAAGAAGCTGAAGTCAAATGGTCCTATGATGACCTACAAGACGTTCTAGAACTAATACCCCCCCAAGATATCCTTTTCATCATAAGGGACTAGAATGCAAAAGTAGGAAGTCAAGAGATATCTGGAGTAACAGGCAAATTAGGCCTTGGAGTACAATATGAAGCAGGGCAAAGGCTAACAGAGATTTGCCAAGAGAACACACTGGCCATAGTAAACACCCTCTTCCAACAAAACAAGAGAAGACTCTACACATGGACATCACCAGATGATCAATACCAAAATCAGATTGATCATATTCTTTGCAGCTAAAGATGGAGAAGCTCTATACAGTCAGCAAAAACAAGACCAGGAGCTGACTGTGGCTCAGATCATGAACACCTTATTTCCAAATTCAGACTTAATTGAAGAAAGTAGGGAAAACCATGTGACCACTCAAGTATGACCTAAATCAAATCCCTTATGATTATACAGTGGAAGTGACAGATAGATTTAAGGTATTTGATTGGTAGACAGAGTGCCTGATGAACTGTGGGCAGAGGTTTGTGACATTGTACAGGAGGTGGTGATCAAAACCATCCCCAAGAAAAAGAAATGCAAAAGGCAAAATGGTTGTGTGAGAAGGCCTTACAACTAGCTCAAAAAAGAGAAGCTAAAAGCCAAAGAGAAAAGGAAAGATATACCCATCTGAATGCAGAGTTCCAAAGAACAGCAAGGAGAGATAAGAAAGCCTTCCTCAGTGATCAGTGCAAAGTAATAGAGGAAAACAATAGAGTGGGAAAAACTAGAGATCTCTTCGAGAACATTAGATACCAAGTGAACATTTCATGCAAAGATGGGCTCAATAAAGGACAGAAATGATATGGTCCTAACAGAAGCAGAAGATATTAAGAAAAGGTGGTAAGATTATGCAGAAGAGTTATACAAAAAAGACTTTAATGACCCAGACAACCACAATGGTTTGATCACTCACTTAGAGTCAAATATCCTGGAATCAAAGTCATATGGACCTAGGAAGCATCACTACGAACAAAGCTACTGGAGGTGATGGAATTCCACCTGAGCAATTTCAAAACCTGAAAGATGATGCTGTCAAAGTGCTGCACTCAATATGCCAGCAATTTTGGAAAACTCAGCAGTGTCCACAGCACTGGAAAATGTTGTTTTCAATCCAATCCCATAGAAAGGCAAAGAATGTTTAAACTACCACACAGCTGCACTTATCTCACATGCCAGCAAAGTAATACTCAAAATTCTCCAAGCCAGGCTTCAACAGTAGGTGAAGCAAGAACCTTCAGATATTCAAGCGGGTTTTAGAAAAGGCCGAGGAACCAGAGGTCAAATTGCCACCATCCTCTGGATCATTGAAAAAGCAAGTGAGTTCCAGAAAAACATCTACTTCTGCTTTATTGACTACACCAAAGACTTTGACTTGTGGAATACAACAAACTGTGGAAAATTCTTCAAGAGATGGGAATACCAGACCACCTTACCTGCCTCCTGAGGGATCTGTATGGTCAGGAAGCAACAGTTAGACCAGGACATGAAACAATGGACTGGTTCCAAATCAGGAAAAGAGTACATTAAGGCTGTATATTGTCACCTTGCTTATTTAACTTATATGCAGAGTACATAATACAAAATGCTAGACTGGGTGAAGCACAAGCTGGAATCGAGATTGCCAGAAGAAATATCAACATCCTCAGATATGCAGATGTCACCACCCTTATGACAGAAAGCAAAGAAGAACTAAAGGGCCTCGTGATGAAGGTGAAAGAGGAGAATGAAAAGGCTGGCTTAAAAGTCAACATTCAAAAATCTAAGATCATGCCATCTGGCCCCGTCACTTCATGGCAAAAAGATGGGGAAACAAAGGAAACTGTTTGGGCTCTAAAATCACTGCAGATGGTGACTGCAGTTATGAAATTAAAAGACACTTGCTCCTTGGAAGGAAAGCTATGACAAACCTAGACAGCAGCGACTTTGTGGACAAAGGTCCGTATAGAGAAAGCTATGGTTTTTTTCCAGTAGTTGTCAGGAAGCATTTAACAAGAGTTTTCCTGTGTGCTGTTTTGGATCTCTCAGGAACCCTCTGTCCCTTATTAATTCCTGAATATTCAGGAATTAAGAGGAGAGGCACGCCTTTACTGGGGTGAAGAATCCAGGCATTTCCTTTGTTAGGTTCTCATTATGGTGATAAGTACCCTCTTCTCTCTTTAATAGGGACCGCCTTGTGTTTTGTAAGTTTGGAATTTTAATCTTTATCTTTGCTGAGAATAACTACCGTGTAAGAGAGTATATATGCCCATGCCGTGCTGATTAAAACACCTTTGCTCCATCAGAGCTTTGGTCCCCGTGTCTTTCTTTCTTTCTCTTCCTCTCTTTCTCTTTATCTCTCTATTTCTGGCTGATTCCCTGGAACGCGAAAGCCAGCTGCATAACCCAGGGAATATTAGCCTCTTTCCTTCTTTCACTTTCTAATCGTTGACTCCATTGTTGACTCCGGACCACCAGGTTCCAGTCCAATAAAGGACCAACAAGTAGTCATGTATGGATGAGAGAATTGGACCATAAAGAAGGCTGACTGCCAAAGAATTGATGCTTTTGTACTGTGGTGTTGAAGAAGACTTTTGAGAGTCCCTTGGATAGCAAGGAGATCAAACCAGTCAATCCTAAAGGAAGTCAATCTTGAATATTCATTGGAAGGACTGATGCTGAAGCTGAAGCTCCAATATTTTGGCCACCTGATGCGAACAGCTGACGCATAAGAAATGACCCTGATGCTGGGAAACATTGAATGCAGGAGGAGAAGAGGATGAGCTGGTTGGATGGCCGCAATGACTCAATGGACTTGAGTTTGAGCAAGCTCTGGGAGGTGAAGTATAGGGAAAACTGATGTGCTGCAGTCCATAGGGTTGCAAAGAGTTGGACATGATTGAGTGACTGAACAGCAACAACAGAAAGCCCTGGGATTCCATAACATTTATGAAGTTAATCAGTTTTACAGAAGAAAATGTTGGTCAATAGAAAAATGGAGTCTTGACCTAGGCTTATTTCTATGGAAATAATGGTTCATGACACTATACAGAAGTTATATTATTACCAAAGTTAGTGAATGTAGAATTAGAGTAGACATTCTTATTAATAAAGCTCAATTATTTAAGTGAATATTATCTTGGCAGAAGGATCAAGTGGAAACCTTTCTCCTAAAATAGTATGTCAAATGTATTACTGTATCTCAGGAGAACAAGGAAACAGGAAAAATTAGTCCTTAAAAAGAGAGCAATATTAAGTGCTGATGATTCTGATTCCCTACCCTACTCACTTATTGGGCTTATGCAGAAGATAGTTTAAATTTAGAGAGTAAGAGTAAACTTATAATAAACTCGAATGGCTAGAGATTTTCAGTTATTCTATTCTAGTTGTTGTAGAAATGAATTCCCACAAATTGGTGGTTTAAAAAAGAAGGATTTATATTTTCTCACATCTTTGAGGACCAGAATTCCAAAATAATAGTGCTAGGCTGAAATCAAGGTGTTAGCATGGCTCATACCTCTAGAGGCCACAGAGAACAATCTGTTCCTTGCCTATTCTACTTTTGCATGGTTGACAACATTTCTTGTCTTGTGAGTCCATCACTTCAATTTCTGCCTCAGAGGTCACATCGCCTTCTTCTTTTCTGTCTTCCTCTAATTTACCTTTGTCTCCCTCTTGTAAGGATATATGTTGTGGCACTTAAGGTCCCAGTCTGAAAACCAACTGTGGAAACTTCTTAAAGATACGGGGATATCAGACCACCTTACCTGCTCCTGAGAAACGTGTGTGCTGGTCAAGAAGCAACAGTTAGAACCAGAAATGGAGCAACAGACTGGTTCAAAATTGGGAAAGATATACAACAATGATGTACACTATCACTCTGCTTATTTAATTTACGTGCAGAGTACATCATGGGAAATGCCAGAGTGGATGAATCACAAGCTGAAATCAAAATTTCTGGGAGAAATATTGATTACTTCAGATATGCAGATGACACCATCCTAACGACAGAAAGTGAAGAAGGATTAAAGAACCTCTTGATGAAGGTGAAAGAGGAGAGTGAAAAAGCTAGCTTAAAACTCAACATTCAAAAAACTCAGATCTTGGCATCTGGTCCCATCACTTCATGGCAAATAGATGGCAAAAAATTGGAAACAGTAGCAGATTTTATTCTCTTGAGCTCCAAAATCACATGACTGCAGCAATAAAATTAAGACACTTGCTCCTTGGAAGAAAAGCTATGACATATCTAGACAGCATATTAAAAAGTAGAGACATCACTTGCAGACAAAGTTCTGTATAGTCAAAACTATGATTTTTCTGGTAGTCAAGTACAGATGTGAGAATTGGACCATAAAGAAGGCTATTCACCAAAGAGTTGATGCTTGCGAACTGTGGTTCTAGAAAAGACTCTTGAGAGTTCCTTGGACAGAAAAGAGATCAAATCAGTCAATCCAAAAGGAAATCAACCCTGAATATTCATTGGAAGAACTGATGCTGAAGCTGAAGCTCCAATACTTTGGCCACCTGATGTGAAAAGTTGACTCATTAGAAAAGACTCTGCTGTTCAGAAAGATAGAGGGCAGGATAAGAAGGGGCAACAGAGGATAAGATGGTTGGATGCTATCATTGACTCAGGGGACACAGAAAGAAAAAGAGAAAGTGAAGTTGCTCAGACATGTCTGACTCTACAACCCCATGGACTGTAGCCTACCAGGCTCCTCCATTCATGGAATTTTCCAGGTAAGAGTACTGGAGTGGGTTGCCATTTCCTTCTCAAGGGGATCTTCCTGACCCAGGAATCGAACTCAGGTCTCCTGCATTGCAGGCAGATGCTTTACCATCTGGGCCACTAGGAAAACCCATCAGATGTCATGAGTTTGAGCAAATTCTGGGAGATAATGAAAGACAGGGAACCTGGCATGGGGTTGCAAATAATCAGATATGACTAAGCAACTGATCAACAACAATCTGAGACAATCTACTTATCTCAAAATCCTTAACATAGGCAATAATTTTATAATAAAAAGCGACACTCAAAATGGATTAGTATCTGTTAACTTGAGGGACCATTACTTAGCCTGCCTAAAATTTACCTCAACTTCAGAGACAGCTCTTATTCATGGTTTCAGTTGAATTCTCTTAATAAAAATCAGTTATCTGTAAAGTTTTGAGTCAATAGTTCTTCTGACATGTTTGCAGCAATAATTTTTTCTCCTCTCCATTTGGAATCCAGTGACAAAAATTTTTATCGAGTTACTGACTTGGAGTCTCTTGAGATTTTTTCTCTGATTCTTCCATCTGTAATATCCATTTTTTTCACTGAACCAACCTACAGTGAGAGTTTTATTTATTATTATTGTGGTTTGGTTACTGTTATTTTGGTTCAATAATAATCATTTATTTCCCCTTTTGTCTACTTTTTCATTGCTAAATTTTCTATTTTTCTATTCACTTAAAAGTTTTGTCATTCAATATCCAGTTTAAAGTGTTGTCAGATAATTGCAACATCTGTCGTGATCACTTTAGTATTGGTAGTTGATGATTTCCTTTTCCAACGGACTTGAGACTTTCCTAGTTCTTCAAACTTTCTTATACTCAGCTTATATCTGCAAATTCTATTTTATATGCTGCAGATGAACTTCTCTAAAATATCTTTGCAATTTCTATCATCAACTGAAATCTACAAGACAACAAGGAAGCCAGATGCTATATTCCTAGACTTGAGAACAGTGCTAAATATTTAGCATTCATATCATATACAACCAAAATAAACTCTCAAAATTTGGAAAATAAAATTTAATAATACAATGCAACTTAGGATATGATAAAATTTCTAAGAGAAATTCTAATGAAAGATGTACAAAACTTTTACACCAAAAGCTGCAAATATTGCTGAAAAGTGAAAGACTTATCTAAAAGGAATGACACAACATGCCCATAGATGAGCAGACCAACACTGTAAGATGAATTATAAATACAAACAGAATTATAAATTCAATGCAATCCTGATTTGCTTCTAAAATGATGTCAGTTTTGAGGAAGAATCTAAATGTTCATTTTTATTTACATAAAAGTGGAGATATGTTAGTGGCAAATTCATATCATTTCATCAAGTAGCTCATGGAAATATAATCAGTAAAGTCCTCTATTATACAACTACAGGCTGTGAAATAAATACACACATTTAGCTTCTTCATCTATTTGTGGGCACATCTCTGCCTAGAATCTTATGGTAAAATAATTCTTAAATTCCACGTTTCCCTTTCCCTTTGCTTAAATGTTCTACGATATGAAGTAACGTTTACCCTTATTTTCAAAGTTACAGTTTAATTCCCTGTATTGTGGAATAAAAATATATAAGAGCTTGGAGATATACAGGATGATAAACTCTCTAGCCATAAGTATAATTGCCATGTACTGTATATTTATGAATATATTCTGATAAATATAAAATTGTCATGAAAACTTTTGAAGGTAGATTAAGAAAAGATGGCAGATTAGAAGGATGTGTGCTCATTTCCTCCTGTGAGAACACCAACACTAGCTGTTGAACAATCAACAGGAGGACACTGGAACCCACCAAAAATGATATCTCAAGTCCAAGGACAAAGGAGAAGCTACAGTGAGATTGTAGGAGGGGCACAATCACAGGAAAACCAAATTCCATACCTGTTAGGTTTGAGACCCACAGACTGAAGAGTAATAAAACCAAAGAAGTTCTTACACTGTTGGAAGGTTCTAGGCACCACTTCAGACTTCCCAACCTGGGGATCCAGCAAAGGGACTGGGAATCCCCAGGGAATCTAACTTTGAGGACAGTGGGATTTGATTACAGAACTCCCAAAGGACTGGGAGACAGAGAGATTCCTGGAGGGTACAAACAATATTTTGTGCATACCAGGACCCAAGGAAAAGGAGCAATGACCCCACAAAAGACTGAGTCATACCTGCCTGTAAGCATCTGAGGGTCTCCTGCTAAGGAGGCATGGGTTGGAAGAGGCCTGTCTTGGGGACAGAGGCAATGGCAGCAGCAGTCCTGGAGGCATGTGTTGGCACAAGTTCTTTTTGGAGGTCACCAATACACCTATTGGTCACCTATTACAAAGAGCCTATTACCATAGAGCCTATAGTCTCCAGACTGGGTCACCTCAGGCCAAGCAACTAACAAGGAGGGAAAACAACCTTTCAGGAGATAACTGGATTAAAGGTTTACTAAGCATGACCCTGCCCACCAAAGCAAGATCCTGTTTTCCCGATAGTTAGTCCCTTCCATCAGGAAGCTCGCATAAGCCTCTATCCACAGCCATCAAAGGGCAGACAGAAGAAGTAAAAAATGCAATCCCAAGGCCTCCAAAATGAAAAGCACAATCACAATAACCAAAATGATCACATGGATCACAGCCTTGTGTAACTCAATGAAGCTATGAGCCATACTATGTGGGGCCACCCAAGAATGACAGGACATGGTGGAGAGTTCTGACAAAACTTGGCCCTCTGGAGAAATGACTGGCAATCCACTTCAGTATTCCTCCCTCAAGAACTCCATCAACAGTATGAAAAGGCAAAAATAAATGACACTGGAAGACAAGCCACCCAGGTTGGTAGGTGTTCAATATGCTACTAGGGAAGAGTGGAAAAATCACTTCAGAAAAAATGAAGAGTCTGGGTCAAAGAGGAAATGACTCTCAGTTGTGAATGTGCCTATAGATGAAAGTAAAGTCCAACGCTATCAACAACAATATTGAATAGGGATCTGGAATATTAGGTCCATGAATCAAGGCAAACTGGATGTGGTCAAGTAAGAGATGGCAAGAGTGAACATTGACATTTTAAGAATCAGTGAACTAAAATGAATGGGAATGGGCATATTTAATTCAGATGGTCATTGCATCTACTACTGTGGACAAGAATCCCTTAGAAGAAATGGAGTAACCCTCATATTAACCGAAAAAATGCAAAATGCAGTACTTGTGTGCAATCTCATGAAAATGACAGAATGATCTCAGTTTGTTTCCAAGGAAAACCATTTAGCATCACAGCAATCCAAGTCTATGCCCCAAACACTAAAGCTAAAGAAGGTGAAATTGAACCATTCTATGAAAACCTACAAGACCTTCTAGAATAACATCAAAAAGAGATGTCCTTTCCATCACAGGGGATTGGGGTGCAGAAACAGGTAGTCAAGAGACCCTGGGATAACAGGTAACTTTGGCCTCGTAATAAAAAATGAAACCAGGCAAAGGCTAACAGAGTTTTATCAAGAGAACATACTGATCACAGCAAACATCTTCTTCCAACAACAGGAAAGATGACTCTACAAATGGACATTACCAGATGGTCAATACTGAAATCAAATTGATTATATTCTTTGCAGCCAAAAATGGAGAAGCTCTATACAGTCAGCAAAAACAAGACCTGGAGCTGACCATGACTCATATCATCAACTCTTTATTACAAAAAATTAGGCTAAAAATCAAAGAAAGTAGGGAAAACCACTAGACCATTCAGGTATGACCTACATCGAATCCCTTATGATTATACAGTAGAGGTGATGAAGAGATTCAAGGGAGAAGATCTGGTATACAGAATGCCTGAAAAATTATGGACAGAGGTTTACAACATTGTCCAGGAGGTGGTGATCAAACCCATCACCCCAAAAAAGAAATGCAAGAAGGCAAAGTGGTTGTCTGAGGAGGCATTAAAAATAGCTAAGAAAATAAGAGAACTGAAAGACAAAGAAGACAGGGAAAGATATACCTAACTAAATGCATAGTTTCAAGAATAGCAAGGAGGCGTAAGAAAACCTTCTTAAATAAACAATCCAAAGAAATAGAGTAAAACAAGAAAATGGGAAAGACTTGAGATCTCCTCAAGAAAATTGGAGATATAATGGGACAACTGATGCAAAGATGGGAAGAATAAAGGACAGATATGGTGAGGACCTAACAGAAGCCAAAGAGATTAAGAAGTGACAAGAATACACAGAAAAAGTGTACAAAAAAGATCTTAAAGACCTGGATAACCATGATGTGTGGTCACTAACCTAGAACCAGACATCCAGGATATGAAGTCAAGTGGAACTTAGGAAACACTACTATGAAAAAAGTTAGTGGAGATAATGGAATTTTAGCTGAGTTATTAAAGATCCTTATAGATGATCCTGTTAAAGTGCTGCAATCAATATGCCAGCAAATTTGGAAAACTCAGCAGTGGCCACAGGACTGCAAAAGTCAGTTTTCATTCCAATCTCAAAGAAAGACAATACCAAAGAATGTTCAAACTACTGTACAATTACTCTCATTTCACAGGCTAGCAAGGTAATGCTCAAAATTCTTGTATCTAGTCATGTCATAGTCATTCTTCTAGCACATGAACTTAGAATTTCCAAATGTACAAGCTGGATTTAGGAAAGACAGAGGAACTAGAGATCAAATTGCCAACATCAGTTGGATCATAGAAAAAGCAAGGGAATTGAAAAAAAAAAAATCTATTTTTGTTTCATTGACTACACTAAGATTTTTAACTGTGTGGATCACAGCAAACTATGGAAAATTCTTAAAGAGATGGTAATGCCAGACCTCCTTACCTGTCTCTAGAGAAACTTGCATGCAGGTCAAGATGCAGCAGTTAGAACCAGATATGGAACAATAGGCTGGTTCAAAATTGGGAAAAGAGTATGTCACGGCTGTATATTGTCACCCTAATTATTTAACTTACATGTGTAGTACATCTTGTGAAATGCCAGACTAGATGATTTACATGATGGAATCAAGATTGCTGGGAGAAATATCAACAAACTCAGATATTCAGATGATACCACTCCAATGGCAGAAAGCGAAGAGGAATAAAGAACCTTTACATGAGGGTGAAAGAGGAGAGTAAAAAAGCTGGCTCAAAACTCAACATTAAAAAATCTAAGATCATGGCATCTTGTTCCATCCCTTCATGGCAAATAGATGGGGAAAAAGTGGAAACAGTGACAGATTTTATTTTCTTGGGATCTAAAATCACTACAGTCGATGACTGCAGCCATGAAATTAAATGACACAAGCTTCTTGAAAGAAAAGCTGTGACAACCTTGACAGCATACAAAAAAGCAGATACATCATTTTGTGGACAAAGGTCCATATAATCAAAAGTATGGTCTTTCCTGTAGTCATGTATGAATGTGAGAATTGGACCATAAATAAGGTAGAGCGCCAAAGAATCGATGCTTTGCAACTGTGGTGTTGGAGAAGACTCTTGAGAGTCTCTTGGATAGTCAGAGATAAAAACAGTCAGTCTTAAAGAAAATCAACCCTGAATGTTCATTGGCAGGCCTGATACGGAAACTGAAGCTCCAACACTTTGGCCACCTGATGCAAAGTGTCAACTCATTGGAAAAGACCCTGATGCTGGGAAAGATTGCGGGCAGGAGGAGAATAGGGTGACAGAGGATGAGATGGCTGGATGTCATCACTGATTCAATGGACATGAGTTTGAGCAAACTCCAGGAGACAATGAAGGACAGGGAAGCCTGGCATGCTGCAGTTCATGGTTTCGCAAAGAGTTAGACACAACTGATTGACTGAGCACATGCACCCACACACATTCTAGGAAAATTTCCATCAGTATTTGGATTTGAGGAAAGTGTTAACCATCACAATACTTAATTTTTAAATTAAAATCTGGTATTTGGATTCTTAAATAACCAAGTTTCTATCTGAAACTGTTAATCAATGCTTACCTGCTCATTGAATTTATCTTCTGAGTAAATTGTTGCAAGGTATTTTTCATAAAAGTGATAGAACATATACCAAATACAATATATTACATATTATTGTTGGGAAAATGAAGATAGAGATATGTGTTTATTTAACAGAAAGTTGTAGTCTAGTTAATAAAGTTTGTATTCAGACTGTGTATGTTTCCATCAAACTGCAACCTACATTATCTTGCCTCTTAAGTTACTGAACTTTACATGTGTATATTCATGTATATATGTATATACATCTTGCCTGGAGAATCCCAGGGAAAAAGGAACCTGATGAACTACAGCCCATAGTGTCACATAGAATCAGACACAGCTGAAGTGACTTAGCATGCACAAACATACATATATATGCTGCAAGTCTGTTTGTACATGTGGTAAATAAGTGAATGTATATGTTGTTGTTGTTGCTGTTGTTTGCATTTAACCTGAACAAAGAGGGAACCTTGTGTCCTCTCATTTCATAGCATTTTTAAGAGAGATTGACATAAATGTTCAACATTTCTTTAATTTTTACAGATTAAATAATTTTTGTTTTCATAGGATAGTATTATATGAATGCCATGCCGTTATCTAACTTCTGTCTATGAACTTGAGGACAATAAACCGTGAGTGGCTACAACATCTTATTGGACCTCTGGACTTTCAGAAATATGAGTCTCTTACTACCTTGAATATGGAAATCTCCTTAAGATACTTGAGAAAAAAAAATTATTGTAGAAAAAAAATTTATTTACTATGGAACAGTTCCTGGGTCATGTAATTTCTTGAAATATCCTAAATGTTTTCAAAATACATCACAGTGTATATCAGTTGGTTCTTATCAGGTAGATTCTAATATATATGATGAAATATATACATATAAAGTGATATAGAGTCAAGCGACACATTTTAATATCTATCAAACTTTTATATGGCTGTTTTCATTTGAAAAAATTAATTTTGTATACTGATACTTAATTTTTTATAGTACAGAGAGTGATTATAATAAAACATAATCAGCCAATGTGTTTAATTGTGGACTAGAGAATAAGTTTTCCCTAAAGGTCTTAAAAATATGTATATATATATAAGAAGATTTCTTAATGATTAGGCAGTCAGCCCAGTTGAGTCTTTAAATTCTTGCATAAGGTTGAGAAAATGACACTTTGGTTTAAATACTATTCTTCACCGAAGTTTTCATGCTAAGTGATTGAAGGCTTAAAATACACTGGGGGAAAAAACAGTTCCTTAAATGTATTTTAAATTATAGATTTTTAAAATATACTTTATGCCTCTCTGCAGCAGTGCCACATTAAATAGATTAATAATTAAGCATATATGTGATCTTTCTATGACCTCAAACAATAGGATTTTATTTAAAAAAGAATTATCAGAAAATGAATCGTTGTGAGTCTCTAATTACTACCTCTAATGGGGTAGTGTGGAATCATTTTTTAAACTGTAATTTTGCAGCTCCATCTCCTGTTCTTTGTTTAATATTTTATTCCAAACAAAATATCCTAGAATAATAAGCTTTATATCAGTAGAAGAGGGAATATGCCTCAGTGGAAAGGGGCTTTACATGTTTTATGAAATGAAAGACAGTTGATATGTCTATTTATCTGGTGGGTAACTTATGCTTTCAAGGCAGGCATCAAGTACATGGATGGATGAAGGCAAAGAAGACAAAGTCACAGTAAAATCATTCAGTATCAGCTCTTCAGCTGATGAGTAAGTCATCTTACTCATCTTACTTCCTCTGAAGTAAGTCTGAAGAAACTGTAGTTTAATATAACTCATGTTTAAAACAAAAACATATGTCTACTCTGAGACATTATATTTAACATGTTAAATTGTACTTTAATGCTTATATATGTAAGTTAAGTTTTATTTTTTACATGCAGGTGTACTTTAATTGGGCTACATCAGGGCTGGCTAAGTTATACATTTATTACCTGTATGCTTTCTGCAAAGAAATATAAAGGTATATATTTGCAATTTATTTGATCGTTACTGAATCTGAATCCTCTCAGGTTTACAAGGTTTACAAGGGGCTGGGGAGAATCTTGGTGCAGTGAACTAGGACCAGTATTCAGTGAAGGTGAAAAGTGAAAGTGAAAGTCACGTCTGACTCTTTGCAACCCCATGGACTCTACAGTCCATGGGATTCTCCAGGCCAGAATACTGGAGTGAGTAACCTTTCCCTCCTCCAGGGGATCTTCCTGACCCAGGATCAAACCAGGATCTCCTGCTTTGCAGGTGGATTCTTTACCAACTGAGCTATGAAGGAAGCCCCGGTATTCAGTAGTCCTATCTATCCTCAACCTGAGAGGACATGACCCCAAGAATAAGCTTGTCTTCCTAAGGAACGTATCTGTTTCATTCTTATTTTATCTTCAAGTTTCTGCATTAAGCTTAGTACGTAATCATATTCACCAATATTTTGGGGATGATGAAAGGTTATAAAATACATCAACTATTTCAAAAAATAGATGTACATAGTAAAAGTTTATGCAGTTCCACTAAAAAAAAATATTTTGCAATTTGTATGACTCCATAGGCATGCTAGCTATTAACACTTCCATTTTTATAAACTATTTTATTATAACCTATTAATATTAGAACTGTACTGTATTGTCTGCATCCATGGCTTTCAGTTCTACATATTTCTCTAGTTTTCATCTCCAGAAATGAGTTACTAATATCTTAAATTAATTCTATAATATTTTTATCATTTATTACAGAATTCAAACTTCAAATGAAAATTGGAGATACCATGCAAAAATGTATGTGAATTAGAATAATAACTTGGAGGGACTATATTTTGCTAAAAAATAAGGACACATTTAATTGCTTCTTTGGCGAAATTGTTTAGGTTGAAATTTATAATTTTCAGTTTATGGATCTAACAATAGTAAACTAGTTCTTGAATCTCACCTGGTGAACAAAAATGTTAATGTTGCTTTCTCTTTCCCTGCCAAAGTTTCTGTGGTGTGTGTGACTCTTTGCAACCCTATGGATTGTAGCCCGCCAGGCTCCTCTGTCAATGGGATTTTCCAGGCAAGAATACTGGGGTGGGTTGCCATTGCCTTCTCCAGGTTCTGGCTTTGATTTAAAATATACTTTAAGTAGGTGTTATTTTAATTTGCTTAGCTCACATTGAAGATCCAAGCCATTACCTAATGTACTAGAGGTAAATTATAATTAAACTTATTTATAGTTTGATTTATAATTTATTTAAATTTATTGGTAAATGCAGTATCATAAATCCTTCCAGGCCTCAATATATTCTTTTATATTAATGTCAATTGAATGTCTAGTTTGATATTTTGTCAAAATCAAGGTAATGACTGGTTTTGGAAGAGGAGGCTGGGATGTGGGAGATTTCTTTCTTTTGGGGGAAAGTAGTTACTAGATTTCTTTTAGGTGTTTCTGAACTAGTGTTTGTTTTGGCATTTTTCCTTCATCTATCAAGTGGATTTTTAAAAATCAATAATAGATGGCCCCAAATGTATTTATTTAATTTATAGAGAAGATTTTATACTATTCAACATTTTTAATGATTATCACAGTACATACTGTCTTTGGAATCTGAGGTGAGAGAAAGTCTGATTATTAACCTTCTATATGCTATTTCAGGTGCCTCCTTAACATATACTTCCCTCTTGTCAGGATTTTGCAATTAACCATGGGAGACATTTTGTGTGTAAATATAAGTTTATATAGGTAGATAATTTTAGATATATCTGAGATACTTATTACTTCTCTTTCTAGGCTGATACAATTATTATATATGCATTTCTTTTTGTGATCAGACATATTTCATGGTAATTTAAAGTAGAAATAGAAAAGTAACTATACATGAATTCTTATATTCATAATGACATATTTATAAATTATTACAAGCTTTTCTCAAACTGCTTAATGTTTCTCACCTACTCACCTTTTCTAATTGCTAACCTAATATCCTTATTATTTCTTAGCATAACAGCCTGCTATTAACACATGTTTGTTTCAGTCTACTTTTGCTACATCTCTCCAAGGTCCTCAGGTGGACTTCCTGGCAGTCATGCACCGCCATGATAGAGAATAGCTGTAATCTTTAAGTGGAGAAAGTCAATTTGGCTTATATTTTAGAGTTTCAGAAAATATCAATGTATTGTAACCATAGTAAAGATAGACAACAAATATTAGGAATATTTACTATACTTTTTTGTAATTTTGCTAAATATTTGAAAAGCAAGGAGCCTCTAGTTAATAAGATATTATTTGTTCTGGAAATATACAAAGGTCAGGTTTGTGTCAGAAAATAAAAGGCAAAATTTAAATTCATTAGCTTTGAATTAATCATTTTATCTGTTTACTTTATCTAATCATTTATGGTATTTGATTCAAAGTTAATGTCAGTGTTAAGTTTATGTTTAATTCATTCTCAAACTTTTCCTTATATCTGATTATCTTTTTTCCTTAATTCATTAAGTATCTTCTACATTCACAGGAATAATAAACACTAATTGATTAGAATTATGGGGCTTCCCTCGTAGCTCAGTTGGTAAAGAATCTGCTTGCAATGCAGGAGACCCGGTCCGATTCCTGGGTCCGGAACATCCCCTGCAGAAGGAAATGGCAACCCACTCCAGTATTCTTGCCTGGAGAATCCCTTGGACAGAGGAGCCTGGCAGGCCACAGTCCATGGTGTCGCAAGAGTTGCACGCGACTTAGCGACTAAATGTGACAAATTGATTAGAAAGGCTATAAATGTTATCATTCTCTTCATACCAGTTCACAGCCAATATAAATTCAAAACACAGAAACACAATAGACACTTAACATTAGAGTATATTTAACCAAATTTTATGTTGGTTAAATTTTTTATTACTTATGTAGGTGAATTGAGTAGAAGACAAGACTATGTTTATAACAAGAAAACAAAGCTTCAGTGTATCTCCTTGAAGATATTTTAAAAGGAAGAAAATAATTTATCTTGGCAAATCACCTAAACTTTTATCTTAGTTTTATTATCAAAATATGTTGAACTTTACATTATGTGAAATCTGTATTTTTATTTCATAGTTTATTAATTCTCTATAGTTTGATAAACACAGATTCAGTGTATTGACTAAAGGAAGATATATTAACCTAAGGTGATTCAAGAACATCTTCTCGCATGTTATAATCATCATCTTTTTCTCTTAAGGAAAGTCAATATTGTACATGGAATTCTCAGATATGGTCTGCTTTTATATTTTTGTTTAAGTCATGAATACAGGAAATCAAAGTGTCAGAGCAGATTTTATACTTCTTGGTCTTTTCCAATATGGCCCAATGGACACTGTACTCTTTGTTGTCATTGCAATTCTGTTTTCGGTGGCTCTGATGGGGAATATCATGCTGATTCTTCTCATTCAATTGGACACCAGACTCCACACTCCAATGTACTTCCTACTCAGTCAACTCTCTTTCATCGACATGATGTACATCTCCACCACTGTGCCCAAAATGGCAACTAACTTTCTGTCCAATAGTAAGACCATTACATTTGTAGGTTGCGAGATTCAAGCATTTGTGTTCATGGTCCTTGGTGGAACTGAAGCTCTTCTTCTTGGTTTCATGTCTTATGATCGCTATGTAGCCATCTGTCACCCTTTACATTACCCTGTACTCATGAGCAAGAAGATCTGTTGGTTCATGGTCACATGTGCATGGACCAGTTGTTCTATCAACTCTTTAATACATACATTGTATGCATTTCAACTCCCCTTCTGTAGATCTCGGCTTATTAATCACTTTTTCTGTGAAGTTCCATCCATGTTGCCACTGGTGTGTCAGGACACTTCTCAGTATGAACATACAATACTCCTGAGTGGACTTATTATTCTGTTGTTACCTTTCATGGCCATTTTAGCTTCCTATGCCTGTGTGCTTACTGTGGTATTCCAGATGAGTTCAGGAAAAGGGCAGACAAAAGCTCTCTCCACCTGTTCCTCTCACCTGACTGTGGCAAGCCTGTTCTATGTAACCACTCTCTCCACCTATACAAGGCCACACTCCTTGCATTCCCCGGAAGAGGACAAGATAGTAGCTGTATTTTATACCATTATTACACCTCTTCTGAATCCATTTATCTACAGCCTGAGGAATAAAGAAGTTATAAGGGCCTTGAGGAGAGTATGTGTACAGAAAATGAGACTGTAGGAATTCCTTGTTGATTGAGACTGAATAATATAAAAAAGCTGTGCTTAAAATACTGTCTTGGAATGTATAAATGATAATAAAAACTGCCTAGTAATATATGAATCCTAAGAAATGTTTATGAAGGAAAAGCATGATAAAAGTCTTTATTACTCCTGATATCAGAATTGCCTTGAACATTGTTATTATAACTAGACACATTTTCAATATAGAAGCTTGAGAAACACTGTATTATCTAACTTATTTAACTTTGAACACAATGAAATTCACCCTTTTAATCCAATGTTTTCATATTATGAATATTTTGAGTTGGACATTTAAAACCTGCGATCCAAAGCATGAGGTTCCCAGGTGACTCAGTGTCAAAACAATCTGCCTGCCGATGAAAGGATGTGCAGGAGATGTGGGTTCCATCCCAAGGTTGGGAAGATCCCTTGGAGAGGAAATGACAACCCACTTCAGTATTCAGTATTCTTGGCTGGAGAATCCCATATACAGAAGAGCATGGCAGGCTACAGCCCATAGCGTCGCCAAAGACAGACATGACTGACAGACCCAGCACACATTCAAAGCATATGGAATATACTTTATCCTAATATACCTTTAGAGACACTATAAGTGACAAATTTTTATAGAAGGCGAGTTATATAATCCAATCATTCAACACATTTTTAGTGGCTTAACAATATGTGTGTCACTGGTGATAACTACATAATCAAAAATGAACACTGACATATCTCTGAAATCATCTAATTTCAAAATTCAGTATGACTGAGCATCAAAGAATGCAACAAATATTGCATTATATCAAAAGTTATAGCTGTTATAAAAACAAAATAAGTAGGGAATTTTGGTAGGGAATTTGCCATCTCCGATAAAACTGTCTTGAAAACAGAAACTGAAAGGATGGTATTTGAGAAAACATTGAAGGGAGATGAGAACATATGCCAACTGGATATCTTGTGATGTGTTTCCCAGGTAGAGGAGGAAACCAAGGAGCAGAGAAAATGGTTGGCAAAGTCACAGCGGATCAAGGTGTACACTACTGAGCTGTAGAAAATGAGTGGACATAATGGACACATAGTTTGTAATAAAATGTAGACTGGTGTAAAACTGGCATTAAGAAGATGAAAACGATTGTTGTGTTTTGCAGAGAAGATTGAAATCGGCTATTAATCGACTGCAGCCATCTCATTGTGATAAAATAATATCTCGGACTGAAGTGGTGTTATTGCAAGAGCATGAATTAGCCAGACTACACTGACAAAGCTTGTGAAATTTGAGGAAATGATAAGGTTTCAGAACTAAGCTAAGGTCATGGACTGCACAAGTGGAACACTGGAATTACCAAAAAGTTAGTTCAAGAATACCAAAGCAAAAACATTGGGTTCCTTGTTCACCTTTGATATTAGCTCTTTGGGCTTCCTGTGTAGCTCAGTTGGTAGAGCATCTGCCTGTAATGAAAGAGACCTGGGCTTAATTCTTGGGTAGGAAAGCTCCACTGAAGAAGGAAATGGTTACTCACTCCAATTTTCTTGCCTGGAGAATCCCATGAACAGCCTGGCAGGCTATAGTTCATGGGGTCGCAAGAGTCAGACACGACTTAGCACTATCTTTTTCTTTCTTTTGTCCCAGTAATGGTAACATTATTATGACTTCCATTTCCTTTGAGTGAAAGCTTTTATTAACAGAATCAAATAATTACTTCTCCTTTGTGTTTGGTGCATTTGCTCAATGTGTTTATAAGATCCATTTTTTTATACATCTAAATAATACAATTATTTTTATTTCCAAGTGCTGCACTCAATATGTCAGCAAATTTGGAAAACTCAGCAGTGGCCACAGGACTGGAAAGGTCAGTTTTTATTCCAATCCCAAAGAAAGGCAATGCCAAAGAATGTTCAAACTACTGTACAATTACTCTCATTTCACAGGCTAGCAAGGTAATGCTCAAAATTCTTGTATCTAGTCATGTCATAGTCATTCTTCTAGTACATGAACTTAGAATTTCCAAATATACAAGCTGGATTTAGAAAAGACAGAGGAACTAGAGATCAAATTGCCAACATCAGTTGGATCATAGAAAAAGCAAGGGAATTGAAAAAAAGTCTACTTTTGCTTCATTGACTACACTAAGATTTTTAACTGTGTGGATCACAGTAAAATATGGAAAATTCTTAAAGAGATGGTAATGCCAGACCTCCTTACCTGTCTCTAGAGAAACCTGCATGCAGGTCAAGATGCAGCAGTTAGAACCAGATATGGCATAATGGACTGGTTCAAAATTGGGAAAGGATTATGTCACGGCTGTATATTGTCACCCTAATTATTTAACTTACATGTGTAGTACATCTTGTGAAATGCCAGACTGGATGATTTACATGATGGAATCAAGACTGCTGGGAGAAATATCAACAAACTCAGATATTCAGATGATACCACTCCAATGGCAGAAAGCAAAGAGGAATAAAGAACCTTTACATGAGGGTGAAAGAGGAGAGTAAAAAAGCTGGCTCAAAACTCAACATTAAAAAATCTAAGATCATGGCATCTTGTTCCATCCCTTCATGGCAAATAGATGGGGAAAAAGTGGAAACAGTGACAGATTTTATTTTCTTGGGATCTAAAATCACTACAGTCGATGACTGCAGCCATGAAATTAAATGACACATGCTCCTTGAAAGAAAAGCTGTGACAACCTTGACAGCATACAAAAAAGCAGATACATCATTTTGTGGACAAAGGTCCATATAGTCAAAGCTATGGTCTTTCCTGTAGTCATGTATGAATGTGAGAATTGGACCATAAATAAGGTAGAGCGCCGAAGAATGGATGCTTTGCAACTGTGGTGTTGGAGAAGACTCTTGAGAGTCTCTTGGATAGTAAGGAGATAAAAACCATCAACCTTAAAGAAAATCAACCGTGAATGTTCATTGGCAGGCCTGATACTGAAGCTGAAGCTCCAATACTTTTTGGCCACCTGATGCAAAGTGTCAACTCATTGGAAAAGACCCTGATGCTGGGAAAGATTGCGGGCAGGAGGAGAATGGGGTGACAGAGGATGAGATGGCTGGATGGCATCACTGATTCAATGGACATGAGTTTGAGCAAACTCCAGGAGACAATGAAGGACAGGGAAGCCTGGCATGCTGCAGTTCATGGTTTCACAAAGAGTTAGACACAACTGATTGACTGAGCACATGCACCCACACACATTCTAGGAAAATTTCCATCAGTATTTGGATTTGAGGAAAGTGTTAACCATCACAATACTTAATTTTTAAATTAAAATCTGGTATTTGGATTCTTAAATAACCAAGTTTCTATCTAAAACTGTTAATGAGCTTACCTGCTCATTGAATTTATCTTCTGAGTAAATTGTTGCAAGGTATTTTTCGTAAAAGTGATAGAACATATACCAAATACATTATATTACATATTATTGTTGGGAAAATGAAGATAAAGATATGTGTTTATTTAACAGAAAGTTGTAGTCTAGTTAATAATGTTTGTATTCAGACTGTGTATGTTTTCATTAAACTGCAACCTACATTATCTCGCCTCTTAAGTTACTGAATTTTACATGTGTATATTCATGTATATATGTATATACATCTTGCCTGGAGAATCCCAGGGAAAAAGGAACCTGGCGAACTACAGCCCATAGTGTCACATAGAATGAGACACAACTGAAGTGACTTAGCGAAAGGTTGTTGCTGAATGATAAGACGCGGGATTCTTGGCCTCCGGAGGAAACGAATTCAATCCGGGGCCAGAGACGAGGCTGGATCACTCAGAGCTTTTGTGTAATAAAGTTTTATTAAAGTATAAAGGAGATAGAGAAAGCTTCTGACATAGGCATCAGAAGGAGGCAAAAGAGTACTCCCCTCCTAGTCTTTAGCTGTATGTTATATAGTCACTCACAGTCTGTTAATGAAAAGAAAGGGGTGTCATAAAATTTAGAATGGCATCCCTGGCCATAAAACAATTGACTTGAATCTTGTAGAAGGGCAGAATACAAAGAAATAGTTTCATTTACATAGATTAGGGGAACAATACCTGAGTAAGTAAGTTAGGCCATTTGGCAGAACCAACTTGAAGATAGAGTCTGGGGTACATTAACATAGCTTAAGACAACATTTCCATAAGAACAAGAAATGTATTGGTTAACTCAAGGTTTGAGAGTAGTTAGCTTTAGGTAAGACCAGGTGTCAGGGCAACACAGCATTTTAAGAGAAACCTCCTTTTAAATTTGTATAGAGAAGGAAAAACATATCGCTGGTTTGTTTCTTCCTGCTGCTTAAGAGAGATAAAAATGTCTGGCACTTGCAGCCTCTTTCCTCCATTTGGAGACCCCTGGCCTTCCTGCCTGTTACCCTCTCATTAGCATGCACAAACATGCATATATATGCTGCAAGTATGTTTGTACATGTGGTAAATAAGTGAATATATATGTTGTTGTTGCTATTGTTTGCATTTAACCTGAACAAAGAGGGAACCTTGTGTCTTCTCATTTTATAGAATTTTTAAAGAGAGATTGACATAAATGTTCAACATTTCTTTAATTTTTACAGATTAAATAATTTTTGTTTTCATAGAATAGTATTATATGAATGCCATGCCGTTATCTAACTTCTGTCTATGAACTTGAGGACAATAAACTGTGAATGGCTACAACATCTTATTGGACCTCTGGACTTTCAGAAATATGAGTCTCTTACTACCCTGAATATGGAAATCTCCTTAAGATACTTGAGAAAAAAAATTTATTGTAGAAAAAAAATTTATTTACTATGGAACAGTTCCTGGGTCATGTAATTTCTTGAAATATCCTAAATGTTTTCAAAATACATCACAGTGTATATCAGTTGGTTCTTATCAGGTAGATTCTAATATATATGATGAAATATATACATAAAGTGATATAGAGTCAAGCGACACATTTTAAAATCTATCAAACTTTTATATGGCTGTTTTCATTTGAAAAAATTAATTTTGTATACTGATACTTAATTTTTTATAGTACAGAGAGTGATTATAATAAAACATAATCAGCCAATGTGTTTAATTGTGGACTAGAGAATAAGTTTTCCCTAAAGGTCTTTGGAAAAAAAAAAGAAGAAGATTTTGTAATGATTAGGCAGTCAGCCCAGTTGAGTCTTTAAATTCTTGCATAAGGTTGACAAAATGGCACTTTGGTTTAAATACTATTGTTCACCGAAGTTTTCATGCTAAGTGATTGAAGCCTTAAAATACACTGGGGAAAAAAAAAGGAAAAATCTTACAAATTAATTGTGTGGCAATAGTTCCTAAAATGTATTTTAAATTATAGATTTTTAAAATATACTTTATGCCTCTCTGCAGCAGTGCCACATTAAATAGTTTAGTAATTAAGCATATACGTGATCTTTCTATGACCTCAAACAATAGGATTTTATTTAAAAAAAAAATTATCAGAAAATGAATCATTGTGAGTCTCTAATTACTACCTCTAATGGGGTAGTGTGGAATCATTTTTTAAACTGTAATTTTGCAGCTCCATCTCCTGTTCTTTGTTTAATATTTTATTCCAAACAAAATATCCTAGAATAATAAGCTTTATATCAGTAGAAGAGGGAATATGCCTCAGTGGAAAGGGGCTTTACATGTTTTATGAAATGAAAGACAGTTGATATGTCTATTTATCTGGTGGGTAACTTATGCTTTCAAGGCAGGCATCAAGTACATGGATGGATGAAGGCAAAGAAGACAAAGTCACAGTAAAATCATTCAGTATCCGCTCTTCAGATGCAGCTTCCTCTGAAGTAAGTCTGAAGAAACTGTAGTTTAATATAACTCATGTTCAAAACAAAAACATATGTCTACTCTGAGACATTATATTTAACATGTTAAATTGTACTTTAATGCTTATATATGTAAGTTAAGTTTTATTTTTTACATGCAGGTGTACTTTAATTGGGCTACATCAGGGCTGGCTAAGTTATATATTCATTACCTGTATGCTTTCTGCAAAGAAATATAAAGGTATATATTTGCAATTTATTTGATCGTTACTGAATCTGAATCCTCTCAGGTTTACAAGGTTTACAAGGGGCTGGGGAGAATCTTGGTGCAGTGAACTAGGACCAGTATTCAGTGAAGGTGAAAAGTGAAAGTGAAAGTCATGTCTGACTCTTTGCAACCCCATGGACTCTACAGTCCATGGGATTCTCCAGGCCAGAATACTGGAGTGAGTAACCTTTCCCTCCTCCAGGGGATCTTCCTGACCCAGGATCAAACCAGGATCTCCTGCTTTGCAGGTGGATTCTTTACCAACTGAGCTATGAAGGAAGCCCCGGTATTCAGTAGTCCTATCTATCCTCAACCTGAGAGGACATGACCCCAAGAATAAGCTTGTCTTCCTAAGGAACGTATCTGTTTCATTCTTATTTTATCTTCAAGTTTCTGCATTAAGCTTAGCATGCAATCATATTCACCAATATTTTGGGGATGATGAAAGGTTATAAAATACATCAACTATTTCAAAAAATAGATGTACATAGTAAAAGTTTATGCAGTTCCATTAAAAAAATATTTTGCAACATATGACTCCATAGGCATGCTACCCATTAACACTTCCATTTTTATAAACTATTTTATTATAACCTATTAATATTAGAACTGTACTGTATTGTCTGCATCCATAGCTTTCAGTTCTACATATTTCTCTAGTTTTCATCTCCAGAAATGAGTTACTAATATCTTAAATTAATTCTATAATATTTTTATCATTTATTACAGAATTCAAACTTCAAATGAAAATTGGAGATACCATGCAAAAATGTATGTGAATTAGAATAGTAACTTGGGGGGGGCTATATTTTGATAAAAAATAACTACACATTTAATTGCTTCTTTGGCGAAATTGTTTAGGTTGAAATTTATAATTTTCAGTTTATGGACCTAACAATAGTAAACTAGTTCTTGAATCTCACCTGGTGAACAAAAATGTTAATGTTGCTTTCTCTTTCCCTGCCAAAGTTTCTGTGGTGTGTGTGACTCTTTGCAACCCTATGGATTGTAGCCCGCCAGGCTCCTCTGTCAATGGGATTTTCCAGGCAAGAATACTGGGGTGGGTTGCCATTGCCTTCTCCAGGTTCTGGCTTTGATTTAAAATATACTTTAAGTAGGTGTTATTTTAATTTGCTTAGCTCACATTGAAGATCCAAGCCATTACCTAACGTACTGGAGGTAAATTATAATTAAACTTATTTATAATTTGATTTATAATTTATTTAAATTTATTGGTAAATGCAGTATCATAAATCCTTCCAGGCCTCAATATATTCTTTTATATTAATGTCAACTGAATCTCTAGTTTGATGTTTTGTCAAAATCAAGGTAATGACTTTGGTTTTGGAAGAGGAGGCTGGGATGTGGGAGATTTCTTTCTTTTGGGGGAAAGTAGTTACTAGATTTCTTTTAGATGTTTCTGAACTAGTGGTTGTTTTGGCCTTTTTCCTTCATCTATAGTGTATTTTTAAAAATCAATACTAGATGACCCCAAATCGATTTATTTAATTTATAGAGAAGATTTTATACCATTCAATATTTTTAATGATTATCACAGTACATACTGTCTTTGGAATCTGAGGTGAGAGAAAGTCTGATTATTAACCTTCTATATGCTATTTCAGGTGCCTCCTTAACATATACTTCCCTCTTGTCAGGATTTTGCAATTAACCATGGGAGACATTTTGTGTGTAAATATAAGTTTATATAGGTAGATAATTTTAGATATATCTGAGATACTTATTACTTCTCTTTCTAGGCTGATACAATTATTATATATTCATTTCTTTTTGTGATCAGACATATTTCATGGTAATTTAAATAAGAAGTAGAAAAGTAACTATACATGAATTCTTATATTCATAATGACATATTTATAAATTATTACAAGCTTTTCTCAAACTGCCTAATGTTTCTCACCTACTCACCTTTTCTAATTGCTAACCTAATATCCTTATTATTTCTTAGCATAACAGCCTGCTATTAACACATGTTTGTTTCAGTCTACTTTTGCTACATCTCTCCAAGGTCCTCAGGTGGACTTCCTGGCAGTCATGCACCACCATGATAGAGAATAGCTGTAAACTTTAGATGGAGAAAATCAGTTTGGCTTATATTTTAGAGTTTCAGAAAATATCAATATATTGTATCCATAGTAAAGATAGACAACAAATGTTAGGAACATTTACTGTATTTTTTGTAATTTTGCTAAATATTTTAAAAGCAAGGAGCTTCTAGTTAATAAGATATTATTTGTTCTGGAAATATACAAAGGTCAGGTTTGTGTCAGAAAATAAAAGGCAAAATTTAAATTCATTAGCTTTGAATTAATGATTTTATCATGCTATTTGATTCAAAGTTAATGTCAGTGTTAAGTTTATATTTAATTCATTCTCAAACTTTTCCTTGTGTCTGTTTTTTTTTTTTTTTCCTGAATTCATTAAATATCTTCTACATTCACAGGAATAACAAAAACTAATTGATTAGAATTATGGGGCTTCCCTGTAGCTCAGTTGGTAAAGATACTGCCTGCAATGCAGGAGACCTGGTTCAATTCCTGGGTTGGGAATATCACCTGCAGAAGGAAATGGCAACCCACTCCAGTATTCTTGCCTGGAGAATCCCTTGGACAGAGGAGCCTGGCAGGCCACAGTCCATGGTGTCGCAAGAGTTGCACGCGACTTAGCTACTAAATGACAACAAATTGATTGGAAAGGCTATAAATGTTATCATTCTCTTCATACCAGTTCACAGCCAATATAAATTCAAAACACAGAAACACAATAGACATTTAACATTAGAGTATACTTAACCAAATTTTATGTTGGTTAAAATTTTTATTACTTATATAGGTGAATTGAGTAGAAGACAAGACTATGTTTATAACAAGAAAACAAAGCTTCAGTGTATCCCCTTGAAGATATTTTAAAAGGAAGAAAATAATTTATCTTGGCAAATCACCTAAACTTTTATCTTAGTTTTATTATCAAAATATGTTGAACTTTACATTATGTAAAATCTTTATTTTTATTTCATACTTTGTTAAGTCTGTATAGTTTAATAAACATGGATTCAGTGTATTGACTAAAGGAAGATATATTAACCTAAGGTGATTCAAGAACATCTTCTCGCATGTTATAATCATCATCTTTTTCTCTTAAGGAAAGTCAATATTGTACATGGAATTCTCAGATATGGTCTGCTTTTATATTTTTGTTTAAGTCATGAATACAGGAAATCAAAGTGTCAGAGCAGATTTTATACTTCTTGGTCTTTTCCAATATGGCCCAGTGGACACCGTACTCTTTGTTGTCATTGCAATCCTGTTTTCGGTGGCTCTGATGGGGAATATCATGCTGATTCTTCTCATTCAATTGGACACCAGACTCCACACTCCAATGTACTTCCTACTCAGTCAACTCTCTTTCATCGACATGATGTACATCTCCACCACTGTGCCCAAAATAGCAACTAACTTTCTGTCCAATAGTAAGACCATTACATTTGTAGGTTGCGAGATTCAAGCATTTGTGTTCATGGTCCTTGGTGGAACTGAAGCTCTTCTTCTTGGTTTCATGTCTTATGATCGCTATGTAGCCATCTGTCACCCTTTACATTACCCTGTACTCATGAGCAAGAAGATCTGTTGGTTCATGGTCACATGTGCATGGACCAGTTGTTCTATCAACTCTTTAATACATACATTGTATGCATTTCAACTCCCCTTCTGTAGATCTCAGCTTATTAATCACTTTTTCTGTGAAGTTCCATCCATGTTGCCACTGGTGTGTCAGGACACTTCTCAGTATGAACATACAATACTCCTGAGTGGACTTATTATTCTGTTGTTACCTTTCATGGCCATTTTAGCTTCCTATGCCTGTGTGCTTACTGTGGTATTCCAGATGAGTTCAGGAAAAGGGCAGACAAAAGCTCTCTCCACCTGTTCCTCTCACCTGACTGTGGCAAGCCTGTTCTATGTAACCACTCTCTCCACCTATACAAGGCCACACTCCTTGCATTCCCCGGAAGAGGACAAGATAGTAGCTGTATTTTATACCATTATTACACCTCTTCTGAACCCATTTATCTACAGCCCGAGGAATAAAGAAGTTATAAGGGCCTTGAGGAGAGTATGTGTACAGAAAATGAGACTGTAGGAATTCCTTGTTGATTGAGACAGAATAATATAAAAAAACTGTGCTTAAAGTACTGTCTTGGAATATGTAAATGATAATAAAAACTGCCTAGTAATATATGAATCCTAAGAAATGTTTATGAAGGAAAAACATGATAAAAGTCTTTATTACTCCTGATATCAGAATTGCCTTGAACATTGTTATTATAACTAGACACATTTTCAATATAGAAGCTTGAGAAACACTGTATTATCTAACTTATTTAACTTTGAACACAATGAAATTCACCCTTTTAACCCAATGTTTTCATATTATGAATATTTTGAATTGGACATTTAAAACCTGCGATCCAAAGCATGAGGTTCCCAGGTGACTCAGTGTCAAAACAATCTGCCTGCCGATGAAAGGATGTGCAGGAGATGCGGGTTTCAGCCCAAGGTTGGGAAGATCCCTTGGAGAGGAAATGACGACTCACTTCAGTATTCAGTATTCTTGGCTGGAGAATCCCATATACAGAAGAGCATGGCAGGCTACAGCCCATAGCGTCGCCAAAGACAGACATGACTGACAGACCCAGCACACATTCAAAGCATATGGAATATACTTTATCCTAATATATACCTTTAGAGACACTATAAGTGACAAATTTTTATAGAAGGCAAGCTATATAATCCAATCATTCAACACATTTTTAGTGGCTTAACAATATGTGTGTCACTGGTGATAACTACATAATCAAAAATGAACACTGACATATCTCTGAAATCATCTAATTTCAAAATTCAGTATGACTGAGCATTCAAAGAATGCAACAAATATTGCATTATATCAAAAGTTATAGCTGTTATAAAAACAAAATAAGTAGGGAATTTTGGTAGGGAATTTGCCATCTCTGATAAAACTGTCTTGAAAACAGAAACTGAAAGGATGGTATTTGAGCAAACATTGAAGGGAGATGAGAAAGTAAGCCAACTGGGTATCTTGTGATGTGTTTCCTAGGTGGAGGAAGAAGCAAAGGAGCAGAGAAAATGGTTGGCAAAGTCACAGGGTCAAGGTGTACACTACTGAGCTGTAGAAAATGAGTGGATATAATGGACACATATTTTGTAATAAAATGTAGACTGGTGTAAAACTGGCATTAAAAAGATAAAAAAGATTGTTGTGTTTTGCAGAGAAGATTGAAATCGGCTATTAATCGACTGCAGCCATCTCATTGTGATAAAATTATATCTTGGACTGAAGTGGTGTTAGTGCAAGGGCATGAATCTGCCAGACTACACTGACAAAACTTGTGAAATTTGAGGAAATTAAAAGGTCTCAGAACTAAGCTAAGGCCATGGACTGCACAAGTGGAACACTGGAATTACCAAAAACTTAGTTCAAGAATACCAAACCCATCAGCATACAAATGGATAAGAAAGTTGTGGTACATATATACAATGGAATATTACTCAGCCATTAAAAAGAATACATTTGAATCAGTTCTAATGAGATGGATAAACTGGAGCCCATTATATAGAGTGAAGTAAGCCAGAAAGATGAACACCAATACAGTGTACTAACTCATATATATGGAATTTAGAAAGATGGTAATGATAAGTCTATATGCAAGACAGAAAAAGAGACACAGATGTATAGAACAGATTTTTGGACTCTATGGGAGAAGGCGAGGGTGGGAAGATCTGAGAGAACAGCATTGAAACATGTATATTATCAAGTGTGAAGCAGATCACCAGCCCAGGTTGGATGCATGAGACAAGTGCTCGGAGCTGGTGCACTGGGATGACCCAGAAGGATGGGATGGGGAGGGAGGTGGGTGGGGGGTTCAGGATGGGGAACACATGTAAATCCTTGGCTGATTCATGTCAATGTATGGCAAAAACCACTACAATATTGTAAAGTAATTAGCCTCCAACTAATAAAAATAAATGAAAAAAAAAAAAAAAGAATACCAAAGCAAAAACATTGGATTCCTTGTTCACCTTTGATGTTAGCTCTTTGGGCTTCCTGTGTAGCTCAGTTGGTAAAGCATCTGCCTGGAATGAAAGAGACCTGGGTTTAATTCCTGGGTAGGAAAGCTCCCCTGAAGAAGGAAATGGAGACCCTCTCCAATTTTCTTGCCTGGAGAATCCCATGAACAGCCTGGCAGGCTACAGTTCATGGGGTTGCAAAAGTCAGACAGTACTTAGCACTATCTTTTTCTTTCTTTTGTCCCAGTAATGGTAACATTATTATGACTTCCATTCCCTTTGAGTGAAAGCTTTATTAACAGAATCAAATAATAACTTATCCTTTGTGTTTGGTGTGTTTGCTCAATATGTTTAGAAGATCCACTTTTTTAATATCTAAATAACATAATTATTTTTATTTGCAAGTGCTGCACTCAATACACCAGCAAATTTGGAAAACTCAGCAATGGCCACAGAACTGGAAAAGGTCAGTTTTCATTCCAATCCTGAAGAAAGCCAATGCTAAAGAATGCTCAAACTATCGCACAATTGCACTCATCTCACACGACAGTAAAGTAATGCTTAAAATTCTCCAAGCCAGGCTTTAGCAATACATGAAACATGAACTTCCAGATGTTTAAGCTGGTTTTCAAAAAGGCAAAGGAACCAGAGATCAAATTGTCAACATCCGCTGTATCATCAGAAAAGCAAGAGAGTTCCAGAAAAATATCTATTTCTGCTTTATTGACTATGCCAAAGCCTTTGACTGTGTGGATCACAATAAACTGTGGAAAATTCTGAAAAAGATGGGAATACCAGACCACCTGACCTGCCTCTTGAGAAATCTGTATGCAGGTCAAGAAGCAACAGTTAGAACTGGACATGGAACAACAGACTGGTTCCAAATAGGAAAGGAGTGCGTCAAGGCTGTATATTGTCACCCTGCTTATTTAACTTCTATGCACAGTACATCATGAGAAATGCTGGGCTGGAGGAAGCATAAGCTGGAATCAAGTTGCCAAGAGAAATATCAATAATCTCAGATATGCAGATGACACCACCCTTATGGCAGAAAGTGAAGAAGAACTAAAGAGCCTCTTGATTAAAGTGAAAGAGGAGAGTGAAAAATGTTGGCTTAAAGCTCAACATTCAGAAAACCAAGATCATTGCATCCAGTCCCATCACTTCATGGCAAATAGATGGGGAAAGAGTGTCAGACTTTATTTTTCTGGGCTCCAAAAACACTGCAGATGGTGACTGCATCCATGAAATTAAAAGACACTTACTTACTCCTTGGAAGGAAAGTTATGACCAACCTAGACAGTATATTAAAAGGCAGAGACATTACTTTGCTAACAAAGTTCCATCTAGTCAAGGCTATGGTTTTTCCAGTGGTAATGTATGGATGTGAGAGTTGGACTGTGAAGAAAGCTGAACACCGAAAAATTGATGCTTTTGAACTGTGGTGTTGGAGAAGACTCTTGGGAGTCCCTTGGACTGCAAGGAGATCCAACCAGTCTATCCTAAAGGAGATCAGTCCTGTGTGTTCATTGGAAGGACTGATGTTGAAGCTGAAACTCCAATACTTTGGCCATCTGATGCGAAGAGCTGACTCATTTGAAAAGACCATGATGCTGGGAAGCCTGGCATGCTGAAGTACATGGGGCCGCAAAGAGTTGGACATGACTGAGCGACTGAACTGAAGTCTTCACCAATATGCTGTATGCTACATTATAACAAAACAGAGGCATAATTAATTTCCAAACCTAGATAGATATAATATTGTTATTGTTCATTCACAGTTTGATTGTTTTAGACCCCATGGACTGCAGCACACCAGGCCTCCCTGTTTTTCACCATTTCCCAAAGTTTGCCCAAGTTCATGTCCACTGAATCCTTGATGCCATCCAGCCATCTTATCCTGTGATGCCCTCTTCTCCTTCTGCCCTCCATCTTTCCCAGCATCAGGAACTTTTCCAATGAGTTGGCTGTTTGCATCAGATGACCAAAATACTGGATCTTCAGCTTCAGCATCAATCCTTCCAAAGAGTAATCAGGATTGATTTCCCTTAAGATTTAATGGTTTGATCTTGCTGTCCAAGGGACTCTCCAGAGTCTTCTCTAGCACCACATATCATAGGCATCAATTCCTTGGCGCTCTGCCTTCTTTAGGGTCCAGTTCTCACAACCTTATGTGAACATTCAGAACACCATAGCCTTGACACTATACAGACCTTTGATGGAAAAGTAATGTCTCTGCTTTTCAACACCCTGTCTAGGTTTGTCATAGATTTCCTGCCAAGAAGCAATCATCCTCTAATTTCATGGCTGCAGTCACCATCTGTAGTTATTTTAGAGTCCAAGAAGAGGAAATCCATCACTACTTCCACCTTTTCTCCGTCTTTCTGCCATGAAGTAATGGGGCTGGATGCCATGATCTTAGTTGTTTTAATACTTAATGTTAAGTCAGCTCTTTCACTCTGCTCCTTCACCCTCATCAGGAGGCTCTAGTTCCTCTTTGCTTTCTGCAACTAGAGTGGTATTATCCACATATCAGAAGTTGTTGATGTTTCTCCCACCTATCTTGATTCCAGCTTGCAACTCATCCAGCCCAGCATTTCTCATGATGTGCTCAGCATATATGTTAATTAAGCAGAGTGACATCAGGACAGTCTTGCTGTACACCTTTCTCAAACTTGAACCGATCAGTTGCTCCATACAAGGTTCTTAATATTGCTTCTTGAACAGCATACAGGTTTCTCAGGAGGCAGGTAAGATGGTCTGGTATTCCCATCTCTTTAAGAGTTTTCCACACTTTGTTATTATCCACATAGTCAAAAGCTTTAACTTAGTTGATGAGACAGATGTAGATGTTTTTCTGGAATTACCTTGCTTTCTCTGTGTTCCAGTGAATGTTGGCAACGATCTCTGCCTCCTCTGCCTTTTCTAAACTCAGCTTGGACATCTGGAAGTTCTTGGTTCATGTAATGCTGAAGCCTAACATTCAAGATTTTAAGCATGACCTTACTAGCATGGGAGATGAGTGCAATTTTCCAGTGGTTAGAACATTCTTTAGTACTACCCTTCTTGGGAACTGGGATGAAGATTGAACTTTTCCAATATTGTGGCCACTGGGTCTTCCAGATTTGTTGACATATTGAGTGCAGCACTTTAATAACATCATCCTTTAGGGTTTTGCATAGGTTTACTGGAACTCCATTGCATACTAGATTTATTAACAGCAGTGCTTCCTAAAGCCCACTTGACTTCACACTCCAGAATGTCTGGCTCTGGATGACTGATCACACCATCATAGTTATCTGGTTCATTAAGATCTTTTTTGTACAGTTCTTCTGTGTATTCTTTCCATCTCTTCTTGATCTCTTCAGTGTCTACTAGATCTCTACCATTTCTGTCCTTTATTGTGTCCATCTTTGGGTGAAACATCACCTTGATAGTTCCAATTTTCCTGAAGAGATCTCTAGTCTTTTGATTTCTGTTGTTTTCCTCTATTTTTATGTGCTGTTCATTTCAGAAGCCCTTCTTGTCTCCTTCCTATTCTTTAGAACTCTGTGTTTAGTTGCATTGATGTACCTTTCCTTTCTCCCTTGATTTTCATTTCTCTTCTTTCTTTGGCTATTTGTTAAACCTCTTCAGATAACCACTTTGCCTTCTTGTTTTTCTTTTTCTTTGGGATGGTTTTGTTCACTGCCTACTTTACAATATTGCAGATCTTGCCTGTAGTTCTTCAGGCTCACTGTTTACTAGATCAAAACCTTGAATCTATTCATCGCTTTCACTGCATATTCATAGATTTGATTTAAGTCATACCTGGCTGGCCTAATGGTTTTCCCCATTTTCTTTAGTGTAAGCCTGAATTTTGCTATGAGAAGCTGATAATCTGAGCCACAGTCAACTCCAGGTCTTGTTTTTGCTGACTTTATACAGCTTCTCTCTCTGTGGTTACAAAGAATATAATCAATTTGACTTTGGTATTGACCACTTGGTGATTTCCATGTGTAAAGCCATCACTTTTGTTGTTGAAAAAGGGTGGTCCCTGTGATCCATGCCTTCTCTTGGCAGAATTCTGTTAGCCTTTGCCCTGCTTCATTTTTTTCTACAAGGCCAAATTTGCCTGTAACTCCAGGTATAATTTGACTTCCTAATTTTGCATTCCAATCCCAAAGATGAATAGAGCATCTTCTTTTGGTGTTAGTTCTAGGAGGTCTTCTAGGTCTTCATAGATCTGATCAACTTCAGCTTCTTTAGCAGTCTGTGCCCATGGTAGGGGCATAGACTGGAATTATTGTGATGTTGAATCGTTTGCCTTGGAAACAGAGATCATTCTGTCATTTTTAAAGTTGTACACAAGTACTGAATTTTGTACTCTTTTGTTGATCATGAGGGCTACTCCATTTCTTCTATGGGATTCTTGCTCACAGTAATATAATGGACATCTGAACTAAATTTGCCCATTGCTGTCCATTTTAGTTCACTGATTCCTAAGATATCTATGTTTATTCTTAGCATCTCCTGGTTAATCATGCCCAATTAACCTTGATTCACAGATCTAACATTATAGGTTCCTATGCAATACTGTTCCTTGCAGCATCAGATTTTACTTTCATCACCAGAAAACTGAGCATCATTTCCCAGTGCTTCATTTTTTCTGGGGCTATTAGTAGTTGTCCTCTGCTCTTCCCCAGCAGCAAATTGGACACCTTCTGATGTGGGGGACTCATTTTCAAGTGTCATATCTTTTTGTCTTCTTATAGAGTTTATGAAGTTCTCATGGCAAGTATACTGTGGGTGGTTTGCCATTCCCTCCTCCAGTGGATCATGTTTTTTCAGAACTCTCCACTATGACCTGTCCATCTTGGGTGGCCCTACATGGCATGGCTCATAGCTTCATTAAGCTACACAAGCCCCTTCACCATGACAAGGCAGTGATTCATGAAGGGTAGATATAATATACATATTATTAAAATTGTGAAGCAAGAAATTTATATGCTTATAATTATATCTTATTTACAACTATTTTGATTAACAGAACATCTAAATCTTTTAATAGCATAATGAACATTGGTGGTATACACTAGATACTAAAGCAATGCAAATATTTATTAAAGATATCATGCTTATTTACAAAACTTGCACAATTCATAAATTAACTTAAGGCAGAAGTAAAATAGTATTGCTAAACCATAGATTATGAAAAAAGTCCAAAGATTAAAATACTAATCTACTTTACTCTCTTCCAAAGTTTTATTTGCAAGGAACAGATAAATGTCACATAAGATAGCAAGTTATTTGCATAAAAATCCAGTCAGTTACCATAGACACTTACAGGTAACAGAAGCTAGATGCTTTAGTGAAAAGATAACTAATCCCTGGAAGTAATGGTAATGTTGCAAATTTTATATGTAGGTGGTACTGTATTAATTTTGCATGATAAATTAATTTGGGCAAGTATTGATTGAGTACTTAGATAACAAAGTAATCAGTTAACTGAGTATGATAATTAATCTGTTAATTGACAATTAGATCATTTAGATCATATTAGATCACAATTAGATCATAATTAGATCATACATCAATATAGTTGGTAGATTGGTATATCTCCTACATTTAAGGATGTATGATTACTGGTAATGAAGTGTGAACAAGCTACAAATAAAATAAATGTATTTTCTTTTAGGTTGTATATATGTATGAACTTATGAACTTTTTGTAATGCATATGTTTAACTAAATTCACACTCATTTTGTGAGGACATATTAGATTAAAATGTTAACTGTTGAAAGGTCTCTAAACTGAGAGAAAGTCCCTGTAATCAGGAAGACAGCAGCGCTCGGGCCTGGTGTACTGAGATCATGGGTTGCTTGCAAGTGTGGAAGCAAGAAATTTAACGATTTTTCTTCTCTTTCCCAGAAAACTGAGTTTTAGAACTTCTGTATTTGTTTCCTGCACATTTATTAATCAAAATTTGTACATCATGACATTGACAGAACTCGTGAAACTAATTTAAACAAATATAGGAGAAATACACAATACTTATCAGATAGATCACATCAACATTGACTAAAATGAATGAATGAATGTATCTGTAGCTTCCTCAACATAAAAGTCCCCCAATTATAGAAAGTTGTGATCATCTAATAGTGTTTCCTAACTATAGGAGTAAATGATGTGTGATATACTGACAAAATATACAAAATTATAGAAATGTAGTTAGTACTACTATATATGGGCTTCCCTGGTGGCTCAGCAATAAAGAATCCACATGCTGATGCAGGAAACACGGGGTCAATCCCTGTGTTGGGAAGATGCCCTGGAGAAGAAGATGGCACCCAACTCCAACACTCTTACCTGGGAAATCCCACAGACAGAGGAGTCTGGTGGGCTATATAGTCCATGGGGTCGCAAAAGAGTCAAACACGCCCTAGCGACAAAACAACTACTATACATACATGTTATCAAATTTATTTGGATTCAAAACAAAGTGTAATTACAAAGAGATGGAAAATAGGATGCTAAGGCAAACAATTGTGAATGCAAATGTTAAAGTCATAATTATGCCTCCCAGTATCTTTTTTTTCTATGTTATTTGATCAAGCTTTTGTAAGGAAATGCCTAAGCTTTTAAATAGGAATTTCTTAATAATTCATTGTCTTCCAGGAATAACTGAGCTATGGAAAATATAAATGTCACCACAGGAATAAATTTCATTCTTCTAGGACTCTTTAACTACACAGAGACCCATCTGTTCCGCTTTTCCATGGTGCTCATGACTTCCCTCACCTCCCTGATGGGCAATGCGTTCATGATCATGCGCATCTATGTGAATCATCGGCTTCACACTCCCATGTACTTTCTTACTTTCTTAGCCAGCTCTCCCTCGTGGACATGATGCTGGTTCTCACTATTGTCCCCCAAATGGCAGCCAATTACCTGAGGCACACCAGGTCCATCTCTTCCACTGGCTGTGGTGCCCAGATTCTCCTGCTTCTTACTCTGGGAGGGGGCTAGTGCTTCCTCTTAGCGGCCATGGCCTATGACCGCTATGTGGCTGTATGTCACCCCCTGAGATACCCGATCCTCATGAATCAGAAGCTCTGCTTGCACATGACAGCTGGCTCCTGGCTTTTGGGAGGGGTGGATGGGCTGATGCAGGCTGGTGTCACTCTGAGCTTCCCTTACTGCCACCCTCGAGAAGTCAACCACTTCTGTGAGGCACCATCGCTTGTTTGCCTTGCCTGTACAGACACCTTGATTTTTGAATTCTTCATGTATGTCTGCTGCATTCTAATGCTCTTAATCCCACTGTCTCTCATTTTGGCCTCCTTTAGTCTCATCCTGGATGCCGTGTTTCATATGCAGTCCACTGCAGCCAGGAAGAAGGCCTTTGTGACCTGTTCTTCCCACCTGGCTGTCGTGAGGCTCTTCTATGGCACTAGCATGTTTATCTACACGCGGCCCAAATCTTACCATTCAGTGGCCCATGACAAGGTGGTCTCTCCCTTTTACACAATTTTAACACATGTGTTGAACCCCCTTATATACAGTGTGAGGAATATAGAAGTCAAGGAGGCTTGTAGAAAGTGGCTGGAGAAACATTTTGAGTCATCTACATAGTGAGCATAATTTGCTAATATTGCATCACTCAAATTAGATTCAGGTTACAAAATTTCTTTCTGTCAATATACTTGGTGCTCCTTTGCCAGTTTGCACTGCTCTTTAAAAATATGTTAGATAAACTACTACATGTAGATAAATTAATAAAAGTTACATTTGTCATCTTTTCCATATCTTGTCATATTATTTTTTTCTGAACTTACCTTGTGATTAGTTGTGATTATATGTGATTTAGAAAAAATCATTTGGTAAAAGATAAGCAGATAGGACTATAAATATGTAGGTTAAAATATACGGTAATTGTGAAAGGAAAAATTCAACAACTTTGTCTAAAAAAAGCAACACCAATTAAAATGATTAGTATGTGATAAATATTATCACATAAGATAATATAGATAATATATTTATACAGATTAATTTTTTTAAAAAGGCTGAAGTATTTTTTTCACTTGTTAATAAGAGTATCTAATTAATATGAAATGCTGTAAATAAAAAACAATCATTGTCTTTGATCACAAGGAAAGTCTTAGGCCTGAGGTTTCACATTTTGGGGTTAACTGAATGGAGTTAATAATATTGGATGAGTTTTATCTCATGATCTCTTGACAAGTTTCTTTTAAGGTATTTTATTTATAAGAGAGGAAGGAAAAAAGAAAGGGAGAGGGAAGAGGGAGTGAGTGGAGAGGAAAAAAAGAATGAAAGAAAGACATGTACAGCACACAATTTGATTTGAAAATTAATGCCAGTTTAGAAATGAAAAAAATCAAATTAAAATATTCTCCTGAAAAATTTATGAATTTTAATTTATTAAAATTAATTTCAAAATATGAATTGTAATATCATCTGAATTGACTACCATATTTCATTTAGCTATCATATCATCTTAAAAATACTAATTAAAATGATTAATATTTGGTATTATTGTCACATAAATTAATATAGATATTACATTTTAGATCTTCAGGGAATAATTTTTTTTAAACAAAAGAAAAAAACATGTTGGTATAGGTTCAATAATTCTGATTTTACATGTCATGTCAGAGCTAAAGTTGTTGCTAAATGTTGCTTGAAGCTAAAATGTTAGTAAAGATGGAAGAGAAAAACCTATAAAAACAAACACAAAGCAATTAAGAAAATAGCAATAGAAGCATACGTATTGATAATTTCTTAAATGAAAATGGATTAAGTACATCAAACTAAAGATATACACTGACTGAGTGGACACAAATACAAGACCTGTATGTATGCTGTCTACAAGGAACTCAGCTGAGACCTAGGAACTCATACAGATCGAAAGTGATGCAATGAAAGAAGGTATTCCATGCAAGTTCTGAATCACAAGATTTCATTCCACATCACAAGAAAGCTGGAGTAGCAATACTCACATGAAACAAAATAGACTTTAAAATAAAAACCATTACATTAGACAAAGACATGTGCAAAATAATGATCAAGGAATCAATCTAAAAAGAATATATAAAAATTATAAATTTGTATGGGCCAAATATAGAAGCACCTCAATATAAATGGCAAATACTAACAACCATAAAGCGAGAAATCAACAGTAATAAAATAATACTGGGGCACTTTAACACCCAACTTTCACCAATGAGCAGATCATATAGACAGAAAATTATGTTCTAATGAGGTGGATGAAACTGGAGCCTATTATACAGAGTGAAGTAAGTCAGAAAGAAAAACATCAATACAGTATATTAATGCATATATATGGAACTCAGATGGTAATGATGACTGCATGTATAAGGCAGCAAAAGAGACACACATGTAAGGAACAGATTTTTGGACTCAGTGGGAGAAGGCAAAGGTGTGATGATTTGAGAGAATAGCATTGAAACATGTATATTACCATATGCAAAATAGATAACCCATGCAAGTTTGATGCATGAAGCAGTGCTCTCAAGGCTGGTGCTCTGGGACAACCCAGATGGATGGGGTGAGGAGGGAAGTGGAAGGAGTGTTCAGGATCAGGGGGGCACATGTACACCCATGGCTTATTCATGTTGATGTATGACAAAAATCACCACAATATCATAAAGTAATTATCCTTCAATTAAAATGAATAAATTAATTTTTAAAAAGTTTATGGATTTATATAGCAATCTATGCTGAAGAATACTATTTTATACTTTATATTATTTGTATATGTAAATTTTATAAGTAAAATATTTAAATATGCAATTTGCATATGCACCCCAATATGTATACTATTTATTATTATTATTTATTATTCATCCTCCTTCTCCATATGGGGTGGCAGATTGACATTAATCAGCTGAAGATGTTCGATGATTCTCAAGATTCACTGCTTATAGTCGATGCTGAAATGAATTACCAAAATTTTGTGCTTTAAAACAACAGAAATGTATTTTCTCACACTCTTGAAGGACAAAAATCCAAAATGAATTCCACTGTGTTGAAATCAAGGTGTCAGTAGGGCTCACTACTCCAAAAGGCCACAGAGAATAATCTTTTCATTGCCTGTTCTAGTTTCATGTGTTTGCCAACATTTCTTGTCTTGTGGTTGAAGGACTCCAATCTCTGCCTGTGTGCTAGATTGCCTTCTTCTCTTCTGATTTTGTTGAATCTCTGTCTCCGTCCTATAAGGATTCATGTTATGGCATTTAGCATCCATCCTGACAACACTAAAATAATCCTCCCATCTTGAATTCTTTAATGATATGTGCAAGAACTTTGTAATGTAAGACCATTGTCACAGGAGATTAGTATACCTGATAACTTGATGGACAAGTATTTAATCTACTACCATTCATCTCAACTTCAGAGAAAGCTCTCATTCAATGCTTTGTAGATATCAGTTATTTGGGAAGTTTTCAGTCACTATTTCTATAAATTCGTCTTCAGTACTAAATCTTTTCTATTCTCCCTTAACAATTCAAAGGTTAAACGATTTATCTAGTTATTGACTCATGGTTCCCCCAAGGCCTTTTCATTTTTTTCGGTCATTTTTTTATGCTGTTTTTTAGATTGGATAATTACTATTGATTTGTCATCATTATGAACAATTCTCAATCTGTCATTTCCATTTTGCTATTGAACCGATCCAGAGACGGAAGTATTATTATTATTACTGTGCTGTGCTCAGTCGCTCAGCTGTGTCCAACTCTTTACAATTCCATGGACTGTAGCTCATCAAGGGGATTTTCTAGGCAAGATCACACCATCATGATTATCTGGGTCATGAAGATCTTTTTTGTATAGTTCTAGAAGGAAATGTCAACCCACTGTAGTACTCTTGCCTGGAAAATCCCAGGGATGGCGGAGGAGCCTGGTAGGCTATAGTCCATGGGATCACAAAGAGTTGGACACGACTGAGTGACTTCACTTTCTGTGTACTCTTGCCACCTCTTCTTAATGTCTTCTGCTTCTGTTATGTCCATACCATTTCTGTTATTTATTTGCCCATCTTTGCATGGTATGTTCCCTTGGTATCTCTAATTTTCTTGACGAGATCTCTAGTCTTTCTCCTTCTATTGATTTCCTCTATTTCTTTGCATTCATCACTGAGGAAGGCTTTCTTATCTCTCCTTGCTATTCGTTTGAACTCTGCATTCAAATGGGTATATCTTTCCTTTTCTCCTTTGCCTTTTGCTTCTCTTCTATTCACAGCTATTTGTAAGCCCTTCTCAGACAACCATTTTGCCTTTTTGCATTTCATTTCCTTGGTGATGGTCTTGATCCCTGCTTCCTGTACAATGTCATGAACCTCTGTCCATAGTTCTTCAGGCACTCTGTCTATCAGATCTAATCCCTTGAATCTATTTGTTACTTCCACTATGTAATTATGCAGGGTTTGATTTAGGTCATACCTGAATGGTGTAGTGGTTTTCCCTGCTTTCTTCAATTTAAATCTGAATTTGGCAATAAGGAGTTCATGATCTGAGCCACAGTCAGCTCCCAGTCTTGTTTTTGCTGACTGTGTAGAACTTCTCCATCTTTGGCTGCAATGAATGTAATCAATCTGATTTTGATATTGACCATCTGATGATCTCCAAGTGTAGAATCTTCTCTTGTGTTGTTGGAAGTGGTTGTTTTATGACCAGTGTGTTCTCTTGGCAAAATTCTATCAGCCTTTGCCCTGCTTCATTCTGTACTCCAAGGCCAAATTTGCCTGTTACTCTATGTATTTCTTGAGTTCTTGCTTTTGCCTTCCAGTCCCCTATAAAGAAAAGGACATCTTTTTTGGGTGTTAGTTCTAGAAGGTCAAGGTGTTAGGTCTAGAAGATCAAGATGTTAGCTAGAAAAAAGCAAATACTTGATTTAGCATAGAATCTTAACTTCCAAAACCTGGGTTATGGACTCATGATGCTTCATTCAATACATGGTTTGTCCCTTGAATTTATAGGGAAAATAAATTAATCTAACTGTAATAGAATGCATATGCAATTCTGAAATATCAATGTCTACTTAATTTAGTTATTGTGACATTCCATGAGACAATACATATCAAGGAGTTAGCATAGTGCTTGAAATAATATTTTCTCTAATTATTGTCTTTGTTATGTCTGAGTTGGCAGATCTGTACAACACTGATAAGGAATAAGAGTTATTTCAGCTTGAAAATGTAGGATCAAATAGAAGAAAAGAAGGTTATATGAGAGTCAGGATAATTTGTTTGGTCTACAAGTGTGTAATGAGAATGTATTAGGGCAAAGTGAAATTTTGCTAATTCTTTGGAATCCACATTAAAATGGAGACAGTAATGAGACAATGGACCTAAAATGTCCTTTGCTGGACTTCCCTGGCATCCTAGTAGTTAAGATTCCACTTCCAGTAGGGGGGGCATGGATTTGATTCTAGGTCTTGGAGCTAAGTTCCCACATACTGTCCACTGCAACCCCCCTACCCCCCCAAAAAAGACTTTCAATTCTGTATAATCACAGGTATTATACAACTTAAAATTAAACAGCAAATGTTTTTATACATGTTTCAAAGTGTAGAGCAACTACAGTGATGACCTGATATACTCTTGGCTTATAAATCTATCATGCATCTTGAACCTGTTGAATTACACAGACTTGAATCCATTTGGGTAAAGCAGTCTTTTTTTTTTTTTTATTATCTTATTATTTTTTTTTTTATTAGTTGGAGGCTAATTACTTCACAACATTTCAGTGGGTTTTGTCATACATTGATATGAATCAGCCATAGATTTACACGTATTCCCCATCCCGATCCCCCCTCCCACCTCCCTCTCCACCCGATTCCTCTGGGTCTTCCCAGTGCACCAGGCCCAAGCACTTGTCTCAACAACACATAACAAGATTTCATCTTTTTATCCTATGATTTAAAATTTTTAAGAAGGAAATAAATTATTTTATAAACTCCATAGCATATTAAAATTGTTATAATCTGTATGAGAAAATGTTTAAAAATTGGTAATTGAAGAACCAATAGTCTTAAAGTGACTAAACTTACAGTGGTTATGTATCTTTATTCTGTGGTCAAATAACTCATAAATGATAGCTGGAGTACACAGTCCATCCCAAAGAGATATTGTATATATTAGGTCATCAAAATTATACATATGTTAAAAATAAGTAGAATTATGCTATATGTTAGTTCTCAGATAAATATTGATTTTACTACCAAGGATGGGAAACATAATAATAATATAAAATATTAAGGACAATTTTTATTGTATTTAGCCATACATGTTGTTATGCATTTATATGTATTTTCTATTGTAATCAACAATCCTAAAAGAGATTGATAATATATTTCATCCCATTTTGATATGGTCTTTAAATGTATTTCAGCTTAAATTGCCTAAATTTATCCAGATACTTATCAATGATCCATGTACTCAAATTCAAGAAACCTAATTCTTAATTCTGTACTTCTAACTCATAAAATCAGAGAAAACCATTATACTGAATCAAGGATTAGAAAGATAAAAATGGCTTTCAGTTTTCTAATATTTAATGTTCATTTACTAGTGAGTCACATAATTTTAGACATTAGATTTCCTATTGATTAAATTTGAAATATATGGATACTTTACATGGCTTTCACTTGAAAATATAAGATTGAATGGACAAAATATCTGATGTTACCATAATGATCTTCTTTAAATACTATTATTTTAAAATATTTTTTTTATTAACTGTAAATCCATTTAAGGCTTTCAAAATCATTTGTAAAGTAATTCGTCACATGAAAAGCATGTTGAGAAGCTGGTCTTAAATATTAGTTGACGGTTTTGATTCAAATAGAGAACATAAAGTGTGCCTCAACAGAGCAAATGAAGACAGTGCTGGAAGACAGTCTAGTATAAAATGAACTTCCTGGGTCTAGAAAGAAGAAAACTGACTTATCAGTTATGGTGTCAACATGCTCAAAACTCACAAACATCTTCTAAGTGAGTTTTGACAAGAAATTGAAATTTTTCCTTCATGTGATTTAAGTGTTCTGTAATTCAGGTGGTCCATGTTTCTCTGAATCTGGACTGGAAAAGTTGGAGAAATTTTATATTGTCTTTTCATACCTTGTAATTTTAAAAAATGAACTCCAAACAGGACAATTTATAAGGCTAATATAGTTAATAAAATAGATGCAAAAGTTTCTTCAAAAATTATACTATACTTACCAAGATCATAGATTCATAAGATGTACAATATATACCAGGAATAAGCAGTTTTATTCTAATAATAGTCACATGGTCTAGCATGAGAAAATCTACCAATGTAATCTAGTCCATTGACTAAATTAATAACAACATATAAGTATCTTAAGTACATGTAATACTCAATGTGAACCTTGGTTCAAACTGATGTAACAATTCAAAAATAGTAAATATTTTAAATAGGCTGGGGAAGATATTGATGATGCATATAAACAAGTCAGAACAGTGCACATAGATTAAAAAATAAATTATTTGCATCTATAAAGAAAATTCAAGTTATCCTATAGAAAATATGAACAAGAGATGTTCACCATGGATTTGAAGAAGTAATCCAAAAGGTTAATGCATACTTTTGGCTCAGTATCAATAAGGAGCTTATAAATTAAAATAAAATCAATTCTCACTGTCCCATGTTTGACCATAATTACTGCACCTAACATTATCTCACAGTTCCACATGTGGAGAAAGAATGACCAAATCAACAGTTGATGGTATTGAAAAAGTAAGGATTCAGTTGCCTCAAATCCAAAAAATGTTACTTTTAGATTGTTTACTGGGAAAAACTCATGTCATATGCAAATGACCATAAACTATACTGATAGAAAATTAGAAAGAAACTATATATTGATAAATATGCCTGCTATGTACATAATGTAATAAAATTAAGTAATAATTAACAACTTCCTAGGTAATCAATATAGTACACATAATATTGAAATAACAAAGCATGATAGTGATATGTACATGATCATACCTTATTTATAATTATTTTGATTAACAAAACATTGTATCTTTTAATGACATAATGGACTTTGGTGCAATACACTAGGCACTAAAAACAATGTGAATATTTATTAAAGATATGGTGCCATTCACATAATTTACACTACTTACCAAGTAACTTACAAAGGAACTAAAAATATTTGCTACACCATAGACTATGGCTCTAGCTCAAACATAATCCTGTAAATCACTAATCTATTGCTCTCTTTCAAATTTTAATTTACAAAGAAAATACAAATGTCACATAACCATCCAATTCTACTGTCATAGTTATCTACAGGTAACAGAAATGGAAGCTTATGGATTTGTAAAAGACGAATTAATCTCTGGAAATAAATGAAATGCTCCATATTTTATGTATACTTGTGCTATATGTCAGATAAATTTCATGTGATAAATTAATTTAGGTATTCTTATTTAATTGATTACCTAATTAAACAATCACTCAATTACATATGGTCATCTGTTAGTTAATTAAATTGGTTAATAAATTGGTATTTCTACTACATTAAAGAGTATATGAGTATTAGTAACAAACTCTGAAAGCCTTTGTTGTTGTTGTTCAGTCACTCAGTCATGTCCAACTCTTTGCAACCCCATGGACTGCAGCATGCCAGGCTTCCTTATCCTTCACCATCACCTGGAGCTTGCTCTAATGCATGTCCATTGAGTTGGTGATGTTATCCAACCATCTCATCCTCTGTCGTCCCCTTCTCCTCCTGCCTTCAACCTTTCCCAGGATCAGGCTCTTTGCTAATTAGTCAGCTCTTCACATCAGGTGGCCAAAATATTGGAGCTTCAGCTTCAGTATCAATCCTTCCAATGAATATTCAGGGCTGATTTCTTTTAGGATTGACTGGTTTGATCTTGCAGTCCAAGGAACTCTCAAGAGTCTTCTTCAATACCACAGTTCAAAAGCATTTTGAAAGTCTTCAAGTAGGATCAATTTATTTATGTTCCTTTAGATTTTGAATTCCTGTATGAATTTTTAAACTTTTTCATGATGCATATATTTAACCAATTCAGGCTCATTTTTGTGAGTATATATTAGTTATAAATGTTGTCTGTTGAGAGGTCTCTGAACTAAGGAAATGTCCCTGAAATTAGGAAGACAGATCACAGTAACAATAGACATATGGTGCTGGGTTCCCCTGAACTCTACCTGTGGTAGCTGGAAACCTGGTGATTAAGATCATGGGTTGCTTGAAGGTATGGAATAGAGTAATTTAGCCATTTTTCTCTTCTCCCCCAGAAACTGAGTTTTAGTAGTTATACATTTTTTTTTGTCTATATATTTAATTTTCAAAATCTAATTCATCATGACACTGAAAGAAATACTGTGAAGTTTAAACAAATATGGGTAAATCACATCAATATTGACTAACATGTGTGGATCTGAAGCTCCTTCAACATGGAAGCCTCCAAATTACAGAAAATTGGGATTATATAATAATGTTTCCTAACATCATGATTAAATCATGTGGCTTACTGACAAAATACAGAGAAATAATAGAAATGCAATTATTATTATTATATATATATATAATCCAATTTATTTTGATTGAAAGTAATGTATAATCATAAAGAGATGAACAATAGGGTCTTAAGGCAAACATTTTGTTGTGGAAAGGAACATTGAACCCATAATTATTCCTCCAAGTGTCATATTTTATGTTGTTTGACCAAGTTTTCTCAAGAAATTGGTCAAGTTTCCCTCAAGCAAATCTTATTTCCTAATCATTCATTATCTTCCAGGAATGACAGGAACCATGGAAAATGCAAATAACACCACAGGAATAAATTTCATTCTTCTAGGGCTCTTTAATCACACACAGACTCATTTGTTCCTCTTTCCATAGCGCTAGTGATCTTCCTCATGTTGCTAATGGGTAACACCTTCATGATCATGCTTATTCAAGTGGATCCCTGGCTGCCCACTCCCATGTACTTCCTGCTTAGCCAGCTCTCCTTCAGGGACACGATGCTGGTTCTCACTATTGTTCCCAAAATGTCAGCCAACTACCTGATGCACAGCAGGTCTGTCTCTCCTGCTGGCTGTGGTACTCAAATCTTCCTGTTTCTCACTCTGGGAGGGGGTGAGTGCTTCCTTTTAGCTGCCAAGGCCCATAACCACTATGTGTCCTTGTCACCCCTTGGCGATACTCCATCCTGATGAATCAGAAGCTCTGCGGATTTCAGCAGGCTCCTGACTTTCAGGAGGAGTGGAAAGGCTGGTGCGGGCTGGTGCCACCCTGAGCTTCCCTTACTGCCACTGTCAAGAAATGAACCACTTCTTTTGTGAGGCACCATCACTTGTTTGCTTTGCTTGTGTAGACACCATGGTTTTTGAGTTTTTCATGTATGTCTGCTGTATTCTGATGTTCTTGATTCCACCGTCTCTCATTTTGGCTTCCTATAGTCTCACCCTGCCTGCTGTGCTCTGCATGCAGTCCACTATTGCTGGAAAGAAAGCTTTTGCCACCTGTTCCTCCCACCTGGTTATTGTGGGGCTATTCTATGGTACCCTCATCTTTCTCTACATGTGACCCAAATCCTATCACTCAGTGGCCTGTGACGAGGTGATGTCTGCTTTGTACACCATCCTTACACCTCTATTGAATCCTGTTATACACAGTGTGAGGAATGAAGAAGTCAAGGGGACCTTGAAAAAGCAGCTGTAGAAACATTTTTGGTGGTCTCAGTAGTGAGCCTTATTTTCCAAAATGGCATCTCTCAAATTAGATTTAGGTTATGAAATTTGTTTTGTGTCAATATATTTTGTTCTCACTTTCCTAGTTTGCATTATTTCTTAAAGTATTTCTTTCACATTTAATAAATTAGTGAGAAATGATATTTGTCATGTTTTCATACCTTGTCATTAAATTTTTTTCTGATATTTGGATTTCAGCAATAAATATTAATGACTGACTCACTGTAGCACAAGATACTCTAGACGACAATCATGTGATTTTTTTGTGTGTATGATTTTTGTTTTAATTATGATGGAGGTGAATTATTTAAAAAAATGCATAATTATTTTATAATTATATATATGAGATGACTTCCCTGGTGGCTCAGATGGTAAAGCGTCTGCCTACAATGCGGGAGACTTGGGTTCAATCCCTGCGTCAGTAAGATCCCCTGGAGCAGGAAATGGCAACCCACTCCAACACTCTTGCCTGGAAAATCCCATGGATGGAGGAGCCTGGTAGGCTGCAGTCCATGGGTCAAAAAGTTGAATAAAAGAGGCTTTTTAGTTCCTCTTTGACTTCTGCATAAGAGTGGTATCATCTGCATATCTGAAGTTATTGATATTTCTCATGGCAATCTTGATTCCAGCTTGCGCTTCATTCACCCAGCATTTTGCATGATATACTCTGAAAGAGGAGAGTGAAAAAATTGTCTTAAGACTCAACATTCGGAAAACTAAGATCATGGCATCTGATCCCATCACTTCATGGCAAATGTATGGGGAAATAATGGAAACACTGAGAGACTTTATTTTGGGTGGCTCCAAAATCACTGCAGATGGTGACTTCAGCCATGAAATTAAAAAAAAACTCTTTCTCCTTGGAAGAAAAGCTATGACAAACCTAGACATCATATTAAAAAGCAGAGACATTACTTTGCCAACAAAAGCCCATCTAGTCAAAGCTATGGTTTTTCCCGTAGTCATGTATCAATGTGAAAGTTGGACTATAAAGAAAGCTGGGCAATGAGGAATTGATGCTTTTGAACTGTGATGTTGGAGAAGACTCTTGAGAGTCCCTTGGACTACAAGGAGATCCAACCAGTCCATCCTAAAGGAAATCCAACCAGTCCATCCTAAAGGAAATCAGTCCTGAATATTCATTGGAAGGACTGATGCTGAAGCTGAAACTCCAATACTTTGGCCACCTGATGCAAAGAACCAACTTATTTGAAAAGATCCTAATGCTGTGAAAGATTGAAGGCGAGAGGTGAAAGGGATGACAGAGGATGAGACGGTTGAATGGTATCACCGACTGGATGAACATGAGTTTGAGTAAGCTCTGGGAGTTGGTGATCAAAAGAAGCCTGGTGTACTGCAGTCCATGGGGTCGTAAAGAGTTGGACAGGACTGAGTGACTGAACTGAACTGAACTGAACTCTGCAGAGAAGTTAAATAAGTAGGGTGACAACATACAGCCTTGATGTACTCCTTTCCCAATTTTGAACCAGGCTATTGTTCCATGTCCAGTTCTAATTGTTGCTTCTTGACTGCATACAGGTTTCTCAGGAGGCATGTAAAGTGATCTGTTATTCCAGTCTCTTTAAGACAACAGTTTGTTGTGATCCACACAGTCAAAAGGTTTAGCATAATCAATGAAACAAAAGTAGATATTTTCCTGGAATTCTCTTGCTTTTCCTATGATTCAATGGTTGTTTGCAATTTAACCTCTTGTTCTTCTGCCTTTTCTAAATCCAGCCTGTATATCTGGAAGTGCTCATTTCATGTACTCTTGCAGCCTAGCTTAAAGGATTTTGAGCATTATTTTGCTAGCATGTGAAATAAGTGCTATTGTGCAATTGTATGAACATTCTTTGACATTGCCCTTTTTTGATATCAGAATGAAAATAGGCCTTTTCCAGTCCTGGGCCCACTGCTGAGTTTCCCAAATTTGCAGACATATTGAGTGCAGTGCTTTAACAACATCATCTTTTAGGATTTGAAATAACTCAGCTGGAATTCCACCACCTCTGCTAGCCACTAGCTTTGTCCCTTGTGATGCTTCCTAAGGTCCTCTTGATGCACACTCCAGGATGTCTGGCTCTAGGTGAGTGATCACACCATCGTGGTTATCTGGGTCATTAGATCTTTTTTTGCATAGTTCTTCTAAGTAATCTTGCCACCTCTTCTTAATATCTTCTGCTTCTGTTAAGTTCATACCATTTCTGTCCTATATTGTGCCCATCTTTGCATGAAATATTCCTTTGCTATCTCTAATTTTCTTGAAGTGATCCTTAGTCTTTCCCATTCTATTGTTTTCCTCTGTTTCTTTGCATTGTTCACTTAAGAAGATGGCTTAAGACTTTCTTATCTCTCTCTGCTCTTCTTTGGAACTCTGCATTCAGATGGGTATATCTTTTCTTTTCACCTTTGCCTTTCACCTCTTCTTTTCTCAGCTATTTGTAAGGCCTCCTCAGACAACTATTTTGCCTTTTGCATTTCTTTTTCTTGTGGGTGGCTTTGATCCCCACCTCTTGTACAATGTTATGAACCTCTATCCATAGTTCTTCTGGCACTCAGTCTATCAGATCTAATCCCTTGAATCTATTTCTCATGTCTACTGTATAATCATAAGGGATTTGATTTAGGTCATAATTGAATGGTCTGGTTGTTTTCTGTACTTTCTTCAATTTAAGTCTGGATTTTGCAATAAGGAGTTCGTAATCTGAGTCAGTCAGCTTCTGGTCTTGTTTTTTGCTGACTGTATAGAGCTTCTCCATCTTCAGCTGCAAAGAATATAATCAATATGATTTCAGTATTTACCACCTGGTGATATCCATGTATAGAGTCATCTCTTGTGTTGTTGAAAAAGGGTGTTTGCTATGACCAGTGCATTCTCATGTCTAAACTCTTGTTAGCCTTTTCCCTGCTTCATTTTGTACTCCAAAGTCAGACTTACCTGTTACTTCATGTATCTCTTGACTTCCTACTTTTGCATTCCAGTCCCCTATGATGGTGTTAGTTCTAGAAGGTCTTGTAGGTCTTCACTGAGCCATTCAACTTCAGCTTCTTCAGCATTAGTGGTTGGGGCATAGACTTGGATTACTATATATATACTTGCCCCGGCAATGAACTGAGATCATTCTGCCATTTTTGAGATTTCACCCAAGTACTCCATTTCAGACTCTTGCTGACTATTTGGGCTACTCTATTTCTTATAAGCGATTCTTGCCCACTGTAGTAGATGTAATGGCCATCTGAATTAAATTCACCTTTTCCCATCCATTTTAGTTCACTGATCCCTATAATGGTAACAACTAAAATCTGGACTTTTCTCCCTTCCTTAAACAAACAAAATAACAACTATTATATCTCACTTGGATTAAGCAATTACAATATCACATGTTTTTACAGAGTCATCTTTTTTCAATAACTACATATAGATGTATAAATAGATAAATGTTGTTCAGTGGCTCAGTCATGTCTGACTCTTTGCAACCTGATGGACTGCAATGCACCAGGTTACCCTGTTCTTCATCATCTCCCAGAGCTTACTTAAACTCGTGCCCATTGAGTCGATGATGCCATCCAACCATCTCATCCTCTGTTGTCCCCTTCTCCTCCCACCTTCAATCTTTCCCAGCATCAGGGTCTTTCCTAATGTGCCAATTCTTCACATAAGGTGGCCAAAGTATTGAAGCTTCAGCTTCAGCATTAATCCTTCCAATGAATATTCAGGATTGGTTTCCTTTAGGATTGACTGGTTTGATTTCTTTGCAGTCCAAGGGAGTCTCAAGAGTCTTCTCCAAAAGCACAGTTCAAAAGCAACAATTATTCAACACTCAGCCTTCTTTATGGTCCAGCTCTCACATCCATACATGACTACTTAAAAAAAATTAGCTTTGGCTATATGGACTTCTTGGCAAACTAATGTCTCTGCTTTTTAATGCAGTCTAGGTTTGTCATAGCTTTTCTTCCAAGGAGCAAACATTTTTGTTTTTTAATTTTTTAATTTCATGACTGTAGTCATATATATATATATATATATATATATATATATATATATATATATATACACACACACACACATACACACACACACATATATGCATACATATCTTACAATTGTAGGAGGTAACACTTATATTTACTCTTAGATAGCATCACTGAGGTGGTAAAAATGCAGTGAAAAAAATATGCTTTTCCTTGACCCTGAAAATGTAAAGTAAAACAATAATAAAATTGTGACATTTATCCCAGATAGAATCAAATTGCAAAGCTTTTGGCAGAAAAAAATATAATCTGCTATAATGCCCTTATTATGATAATGGATTTTATTACACAGACACAAACATATAAATATAAAATTATATACAATTATATAGACACAAACTAAATAGAACTTATAATACATAGTGATTCTACAAAATATTAGTAAGTTCAGAAAGGGAAAAAAAAATACAGCTGAATTCTACCATAGACTTTATCAATTTGACTACTGAATTTGACCAAGACCTGTCTTTCAACTACACACTCTTTAAACTTCCTCCCTTATTAAAGTTTAAACAGGTAATACTAGGATCAGATCAATCTACTCCTTAACATGTTTTCAAATAGAAATCTCTTTCTAGGCTTATTTACATTTACTTTTTTCTTGTAATGAATTCTTTATTATTTTGAAAGCATGTAGGGATGTACATTAATGCTCTGAGGATCTCTAAAATCCTTGAAAAGTAAACAGCTTCAGCATCCAAAGAGTCATACTTATGCAGCTCTGAATATTAATGGGATAGTAAATTTAGAAAAATGGCAATAGGCCAGAACCCTTAATAGGTCACTGCAGCTGAGCATTATTGAGTAAGTTTGATGTTGCAAGACTAGAAGAGCCTTCCTTCTCTCAAAGAAGAACATTAGGAGGATGCCACTCAGACAGGATGCAGATCCAGACTATTGGAGTTCACATTTTATATCTTATATGAGTAAGTGATATTAATCTCTAAATATTTATCAGCTCTGCTTATGAAATTTGAATTCTTGAAAGTCCATAGTTATATAATCTTCTCTATACTTTTAAAAACAAAATCCAATTAATTACCTATTCTACAATCTGAAGAATTAAAACATGTTACCTGACATAGTCATCAGGTTAAAACACTTGTAATAACCTGCCAATTCTACATTTTATTTGGCTGTTGTTATTTTATTTTTTACAGACTAGATTAATAAATCCTCTCTCTCAACATTCTGGGGGGAAAATTTACAGTCTTAATGTTAAGTGAAGGCAACAAGGGTTAGAAAAACATAGAAAAAGATCATAGGCAATTTTAAATATTCTGTGATTACTCTGTGAGAAAATAAGAGAGGTTATACTTGTGCCTTCTGATTCTATAGTAAAAAGTGATGTGTTTGTGATTTAAAGTAAAAATATTATAGTTTTAGCTCCATTCTAAATCTAAGACTATAAAGAAAGAAGAAATGACAAAATTTCTAGCATCCTGAAACCATGTGACAAAAGAAGAAAGCATTTATTTTAGAGTATAAGTATTTTTATTCCTACACTAGGCAGAAGTAAGCTTTTATACTTGCACTTAATATCATTGTAAATATTTTATTTGCAAGATGAGTTAAGTCCTCATTTAAAATTTCACCACATTTTGATTCCATAGTCAATTTTGTTAAAAATTATCCTTCAGAATGCCCCTTGCATAGGGGCATTCTGGGGACTTCCCTGGTGGGTCAGCTGGTAAAGAACCAGCCTGCCAGTGCAGGAGAGGCAAGAGATGAGGGTTTGATCCTTGGGTCAGGAGAATGCTCTGGAGTAGGAAATGACAATCCATTCCAGTATTCTTGCCTGAAAAATCCCAAGGATAGAGGAGCCTGATGGGCTACAGTGCAAAGGGTCTCAGAGTCAGACTAGACTGCATGTACACTCCACGCATGTCACAAGTGTTTTAAATAGTGGCAAATAATTTCATTTAGTAATATGAAAATATAGGAATTTTAATTAAACAAATAATAAAACATTATCACATCTTAGGAAAGAAAAGTATTTGCTACTCATTTTATTTAATTGACACAGTTAGTTGACATTTACCTTCCCATAAAATCATCTGAACACTATTATCATGCTGACTGATCATTTATATTCATAATGACTGCTTGTGTTTATACTTATTAAACCTAAAAATAAAATGCATAGCTATATCACTTATGTCCATTGTAAAGTTAGGAGTTAATGATCTCATATTTGATGATGTATTTCAATACAAGTGGCATCATTGTAAGAAAATGTGCTTTGTAAAATGAAAATTCATGTAAGCTATACTTATTATTTAAAAACATAAAAACCTTTCTTGAATGATATAAGCAAAAATCAAGCACAAAGTTTAAAATATTCATACTGTATATATTTATCTTTACAAAATAAAAATAATTACCATATGTGAGAGCTTCACTGTTGCCTCAGATGGTAAAGAACCTTCCTGCCAAAGCAGGAGATGCAAGAGACCTGGATTTGATCCCAGGGTCGAGAAGATCCCCTGGAGATGGAAATGGCAATCCACTCCAGTATTCTTGACTGGAAAATTTCACGGACAGAGGACCCTGGTGAGCTACAGTTCATAGGGGCACAAAGAATCGGATACAACTGAACATGCACGGACATACGCATGTGTTAATAAAAAAATCCCATCAAGTTAATTGATACCTATATACAAAAATGGAGGGGAAGCAACACAAATGTCCATAAATGGAAATGAATTTATAAATAAAATGTAGTACAGGCTTACAAAGGAACATTGCTCATTCTTACAATGGAATGAAATTCTGACCCACGTTCAGTTCAGTTCAGTTCAGTTCAGTTCAGTTCAGTCGCTCAGTCGTGTCCGACTCTTTGCAACCCCACAGAACGCAGCATGCCAGGCTTCCCTGTCCATTGCCAACACCTGGAGTTTACCCAAACTCATGTCCATTGGGTCAGTGATGCCATCCAACCATCTCATCCTCTGCCATCCCCTTCACCTCCTGCCCTCTATCTTTCCCAGCATCAGGGTCTTTTCAAGTGAGTCAGCTCTTTGCATCAGGTAGCCAAAGTATTGGAGTTTCAGCTTCAGCATCAGTTCTTCCAATGTATATTCAGGACTGATTTCCTTTAGGATGGACTGGTTGGATCTCATTGCAGTCCAAGGGACTCTCAAGAGTCTTCTCCAATGCCACAGTTCAAAAGCATCAGTTCTTCACCACTCAGTTTTCTTTATAGTCCAACTCTCCCATCCATATATGACTACTGGAAAAACCATAGTCTCGACTAGATGGAACTTTGTTGGCAAAGTAATGTCTCTGCTTTTTAATATGCTGTCTAGGCTGGTCATAACTTTCCTTCCAAGGAGTAAGTGTCTTTTAATTTCATGGCTGCAGTCACTATCTGCAGTGATTTTGGAGCCCTCCAAAAATAAAATCAGCCACTGTTTCCACTGTTTCCCCATCTATTTGCCATGAAGTGATGGGATCGGATTCCATGATCTTAATTTTCTGAATGTTGAGCTTTAAGCCAACTTTTTCACTGTCCTCTTTCACTTTCATCAAGAGGCTCTTTAGTTCTTCTTCACTTTCTGCCATAAGGATGATGTCATCTGCATATCTGAGGTTATTGATATTTCTCCTGGCAATCTTGATTCCAGCTTGTGCTTCATGCAGACCAGACTTTTTCATGATTCACTCTGCATATAAGTTAAATAAGCAGGGTGACAATATACAACCTTGATGTACTCTTTTCCCTCTTTGGAACCAGTCTGTTGTTCCATGTCCAGTACTAACTGTGGCTTCCTGACCTGCATACAGATTTCTCAAGAGGCAGGTCAGGTGGTCTGCTCTTCCCATCTCTTGAATAATTTTCCACAGTTTATTATGATCCACACAGTCATGTTACAGCATGGACAAACTGTGAGGGTAATATGATAAGGGAAATAAGATAATCAAAAAAGCAAACAAAAATAATACTGTATGATTTATCTATTATTCCTAGAATAGTCAAATTTATAGAGATAGAAAGTAGACCAGTGATTTCTGGGAACTGTTGAGAAGGGGAATTGGATAATTACTGTTTAATTGTTAATAGTTTCAGTTGGAAGTGATGAGGAGTCTGGGGATTAATATTGGTGATGGATTCACAACAGTATGGAAATACTTAATTCCACTGTATTGACAGTATACTTAAGTTAATTTTAGAAACTTGCCAAACACCCTAAAGTCACTGAGCTACCCATTAAATTGTAAAAACTTTTAAAGTTCTATCAACCTTCAACAATAAAAGTAATGGAAACAATGGAAAATAAGGCTTCAACTCAAAAACATAAGTTAGGATGGTTTGAGGTCCTTCAGAAGAATGATAGTGAGGGCTATAATTAGGATTGCATATAGTTATTAGTGGCTCAGACTGATTATTAGAGATATGACAGTGTGCAGATCACCAAGCTTTGGAAAATGAAATACGTTTGAGAAATAGAAATTGTATTTCCATGATATTTAACTTTAAAACAACCTGCTAAAACCCTTCAGTGTAATGCTGCCAGTACAATGATGATACTCAAGCAACAGCATAAAGGATTGAATGAGCCATTTGCAATACCTTTCTCCTTCTTAACTGCAGTCTAGTATGGGATGGATGTGAAAAGTGGGGTAAAAGGAGCAACCATGGAAGAAGTGGACTCCTGCCATGTAACTTCATCAAGTCACAGCTTATCTTTGAAGCTGAATTAGCATCCTTACTCCTGCAGTTATTGTTGCATTTATTCAACTAGCTATTAATAGAGTAGTTTTGGTTCCAGGATTTCAGAGATAGAAATGCTTTTAAGGACTTAGATCTTCCTGAAACTGAAGGATAAATTAATTTAGCTCTGTGTTTACATAAAAATATGAGTTTGAGCAAGCTCTGGGAGTTGATGATTGACAGGGAAGCCTGGCATGCTGCAGTCCATTGGGTGGCAAAGAGTCAGACATGACTGAGTGACTGAACTTACATAGAGAAATAAGAAATTTTATTTATTTATTTTTCTTTATTCAGTAAAGTTTGTGTTTCTGTGACTTTGCAGGTAAAACTTCTCCCTATGCAAAATGCCCTTTCAGTTTTCAAAGTTTGCATTTAGTATTATAGGGTTACTTTGGGGGGAAATATTGTAAGAAGGTCATTATTGATTTCAATGTATAGCTTGGCAAATTTGAAGTAAATGCACTAACAATTGCAAATTATGTTTCCATTTTCAGACTCAGTTCTTCCATGACCTAGGCATAAAAATATAAGTATTTTTATTTTGAAAGTAAAAATGCCTTTAAAGTTTAACCAGTATCAAAAATTATTGGACTTTAGTGTGCTTCAATAGATTTTAATATATTATTTATATGTAATAATCATCTATTTCTCCATTTGCAGCATCACTCTTGTTTGAAATCATGGAAAACTGGAATATCACTGCAGATTTCATTCTCCTAGGTCTCTTTAACCACACTGGAGCCCACCAATTTCTCTTTGTGTTGGTTCTTATAATTACCTTCACTTCCCTAGTTGGCAATGCCCTCATGCTTCTCCTGATTCTCCTGGACCCCCGACTCCACAGGCCCATGTACTTCCTACTGAGCCAACTCTCCCTCATGGACCTGATGCTGATTTCCACCATTGTGCCCAAATTGGCTGTTGACTATTTGACTGGCAGGAAGTTTATCTCCCCTGCTGGCTGTGGGTTCCAGATCTTCTTCTTTGTCACTTTAGGAGGAGGTGAGTGCTTCCTCTTGGCAGCTATGTCCTATGACCGCTATGTTGCTGTTTGTCATCCACTGAGATACCCAGTCCTCATGAGTTGGAAATTATGCCTCAGTATGATTTTGGGATCTTGGTTCCTTGGCGCAGCTGATGGGCTCATGCAGGCTGCTGCTACCCTGAACTTCTCATTTTGCAGTGCCCGAGAGATTGATCATTTCTTTTGTGAGGCCCCCACTCTGGTGCGTTTGGCTTGTGCTGACACTTCTGTCTTTGAGTATGTCATGTACATCTGCTGTGTGTTAATGCTCCTGATCCCCATTTTCCTCATCTTGATCTCCTATTGTCTCATCCTTGCTGCTGTTCTCCAGATGCATTCTAATGAAGCCCGCAAGAAGGCATTTGCCACCTGCTCTTCACACCTGTCTGTGGTGGGACTCTTTTTTGGAGCTGGCATTTTTACCTACATGAGACCTAAATCCTACAGGTCAGCTAACTACAATAAGGTTGTGTCAGTGTACTATACTATCTTCACCCCTGTGTTGAACCCCCTCATCTATAGTCTGAGGAACAGTGAGGTCAAGGGAGCGCTACAAAAGTGTATGGATCGATGTGCTGCCTGTGAATAAGATTACGTTGACTTGCCCTAGAGTTCAAAGCTGTGCAAAGTGATTATACAAGATTCTCTTGAGAGAAGTTACATACACATTTTATCTGTAACTGTTACTTCTGTTGTACTTTGAAATGTACAAGATAGGCATCTAGCTTTAGATTCTTTACTAAACTGTCATCAACAAAGTAGATTACTGGTTATTAAAAATCTGTTGATCACAAATCTTTATTAAAATGTTCCTACACCCCCCCCACAATAAATATTTGTTGAAAGAATGAGTAGTCAAACATTATTGAAGTTGTTGTTTTTGTTTTTTTTTAATTGCAGTATAACTTATGAACACTAGAATACTCACATGTTTAGGCTAACTTTCAACTAGTTTCAATAGCACATGCACTTATAGCTTACACCCAGTACCAAGAGACAAAACTTTCATGAGACTAGAAATGTCCCTCTTCTCTTTTTCTAGTGAAGTCACTCAACCCAGAGACACATACTGGTCTGACTCGTATCTCTATCAATTAGTTTACTCTATACTAGAATTTAATATCAATGAAACAGTGCAGTAGGTATTTTTCTTATATCTTAATCCTTTCTTTTAACTACTATATTTTTAAATATTCCTATCCAACTTTACACTATCAGCATTTTAGTTTTTTATTTGCTTAGTAGTACTTTCTTATTGGTATATATCACCATTTACTTATGTACTATTTTGTTGATAGAGAACTGGGCTATATTTTCAGTGTGGGATTATTATGACTAAAACTGCTGTTATTCTTTTCTGTCTATGACCATATGTTTTCACTTTTGGTAGCTGCATGAATAGCTTTTTAGTAACTTGTTTTTACTGTGGATATTTGATTTTAAACTCTTGCTAGCAGAGCACATGAGAAGCAGTTGCTCCAAATTGGCCTCAGTTGGGTATTATTAAAGCTAACCTTTTTGTCTATCTTATTTAATGTAATTCATTTGGTTTTAATTTGTATTTCCCTAATGTGTAATGATGCTACAGACTTTTACATTAGCTTATTGCCTATTTATATGTCTTCCTTTGTTAATGGTTTATTCAGTCTTTGAAAAAAAATAACATTTTGAAATTTCTAAAGGAAACACAACTTTATTGTTTGCTGATAGATGACAAATGATATTTGTAAGAATATTTGGAATTTTTAAATAAAATCATATCACATTTTGGTAGATGGTTAGCTATTTGCAATGGATAGATATTTTAGACAATGGTTTTAGTTCTTTTCTATGTATAGGAAGAGGCAAGAATTCAATTCATAAAATTATTTCCTGAAATAAATCTGAGGGCCAGTTCTAACAGTTTTCCACAAGCTCAAGATTCCACATCCTGGTCTTCACCCTGAATTCCTTTCAGGGTGTATTTAGGTCAGCAACTGCAGTGGTTAATGACTCATACAATGGGATGGTGAGAAAATTTCTTCATTTGTAATCTCCTCCCTTTTAGTTTTACTTTTGACCAAATTAGGGAAGGCATTTTTGACCAGTTTTTCTCACAGTGGTAGGAATGTTTATGCCCAGATCAGCTAAGGATTTTGTTGATAGGTCACTCAATGAGCTATTACTGGACTAGGCTCTTTTAACAGTGTAGCCAAAAGCTTCTGGACTTCTTATTTTCCTTTTACATTATGGTCCAGGAAATGGTTCACTCTGTAGCTTCTTCCCATATTTAGAGTTGCAATATTACAATCGATGATCTTATACAACCATATATTTGATCAATTGTATCAAGCCACTAATTATCAGCATTTTTATCAGAGACTTGGCCACAAGATTTGGCAAACAATTGTAATAAAGTAGAATACAAGCAATAGAGCTAGTAAAATTAATAAGGTCATAAGAAAGTACTTAAGTTAAGAACTTCCATTAGAGGTGGCCCAGTATCTCCCAGCCATATATTCCACTCTTTTTTGCACCAATCACTGTCTTTAAGGGAAACAATATTTTGGTATTGTACACAACCCCTTCATGTATCACAGCCTTGTTGTGGTAGAAGGGCTTGTGTAATTCAATAAAGCTATGAGTCATGTTATGCAGGGCCACCCAAGGTGAACAGATCATCGTGAGGTTTTCTGACAAAATGTGATCCACTGGAAGAGGAAATGGCAAATGACTCCAGTATTCTTGCCTGGAGAACCTCATGAACAGTATGAAAAAGCAAAAAAGATATGACACTGGGTGATGAGCCTCCCAGGTTGGAAGGTGTCCAATAGGCTTCTGGGAAAGAGCAGACACAATTACTAATTATTGATAACTCCAGAAAAAATGAGGTGGCTGGAAGTGACCCTCACTGTGGAGGTGTCTGGTAGTAAAAAGTAAAGCCCAATGCTATAAAGAATAATATTGCACAGGAATCTTGAATGTTAGGTCCATGAATCAAGCCAAATTTAATGTGGTCAAGTAGATGGCAAGACTGAACATTGACATATTAGGAATCAGTAAACTAAAATGGATGGGAATGACAAATATAATTCAGATGGCCATTATATCTAATACTGTGGTGGGAATCTGTTAGAAGAAATGGAGTAGCCTTCACAGTCAACAAAGATTCCAAAATGCAGTGACTAAGACTCCACACTCCGAATGCAGAGGACCTGGATTCGATTCCTGCTCAGAGAACTAGATCCCACATGCTGCAACCAAAATTCACTACTTGGGCACAATCTCAAAAAAATCTTGGTTCATTTCCAAGGCAAACCATTCAGCATCTCAGTAATCCATGGCTACACCCAGCCAACGATGCTAAACAAGCTAGAGTTGACCATTTCCCTGAAGACCTACAAGACCTTCTAAAACTAACACAGTAAAAGACATCCTTTTCATCATAGTGAATTGGAATGCAAAATTAGGAAGTCAGGAGACACCCAGAATAACAGGAAAAGTTGGCATTGGAGAATAAAATGAAGCAGGGCAAAGGCTAACAGAGTTTTGTCAAAGGAGCACACTGGCCATAGTCATTGGTCAAGGGAACACACTGGTCATAGTCACTGGTCATTGGACGTGGTAAGGCAGGAGACGGAAAGAGTAAACATTAACATCTTAGGAATCAGTGAACCAAAAAGCATCTATTTCTTTTTCACACTAAAGCCTTTGACTGTGTGGAGTACAACAAACTATAGAAAACTCTTCAAGAGATGGGAACACCACACCATCTTACCTGTCTCCTATAACCTGTATGCACGTCAAGAAGCAACAGTTAGAACCTTAGGTGGAAAAACTGACTGGTTTAAAATTGATAAAGGAGTATGACAAGGTTGTATATTGTCAACCTGTTTATTTAACTTAAATGTAGAGCATATTATGTGAAATACTGGACTGGATGAGTTACAAGCTAGAATCAAGATTGCCAGGAGAAATAGCAACAATCTCTTATATGCAGAAGATATCACTTTAATGGAAAAAAGCAAAGAGGAACTAAAGAGCCTCTTGATGAGTGTCAAAGAGGTGGTGAAGAAGCCAGCTTAAAGCTGAATATTAAAACAACAACAACAACAACAACTGGCATATGACCCAATCACTTCATGAAAATAGAAGGGATAAAGGTGGAAGCAGTGACCGATTTCCTCTTCTTGGGCTCTAAAGTCACTGTGGATGGTGAATGCAGCCATGAAATTAGAAGATAAATGTTTTTTGGAAGAAAAGCTATGACAAACATAGTGTATTAAAAAGCAAAGACATCACTTTTTTGGAAAAGGTACATATAGTCAAGGCTATGATCTTTCAAGTAGTCATGCACGAATGTGAGTTGGATCATAAAAAAAGCAAAGTGTTGAAGAATGGATGCTTTCAAACTGTGGTGTTGGAGAAGATTCTCGAAAGTCCTTTGGACAGCAAGAGATAAAAACAGTCAATTCTAAAGGAAATCAACCCTGAATACTCATTGGAAGGACTGATGCTGAAACTGCAATATTTTGGTCACCTGATTCAAAGAGCCAATTCATTGGAAAAGACTCTGATGCTGGGAAAGGTTGAAGGCAGAAGGAGAAGACAGTAACAGAGGATGAGACGGTTGGATGGCATCACTAATTCAATGGTCATGAACTTGGGCAAACTGGAAGAGATGGAGAGGAACAGGGAAGCCTGGTATGCTGCAGTCCATGGAGTCATAAAGAGTCAGACATGACTGATGGCTGAACAACAACAACGTGCACACAAATTGTTGCTATTGAGTTGCTAAGTCATGTCTGACTCTTGGACTTCACGGACTGTAGCCTGCCATGCTCCTCTGTCCATGGGATTTCCCAGGCACAAATACCAAAGAGTGGGTTGCCATTTCCTTCTCCAGGGGATCTTCCCCACCCAAGGATTGAAACAATGTCTCCTAAATTGGCAGGTGGATACTTTACCACTGACCCATCGGGAAAGCCCACACACATATATAGGGACATGAAAACATATAAACAACTATTAACAGACATAAAGGGAGAAATTGATAATAATAGAAGGGAAATCTAACACCCCACTTATATCAGTGAATGAACACCCAGACCAAAAAAATACATATATATATATATATATATATATATCAATACATAAACAGTGGTTTTAAATGACACATTAGATCCATTGGACTTAGAAAATTCAAAACAAACAAACAAAAAAAAAAGAAAAAGAAAAAACAGCAGAGTACACATTCTCTATGGGCTTCCCTGGTGGCTCAGCTGGTAAAGAATCCACCTGCAATGAGGGAGACCTGGGTTTGATCCCTGGGTTGGGAAGATCCTGTGGAGAAGGGAACGTCTGCCCACTCCAGTATTCTGGCCTGGAGAATTCCATAGACTACATAGTCCATTGAGCTGCGAAGAGTCAGACATGACTGAGTGACTTTCACTTTCATTTTTTACTTTTCAAAACATCCTTTTCAACGGCTAGTGGAAAATTCTCCAGCATAGAATGCAAACTGGGTCACAAAAAATAATCTCAACAAATTTAAAATGATAGAAATTATATCAAGCATTTTTTTTTCTGCTCATGACAGAATAAAACTAGAAGGCAACTGAGTAGGAAAAATGGGAAAAACATAAACATTCAAAGACTAAATAGTTTGCTACTAAAAAGAAACAAAAAACAATGGGTTAATGAGAAAATCACCGAAATATTTAGAGAATACCTCTAGACAATGTAATATATATATATAGGATGCAGCAAAAGCAGTTCTAAGGGGAAATTTTGCAGGAACACAATTCTACCTTAAGGAGTAAGAAAATTCTGAAATTAAAAAAAAAAAATCTACTATCTAATGAAAAGTTATGTATTAACATACTGCATCACCTAAAAGAAATGGATAAATGTCTAGAAGCATACAGTTTTCCAAATTTGAATCAGAAAGAAATACAGACTGATCACCATTAGTGAAATTGAGTTAGTAATCTAAATACTCTGCAAAAAAACCAAAGTCCAGGACCTTAGACCTTCACATAAGAATTCCTTGAAACATAAATTTACATATGGAATTTCATCCTTTTTCATGTGAATATATAGCTTACCCCCACCATTTATCAAATGCACTATTTTATTTCTTATTGTGGATTTTTGTCTCTTTTTTAAAATATTAGTTGACTGTATATGTGTAAGTTTATTTATGGGTCTCATTTCTGTTCCATCGATCTCTTTGTCTTTGAATGCCAGTATTATATCTTTTTGATTTCTATAAATTTTTGATAAAATTTGAAATCAGGCTTTAAGGTGCCTCCAGATTTGTTATATATTCTCAGGTTTGCTTGGTCTACTCTGGTCTTTCACGGTTCCATTCAAATTTCAGTATTGTTTCTATTCCTATAAAAATGCCATTGGAGTTTTGATAGGGGTTTAACAAATCTAAAAATAGATTTCTCTAGTTGGATATATTGACAATATTGATTCTTCTCTACCATGAGCACAATATATCTTAATATTTATTTGTATCTTCAGTTTCTTTCATTAGTATTTTGTATTTTCACTGTACTGATTTACCCTTCTTTTTTCAAACTTACTCCAAAATCTTTTAGTATTTTTATGCTATTATAAGTGAGACTGTTTCTTCTTCAGATGTTTTGTTAGTGTATTAAAAAACCAGTGGTTTGATATACTGATATTTATTCAAAACCTTCACTTAATTACTTTATGAGCACTAACAAAGTTTTAGTGTACATCTTGGGATTTTTCTAAATATATGAGACAATATTTTCTGGAAAAAGAAAATTTTACTTTAGTCTTTCTGATTTTTGTGCCTTTTAATTTCTTTTTATTCCCTCATTGGTCTTTCTAGAATGTCTCATTCTTTGTTAAATGGCAATTTTAAGAGAGGTCAACTAATATTGTTTCTAATTTGAATGTAGAGCTTCCAAACTTGAATCACTGAGTATGATTTTAACCCTGTTTGTCTTAGAAGCCTCAATTATGTTGAAGTACATTTCTTCTACACAATTAGTGAAAATTTTTATTTTTAAATTACATTAAATTTTGTCAAATTATTTTTTATGTATCTATTGAGATGATCATATTAGCTTTATCTTTCACTCTATTAATATGATATACCACATTCATTGGTTAGCATATGTTTATAAATGCATTTATAAATCCAAATTTATCACAGTATATGACCTTTTTAATGTAATGTTGAATTCAGTTCATAGTTACTTTACTGAGAATCTTTGCATCTATATCCATCCTGGATGTTGGTGTGTGGTTTTTCATTCTTAGTATCCTTATTGGGTTTTGTGAGGGTAATGGCATTCTGTAAAATGAATTACAAATCTTAACTGTTTTTCACTTTTTTGAATTGCTTGAGAAGGAATATTTTTAAGATATAGTTAACCTTTAAACTAAATTAGCTAATTTACAATATGTTAGTTTCAGGATTTATGTTTTCTACACAGTTCCATTGATCTGTATGTCTTTTTTGTGCCAGTACCATACCATTTTGCTTACTATAACTTTGTAGTATAGTCTCTAGTCAGGGAGTGTGATTTCTCCAGCTCCATAAATCTTTTTCAAGATTGTTTTGGCTCTTCTGTGAAAAAAGGCCATTTATAATTTGATAGGGATTACACTGAATCTCTTGGGTTGCCCTGGGTAGTATAGTCATTTTAATAAATTGATTCTTTTAATTTAAGAGCTAGATATAGTTTTTAGCTTTTTTATTTTATATTAGAGTAGAGTTGATTAAAAGTACTGTCATAGTTTCAGGTGCACAGCAAAGTGACTCAGTTATACACATACGTGTGTCTATTTTTTTTTTTCTTTCACATTATTTTTCCATTTAGGATGTTGCATAATACTGAGTTCTCTTTCTTATCCAACTGCAATGCAGGAGACCTGGGTTTGATCTTTGGGTTGGGAAGATCTCCTGGAGAAGGAAAAGTCTACCCTCTCTAGTATTCTAGCCTCGGGTCACAAAGAGTCTGACAGGACTGAGCAACTTGCACTTTCACTATCTCTTTCTTATACAATAGGTCCTTATTGGTTATCCATTTTAAATATAGCAGTGTGTACATGTCAGTTCCACACACCCTAACTATTCCTTCCCCCACCCTTCCTGTACAGCAAGCATAAGTTTTTTCTCTATGAGTCTGAGTCGGCTTCTATTTTGCAAATCTGTTTACTTGCATTGTTTTTTTTAGATTCTGCATATAAGTAACATATCATATGATATTTCTCTTTCTCTGAATTCACTCAGTATGACAGCCATTTTGACTGGTGTGAGGTGCTATCTTATTGTTGTTTTGATTCACATTTCTATAATAATTATTGATGTTGAAAACCTTTTCATGTGCTTACTGGCCATCTGTATATCTTTGAGAAATGTCTCTAAGTCTTCTGCCCACTTTTTGATTGGGTTGTTTGTTCTGATGATATTAAGCTGTTTATAAATTTTAAAGACTAATCCCTTGTCAGTCACATCAGTTCCAAATGTTTTCTCCCATTTTTTGGATTGTCTTTTCATTTTGTTTATGGTTCCATTTGTTCTGCAAAATCTTTATAGATCATTGGAACAGGATAGAAAGTAAATTAATCTATAACAAAACATGCAAGACTATACAATTGGAGAAAGAAAATCTCTTCAATAAATGGTGCCAGGAAAACTGAACAGCTACATGTAAAACAATGATATTAATTAGAATACTCTCTAATACCATACACAAAAAATTTACTCAAAGTAGATTAAAGACCAAAATGTGAGACTGGACACTATCAAACCCTTAAAGGAAAACAAAGGCAGAATACTCTTGGACATAAATCTCAGCAATATATTTTTTGATCTATGTCATGGAATAGTGGAAATAAATACAATAAGCTCAAGAGCACAGTGTATCTGTCCATCTGTTTTTCTCGCCTTCAATTTCTTCATCAGCATCTCATAGTTTTCAGACTATAGGACTTTTGCCTTCTTACATATCTTCATTCTTAGTTATTTAATTCTTTTTGATGCAATGGTATACTTGATTTCTCATTATGATAGCTTGATGTTATTGTAGACAAATGCAGCAGATTTCTGTATATTTCTGTATATTTGTTTTTTATCCAGTTACTTTGCTGAATTAATGAACTCTAGTATTTTCTAGTAATGTGATGTTCTATGTATATTATTATGTCATCTACAAACAGTGACAGTTTTACTCCTTTTCCAATTTGGATTCACTTGGTTTCTTTTTAGCTCTAAGATTATGTTGAATCAAAGTAGGGAGATTATGTATTCTTGTCTCTGTCTGAGTATAGAGGAAATGTGTTCCAGTTTTTCCTGTTGAGCATGATGTGAGCTGTGGGTTTGTCATATATGGTCTTCATTGTGCTGTGATATATCCCACTTATGCCTATACTCTGGAAAGTATTTATCATAAATGTGTTTCATTATTATTGTTGTTGTTTTTTAATTTTATCTTTTGAAATGATCATATGGATTTATTCTTCAGTTTTTAATGTGGGTATCACATTGAATTATTTGTGGATATTGAAAAAACCTCACATCTCTTGGATAAATCCCACTTGATCATGGTGTACAAACCTTTTAATATATATTGAAATTGATTTTTTAAGTATTTTGTGAGGATTTTTGTATCTATATTTATCAGAGTCATTAACATGTGATTTCTTCTTTTTGTTGGGTAGTTTTGTCTGGTTTTGTTATCAGGGTAATGGCAGTCTAACAGAATGAGTTTGGAAGTTTCCCTTCCTCTGCAAATTTTGAAACAGTTTCAGAAATATAGCTGGATTCTCTAAATGTAAAATTCACCTGCAAAATCATCTGGTACTGGTCTTTTGTTTGTTGGGAGATTTAAAATTCCTGATTTAATTTCAGTACTGGTAATAGGTCTGTTCCCATGTTTTCTATTTATTTGTGATTCAGTCATGCAAGATAGCACATTTGATAAATTTTTCCATATTTTCTAGTTTGTCCATTTTATTGGCATATAGTTTCTCAAAGTAGTGTCTAATGATCCTTTGTATTTCTGTGGTGTTGATTGTAAATTTCCTTCTAATTTTTGATTTTATTGATTTGTGCCTCCTCACATTTTTCACTCAGTGAGTCTGGGTAAAATGTTTATCTATTCTGTTTATTTTTTCAAAAACTAGCTTTTAATTTTATTAAAATTTTTCTATTATGTTTTCTAGTCTCTATTTCATTTATTTTTGCTTGGATCTTTGTGATTTCTTCTCTTGTACTAACCTTGGTGTATGTTCTTTTCTTCTTTTTCTATTTGCTTTAGTCATAAGGTTAGGCTGTTTATTTGAGATATTTCTTATTTTCTTAGGTAAACTTGCTTTGATGGCAGTTTTTTATATTTAGGCTCAATGAATATAGGAAAGCAACTTATGAATAATATGAGGACACAATGAAGAAATGCAAAATATTTAAAAATGCTAACAAAACTGAGGTTGTAGATTATCATAGCAGATCTGAAAAAAACAGAGGGCTTCAACAGCAGACTAAAACAAGCAGGAAAAGAAAAGTTCAGAAAACTCATGGAAAGACCATTAGAAATTATCTCGTCAAAGGAGGGGAAAAAAACTAAGAATGAAAGCAAATAAAGACAGCTTAAGGCTGGGGGATGATCCCAAGATGGCGGGGGGAGTAGGACAGGGAAACCACTTTCTCCCCGACAAATGCATCAAAAGATCATTTGAATGCTGAGCAACTTCCACAAAACAACTTCTGAGCACTGGCAGAGGACACCAGGCACTCAGAAAGACAACCCATTCTCTTTGAAAGGAGGTAGGACAAAATATAAAAGACAAAAAAGTTAGAGATGGAGACCCATCCTGAGGAGGGAGTCGTGAAGGAGGAGAAGTTTCCAAACAGTAAGGAACCCTCTCACAGGTGGGTCTGTGGGGAGTTTCGGAATCTCAGAAGGCAACACAACTGGGAGTCAAAAAAAAAGGAAACCCACAGAGCGCCTAACCACAACTGCCAACAGAGAAGTAGCCTGGACACTCGTGTCCACCACCAGTGAGAAGGGGCTGGACAGGGAGGTGTGGGCTGCATAATCAGTGCTTAGGGTAAGGACCAGGCCTGAATGCCCTGAGGACAATCTGAGGGAGCTAAGGTGAGATAGCAACCCAAACAATGGGATTGCCAGAGAGAGAAAAGAAAAAAAAAAAACAAACAAAAAACCAAAAACCTCTCCAGTGAAAGGCTCTAAAGCAAAGTCTGGCCTGGACTGGGGTGGTGATTAAGACACACAGCCCACTGGGACAGTCCACTTGCCATACACCTGGTTGCCTGAGCTGCTCGGACCTGGGAAGGGCACAAAATGTATGCCCAACCAAATCTGTGCCCTTGCGGAGTACCCACGAGCCTGAGTGGCTTAGACCTGGGAAGTGCAGGAAATGTAGGGCCTGCTTTGGACTGTGCCCCTGCAGAGCACCTTGGAGCCTGAGCAGTGTAGACCCAGGAAGCGCATGCTGCCTTGAGCTGGGGCAAACCCAGTGTGGTCCATACACTGTGAGCACTCCTCCTACATGCCAGCGATATTTGTTTGTACTGTCCATTCCTCCCCACAACACAACTGAACAAGTGAACCTAAATAAGTGATCACCTTCACCCCTCTGTTTCAGGTCAGAAATTAGACACTGAAGAGACATGCAAACAAAGGAAGACAAAATAAATGAAAAGGGAACTGCTTTTGGAAGTAATAGTTGCAACAGATTAAAACCCTGTAGCTGGAGGTGGCCAGTAGACCTTGAGAACACTACAAGCTTGTACTTATCTGAAACTGAACTGACCCCACACTGCCCTCAACAGCTCCAGAGAAATGCCTAGATATATTTTTACTATTATCACTTTTTAATTTTTTAAAAAATTTAAGTTCTTTATTACTCCTTTAATTTTCATTTTTATAACCTACTATTACCTTGCAATAAAAAAAGACCCTATTTGAAAGCAAATTTCCTATGTACACTTTCTATAATTTTTTATGATTGATTTTGTTTTGTATTTTTAATGTTGTATTTTTGTGAGTCTAACCACTACTCTAGATTTTTAATCTTTCTTTTTGGTATTTGTTATCAATTTTGTACCTTTAAGAATCTAATCGTCAGTATCCATTTTCACATAGGAGTGTGATTACTGGCTTGATTGCTCTCTCCCCTTTTGTCTCTCCCTCAGAAGCCTCTATTTCCTCCCTCCCCCTTCTCTTCTCTACTTGACTCTGAATCTCTCTGGGTGTTCTGGGCTGTGGAGGACACTTAGGGAAATTATTACTGACTAGATTGTTCTCTCCTCTTTTCAGTACCCCTCTTCTCCTTCTAGTCACCCCTATCTCCCTCCTCCCTCTTCTGTTCTCCATGTAACTCTGTGAACCTCTTTGGGTGTCCCTCGCTACAAAGAATTGTTTCATCGCTAACCTAGATGTTTTATCATCAGTGCTGTATACATGGAGAAGTCTTGAGGATACTGTAAGAACAAAACTGAAAGCCAGAGGCAGGAGGCTTAATTCCAAAACTTGAGAACATCAGAGAACTCCTGATTCCAGAGAACATTAATAAACAAGAGCTCACCCAGAAGTCTCTATAGCTACACTGAAACCAAGCTCCACCCAAGAGCCAACAGTTCCAGAGCAAGACATACCATGCTAATTCTCCAGCAAAGCAGGAACACAGTCCTGAGCATTGAAAGACAGGCTGCCCAAAGCCATGTCAAACACATCCAGTTAGTTCAGTCACTCAGTTGTGTCCGACTCTTTGCGACCCCATGAATCGCAGCATGCCAGGCCTCCCTGTTCATCACCAACTCCTGGAGTCTACCCAAACTCATGTCCATCGAGTTACTGATGCCATCCAACCATCTCATCCTCTGTTGTCCCCTTCTCCTACTGCCCCCAATCTTTCCCAGCATCAGGGTCTTTTAAAATGAGTCAGGACTTTGCATCACGTGGCCAAAGTACTGGAGTTTCACCTTCAACACCACTACTTCCAATGAACACCCAGAATGATCTCCTTTAGGATGGACTGGTTGGATCTCCTTACAGTCCAAGGGACTCTCAAGAGTCTTCTCCAACACCACAGTTCAAAAGCATCAATTCTTCAGTGTTCAGCTTTCTTTATAATCCAACTCTCGCATCCATACACGACTACTAGAAAAACCATAACCTTGACTTCGCAGACTTTGATGACAAAGTAATGTCTCTGCTTTTTAATATGCTGTCTAGGTTGGTCATAACTTTCCTTCCAAGGAGTAAGTGTCTTTTAATTTTGTGGGTGCAATCACCATCTGCAGTGATCTAGGAGCCCAATAAAATAAAATAAAATAAAATAAAGTCAGCCACTGTTTCCACTATTTCCCCAACTATTTGCCAAGAAGTGATGGGACCAGATGCCATGATCTTAGTTTTCTGAATGTTGAGCTTTAAGCCAACTTTTTCACTCTCCTCTTTCACTTTCATCAAGGGACTTTTTAGTTCCTCTTCGCTTTCTGCCATAAGGGTGGTGTCATTTGCATACTTTAGGTTATTGATATTTCTCCTGGTGATCTTGATTCCAGGTTGTGCTTCTTCCAGCCCAGCATTTCTCATGATGTACTTTGCACATAAGTTAAATAAGCAGGGTGACAATATACAGCCTTGACATACTCCTTTTCCTAATTGGAACCAGTCTGTTGGTCCATGTTTAGTTCTAACTGTTGCTTCCTAACCTGCATATAGATTTCTAAGAGGCAGGTCAGGTGGTCTGGTATTCCCATCTCTTTCAGAATTTTCCACAGTTTATTGTGACCCACACAGTCAAAGGCTTTGGCATAGTCAAAAAAGCAGAAGTAGATGTTTTTCTGGAACTCTCTTGCTTTTTCAATGATCCAGCAGATGTTGGCAATTTGATTTCTGGTTCCTCTACCTTTTCTAAAACCAGCTTGAACATCTGGAAGTTCATGGTTCATGTACCGTTGAAGCCTGGCTTGGAGAATTTTGAGCATTACTTTGCAAGCATGTGAGATGAGTGCAATTGTGTGGTAGTTTGAGCATTCTTTGGCATTGCCTTTCTTTGGGATTGGAATGAAAACTGACCTTTTCCAGTCTTGTGGCCACTACTGAGTTTTCCAAATTTGCTGACATATTGAGTGAAGCACTTTCACAGCATCATGTTTTAAATAGCTCAACTGGAATTCCATCACCTCCACTAGCTTTGTTCATAGCGATGTTTCCTAAGGTCCATTTGACTTTACATTTCAGGATGTCTGGCTGTTGGTAAGTGATCACATCATCATAATTATCTGGGTCATGAAGATCTTTTTTGTACAGTTTTTCTGTGTATTCTTGCCACCTTTTCTTAATATCTTCTGCTTCTGTTAGGTCCATACCATTTCTGTCCTTTATTGACCCCATCTTTGCCTGAAATGTTCCCTTGGTATATCTAATTTTCTTGAAGAGATCTCTAGTCTTTCCCATTCAATTGTTTTCCTCTATTTTGCATTCATCACTGAGAAAGGCTTCCTTTTCTCTCCTTGCTATTCTTTTGAACTCTGCCTTCAAGTGGGTATGTCTTTCCTTTTCTCCTTTGCTTTTCGCTTCCCTTCTTTTCACAGCTATTTGTAAGGCCTCCTCAGACAACCATTTTGCTTTTTTGCATTTCTTTTTCTTGGGGATGGTCTTGATCCCTGTCTCCTGTACAATGTCATGAACCTCCGTCCATAGTTCATCAGGTACTCTGTCTATCAGATCTAGTCCCGCAAACCTATTTCTCACTTCCACTGTATAATCATAAGGGATTTGATTTAGGTCATACCTGAATGGCCTAGTGGTTTTCTCCACTTTCTTCAATTTCAGCCTGAATTTGGCAATAAGAAGTTCATGATCTGAGCCACAGTCAGCTCCCAATCTTGTTTTTGCTGACTGTATAGAGCTTCTTCATCTTTGACTGCAAATATAGTAATCAATCTGATTTTGGTGTTGGCCATCTGGTGATGTCCATGTGTAGAGTCATCTCTTGTGTTGTTGGAAGAGGGTGTTTGCTATGACCAGTGCATTCTCTTGGCAAAACTCTATTAGCCTTTGCCCTGTTTCATTCTGTACTCCAAGGCCAAATTTCCCTGTTAACCCAGGTGCTTTTTTATTTCCTACATTTCCTTGCATTCCAGTCCCCTATAATGAAAAGAACATCTTTTTTGGGTGTTAGTTCCTAGCCACCATAAAATTCACTACTGTTCACTTCATTGAACTTCAAAGAGAAGAGATCCAGCTCCACACACCAGAACACAGATACAAGCTCCCTTAGCCAGGAAACCTTGACAAGCCACTAATGCAACCCCACCCACAGGGAGCAGGCTCCACAATAAAGAGAAATCATGAACTTCAAGCCTACAGAAAGGGCACCCCAAACACAGCAATCTAAACAAAATGAAAAGGCAGAGAAATATTTGGCAGGTAAAGAAATATGATAAATGCCCACCAAACCAAACAAAAGAGGAGGAGATAGGTAGTTTACCTGAATAATAATTCAGAATAATGATAGTACAGATGATCCAAAATCTTGAAAACAAAATGGAGTTACAGATAAATAGACCAGAGACAGGATTGCGAAGATACAAGAAATGTTTAACAAGGGCCTAGAAGAAATAAAGAAGAGTCAGTCAATAATGAATAATGCAATAAATGATATCAAACGCACTCTGGAGTGAACCAACAGTAGAATAACTGAGGGAGAAGATAGGATATGTGAGGTGGAAGATAGAATGATGGAAATAAATGAAGCAGAGGGGAAAAAAGGAAAAACAATTAAAAGAAATGAGGATAATCACAGACACCTCTGGGGCAATGTTAAACACCCCAACATTCAAATCATAGGAGTCCCAGAAGGAGAAGACAAAAAGAAAGGGCATGAGAAAATACTTGAGGAAATAATAGTTGAAAACTTCCCTAAAATGGGGAAGGAAATAGCCACCCAAGTACAAGAAACCCAGAGAGTCCCAAACAGGGTAAACCCAAGGCAAAACACTCCAAGACACATATTAATCAAATTAACAAAGATCAAACACAAAGAGAAAATATTAAAAGCCACAAGGGAAAGAAACAAATAACACATAAGGGGATCCCCATAAGGATAACAGATGATCATTCAATAGAAACTCTTCAGTCCAGAAGGGAATGGCAGGCCATAATTAAAGTGAAAGAAAAAAATCCTACAACCCAGATTACTATACCCAGCAAGGATTTCATTCAAATATGAAGGAGAAATCAAAAGTTTTACAGACAAGCAAAAGCTGAGAGAATTCAGCACCACCAAACCAGCTCTTCAACAAATACTAAAGGATCTTCTCTAGACTGGAAATACAGAAAAGGTTTATAACCTCGAACACAAAACAACAAAGTAAATGGCAATGGGATCATACTTATCAATAATTTTCTTAAATGTAAATGGGTTGAATGCCCCAACCAAAAGACAAAGACTGGCTGAATGGATACAAAAACAAGACCCCTATATATGCTGTCTACAAGAGACCCACCTCAAACTAGGGACACACAGAGACTGAAAGTGAAGGGCTGGGTAAAGATATTTCATGGAAATAGAGACCAAAAGAAAGCAGGAGTAACAACACTCATATCGGAAAAAATAGACTTTGAAATAAAGGCCATGAAAAAAGACAAAGAAGGACACTACATCATGATCTAGGATCAATCCAAGAAGATACAACAATTATAAATATATATGCACCCAACATAAGAACACCTCAATACATAAGGCAAATGCTAACAAGTATGAAGGGGAAATTAACAGTAGCACAATAATATTGGGAGAATTTATTACCCCACTCACACCTATGGATAGATAAATCAAACAGAAAATTAGCAAGGAAACACGAACTTTAAATGATACAATGAACTAGTTAGACCTAATTGATATCTATAGGAAATTTCACCCCAAACATTGAATTTCACCTTTGTCTCAAGTACACACAGAACACACAGGATAGATCACATCCTGGGCCATAAATCTAGCCTTGGTAAATCCAAAAAAATGAAATCATTTCAAGCATCTTTTCTAACCACAATGCAGTAAGATTAGATGTCAACAACAGGAAAAAAGCTATTAAAAATACAAACATATGGAGGCTGAACAAGTTGCTTCTGAAGGACCAACAGATCTTGGAAGAAATCAAAAAGGAAATAAAAATATCCGTAGAAGTAAATGAAAAGGAAAACATGAGAACCCAAAACCTATGGGATTCAGTAAAAGCAGTGTTAAGGGGAAGGTTCGTAGCAATACAAGCCTACCTCAAGAAACAAGAGAAAAATCAAATAGTAACCTAATTTTACACCTAAATCAACTAAAAAGAAGAAGAAATTAAGAACCCCAGGGTTAGTAAAAGGAAATAAATCATAAAATTTAGAGCAGTAATAAATGAAAAATAAACAAGGGAGACTATAGGAAAAGTCAACAAAACTAAAAGCTGGCTCCTTGAGAAGATCAATAAAATAGACAAACCATTAGCCACACTCACCAAGAATAAAAGGGAGAAGAATCAAATCAACAAAATTAGAAATGAAAACATAGAAATCACAACAGACAACACAGAAATACAAAGGATCTTAAGAGACTAGTATCATCAACTGTATGCCAATAAAATGGACAAGTTGGAAGAAAGGAACGAATTGTTAGAAAAGTATAACCCTTCAAAACTGAACCAGGAAGAAATAGAAAATCTCAAAAGACCCATCACAAGCATAGAAATAGAAACTGTAATAAAAAATCTTCCAACAAGCAAAAACCCAGGACCAGTTGGCTTCACACATGAATTCTACCAAAACTTTAGAGAACAGCTAACACTTATCCTACTCAAACTTCCAGAAAATTGCAAAGGAAGGTAAACTCCCAAACTCATTCTATGAGGCCACCGTCACCCTGATATCAAAACCAGACAAAGATGCCACAAAAAAAGAAAACTACAGGCCAATATCACTGATGAACATAGATGTAAAAACCCTCAACAAAATTCTAGCAAACAGAATCCAACAACATATTAAAAAGACCATACATCATGACCAAGTGGGCTTTATCCCAGGGATGCAAGAATTCTTTACTATTCATAAATTGATCAATGTGATACACCACATTAACAAATTGAAAGATTAAAAACCATGTGATTATCTCAATAGATTCAGAGAAAGCCTTTGACAAAATTCAACACCCATCTATGATAAAAACTCTCCCAAAAGCAGGCATAGAAAGAACATACCTCAACATAATAAAAGCCATGTATGATAAACCCACAGCAAACATTATCCTCAATGGTGAAAAATTGAAAGCATTTCCCCTAAAGTCAGGTACAAGACAAGGATGCCCACTCCCACCACTACTATTCAACTTAGCTCTGGAAGAACTAAGCTACAGCAGTCATAGAAGAAAAAGAAATAAAAGGAATCCAGATTGGAAAAGAAGAAGTAAAACTCTCACTGTTTGCAGATGACATGATCTTCTACATAGAAAACCTTAAAGACTCCATCAGAAAATTACTAGAGCTAATCAATGAATATAGTAAATTTGAAGGATATAAAATTAATACACAGAAATCCCTTGCATTCCTATACAGCAACAATGGAAAAACAGAAAGAGAATTAAGGAAACAATTCCATTCACCATTTTGATGAAAGAATAAAATACTTAGGAATAAATCTACCTAAAGAAACAAAAGACCTATATATAGAAAAGTATAAAACATTGATGAAAGAAATCAAAGATGACACAAATAGATGGAGAAATATACCATACTAACGGATTTGAAGAATCAATATAGTGAAAATGAGTATACTACTCAAAGTGTTCTATAGATTCAATGCAATCCTTATCAAGCTACCAATGGTATTTTTCACAGAACTAGAGCAAATAATTTCACAATTTGTATGGAAATACAAAAAAACCCTCAAATAGCCAAACCAATCTTGATAAAGAAGAATGGAACTGGAAGCATCAACCTGCCTGATTTCAGACTATAATACAAAGCTACAGTCATCAAGAGAACTTCCCTGGTGGCTCAGATGGTAAAGTGTCTGCCTACTACATGGGAGACCTGGGTTTGATCCGTGGATGGGGAAGATCCCCTGGAGAAGGAAACTGAAACCGACTTCAGTACTCTTGCCTGGAAAATCCCATGGATGGAGGAACCTGGTAGGCTACAGTCCTGGGGTAGCAAAGAGTTGGACACGACTGAGCTACTTCACTTTTCACAGTCATCAAGACAGTATGGTACTGGCACAAAGACAGACATAAAAATCAATGGAGCAAACTAGAAAGCCCAGAGACAAATCCATGCACTTATGGGCACCTTATCTTTGACAAAGGAGGCACAAATATACAATGGAGAAAAGATAATCTCTTTAACAAGTGGTGCTGGGAAAACTGGTCAACCAAATGTAAAAGAATTAAACTAGAACACTTTCTAATGCCATACACAAAAATAAACTCAAAATGGATTAAAGATCTAAATGTAAGACCAGAAACTATAAAACTCCTAGAGGAAAACATAGGCAAAACACTCTCTGACATAAATCACAGCAAGATCCTCTATGACCAACCTCCCAGAGTAATGGAAATAAAAGCAAAAGTAAACAAGTGGGACCTAATTAAACTAATTAGCTAATTAAGCTTGCACAATAAATGAAACTATAAGCAAGGTGAAAAGACAGCCTTCAGAATGGGAGAAAATAACAGCAAACAAAGCAACTGACAAAGAATTAATTTCAAAAATATACAAGCAGTTCATGCATCTCAATACCAGAAAAATAAACAACCCAATCAAAAAATGGGCCAAAGAACTAAACAGACATTTCTCCAAAGAAGATATACAGGTGGCTAACAAATACATGAAAAGATGCTCAACATTACTCATTATCAGAGATTGTCAATCAAAATCATAATGAGGTACAATCAGGTACAGTCATGCTGATCAGAATGGCTGCCATAAAAAAGTCTACAAAGAAATAAATGCTGGAGAAGGTGTGGATAAAAGGGAACTCTCTTACCCTGTTGGTGGGAATGTAAACTAGTACAGCCACTATGGATAACATTATGGCGATTTCTTAAAAAAAAAAAAAAAACTGCCATACAACCCAGAAATCCCACTGCTGGGCATACACACTGAGAAAACCAGAATTGAAAGGGACATGTGTACCCCAGTGTTCATCAAAAACACTGTTTACAATAGCTAGGACATGGAAGCAACCTAGATGTCCATCAGCAGACGAATGGATAAGTAAGTTGCAGTACATATGCACAATGGAATATTACTCAGCTATTAAAAAGAAGGCATTTGAATCTGTTCTAATGAGGTGGATGAAACTGGAGCCTATTACACAGTGAAGTAAGTCAGAAAGAAAAGCACCAATACAGAATATTAATGCATTTTTACGGAATTTAGAAAGATGGTAATGACGACCCTATATGCTGGACAGCAAAAGAGACACATATATAAAGAGCAGACTTTTGGACTCTGTGGGAGAAGGCGAAGGTGGGATGATTTGAGAGAATAGCATTGAAACATGTATATTACCATATGTGAAAGAGATGACCAGTCCAAGTTTGATGAATGAAACGGGGCACTCAAAGCCAGTGCACCGAGACAACCCAGAGAGATGGGGCAGGGAGGGATGTGAGAGGGGTGTTCACAGTGGGGAACGCAGGTACACCCATGGCTGATTCATGTCAATGTATGGCAAAAACCACCATAATATTGTAAAGCAATTACCTTCCTATTGAAATAAAAAACAAACTAACTAAAAAACTTCTCATGTGGCACAGTTGGTAAAGAATCTGCCTGTGATGTAGGATTCCTGGGTTTGAGCTCTGGTTCAGAAAGATCCCCTGAAGAAGGGATTGGCAGCTCACTCCAGTGTTCTTGCCTGGAGAATTGCATGTATAGAGCAGCCTGGTGGACTATATAGTCCATGGAGTCTCAAAGAGTCAGAGACAACTGAGTAACTTTCTTTCACTTTTTCACTTTTTATGAATAAAACTAAGCAAAATTGTTAAACCACAAGTGATTGCATATGCAGACATTTCACCTCATAAGTGATCATGCAGGAAAAACTATAACACCTGTGCTCTTTACTGTTGAAATCAACAGTCCAAGATGGTAAAGCTATTTCTCTGGAGGTTACATTAGATAGATAGATAATAGATAGTTACGTGTCTCTCTCCCCATGCATTTGTATATCTACACATACACTATTTATTAAATATAAAATTTGTGAAAATATGGAACAAAACTTTGGTGAAAAAGCATTTTAGGGATGACTGGTTTTGGGGAAAGCAATTAAACAATAGCAAAACTAAAACTTAATAGATTTCTCTTTTGGGTTGTAAGTCAAATTTTCCAGTTTAGTGGTAGTTGTCAAAGAGTTTTTGAATTCATCTAAAATCAGCAGCTACATTTTTCCTTGGGATATATATGCCACATTGTTGATAAACATATAATACAAAATTATAATTAAAAAATTCAACTGAATCTATCTGGTAATAATTTCATTTACAATAAACATTACAGCCAGAAATATTTTAAAAGTCTTCATTTATTATCCATCAATTTTGTTTGTACTTTCTGGCATATCCAGGGTTAAAAGAAATGGCTGACCATGTAAAATTAATTAAATATTGTTGTGATATTATTACAGTGATGAAGTAGTCTATAGCTTCTAGAAGCTCATCTATTTTTTCTCTTGTTTAATATTTAAGTCAACTTGAATGTTAAATACCTATTTCTAAAATTTAATGAGTATTAAAAGCACACACAATCTCCATTAACTCAGATAATTTATTGTCAGTTTCTTTGTCATCACATGCTAACAATCTCTCTTGCAAACTTGAGGAAATCTCCTCTTATGCCACAATCTCCTGGAAAATTTATATCTTTGAAGGTGGCTGGGGAATAACCAATAAGAAAAAAGGACCTGTTCTTCCCTTATTTTTAGAGAGCTCAGAGGGCCCTAACTAAACCTAGAGAGGTCACAGTTGAATAGAAAAACCTTGTATTATCCTTAGAATGAAAATTAACACAGAAGAATGGGTACTCAGTTCTTGATTAGTCAATCCAGGCATAGGTTTAGTGTTTGAAGAAGTGCTCAGAAGGATAAGCAGACCTCTCTGAAGCATGAATAATGCTTTAATGAACATCATGATATTCTTATGCATATAAAGTTAAGATTTTATAATTTTTTCAAATATCACAACTTTGAAGTATTTAAAACTATATCAAATAGAAGTTAATATTTGGCTGCCTTCAGATTTTCCTCTTATTCACTCTCCTAGTTCTCCAGCACCCATACTTTATACAGACTCTATCTGCAACATCAACTACTTTTATTTTATAATTTCTAAAGATATAAATATTCCATAGTATGTACATATTCACAAATTTAGGTTTTTATGTCACCTTAGTGACATAAAATAGCTTTATTTTTTTATGGCATTTAAGTTCATCTAAAGGAACTTGTTTTATTTTCTTGTATTTTTGGCTAAGAATTTTCCATCTCTGATAATTCGTGTCTTTTAACAACATAAATTTATTCAAAAACAAAATAGAAAATAAAATCTAAACCTAAACTGTATTATGGTTGTTGTTTTTAATGTAGGAAAAATGAGATATAGGGAGATTGCTACCTTCTTGTCCACATATCTGTCAATAAAATAATCAATAGACAATTTATAATAGGAATAGAAAACAATTTTGAGCCAAACTGAGGACTACAGCCCAGAAGACAGACTCTCAGATATTTCTGAGGATGGATCTGCTTCAGAGGGTCATGATTTTCAGCACAGCTTTATGTCTTAGAGCAAGGAGCATTAAACAAGTTAGGGAAATATTCATTCAAGTTTCAGGGAAAAAAATGGACCAGCATGTACACAGCGAGTCAAGATGGTCTTGACACTTGGGGAGGAAGAGTACTAGCAGTGGTGCCTCAGGAAAGAAGGGGTTTAATCTTTATTTTTAGGATGCACATTTCTTCACTTCTGGTAAACACATCCTTTTCTTTAATGATTAAATTAGATGTACAATGTTTGATAGTCTATAAATTGGCTGTTTCGGTCAGCACAAAATAGGAGTTAACTCATGATAAGGCAGAATAATATCCCCATACCTACCTCAATATGTGAAAAGTACTTTCATATATCCTATCAAAGCAAAGAAATTTGTAATTTCAAATGTATTGTGCTGCTTTTTATAATGTTTAAATGGATACAAAGCAGCTTTTAAGATAATGGGAACTTAAAAACAATAGTCCATTTGGAAGATACTATTTTTCCCTTGACAAAGTACATACCAGGAGACAAAATGTATTCTTTTTCATTGTTGCAAATAATAGAATAAAATCTGTCAGCTGTCACTTCCAGCTTTGGATAGAAATTTCCAATAACCTTCTGAGACAAGTATGATCTGTTCTTCTAGATCTGGTCACCATGAATATCCTATGTGTTCTAGACAGTTGTTGCTGCTGTTTCCCAAAAGCAGCTGAATATTAAGTAGACATTAACTAAATAGAAATATGTTGCTACAAAATCTCTCATTTTTATTATTATTGTTCTACTTACATTTTTTCTTCAGTTATGAGCAGAATCAATGTTGCCAAACATTTATTTTGCTCTTGCCAAGCAGTCAGCTACCAGGCTGCCTACAAGCCCCCTGCCCTTGTAAGCTGCCAATTTAAACTGAATTAACTGATGTGTAGTCTAAGTCACTTATAGTCTTATTCAAGTGAAAAAAAAAATATATAAATCAGGCAAATCAAAATAAATATGGATACAGAAATCTTCATTTCACACAGGAAAACTTTGTAAATTGTGTCTATGAGATGTGAAATTGCACATGAGCTAAAGTAAATAAACAGTAATGTTGCCTCAAAAAAAAAAAAAAAACAAAAACAAAAAAGATAGCTTGAGGGACTTGAAGTGAAGTGAAGTCGCTCTGTCGTGTCTGACTCTTTGCGACCCCCAAGGACTGTAGCCTACCAGGATCCTCAGTCCATGGGATTTTCCAGGCAAGAATACTGGAGTGGGTTGCCATTTCCTTCTCCAGGGGATCTTCCCGACCCAGGGATCGAGCCTGGGTTTTCCCACATTGTAGGCAGACGCTTTTACCATCTGAGCTACCAGGGAAGCCCACAGAGCCAGCAAAAAAAAAGAAAGAAAAATTCCAACTATAAATATGGAAGTTATTAGAAGGGGAATAGAGACAAAATGGGGCAGGAAACTTATTCAAAGATAATAGTGTATAAAAAATTTTCCATATCTTGTAATACAGATCCAGGAAATACAAAGGGCATCATATGAGAGAAATCTGAAGTTACTCACATTGACAAAAACTGCAATTATACTGTCAATAAAAGGCAAAAAATAAAATTTTGACAAGAGAAAAGTAACCCATCAACTATAAAGAAACAAAAACTACCCATAAGATTATCAGTGAAATTTTAGCAGAAGCCTTGCAGTTTGGAAAGATATGGAGTCATATTTGAATGACTAAAAGAAAAATTATTCATACAAGAAAACTTTACGTTTCAAAACTGTTGATAGATATCAACAGAGAGAAGCGAAGGTTTTCCCACATCAATATGATTGAGGGAGTTAATAGCCAGTGGGATTGTTTTACAAGAAGTGCTAAAGGAACTTTCAAGTTGCAATGAAAGATGTTAACAAAGCAAGAAAATAGCATAAAATATTAAATTCCACTAAAAAAGATAAAGATATAGAAAAGATATAGAGAAATATAGACTACAACATTAACAGTGGAGGATAACTTATCTTTACTTCTAGTATAAAAGTCAAAAAAACAAGGATTAAAAAACACAGTTACAGTTATGTTAATAGAGAAATAATATAGATGCAGATTATGACATTTGTACTATAAAATACGTACAGTAAGAAAAAGTAAAAGGTTTTGTATGCAAGTTAAATGAAATTGTTATCACCCTAAATTAGGCCATTATAACTATACATATTTTATGTATGCTTTGTGATAACAAGATATAATATATCCATACAGTTACATGAAAGAGAAAGAATAATAAAATAATATTTGTACATATCCAAATAGGTAATACAGATAGAGAATCAAAGAAAGAAACTGTGGACTTAAATAACACCAGAGACCAAATATATCTAACAGACATATATGAAATGAAAGAAGAAAGATAACAACATGAATCTTGGTATATCAATGACACTGATGACTTAGAAGAAGTATGTAAATTCCTGGAAACATACAACTTATAAAAACTGAACCAGGAAGAAATAGAAAATCTGAATAAACCTATAATTTATGAGGACATTGAATCAGCAATCAAGAGCCTTCAAACAAATAAAAGGCAAAGACATGATGGTTTCCCTGGTGAGCCTATTAATTACTCAAAGAAATAATGTCAGTCCTTATCAAACCTTTCCAAAAAGCTGATGGGGAAAAAAAAAAAGTCATTTCCACACTCCTTTTTTTTTTTTTTTTTTCCACACTCCTTTTATAGGGTCAGTATTATCTTCTCACAAAGTCAGAAAAAGATACCACAAGAAAACAAAAGTGCAGAAAAATATCCATCATATACAAAGTTGCAAAAATTCTCAAGAAAATACTGGATCATTGATTTCATCTCCACACCGAAAGAATCTTACACAATGAATAAAGAGAATTTATCCTTGAGATCCAAGAATGGTTAAACACATGAAAAATCAATCAATGTGATATACCACATTAAGAGAATAAAGAATAAAATCACATGGTGTTTTAAATAAATGCAGGAACAGGGTTTGAAAAATTCAACACTGATGATAAACATTCTCAACATACTAGAATTTATGTACTAATTTCTAGTATTTATGTACATACTAGAAATTCAGAGGAATTTATCTGAACAAAATAAATGTCATATAAGAAAAACCCACAACTAACCTCATACTGAGCAATACCAATAAAATCAGGAGCAAGGTAGGAGTTCTCAGTTTTACCACATCTATGAAACATAGAAATAAAAATCATTTGCCAGAACAAAAAAGCTAAATAAATAAATAGATAAATAAATACATTATCCAAATCAAGAACAAAGGAGTAAAATTTTGTCTATTTGCAGGTGACATGAACTTGTATATAGAAATCACTTAAGCACTTCCAAAAAACATAATAAAAATCAAGAAACCAAGTGAGCAAAGTTGTAAAACAACATAATACAAATGCAATAGTGCTTAGTTGCTCAATGTCCGACTCTTTGTGACCCTATGGACTGCTGCCTGCCAGGCTCCTCTGTCCATGGGGATTCTCCAGGCAAGAATACAGGAGTGGGTTGCCATGACCTCCTCCAGGTAATTGATCTTTCCAATACAGGGCTAGAACCCAGGTTTCCTGCATTGCAGGCAGATTCTTTACAGACTAAGTCACCAGGGAAGCCCAAATATATATATATATATATATATATATATATATATATATATATATATATATATATGTAAACTTTATAAAAATAAATTGGAAAAATTTATTTATAATAGCCAAAAAAATAAAATTCTTGGGAATAAACTTCCCCAAGGAAGTGAAAGGTTTAATAACATTGATCAGAGAAGCTGGGCAAAACAAAAACAAATTTAAAAATTAGAAATATAATACAAAAATAATGCCCACATTTGGACTTTAATAATCAAAAGATTAAAATTGTTAATACATCCTCAACACCCAAGTTTATTTATAAATTCAGTGCATTCCCTATCAAAACTCTAATAGTATTTCTTATAGAAACAAAAAGCAACAAGTAAAAATAATTCCAAAATTCAGGGCTTCCTAGGTGCTGCTAGTGGTAAAGAATCCTCTTGTCAATGTAGGAGACTCAGGGATATTGATTCTATCCCTGGCTTGGGAAGATCATCTGGGGTAGGAAATGGCAACCCACTCCAGTATTCTTGCCAGGAAAATTTACATGGGCAGAGGAGCCAAGCAGGCTACAGTCCATGGGGTCACAAAGAGTTGCACATGACTGAGCAACAAGCCACACTAAATCCAAAATTTATGTGGAACCATCAAAAAAGTTAACATAGCCCAAATAATCTAGAAAAGCAGATTCAAAGCAACATATGTCCTTAGTTCAAAATATGTTTAAAACTACAATACTTAAACCTTGTGGAACTGAAACAAAGGAAGATATATAGAACAATAGAATCATATAGACAGTTCTGATGCAAATCCACATATATAAATACTCAACTAATCTTTTACAAGAGTATCAAGTTTACACAGTGAGGAAATGGTGTTGTTGTTCAATCACTCAGTCGTGTTCAATGCTTTGTGACCCATGGATTGTAGCATGCCAGGCTTCCTTATCCTTCACTATCTCCTGGAGTTTGCTCAAAATCATGTCCACTGAGTTGACGGTGCCATTCGACCATCTCATTCTCTATTGTTCCATCTTCACCTGCCCTCAGTTTTTCCCATCATCAGGGTCTTTTCCAATGAATTGGCTGTTTGCATTAGGTGGCCAAAGTATAGGAGCTTCAGCTTCAAGATCAGTCATTTCAATGGATATTCAGGGTTGATTTTCTTTAGGATTGGCTGGTTTGATCTCCTTGCAGTCCAAGGGACTCTCAAGAGTCTTCTCCAGCACCACAGTTCAAAAACATCAATTCTTTGGAGCTCAGCCTTCTTTATGATCCAACTCTCACATTCCTACCCTCCTACTGGAAAAACCATAGTTTGACTATACAGACCATTGTCTACAAAGTGCTGTCTCTGCTTTTTAATACACTGTTTAGGTTTGTCATAGCTATTCTTCCAATGAGAGAAAATTTCATGGCTGCAGTCACTGTCCAAGGGATTTTTGAGCAAAAATAAATAATATCCACCATTTGTTTCCATTTTATCCCTATCTATTTTGCATGCAATGATGGGACCAGATACCATGATCTTAGTTTTTTGAATGCTGAGCTTTAAGCCAGCTTTTTCCTAACTTTTCTCTTCTTTCACGTTCATCAAGAAGCTTGTTAGTTCCTCTTCATTTTCTTCCAATAAGGTAGTAGCATCTGAACATCTTAGATTATTAATATTTCTCTTGGCAACCTTGATTCTGGCTTGTGTTTCATCCAGCCTTAATCTTCATTGAATGAAGATAAAGTTAAATAAGCAAGGTGAAAATATACAGCCTTGATGTATTCCTTCCCAATTTGATCCAGTCAGTTGTTCCATGTCTGGTTCTAACTGTTGCTTCTTGACCTGCATACAGGTTTCTCAGGAGGCAAGTAAGGTGGTCTGGTATTCCCATCTCTTTAAGAACATTCCACAGTTAGTCATGATCCGCACAAAGGCTTTAGCATAGTCACTGAAGCAGAAGTAGTTATTTTTTTCTAAAAGTCCCTCACTTTCTCTATGATCCCATGGATGTTAGAAATTTAGTCTCTGTTTTCTCTGCCTTTTCTAAATCCAGCTTGTGTATCTGGAAGTTCTCTGATTCACATACTGTTGAAGCCTAGTTTGTAGGGTTTTTTTTTTAGCATTACCTTGTTAGCATGTGAAATGAGTGCAATTGTGTGGTAGTTTGAACATTTTTTTGGCATTGTCCCTTCTTTAAAATTTGAATGAAAGCGAACCTATTATATTCCAGTGGCCATTGGTGAGTTTTCCAAATTTGCTGGCACATTGAGTGCAGCACTTTAACAGCATCATCTTTTAGGACTCAAAATAGCTGTAATTCCATCACCTCCACTAACTCTGTTAGTAGTAGCTTCCTAAGGCCCACTTGACTTCAGGTTCCAGGATGTCTGGTTCCAGATGAGTGAACACACTATCGTGGTTATTATCATTAAGACCTTTTTGTACAGTTCCTCTGTGTATTCCACCCACAGGTTCTTAATATCTACTGTTTCTATCAGGTCCATACTATTTCTGTCCTTTTTTGTGCCCATCTTTCCATGAGATGTTCCCTTGGTATCTTTAATTTTCTTGAAGAGATCGCTAGTCTTTCCCATTCTATTGTTTTCCTTTTTTTTTTTTTTTTTGGCATTGTTCACTTAAGAAGGCTTTCTTATCTCCCTGCTATTCTTTGGAGTTCTGCATTCAGATATCTTTCTTTTTCTCCTTTGCCTTCCACTTGTCGTCTTTTCTCTGTTATTTTTAAGGTCTCCTCAGGCAACCATTTTGTCTTTTTTCATTTTTTTCCCCCCTTGGGGATAGTTTTGATAACCACCTCCTGTACAACCTTATGAACTTGTGTCCATAGTTCTTCAGGCACTCTCTCAGATATAATCCCTTAAATCTATTTGTCACTTTCACTGTATGATCATAAGGGTCTTGTTTTCACTGACTGCTATATTTATTCATCCATTGATGTATAGTTAGGTTTTTCATAATTTGGATATTGTGAACAATACAGCAATTGGAATGGAAGTGATTATATCACTCAGAGACCCAGTTTTCCATTCTTTTGTAGCAATTCACAAAAAATGGGTTTGCCAGATCACATATTAGTTTTCACTTTCCATGCTATTTTCCCTAGCAAAGGCATTAAAAAAAAATTATAGCCACTCCAAAGTATGCAAGGTGATAGATCTTTTGATGTTCATTTACATGATGATTAGTAACATTGAGCTAGATACCTAGAGTAATAGGCAAGTTCAGCCTTGGAGTACAAAATGAAGCAGAGCAAAGACTAACAGAGTTTTGCTATGAGAATGCACTGGTCATTGCAAACCTTCTCTTTAAGAACACAAGAGATGACTCCATACACGGACATCACCAGATTATTTATACCAAAATCAGATTGGTGCAACAGAAGGAGGCCCAGATCTAGACAACTGATGTACAACTTTGAGCCCATAGATAACAACACACTGGTGGATACTTGAGGGCTTCCCTGGTGGCTCAGCTGGTAAAGAAACAGCCTGCAATGTGGGAGACCTGGGTCTGATCCCTGGGTTGGGATACTTAATAAATTAGGTCATGTTAAATGTTCTTACTAATTTTTAAATGTATTAAAAGAATAGAACAAAGTGTTTAAATGATGATTAACTTTGACATTGTGCTTCTTATTTGAAATCCCTTATATATAGGAAACATTTTTGTTTTATACAAAAAATCTTTGACATAGGTGTTCAAATGTACACTTCAAGAAGGATCAGACAGGAAGGGTAAAAACACATTCATACCTTAGGGAATAAACAGTAGATTATAAAGAATCTTTATAAACATAAATAATACTCCATGTAGATTACTTCAAATTTGTATCTGTTTCACCAAATTGGTGCATCCCAGGTGATTCAGTGATAAAAACTCTGCCCACAATGCAGGAGACCAGTTTTGATCCCTGGGTAGGGAAGATTCCCTGGAGGAGGAAATGGCAACCTATCCCAGTATTTTTGACTGGAAAATCCCATAGACAGAGAAGCCTGGGACCTTACAGTTCATGGGGTCACTAAAGAGTAGACATGACTGAGCATACACACACACAAACACACATACACACATAACCACCACCACCACTATCAGATAACTTCCTGAAGCATGGGTCTTTTTTGTTTAACGGTTTATTGTTCAATTGCTAAGTCTTGTCTGACTCTATTCAATGGTTAGTTTCAACTTTTAATTTCTTTATATTTAATTTTTTTCTAATGCATTCCTGATCTATCATTGTTGCAATGAAAATTTTGTAATATTTTTCAGCATTTTACTTATATTCATCTGTAAATTCAATAGGTTTCTAATAAAATTTACTAAACTGCAGTATCTATATTTAATTAACATTTTTAAAGAATCTGTTAGTGTTAACATTTGAAAATTATGGTGATCAGTGGTCCTTTTACAGTTTAATATCCACTTATAACTTTAGGCAAACCAAAAATTTAAATATTAATAGCCTACTGTTGGTTAGAAGCTTTATCAATATCAGTCAATTAATATATATTTTGCACATTATATGTATTATACACTGTAATTTTTCAATAAATTAAGTTAGGGAAAAGAAAATGTTATTGAGAAAATCAGAAGAAAGAGAAAGAATATTGATAGCACTGTATTGAATTTATCAATGCCATAAATTTATGTTGTCTGTTTAAAAGATGAATATTTTCTCTGTCAGTTATATGATACAAGATATTGTAGATGATAAACTTCTTACTATCAGTAGACATCAAAAATGAAAAGACAATGTAAAGAGCAAATTTATATTTCTTTAAAGGTATAATGATTCATACACTGATAATGAAGAAACAGCAATGTGATTGCTTTGTGGTAGCTTAGTATAATAAATATGATTGCTTCTCAGTAGCCTATCTATACACTACAAAATAGATCATTATAAAATGTTATGGCATGCTTATTACAGTCATGTTTTAATAGAGTATTAGAAACATTGTTTTGGTTAGTATAGTTATTATAATTTATAATTAGCTTATGACAAAGTTCCTCCTATAGAGTAGTGAGGAAGGTATACTATTTTCATTGAAAACTACTGGAATGATTAGATATCAAAGTACAAAAACAGAGACTTGGCTATTTTTTCATACCATATGCAAGCTTATAAATAAACTAGATGGTCAAAAATACAAATGCTTACAGCACAAAACAAAGCTTCAAAAACATAATTAAAGTAAATATCTTCAGAACTTGGGTATAGGGAAAAGTGAAAGTGAAAATCACACAAAGCATAGAGAAAATGTTTGATAAATTGGATTGCAGTAAAATATAGAGCATAAGTTCATTAAAGATATGCTTAAATATACAAAGAAATCAAAGTACAAGAAACAACAACCAAGCTGCAAAATAAAATGCCTCATACACAGGGCGTGAAAGTACTCCAGTAATAAGAAATACCAAAAAATTTAATGTAAATGGGCAATAAGTTGAAGTGTCTTTCCGTTATGGCCAGTAATTATCTGTAAAGTTCCTATCCTCTTTAAACATCAATGAAATTCATCCTACCATCCTAACCTTTACAAATAATTACACATTATGGGCGAAATAAAAGACATATCAGTAAGACAGTGTTAGAGAGGATTTATACAAACTGTGTTTGCGTTATGTCGTCTTGAGAGGGTTTAAGAAGTGATGCTTTTCCTCAGATTGTCTGTTGTCTGGAAGCAGAAGTAATTTTATGATTAGGTATCTTAATAAATTTTGTCTATAGTGAAGGTATGTTACAGGACGGTGGACGCCTTCCAGGGCCCGAAACTGGGCTCTTGTCTAATACTTGGAAATGAAATGTCTGAGGAGACACATGTTCTGACAAAGTAAGAGATTTTCTTGGGAAGCGGTGCCCAGGCGGAGAGCAGTAGGGTAAGGTAACCCAGGAGAACTGCTCTGCCACATGGGTTTTATGGTGATGGTATTGTCTTTAGCCAATCTTTCTGACTCAGAGTCCATCCTGTTGGTGCACGCCTTGTTCAGCCAAGATGGATGTCAGCAAGAAGGATTCTGGGAGGTGGCCGTACATATGGTGTCTCTTTTTGACCTTTCCTGAACTCTTCCAGTTGGTGGTGGCTTATTAGTTCTGTGTTCCTTACCAGGACCTCCTGCCGTAAAACAACTCATGCAGATGGTTACAATGGTGCCTGGCCAGGGTGGGCAGTTTCAGTCAGTGTGCTTCCCCTAACAGATACACTGGACAAAGGCAAACAGTAATTGGTAACAAAGTCAAAGCCATTTATTTTACATAGAGAAAGGGCATGTTGATATCCTCTGTGGCTTGGACAATGCTTCCATTGTATCTTTTCAGACAGGATTATGGAGGAATTTTGTTTTTGCCTGGGTCTGTTGTAGTCACAGAGTTGCTGTTTCTCATGTTGAAGGTATTAATCTCCTGTTGTTGTATAAAATAATTACATTCCTAATGATTTAGCACACATTATTGCCTTACACTTCGCAAGATCAAAGGTATAAAATTGGTTTTATAGAGCTAAAATTAAAGAGGTGACAGGCAGCATTTCTCCTGGAATCACTGGGAGAAAATAGTTTCCTTGTCTTTCCACTTCTAGATCCTTAATGTACTCCTTAGCTGATGACCCTCTCTCTCTTTCTCCAAAGCCAGCAACATTGGGTTGAATCATTCTCACACCACCATTTCTTTGATTCACACATTTGCATCCTGCTTCTACTTATATAGACTCTTGAGATTAGTTTTGCCTATTTAGATAATCTAGGTAAATTCTCTATTCCAAAGTCAGCTGATTACCACTTTTAATATCACCTGTAACCATAATTTTGCTTTGTCATGGAATTTAACATATCCAAAAGGCCCAGATATTAGTCAATTGGCATTATTAGCTGGCCATATTTATAGTGACTGCATGGGTGTCTATGAAATTGTGTATTTTAATAGGAAAATATCAACCTGTTTCTAGCAACACCAAGGGCTAAAAATAACACCTGGGAAGCTCTCAGTTTCAGGGTGCATTTCTCAGATAAATAATATTGTACGCATTTACCTAGATCATTTGTAAAGCATTTGATTGGTAGTGTTATTGAAGTATTGCTGCTACTAGCCATGTGTGACACTGGGATTTGTGGCCTCCAGAGGAGAGAGATTCCATCCAGGGCCAGAGAAAAGGCTTGATCACTCAGAGCTTTTTGGGTAATAAAGTTTTATTAAAGTATAAAAGAGATAGTGAAAGGTTCTGACATGGACATCACAAGGGGACAGAAAGAGTGCCTCCTTGCTAATTTTTAGTAAGCTGTTGCTAATTAGAGAAAGGAAAATGAGAGAGTTTAAAACTGAGAGAGTTGCAACAGGCCCCTCACCCACAACATGCATTTGGAGATAGCTTTGGCACAAGGTGAGTCATCCCCAGCCATAAAACAATTGACAGGAGTCTCCAAGAATGGCAGAATTCCAAGCAAATACATAGTTCATTAACGTAACTTAAGAAAACATTTCCATGAGAAAAACACATTGGTTTGCTCAAGCTTTGAGATAAAGTTGTTCAGATAGAATCAGGTGTCGCCACGACAACACAGGATTCAGTTAAATGCAGTCATTCAGTTCAGTTCAGTTCAGTTCAGTCCCTCATCCTTGTACTACTCTGCGACCCCATGAATTGCAGCACTCCAGGCCTCCCTGTCCATCACCATCTCCCGGAGTTTACCCAAACTCATGCCCATCTAGTCGGCGATGACATCCAACCATCTCATCCTCTGTCATCCCCTTCTCCTCCTGCTCCCAATCCCTCCCAGCATCAGGGCCTTTTCCAGTGAGTCAACTCTTCGCATGAGGTGGCCAAAGTATTGGAGTTTCAGCTTCAGCATCAATCCTTCCAATGAACACCCAGGACATATCTCCTTTTTAGGATGGACTGGTTGGTTCTCCTTGCAGTCCAAGGGACTCTCAAGAGTCTTGTCCAACACCACAGTTCAAAAGCATCAATTTTTTGGCGCTCAGCGTTCTGCACAGTCCAACTCTCATATCCATACATGACCCCTGGAAAAAACATAGCCTTGACTAGATGGAACTTTGTTGGCAAAGTAATGTCTCTGCTTTTTAATATGCGATCTAGGTTGGTCATAATTTTCCTTCCAAGGAGCAAGCGTCTTTTAATTTCATGGCTGCAATCACCATCTGCAGTGATCTTGGAGCCCAGAAAAATAAAGTCTGACACTGTTTGCACTGTTTCCCCATCTATTTGCCACGAAGTGATGGGACCGGATGCCATAATCTTAGTTTTCTGAATGTTGAGCTTTAAGCCAACTTTTTCACTGTCCTCTTTCACTTTCATCAAGGGACTTTTTAGTTCCTCTTCACTTTCTGCCATAAGGGTGGTGTCATCTGCATATCTGAGGTTATTGATATTTCTCCCGGCAATCTTGATTCCAGCTTGTGCTTCTTCCAGCCCAGCGTTTCTCATGACCTACTCTGCATATAAGTTAAATAAGCAGGGTGACAATATACAGCCTTGACGTACTCCTTCTCCTGTTTGGAACCAGTCTGTTGTTCCATGTCCAGCTCTAACTGTTGCTTCTTGACCTGCACACAGATTTCTCAAGAGGCAGGTCAGGTGGTCTGGTATTCCCATCTCTCTCAGAATTTTCCATAGTTTATTGTGATCCACACAGTCAAAGGCTTTGGCATTGTCAATAAAGCAGAAATAGATGTTTTTCTGGAACTCTTTTGCTTTTTTGATGATCTAGTGGATGTTGGCAATTGGATCTCTGGTTCCTCTGCCTTTTCTAAAACCATCTTGAACATCTGGAAGTTCATGGTTCACGTATTTCTGTAGACTGGCTTGCAGAATTTTGAGCGATACATCCCATTTTCCTCCTACCGTCAATCTTTCCCAGCATCAGGGTCTTTTCAAATGAGTCAGTTCTTCGAATCAGGTGGTCAAAGTATTGGAGTTTCAGCTTCAGCATCAGTCCTTCCAATGAATATTCAGGACTGAATTCCTTTAGGATTGATTGGTTGAATCTCCTTGCAGTTCAAGGTACTCTCAAGAGTCTTCTCCAACACCACAGTGCAAAAGCATCAATTCTTCAGTGTTTAGCTTTCTTTATAGTCCGACTCTCACATCCATGCCTGACTACTGGAAAACCATAGCTTTGAATAGATGGACCTTTGTTGGCAAAGTAATGTCTCTGCTTTTTAATATGCTGTCTAGGTGGGTCATAACTTTTCTTCCAAGGAGCAAGCGTTTTTTAATTTCATGGCTGCAATCACCATCTGCAATGATTTTGGAGCCCGAGAAAATAAAGTATGTCACTGTTTCCATTGTTTTCCAGTCTACTTGCCATGAAGTGATGGGACCGGATGCAATGATCTTAGTTCATTCAAGGGCGGAGAAGAAGCCTCAGAAAGACTGTAGGAGGTGCAAAATCACATTTAAAATCAAACCCCATACCCTCCAGAGACACTCAGAGGGCTCAAACAAACCTTGTGCACACCAGGACCCAGAGATCCCACAGACACTGAGCCAGAACTGTGTTTGAGTGTCTCCTGCAGAGGTATGGGTCAGCTGTGGGGCAGGGGCAGGGGTTCTGGGTGCAGTAGACCTGGGTATGGCATAAGCCCTCTTGGAGGAGGTCACCATTAATCCCCCATAGAACCACCAGAACTTACAGAGGACTGGGGAAACAGTCTCTGGGAGGGCACAAACAAAACCTTGTGAGCATCAGGACCCAGGAGAAAGGAGCAGTGACCCCACAACAGACTGACCCAGACTTGCTTATGAGTGTCCAGGAGTCTCCAACAGAGGCGTGGGTTGGTGGTGGCTTGCTGCAGGGTTGGGGGCACTGATTGCAGCAGTGCCTGCATGGGACCTTTTGAAGGATTATCTTCATTACACCCACCATAGCTTGGCCTCAGGTCAAACAATAGGGAGGGAACACAGCCCATCAGCAGAATTTCCATCAGCAGAAAATTGGATTAAAGATTTATTCAACATGGCCCCTCATCAGTACAAGACCCGGTTTCCTCCTCAGTCTCTCCCATCAGGAAACTTCCATAAGCCTCTTATCATTCTCCATCAGAGGGCTGACAGAATGAAAACCACAATCACGAAAACTAACCAATCTGATCACATGGACCACAGCCTTGTCTAACTCAATGAAACTATGAGCCATGCCATATAGGGCCACCCAAGACAGATGGGTCATGTTGGAGAGTTCTGACAAAACGTGGTCCACTGGAAAAGGGAATGGCAAACTACTTCAGTATTCTTGCCTTGAGAACCCCATGAACAGTATGAAAAGGCAAAAAAATAGGACACTGAAAGATGAACTCGCCAGGCTGGCAGGTGCCTAATATGCTACTGGAGTTTAGTTGGGAAATAACTCCAGAAAGAATGAACAGATGGAGCCAAAGCAAAAACAACACCTAGTTGTGGATGTGACTGGTGATGGAAGTCTGTTGCTGTAAAGAGCAATATTGCAGAGGAACCTGAAATGTTAGGTCCAGGAATCAAGGCAAATTGGAAGTGATCAAACAGGAGACAGCAAGAGTGAACATTGACATTTTAGGAATCTGGGAACTAAAATGTACTGGAATGGGTGAATTTAACTCAGATGACCATTATGTCTATTACTATGGGCAAAAATCCCTTAGAAGAAACGGAGTAACCATCATAGTCAACAAGAGTCTGAAATGCAGTACTTAAATGCAACCTCAAAAATGACGGAATGAACTGTGTTCATTTCTAAGGCAAACCATTCGATATCACAGTAATCCATGTCTATGCCTTGGCCAGTAATGCTGAAGAAGCTGAAGTTGAATGGTTCTATGAAGACCAACAAGACCTTCTAGAACTAACACCCAAAAAAGATGCATTTTTCATTATAGGGGACTGGAATACAAAAATAAGAAGTCAAGAGATAGTTGGAATAACAGGCAAATTTGGCCATGGAGTACAATATGAAGCAGGGCAAAGGCTAACAGAGTTTTGCCATGAGAATGCACTGGTCATAGCAAACACCCTCTTCCAACAACACAAGAGAAGACTCTACACATGGACATTACCAGATGGTCAATACTGAAATCAGATTGATTATATTATTTGCAGCCAAAATGGAGAAGCTCTATGCAGTCAACATAGGATTAGAAGAGAGGAAAAAAAAAGAAAGAAAGAAAGAAAAAAAAAAAAAAAAAGTATGCCACTAGCAGTTGCTACTTTATTTCCTCCTGCCCCTTGGGGACCTCTGGCTTCCCTACCGAGGCTATTAACACTCTCATTTCTATACTACTATAAATGTTTCATTTTATCTTTTTCTCCTTCAATAAAATAAAAATGTTACTATATCATAAAAACCTAAAAATATATTACAACTATATAAGCAGGTGAAAGACTTCAAGGATTTCAGTGAAGTATAAGACACTGCTGCATCATGTAACTGAAGTTGTTTAGTAAAGTAATGCTCAAAATTCTCCAAACCAGTCTTCAGAAATACGTGAACCATGAACTTCCAGATGTTCAAGATGGTTTTAGAAAAGGCAGAGGAACCAGAGATCCAATTGCCAACATCCACTAGATCATCAAAAAAGCAAAAGAGTTCCAGAAAAACATCTATTTCTGCTTTATTGACAATGCCAAAGCCTTTGACTGTGTGGATCACAATAAACTATGGAAAATTCTGAGAGAGATGGGAATACCAGACCACCTGACCTGCCTCTTGAGAAATCTGTGTGCAGGTCAAGAAGCAACAGTTAGAGCTGGACATGGAACAACAGACTGGTTCCAAACAGGAGAAGGAGTACGTCAAGGCTGTATATTGTCACCCTGCTTATTTAACTTATATGCAGAGTAGGTCATGAGAAACGCTGGGCTGGAAGAAGCACAAGCTGGAATCAAGATTGCCGGGAGAAATATCAATAACCTCAGATATGCAGATGACACCACCCTTATGGCAGAAAGTGAAGAGGAACTAAAAAGTCCCTTGATGAAAGTGAAAGAGGACAGTGAAAAAGTTGGCTTAAAGCTCAACATTCAGAAAACTAAGATTATGGCATCCGGTCCCATCACTTCGTGGCAAATAGATGGGGAAACAGTGCAAACAGTGTCAGACTTTATTTTTCTGGGCTCCAAGATCACTGCAGATGGTGATTGCAGCCATGAAATTAAAAGACGCTTGCTCCTTGGAAGGAAAATTATGACCAACCTAGATCGCATATTAAAAAGCAGAGACATTACTTTGCCAACAAAGTTCCATCTAGTCAAGGCTATGTTTTTTCCAGGGGTCATGTATGGATATGAGAGTTGGACTGTGCAGAACGCTGAGCGCCAAAAAATTGATGCTTTTGAACTGTGGTGTTGGACAAGACTCTTGAGAGTCCCTTGGACTGCAAGGAGAACCAACCAGTCCATCCTAAAAAGGAGATATGTCCTGGGTGTTCATTGGAAGGATTGATGCTGAAGCTGAAACTCCAATACTTTGGCCACCTCATGCGAAGAGTTGACTCACTGGAAAAGGCCCTGATGCTGGGAGGGATTGGGAGCAGGAGGAGAAGGGGATGACAGAGGATGAGATGGTTGGATGTCATCGCCGACTAGATGGGCATGAGTTTGGATAAACTCCGGGAGATGGTGATGGACAGGGAGGCCTGGAGTGCTGCAATTCATGGGGTCGCAGAGTAGTACAAGGATGAGGGACTGAACTGAACTGAATTGAACTGAACTGATTTAAGTAAAGTCATGCAGTGAAATTCTTAGGCACAATGCAGATCACTCAATAATTCATCAATAAAACTTGTTTTTGATAAGCTGTTGATATCATTATTACTCATGAATATTGCTTTTGTTTTTTATTTAACTTATCTAGAATTTGCAACCTTTGACTTTTCTTTTTCTTTTTTACCTATGCTATTTCACTTCATTGACTGTAGATATTAATACATACCTGTTTGAATATAAAATTCATACAGACTTTCATATACTGATTTGGAGACTCCTAGTAAAATAGATTTATGTAATTAAACCATCTCACTTATTCCCTAATCAGTTGATATACAAAGTGATTCAATATACTTATGTTTTGGTTATTAGTTATAATATCCCAGCATTAAGATAAAAGAAACACTTGGAAAAAAAATAACTTCTCTCAGGATACCTGTTAGATCAGAAATTAAAATTGTTTGCTAAAGCAGAGAGAAAGGGAAGAAGGTACCTAACACTTACTTGATACAAATGGTGTCTCATATTTATTTTAGAAATGAAACTCAAATTAACCTTATGGAAGAGAACTTATTATCCTCCTTCTGTAGATGACTATATGGAATTTCCAAGAGTTTATGTAGTTCATTCCAAGTCATATGTCTAGAAAAATTCAAAACTGGTAAAGTTCAATTAAGCCATTCTCTTTGGAAGAGTGCCTTTTTGGGAAAAATATTTCCATAGCACTCTGCTCCCTATGCAATTACTAGCTTGTCTTGACACGTTAGTTATTACTAAAGTATAGACTATCAGATTAGACTCACTCCTGGGTAAAAGTATTTTATATATGCTATCTTATTATACACTATTGTTAAGCAAATCTCCCATTCAAATAGTCAAATCATGATTTTAGGATTAGGTGAACCAAACAAGCACTTTCTTTTCAGACCAAATATACTGAGATTGAAAATAATATACATGCAGAAGTATTTGGCCATCTGTATTCTCCTAGGTTCCCATTAACATTTGAGTACCTGGAACTCAGGACTCCCTAAGGTTTTACCTCTGTAATTTACATTTTATATTAGAACAGAAGAAGTATTAGTAGGTTCAAAACAGTGACTCAGGTGCCAGAGCCAAGCAGCATTATCCATCTCCTGCAAAATGGCTACTACTGACACAGGTGAGTGCTCAGACTCTAAGACCAAATATATGAAACTTGAGCTGGTGTTCTCTAATGTGCTTATCTATTTTGCTTCCAAATTTTAAAGGACTATAACATAATCTACAGAAATTTGAAAAATAAGAAATTAACTTACTGAAATTTCATGCTTACTGTTTGCCATAAATATTTTATAAAACATGGCCTTGCATGTTCACATGCTGTCTAAGACCATTCTGACTGTTACATTATGCTGCATAACAGCAATTTAATACTTTCATAATAGATCTTCTTATTATGCATTATAAACAAAAATATTTTGTGAATAAATGACATTTTCATTTTATTTTATATTACTTTTAGAATGAAATCTAGAAAAAGTTGCTGGTTTTAAGCAATAAGGATTGTGCTAGGGTACTTAACTCAATCCTGCCAAACTGATATAGAGATTTTAAACTTTATGCTATATTAATTTCTACTACATCACATTTTGTAAAGAATATTATCAACGAAAACTTAAGTCCAAGTTTTCCTGTATAAGAATATTTTGTTTCATATGTGGGTTTCTTTAATTTTTCCTGAGACTATAAATTGTGTAGACATATATTACATAAATTTATCAAACTGTAGTTATGAGCAGTATATGATTGAACTTTTCAAGAGATGGAAATTTATTCATGCTCCAGCTCTAAGTTAAATGGATGCATTTAATTAACTATCTACTTGTGTTTATTAGTATTCTTTAGAAGAAGTGACAGTTTTAGAGTACATAAAAGCAATGGTGCCCACTATTTATTGAGAACTTACTAATTTTAAGTAATCAGTTAAGCACACTTTTTATACTTCCTTTAATCTTACAACTATGTAATATAACCATGTATACATTTTTAAAACAGAAGCTTGAAACATATAGAGTATGAGAAATGTGTCTTACTTCATCGAACTTGCAATTAATAGAATACAAAATAGAAAGAGCTCTGTTTGACATATAAACCTAACCACTTACCTCAAATATTCCTATAGTTACACATTTTTACAGGTATTTATAAATGCATTTTAAAATATTTATGCCATATTTTGTGTTTGCAGTATATTTGCTAGCAAAACTAGGCATTAAAAATGCATCCATCCAGAATGAATGTAACAAATGGATTTCTTTATTCAAACTAATTTTTTTTAAGTACATGAAAGATAATTATTTAATGCAGTTTATAACCTTGAGAATCATTTCCCTAGTGGCTCAGACAGTAAAGCGGCTGCCTACAATGAGGGAGACCTGGGTTCAATCCCTGGGTCAGGAAGATCCCCTGGAGAAGGACATGGCAACCCACTCCAGTACTCTTGCTTGGAAAACCCCATGGACAGATGAGCCCGGTAGCTACAGTCCACAGGGTCGCAAAGAGTCGGACACGACTGAGAGACTTCACTTCACTTCATAACCTTGAGAATCCATTATTTAATATATTAAATATACAGTACTTGCTTATTAAATGTTTTTGTCTTCTCACTGTCAAGACTCTAACTATGACAAAAACTGAAAGACCTAATTTAGCTTGGAAACTTAAATTCCAGAACCTGGGTTCTGGACTCATGCCTCTGCGTTTGATACATGTCTTCTCCCTTAATTCTCCAGGGAAATTAAAGTAGTGAAAAAGTGAAAGTGAATCATTCAGTCGTGTTGGACTCTTTGCGACCCCATGGATTGTAGCCTGCCAGGCTCCTCTGTCCATGGAATTTTCCAAGCAAGAATACAGGAGTGGGTTGCCGTTTCTTTCTCCAGATCTTCCCCACCCAGGGATTGAACCCAGGTCACCCACACTGCAGGCAGACTCTTTACTGTCTGAGCTACCAGGGAAGCCAAAGTAACCTTACTCTAATTTAATTCATGTGCAACTCAAATATCAGTGTCTACTTAATTTAATTATTATGACATTCCATGAGATAATACATATTGAGCTAGCATAGTGCTTGAAGTAATATTTTCTACAACCATTATCCTTGTTATGTCTGAGTGGCCACAACTATAGCATGCTGCTGTGGAATTAGTCATTTCAGCTTTAAAATGTCAGGTCATTTTGAAAAAAAGGTTGTATGAAAGCCTGGCTAATTTATGAATCTGCATGTGTGTAACATAGAGCATGCCTACAGTTGGGTAGGGTGAAGTTTTGATAATTATGGGGAAACCACATTACAATGGAGAGAAATGAGATAATGGTGAAGATTTAAGGAACTTCTTTGGAGGTCCAGTGGTTAAGACTTTGCTCTTCCAATGCATGGACTGTGGATTTGATCCCTGGTTGGGGAATTAAGATGCCACATGCCATGGAGCATGATAAAAAAAAAAAAAAAAAAAAAAACAGAAAATAACAACAGCAACAAAAACTTATAGTTCTGTGTAATCAGTGATTTTATGCAACTGGAAAAATAAATAACAAGTGATTTTATTCTTTTTAATGTGTGAGAAGCCACGTAGATGACTAGTTATATTAATAAATCTATCATGTATTTTGAACACATTGAATTATACAGACTTGAATTCACTTGAGTAAAGCAGCCTTCCTGATAGGAAACAACACATAATAAGATTTCATCTTTTATTTTACCCTATGATTTAAAAATCTTAAGGAGTATATAATTTTATGCATGATAATTTCCATAACATACTAAAATTTTTTTAGGTATTTAATAGTAAACCTATGAGACCTGTTTCAAAATAGGTAATTAAAGAACCAATATCCTTAGTATAATCAAATTTACAATGGTTATGTGTGTTTTCTCTGTGTTCAAAAATTCATAAACGCTGAGTGGAGGGGACAGTCCCACCCAAAAATATATTGCAAACAATATATCACCTAAATTATTCCTATGTCAAAAAAAAGTAGATTTGTATTATATGATTGTTCTCAAATAATTATTGATTTTAATTCCAAGGTTAGGAAACATAATATTTAATAACAGTAAAAAAAAATATTAAGGCTAATAAAGGTATTGTGTTGTGACATATATTTAGCTATGCATTTATGTGCATTTTCTCTTGTAATCAATAAATAATCATAAGAGATTGACAGTGTGTTTCACCCCATTTTGTTATGATATTTAAATATATTTTTAAATAAACTGCCTAAATTTATCCACCTACTTATCAGTGACATAGGCATTCATACTCAAGAAGGCTACTCATTAATTCAGTATTTCTATCCCATAAAATCAAGGAAAAACTTGCTGCTGAATTTAAGATAAGGAATACAGATATTGCTATCTGTACTCTAACTTTGAATGTGCATTACTACTGAGCCACATAACGTCTAGACTTTAGATTTCTTAGTAATCTACTGATTAAATTTGAAGTATATGAGTATTTTACATGACTTTTTATTTGACTGAATGAGTGAAAATACTTGTTACCACAATGAACTTTTAAAAATTGTTTACCATTTTAAAACACTTTCTTCTTTGATTGTAATATCACATAAGACTTTCAAAATCATGCATAAAATAATTTATCATATAAAAAATAAATTGAGGAAATGGCCTTAAGCATGTGCATTAGTTGACAGTTTTCATTCAAATAGAAAACACAAGGTAAATCTCAACAGAGCAAATTAATCCTGTGCTGGAAGACAGTCTAGAAAAATATAAACTTCTTGATTCTAGGAACAAGGAGACTGACTCAGCGAGGGTGCTTGTAACATGCCCATTTCTAATAAATATCTTCTAAGTGAATTTTGAGAAGAATTTGGATTTTTTTCTTCTTGTTATTTAAGCATTCTTTAATTCATTTTGCTAATGTTTGCTCTGAATCTGGACTGGATAAATTGGAAGAATTTTATATTGAAATACAGCCAATTCAACAAATCCATGAAGTCAAAGCCCCATCTTTCCATATCATATAATTGAAAAAAGAACTCCAAACAAGACAATTCATAGGGTTAATGTCTTTGATAAGCATAGATGCAAAAGATACTTCAAAAATAATATTGTTTACCAAGATCACAGAGTCAAACAATGTACATATCAGTAATAAGCAGTTTTATCCCAATAATATTCAGACGGTGCAGTACGAGAAGGTCTATTAATGTAATCTAACTCAATAACACTAAATCAATAATAACATGAATCTCAAATGCATGTAATATTCAATGTAAACTTTGGTTTAAAATGATGCAACAATCAAAATTTGTTAAGGTCTGGGTAAAATACTGACACGCATATAAACAAGTCAGAACACTGTACATAACTAGAAATATAATAAATTATTTAAATCTATAAGGAAAATTCAAACAATTCAATAGAAAACATAGACAAAAGATGTTCAAAGGGAACTTGAAGAAGTAATCCAAGAGTTCAGTGGATATTTTTTTCTCAATATCAATGAGCATGTAAATTAAAACAAAAATAATTTGCATTATTCTATGATTGGCCATAATAGCTGCACCTAACAATATCTGACAGGATCACATATGAAAAGTGACTGAAGCAAAAATCAGCAGTGGATGTCATTAAAAAATTAGGGATTCAGTTATCTCAAAGCCAAAAACAATGCTACTTTTAGATTATTTACTAGAAAAAACTCATGTCACATGCACGGGACCATAAACTATACTGAGAGAAAATTAGAAAGAAACTAAATGTTGACAAATATGCTATCTTCTGCATACAAGTTACAAAGTGGAGTCATAATTGCAAATTTCCTAAGGTAAAAAATATAGTACACATTATTGGGATAACAAACTGTGATAATGATATGGACATTATTATATCTTATTTATAGATATTTTGATTAACAAAGCAAACATACATTTTAATGACATAATTGACTTTGATAGTATACATTAGGCACTAAAAATGTCAATATTTACTAAAGATATGGTGCCATTCACATAAGTTGCACTGTTTATAAAGTAACTTACAGAAGAACTGAAAAAAAAGATTTCCTATACTGGGCTTCCCTGATGACTCAGTGGCAAAGAATCTTTCTGCAGTGCAGAAGATGCAGATGGTTCAATACCTGAGTGGGGAAGATCCTCTGTAGAAGAAAATGGCAACCCACTTCAATATTCTGGCTGGGAAGATCCCATGGACAGAGTAGCCTGGCAGACTACAGTCCATCGGGTCGCAAAAAGACACGACTGAGCAGAGCACACAGCACAGATTATGAATAAAGTGCAAACATAAACTTCCTGGAAATCACTAATCTATTACTTTCTTTAAAAGTCTGATTTGCAAAGAAAAGACATATGTTATATAAGAATGAAAGTCATTTGCATATATATTCAACTCTATTCCCATAGATACTAATATGTAACAGAAATAAAAGCTAGCAGCTTTGATGAAAGGAGAATTACTCTTTGGAAATAACTGAAATGCTCCAGATTTTATGTGTAGTGGTGCTGTATCTCAAATGAGTTTTGTGTGATAAATTAAGTTGGGTAATATTTTACTTGATTATATAGTTATAGAATCAGTCAATTAAGTATGGTAATTAACCTGCTTGTTAATACTTGAATTAGTTAATAAATTAATATTTTAGTACATTTAAAAGGTGCTTATTGATAACAAAGTATGAGAGCCTATAAGTAAGTCCAGTTTCTTTATGTTCCTTTAGGTTGTATTCCTTCATGAATTTTTTAACCGTTTATAATGTGTATATTTAACTAATTCAGATTCAATTTGTAAGTATATGCTAGGTATGAATGTTAACTCTTGAGACATCCCTAAACTAAGAAAATGCCCCTGTAATCAGGAAAACCAGTCACGGTAACATAAGGTGATGGGTGACCCTGAGCAGTACCTGTGTGTGTGTGCTAAGTAACTGTAGTAGCTAGAAACTTGATGTACCCAGACTATGGGCTGTTTGCAGGCATAGAATGGAGAAACTGAGCCATTTTCCCTTCATCTCTAGGAAACTTGAGTTTTAGTAGGTTGACATTTTGTTTTGTGTATACAATTCATTTTAAAAATCTAATTCATCATGAGATTTTTTAAAAAAAGACCTTTTATAAGAGTAAAAAAAAGAATAGGAGAAATATTCAATAGTTATGATGTGTACTATATAACATCAATATTGACTAAAATGGATTATCTGAAACTCTTTAAGATGGAAGTCCCAAAATTATAGAAATTGAGATTATATAATAGCAGTTCCTAACACTATGAATATTTTTTCTGTGGCATACTGACAAAATATTGAGAAAGAAATGCAATTGGTAATATTTCATATATAAAAAATCAATTTATTTTGGTCAAAAATAATGTATAATTGCAAAGAGATGGGCAATTGGATACCAAGGCAAACATCTTGTGAAGTGAAATAATTTAACTCATAATTTTTCTTCCAAGTCTCATTTTTTCTGTTATGGACCAATTTTTCTTAAGGAAATACCCAAGCTTCCTTTTAAGCAGTTCTCATTTCCTAATCATTCATTGTCTTCCAGGAATAACAGGAGCCATGGAAAATGCAAGTGACACCACAGGAATAAATTTCATTCTTCTAGGACTTTTCGACTACACACAGACCCATCTGTTCCTCTTTGCCATGGTGCTCATGGCCTTCCTCACCTCCCTGATGGGCAACACCTTCATGATCATGCTCATTCAGGTGGATCCCCAGCTGCACACTCCCATGTACTTCCTGCTTAGCCAGCTCTCCCTCATGGACATGATGCTGGTCCTCACTATTGTCCCCAAAATGGCAGCCAACTACCTGATGCACAACAGGTCTATCTCTTCTGCGGGCTGTGGTACTCAAATCTTCCTGTTTCTCACCCTGGGAGGGGGCGAGTGCTTCCTCTTAGCCGCCATGGCCTATGACCGCTATGTGGCTGTATGTCACCCCTTGAGATACCCGATCCTCATGAATCAGAAGCTCTGCTTGCACATGACAGCCGGCTCCTGGCTTTTGGGAGGGGTGGATGGGCTGATGCAGGCCGGTGCCACTCTGAGCTTCCCTTACTGCCACTCTTGGGAAGTCAATCACTTCTTTTGTGAGGCACCATCGCTTGTTCACCTTGCCTGTGCTAACACCATGATTTTTGAGTTTTTCATGTACGTCTGTTGCGTCCTGATGCTCTTGATTCCACTGTCTCTCATTCTGGCTTCCTACAGTCTCATCTTGGCTGCTGTACTCAACATGCAGTCCACTGCAGCCAGGAAGAAAGCCTTTGCGACCTGTTCCTCCCATCTGGCTGTTGTGGGGCTCTTCTATGGCACTATCATGTTTATCTACATGCGGCCCAAATCCTACCATTCAGGGGCAAACGACAAGGTGGTTTCTGCTTTCTACACCATCTTCACCCCTGTGTTGAACCCCCTTATATACAGTGTGAGGAATAAAGATGTCAAGGGGGCTTTGAGAAAGTGGCTGGTAAGGCACTTTTGATGGTCTCAACAGTGATCATTATTGTCCAAAATGGCATTACTCAGTTTAGATTTAGGTTATGAAATTTGGTTTGTGTCATTATATTTTTCTCTCTCTTTCCCAGTTTGCATTGATTTTTACAAATTATTTCTTTTATATTTGATAAATTAATTAAAAGTGACATTTGTCATATTTTCATACCTTATCATATTTTCTTCTAAACTTTGGACCTCAGCAATAAGATTGAGGCACTATAGTACAAGATATGCTAAATATCAACCATGTAATTTGCATTTTGGTATATTCAATAAAAATTCTTAATTATGATGGACACAAATAATTTAGAAAGTGCATAATTATTCTGAAGAAAGCACTGTAGAACTAAATTCATATATTTTGATAAATTTCAAATGAGCAAATAATTATATATATTAAAGTTGTGAGAAATATTTATCAAAATGTTTTCAGGGGAATAATTATCCCTGATTATGTGATTAAAAACATATTTAAAGATATGTTTAAAGATAAAGAGATTGGGTTATGTACATTGAGGGATTATCAATATATGAAGTAACTATGAAGAAGTCAACATCTTTATCTGAAAAACAGAAAAAAAAAACTATTAAAATAACATGTGATGAAATTTATCACATAAATTAGCATAGATAATACACACAGATTATGTGCAGCTGTAATTGGAGCAAAAAATATCCAAGTATTTTTTCCAAATATTTCTTGCTTTCTGTTAACTGTCCCACAGATAGAAAAATCACCTTTGATCACAAGGAAACTTTGGGACCAAATGTTTTACATCTAGTGTTTAGCTGAGGGGAGTGAATCTAAGTTTATTGGAGAAGGGTTACACTCATGATGCATCTGCAAATTTCTTGGGACAACTTTTTTTTTTAAAGAAAAAAATGAAAAGAAAGAAGGAAGGTATATACCTTAAATATTTTGATTTTAAAAGATTGTCAGAGAGAACAAGATGGCAGAGAAGTAGGTGGACGTGGAGTACATCTCTCTTCATGGATACATCAGAAATACACCTTTAGACATAGAAGTGCATGCAGTACACCTACTGAGAGCAGACAGTAGTACCTGACCAGAGGAAAAAAATATATAGTGAACCCCCCAAAACTCGGTAGAACTAAGGAACTAGGGGTAAAAACGGAGTGTTAGTTGGACTGGACCTGCCTTCAGTGGGTGGGGGAACTGAAGCAGGGGTCTGATCCCCACAGTGGGGCAATTGTCTGAGTCAGAAGAGAAACATTTAAGGCTGAGAGTGAAACAACTGATCTGTGGCAGCCTAAATGGAATGAGAATCAGACAGTCCTTGCTGCAGCCATACTTACCCCGGCAGGAATGCTGGTCTCCTGGAAGGCACAGTGGCTGGGAGTTGAAACTGAGGGATTGTGGAGCAATCCCAGGGTGAGGGCTGCTATTGACTGTGGAGAGACAGATTGAGGGGATGTGAAGAAGGAGATCTTGGTGAGAAATGCTGGTGGAGGAAAGGTGGGCAGCCATGGAAGCAAGGCAACACTGCTGAGTCCCGCGTAGGGAGTGGAGTCATCACCATAGCCTCTCTCTCCCCACATGCCAGCACCAGCAGCTGAACAATAGAGAGGCTGGCCCATCAAATGCCTGATGCACTGAATTATGAGCAGGACCCCACCCAGGGTGCCCTTTTAAGTTCCTGACACACCAATCTACAGAGTAGGATCCCAGTCAGGGGGGCCCCCTCTGTGTGCCTGACACTTGGAAGAACAGAGAAGGACCCCAGGCAAGGGAGGCCTGTAAGTGCCTGAATGGGCAGAGCTACAGAGAAAGACTGGCCAAGTAGGCCTTCTGATGGCCAGCTAGAAGAGGCTTGAAAAAAGACTCTGATAGGTCCATAACCCCTGCACACTTGGCACCACCAAGGTCCCCACAAGCCAAGCAGCTGCACCAAATTCATGCTCAATTCTCACTGGGGCAGAGCTGCCACAGGTAAAAAATATCTTGTGTCTATGTGCTCAGGGTCGTGCCACCCTGTAGATTGTGGCCTGCCAGTCTTCTCTGTCAGAAAGGGGATTCTCCAGGAAAGAATACTGGAGCATATTGGCCAATACTGGTTGCCATACCCTTCTAGAGCACTATATTTCCTATTGCCCTAGCTGCCACCCCCCCTGAGTACCTGGTGCTGTCAGAACCCCTGCAACACAAGCAGCTGCACATCTCCACACCTGGCCCTCACTGGGGCAAACCCAAGCCCTCCAGGGCAGCCTCAGTAGTTAAAACCAAGTGGAAGATCCACATGTAGAGGTGGAAATAAAATCACAATTAAAACCCAGAGTCAGTGTGGCTAAGGAAGGAAGACCCAAAACCTTCCCACCAGCTGTACAAGCTGCAGATTAAATCTACATGATTATCTAAGCAGACTCTGTGTCTATGGAATATATCAAAGGCCATTGAGAGCTCCCATAAAAGAAAATGCACTAGCTCTGATAGCTGTGAACATTGGAGACAAGAACACATAGGAGTAGGACCAGATTAGAAGCTGAGCTGCCCCCACAGCAGGTCCAGAGATCAGCACAGTGTTGGAGGGCATCCTAGGGAGGTGAGGTGGACTGTGACTCCCAGCGAGGGAAAGGACTCTGACAGCAATGACTAAAGAAAAGCATTTATTCTTCTTATTTTTTTACTAGTTCTGTAGATTATTTTTTGTTTGTTAGTTTGTTTTTCTGCTTATTTTCGAGTTGTCAATTTTATTGGCACTAAAAAAACGATTAAGCTTTTTGTTTTCCCCAGTCACAACTTTTATTGTTGTTGTAAACTTATGCCTCTATATTGGGCTTTTGCAGTTCTGTGGCGTTTTCCTCTTTTCTCTCTCTCTCTCTTTTTTTTTAATTTAATTGAAAAAATTTTAAACATTATTTTTTTTCTACATTTATTCCTTTGTTTGCCTTTCCTACTGTTCTTTTCCCCAGCAGTTAATCTTTAATGTATATAAATCTTCTTCATCTACCTTTCTCTAACTCTGCATGTCTATTCTCTTTTCTTTTTTTCCTTTCTCCTCAATATATTTGTTAGTTTTGTTTTCATTGCTTTATTCCCAACTTCTCACCTTGCTTTAGTTTTGTTTTCCAGTTTTTGCTTAAGTTAGTTTTGTTCTTAACTGTTAAATATAATATTTGATTTCCTTTGTTTGCCAGGTCAATCTACTGTACTTTACACAGTTTTCACTTTGCTCATCAGAGTATATGTATATGCGAGTACTTCATTAATTTAATTATTATTTGCCTGATTTTGTAACTGCCATTTGTCTGGGATTCATCTTTGGTTTCTCATTCTTGTATATTTGTTTTAATCTCACTTAATGCCATAACAAACCACTTGTGGAATCATTGTTCCTGACCAAAGAACAAGCCCTGAGCCTTTGGGGTTGGAACACAGACTCCAAGACTCTAGACTACCAGAGAACCAGCCCTGGGGGGTATCATATAGTGAGAAGTCACACAAAGGAAACCACTTGAATGCAAGACCCTGAATCACCCAATCACCAGTAGCACCCTGTGCAGGACTCCTCATCTAAAGAACAAACAAAACAAAAATACAAACCCAATCATCAGCAGACAGGATTTACACCTCACTCAGCCTTGCCCATCAGAGGAAAAACAAACAAAAAAACAAACAAAAACTCAGCACAAATCTCACCTTATATGAAACTCACACAAACCACTGAACCAACCTTAGGAGGGCAGAAACCAAAAGGAAGAAAGAATTCAGCCTTCTTAAAGGAAAGAAATTCAACTTTCCCTGAAGCCTGGGAAAAGGAGCCCTCAAACACAATAACTTGAAAAATAATAATAATGAAAAGGCAGAGAAATACTGCACAAATGAAGGAACAAACTAGAAACACAGACGTCCAAATAAATGAAGAGGAAATAGGCAAACTACCTGAGAAAGAACTCAGAAAAGGGATAGTAAAGTTGATCAAAATCCTTGAAGACAAAATGGAGAAAATGCAACAATCAATTAACAAAGACCTAAAAGAATTAAAGAATAAGCATACAGAGACAAGCAACACAATTGCTGAAATTAAAAAAAAAAAAAAAAACTCTAGAAGGAATCAATAGCAGAATATCTGAAGCAGAAGAATGAATCAGTGAGCTGGAAGGTAGAATGGTGGAAATAACTTCTGAAGAGCAGAATGAAGTAAAAAGAATGAAAAGAATTGAGGACATTCTCAGAGACTTCTGGGACAATATCAAATGCACCAATATTCAAATTATAGGGGTCCCAAAAGAAAAAGAGAAAAAGAAAGGATATGAGAAAATTTTTGAAGAGGTTATAGTTGAAAATTTCCCCAACATGGAAAAGGAAATAGTCAATCAAGTCCAAAAGGCACAAAGAGTCCCATACAGGATAAACCCAGAAGAAACACATCAAGACACATAATAATCAAACTAAGAAAGACTAAACACAAAGAAAGAATATTAAAAGCATCAAGGGAGAAGCAGCAAGTGACATACAAGGGAAACCCCGTACATTTAACAGCTGATCTTTCAGCAGAAACTCTGCAGGCCAGAAGGGAATGGCAGGATATATTTAACTACTGAAAGGGAAAAATCTACAAACAAGATTACTGTACCTGGCAAGGATCTCATTCAAAATTGATGGAGAAATAAAAAGCTTTGCAGAGAAGCAAAAGTTAAGAGAATTCATTACCACCAAACCAGCTTTACAGCATATGTTAAAGGGACTTATACAGTCAAGAAAGGCAACAGAAGAAAAAAGACCTACAAAATCAACGCTAAACAATTAAGAAAATGGCAATCAGTTCAGTTAAGTCGCTCAGTTATGTCCCACTGTTTGCAACCCCATGAACCGCAGCATACCAGGCCTCCCTGTCCATCACCAACTCCCAGAACTTGCTCAAGCTCTTGACCATCCAGTCGGTGATGCCATCCAACGATCTCATCCTCTGTCATTCCCTTCTCCTCCTGTCTTCAATCTTTTCAGCATCAGGGTCTTTGCAAATGAGTCAGTTCTTCCCATCAGGTGGCCAAAGTATTGGAGTTTCAGCTTCAGCATCAGTCTTTCCAATGAATATTCAGGACCGATTTCCTTTAGGTTTGACTGGTTGGATGTCCTTGCAGTCCAAGGGACTCTCAAGAGTCTTCTCCAACACCACAGATCAAAAGCTTCAATTCTTTGGCGCTCAGCTTTCTTTATAGTCCAACTCTCACATCCATACATGACTACTGGAAAAACCATAGCCTTGACTAGACGGACCTTTGTTGGCAAAGTAATATCTCTGCTTTTTAATTTTTTTTCTAGGTTTGTCATAACTTTCCTTCCACGGAGCAAGCGTCTTTTAATTTCACAGCTACAGTCACCATCTGCAGTGATTTTGGAGACCAGAAAAATTAAGTCAGCCACTGTTTCCACTGTTTCCCCATCTATTTGCCATGAAGTGATGGGACCAGATGCCATGATCTTAGTTTTCTGAATATTGAGCTTTAAGCCAACTTTTTCACTGTCCTCTTTCACTTTCATCAAGAGGCTTTTTAGTTCTTCATCACTTTTTGCCATAAGGTTGGTGTCATCTGCATATCTGAGGTTACTGATAATTCTCCTATCTTGATTCCAGCTTGTTCTTCATCCAGCCCAGCATTTGTCATGATGTACTCTGCATATAAGTTAAATAAGCAGAGTGACAATATACAGCCTTGACGTGCTCCTTTCCCGATTTGGAATCAGTCTGTTTTTCCATGTCCAGTTTGAACTGTTGCTTCCTGACCTGCATACAGATTTCTCAGGAGGCAGGTCAGGTGGTCTGGTATTCCCAACTCTTTCAGAATTTTCCACAGTTTATTGTGATCCACACAGTCAAAGACTTTGACATATTCAATAAAGCAGAAATAGATGTTTTTCTGGCTTTCTCGGGCTTTTTCAATGATTCAGGGTATGTTAGCAATTTGATCTCTGGTTCCTCTGCCTTTTCTGAAACCAATTTGAACATCTGGAAGTTAATGGTTCACGTATTTCTGAAGACTAGCTTGGAGAATTTTGAGCATTACTTTGTTCAAAATCATCTTGTGTGAGATGAGTGCAATTGTGGGGTAGTTTGAGCGTTCTTTGTCATTGCCTTTAATAGGGACTGGAATGAAAACTGACCTTTTCCAGTCCTGTGGTGACTGCTGAATTTTCCAAATTTGCTGGCATATTGAGTCCAGCACTTTCACAGCATCATTTTCTAGGATTTGAAAAAGCTCAACTGGAATTCCATCAGCTCTACTAGCTTTGTTCATATTGATGCTTCCTAAGGCCCACTTGACTTCGCATTCCAGGATGTCTAGCTCTAGGTGAGTAATCACGCCATTGTGACTATCTGGGTCATGAAGATCTTTTTTGTATAGTTCTTCTGTGTATTCTTGCCACCTCTTGTTAATATCTTCTGCTTCTGTTAGGTCCATACCCTTTCTGTCCTTTATTGAGCCCAGTTTTGCTTGAAATATCATATTATAACACATATATATGGAATCTCACCCCACTTCAGTACACTTGCCTGGAAAGTCCCATGGACAGAGGAGCCTGGTAGGCTGCAGTCCATGGGGTCACGAAAAGTTGGACACGACTGAGTGACTTCACTTTCACTTTTCACTTTCATGCATTGGAGAAGGAAATGGCAACCCACTCCAGTGTTCTCACCTGGAGAATCCCAGGGATGAGGGAGCCTGGTGGGCTGCCATCTATGGGGTCACACAGAGTCAGACACAAGTGAAGTGACTTAGCAGCAGCAGCAACAGCATACAGAATCTAGAAAAATGGTACTGAAGAATTTATTTACAGAGCAACAATAGATAAACAGACATAGAGAACAAACTTATAGACTTGGAGAAAGGGGAGGAGAGGTTGAGATGTATGGAAAAAGTAACATAGAAACTTACATTACCATATGTAAAATAGATAGCCAGTGGGAATTTGCTGTATGGCTCAGGAAACTCAAACAGGGGTTCTGTATCAACCTACAGGAGGGGGATGGGGAGGGAGATGGGAGGGAGTTTCAAAAGGGAGGGGATATATGTACACCTATGGCTGATTCATGTTAATGTTTGACAGAAAACAGCAAAATTCTGTAAAGCAATTATCCTTCAATAAAAAGTAAATAAACTAAAAAAATAATTTTCAATTTAGAAATTAGTTCAGTTCAGTTGCTCAGTTGTGTTTGGCTCATGTGACACCTTGGATTGCAGCAAGCCGGGCTTACTTGTCTATCATCAATTCCTGGAGTTTGCTCAAGCTCAAGTCAATTTAGACAATGATACCTTCCAAATATCTTATCCTCTTTTGTCCCCTTTTCCTGCCTTCACTCTTTCCCAATATCAAGGTCTTTTCCAATGAGTCAGTTCTTTGTATCAGGTGGCCAAAGTATCTGAGCTTCAGCTTCAGCATCAGTCCTTCCAATGAATATTCAGGACTGATTTCCTTTAGAATTGACTGGTTTGATCTCCTTGCTGCCCAAGGGACTCTCAACAGTCTTCTCCAACACCACAGTTCAAAGGTATCAATTCTTCAGTGCTCAGCTTACTTTATGGTCCAACTCTCACATTCACACATGACTACTGAAAAACCATAGCTTTGACTATATGGATCTTTGTTGGTAAAATAATGTCTCTAGTTCTTAAAATGTCTAGTTTCATAGCTTTTCTTCCAAGGAGGAAGTATGTTTTAATTTTATGGTTGCAGTCACCATCTGCAGTGATTTTGGAGCCCAAGAAAATAAAGTCTCTCACTGTTTCTATTGTTTCCCTATCTATTTGGCATGAAGTAATGGAACCAGATGCCTTGATTTATTCTTTGGAATGTTGAGCTTTAAACCAACTTTTTCACTCTCCTCTTTCACTTTCATCAAGATGCCTTTTAGTTCCTCTTTGCTTTCTGCAATAAGGATTGTGTCATTTGTATATCTGAGATTATTGATATTTCTCCCTGCTATCTTGATTCTGATGTTTCATAAGATGTACTCATTCTGCATATAATCAAATAAGCAAGGTGACAATATGCAACCTTGACGTACTTCTTTCCCATTTGGAACCAGTCTGTTGTTCCATATCCAGTTCTATCTGCTGCTTCTTGACCTGCATACAGATTTCTCAGGAGCGAGGTAAGGTGATCTGGTATTCCCATCTCTTGAAGAATTTTCCAAGGTTTGTTGTGATCTACACAGTCAAAGGCTTTGGAGTAATCAGTAAAGCAGAAGTAGATACTTTTCTGGTAATCTCTTGCTTTTTCAATGATCCAACGCATGTTGGCAATTTGATCTCTGGTTCCTCTGCCTTTTCTAAATTCAGCTTGAACATCTGGAATTTCACAGTTCATGCACTGTTGATGCCTAAGCTTAGAGAATTTTGAGAATTACTTTGCTAGCATGTGAGATGAGTGCAATTGTGCAGTAGTTTCAGCATTCTTTGGCATTGCCTTTCTTTGGGATTGAAATGAAAACTGACCTTTTCCAGTCCTGTGGCCACTGTTGAGTTTTCCAAATTTGCTGGCATATTGATTGCAGCACTTTCACAGCGTCATCTTTCAGGATTTGAAATAGCTCAACTGGAATCCCATCACCTCCACTAGCTTTGTTTCTAGTGATGAAACTCCAATACATTGGCCACCTGATGTGGAGAGCTGACTCATTTGAAAGACCCTGTTGTTGGGAAAGATTGAGGGCAGGGGGAGAAGGGGATCACAGAGGATGAGATGGTTGGATGGCATCACCGACTCAATGGACATGGGTTTGGGTAGACTCCGGGAGTTGGTGATGGACAGGGAGGCCTGGTGTGCTGTGGTTCATGGGGTCACAAAGAGTTGGACATGACTGAGTGACTGAACTGATACTGAGATGATACTGACAGTAGTTCTACCTTTAGTTTTTGGAATCTTCATACTGTTTTCCATAGCAGCTGCACCAATTTTTAAATTCCCACATCCAATATCTGAAGATTCTCTTTTCTTCATATCCATACAGCATTGGTTATTTTTAAATTTTTTAACAATAGTTACTCTGACAGGCAGGAGATTATAGCTCATTATTTTGAGGTGATTTGTGTTTCTCCAACAGTTAACCTTGCTGAGTAACTTTGTTTTACGTTTTAGCATTCTATATGCTATCTCTGGAAAAATATCTATTCAGATTATTTGTGCATTTTTTATTGGGTTGTTTTTTGATATTTAGTTGTGTGTGCTATTTTTATGTTTTGGATATTACCTCCTCGTTGATCATATCATTTGCAAATATTTTCTGCTGTCCTGTGGGTTGTCTTTATTTTGTAGATTTCTTTTTGCTTTTACATCTTTTGCTTTAAGAGATAGATCAAAAAATTGCTCCTCCTGTAAATCAAAGATTGTTCAGCTTATGTTTTCTTCTATGAGTTTTATGGTTTCAGTTCTTACATTCTTAACCCATTTGAATTTATTTAGGTATGTTGTGTGAGGAAATGTTTTAGTCATGTTGCTTCACATTAGCCATCCAGTTTTCCCAGCACCTCCTTTTCTTAAATTTTAATAACTTCTGAATGGTCTACCTAATATCTTTCATTTAATTAGCTCACATCAACTCAAATAAAACACTGCATTTGTAGATGGTCAAGAAGTAAGAAAAAATATTCTTCCATAGCTCCAATAATTTTTTTTTTTTTTTTTGCTGATCACTGGACTTTATTAAGATGAAATCACTGATAATTACACAGAAATTACTTGCCTAAGCCAAAATCCTTGATATTCACATGAACTCAGTTACACAAATAAACATCATGTTCAAAACCATGAGGAAATATCCCAATGCCCAGGTGATGAAGGCTGGGTTGAACAAATCTGCACACTTATTTCAAGCTGTTAAACAGTTTGTGGGCCACACAGTGGTCCCTTGCATGCAAGAAGTGAAAGAGCTCCTCTGTGTAGTCCTCCTTTGTCTGTGACCTGGAGGATACACGCTCATCACAGAGCTCTAGCTGCTCCCGAGCCTTCACACATTTCTCCAGCAGCTCGCATTGCTCTCTCACTGTTGTTAGAGGATCCACTAATTCTTCTTCCTCTTCTTCCTCCTCCTTGGGATCTCCGGACCTGGTCAGCATCCTTTGCTCGTCCTCTAGCCCCATGTCCGGCTGTGGTTCTGGACTCAACACCCATAGCTCCAATAATTATAAGACTTTCCTTCTAATAAGCTTTCAGATACTTGAAGCTGAAATGCCAAAATAAAATTTTTTATTAAATCTTTTTTCCCATTACACTTAATGAATTAAATAAGAATAAAACTAGAGAGTAATATGTCAGTATATGAATTCACACATCAATATCCAACCTGATTCATTCTAAATAAATATAATTTAAGAATTTATACTATATTTCAAGTCATAAGAAATTGAAAATCAATCATTTGAAAATTATTTACGAAAGTGTACTTGAATGATGCACAGATTGTAGATTATGGATTAATGAAGTCATATACACTGATAAATGCTTTTGTATGTGCATGTTTGGTCATGTCCAATTCTTTGCAACTCCGTGGATTTTAACCCTTCAGACTCCTCTGTCCATGAAATTTTCCAGGCAAGAATCCTGCCATTTTCTACTCCATGCTCATGTATACATGTGTGCTTTGTTGCTCAGTCGTGTCTGATCCTTTGTGACCCTATGGGCTGTAGTCCACCGGGATCTTCTATCCATGGGATTTTCCCTTTAAGAATACCACAGTGAGCTGCCATTTCCTCCTCCAGGGGATCTTCCCAATCCAAGAATTCGCGTTTCCTGTGTCTTCTGCTTTGCAAGAAGATTCTTTATATGCTGAGCCACCGGGGAAGCCATACTTATGTATATTTATTTATAATTTATATATGTAAATTGTTGATAGATACAAGTTACATATGTAATGCAATATGTAAATATATGTAACAATGTGCATGTGTGTGTATGTGCGCTCAGTTCTGTCCAACTCTGCGACCCCTTGGATTGTAGCCCACCAGGAGGCTTTTCTGTCCATGGAATATTTCCAGGCAAAAATAATGGAGCAAATTGCCATTTCCTACTCCAGTAGATTTTCCTGGCCCAAGAGATCAAAGACACATCTCTATCATCTCCTGCATTGACAGGTGGATTCTTTACAACAAACGCCACATGGGAAGCCCAATACATAAAAATATATCTATGTAATCTATGCTTATTTATAATTTCATATATAAATATATATTTCCATATATAAATAACAGATTTATATATAGACAAAATATGTAAAATACTAATAAACATAAATTACCTCATAAAATTGCAAATTACAAATTATCATGTATAAAACTGTACTAATTATAAATCAGATTTAATACATATAATTTTCATACACTTTAGTTGCTATTGATGGCTAGTATTGCTTAGAGTCACAACATATATTTCATGTTCTAAGTGAGATCTATTTAAACTTAAAAATATGGCAGAACTCCTATTATATGTGTGCATAGTGTATGCATAATGATATATAGGTACCACTGATAAATTGCATATTCCAAAAAAAGTCTGCAAAATGTGCCAATCTATAAACTCCAGTAGGACACTACCAATAGTCTATTAAGAACTGAAATCTATGTCCCTGTTCTTTAAATCTGGGAAGACCCCTTTGATTCCTTTTATCCTAACGCATGGCAGAAGTGACTATATGTTCAATCCATGATTAGGTCACATAGGTACTTTCTTGTCCATGTCTATAAATATTTGCAGGCAGACATTAAGCTTACCTTTAACAGCCAGGACATATTTTTAAGCCCTTGAGAGAGTGGATCCTCCAACACCCTTTTCTGCTGATGCTCCTTGAAACACAGACAAGCTGCCACTGCTGGAAATAGCCAAAATTGTAGATTCTTTTGAAATATGTTATTGTTTTTTAAAGCTTCTATTTTCAATACTGAAATGATAATTGTAATGTGCTGTCTTTCTGATTCAGTGGCAAAGAATTTCCCTGCCAGTACAGGAGATATGTGTTGGATCCCTGTGTCAGGAAGATTCTCTGAAGAAGGAAATGTCAACCCACTCCAGTAATGGGTAATTCCCATGGACATAAGAGCCTAGCAGCTACAGCCCATGGGGGTCACAAAGAGCTGGACACAACTTAGCAACTAAAACAACAACAGCAACAAAGTAACTATAATAGTACTCTAATTAATGCATGCTTTTTTTCTTTTTTTTGGCATCCATGACAAATATAATGTCATCATTTTAAACTTACTTCACAAAATCTGGAGCCATTGTTTTGATAGATAATTTTTATTATACTATATGAGAATATTTCATATTAATAGGAATATTTCACTACTTCAGCCTTCATATATGATCCATAGATATTTTACAAACAAAACATTTCAAAATGTAATTTAGGAAAAACATTCAGAATTTGATACGAAATGATCAGGAGTTACACTCTGAGGTCAGTCACCTAGGAACACACACCCTTGTATATTAAACCCTCTAAAATGCAGCTATGCAAGTTTACAAATATAACATTTCTGTAGTTTAAAAATAGTTAAAATTTAATTCAAATTGAAAATTAAATGATATAGACTTCATTATTTGAGTGTGTGGCAGAATAACTACATGACAAATCCAAAGAGTTAGATGGATCTATAGATAGATTTGGAAATAGATATGGAAATCTATTATGCTTATATATTTGCATATTTATCTATATATAAGTCCATATAGTGAGACATCTATATAAGAATACCTATCTATTAGAATTGAAAGTTGAAGTGAAAGAAGAAATCTGAAAAATCAAATGCCAGGATGTCTTCTCTTTACCAAGAACATCAATCATGTAAAATTAACAAATATTATTTGTTTTCATGACCTCATGCTTCATGGGAAAAAAATGAAAGACTACAAGTCAAACCAAAGGTGAAGATCAGAGAGAAGGCATGTGAATAAATCAGGGATATAAAAAGTACACTTTCAGCATTAGGTTTGACTAGAAATAAACCTCTACTTTTCACCTGTAAGACCCTGAACTCTGGAAAAAAAAAATTGTTTGACTCAACTGAGTTGAGTGGTTAAATACTCAGTTGGAATCTCTGTGTATGTGTGAATGTATTGTCACTTCAGTTGTGTCCGACTTTGTGAGACCCTAGGGATTGCAGCCTGCCAGGATCCTCTGTCCATGGGATTCTCTAAGCAAGAATACTGGAGTAGGTTGCCATGCCCTCCTCCAGGAGATCGTCCCAAACCAGGGATCATATCCCATCTCTTAAGTCTATCTGCAGTAGCAGTAGGTTCTTTACCATTAGTGCCACCTGGGAAGTCCAAATGGAATCTGTAGGTCATTTTATTTATTCTTATTTTTTATTTTTTCCCATTTATTTTTATTAGTTGGAGGCTAATTACTTTACAATATTATAGTATTTTTTGCTGTACACTGACATGAATCAGCCATGGATTTACATGCATTCCCCATCCCAATCCCCCCTCCCACCTCCCTCTCCACCCGATTCCTCTGGGTCTTCCCAATGCACCAACCCCAAGCACTTGTCTCATGCATCCAACCTGGGCTGGTGATCTGTTTCACCCTTGATAATATAAATGTTTGGATGCTGTTCTCTCAAAACATCCCACCCTCGCCTTCTCGCACAGAGTCCAAAAGTCTGTTCTGTACATCTGTGTCTCTTTTTCTGTTTTGCATATAGGGTTATCGTTACCTTCTTTCTAAATTCCATATATATGAGTTAGTATACTGCATTGGTCTTTATCTTTCTGCTTTACTTCACTCTGTATAATGGGCTCCAGTTTCATTCATCTCATTAGAACTGATTCAAATGAATTCTTTTTAATGGCTGAGTAATATTCCATGGTGTATATGTACCACAGCTTCCTTATCCATTCATCTGCTGATGGGCATCTAGGTTGCTTCCATGTCCTGGCTATTATAAACAGTGCTGCGATGAACATTGGGGTGCACATGTCTCTTTCAGATCTGGTTTCCTCAGTGTGTATGCCCAGGAGTGGGAGTGCTGGGTCATATGGCAGTTCTATTTCCAGTTTTCTAAGGAATCTCCACACTGTTCTCCATTGTGGCTGTACTAGTTTGCATTCCCACCAACAGTGTAAGTGGATTCCCTTTTCTCCACACCCTCTCCAGCATTTATTGCTTGTAGACTTTTGGATAGCAGCCATCCTGACTGGCGTGTAATGGTACCTCATTGTGGTTTTGATTTGCATTTCTCTAATAATGAGTGATGTTGAGCACCTTTTCATGTGTTTGTTAGCCATCTGTATGTCTTCTTTGGAGAAATGTCTGTTTAGTTCTTTGGCCCATTTTTTGATTAGGTCATTTATTTTTCTGGAATTGAGCTTCAGGAGTTGCTTGTATATTTTTGAGATTAATCCTTTGTCTGTTGCTTCGTTCGCTATTATTTTCTCCCATTCTGAGGGCTGTCTTTTCACCTTGCTTATAGTTTCCTTTGTAGTGCAAAAGCTTTTAAGTTTCATTAGGTCCCATTTGTTTAGTTTTGCTTTTATTTCCAATATTCTGGGAGGTGGGTCATAGAGGATCCTGCTGTGATTTATGTCGGAGAGTGTTTTGCCTATGTTCTCCTCTAGGAGTTTTATAGTTTCTGGTCTTACATTTAGATCTTTAATCCATTTTGAGTTTATTTTTGTGTATGGTGTTAGAAAGTGTTCTAGTTTCATTCTTTTACAAGTGGTTGACCAGTTTTCCCAGCACCACTTGTTAAAGAGGTTGTCTTTTTTCCATTGTATATCCTTGCCTCCTCTGTCAAAGATAAGGTGTCCATAGGTTCGTGGATTTATCTCTGGGCTTTCTATTCTGTTCCATTGATCTATATTTCTGTCTTTGTGCCAGTACCATACTGTCTTGATGACTGTGGCTTTGTAGTACAGTCTGAAGTCAGGCAGGTTGATTCCTCCAGTTCCATTCTTCTTTCTCAAGATTACTTTGGCTATTCGAGGTTTTTTGTATTTCCATACAAATTGTGAAATTCTTTGGTCTAGTTCTGTGAAAAATACCGTTGGTAGCTTGATAGGGATTGCATTGAATCTATAGATTGCTTTGGGTAGAATAGCCATTTTGACAATATTGATTCTTCCAATCCATGAACACAGTATATTTCTCCATCTGTTTGTGTCCTCTTTGATTTCTTTCATCAGTGTTTTATAGTTTTCTATGTATAGGTCTTTTGTTTCTTTAGGTAGATATACTCCTAAGTATTTTATTCTTTTTGTTGCAATGGTGAATGGTATTGTTTCCTTAATTTCTCTTTCTGTTTTCTCATTGTTAATGTATAGGAATGCAAGGGATTTCTGTGAACCAGTAAGTTTTGTGGTGGTTTCTTATACAGCATTATGTATGTATAATAATTTGAGTTAAATTATATATATTTTTAATTTTTTGTATGTCAGTTCTTTTGGAAAATGTAAATATACTTAATGTTACAAGTGAAAAGGAAAGAAGCTATACTGAAGAAAAATTAGGGTTTAAAGCATACATATCTAAACTTGAAAAAATTTAGCATGCTAGAAAATTAAAGAATGAGACTAGGTTTATTAGGCAGATATTAACCCAACAGTAAACAGATTTAGACTTAGTAAAATAAAATAAATTTGATGGAAAAAACATTACCATATCTAAAAATACTCACTAGCAAAATATAAAACAGATATTATTGTTAATCAGCATGCAAGTCTTCATTTGCTTGTTTTCAGATCTTTTTATTCTGCAAAGATCTATAGCTGAAGATAAAAATTTTTGAGTATGTGCCAGTTGGTTTTCTACAGAAAATCTCAGTACAAGCTCCAGTGAAAACTTGGAAGTTCTATAGGACATAATAAAAAAAAAAAAACTTTTCTCTTTCATTAGCTGTCTCTCTGTTTTCTTTAGTATCCTTGGCAGTAGTTGAGACTCTCCATGTTTCCAGGTTTCTTGAGAGAGCTATTCTTTCTATATATAGTTTCAAATCATACAATCTAACCCGCCTCTTTACTCAGATTCTTCAAGTGGGCCCTATTCTTCAGTTTCAGGATGCCACTCATTCAGGTGCTCCTTGATTTACAGGAATAATGGAAACTTACCATGCTTGCATGTTGCTAGGTTGATTCAGTTTTCCCCCATTTGGCTCCTTGACATTCTTACCTTCTATTAGGTTAATTATCTGAATTACTCTGCTCTGTTTGAAAAGAGATAGTGGCTTCCATTTTTATAACGTAGAGTCACAGGAACCTTTGACTTTTTAAAGTAGGAAACCAGGCACAGACAACTTAAGGTGTTAAAATAGACAATATGCTCAAGCATCATCTTCTCATGGCAATAAAAGAAGCAAGAGAAAAGGGGAAAAATGATACCTATAAAGATCTTGGTGTGGAATTGATAGATAGAGATGTTCAAACACAAGGCATTAGTCCAAACAAGATATAGCTTAGCCAAGCCAATATACATACAGATACACAGACATACATACATATGTGTTTTTGTGTGTGTATACATATACATAATGCATATACATATGACAGTGAAGTTCACTCTTCACATGGAAATTGGCAGAATGCTGAGAATATATATAAAGCAATAATAAACCACACACAGACTTCAAACATGTATCTAAAGACTGTTGGCTGAGAAAACCAATTTGTCACAATAAGATTATTTTCTACAAATATCAAGTCAGAGAAGGCAACCTGGATTTTGAAAAATAAAGACTATTTAAGGGGAATGTTCCACCAACAATAAAAAAGAGAAAACTATAAAAATGACTTTAATTATTAATTTTCTTCATCCATATTAGAGTTAAAAATTATATGGCTGCCCAGTAAAAATTGAGAATGTCCGAGAACATATTACTATATTCCTCTCACTGTTTTTCCCTTTGGGGAATGTTTACTGCTATATTCAGGACTTTGATTCACCAAATATGTTGGGTATTGGATGCCATATATTTCACAGGTCATCAGATATAAGAACATTTCTGGATCTGTGGGTAACTGCTCAATACCCATGACTGAATGAGATTTTTACTTGTTTCCTTTGGAAAGTGAATGAACTGGTTTTGTGAAGAAATTAATGGAACAAGATATTTGTTAAAAAGAAAGGAGAAATGATTGATTAGTGATGTTTATTAGTAATCTTGTTTCCTACTTCTGGGATACAGGTCATATTGTACTTTGTCTATGTCCCATGAATTGCCAAGTGTGTCTCTTTAACCCTAGGAGAGGAGAGGCAAACAGAAGAGTAGAATTTATTTCCCTTACTTCCTATCTACTCAGGTGTAACTTCTTGACTCTGCACTGTAGCCAGATAGCAGCATCTATTAGATGCCCTTTTCAAAGCAGTCTGTCATTGTGAAGTCTGGAAAGTATTTAATTTCTACATACCTCCTGGAGAAGAGTTGTGCAGAACACCTTTGTCTTACTAAAATGAGGGTCTGTTAAAACTTTCTGATTTCTCTAAATTATATTCAAATATTTATAAACAATCTTAAATTACTCTAAATTTTGACCCCAAGATTCACAGTCATTTCAGTTTCATGATGAAATTCTGAGAAGTATGTCCATTTTTCCCTCTGATATAAGCGTACCTGATCTTCCTACTTATGCCCCTGGGAACCAACAGAATATTTGATGTATATTACTCAATGTCTATTTCCCCCATTTGACAGTGGCAGCACTGTCAACAACTGTGCTTCTAGAGCATTGCTCTGACAAATCCGTGACCAACATGAAACAATATTCAAAACAGAAAATACAATTTTTTTTTATAACAAATTCAATAAAGGATTTTATTTATTTATTTATTTATTTTATTAGTTGGAGGCTAATTACTTCACAACATTTCAGTGGGTTTTGTCATACATTGATATGAATCAGCCATAGATTTACACGTATTCCCCATCCCGATCCCCCCTCCCACCTCCCTCTCCACCCGATTCCTCTGGGTCTTCCCAGTGCACCAGGCCCGAGCACTTGTCTCATGCATCCCACCTGGGCTGGTGATCTGTTTCACCATAGATAGTATACATGCTGTTCTTTTGAAACATCCCACCCTCACCTTCTCCCACAGAGTTCAAAAGTCTGTTCTGTATTTCTGTGTCTCTTTTTCTGTTTTGCATATAGGGTTATCGTTACCATCTTTCTAAATTCCATATATATGTGTTAGTATGCTGTAATGTTCTTTATCTTTCTGGCTTACTTCACTCTGTATAAGGGGCTCCAGTTTCATCCATCTCATTAGGACTGCTTCAAATGAATTCTTTTTGACGGCTGAGTAAAATTCCATGGTGTATATGTGCCACAGCTTCCTTATCCATTCATCTGCTGAGGAGAACATAGGCAAAACACTCTCCGACATAAATCACAGCAAGATCCTCTATGACCCACCTCCCAGAATATTGGAAATAAAAGCAAAACTAAACAAATGGGATCTAATGAAACTTAAAAGCTTTTGCACTACAAAAGAAACTATAAGTAAGGTGAAAAGACAGCCCTCAGATTGGGAGAAAATAATAGCAAATGAAGAAACAGACAAAGGATTAATCTCAAAAATATACAAGCAACTCCTGCAGCTCAATTCCAGAAAAATAAATGACCCAATCAAAAAATGGGCCAGAGAACTAAACAGACATTTCTCCAAAGAAGACATACAGATGGCTAACAAACACATGAAAAGGTGCTCAACATCACTCATTATTAGAGAAATGCAAATCAAAACCACAATGAGGTACCATTACACACCAGTCAGGATGGCTGCTATCCAAAAGTCTACAAGCAATAAATGCTGGAGAGGCTGTGGAGAAAAGGGAACCCTCTTACACTGTTGGTGGGAATGCAAACTAGTACAGCCACTATGGAAAACAGTGTGGAGATTCCTTAAAAAACTGGAAATAGAACTGCCATATGACCCAGCAATCCCACTTCTGGGCATACACACTGAGGAAACCAGATCTGAAAGAGACACATGCACCCCAATGTTCATCGCAGCACTGTTTATAAAATACTTTTTTAAAAAGTGAAAAACAAAAGACTTTATCAAGGGCAAAGCCTTCCTCTCTGTAGGAAGAAGCATATATCCAGCCAGGAGTCACTGAGAGGAGCTGAAGATATAAATCAGTTCAATCTTATAAGCAATAGAGAGGCAGGGTCAACCTTGCTTACTTCTGTCAAGCAGGCATGGAAGGCATAGCAAATACAAGACTGTTCACCACCGATGTTGAAAGTAAATACATACAGCTCATTGGCAGAAAAAAGTCAGCAGGAACTGGGATGTTTCTTGGGAAGGGAAGGAAAGTCTTCAACTGAGAGAAGCTTGAGGTATAAGGAGAAGTACGTATAAGAACTGACAATCTCTCCAAGATAGCGTTAGTAGTAAAAAGTCTGCCTGACAATAGGAGATGCAAAAGACATGAGCTCAATCCCTGGCTTGGAAAGATCCCTTGGAGTAGGAAATTCCAGGATTCTAGGAAATTCCAGTAGGAATTTCCAGGATTCTTGCCTGGGAAATTTCATGGACAGGGAAGCCTGACAGGTTACAGTTCATGGGGTTGCAAACAGTCAGACATGACTGAGTGACTAACACTTTTGCTTTTTCACTGTATAGCAGAGTTAATGCTGCTCAATATTCTAAGCAACCTAACTGGGAAAATACTTTGAAGAAGAATAGATACATGTATCAGTCAGTCAGTTCAGTCACTCAGTCATGTCCGACTCTTGGCGATACATGTATATGCATAACTGAAAATTGCTTTGTACACCTGAAAATAACATTGCTAATCAACTATATTCAAATATAAAATAAAAAGTTAAGAAAAGAATTGGAGGACTCATGCTTTGTGGTTCAAAATTTAGTAGAAAGCTACAATATCAAAACTGCATAGTGTTGTCATAAAGGCAAACAGAACCCAACAAAATTAAATAGACTCCAGAAAAAAAAAAAAAAGGGAAACACTTCACATATGTGATGAAATGATTTTTGACAAGAGTCTTAAACCTTCAGTTAGGTGTCTTTTCTATAAATATTGCTAAGGAAACTTGATATCCATATTCATATAATGAAATTGCATATGCATATATATGCATATAGTATAGATTACTTTACAGTATTTTCAAAAATTAACCTAAATTAGTAACAGATCTAAATATAGAGCTAAAACTATAAATATATAGAAGAAAACATAAGGGAAAAATTTTATGATATTGGATTTATCTGTTCATTCTTGGATATAACACCAAAAGCATGTGCAACAGAAATAGAAATGTATCTTGAAATTTGCCAGAACTGAAAACTTCAGTGCATTGAAGAACTTTTATCAGTAGAGTGAATAAGCAACCCACAGAATGGAAAATATTTGCAAAATGTGTATCATGTAATAGAATGATATAAGGAATTTTTAAAGAACCACAGCTCAAAAAGAGCAACAGAGAAGCTAATTTTAGAATGTTGAACACATTTTAATAAATATATCTTCAAAGAAGATATACAAATGGCCAGCATACACAGGAAAATATATGTTATTGTTGTTCAGTCACTGAGTCATATCCAACTATTTGCGACCCCATGAACTGCAGCATGCCAGGATTTCCTGTCCTTCACCATCTCCCAGAACTTGTTCAAACTAATGTCCACTGAGTCGGCAATGTTATCCAACCATTTGCCCCCTTCTCTCTGTTGCCTCCTTCTCCTCTTGCCCTCAATCTTTCCCAGCATCAGGATCTTTTCCAATGAGTCTATTCTTTGCACCAGGTATTGGAGTTTCAGCTTCGGCACCAGTCCTTCCAATGAATATTCAGGACTGATTTCCTTTAGGATTGGCAGGTTTGATCTTCTTGCTGTCCAAGGGACTCACAAGAGTCTTCCTCAGCACCACAATTCAAAGACATCAATTCTTTGGTGTTCAGTTTTCTTTATAGTCCAACTCTCACATCCATACATGACTGCTGGACAAACCATAGCTTTGACTATATGGACCTTTGTTGGCAAAGTAATGTCTCTGCTTTTTAATACACTGTCTAGGTTTGTCATAACTAGTTTTCTAAGGAGCAAGTGTCTTTTAATGTTATGGCTGCAGTCACCATCCTTACTGATTTTGGAGCCCAAGAAAATGAAATCTAACACTGTTTCCATATTTTCCCCATCTATTTGCCATGAAGGGCTTGGACTGGGTGCCATGATCTTTGTTTTTTGAATACTGAGTTTTAGCCAGCTTTTTCACTTTCTTCTTTCACTTTCATCAAGAGGCTCTTTAGTTCCTCTTTGCTTTCTGCCATTAGGATGGTGTCATCTGTGTATCTGAGGTTATTGATATTTCTCCCAGAAACCTTGATTCCAGCTTGTGCTTCATCCAGCCTGACATTTTGCATGATATACTCTGCATGTAAGTTAAATAAGCAGGGTGACAATATACAGCCTGATGTACTCCTTTCCCAATTTTGAACTAGTCTATTTTTCCATGTCCTGGAGAAGAAAATGTCAACCCACTCCAGTACTCTTGCCTGGAGAATTCCTTGGAGAGAAGAGCCTGGTGGGCCACAGTCCATAGGGTTGCAAAGAGTCAGACACAACTGAAGAGACTTAGCACACACTCTTCCATGTTCAGCTCTAACTGTTGCTTCTTGTCCTGAATACAGTTTTCTCAGGGGGAAAGTAATGTGTTCTGGTATTCCCATCTCATTAAGAATATTTCACAGCTTTTTTTTTTTTTGTGATCTATAAAGTCAAAGGCTTTAGCACAGTCAATGAAGCAGAAGTAGATGTCTTTTTTAAATTTCCTTGCTATTTCTATGATCCAGTGGATGCTGGCACTTTGATCTCTAGTTCCTCTGCCTTTTCTAAATCCAGCTTGTACATCTGGAATTTCTCAGTTCATGTATAGCTTGAAGGATTCTGAGCATAATCTTGCTGGCATGTGAAATGAATGCAATTGTATGATAATGTGAACATTCTTTGCCATTGCCTTTCTTTGGGATTGGAATGAAAACTGACTTTTTCCAGTCCTATGGCCACTGCTGACTTTTCCAAATTTGCTGGCATAATGAGTATAGCACTTTACCAGCATTATTTGTTATAATTTGAAATAGCTCAGGTGAAATTCCATCACCAGATCCACTTCTCAGACACTCCAACAGGGCCTTCTCCTCAACCCCTGGCTGCACATTGACTGACACCCCATGACCAGTGAAAGTTTAAATGCTCAACGTGGACTAGCAGTGGGACTACCAGGGCACGAGGCATATCATTCAGCTATGTTGAGCAGGTGAAGGGAATGGGAACCCACTTCAGAACTTTTGCCTTGAGAACCCAATAAGCAGTATGAAAAGGCAAAAAGATATAACACTGAAAGATGAATCCCCCAGGTTTGTAGTTCTCTGTAGGAGACAGGAAGAATAAAAGAAAAGCAGGCCCTGACAAGGGCCACAAAAGAAACTTATGATTATTGATAAACTGGATGCTAAAAGGCATCGGACTCTTGGAACAAGTCCAAAGGGAACAGTTCATAATCTTGAAAACAAGATATGATCCTGGGGTTGGAAAACTGACCCCAGACAGTTTCTCAGCTGGCATCTCAGAGTCACATGTTTTATGTATCTGGTGGAAAATCTATAGATAAGAAGATCAGTCTTAGTTACTGATTTGTTATTGATTACTGTTTCCTAATTACTCAATGGTTAATGATCATTTTGTTCTTTGGCCCTGAAGGCCACATGAGTTAAACTCCCCACATATTCTTTCATTCATGGCTGAAAGTATAATAAAGCTGGCTTGGATTCAGTTTTGGCATCTTTACCTCGGAGCGGTATTGGTCCCCTGATCCTCGTTTTTCTCTGAATTTTTGTGTCTCGTTTCTCATTCTCTCACTGTATCACGTTTTTGGAAACCCTGCTTGTCTAGGTGGTCTTGACAGTTATCCAATACGCTACTGGGGAAGGGTAGAGAAATAGATACAGGGAAAATAAACTCAACATCAATAATTATTGAGTAATTCAAATAAAAACTTCAGTAAGATACCATTTTTCACCTTTAGGTGATGGCTAGTATTAAAAAATACTAAAAATAGCAAGTTTGCAGCCATGTAGAAAATGTTGTTGCAATGTATCAAAAAAAAAATAACCATGTAATCACCATATGATCCAATAATTCAAATTCTAAGTATACATCCAAAATGAATGAAAGCAAAATCTAGAATAGATATCTGTACACCCATGCTCTGAGCAGCTTTATTCACAATAGCTAACAGGTAGAAGCAACCCAAATGTCCACTGACACATTTAATGAATATACAGAATATGGATTATATATATAAATATCATTCTGAATATATTGAATATATATGTATATACATATACATACATATATATAGTTTTTAAAGGAAGAGAAATTCTGCTCTATGCCACAACAAAGTGAAGCTGACAGATATTAAACTAAGTAAAATAAGCCAGTCATGACAAGCTATACACATGGTTCCACATATATGAATTATCCAGAGTCAGCAAATTCATACAGATGAAAGTGAATGCTGGTTGCAAGGGACTGGGATGTGGGAGGAATGCAGTGAGTATTTAATAGACACAGAGTTTCAATTGGGTAAGATAAAAATGTTCTGTGTTGTTGTGGGTAATGGTTGCACAATAATGTCAATGTACTTGATACCATTGACCCAAACACTTAAAAATGGATTAGTGACTTTTATACTATGTATATTTACCATTGTAAAAATTTTAAGAATAGAATTTAAATATAACTGAATTATTTCAAATTTGAAACTCCAAATATATTGTGCACAATTTATGGTAGGGTCCTGAACATATGTATAGAAACTGATGTCAAATTTGTGGCTTCTGACTTCTGACAACTTTGCAAAAAATTTTTTTAAAAGGGAGACTTTTTTTTACAAATGTCATTTTTGTTCAGAATGACACAGCATATTAGACTGTTTCACAGTATACAATTTATATTGGTAATTACTGACAAGTTAAAATATAATATTTGACATTAGCAATGAAATTATGATAATTCCTATTATGAATTTTATATAGGGCTGTCCATAACAAAGTTCTGTGAGGGAGTTAATATCATCACTTCTTAAATGTGAAAATATAAGCAAAAAAGGAAGCATGGAATAGCACATTGTATCTGATATATAATTTCATTTATCATGACTGCTAATGCAGCTTTTTTTCCTAATTAATATTGTACTGTTCTACTATTTTGTCATGTGGTATTACTTAAAATAACCTGCATCTGCCAAGAAAACAATGTCAACTGTTGAATATTACCCTTGAATACTAGAAGGTCTAAAACGAAGAAAGCAATGATTTTTAGGTAAAAATAAATCCATATATCATATGCCAGTATCAATCTTTATCATATATCAATCTTTCCGAGCATGAGGGTCTTTTCCAATGGACCTTCATCAGTCCTTCCAATGATGCTGAAGCTGAAATTCCAATACTTTGGCCACCTGATGTGAAGAACTAATTCATTGGAAAAGACCCTGATGCTGGGAAACATTGAGGGCAGGAGGAGAAGGGGATGACGGAGGATGAGATGGTTGAATGGAATCACCGACTCGATGGAGATGAGTTTGAGCAAGATCCAGGAGTTGGTGATCGACAAGAAATCTGGTGTGCTGCAGTCTACTGGGTTGTAAAGAGTCGGACATGACTGAGCGACTGAACTGAAATACATATATCTCGTTTTTTTGCCTTTTATTTTTCTTTGGATCCACTGAAAGAACAATAAATAACTTATTTATACTTAAAAAGTAGTTTGAATATCTTTGATTTAAAACAATTCCCTAAAAAATTGCAATCTAGGCATCAGCATTAAGGACATCATACTTAAGAGAAAAGAGCCAAGAAGAAAAAAAAAAATGGCTATGGTTTCATGGTAAGGGTACATGTGACCCTTGAATCTGGGTCACATCCTACATGGAAAATAAGATAAACATTTAAACTTTTATTGACCATCTCCGCAGGTTGGCACCTGGAATGTCTCATGACATGTTCTAGGATTAAATTGTATTTAATCTTAATCACTATCTCTTTACCTTGACACACTATCACTGACATTATATAAATGACAAAATTGAGATTCAGAGATCTGAAGTGACTTTACCTTAAATGTATATTTGGCCAGGCTGGATTCTCAGATCCATTTCTCATCTATCTATCTGTCGCTCAGTCATGTTTGACTCTTTGTGACCCCATGTACTATAGCCTGCCAGACTTCTCAGTCCATGAAATTTTCCAGACAAGAATACTGGAGTGGGTTGCCATTTCTTACTCCAATCTATCTATCTGTCTATCCATTTATCTATCTATCAAACTAAGAACATCCAGTCCATGGGGTCACAGAGTCAGACACAAATGAACGACTGAACTGAAGTACATCCCTATCTATTTTATCCCTCAAATTTTACATATTTTGAGATAATAAGTATGAAATAAGGCTTGGTTGCTTTTTATTTACAAACACAAAAAATTAAAGGAAAGAAAAAATAGAAATTCTATATACATGGTAGAAGGTCAAGAGTATATGTGATAACTGTCTTGAAACACAAAGTTTTAGTTTACTCATGTTCATATATATTTTCTTTTCTCATACATATCAGCTTTAAGTTATTTTCACGTGATCCCACAACAACTTGGCACATTAAAACTTCTAAATGAAATCCAATTCATATTTTACTTCCAATATAAAATACTCTTTACCTAGAAGCCTAGAGATTTCATTTGCAAGTGGATATTCCTATTATTTTCACTGTAATTCAGATAATAGATATACATAGTCTGTGTGACAAGTAAAACCATTCAAATGATGCACAAGTTTCAAAGTGAGTTAGATATGACCATTTCTTAAAGTTAATATACATCAATTCTGTCACAAACCATTTTCCCCCTATGTTTATATTTATAATTGGAAATGAAATACTGAAAAAAGTGTCCTTTTAGTGATTCATGCACTTTATAAAGCATACAGTTTTTAAAACTATACTTTTATTATTAACAAAAATAAGAAGTCTCAATCACGAAAATATAAAGTGAGTTATCCAAGACTGTACAGTGAAATAGTGATCAAATTGGAAAACATGGAAGAGAGTCCTCTAGAGTCTATATAACACAGAATTTTCCACCAAAGCACCAATTTTTATACCCTACAATCTCCTTGCTCTTGATCAAAACTTCTCAGTGAAATATCATTCTTGATTACAACATAAAGCTGATGTGCTTTTTTACAGAGGTGCATCAAGAGTGTGGATTTATCTAACAAGCCTATTTAATTACTTTTATTGGATATGTTATAAGACATTTCAGATTAGACTTTCAAAACTCTTGAAAGCTAGGGTCCCCAGCCTCTGGGCTGTGGATCAGTATCTCCTGTCAGATAAGCAGCAGCATTAGATTAGAAAGAGGGTGCACAATAAATGTAATGCACTTGAATCATTCCAAAACCATCAGGCCCTGGTCCACAGAAAAAATGTCTTTCTCGAAACCAGTGACTGGTGTCAAAAATGTTGGGAACCATTGCTTTAAAACATAAAGACATTCTCTACCAGGTTTCACAGAAATTTAGATTTCTCCCTCTTTTCTCAAGATTTCTAAAATAAACTAAGATGCTGGCCTTTCCCCAAGCTGACTTTCCTTACTTATCATGCTTAGAGCTGGAAAACCAGTAAACCAGATTACCAGACTGATTTTATAGGGAGGTATTTGTATGCATTAGGTGTGGAAGACAACTGTAGTCCCTAAAAATTGATGGATCATACATCAGTCTAAATGGTTATAATAAGAATTACTTTGATTACCATCAGTTATTGGGAACCTGTACCATTGTAAAATGGCTTTCACAGGATCAGAAACAAATAACTGGAAAGAGTGTCCTTTGGAGTCTGATACTAGTTAAGTTAGTCACTAAGTTATGTCTGACTCTTGCTACCTCATAGACTGTAGCCTGCAAGACTCCTCTGTCCATGGGATTCTCCAGGCAAGAATACTGGCCAAGTTGCCATTCCTTCTCCAGAGGATCTTCCTGACCCAGGGGTTGAACCCAGTTCTCCTGCATTGCAAGCAGATTCTTTATTGACTGAGCTACAAGAGAAGCCCTTTGGAGTCTAGATAAGCATATTTATATACAGTTTTCTTACATGGAGACCTTCATAAGATTCTACTTTCCTTCAAGTGTTTGTTCAGTAGGCTCTACTACAAAGAGACAAAGAGAACATCACAACTTAAATAGTTAACTGACTTAGGAATTTGATTGGTGGTATTTAATATTCAAGTAAAATTTATTTTCAACTTTTGAAAGCATACAGTTAGAAAACAATATTCTTTATCATATAAAGAGATCTAAAATTTTGTCCTTATATGTTTGCATGTTTCTACTTATTGTTCAGTGAAACTTTAAAATGCTGAATCAAAATTATTAGGTTAATAGCTAATTAACAAACATTTTCAAAGACAAAAGCTAATTAAAAGAATATGTTCTTCAAATTTTGTTTTGCAGTAAGAATGTGTTCATTCTGCTTTATTGTGCAAGCACACCAGAGATTTTAGGTTTACAACTAGGTAAAGTTTTAGTTCATCTACTTATAAGAACTGTAAGCTTAAAATATTTAACTATCTGAAACTGTATCTTTTATGTAGAACACATACAATAAAACATAGGATATTACAGGCTATACTTGAGAAAAACATAACATCAGTTAATTAAAATATAAAATATCTCTGAACTGTAGCTGTAAATTTTAGAATGCTTCTCAATATCTTTGCCATGATCATTTATATTCACCACACTTGTCATATGCTACAATTGCATGATTACATAATTTTCAAGTTATTTCTGCATACTACAATGCATTTGGTTCTCACAAAACCACTGTATTTGGTTATTCAGATGTTACAATTTTTTCACTAGGATTTTAATGATATGTACAAGAAATAGAAAACGAATAAAATACAAAAGTTAAAAGCATAAGACATAGTTTATGTCTTAGAATAAAAAAATTTGACAACTATAATTAAATATAGTGTTAGTTACCTGGATTATTTCTAGGGTTTATCATTCAAATTGTATATATATATGTATAGAATGTATAGATAAAAATGATCCATATATGTTCATAGATGAATAACATTAGGCATTATTTCTTAACCTTCATTGTGTATTCCATTTTGTAATGAATGTCTTGTAATCACTCTTCATATATGTATATATATACAGTTATAATAAGGAGAAATAAAAAAGACTGTCTTCTATAATCTTTATTTAGAATTTCAGTCCTTAAGAGTTAGGTTTGTTCTTCAAGTATCACTTGAGCACATTCAAAGCATGTTGCAATAGGATTAGGCCCTATCTCTTCCAAAACCCTCATCTCACTTCCCTTTCAGAAAGTGTATTTCCCATTCAGGTCCAAAACTATTTTGTTGTGCATTTCATGCTCTACAATATTTGCTGAACAGTATTTTAAACAGTGCAGTCACTCACTTGACTTTAAGCTCCATTTAAATTTTCTGTTTCTTAAACAACTCTTATATCATTCATTTCCTAAACTGATTACCTGAAAACCTGATTTCAATCCAAACAGCAATCAAAGCTGCCATAAAGCATTAATACAATAGAATCAGTTTATATGTGATTATACAATGTGCTTGCATGAAAGCGTCTCTACTCCTAGGGATTATATTTCATGTTACTTATACTATTTTAAGCGGTATCCTGGTGGCTCAGATGGTAAAGAATCTGCCTGTAATGCAGGAGACCTAGTTCGATCCCTGGGTTGGAAAGATCCCCTGGAGGAGGGATAGGCAACCCACTCCAGTGTTCTTGACTGGAGAATCCCCATGGACATAAGAGCCTGGCAGGCTACAGTCCATGAGGTCACAAACAATCAGATGTGACTGCACAAAACAGTATACTGTTTTAAAGCATTCTCTTCTTGGCTACAATACTTTCCCTGTACAGAGTAGATGCAATGAATCTTTCTTCACTTCATTAATGAATTTTGTTTATCATTCAACTTTCTTGCTTTGTTTTATATATATATATATATATATCTTATTTCAGTAATGGCCAAATATACCTTCTCATATGTGAAATACAGTTTTAATTCATATAAAATGTATTGTGTATTTTATTATGTAGAATATCATAGTTATTTTCAACTATACTTCACAACATGGTTTAGGTGAGGGTAAGCCCATGTAATAGTCACCATAAATCCAGAACAGTAGTTCATAGGCAATATCAGCAGGTGTCTTTATCAATTTTACTACATCTTACTAACATTTCACAATCTTTCAAATGACATCAATTGCATTATAACTGTATAATAATAAGTTTTTGGTTTAAAAAGAACTTCACACCTTTAAATAAAAGTGAAAAAACATTTGAGTAGTCAATATATTTTTTCTCTTAATTTTTAAGGATACACATTTTAGTATAAATTATTTATATATATTAATTTAACTTCAGTCAATAAAAGATTTTTTTTTTTTTTGGAGTTCCCTGGCTAACAGCATCCCTGAATTTTCCTTGTTTAGCATGAAGGGAAGTAGTTAATTCTGAATAAATTCTCTTAAGCCTCTTTTGTGGTGAATAGAAACAAAAATAATTAAGTCTAGTACCTTTTATGGTATCAATGCTTTCAAAACTTACTGGCTTGATTAGCTGAAAGAAGCACAAACTTCTTCATATAAACAAAGTCATTTTCTGAGTAAGCTTCTATGAAAAATTTCTAAACAAATACACAATTGACATTTTAAATATCTCCATTAAAACTCAGGAGTAACAATGATTTGATTCTAGACCTTCTTTAACTGGAGATTCAAATTAATCTTTTTTTTTTTTTTTTTTTTCAGTTAGAATCTGGAATGTCCATTGAGACTTAGATAATGTAGGTTGAGTCTCTAAGAACCCAAGATGGCCACAAGCCAAGGTTGGTGATAGAGTTCTGATAACTTCTACAGAAGTTTTCTATGGTATGTTTATGGTCAATTCAGTAGGGAAATATAGTTTTTTAAATTTAGTTTGTTCCAAAATTATTATGTCTCTAAACATTTTGGATCATATATTTTTCGTATTGTTTTTCTGTAAATACATAATGATGACATGTTTGCATATGTTATTATTTCCCTGTTCTGTTTATATTGGCCAAAATTTAAGAAATCAAGTAAAATGAGATTAATTCAATAAAAACATATTAGCATATATTCTTAAAATATTACATTTTTGGTGGTTATCTTTATTTTAGATTACATAATTTCACTTTACAATAACCAAGACATGGAAGCAACTTAAATATCAATTGACAGATGCATGGATAAAGAAGATGCAGTGTATATTATATGACAATAAAAAAATAAAATAATGTCATTTACAGCAGCATAGATTGACCTAGAGATTATCACACTAAGTGAAGTAAGTCATTCAGAGAAAGATATCTCTTGTATGTAGAATCTAAAAAAACAAAACAATAGACTCACAGACATAGAAAACAATTGTATTGTTAGCAAAGTATTCAGGCAGAGTGGAGGGATAAATTAGGAGTTAGGGATTAACATATACACGCTGCTATATATTAAATATATAGCATTTAATATATGAGCTTCCCTCGTAGCTCAGCCAGTAAAGAATCTGTTTGCAACGCAGGAGACCTGGGTTCAATTCCTGGGTTGGGAAGATCCCCAGGAGAAGGAAATGGCAACCCACTCCAGTATTCCTGTCTGGAGAATCCCATAGACAGAGAGCCTGGCAGACTACAGTCCATGGAGTTGCAAAAGTAGGACACATCTTAGCGACTAAACCAGGACCATGTATTAAATATAGAGCCAACGAAAATCTGCTATATAGCATAGGGAACTATATTCAGTGTCTTGTAATAACCTATAGTGTCAAAGAATTTGAAAAAGAATATATACATATATGTGTGTGTGTGTGTGTGTGTGTGTAGATAGATAGGGCTTCCCAGGTGGCACTAGTGGTAAATTATCTGCCTGCCAATGCAGGAGACATAAAAGATGGGATCAATCCCTGGTTTGGGAAGATATCCTGTAGAAGGAAATGGCAACCAACTTTGCCTGGGAAATCCCATGAAGGGAGGAGCCTGGTGGGCTATAGTCCACGGGATCACAAAGTATCAGGCATGACTGAGCATCTGAGAACATATAGATATATGTGTAATTGAATCATTTGTCTGTATGCTTGAAACAATATAACATTGTAAACCACTTATACTTCAATAAAAAAAACTTATTTCCTTTCTTCTGGAAAAACACATTAAACTATAAAATAATTTTCATGTATTAAAATAAATAATGAAAATTTTATTAGTTAGCTGTAATGGTATTTAAAAAATATTCAACAATGTAATTTTATTACAGATTAAAACATAAGCATTATAGTTCTTATAGTTTTCAGTAAGTAAATTAAGTATACCCTTTACTTGGGAAGAGGTAATATAGATTCAGTGTAAATTTTTTAAGTGATTTAGAAAATATTCTATTTTTGAATTATGATGTGTCTCAGTGAAGACTTCTTTAAATTCATTATGAATTCATTGGGCTTCATCAATCTTGGCATTCATTTCACCTCCGGTTTTGGTACTTTTGTTGTCACTATTGTCAATATTGCTTTTAATAAGCTTTTTGCTCCCTTTCTCTTCTCCTTCTGGGATACCTGTAATCCATATATTGGTGCTATATGTAATCTCTTACATGCTATAGGCTTTTTTCACTACTTTTTTATTCTTTGCTGTCCCTCTGACCATTTAATCTCAAATAAATTATCTTTAATCTCACAGATTCTTTCATTTGATTAAGTCAGTTGTTTAGTCTTTATTACTTTTTTTTCAGTTCAGACACTGTATGGTTTTGTTTTAAAATTAGAACTTCTGTTTGCTTCTATTTATGTTTCTACTTTGTTTGAATTTTGCCTTGTTTGAATCTTACCTTGTTACAAAAATATTTTCCTGATTTTGTTTAGTTGTTTGTATGCTTTAACTTGTTTAAAGAGAAATATTCTGAATTATCTGTCAGGCATTTATGAGATCTCCATTTTTTACAGTCTATTGCTTGTGATTTACTTTGTCATTCAGTAGTGTCATTTTTCTCTGAACCTAATGAAACTTGTAGTCTTGAATTGGTGCTTTTACATTTTAAGCAATCACTCTTTCTATTCTGTACAAACTGAGTTCAAAAGGGAAAACTTTTCCCCAGTAAGCCCAGTCAGGGATTTGGGGCAGGCCATCAGACAGCACCACACACAGGCTTACTTACAGGGTCTAAGGGTGAGTGGGATTATTGTTTGCGTCTAAATTAGAATTGGATACTCACTTGACTTTCATTTCTCCATGGACGAGCTCTGAAGGAGAAAAAAGTGTGTCTCTGCCCTGTGTGTCATGGTATTTAGAAAAAAGTGACTTAGGTAGAGTAAAACTATCCTTCCTACCCTCTTCAATGCATCTTATCTAATTCCTGTGCTCCACCTAAGTACTATAACTTCTCATTTGGAATCCAGAACTCTTATAAATGTATGTTTGTGCATGGATGGTTATTTATGTTCATGTTTCATTGAAGGGATTCAGGCTGGAATCTTGTATTCCACCATCTTATGACAGGATAATCACATGTGAACAGGTCAAGATAGCTTTGCGTTCACTGAGAGAAGTACTGGCTGAATCTGTCACAGCCCATAAAGCACCAGGAAACCCAGGAAATAAATTGATTCTGAAATATCCATTTACTCTCAAATAGTGCATGGAAAAAAGGTGAGTATTGAGTGCCATATATCTCTCCAGGAGACGCTAGAAAATAATGCATAGTGTGAAACCATGGTTTTTGGTTTATTGGTGGAAGATCAAACAACAATCAAGAAAAAAGAAAGACAATTTTACTTAAGTCAAATTTAACCTGAGGAATAGAAATTCAGAACCTCTGGAAATGTCCCTACTGGTCAAATGTTAGATATGTACTTTTGTATATTCTTGAAGAAAATAATTTATATATTATATTGAAAGAATATAAGTGAAGTCACTCAGTCATGTCCAACTCTTTGCAACCCCATGGACTGTAGCCTACCAGGGTCCTCAGTCCATGGCATTTTCCAGGCAAGAGTACTGGAGTGGGTTGCCATTTCCTTCTCCAGGGGATCTTCCCAACCCAGGGATTGAACCCAGGTCTCCTGCATTGCAGGTAGACGCATTACCATCTGAGCCACCAGGGAAGCTGTCATTATATTGACAGGTTGGCATTGTTCACAAAGTTTCATCAGAGATGTTTTAGTTATGTATGTAGAGAGTGGTGCTTCAGGCCATATGCCATCCTGTATAGGATGAAAATGTAATATCAATGTTAAAAATTACAAGGCTGTAATTTCTTCAGCTGTCTGAAGAAAGGGACCACTTTTTTCAAAGATTGATTGCATTTTCCTGTTTTGAAGAGGTCTGTTTAATGTTCAATGCAGATGCACATTGCACTTTGAGAAAGATCAACCACAAAGGGGGCATGATATTATTTTTTTTTCTTAGTTTGATTGCTCTGCCCTAGAAAAATTTACGATGTTTTCCCTTCACATCTTCCCCCTTTTTGATCATAAATCTTTTGATTAAAAGCATTAAGATATCAAACATGTGGTCCCTCGGTGCCAGAGTGTTTGCTTATCTGTCCTAAATCCATCAATGCCTTTTATACTGGGTATTGTTAGCCCAGTTCTTTCTTGCTCTGAAGTGTATTATGCAGGTATGATGCTAGGCAAGGACTGATAGTGAGTTAAAGTGTCTGACAGAACTCATGCCAATTATGTCTTATATGGTCATTGTTCAAGTCCACTATTTTATATACACCTAGATATAATAGGTAGTTTCAGTTTAAGTGTTATTATTTCTATTATCATAGGGCTTTAGGATTGAGTAAATTATTTAAATATAGTAAATAAGCATAGATGTATATACTGACAGAGAAATGTTTTTGAGATTATATATTTGATCAATCATCTTGACTTTCTGTATGATCACTGTGTTTTTTCTCTGACAATAGACTTAAAGCAAGCAGTGATATATATATATATTGAGTAACTTGATAGCTAAGGAAAGAATAATAATACATATTATGAAAATAATAATTGTCTGTATAACAGAGCAGAAAATGTTGCCTAGTCCTGAGGGGAGCCTAATAAACAGATAATTCAAAGAATCAGTCTTTTTCATATCTCATAACTATTTTTCCTTTTGAAAAAATGTTTTGTAGGCTTGTTTCAACTTACCCAGAGCTGCAAATGAAAGTGCAACAACTTGTGTGAACAATAACACACACACCTGTTGCATGGTGAGTAGAAAATATAAGGCAATGACATTATCTAATAATATGTGGGCAAAATGATTAGGGATTTCTGTTGTGCTACAGTACTCTTCATGGTTTTTCAACCATTTGACCAATAGTGGTTAATAGAATTTTAAGCATATCCCCACTTTTACCCCTGTGGTAGAAATAAAGCTTTCTAAATGATTTTCCCACCAAGTATCTCGGTATCCTGATAGCATGGATCTCTTGAATCTGTAATAGGGAGAGAAAGGAGGTCCATTTGTCTCTGTGCAAATAAACACAGGGATAACATAAAATTCCAATAAGCACAAACCTTCCACTTGCCAGCTATTAGGACATTTATATGCCCAATCTGGAGAGAGTGAGTCATTTCCAAAATTGCATGTGAGGACAAAAACTGGGGCTCACAGGTGATTCCTCCCAGAGTGCTTTCACTGGGAGTTTTGTTCATTGAGAGCTATGTTAACATGATATTAAAACATAGATCCCTTTTTTGCAGACTTTCCAAAAGCTATCCATGTGAAATTCAATATGGGAGAATTGATGACGCAAATTATTTATAGTTTTCTCTTTGAGACATGTGTTAATCAAGTAAAGGGTGGAGTGAGGGGGTCCCAGGCTAAGTCAAGCTGGTTTCTAAGAATGGAGGGTAAAGTCAGACAAGAGATATTATGTTAATATGTTGGAGAATTTGAACAAAGGATATGACCCTTGTTTTCCTTGGCACACCTGAGAGGTAAAGAATATTGCTGCTCTGATAATAGGAGGATAGTGATAACACTTCAACCAGGACTTTCACTTGAGCTGATTGATGTTTATTGAATGCAGTGGTGGGATCTGTTTAGGAAAATTATGAATCCTTAATATGAATTGAAATTTGTTCTTACAAATTAACTTTCTCCAGCCTCTTTCAGTAGAACTATGGGATACAGTGAGTAGAGAATAAAATCTCATCTGAGTTTTATCACCTAATGTGAGAGTTGAAGTGACTGCTTAGGATGTAAATTGAGTATGTGCCAAGTGAGGGGATGGTTGCAAGAAAGTCTTTGATATTTCTAATATCTAGTAATGAGACAAAGCTTTGACCCACTTATTGTATAACTTTACAATTTCCTTGATCTCTGTTGACATCTCCAGGTCCTTATTGTTGAATCCCAAGTATACCAATATTAAATCAATTCCCTAGGGTACACCCTAAAAAGAATATGAATTATTTCCATTCAGCATAGTGTAAGGACTTCAGAATCCCTGGTGAAGTCTCAACTAAATCTCTGAAATATATTTTCCTTATATTGAAGAAAAGAATGTTACTGGCAATTGTAGGCCTAGAGTGAAAAGAAAATGAGATCTTCTGACTTTTAATTTGATCTTGTCATTCATAAAACATGTTTTAAGCATATTGAAATATAAATGCAAAATAGTAGAACTCATGCTGAATGACAACTTCAGTTAGTTTTCATTTTTATTATTGCATACAAAACATCATTTACATGTATAGCATATTAATAAAAATTAAAAGCTTTTTGAATTAATAGGGGAAAATGCATAATGAGGAAAAAAGAGAGAGACTGAAAAACATCTATATACATATATATATATACACACACATATAAATAAACATATATAAACATAAACATATAGATATGGATATACAGATATTTGCAAAAAAGATTTCTGTAGACATGAGTGGTTTTCTCCTCTAGGTTAATTTTAGTCCTTGCAAATTTAATGATAAAATAAGATTTTAATAATTGTATGCTGATTAATAATAATAATTAAAATCTTATTTTATCATTAAATTTGCAAGGACTAAAATTAATCCAAAGGAGATTTTAATTGTTGTATGCCGATTAATGGGGCTTCTCTCTGTTGGTAAAGAATTTGCCTGCAATACAGGACACCTGGGTTCGATTCCTGGGTTGGGAAGATCCTCTGGAGAAGAAAATGACAACCCACTCCAGTATTCTTGCCTGGAGAATCCTATAGACAAAGGAGCCTGACAGGCTACTGTCCATGGGGTCACAAGAGTCAGACATGACTAAACCACCATGATGATTAATAAATTTGTATTTAACATCTAGGTCTCATGGAAAAACTGTCTTTACATTTTCACAGAACAGGTTCTCTGAATTGCTCTTCTCAAGGCCCCCATCACCTCCTTGTTTCTCATGCTATAGATAACAGGGTTGAGCGTTGGGGTAAGGATGGTATAGAAGACAGCAAGAACCTTGTCCTCTGTTGGACTACACAGAGATTTTGGACGGAGATAAGTGTAAGCAAATGGTGCAGAGTAGAAAGTTACCACAGTGAGATGGGTGCTACATGTTGAATAGGCCTTCTTCTTCCCTTCTGTTGAGTGCATTCTATACACAGCAAGGAGAATACGGCCATAGGAAAATACAATACAAGTGAAAGGCAACAAAAGAAAGATGGTGGTGCTCACAAATACTGTGTACTCATAGACCCAGGTGTCCATGCAGGCCAGAGTCAACATGGCTGGAACATCACAGAAGAAATGATTGATGGTCCTGGATCGGCAATAAGGGATATGAAGGGCATATATGGTGTGGGCACAGGAGTTGATTGAGCCCAGGAGCCAAGATCCTATTATCATAAACACACATACTCTTCTACTGATTTTGATGGGATAGTGAAGAGGAAAGCAAATCGCCACATAACAATCATAAGCCATAGAAGCCAAGAGCAATCCTTCTGCACCTGCTAAAGTCAAGAAAAAGAAGCTCTGTATCCCACATGCAATGAAGGAGATAGACTTGTTTCCAAATAGAAAATTGTAGGCCATTTTGGGTACAATGTTGGAAATGTAGGTCAGGTCCATGAGGGAGAGCTGACTGAGTAGAAAATACATGGGTTTCTGAAGTTGGGTGTCCAGAAAGATGAGGAGGATCATGGAGAGGTTACCAAATAGAGCCATTAGAAAAATGAGAACAATGAGACTAAAAAGAAATAGGCCAGTTCTTGAAGATGGGAACAACCACAGTAAGATGAAATAAGTTGATGTTTGATTATAATTTTCCATGTGGCATTAATATAATTTTTCCTAAGGCAGACACAAAAGCAAGAAAGTCAAGTAAGCTATTTTGAAATTGTTGCATGATTAAACTGTACTATTTAACAATTTACAACTCTTAAATGAATAACCGAACCTATTAATTTTGGAAAAGCAAAACTTTTTTGTTTTTTTGATCAAGAGACTAGAACTTGAAAATACAAACATTTTGGCCTATGAGCTTTTGCAGGAAATCTTTAAAATTGTAAAAATTTTATATTTTGACATCATTAGGATAAGTATGCTTTACTACCCTATAAAAACTCAAGTCACATCAAAATTAGGTAACATACTCAAAATATATTCTTAGGAAATCATGTAAATGCATGTGTTTTCTAATTATATTATGAATAAATATTTATCACCATTAAGAAATGATTTATTTTTCATATTCAAACCCTAAGGCTTACCTGTAAATCTGTAGTAGCCTATCGCTTATGTTGAGAAGCTATTATTCTTTCTTGAGTCTTTTTTGAACAGAAATATTAAATCAAGCTTCCCTGAATTCAATAACATTATTTGAGTCATCTATTGTGAAATCAAGAGGAATATCATCAAGTACCATCTACACAAAATTATGATCTTCCTCCTGAATGAGATTCTGAATTCTGTAAGTAACAAAGAGCATTTGCCTATATATCTCTACATCACACTCATTGTAGTTTGATAAATCTGTGCAAAGTCTCAAAAATAACATATATTTTACATCTCTCTGCTTCTCTAGCACTTATATGATAAGTAAATTTTGTCATACACATTTAATTTTAACTTTTATTATTTTATTTTAAAGCTCCTCCCAATTCTAAGTTAGAGTAAAAAACTTAAGCACTTATAATCTCTCCCTGTTAAAACACAGCTATAATTATGATTAAAAATATATATTATAAACTAAAAGAAAGTGGATGAACATGAGGCACAATAAGAGATGAAATAGTTTAGGATCCTATGAAAGAATAAATTTGGGAATAAAAATGGTCAGTTTTTTAAATGGAGAAAAGAAAAATGGCATCCAAGGGTTCTTCCTCATGGTGGGAGGAGGGATTCTTAGGACATATTGTAAGGGAACAAGCCATACATGATTTTTGTTATTTTAGTTATAATAATTGTTCTAGTGCCAAAATTGTTAGAATTTTGAGAAAGACTACTACAGGAAAGACCATGGTCATGTGCACATACACACAAACACAAATACTTATTCACACACAGAAAAACCACGCAATGAAATACAATGATTTAAAAATGCAAAAAATGCACTTTTAAAAAAATAAGAATTGTACCTTCAAAGAAGTACAATACATTACTATTCTACATTATAAATATTATTAAATATATAAAATAAATTGCAAGGTAATGAAGTCTCTCAAATTAAAATAATAACGTGAATTGACAAGGAAGAATAAGTGAAACGTTCAGTGACAAAATGAAAAATATCTAACAGAATAAAAAAAGGCAAAAAAAATCATAAAATATAAAATTTGTCTTTTAAAGGGTATAAGAGTTAGAGAATATAAGGGAAGAGATATAAACTTATTATCACCCCTAGAAATTCATATAGAAAAAGTGACTTAATATTATCAAAGAAACACATTTTTCAGAATTGATATAAATGAACCACAATATTCAAAAAGCATGAACAGAACACAGGAAAATAATTAAACAATACTCTTTGAAAGATATTTTCTTGAAAATTCTAAATGTCTTGAAAAGATTTTTTGAAAATTCTCAATGTTGCCTATAATTGAATGATCCTGAAAGTGTCCTGACTGAGAAACAGCAATAATGAGAATTATTGTATAAAAATACTAACTAGGGACTTCCTTGGTGGTTCAGCAGCTGAGACTTCACACTAACAATCCAGGGGTCCTGGATTTGATCTCTGGTCAGGGAACTAGATCCATATGACACAACTAAGAGTTCTCATCCTCCAACTAAAAATCTCACATGCCACAACTAAAGATCCTGCATTTCACAACAAAAATCAAAGATGCCAAATATTGCAACTAAAACCCAGTGCACCAGATAAATAAATAAATATTTAAAAATACTAACTAAAATGTCATCAGGTTTTACAATAACTTATGTTTTTGTATTTTAGTAAAACGTACAAAAAGATGGGAAAATGCTGTCAGCATAGCCATGCCAGAAACTGTGCTGCAACTATGTTGAAAGGGTGAGAAAAGAGAAAAGCATGAATGTGATTGTATGTGGGGTAGAAAGTTTTCCATCCACAGTGGCTAAAGTGTCAAGAGATACTATTTGATATTTATTATTAGAAAGCAAGTATATTGATGAAAAGTATATTGATAGTGGGCTATCGGGGCTTTACTGGTGGCTCAGATGGTGAAGAATCTGCCTGCAATGCAGGAGATCTGGGTTCAATCCCTGGGTTGGGAATATCCCCTGGAGAAGGGAATGGCAACCCACTCCAGTATTCTTGCCTGGAGAATTCCATGAAAAGAGGAGCCTGGCAGGCTACAGTCCACATGATCACAAAGAGTCAGACACCACTGAGCAACTAACACTTTCACTTTCAGTGAGCTATTGAGATCATGTTCTTACTCTACTTGAATAAAATATTAAAGGGATGTAAAACTGACGTCGCAGTTGAAAATTGATCTCACAACTAACATTAGACTCAATGGCGAAAGACTAAAAGTTTTTCCTTTAAGATCAAGAACAAGGCAAGAATGTCCACTTTCGAAACTTCTAATTAAAGTTACAGTATTATAAGTACTAACATTTTGGCAAGCAAAACAAGTTAAAAACACTGGAACTCTAAAGAAAGAATTAAAATTATCCTGCTTCAGAAGTGATATCTTAAATGTAGGAAATAAAAACTTGTTAGGACTAATAAACAGAGTCATGAATGTTGCAGGATACATAATTGATTGTATTTCTATACGAATAATGTTAAATACTAAGAAGGAACTTAAAACAATAACATTTAGCATATCATGAAAAAGGATAAAAGCCCTAGGAAAAAACAAAGAAATTACAAAAGGTTTGCACTAACAGTCACAAAACATCACTGAAATAAACTAAAGGAGAGATAAATGCCAGCACATGAAAAAACAGCCTGCGCTCATGGGTTGAAAAACTGACTATTGCTAAGATGTCAACATTACCGTAAGCAAACTACAGGACAGGTGCAATGAAATGATTTCCATAATTCCAAGAGAATTTTGAAGAAAGAAAATAATACATTTCAAAATCCAAATAAAATTTTTAAATACACAGAATAGCCCAAACAATCTTATGAAATAATTGAACTTATTCTTTCTTATTCAAAACTTACTACAAAGCTATAATATATAAAAAATGTGTAGTATTGGCAAAGACAAACATAAACCAAAACAATTCAGTAGAGATACCAGAAAAAAAAAAAAACAACATATGGTCAAATGATTTCGAGAAGTGTCTCAAAAGTTCAGTTGGAATGTCTTTACCACAAATATTGCTAGAAAACTTGACATCCACATGCATATAAGGAACTAGGACCATTACTTTACTACATACACAAAAATTAACTGAAGTGGATGAAAAAGCAGATACAAAGCTAAAACTATACATTCTTAGAATAAAATGAGAAAAGTTTCATTATACTGAATTTTGCTGTGCATTCTTGGGTATAATACCAAAAGCATGTTCAATACCAACAAAAATATAGATATTGGAATTTGTCAGAATTAAAAACTTCTGTATGATGATAAACTTTAACAGAGTGAATAAGCAGCCCACAGAATGGAAAATATTGATATATATCAGATAATGAATTGTAATAGGGAATATATTAAAAAACTACAACCAAGCAACAGAAAAAATAGTTTTCAAAGGTTAGATACATGTGAATAAATATTTCTTCAAAGAATATAAAGAGCTAACCAATTAACGCAGGAAAATATAGTCATCATCAATAATTATTTGAGAAATTCAAAGAAAAAATACAATAAGATACCACATTTCACCTTTAGCTATGTTTTAAAAATGCAGAAAAGAATAAGTGTTGGTAAGAATATGAAGAAATTACAACACATGCAGAGCTGGAAGGAGTGAAAAATGATATAACCACTCTGAAAAGTACTATTGCAAATTACAAAGCAACAACAACAAAAGCATAAAATCAAAATATGGGTCAAAAATCCCACTTCTGAGGTTACATCCAAAATAAAAAACAAAATCTAGAATAGATATCTATACACTCATGCTCTTAGAAGCTTTATTTGCAATAGCTAATAGGTAGAAGCAACACAAATGTCTTTTGACCAATAAATGAATAAGCAGAAGGTAATTTTGCTACATGCTACAGCATGGCTAAAGCTGACAGTGTGCTAAGTAAAATAAGCCAATCATGACAAGCCATACACATGATTCCACATATATGAGTTACCCAGTATAGTCAAATTAATAAAAGTGAAAGTGGAATGGTGGTTGCTAGGAGCTAGGAGGTGAGAGGAATGAAGAATTAGTGTTTAACTGGTATAGAGTTTCAGTTGGGCAAGATAAAAATGTTCCAGCATGATGTAGGTAATGGTTACACTATAATGTCAGCAAATTCCATGTTATTAACCTAGTACACTGGAAATAGATTATATATATATATATATATATATATATATATATATATATATTTGCCAACAATAGAAAGTCAAAAATAGAATTCATATGTAACTGACATTATTTCATATCTGGGACTTCAAAGATATGGTAAAAAACTTATAGCAAGGACCTGAACATGTGCAGAGGAATCAATCTTCAAATAATGTGTGGTGTCAGAATTTTGCAAAGGGAAAAATAGAAGAACAATTATTTTTTCATAAATGTCACTTGTATCCCACATGATGTAGAATATTGGACTGATTCCCCAGTATACAATTTATAATATAATTTAATTAATGACAAGTTATAATATATGAAAACAATGATTCTTATTACATGTATTTTATATAGGGTTGTCTACAGCAAAGTTTCCTTTTGGTAATTAATATTATCACACTTTAAAAGAGAAAATAATAAGTAAGAAGTAAAGCAATGAATGGTACACCATACCTGATATTTGATTCTACATAGCATGACTGCCAGTGGAACATTTTTTTGCTAGTTCATGTTGTACTAGTCTTGTATTCAGCTATATGATATTACTTAAAAGACTCCTACATCTGACGAGAAAGCAGATGTTGAATATTAGCCTTAGGTATGTCAAAATCTAAAGTGAAATGGAATTTTTTCTCAGGTAAAAATAAATTCAAATAGCCCATTTTTTGACTTGCTTTTAATCCACTGGGAAAAAAAAACAGTAAATAATCTATTTCTGATTATGAAATATTTTTAATCTATTTTATTTTTAAAGTTTTCCTTAAAAATTGCAATCTAGGTATCAGCAATAATGACAGTATACATAGGAGAAAAGATTTAACTGAAAAAAAGAAATTTTGATTGTGGTTTCACGGTAAGGAGACTAAACAAGCCTTGAATCTGAGCCATATCCTATGTGGAAGAGAGAAAAAAGTCTAAACTTTTATTGACCATCTCTATATGTTGGTACTTAGAATGTGTCAGGACATGTTCAAGGATTAAATTGTATTTAATCTTGACCACTATCGCTTGACCTTGACACCATCACTGATATTTTATAGTGACAATATTGACATTCAGAGATTTGAAGTGGTGTTACTTTAAGATATATATTTCTAGATTTAGATTCCCAGATTGATCTATCTATCTATCTCTCTATCTACCCGTCTACCTATCTATCTAAATGCAGTCCTTATCTCCTCTAGCTTATTGCACAGATATTATTCATATATATTTTGAAATAATTAAGCTGAAATTAGATTGGGTTACTTTTTATTGATCAACACAGAAAATACTGACAAGGAAGAAAGAAAGAGAGAAATTAAAATCATTAAAATATAAATTCTAAAAAAGTGGTAGAGGTCGAGAATGTGTGTTAGACACAAATGGATTTTATTGTTTATAGTTCACTCATTTTGACATATTCTTCTACTTTATTAAATATACCGGCTTTAAAGCACTTTCACTTGACCTCACAATCACAGCACATTATATGTAAAATTATTCTCTCAAAGCTTCTAAATGAAATTCAGTTCATGATTTTTTCCCCAAAACATTCCCTTCCCAGGAGATTTCACTTGCAAAGGAACAACCATATTATCTGCATATAATTCAGGTTATACATATACATGTTCTATATAATAGGTAAAACCATCCAGTCACTGTCCAGGTCTCAAAATAAGTTACATAAGACTATCTCTTAAAGTCAAAATGCATCAATTTACCAGCAAATTTTTTCCTTATGTTCATATTGAGAGTTGAAACTGAAACATTGGGAAAAAGCCTTCATTCATAAATTTTAAAAAATACTCTTTTAAATTGTAGTTATGTTTAAAATGATTTTTAAAAACTGAGTCACAAAGATACAAAGTGAGTTAATTTAAAACTGTATAGTACAAGTGCTCGGGCCTGGTGCACTGAAAAAGAGCCAGAGGGATCGGGTAGAGAGGGAGGTGGGAGGGGGTATCGGGATGGGGAATACATGCAAAACCATGGCTGATTCATGTCAATGTATGACAAAAACCACTACAATATTGTAAAGTAATTAGCCTCCAACTAATAAAAATAAATGAAAAAAAAACTGTATAGTAATATAGTAACTGAGTTGGAAAACATGGAAAATTGTCCCCTAGAGTCCAAATAATGTAGAATTTTCAACTGAAGCACAAATTTTTATACTCTCCACTCTTTTTTTTTTTAAATTTTATTTATTTATTTATTTATTTTTTTAATTAGTTGGAGGCCAATCACTTCACAACATTTCAGTGGGTTTTGTCATACATTGATATGAATCAGCCATGGATTTACACGTATTCCCCATCCCGATCCCCCCTCCCACCTCCCTCTCCACCCGATTCCTCTGGGTCTTCCCAGTGCACCAGGCTGGAGCACTTGTCTCATGCATCCCACCTGGGCTGGTGATCTGTTTCACCATAGATAGTATACATGCTGTTCTTTTGAAATATCCCACCCTCACCTTCTCCCACAGAGTTCAAAAGTCTGTTCTGTATTTCTGTGTCTCTTTTTCTGTTTTGCATATAGGGTTATCATTACCATCTTTCTAAATTCCATATATATGTGTTAGTATGCTGTAATGTTCTTTATCTTTCTGGCTTACTTCACTCTGTATAAGGGGCTCCAGCTTCATCCATCTCATTAGGACTGGTTCAAATGAATTCTTTTTAATGGCTGAGTAATATTCCATGGTGTATATGTACCACAGCTTCCTTATCCATTCATCTGCTGATGGGCATCTAGGTTGCTTCCATGTCCTGGCTATTATAAACAGTGCTGTGATGAACATTGGGGTGCACGTGTCTCTTTCAGATCTGGTTTCCTCAGTGTGTATGCCCAGAAGTGGGATTGCTGGGTCATATGGCAGTTCTACTATACATAGAAAACTATAAAACACTGATGAAAGAAATCAAAGAGGACACAAACAGATGGAGAAACATACCGTGTTCATGGATTGGAAGAATCAATATTGTCAAAATGGCTATTCTACCCAAAGCAGTCTATAGATTCAATGCAATCCCTATCAAGCTACCAATGGTATTTTTCACAGAACTAGACCAAAGAATTTCACAATTTGTATGGAAATACAAAAAACCTCGAATAGACAAAGTAATCTTGAGAAAGAAGAATGGAACTGGAGGAATCAACCTGCCTGACTTCAGGCTCTACTACAAAGCCACAGTCATCAAGACAGTATGGTACTGGCACAAAGACAGAAATATAGACTAATGGAACAGAATAGAAAGCCCAGAGATAAATCCACGAACCTATGGACACCTTATCTTTGACAGAGGAGGCAAGGATATACAATGGAAAAAAGACAACCTCTTTAACAAGTGGTGCTGGGATAACTGGTCAACCACTTGCAAAAGAATGAAACTAGAACACTTTCTAACACCATACACAAAAATAAACTCAAAATGGATTAAAGATCTAAATGTAAGACCAGAAACTATAAAACTCCTAGAGGAGAACATAGGCAAAACACTCTCCGACATAAATCACAGCAAGATCCTCTATGACCCACCTCCCAGAATATTGGAAATAAAAGCAAAACTAAACAAATGGGACCTAATGAAACTTAAAAGCTTTTGCACTACAAAGGAAAATATAAGTAAGGTGAAAAGACAGCCCTCAGATTGGGAGAAAAAAATAGCAAATGAAGAAACAGACAAAGGATTAATCTCAAAAATATACAAGCAACTCCTGCAGCTCAATTCCAGAAAAATAAATGACCCAATCAAAAAATGGGCCAGAGAACTAAACAGACATTTCTCCAAAGAAGACATACAGATGGCTAACAAACACATGAAAAGATGCTCCACATCACTCATTATTAGAGAAATGTAAATCAAAACCACAATGAGGTACCATTACACGCCAGTCAGGATGGCTGCTATCCAAAAGTCTACAAGCAATAAATGCTGGAGAGGGTGTGGAGAAAAGGGAACCCTCTTACACTGTTGGTGGGAATGCAAACTAGTACAGCCGCTATGGAAAACAGTGTGGAGATTTCTTCTCACTCTTGATCAAATGATTCTCAAATAAATACTATTCTTGGTTACAAAATAAAGCTATGTGATTATTTACAGAGATGCAGAAAGAATGTGGATTTACAAGTGTCCTTAAATTAAATTTGTCAGATGTATTATGAGAAATCTCAGATGAGACTTTCAAAAATCTTTAAAGCTCAAAGACACTCTATCAGATTTCACAGAAATTTGGATTTCTTCTTAAGATTTCTGAAGTAAACTAAAATGCTGAACATTCTCTGTACTAACCTGCCTTTCTCATCATGTGTAGGGCTGGGAAACCAGGTTACTGGGGTAATTTTACCAAGAGGCCTTTGAAGGAAGTCAATTCTAGTTCTTAAAAATTGACTGACAGTACTCAGTCTAAATTTTTATAATAAGAATTATTTTCGAGACTTTCACTGGTGGTCCAGTGGTTGAGAGTCTGCCCGCCAGTGCAGGGGACATGGGTTCAATCCCTGGTGTAGGAGGATCCCACATGCTGCAGAACAACTGGGCCCACGTGCCACAATTACTGAGCCTGCACTCTAGGGTCAGTGAACCACAACTACTGAAGCCCTGCGAACCGAGAGCCTGCATCCCACAAGAAAAGCCACTACAATGAGAAGCCCATGCACCACAGCATAGAGTAGCCTCTGCTCACCACAGCTGGAGAGGGCCCACATCCACGCAATGACAAAGACCCAGTGCATCCAAAAAAAAAAAAAAATCCAAAGAATTATTTTGCATTTTTTTCAAGTGTCTAGAATTTTTATCATTACAAGATGTCTTTCATAGAACCACATTACCCAGAAGTAGGTCCTTTGGAGTCTAGATAAATATAGTGAAAGTCACTGAGTTGTGTTCAACTCTTAGTGACCAGGCCTAAATACTGGAGTGGGTAGCTGTTCCCTTCTCCAGGGGATCTTCCCTATCCAGGGATCGAACACAGGTCTCTAACCCAGATCTCCTACATTGCAGGCAGATTCTTTACCAGCTGAGCCACCAGGGAAGCCCAAGAATACTGGAGTGAGTAGCCTATCCCTTCTCCAGTGAATCTTCCCGACCCAGGAATCGAACTAGTGTCTCCTGCATTGCAGGTGGATTCTTTACCAGCTGAGCATAGCAGTCCATAATACCCTCACATGGAGGCCTGCTTGAGGTTCCACATTCCTTCAAGTGTTTCCACAATAAGTTCTAATAGAGAAGAAGCAGAGTACAAAATGGCTTACATTAATCTACTGACTTAGGAATTTTACCGATACTATTTAATAATCAAGTAATATATATTTTCAGTTTTAGAAAGTATACATTAAGAGAACAATCATTTTTTACTATAAAAAGAGACCTAGAATACACAGTGAGCGTTTGTATGTGTAACTTTTTGTATGCTTCTAATTCCTATTACTCAGTGAAATCTGTGTATTATTAGGTAAATAGATAATAAGGAAGACAGAAACTTTCAAAGATAGACACTGATTTTAAGAATATGTCCTTCGAATTTGGTTTCACAATGAGAATGTGTTTATTTTGCTTCATTAATAGTTACACCAAAGAGAGTTTAGGTTTAAAACTGTACATAATTCTGGCCTATCTACTTACAAGAAATGTAAGATTAGATTAAAAATGTAAGTATCTGAACATGTGTTTTTTAAGCAGAGCAGATGCAAAGAAATATGAGCTATTACAAGCTACATATGAGACGAAACATAAAAGCACTGCATGCTTGGCTATAAAATATCATTAAAGAGGAGCTGTAATTTTAGCACCTTTATCAATATCCTTGCCATGCCTGTGTGCATGCTAAGTCATGGCTAACACTTCAGGCTCCTCTGTTCATGAGATTCTCCAGGCAAGATTACTGGAGTTGGTTGCCATGCCCTCTGGAATCTCCCCGAACCCGGGATCGAACCTGGGTTTCTTACATCACCTGCAATGGCAGGTGGGTTCTTTACCACTGGCGCCACCTGGGAAGCCCATGCTTACCATACCATCATTTCAATACACCTGTCATCCACCACAATTGCATGATTATATAGTTTTTAATTGTCTCTTTATGCTACATCCATTTGATTCTCACAAAATCTCTGTGAGGTCGTTTATTCAGATGTTATTACTCTTTCACTGAAAACTCATTGATGTATGCAAGAAATACTATCTATGGTGAAACAGATCACCAGCCCAGGTGGGATGCATGAGACAAGTGCTCCGGCCTGGTGCACTGGGAAGACCCAGAGGAATCGGGTGGAGAGGGAGGTGGGAGGGGGGATCGGGATTGGGAATACATGTAAATCCATGGCTGATTCATATCAATGTATGACAAAACCCACTGGAAAAAAAAATAATAATAATAAAAAAAAAAAAAAAGAAAATGTAAAAGTTAAAGGCACAAGATACTTCAATTTTACATTGCTTTTTTGAAAAATATGAATTGGATAACCATAAAAAATACAGTTAGTTACTTGCATTATTTCTAGAAGTTATCCTTCAAATTATTTATATGTATAAATAACAAATATAAAATAAATATATAAATTATTTGTATATAAATAATAAATATATATAAATTATTTATATACCACATATAGGGCTTCCCAAGTGGTGCTAGTGGTAAAGAACTCACCGGCCATTTCAGGTAGAAGTAAGAGATGTGGGTTCAGTCTCTAAATAGGGAAGATGCCCTGGAGGAGGCCATGGCAACCCATTCCAACATTCTTGCCTGGAGAGTCCCATGAACAGAAGAACCTGATGCGCTACAGTCCATAGAGTTGCAAAAAGTCTGACACAACTGAAGCAATTTACTCCCTCACGCATATCTGTATTCACAGTCAGGTAATGATAGCCATTTTTAATCTTCATTATATTTACCATTTCATATTTTCATATAAAATTTAAACAAGTAATTTCTAGACTTTGATTTGAAAGTCTGAATTCATGTACAGTAAAAGAACAAGTAGGAAGCCATATTAAGATTACAATGGATGCTGTGTAACCACGCTTCATTCACAAAAAATAAAATAAAATAAAATGATCAGGAAATAAGAAAGACTGTCCTCCACAGTCAGTCTTTATTGAGCATTGGGACCCTTAAGTGTTAGATTTATTCTTCAAATGTAACTCAGCACATCCAAAGCATACTGTAGTGTAAATCATATTGGCTCTATCTCTTCTAAGACCCTTATCTCCCTCCCTTTTCAGAAAGCACATTTATGGTCAGGTCCAAAACCACTGTCTGTTGTCCATTTCATTCTCTACAATTTCTGCTGAACGGTACTGTAAAAAGTGCAGCCACTCATTCTACATCAAACTCCATTTAGAATCTTCTGTTTCTTAACATAACAAAGGTTACATAGATCACATCACACCTTTTCCAAAATGATACCTAAAATCCTGAATGATTTCAACCCAAATAATAACCAACACCGCCAAAAGTGTTAATCCAATAGAATCAGCCTCGATCAGATTATACAGTGTGCTTGCATGAAAACGTCTCTACTCCTAAAAAATTTGATTTATATTACCTATGCTGTTTTAAAGCATTCTCTTCTTGGTTGCAGTCTATCTCATTTTCAGAGGATACGTAACAGCCACTGGATACAATGAATCCTTCCTTCTTTAGTATTTTTTATCCTTCAATTTCCTTTTATCCCATAAAGTTCTTATTTAAATTATGGTCAAAAAAGATTTTAATTTATATGAATATTTATTGCATATTTTGTCACAGACTGTCATAATTATTTTCAGTTATATTTCAGCATATGTTATAGATGAAGGTAGGCAAGGGTACTGTTCACTGTAAGTTCAGAATAATAGCTCATAGACAATATCAGCAGTTACCGATTTTACCACTTTGCACTATCATTTTACAATCAGTAATTTGCAATCATCAATTATCAGAATTGCATAATAACAAGTATTAGGTTTAAAAAGAGCTTCATGTCTTAAAAAAATGTGAATAAGCATTTGCACAGCCCATTTATTTATTTCTTTAAGGATATATATTTTAGTATATTAAAATATCTTGTTAAAAAGGTTAAGTCAAATAGTTTTCTTTTTTGATTTCCTTGGGTAATGAGATGCCTGGTTGTATTCATTTATGTGTATATATAAGATAAATATATATATATATATATAATAAATGCATATATTATATAAATATATATATATATATAGAGAGAGAGAAGTACTTTTTCTGAATAAACTTTTCTTAAACACTTGCTGAAGAATCCCTCCTCTTCATTAGTGAATAAAAATAAAATGCAATTTGAATTAGTACCTTTCATTATATCCACAGTTTCACAAAATCAGTGGCTTGATTACAGCAGTTCAATCTTCATAATATAAGCAATGTCATTTTCTGAGTAGACGCATTTGAAAAATTTCTAGACAAATGTACATGTTAAATTTTATCTCCACTTTATTTTAAATACCTCTGTGTGAACTCAGGAGAAACAATGATTTGATTCTAAGCCTTTTTTAACTGGACAGTCAATTTAATCCTTTTTTTTTTTTTTTTTTTTTGCAGCAGAGGGAGTAGGTATTCACTTAGCAACATCCACTGGGATTTAGATAATCTAGGTCAAGTCCTTAATATTTCAGGATGGCCATAAGCCAAGTTTAAGAAAAGAATTGCAATAACTTCTAGAGATATTTTCATTCTTAAGGGTCAATTCAGTGGGGGGAACATTATTTACTCAGATTCTAATATTATTATGTCTCTAAACTCTGTGGATCATGTATTTCACTTACTTTATTTTACTTTGTTATTTTTTTGTTCCCACCATGTGGCTCATGGGATCTTCCCCGACCAGGCATTGAACCCAGGGCTTGGCAGTGGAATCACAAGTCCTAACCACTGGACAGACAGGTAATTCCTGAGTATCCTATATTTTATATGTTGCTCTTCAGTTAGTGAAAAGTAATAGTTTGTGTGTATATATTCATTTATTATCCAGTTGTGATTATATTGACTAAAAAATCTAATAAATCAAATGGAATGTGTTTAATTTAATGAGATCATATAAGCAGAAATTCTTAAGCTATCACACATGTTGGAGTTATCTATTTTAGGTACTGCATAATTGCAAATTGTTTTCATTCTTTTAGAAAAAGCTATTAAATTAAATTATGAAACAATTTTCATGTATTAAACTAGTAAAATTATATTGCATGCTATCTGCAATGATATTTAGAAAATATTCAATAACATATTTTATTAAAGATTAAAACATAAGTATTCTTTTTTTCCCCCTAATTTTCAGTAAATGAATTAAATACAATTTTTACTTGGGAAGGGGTAATATTGGTACCATCAAAATTTTTAAAATTTATTTTAAAATACTTGATCAAGAAGCAATTCCATTTACCATTGTATCAAAAAAAAAAAAAAAAGAAAGAAAGAAAGAAATACCTAGGAATAAATCTACCTAAGGAAACAAAAGACCTATACTCTGAAAACTATAAGATTCTAATGAAAGAAATCAAAGAAGACATAAACAGATGAAAGCATATGCCATGTTTGTGGGTTGGAAAAATCAATACTGTCAAAATGACTATACTACTCAAGGCAATCTACAGATTCAATGCAATCTCTATGAAATTACCAATGACATTTTCCACAGAACTAGAACAGCAACAACAACAAACCTCAAAATTTTATGGAAATACAAAAGAACCTGGATAGCCAAAACAATCTAGAGAAAGAAAAATGAAGCTGGAGAAATCAGGCTCCCTGACTTCAGACTATATTACTAAATTACAGCCATCAAAACAGTATGGTACTGGCCCCAAAATAGAAATATAGATCAATGGAACAGGATAGAAAACCCAGAAATAAGTCCATGCCCTTACAATCAATTAATCTATGACAATGGAGGCAAGACTGCACAATATTGGAAAGACAGCCTCTTCAGCAAATGGTGCTGGGGAAAATGGACAGCTACATGTAGAAGAATGAAATTAGATCATTCTTTAACTCCATACAAAAAATTAAGCTCAAAATGGATTAAATATCTAAATGTTAGAAGGGACACTATAAAACTCTTAGAGCAGTCTCTGACATAAATCACAGCAAAATATTTTTTAATCCTTTTCCCAAAATAAAGGGGAAAGAAAGCAAAAATAAACAAATGGGATCTACTTAAACTCAAAAGCTTTTCACAGCAAAGGAAATAACAAATAAAAACACAAACCACAGATTGGGAGAAAATATTTGCAAATGATGTGACTGATAAGGGATTAGTCTCCAAGATTCACAAAGAGCTTATGACACTTAATAGCATCAAAGCAAGCAACCCACTCAAAGAATGGGTGGAAGATGTGAATAGATATTTCTCTAAAGAGGACATACAGATGACCAATAGGCACATGAAAAGATATTCAAAATCGCTAGTTATTACAGAAATGAAAATCAAAACTGCAATGAGATACCACCTCACACCAGTCAGAATGAATATCATCAAAAAAATCCACAAACAACAAATGCTGGAGAGAGTATGGAGAGAAGGAAACCCTCTTGTGCGGTTGGTAGGAATGTAAATTGATGCAGCCACTATGGAGAACAGTATGGAAGTTCCTTAAAAAGCTAAAAATAGAGCTACCATATGGCCCTGAAATCCCACATCTGGGCATATATCCAGAAAAAAACAAAGCCTGAAAAGATATATGCACCCTAGTGTTCATTGCAGCACTGTTTATAGTGACCAAGACGTGGAAACAACCTAAATGTCCTTTGATAGAGGAATAGACAGAGAAAGATGTGATATATATATATATATATACACACAATGGGATATTATTCAGCCATTAAAAAGAATGAAATAAGGCCATTTGCAGCAATATGGATGGACCTAGAGAATGTCATACTGAGTGAAGTAGGTCAGACAGAGGAGAAATATCATATGACATCTCCTATGGAATCTAAAAAGAAATGATACAAATGAACTTACAAAACAGAAAGAGATGCACAGACTTAGAAATTGAACTCATGGTTGCCCAGGGGAAGGTACAGTTAAGGACTTTGGGAAGGTAATGTACATGTTGTTATATTTAAAACAAAAACCTATTGCAAAGAACACAGATCTTTGTTGAATGTTATGTGCCAGCCTGGATGGGAGGGGTGTTTGATGCTAGAATGGATACATGTGTATGTAAGGCTGAGTCATTTCACTGTTCATCTGAAACTATCACAACATTATTAACTGGCTATACCGCAATACAAAATGTTTTTGGTGTTAAAAAATAAAAATTAAATTTAAAAAAATCAACTAAAACTCCCCAAAACAAAAACAAATACAGTTAAGTACTCAATTTTTGAATTACAATGTGTCTCAGTGAAGACTTATTTATGTTTAAATTTCTGAGTTCTTTGGGTTTCATGGATCTGGATATTCTCTCTCTCTCTCTCTCCTTCTCTACATATGTATATAATAAGATGCAATATCTGTAAGAATTTAAGTTAGAAACAAATGAATTTGTGTATGTGCTACCAAGACTTTTCTTTAGCTCTCAGGGTATAATCATCCTCAGGGAAACACAAATGACCATATTTGTGTTAGCCTCAAGATGGTAGCTATATTGGGATGGATTTTTATTTAATCAGAGAATTACTGAGCTTAGCAAGTCCAGGTATTAATAGGATCTTGAAGTACCCTTATATTTCCTGAACTTACTATGAGAGGTGGTGTTAATTGCATACATCCCCAGGAGTCACCAAAACTGCAAGCATGGTGTGGGGCTATGCATTTGAGTATTCTAAAAGAAGTGACAATTTTAATAGGGTATCTACTTTTAATTTTTGTATTCAACCCTAAATTTTTTTTTTTTTTTTGGTCACACTGGTCTATTAATAATCATGAGGCTTCCCGTGGTGTGGCAGAGTGGTAAAAAATATGATTGCCAACACAGCAGACACAAGAGACACAGTTACCATCCATGGGTGGGGAAGAACCCCTGCAGTAGGAAGTGGCAACCCACTCCAGTATTCTTGCCTGGAAAATTATATGGACAGGGGAACCTGGTGGGCTTCAGTCCATGGGATCACAAAGAGTCGGACATGACTAAGTGACTGAGTATGCATATATGTGTGTGTGTGTACCATATATATTAATAATATTACCTATTTTGAAAATTATACTTCTCATATAATCCTCACACATAAGGATCATTTAAAGATATAATTGAGAAGCTACAGGACTTCTATTTCAGCAGAAAGTCTAGATAAATTGACCATTTTTCTGTATCTAGCCTCTCAATTTACATCTCTTACAAAGCTTAAGTTCTGATATCTATGCTAAATAGTTGCTGCTTTGTCTGACTCTCATCTATGAATTATGAATCATTGATCCCAAACTTTAAACTTTGGAATGACTGAATTGAAGAAGCAAGAGATGTGCACTTCCAGTAAGGAAAAGTTGTAAGAATAACAGTAAACAAGTTTTCCAGAGAAGCTTATCATTTTGTTCTGGGTTGTGAGTGGTGCCTAGGAGGAGCAACAGTGGTGTCTTTCTTTACATGAAATGTCCTCAGGCACATTTTGGAAATTGCTTGTGGTGATATAATTTCCAGACCTGATTTGCTAACATTTCTGGCAATTTTGCAAATTAATTACTCTTTTTAATATAATAATTTCTGAATAAATTGAAATTAATTTATTTGTATTGAGAAATAAATTTACTTCAGTTAAGTATTTAAGCTAATTATATTCTAAATTCCATTTAATTCAGTTGTACAACATTGCTGTATATGAATAAATGTTTAGTAAGCCTTTGGTCATGGATGTTAAGCAGTAAAAGTCTCCTTTTTCCTTCAGTTTGGATTTACATCATGTAATATGAGGTGTATTTTCAACAGAAAACTATCCTTTTTAAAAATTTTATATATCATCCAGTTTTTCTTTTTCTTTTGATTTGAGAAAAATTTCCATATTAAGAGATCAACAAGTAATATTCATTACCATTTGAAAATCATTTGTTAATCAGTTCAAGCTCAAAAAATCTCTAAATGTTCACTAATATTTATTATAAAAATATCCAAATTTGTATTATTTCTTCAAAAATGTGGTTCTTCTACTTTGGAAAAAATGATTCTTTTCAACTGTAAAATACATCAGTCATTCATCACTGTCATGATTTTGATAATCCAAGATTTCTTTCTAGTTTCTTACTATTTAATACTCCCTGGGATTAAGAGTTCTCTGGTCTTGGATTTAGCACTCCCACTCCAAAGGCTCAGGCCTGATCTCTGGCTGGGAACTGAGACTCCACAAGTCTTTTGTCATGGCATTAAAGGGTATTAAAACAAACCTAAAAAACAAAAAACAAAACAAGAAACAAGAGATGAGTCCCAAGTAAATGATGGATACAAAACCAAGCAAATAATAACAAAAATAATTGAACACATACACATACATATACACATATGAACAAAACCAATACAGTCCAAAGAAAATAAAAAAAAAATTGACCTGGTGAGCAAAGGAAACCAAAAAATGATATCGACCAACTAAAAGCAAAACTATCTAAAGCACAAACTGGAAAACAAAACCAAAGCAAGGGGCCAAATGGGAAATAAAGGAAAAAAAACAAAATTAACAAATATGGTGAAAAAAGGAAGAAAAAAGAGGAAGAATAGAAAACAAAGTTAAACAGAAGTACATAAGAAGATTTATGTATATTAAAGAATAACTACAGCAGGAAAAGAAAACTAAGAAAACAAACAAAAGAAAAAATACCATTTTTTTTATAATTTAAAAAAATTAGATTAAACACACACACACGCACATAACCTCAAAAGGCCAACATAGAGGCAGAAGTTTATTAAGGAAATAAAAACTGATTTAAAAAAAAAAATCTCAAAAGCTTAGACAGTTATTAGTACTAAGAAAAACTAACAACCACAGGAAGAGATGAAGAAAAAAAGAAAAGAATCTAGAACTATAGAACAAGTCAAAATATAAAAATAATAATAAATGTTTTTCTCAGATCTCAGCGTCACCTCTTTTCCCTCGCTGTGAGTCAGAGTCCACCTTTGCCTCTCTAGGATGTCCTTCAGTATTGGGCTGGTCTCCGGACCTCAGACTTTAATCTGGTCCTACCCCTGTGTGTTCTTGCCTCCAATGTCCATAGCTGCCAGATAAAGTGTATTTTCTTTTGGGGGAATTCTTATTGCCCTTTTATAAATTCCATAGACACAGAGTCTGCCTATCTGCAGCTCTTACAGATGGTGGGAAGGTTTTGGTCCTCTTCCTTCCAAAGGACCCTGTCCCTGGGTTTCAACTGTGGTTTTATCTCCACCTCTGCATGTGAGTTATCTATAAAAGTTTGCTCCTGAGGCTACCCTGGAGGATTTGGGACTGCCCCAGGGAGGATTGGGCTTCCCCGGTGGCTTAGATAGTAAAGAATCTGAATGTAATTCAGGAGACCTGAGTTTGATCCCTGGGTTGGGAAGATCCCCTGGAAAAGGAAATGGCAACCCCATTCCAGTATTCTTACCTGGGAAACCCCATGAACAGAGGAGTCTGGTGGGCTACAGTCCATGGGGTCTCAGAGTCAAGTGACTAACAGTCTACATCAATCAGTAAGAATTGGGTAAGGAGGTGGTGCAGCTGCTTCGATCTCAGGGACCTAGCAGCACCAGGTACTCAGGGGAGCCAGTGGCTAGGGAAGTGGGAGATAGCATGCTCTTAGTGTTTTTTCTAACCTCTAGTAGCTCTGTCCCAGTGGGAATTGAGCATGGAGGTGGTACCATTGCTTGGATTATGAGGATCCTCGGATTATGGATTATGGCAGGTATGCAGGGGTGCTGGCGGCCATTGTCACAGGAGATATGGTGCTGTTAGTGTTTTCTCCTAGCCTCTGGCCGCTCTGCCCCAGTGAGAATTGAGCATGGAAGTGGTGCAGCTGCTTGGATCGCAGAGACCCTGGCAGCACCAAGTGTGCAGGGACACCAACCCTATTAGATTCATTTTGTAGCCTCTGGCAGCTGGCAGTCAAATGGCCTTCTTGGCTGGTCTTTGTTGCTCAGCATGTCAGGCCCTTAAATGGCCACCCTGGATGGGATCCTTCTCTATTGCTCAGTGCATCAGACACTTAAAGTGCTGCTCACTCTGGTGCCTTTCTCCATTGTTCAGCTGCCAGAGCTGGTGTTTGGGGAGAGAGAGGCTAAGTGATGGCTTCATCCCTTCTGTGTGACTCAGCAGTTTTGCCTTGCCTTTGTGGCTGTTGGGCTTTCCTCCCCTGGCATTTCCCACCACAGTCTCCCCCTTCAAGTTCCCTTGGGCCATCTCCCTGCAGGCGACAGCAGACCTCACCCTGAGATTGCTCTCCAATCCGTATGATCCAGCTCCCAGCCGCTGCACTTTATAAGGGACTTGCATACCTGTCCTTCCCTGGTGGCTCAGATGGTAAAGCATCTGCCTACAATGCGGGAGACCCAGGTTCATTCCCTGGGTTGGGAAGATCTCCTGGAGAAGGAAATGGCAACCCACTCCAGTATTCTTGCCTGGAAAATCCCGTGGACAGAGGAGCCTGGTAGACTATAACCCATGGGGTCGCAGAGTCAGACACAACTGAGCGACTTCACTAGTATACCTGTCTGGGGTATATATGGCTTTGGCAAGGATTGTCTATGTAATTCTCATTCCATTCAGCTTGTCACATATCAGCTGATGCACTCTCCAATGGCCTCAAATGCTTCTCCTCTGTCTCAAGCAATTGCCCTGATGGATGATTTGACCCTGCTTCAGTTCCCCCATTCTCTGGGTGCAAGTCCAGTCCTGTTTACTCTCTTTTCCCCCACCTTCCTTTGTCCTATTGATTTTGTGTATTTTGTATATTCCTTTCTGGTGATCAGGGACTTCTGCCCACTCTCAACTGGTGTTCTGCAAGATCTTCTGTGTCTGAAGGTGTATTCCTAATGCACCATGGAGAGAGACGTACTCTACATCCACCTACTCCTCCGCCACCTTGACTTTCCAAACAGGTAAATTTTTGATGTTGTAAACAACCCCCATATGATGAAATCACTTGATGTTTGGTTGTAATTCTCCATTGGTTGTTTTTAAAGTTTTTTTTTTTTTCTTTGAAGAGATGTATGTATGCAAGCTAAATAAAGAACTGTAAAATGTTTACTTATTTTTTTTAATTTTGTTTTGAATCTAACTGTAAATTTTACAGGAAATTCCATAAATGAATAATCAGTGTTGCCCATTATGAAAAAGAAACTCCAATCTGGTACTTAAAGTCAGAAGATAAGTTGATAACCATTAACACCCAAAATATTTTGTAAAGGTTCCATGAAATAATAAAAGAAACATAGCTATGCCTATTTGAGTGAGATATAGACAGTTGTCTGCCCTTCATAAATTCACATAGTAAATATATCAAATGTTTTCTTAAACATGTGCATTATTCTTATGGCCAAGAAGGAGCACAAACTGAAGATCAGTACAATTGAGTATGATTTGCACTTGTCAATTGAATGAATTTAGTGATACACAGAAGGTGCTTTCTTCTCTATATTCTTTGCTCATTCTTTAAGACCTGAATTCATAAGTATAATTTATTTCTCTAACATTGAGAAGACAGATTTGCTTCTTTTATAAAAAAGTATTGAAGTATAGATGACTTATAGTGTTGTCTTAATTTATTATGTACAGTAAAGTAATTCAGTTATATTTATATATTCTTTTCCATTATGATTTGTCACAGAATAACAAATACAGTCCCCTGTGCTATATATCATGAATGTACTGTTTATTCATCCTATATATTAACATAATAGTTTGCCTATGCTAAGCACAAACTCCCATCAGTCCTTCCCTCATTTACTCCCCACTTGGCAACCACAAATCTGTCCTGTATATCGTTGAGTGTCTATTTTGTTTTTTAAATATATTTATTTAAATAATATTTATACATATGGGCATTTTGGGTGGTGCCAATGGTAAGGAATCCACCTGTCAATGCAGGAGATGCAAGAGATTCAGTTTCAATCCTTGAGTTAGGAAGGTCCCCTGAAGTAGGAAATGGCAATCCACTCTAGTGTTCTTGCCTGAAAAATTCATGGACTCAGGAGCCTAGTGGACTACAGTCCATGGGATCAAAGAGCTGGACATGACTGAGCATGCATATATATATATATATATATATATATATATATATATATATATCAATGGATAGATAGATAAGATATGGCATACCTTCATTCATCATTCATTTGCTGATGGACATTAGGTTGTTTCCATGTCTTGGGTATTGTAAATAGCACTGCTATTAGCAGAGAGTTGCATGTATCTTTTCAAATTTTAGTTTCATCTGGGTATATGTCCAGAAATGGACTATGACATTTTTGCATACAACTGATGATGGCCCTTATTGCCAAATTTGGCAAAGACTTAAATTAAAGAAAGTAGGGAAACCACTAGACCACTCAGGTATGACCTAAATCAAATCCCTTACGATTATACAGTGGAAGTGACAAATAGATTCAAGGGATTAGATCTGATTGACAAAGTGCCTGAAAAACTATGGATGGAGGCAAGAATACTGGAGTGGGTTGCCATTTCCTTCTCCAATGCATGCATGCTAAGTCGCTGCAGTCGTGTCCGACCCTGTGCGACCCCATGGACAGCAGCCCACCAGGCTCCTCTGTCCATGGGATTCTCCAGGCAAGAATACTGGAGTGGGTTGCCATTGCCTTCTCCTCAAAACACACAGACTACTGCAAATTACCTAATATGGAGCAGATAATTTGAATATGCCTATCAAAGAAACTGAAAGTACTATTTGAAAATTGACCTAATCAAAATTTAACTTTTATCCTGTCCATATGAGGTTTTGTAGGGGGAAAAAAAAGGCACAAAGATAAATTATTTACACATGACACATCTCATAGAAGGCTACAATAAATAACTCTCAATTCATAAGAGTAAAAACAATTCAATTAGAAAATGGACCAAAAACTTGAAGAGACCAATCACTGAAGATGATATACAGATGGCATATAGACACATGAAATGATGTTCAAAGTCATTAGCCAAGAGGGATTGCAAATTGAGACCACAATGAGATATCACCACTTTGGGATGATAAACGGAAAAGCCTATGGGCAGAGGCCGGACCATCATTCTAAGCTCTGCTCAGAGCATGCTAAAATGGGCTGAGTTTGCTGATGCCACTTCCTGAAGAACTGTCAGAACTGCAAAAATTTAAATTGTGACAGCACAAAATGATAATGAGGAAACAAACTGAATGACTCAAACCTTCCTGGTGGTAACATATAATGATACAGTTATCTGAAAACTGAATGGGCAATTTCTTTTAAAAAATAAGCATATAATTATCAGAAACATTAAACAATTTCCACAATCACACTCAGGAAATGAAGAAGGTATGACTGAGCACAGTTATCTCTGAATGTCTAAGTTGTCCCTGATGTTAGTGATCCTCCATGCAAGTAGCACGATGGAGAGGGTAAAGAGAAAGGGTAACAAGTCTCAAGTTACCTGTAAAGTGAACCCCAACCCCTCCAGCCCTTAGGACATTTTATAATCCTAGGTCCCATCCAAAATCCAGCACAAGGCAGAAAGGGGAGAGGGTAGCAGTCATCTATTTTTATAGTTTTGTTTTTTTTTTTCTCATTACATTGGGCTAGGAAGAAAGAAGTTATTAGGATAGAGAGTTGCGCTACTCTATTGTCTGTACTTTGAATCAAATTGTGAACTCCTAATCGTAAGTTCTCCATCTGACTCAGTGTCAGAAAAAGCTGAGCTCTGTTGCTGATGACCAGGGTGTGGTAGGAGACCATGGTGGCTGAGGGCCAGGGTAAGGTAGGAGAAATGCAGGACATGGGAATGGACTTGACTGTGGAAGATTCATGTTCCAGGGCTCCCATCTGGGTACATGAGGATCTTCTATGTAGATCACAAGTGGGGGAGTCCACGATAGCTCTTCAAAGTGATCAGGGGTGGCACAGGCAGGAGGCTGGTACACAGGCGGTGGGAGCGCAGCCACTTCTGCACCGGGAGGACATGAGAGAGAAAAAGATGTACACGGGAAACATGAAGACACCACATACCCTCCTCCTGAATCTTTGCATGTCACTGTCTGGCCCAGGGGGCCATGTCTGTTCTAAACCAAGCTATAAGAAAAGTCCCTCACTGCTTTGGGGATATAGAGGAGAAATAGGAAGAGGGATAGGTAGATGCTCAGACCTTGAAGTCTTCTGTGCAGTGTGCAGGGGGGAGCCTGTGGGCAGAGACCAGTCATTTAATGCTGCCCTGCTATAGAGACAGTGCAACATCTGGGCCAGGTGATGCCACTTACTCAAGGAACATGAAAATGAATATAAGAGACAAACCTGAAAACTCCTTTATCTCCAGCCTATGTCCGAAGATCCTGTGAAGGGTCCCTCCATAAGGACATGGCAAAGGTTCATTTCTTGGTTTCTGGTTGACATCATGAATGGTCCAATATAAGTCGTGCATGCTTATGAGCATCTGGAGACATTTTCTCTTGCTCTTAATTATGCCTCTTTGCTTGAGACGCCTGGCAATTATTTTTGATGCTACATGAAAATTCTCTAATGCTTCACCTTCAAGGAGTTCCCATTCTTCTAGGAAACTCCTAATTTCATGGTCACTCCAAGCTTTGACACCCTGGTCTGTAAAGGAGAGAGGGTTATAAAGGTGCTTTGTAATAACTCACAGGCACACTGGAGGGTTTCTTAGAGACCCTGTCTCTGCACTGATAGGTCCAACCAGGACACTGGAACAGTTCAGGAGAGCCTGAGGCTGTTCCAGTTGCATAACTTCATTTCAGGGAATATTGACAGGGCTATAGTGGGTCATTTACTGTCTGGGAGAAATCTGCTGATCAGGGGTTCACTTCCCATCCCTTAATGGAGCTTTTCCCTGCCTCCAGTCCTCAGGGCTGGGGGCAGGAGTAGAGAGCTCCCAGGATTCTGGGAAGCCCTGTCATCCCTGGGGCCTGTAATACTGGGGAGATGAAAGAGGAGAGATAGAAAGTTTTCTCTAAATATGACTGAGAGCATCATACCTGAGGGCACTTCTGCTCCCTGAGTTTCTTTTACTTTCTCTACATCCTGGAGGTGGCTAGTAATTTCAGTCTGAATTGTCACTTTCTAATAGAAAAGAAAAGATGAACATTGACACAGTAAGTAATCTCATAATCATTTATTTGTGATTGCTTAAGTAATTAGTCAATCACTAAAAATCAAACAATCTTAAATCTTAAGAGCAGATCTAGAAAACATTCTACAATAACAGAAAACATCAGTTGCAAACTATTAACTGATGAGTTATTTCAAAACCAAGCAGAGTGCTCTTTTTCTTTTACACTTGTACTGAACCAGAAAAAAGCCAGAGGAACTACTGAACAAAAGGTTTTCATTCATGAGACAACAGGAACACAAGACAGTGGTTTGAAAGAAAAAAACAAGTGAAGGGGGCCTGCAAGGGCAACCCAGAATGCCTCAGGGTGTCTAGACCTTAGAGCAAGGAGATGGGTACAAACTGTGCCTCGGTGTCCAAGCTGAGGTCTTGGATTAGTGAGTGCTGTTAGATATCATGTATCAGAATGATAAAGATAAGCAAGAAGAGCAGGGGAGGATTTTCATACATAGACTGCTCAAAAATGGTATTGCCTCACTAGTGGTACAAAATTAGCCAGACCAAAGTCTGTTCTGGTCTCAGCTAACAAAGATTCAAGCAATTCTCAAAAGTCTCACACTGTTCTGATGCAGCTTCTCTGCTACCAGAACGGAGCCCAACAATAGCTCCAGGAGCACAGAATATCTAGAACCCTAAAATAAGCATGCAAATTTCCCAGTTAGAATTACCTGGCATGCAACAAAACAAATACAATTCCCCACAAGCAGAAATTTGATCCATAGACTCAGAAATGATACAGAAGGCAGAATTAATAGAGGAAGATTTATAACAACGACTAGAAAAAAACTCCCTGTGATCAAGCATGGAGAAGAAACAGTAGCAGAAGGAGATAATAGGGAGATATAAGCAGCCTGTGGAACTTCTACAGATGAGAAATACTCTACCAGGAGGAGAAGGAGGAGAAGGGGACAACAGGGGATGAGATGGTTGGATGGCATCCCTGACTTGATGGACATGAGTTGGAGCAAGCTCCAGGAGATGGTGATGGACAGGGAAGCCTGGTGTGCTACAGTTCATGGGGCTGCAAAGAGTCAGACATAACTGAGTGACTGAAATGAACTGAACTGACCATGAAATATCAAAGTGACACATATTCTCATTAAAACCAGAAATTTGTGAGAAAGATCCATCAAGTTTTTCAGAACATCTGTGAAGGTCATGGACCCAGGGGCCACAATGCTGGGTTCTTAGTCCTAGGTTTGAAGTTACAGTGAATATATGCAAAGAACAGAGAAGGTTGTGGACATATCCCTTCAGACTGAAAGTACTTATGAAATAAATAGGCAAATAATCCAACCAGATTCCCATGAATACACAGGAATCAAGTTTCCTTCAACCTACCTCCATTGGTATTCTGAAATTCCTCTGCAGCCACAATGTCTAATCCAGGAAGTGAAGAGAGCTGGCACTTACTCTACCTTGCTGGAATTCACAAGATCAGGTAATCTCCTGAAATATGTCTGGTTCTAGCAGTCTCTGAAGCCCTTGAAAGGTACAACAGCTGTTATATACCTTGAAAGTGCTTGAGTCAGACCCACCCAATATACTCCCTTTGGATTAACTGAAGATAATTTAATTTAGTTTTGTTTTTTATTCCAACTTCAAAAATCCTATTAATGTAGCACGTATAACGCAGTTTGATTGGATAACTAGGATAGGATTAACTTGAGATTGATAATTAACTCCAGTACGGATTCCAAGGATCCCTAGCCCCATCAAAGGCAAAGTAAGAAGATGCGACATTCCCATAAATGAAGGACCCTACCCTCCATGAGTTACAGTCAAGAGTCCAGGGAATTGGGTTTGGCATGAGGACTATGTATGTCAAATAGAGGGTGGTTTCAAGGGTGGGTTAGTGGAAAAGCCCAGGTTTCAGATGGTGGGAATGGTCACAGATTGTAGAGATGCATGTGGGGTAATTCATAAAGTACTTAGTTTGAAAGAAAGGTTTAGGGAGAGGAAGAGATGGGGAGAACAGAGCTTTTCTCTTTATAAGAGGTCATTTTTCAAAGAAATTTGTGTATGTTGAAGGAAGAACACAGGAGGGGAGTATGTAGTTTTCAGTGGTATCTGATTCTTTTGTGACCCCATGAACTTTATTTAGCCTACTAGGCTCCTCTGTCCATGGAATTTTTTTTTTTTTTTTCAAATTTCCTCTTACTCTTTTTTTTTATTTTTTTATTTTTTTATTTTTTTCCAGTGGGTTTTGTCATACATTGATATGAATCAGCCATGGATTTACATGTATTCCCCATCCCGATCCCCCCTCCCACCTCCCTCTCCACCCGATTCCTCTGGGTCTTCCCAGTGCACCAGGCCGGAGCACTTGTCTCATGCATCCCACCTGGGCTGGTGATCTGTTTCACCATAGATAGTATACATGCTGTTCTTTTGAAATATCCCATCCTCACATTCTCCCACGTCCATGGAATTTTACAAGCAAGAATGCTGAGTAGGTTGTCATTTCCTTCTGCAAGGGATCTTCCTGACCCAAAGTTCAAACCTGCATCTCCTGAACTGGAAAGCAGATTATTTACCACTGAGCCACCTGGAAAGCCCCAAGACTATGTTATGCATGTTATGTCATTTCAGTCGTGTCCGCTTTTTGGGGGACCTTATGGACCGTAAACTGCCAGGCTCCTCCGTTCATGGGATTCTCCAGGCAAGAATACTGGAATGGGTTTCCATGCCCTCCTGCAGGGGATCTTCCCAATCCAGGGATTGAACCCACATCTCTTGTGTCTCTTGCATTGGCAGAGGTATAATTTACCTCTGTTAAACATTTAGCATTTGAGGTTCCTTTTGGGTTCCTGTTTTGCTATTACAGAGTTGCTTGAAGTCTTGTATATATCTGGGTGGGTGTTTATAGGTCAGACAACTGGGAAAGGGAGAGAAGAAAAAAGACTTACAGTGTCACCAAGATTGTGGGAAACACAATGCTTAGAAATTTTTTTTCCCTCCTCTCTCAGGGTCTCAGAAGGAATCTAGGCTACTATAGACCTTGTTGCTGTTATTCAGTCACTAAGTCATGTCTGACTGTTTGTGACACCACGCACTGAAATATGCCAGGCTCCTCTGTCCTCCATTATCTTCCGGAGTTTACTCAAATTCATGTCCATTGAGTCAGTAATGCTACCTAGCCATCTTATCCTCTGCCACTCTCTTCTCCTTTTGCCTTCAGTCTTTCCCAGCAGTAGGGTTTTTTCCAACAAGTTGGCTCTTTGTTGGAAATTCAGGAAGTTGAATTATTGGAGCATTAATCCTTCCAATGGATATTCAGGGTTGATTTCCTTTAGGATTGATGGGACCTTGCCTGCATGCATGCTAAGTCACTTCAATTGTGCCTGATTCTTTGCAACCCAATGGACTGTAGCCTGCCAGGCTCCTCTGTCCATGGGATTCTCCAGCAAGAATACTGGAGTGGGTTTCCATGCCCTCCCCCAGGGACTCTTCCGGACTCAGGGATGGAACCAGCATCTCTTATGTCTCCTGCTGTTGCAGACATGTTCTTTACCACCAACACCACCTGGAAAGCCCTGACTCAACCTTACTCAGAATTAATTTTGAACCTTAAAAATTAACTAAGAATCATCTACAAGTCTACCTCCTGATTCAGATTTAAGGTATTTGTATCAAGACAAGGGAGTGGCATATACAGTGAGTGGTGCATCTTAAATCAGCTCAAGCTCAGTGGGTATTGGCTCCATAGTCATTTTTGTTTCTATTGTCACCTAGAAATGTGACTCTATATATCATACTCTTCATTTCCAAAGACAGACATTTTGAATCATTTCTAGATATTTTATGATTAGGAAAACCCTTAATTGGGCATTGTGCTTTCCACTTCAGGCCTCTCTAGCTCACTTTTATCCTAATTCCTCATGGCAAGAGTTTCCAACTTCTGGAATGTAATTCCCAATTATCTGAGTTTGAACACACATGTATGGTAAATTAAGTGTCAATAAAAACTGAGGCAATGTTTTCAATTTTTATATCTAAAATTGTTGTGATCTTTTTACTTATATATTTGTGAAGCATACTTATTGCTATTTTTTCTTTGGTATTCACAGTATGAACACATTTCTATCTAAGAGTTATATAAGCATCATAAACTGGAGAAAATCTATAATACATTTTATGAATAAACTTGAAAGGGAAAAATTAAATAAAACAGTCACCTTGTAGTAAACTCTCAGTGAAGTTTAAGAAATATACATAAAAATATTAACAACTTACAGCAACACACTGGATAGTTCACAGAGTTAATTTCTATTTACAAAATTTGTTTTTTTGCTTGATATAGATATCATCCTTAAACAATAATAGGAGACCTAACATTTAACTGATTAAATACATTTCCTTTATATGATGTGCAACAGATTGATTATCATCAAACTTACTGTAATGCATTACTGAAAGTTTCTTTAAGAATGGAATTTTAATATTCTTGCCATAAGAAAATTTTATTTTTATGAGATGAAGATATGTTAACTTATGTATTGCAGTTAGTATTTTGGAGTATGTGTATATATACACTAATTCCTCTGTACACTTTAAACTTGCACAGTGTTACATGACAACTATATATCAAATGAAACTGGTAAAAAATATCCTTAGGAGTAAATAAAATGATAACATGTTTTGTCGAGCTATACAACTGGACATCATAAGGGCCTACTATAGGTAAGTAAGATAATGATGCTTGATACACCATGGTAAACTATTGAATAAGAGGTCAAAAATCAAAATGCAGAGGACACATTAGTAACTGAATTATGCATGCCCAACTGACCATGAATCCCAGGATAGCCCAGAGTTTTATGGAATGCACTCTGGAGAAGAGCAAAAGCGTCATTGAGAAACTCATAGGTGGCGGCCAAAATCAATGGTCAAGGGTACTACTGTGAAACGAAAGTACGTGTATAAGTAGGGGTGAAAAGATTGAGGAATGACATAAACCATGAGCCACATAGTGCCACACGCACTTCAGAGGCAATGTGAACATAATTTACAGAATAGGTATCGACGATGGCAATCTAAGGTAAGATACATGTGCAGGGTTTTGCTCTATTTATACAACAAAGAAATAAATACCTGGAGAGTGAAAAACTGATGCCAGTCATGATCAGAAAAAAGAATACAATCAATCACCTTGTCTCCTGTTTTAAGTTAATTTTCAATCCCAGATTTCATCCAGAGTGCTTTTGTTAGCTTGTGCGTCCATTTAAAAACAACAGCCAAAAAAGATAGACATGCGTTGAAATGGCTTAAAACTTGGTAACCTAAGGAAATGGATCAATTCCTAAAAAACATACAGATTACCATAAGTCACCTAGAAATAGATAATTTGAAAGCCTGTATACTATTAAAGTAAAGTACTATTTGAAATTCAACCTAATCAAAATAAAACTTTTCATCCTCTTCATATGAGCTTTCATAGAGAAAAAAAAAATCCATAAGTCACACAGAAAGAGAAATTATTTATACATGGCACATTTCGTAGAAGGCTAGAATAAATAACTCTCAATCTTAAGAGTAAAAACAAGGTGGCACGAGTGGTAAAGAACCCACCTACCAATGCAAGAGACATAAGATCCCTTGATCCCTGGTTGGGAAGACCCCCTACAGCAGGGCATGTCAACCCACTCCAGTCTTCTTGCCTGGGGAATCTCATGGACAGCAGAGCTTGCTAGGCTATGGTCCATAGGGTTGCAAAGAGCTGGACACAACTGAAGCTACTTGGCATACAGTCACGCCCAATTCATACATCTAGTGGAACGCTACTCAAAAATACAAATCTCAATGAATCTTGAGATTATCATGAGTGGCAAATAGTTACAAAAAGGCAATAGTTACATACTGTAGTTACATACTTTATGATTCCATTTATATAAATTCTTTTTTTTTAAATTTTTTTTTTTATTAGTTGGAGGCTAATTACTTCACAACATTTCAGTGGGTTTTGTCATACATTGATATGAATCAGCCATAGATTTACACGTATATAAATTCTTGATATTATATATAGATAGAATGGGTTTGAGAAAAGTTTCCTTTGGGTTTTTTCATATGATGGTATGCTGCTGCTGCTGCTGCTAAGTCGCTTCAGTCGTGTCCGACTCTGTGCGACCCCATAGACGGCAGCCCACTAGGCTCTGCTGTTCCTGGGATTCTCCAGGCAAGAACACTGGAGTGGGTTGCCATTTCCTTCTCCAATCATATAATGGTATAGATAAACCCAAATGAACTTTTTGGCCAGCTGAGTAAATACAGATGCAATAGATATAGATATATAGATATATAGAAATGGGGAATATCTTAGTCGCTGCCAAGAATTAAGAAAGGAGTACGTACGGCAGTGATGTGTGTCACCAAAAATGGAAAAAACAAGGAACTTTGCAGTGATTCAGTATTTTGGCTGTATCTGGTCAATATACCAGTTATGTTATTGTACTTTGATTTTCTGAGATGTTACCATGAAGGCAACCTAAATTAAGGATGCAAGGGTTCTCTCTGGGACATTTCTGTGTTATTTGTCACAACAACATATGAAAATACAATGATCTCCAAATTAAAATTTGCCTTTATTTTAAAAAAGTAACATCAAGTGATTCCGCCGTGTTTGTGTGTTTATAGCCTAAAACTATCTTCTGACATAAGAAACACTAGTTTCTATTTTAACAGAAAGAACTTCAGGCTCAGAAACTAAACAAATTCTGTGATCATTCTGATAGGAAATGAAGAAAGTGTGATTTAGCAGTTTTCTCTGAATGTCTAAGTTGTCCCTGATGCTAATGATTCTCCAAGTAGGAAGCACAATGGAAAGAATAGAAAGAGAGGGAAACAGATCCCAAGTCACATGGAAAGTGAGCAGCCCACTTCCCCTGGCCCTTGGACTTCCTATAATCGTAGGTCCTATCCAAGCATTCAGCACAAGGCAAAAAAGGATTAGGGTCACAGTCATTTATTTTCAGTTTTTTGTCGTTGCTACTGTTTTGTTTTGTTTTTTTCCCCCATTGCATTGGGCTAGGAAGAAAGAAGTCATGAGCTTGTAGAATTAGGCTATTCTGTTGCCTGTCCTTCTAATTAAATGGAGATCCAGTTCCAATTGTTAAGTTCTCTATCTGATTCAGTGTCAGAAAAAGTTGACCCCTGCTGCTGAGGGCTGGGGTGTGGTAGGAGAAATGCAGAAAACAGGCAAGGACCTGACTATGGAAAGTTCGTATGCCAGGGATCCAATCTGGGTACCTGAGGGTCCTCCACATTCCTCTCTCCCTGTGTCGCCTGTGTCTCTTAGGTCTCCTGCATTGACAGGTGGGCTCTTTACCTGGGAAACCTTTGGCAAGTCCAGCAATTATTATATACCATAGGAGTGATTGAGTCAGACACACCCAATGTACTCTCTTTTGGTTGACTGAAGATACTCTAATTTAGTATTTTTATTCTAACTTTAAAAAATCCTTTTAATGCAGTACATTAAATATTAGTAACTTCAGACATGTAGATTACACCACCCTTACGGCAGAAAGTGAAGAAGAACTAAAGAGCCTCTTGATGAAAGTGAAAGAGGAGAGTGAAAAAGTTGGCTCAACATTCAGAAAACAAAGATCATGGCATCTGGTCCTATGGCAAATAAATGGAAAAACAGTGGAAACAGTGGCAGACTTTAGTTTTTTGGGCTCCAAAGTCACTGCAGATGGTGACTGCAGCCATGAAATTAAAAAAAATGCTTGCTCCTTGGAAGAAAAGCTACGACCAACCTAGATAGCATATTAAAAAGCAGAGACATTACTTTGCCAGCAAAGGTCTGTCTAGTCAAGGTTATGGTTTTTCCAGTAGTTAGGTATGGATGTGACAATTGAACTATAAAGAAAGCTGAACACCAAAGAATTGATGCTTTTGAACTGTGGTGTTGGAGAAGACTCTTGAGAGTCCCTTGGACTGCAAGGAGATCTAGCCAGTCCATCCTAAAGGAAATCAGTCCTGAATATTCATTGGAAGGACTGATGTTGAAGCTGAAACGCCAATACTTTGGCCACCTGATGTGAAGAGCTGACTCATTTGAAAAGATCTTGATGCTGGGAAAGATTGAAGGCAGGAAGAGAAGGGAGCAGCAGAGTATGAGATGGTTGGATGGCATCACCAACTCAATGGGCATGAGTTTGAATAAACTCTGGGAGTTGGTGACGGACAGGGAGGTCTGGCATTCTGCAGTCCATGGAGTCAGACAGGACTGAGCAACTGAACTGAACTGAACTGAATGCAGTACATGGAATGCATTCTGATTGGATAATTGGGATAGGATTAACTGGAGATTAACACTGGATTAAATCCAGTATTGATTCTAAAGATCTCTAGGCCCCTCTAAGGCAAAGTGAGAAGTTGTGATATTCCCATAAAGGAAAGACCCTACCCTCCATGAGTTGCAGTTAAGAAGTCAGGGAATTGGGTTTGGCATGAGGACTTTGTGTGTCAAGTAGGGGGTGGTTTCAAGGGAGGGTTAGAGGAAGAGCCCAGATTTCAGATGGTGGGGATGGTCACAGATTGTAGAGATGCAAATGGGGTAATTCATGAAGTACTTAGTTCAAAAGAAGGGTTTAGGTAGAGGAGGAGAAGGGGAAAGCTTTATATTCTTCTGTTATTTGGTCCTTTCCCATCACCCAGAAATGCTATTCATCAAATTGGAGACTCCTCACTCAGGTCACAGGGAGCCACTTGGGGCACTGGGTTCTCAACCTGGACTGACTTTGTACAGTTCTACATAAGTTCCTGGTCAGATCTACTCTCCCCAGGAGTCTACAAAGTCAGCAAAATCACAAATCCTTCTAATCACAAATCAGCAAAGTCAGCAAAATCACAAATTCACTTCTAAAGTGAAGTGAAGGCATTTTAAGGCATTCACTTCTAAAATAAAGGCATTTTCAAGGCCAACCCACGTGATTCAGACTTCATTATTTTGGGCTGGGTCACAGGCACTTTTGTTTGTAACAAGTTGCCTGAGTGATTCTTGTCTGCATCCTGGGTTGAGATCTGTTCCTTTAGAGAAACATCATAAACTTTGCCATGAGCTGTACCTGAGTGCTAGGGCCTCCTAGTTCAATTCTAACCTCACTGTGCTCCAGACAAACTGGGACTTAACTTTGAGTCACACCCACCCAGGCTTCAGACTGAAATTACATGGAAAAATTTAGGGCCTGCACATCAGGTGTTCTGAAGGCCTCACGTGGTTCTAATGCCCAGTCACAGGAGAGTAGCTCCTCTTAAAAAAGGTCCAATGGACAGAGCCTTTGATTTTGATTTTCCCTCCTGAGTAAGGATGGTAGCTTTCATGGAATTTCTGTGGCCTCAGGCAGAAAACTGAGGCTGATCTAGGCAAGATTTCTTGAGAGCCTAGATTTACCTAAGAGGGGCATGTGGATGTAACAGAAATGATTTTGCACAAAGTTAGGGTTGCCTGTCTTCTAAAAAATGAGAAAATATGGTTTTAAACCTTAGGGGAAATTTTCTAATTTAAGGGACTTTTTTTTCAATATTTTGTTGCAAAATATGAATTTACGAAGTTTATTGGATGGATGTTTTTATACAAGACCAATGGAGAAATTATTGGGAGGAATAGTAGTTGAAGTTGATAAAAGTGTAAAGTGATACTGGGCATTTTTGTGTGAAGGAAGATCTTCAAACATGAGTGGATGAGGCAATGGTAGATTCTCCTGTGCTAAGGAATTTACTGGGAATTATCTTTCTTTTTTCAAAGATAAAATTGAGTTTCTTCAGGTTTCTGAGTGACCTGGAAAGGAAAGTTTAAAAGAGAAATTTCCAGGAAGGAAAATTAAAGAGATTGAGTGTCATGAAACGTGAGAGACAGCAAATGAGGAAGAAATGAGAGAGAGAATCCATGGCAATTTTTACCTCAATGGTGTCATGACAAGCTAAAGAAGTAGGTGAGAGAGAGGCCAGGAAAGGTGATCCAGGACACAGTGATTCTCATTGGGTGGAGAAACCAAGTTATCAGAGAGTTAGAGAAAAGGAGAGGAGATACAAATCAGAAAGAAGGTCTTCTCAGAAACTTGGGATGAAGCTTTCCACCCAGGCCCCCAATGCTCCACTACAACTCAACATGAGCCCTGAAAGGGAGGTGCATTTCACTGTGACTTAGAACTGAGTGTATGCTCAAGGATATGAGCAGGCATTAGTAAACTGATAGAAAATTACCAATTTTAAATAACTTTTCAACAGCCACATGAAACGCAAGTTGGGAAATTTACACAACCAAATTGTTTGAATTAAAGGGAATCTGGAAAGACTAGAGAGGGATGCGGATGTGATGGAGATTTCAGTGGGTGTGTAGGGCTTCCAGGGTCCTGAATGGAAACAGTTGTCATAGAGAATAAGTTAAAAAAGGAGGAAGAAATCATAGGTGTGGGTGGGATCCACCACGTTTCTGCTGAGCCTGGGACTGGAATTTGAAGAGTTGTATCTGTATAATAGGGAGTCTTTGCTGGTTCTTTAGTAACAAAAGTAGTTTAGGGGCAAATCAGGAAATATGTTAGGAACAGAGAATGTGGTATGTTTGGGAGTAAATTTCTCACTATTAAACAAATTGTGAGGGGAGAGGTGGGTGCAGAGGATAAGATGGGGAGTCCAATAAAGGAGGTAATTAACATATTTCCAGGGAATGCACATCTGTTTTTTTTTTTTTTTTTTAACTGAACAAAACAGATTCACTAGCTGACGTGCAATAAAGCCAAGATGCTTTCAAACTGTGGTGCTGGAAAACACTCTTAAGAGTCCCTTGGACAGCAAGGAGATCAAACCAGTCAATCCTAAAGGAAATCACCCTGAATATTCTTTGGAAGGACTGATGCAGAAGCTGAAGCTCCAATACTTTGGCACATGATGCAAAGAGCTGACTCACTAGAAAAGACCCTGATGCTGGGAAAGACTGAGGGCAGGAGGAGAAGGGGCCAAGATGATGAGATGGTTGGATGGCATCACTGACTCAATGGGCATGAGTTCAATCACACAACTGAGTGATTGAATAACAACAACTGATATGAGGTTGTGGTGAAGGAAAGTGCAATGTTTAGTGCAGGACACCAAACAAGGAATTTGGGTGGCTAATGCTCAAAAGACCCAAACTCCAGTATGGCCTTTGGGGAATTTTTCATTTTTTTTTAACATTACCAAAATCAGTTTTTATAAAACTGAACAAAGCATACCCCCAACATAATGAGGGAGGGCTATCCTGGCTGGACTTGCCTGTACTGGGCAGACACCAGCAGAGTACCATTCACCTTCCCAATGACTGCATGGCAGGGAGAACCCTCCAGTTATAAACGTTATTTTAGCAGAAGACAGATTTTGCAGTGGAGAAGGAAATGGCAGCCCACTCTTGTATTCTTGCCTGGAGAATCCCATGGACAGAGGAGCTTGGCAGGCTACAGTCCATGGGATCGCAAAACTCGGACACGACTTAGTGACTAAAGAGAGAGAGAGCGACTTCGCAGATTTCAGTGCTTTTTGTGAACTGGTTATCTTCATTAAAGTTTTTCTCAGTAGCAAGGAATAATTTTTTTTTTCCCTTCAGAAATCGTAGAATTTGATATAAACATTGGCAGTAGACGCAACAGCAGACACAACAAATATCATACAATGTCTCAAATGAAAATGATTCCCCAACATTAACTCCTTTCCTACAGACATTCAAACTCTCTGAGGGAAGACCAAGTCTCAGTCCTATAATCCTGCGCAATTACAGCTGGCCAACAAGAGAGGTGTCAGGTCATGCGTAAAAGGGATGAGATGAGAGACAGGAAAGCAAAGGAAATTAATTTACACTTAAGAACTTCAAGTTAAAGGAATCCTCTATCTGGAGCTCTGGGACACAAGCCCCGCCCCATGTGCCAGCCTTCCTGCAGCGGAACAAGGAACTGTGGCCAATGAAATCAGAGCTGGACTGCTTTCGACACACCCCTGTCCTGTGTGCTAGGAGCTCAGGAAGGATTTTCTCTTGTCTAGAAGCCTCTGAAAAACTGTGACTCTGCACACTTCCTACCCAAAAGGAAGAAAGGAAATATCCACTCGGCAGGCGCGTCTTTGGACTCCACTGCAAGGGGGTCATTTGCGAATTTGCATTTTCTTTGGTTCGGAGGGCCACCTGGGAAGCCACGAGTGACTGTGGATGGTGAGTGCATCCAGCTGAGGCGCATAGTTTTGGCTGGCATCAGGCTGAACTGCTTCCAGTCTGGCCTGTACTTGAACAACTTGTTGATCATCTTCTTGGTGATGCTCTTCCGCCAGGTGCCCGTCCGTTTGTAGATCTCCTGGGTGTCAGAATAGCAGCAATGAAGTGCCTGGAACTGGCAGCCAGCCTTGTGGAATGGGATGATGTAATTGTTGGCATCACACTTCTTCAGCTTTTCTAACACTGTATTTTTGTGAGAGTCATTCACTTTTCTGGACAGCAATGGGATAGACTGTTGTGAATAACTGGTTGGTTGGACTTGCTGCTGGGCTCCCTAAACTGCTTGGGGCCTGTGTACTTGACCACTAGACCCAGGGAGGATGCAGTTGATGATGTTTCCCAGTCTAGGTTGGTGCTCCTGTTGGAGTTGTGGTTCATCATGGAGAAGCTTCCAGGGACTCAAGAGGCTGGGGAGGCATGCCTCCCAAATGCAGGCTCTGGGACTCTGGGGTAGCTGCCGAGGCCTAGGACAGGCTGGAGTCTAATTGAACTGGGCTCAGTTATCAGTGGGAAAGGCACTTTTGGGCCCCTGGTCACTGTTTGGCTACTCCTGGAGGATGGATTTGGGTTGGGATTCCTTGGACCTGGACTTGGGCTTGCCCAGCCGCTGCTACTCCAGGATCTGCTGTTGCTTCTTCCATAGGGACTCCTGCTTAATCAGCTCCTGTTGTACCTTCTCCCTGTCCCAGATCCAGTCCTCCTCCCCTTTCTGCTCCAGGATCCGGTCCTCCTCTTCCTCCTGGTGGATCCAGTCTTCCTCCACATTATTCCAGCACTGCTTGTCTCTTGAGTTTGACCTCTGCCTCCAGCTGCAGCTTCCCCAAGTCAGCCTGCTGATGCTGCTTCAGGAGGAAAACCACTTACTTCTTGGCAGGTTCCTCTGTCCACCTTCTGTTCTTCCTTGAAGAGGAGCTGACTCCCTGGCTTCTGTTCACCCTGCTGCTTTGGTTTCCCCATCCAGTCAGGGTCCTTCAGATCAGAGAGGTCTACATTGATGAGGTTGGCCTTGCTGCACTGGGCCTGGTCCAGCCACATGTTCTTATTTTCAGGGGAAGGTTTTTAAAGCCAGAGTGAGTGCGGGTGGTTTGGGGGTACCTGGGTAGTTCATGAATATTCTTCTGATTAGTTGGTTGTGAAGTAACTGGCAGTCAATAATCTCAACATTCTGGTTCCAAATGGTCTGGGGTTTATGTACTTGTGGGCAGCATGCAGATAACCTATTTCCCCTGGTTGGGGAAGGGGGTTGGTTTCAGTATCTGCAAAAGAACTTAAAGAACATGGCTTAGAATATTGTCTATAGTCCTTGAGGTGGAGCTAAAGGTTCTTGACTTTGTTTAATGGCTAAACTATTATTTTGTCTTGCTTGACTCTTTTCATTTCTTTCTGTATTCTCTCACTTCTGAATAAATTTATTATTTGAAATTCATGGAAGGCCTAGGAAGCTAAATTTTTTCTACAGATAATACGCAGACGGAGGACATGGTGGGGGTGCTTTACTGTCCTGGAAAGGGCCCATAGGGTCCTGCTTGGTTACAGTCTTAGGACCTGGTGACCCTGAGCATGGAAGCTGACCCCAGTGCCTAGGCACAGGCCACCACCCACAGTGGGCACTGAGTATCAAGACTCTGGTTTTCAATGAATGTACTGAGCCTCAGCACTCCAACTTGCTCTGTGATGTTGTGCACATGTTCTCCTTGAGTCCTTATATATTCCTCTGCAATGTGTGGTGGGTACAGGGCTTATGTCTTACAAGTGATTGAGCCAGGTTGGTTCAGCACATTATCCTTTTGGTTTACTGATTACATCTACCAGATCCCTTCAGGTCTACCTAAAAGATGGTTAGATAGGATATATTTGGGAGCGATGTGCTTGACTTCAAATAGAATTCTGATTCTAAAGGATTCTAAGCCCTATATTCCCAACTGCAATGTAAGTCGTCTCATCTCTACAAATATACAAACCTGATCTTGAATTCTTTAACTTCAGAAAGAGCTGTGGTCAAACAGGAAGTGCTGAACCCCTGCCTCTAAAAAGATGTAGGATTAGCTAGGTTTTCTTCTCTCTGGAACTAAAATAAATTCTAGCAGTAAGGATCTTTCTCATGGACAACAGCAGTAGCATCTTCAGGGGTAACCCTGCTCATACAGTTCTTGATATTCACACCAAATCTCCTTACAGGGGCTTACTGGACAGAAGAGATTGCGCTGGTGGAAGGGTCCCTGGTCAAAGGATGATGGTGCTACAGTCCCAGGAAAATGTGTCTATGCACAGGCCTGTCAGTGACTGATATGTGGGTGGATTGCCCATGTAGTGATTCCTGGCTATGTCCTTCTGCTTACAGTTTGGTAAATAAGTAGTGGTTCTGAACCAAACCCAACAACAGCCACATATGTTCTTTTCTACTCAGGGCAAGATAACAGGACTCCTCTAGTGATCCATCAGCCAATGAAGAGCTCTCATCAGGCGTGTCTTCTCCATGGGAAAGCAATATTCTGCAAGGACCTGCAATACTATTTTTTTTTTTGCCTTATTTTAGTCATTGTTAGAAAAATGAATTAATAAAGTTGCATGTGTTTAAATGACAATCAATGTTGTTCAACAGGAGGATTTGTAAAATTAGGATCTACACAAAAGTAAAATAATGTTTATAAATTTGACACAGAGTGATTGTACAAGATTTCATTGAGTGAAGTTACAAACACATTATAGCTCTGCTATTTCTATTTTAATTTGAAATAACAAAGGCTTCCAGCTTCGAATTACTTGCTAAACTGTCATCAACAAACCAAACTGTGGATTTTTAAAAGTCTGTTAATCACAAATCCTGATTGAAATGTTTCAACACCACACCTCACAATAAATATTTGTTCAAAGAATGAACTAAGTCTGTCAGTGTTGAAGTTTATTGATTTTTTTAATTGAGGTATAATTGATAAACAGAATACTCACATGTGAAAAGTGTCTTTCAACCAGTTTCAACATTATCTGTATCTTAAGTTAAATGCTGTAGCAAGAGTCAAAATATTCACCAGACCAGAAGGGTTCTTCATGCCCTTCTCTGAGGAAATCCCTCAACTTAGATACAAACACTGGTCTGATTTCTATTTTTGTTAATCTATACTAGGATTTCATATCAATGCAGTGAAAACATACAATATTTTTCTTCTATTTTGGGTCTTTCAACTTAATATGACATAAAGAATCTATCATATTTTTACCTGTATCAGTAAGTTTTTTTTTTTTTCTTTAAATTGCTTTCTTGTCAGACTATATAATCACTTATTTATGCACTATTTTGTTGACAGCCATCTGGGTTTTTCTTTCATCCTGGAACTGTTGTGACTAAAGCTGCTATTAATCCTCTTTGTGTGTGTATAATCATATGTTTTTATTTCTTTTGGTAGATGCAGGATTAACTTTTTAGTAATCTATTTTCAAAGTGGATATTTGATTTTAAGCCCCCACCAGCAAAGCACATGAATAGCAGTTGTTTCAAATTGATAACAATTGTGGGTGTTAATAACCTTCTTCATTTGGTCTATTCTATTTAATATAGTCACCCATTTTGTTTTAATTTGTGCTTTCTTTGATGTGTAATGATGCTCTGCACTTTTGCATTACTTTATTACCTATTTTTACATCTTCATTTGTGAATGATTCATTTAGACTTAAAAAAAAATAAACAAACAACAAATCCATCACTTCCATTAGGCTTGGAACTATATGTGTTTGTTTATTTTAATTATTCATTACAACAAAATACTTTCACTCTATTGATGGAACCATGCTACTGAAAATTTGAAACATTTTTCTAGCAGTTATTCTTTGCCCAAAGATGAAGAAAAAACTTGGTTACACAAACATTTAATATTTGGATGTTAATGGTATATTTCTTACCTTCTCCTGGTGAATGAGTTGATGTTGTTGTTCAGTTGCTAAGCCATGCCTCAATTTTTTTTGTTGTTGTTTGTTTGTTTTTCAGTCTGGAACTGTTGTGACTAAAGCTATTAATCATTTGTGTGTCTGTGGTCATATGTAGTGCATGGACTGCAGCATGTCAGGCTCCCCTGTCCTTCACTATCTCCTGAAGTTTCCTCAAATTCATGTCCATTGAGTCGGTGATGTAATCTAACCATCTCATCCTCTACCACACTCTTCACCTTTTGCCTTCAATCTTTCCCAGCATTGGGATCTTTTCCAATGAGTCAGCTCTTCCCATCAGGTGGCCAAAGTACTGGAGCTTTGGCTTCAGCATCAGTCCTTCCAATGAATATTCAGGGTGGGTTTCCTTTAGGATTGACTGGTTTGATCTTGGAATCCATGAGAATCTCAAAAGTCTTCTCCAGCACCACAATTCAAAAGCATCGATTCTTCGGCACTCTTCTTTATGGTCCAAGTATATACTTACAATAATTTTCAGTCAAAATATTTCATATCATTAAAAAGGTCATTGGTTTTGCAAAGCAAATAGTTGCAGATAAAAACTAACATCATGGTGTCTGGTCCCATCAGCTCATGGCAAATAATGGGAAAAATGTGGAAACACTGGCAGATTTTATTTTCTTGGGCTCCAAAATCACTGTGAATGGTGACTGTAGCCACGAAATTAAAAGACGCTTGCTCCTTGCAGGAAAAGCTATGACAAAACTAGGCAGTGTATTAAAAAACAGAAATATTATTTTGCCAAAAAAGGTCATTGTAGTCAAATCTATGTTTTTTCCAATAGTCATGTATGGATGTAAGAGTTGGACCATAAAGAAGTCTAAGCACCATAGAATTGATTCTTTCAAATTGTGGAGCTGGAGAAGACTCTTGAGAGTCCCTTTAGCAGCAAGGAGATCAAACCAGTCTATCCTAAATAAAATCAATGCTGAATATTCATTGGAAGGACTGAGGCTGGAGCTCCAACACGTTGGCCACCTGATGTGAAGAGACGACTCATTAGAAAAGATCCTGATGCTGGGAAAGATTGAGGGTAGCATGAGAAAGGGGCAACAGAGGATGAGATAGTCGGATGGCATCATCAACTCAATGGACATGAGTTTGAGCAAACACTGGGAGATAGTGAAGGAGAGGGAAGCCTCATGTACTGCAGTCCATGGAGCTGCAAAGAGTCAGACATGACTTAGTGACTAAACAACACCACCAATACATCTGTGTGTGTATATATATATATATATATATATATATATATATATATATGTATGTATATGTGTGTGCGTGTGGGTGTGTTTGCTGTCCAAAAACAAAGCAGTTAAGTACAAACTATAACAAAATAGTTTAATAACATGTTTAAATGAGCCTTTGACAGTTTTGATGATCTCAGTCTTACCTTTCACAACATTTTAGTTTTGTGAATAGCATTTTTGTCAGAATTCTTTTCTCTATCTGAATTAAAGAGAAGTATGATCTAAAGATGACAATATCAAAAAGCATATGGGAAAAAAAAGAAGTTGTACACTTTCAAATTGTAAGTGTCCCCTAGAGATTTAGAAGAAAGTCTTACTGGTGAATTTGTCTTGACCCTGAATGTTGTGTTTCAGATTCTCTATTGTAATTCTGACATTTAATCATACTTTAAGCCTTGTTTATTTCCCCTAAACTTACCCATTCTTGAACAAAGGATAATTTCAGTAAATATTTTATTTTAATAGACCCTGAGTTACATTAAATGGATTTGTTAAAACTTCATTGAGATAGAGAAAATGCAGTTTACCATGAAAAAATAACTATAATAATAACAATAAACAAGTATATTTTATTCATTAATTAGATTACAAATTCATTTGCTTTACATTTCACTTTTATTCTCTTATTTTTAATTACTATCATAACATCATGAAGAAGGTTCACTTTTAGTTCTTCTCAACTGAAAGAATAGTGCACATAGTTAGGAGGCTAGATCTGTTCAGGGACCTTATGTGGTTAGATCTCCCAGTAGACTGGGGGATAAGCCTCTCAGATAATTCTTGAACTGCACCAAATAGGTAAGTTGGATTTTTCTGGTTTTTTTTTTTTTTTTTGCTGGGAGATATATGAAGTGAAGCTTTAAGCAATTAGTGATAATCACACACACACAAAAAAAGTGATACCCCAGATTACTGATTGGAGTGCTTTTCTGTATAGAGGAAGATGCATGAATTAGATAATTTGGATTTTTCTGATTAATCTGCATAACCTTGGAAATGTTTAATGCCTTTGGGCCCCAATCAGTTTGTGGTGGTTAAATAATAGTTGTAACATGCTAATAAATTCAAAATGCTTGAAATCTTGTTTGACATTTAAAAATGCTAAGTTTTAGCTGTCAAAATAATTATTTGTAAAGTTAATATATTGACTGAATGTTTTTTGATCCATTCATTTACATAGTCAGTTTATTTGGTGATCCTTTAATCAACTCATGAATCTGTTAAAAATGAAAATAAGCAGAATCACTTAGGGAAAGTGAGTTCATCTTTTCAATCTGCTCCCCGTAATAGTCAGTCTATGGAATAATCAGGTTTATCTACTGACACCCAAACTCCCAGGAGACTCTCAATGTAGCAGCAAATGATGTCTACCAAGTGGCCTGTCTGAAGCTTCTAACTGAGACATCACTTTGCCAAAAAAACTCCTTATGGTCAAAGTCATACACAGAAACATTAAGAGACAGTGTACACTCAAGCCTCTAAGAGTAGAAATAAAATGTGCAAAGAAAAGAGGGAATGATGGGAAACGGGTCAGAGAAGCTAGTATCTCCCTTCTTCATGATATGTTTATCCTACATCAACTCTTCTTCTGTACCCAGAGGAAGACCTGCTCTGTCCCAGTGACCCCACCTCCCTTCACACAAAGTATTTCATCATGTTTCCTTTGTTTCCTTCTTTGGCAGTCCCATGGAGACTTGATTTTCCGTGCTGCCTTACAAAGGTTTTCTGTTTTCCTTCTCAGAAGCCACACATTACAAGACTTCAAGGTGGTGCGTGTCCCCTCTATTTTTCCTTGCTCCTCCCAAATCTGTTCTCCGTCTCCTATAAACAAACTCTCAGCCACTTCGTAGCCAAAATGAGGTATTATTCTATGCCTCTGAGTCACTCTGGAAAAGATGATAAAGAAACAGACTCCTGAGTGGTATGAGCAAAGACCAGGCACCATCCAGGAAGGGGTCATGGTAGCTTCTGAGGCACCAGTGAGGTTAATGTATTAGATGTGAAAAGACTCTGCAAGAATTTCCTGCTCTGGGTACTATGAAGCTGGTAAAGTGGAATGGGATAAGATGTGGGCCATGAGAAGACTTTGGGGACCAGGATAAGAAAGAATACATAGATTATGTTCAGTGTGCAAAGAGTACAAATAAACTTAGACAGTAAAGCTATGGCTCAAACATAGTATCCTGACAGTGCTGTCTATTTCTGAGTAAGAAAGAAAAGCAAGAGAGAAAGATCTAAAGAGGGCAAGGAAGTCTCCACAGAAGAAAGATTTAACATAAAATCTTAGAGAGTAATATGTCATAAAACCCTTTGGGATGAAAGGTTTTGTGGAAGAAAGAATATGGGTGTGAACAAAAGTACAAGAAAAACTATGTTGTATAAATAGAAATAATTCAGTTTTATGGGAAATGGGAACAAAAGATGGGGGGTTTTATTTTTTCTTTTTCTTTCTTTGTCTCTTTCTTTTTCTTTCATTAATTATTTCCTTCCTTTCCTTCTCTCTGTCATGAAATGTCAACCAACAGATTGTTTACATTCTTAGAACAGTGCTCCAGAAAGAATAACTTGATCTAGGGCAAAATATATTGATGGGGTATTGTTGGAGGCAGAAAATTGAATTGGAGGCAGTAGGTTGCATAATGACCCACAGCTTTGTGCTCTTTATTGCCTGGACTTTGTTCCCTGTACAACCCTTTCAGGAAGACTGCAGGACCAAGCATCATCCACATTCAGATTCTAACTAGCAGGATGAAGGAAAAGAAAGGTGTGTGCCTCCAGTGCAAACATTTTTTGTTGTAAAAAAATTACTTAATTGGCCATACTTTACTGGATTTAAGGAGAATTAAAAATGTTTGCAATACTATGCTAGTGGTGCCGAACCTGTATAGGTCTATTTAATTAAAAGAGAAGAGTAAAATGATGCCTTAGAACCACCATGGCCACATAAGGTATACAGCCCATGAGAAGGAATAATGTGTGAAAGGATTTACATAAAATAGGAGATGGTGATTTGCACATGAAAGATGGCAGACATAAAGAGAAGTCAGAATAATTTTCTGATTTCTGACTGAGGCAGTTATACATGGTGCTACTATTTTAGGGGGCTTACTTGGGAGTTTCAATGTTGCTGGAGAGGCAGCAAAAAGAGGTAGAAGTAAGATCACCCTGCGTTAATTCCTTGGGACATAATGTAATGCTCTGAAAAGTCTGAAGGGCAAGAAGTGTCTAATGACACCATCCCTGACTATTATAAAATGAAATGGTGAACAGCTCAGCTGATTTGATTTCAGAATAAAGAGTTGTTTTACTTTCTCACATATTCCTGTATGTGTGTAAATGTGTGAGGAAGCCAACTCACATATTCTCATTCAATATGTTAAATTGGAATCATTACCAGAGAGCCTCCTGGATCAATTTTAAAAAGTAGTGAGTGCCAATATACTTCTCATTCATAGCATTGAAATTTACTTTTATTCCCTTGGCCATATTCTCCCATAACCTGGAGATTCTCTCTCTCTCAGTTTACTTAGAATGTAATTGCTAAATGTACATTTAAATAATAAATTATATACTAATTATAGAAGTACTAATATACTAATGATAGAAATGTTATTATACTAATCACATAAATGATTATAACAGGAACAGTAGTCTTTGTTTTTTGAGTATTTACTATAGCCAGACTTTGTTCCATGTGTGTGCCTGTGTATGTGTATGTGTATGTGTTATTTAATGTATTGTTTAATGTGACTCATTTAATCTTAAAAAAAACTCAGTGACAATGTACCATTATTATCCTTAATTAAAAGAAATTTATTTCAGATATAATTTAATATCTGATTGGTGCTTTGTACTATGACAAGACATAAAATTAAATACTTAGAAATATATATCTGAATTATATTTTCTTTTTTATCTCTTCAAAGTATTAAGACATTTTTACCTTATATTTCCACTTTGCTAATATAATTACTTGAGTCAAAGCATACATACCACCAGGTTAGGTAATATCTATTGTCCATTTACTGTACCCATATTCCCTATCAGCTTATTAAAAGAGAGTAGTGATTTTTTTCTATTCATGTTTAAGGGAATTCACTGTCTGATTATTGCCCCTTCCATGAAATTTCATTCTAGTCAGCTGAATTCTTAATAACAATGAGATATTTTGAATAATTTGTACATCAACCAAATCTGATACTCAATATTTTATGATAGAGCTTATAAATATCATGTCAAGTGAGTCATATTATAAGTTTTTATAAGTGATATTATAAGTTTATAAGAAAGGTTTAAAAATAAAAATAGTAGTGTTACATAGTATAAAATATACATATTCTCCATGGAATTAATATTGCCAGGGTTTACATATCAAACATTTTTAAAATAAATCTTTTTTAGAAATGATATCAGGTTTTTATCTTTCTTTGCCTTTTGGTCAAAATTTTAAAGACCAATTATAGGAGCACACAAACAATTTTCTTATAAATATGTAATCTTAACTATACTATGTTAAGTATATTTATATATATTATATATATTCAATATATTATAATATATAACATATAATAATATATTAAGATTAGTAATTGGCATCTACTTAAATCTAAATAGTCTATAAACCTAATTTATATAATAAGAGATCTAATAGAAAAGGAAAAAGGTATTATGAGTCAAGTCAAAATGCATGGATACATACTGTATTTTGAGAATCTTGATAAATGCAAAATGATGAAAATTATTTGAGTGTAGTACATTCACTGAATAAAGAATACAAAGTATTTCTATTTCCTATAAGGAAAGACTGACACATGCGGCTTTTATAATTTAAAACAATATCTAAAAATTATAATATTTTCTATTTAGCTTTCTAGCGTTTAGAAGATACAGGGATATAAACTACATGCTGCCTCTTTTTTCTGGCATTTAGTATTAGTAAACCAGGAAAATTTGATCCTAAATGGATCAAATCCTAAATGGAACTTGAGTAAGAGTTGTATATATGTGAAAGACTGTATGATATGTAACATGTGTTTACTCCATTTTTTAGCTTTGAGTAAAGAAATTCACCACTAGAGTATTCCTCTTTGGATTCAAGAACTTTTTCATTCAAGACCTTGGAAGTCACAGACATTTTTTTTTCCTCCCCAAACTTTCCAGTTTCATTGGAGAATATTCAGGTGACTGAATGACCAGTTAAGCTAAGTTTTACAATAAATAGTTGCAAAAATTTTAGGTGCCTCATTTTAGGCCACTCATATTTCCCCTACCTCCTAAAGTTAGGTGATAGAAATAAGTTAATAAATATATTAAGGAATATATAACGGAGTGCATACAATATCTGAAACCAAAATAATAAATATACTTGTGCAGACAAAACAAGCTGTCTAAAAGCATAAATTTAAGTGATGCCTCATTGAAGACCTTTCATATCAGAGGCCATAGAAACATAAGTCAATAATTTCCTTAATAAGAATCTGGGAAGCTACAATGGTCCAGAGACTCTATTAACCAATAGGAATTTAGTATTAATAGACACTGTCCATTCTTAACACTAAAATGAAGTATTTTTTTGATTCAGGATGCCTACATTTAAGTAAGCTATTAATGGAAAAAGCAAAACCAGAAGGACAAAATTATTCTATGCAGTGGGAAAAAGTCAACAACTTTGGATATTGATATATCACATATGAGTTGCAGTAATATTCACTGACTTTAGAGACTAAATTATAATCAGCCAGTTCTCAAGAAACACCACTGTCTTCAATCTGAATCTATGTTTATGCCAAATTTTACTGAGCTGCAGGTCAAACCAGTAGAAACAGCAAGAGCCATGTACACATGCATACATCTGCAAAAGCCATTCATATGCTAACCCTTTAAAAGTTCTAAAATGACAGCAAAACAGTGTTAGCATTTCAGGGAATTAAATATATAATTAAATTTATTCTTATATAAATAAAGTATATACAAATTATGTTTATTTCATAATGAATAAAATAATTAACTTGTTCAGCAAATAAATGCCCATTGTGTAATACATGTCCAATTAAAAAACTATCTGAGAGTCCATTGGCTTTACTTGGAAAATATAGCCAAAAGGAATATGCTTATCTTATTAAACAGTGAAATGTAAAGAAGGTTGAGGTTTATGCTAATTTTTCTTTCTTTTCACTCTATCTCTTATTTATTTATATTGTTTGTTTATTTATTTATTTCAGGTGAAGCAAGGATTTCATGATGGAATATGAGAATCACACTTCCAGCAGTGACTTCATTCTTTTGGGACTCTTCTCTTCTTCCCAACAAGTCTGATTTTCCTCTCCTTTATAGTCATCATTTTTATTATAACTATAGCAGAAAATACAATGATGATTATCCTTATCCACAGGGAATCAAGACTCCACACTCCAATGTATTTCCTGCTCAGCCATCTCTCTTTTATGGATATCTTGCATACTAGCAACATTGTTCCCAAAATGATCACTGACTTTCTGTCAGGCAGCAAAACTATTTCATTTGCAGCCTGTGGCTTCCAGATATTTCTATCCCTTACCCTCTTGGGTGGTGAGTGCCTTCTCCTGGCAGCAATGTCCTATGATCGCTATGTAGCCATCTGTCACCCACTGCGCTACCCCATGCTTATGAATGACTATGTCAGCGTTCTCATGGCTGGAGGGGCCTGGTTTATTGGGATAATCAACTCCATAGTTCACACAGCTTACACACTTCACTTTCCCTTTTGTGGCTCAAGAGCCATTGACCACTTTTTCTGTGAAGTCCCTGCCATGTTGGTGTTGTCCTGTGTGGACACAACACGCTATGAACGAGGAGTTTATGTAAGCGGCATCATTTTCCTGCTTATCCCTTTCTCTCTAATCTTTGCATCTTATGTCCAGATTCTCCATACTGTCCTCCAAATGAAATCAAAAGAGGCAAGGAAAAAGTCATTTTCTACCTGTTTCTTCCACATGATTGTAGTAATAATGTACTATGGGCCTTTTATTTTCACATACATGAGACCTAAAAAGTACCACACTCCAGGCCAGGATAAATCCCTGGCAATTTTCTATACCATCCTCACACCTACTTTTAACCCAATTATCTACAGCATTAGAAATAAAGATGTTTTAGAGGCAATGAAAAATATTCTCAGGAGTAATTTTCTCCATAAAATATTATAGGGAAAATGTTTGAAGTATATATGTTTGTCTATTTCCATACTAAATATTTAGAGGATATCTGTTATTCAAACCTCCGGAAAGCTTTTATCTCTTCAGGTGTGCAAAGATGGATATTTCTGAAACCTTGATAATAGTAAAGTTGTCACAGATATTTGTTTTATAAATACATGTATCTAAAACTGTATCTGTCTCTCTATGTTGCCAATTATAATCACCAAAGCACCAATTACAGAAAGTCAAAGATGACTGAAGTCTAATTTTTCTCCCATTAAAATTATACAAATTTGTAAAAATTACTTTTTATAATACAATCATATTATTTATGGATATATATACACACATATATAATGTATGTGAGAGGGAAATCCATATTATATAAAACTATAAAATACTTCAAACCTTATAGTAAGTTACAAGAAGTTTATAAAAATTCATAAGTGAAAAAGGTGAAGGTATGTAAAATATGGGAACTTAAAATTACGAGATAAATAAGTCCTGGGAATTTAATGAACAGCATGGTGATTACAGTTTAAAATGCCATGTTTTATATTTGAAAGGTACTAAGAGAGTAGCCTTTTAAAAGATCTCATCACAAAAAAATTATTGTACAATTTTCCAAAACACACACCTTATGAAGAAATTAGAGATACCAAGGGAACATTTCATGCAAAGATGGGTTTGATAAAGGACAGAAATGGTGTGGACCTAACAGAAGCAGAAGATATTAAGAAGAGGTGGCAAGAATACACAGAAGAACAGTACAAAAAAGATCTTCATGACACAAATAATCACAATGGTGTGATCACTCACCTAGAGCCACACATCCTGGAATATGAATATCAAGTGGGCCTTCGAAAGCATCACTATGAACAAATCTAGTGGATGTGATTGAATTCCAGTTGAGCTATTTCAAATCCTGAAAGATGATGCTGTGAAAGTGCTGCACTCAATATGCCAGCAAATTTGGAAAACTCAGCAGTGGCCATAGGACTGGAAAAGGTCAGTTTTCATTCCAATCCCTAAGAAAGGCAATCCCAAAGAATGCTCAAGCTACCACACAATTGCACCCGTCTCACACGCTAGTAAAGTAATGCTCAAAATTCTCCCAGCCAGGCTTCAGCAATACATGAACCGTGAACTTCCAGATGTTCAAGCTGGTTTTAGAAAAGGCAGAGGAACCAGAGATCAAATTGCCAATATTCACTGGATCATCGAAAAAGCAAAAGAGTTCCAGAAAAACATCTATTTCTGCTTTATTGACTATGCCAAAGCCTTTGACTGTGTGGATCACAATAAACTGTGGAAAATTCTGAAAGACATGGGCATACCAGACCACCTGACCTGCCTCTTGGGAAACCTGTATGCAGGTCAGGAAGCAATAGTTAGAACTAGACATGGAACAACAGACTGGTTCCAAATAGAAAAAGGAGTACATCAAGGCTGTATATTGTCACCCTGCTTACTTAACTTCTATGCAGAGTACATCATGAGAAACGCTGGGCTGGAAGAAGCACAAGCTGGACTCAAGATTGCTGGGAGAAAAATCAATAACCTCAGATATGCTGATGACACCACCCTTATGGCAGAAAGTGAAGAGGAACTAAAAAGCCTTTTGAAAAAAGTGAAAGATGAGAGTGAAAAAGTTGGCTTAAAGCTTAACATTCAGAAAACTAAGATCATGGCATCTGGTCCCATCATCTCATGGGAAATAGATGGGGAGACAGTGGAAACAGTGTCAGACTTCATTTTTGTGGGCTCCAAAATCACTACAGATGGTGACTGCAGCCATGAAATTAAAAGATGCTTACTCCTTGGAAGGAAAGTTATGACCAACCTAGATAGCATATTAAAAAGCAGAGACATTACTTTGCCAAGAAATGTCCGTCTAGTCAAGGCTATGGTTTTTCCAGTGGTCATGTATGGTTGTGAGATTTGGACCGTGAAGAAAACTTGAGTGCTGAAAAATTGATGCTTTTGAACTATGGTGTTGGCGAAGACTCTTGAGTATCCCTTGGACTGCAAGGAGATCCAACCAGTCCATCCTAAAGGAGACCAGTCCTGGGTGTTCATTGGAAGGACTGATGCTGAAGCTGAAACTCCGATACTTTGGTCACCTCATGCGAAGAGTTGACTCATTGGAAAAGACCCTGATGCTGGGAGGGATTGGGGGCAGGAGGAGAAGGGGACGACAGAGGATGAGATGGCTGGATGGCATCACCGACTCAATGGGCATGGGTTTGGGTAGACTCTGGCAGTTGGTGATGGACAGGGAGGCCTGGCATGCTGCAATTCATGGGGTTGCAAAGAATTGGACACGACTGAGAGACTGAACTGAATTGAACTGAATGTAGTTAGCTGTCACCATTGCAGTGGTACCTCTCTGCCTGCCATTGAACTACAGCCAAGTCTTGCAATCCTGCAGTGGCCCCTGCTACCCGATCTGCAGCCTCCTCATGTTCCACTGTGTCTCCTCTCTCCCTCCTGAGGTGTGAGTTATGAGACCAATGAGGAGATCTCAGACTGGCCTGTGAGGAGCAAGTTAACTGGCAGTGGGCAATAAGCAGTTAGGAGCACCTTTACAATGTCCTTTACCTGTTTGCAAGAATCTGGACCATCCCATTTAGCTAGTTTAAAAATAATCAACTAGGTTGGTTCCAGATGATGGAGTAGAAGGACATGTGCTCATCCTTTCCTGCGAATGTACCAAAATACCAGCTAGCTGCTGAACACCCACTTCCATGAAGATGCTGGAACTCACCCCAAAAAAATAAATACCCCACATCGAAATACAAACATAAGATGCAATGAGATGGTGCAATCACGATAAAATCAAATCCCATACCTGCTGGGTTAGCAACCCACAAGCTGAAGAACAATCATACAAAAGAAGTTCTCATTAGTGTGAAGGTTCTGAGTCCCACATCAGGTTTCCCAGCCTGGGGATCCAGCAAAGGGACTAGAAATTCCCAGGGAAGCGGACTTTAAAAGACAACAAAATTGGATTGCAGGACTTCCACAGGACCTCCAATCTTGGAGGGCATGAACAAAGCCATGTCCACACCAGGGCACAGGAGACAGGAGCAGTGTCCTCACTAGAGTCTGAGCTAGATTCACTTGTGAGTATTGGAGGGTCTCCTGCAGAGGCATGGTTTGGCAGTGTCTTGTGGCCAGGACAGCAGCACTGGCAGCTGTGTCCTGGGGGGTGTCCCTTGATGTGAGACCTCTTGGAGGTCACCATTAGCCATACCATAGAGCCTGTAGCCCTACCACTCCAATTGCAAAAAGTAAAGAGGAATTAAAGAGCCTCTTATGTATGTTTAGTCACTAAGTCTTATCTGATTCTATGTGATTTAATGGACTGGAGCCCACCACACTCCTTTGTGCATGGCTTTTCCAGGCAAGAGTACTGGAGTGGGTTGCAATTTTCTTCTCCAGGGGATTTTTCCCAACCCAGGGATCTAACTCATGTCTCCAGCATTGCAAGTAGATTCTTTATCACTGAGAAGCTTACCAGCAGGGAAGCTTCTTGATGGTGTTGAAAGAGGAGAATGAAAAAACAGGCTTCAAACTCAACATTCAAAAAACTAAGATTGTGGCAACCAGTTCCATCACTTCATGACAAAGAGAAGGAAAAAAATGGAAGCAGTGGCAGATTTTATTTTCTTGGGCTCCAAAATCACTCCAGACAGTGACTTCAGCCATGAAATTAAAATAAGCTTGATTATTTGAAGGAAAACTATGACAAACCTAGACAGCATATTAAAAAGCAGAGACATCACTTTGCTGGCACAGGTCTGTACAGTCAAAGCTATGATTTTTCCAGTAGCCATGTATGGATGTGAGAGTTGGACCATAAAGAAGGCTGAGCACTGAATAATTGATGCTTTCGAACTGTGGTGCTGGAGAAGACTCTTGAGAGTTCCTTTGACTGCAAGAGGATGAAATGAGTCAATCCTAAAGAAAATCAACCCTGTGTATTCACTGGAAAAACTGATGCTGAAGCTGAAGTTCTAATACTTTGGCCATCTGATGCGATGAGCAGACTCACTGGAAAAGACCCTTGTTGGGAAAGATTGAGGGTAGGAAGAGAAGGTGTGGACAGAGGATGAGATGGTTGGATAGCATTATCAACTCCATGGACATGAATTTGAGCAAACTCCAGGAGATAATGAAGGACAGGGAAGCCTAGTGTCCTGCAGGCCATGGGGTCACAAAGTGTGGGGCACAACTTAGAGACTGAACTACAGCAACAGAGCAGGTAGGCTCCAGGTCTGGGTGACCTCAGCCCAGACAACTAACAGGGAGGGAGCACGGCCCCACCCATCAGCAGACAATTAGATTCAAGTTTTACTGAGCACCACCCCGCCCACCAGAGGAGACCCAGTTTTCCCAACCTCCAGTCCCTCTCATCAGGAAGTTTGCACAAGCCTCTTAGCCTCTTCCACCAGAGGTCAGAGAGAAGAATCAAGAAGAACCACAGTCCTGCAGCCTCCAGAAAGAAAACCACAGTCAGCAGAGGAAGCTAAACTTCCAAAGTTATTTTATGAGTCCACCATCACCCTGATACCAAGATACAAAGATACCACAAAAGAAGAAAATTGCAGGCTAATATCACTGATGAACATGGATGCAAAATTCCTCAACAAAATGAGAGAAATCCATACCCAACAATAAATTAAAAAGATTATTCAACATGACAAAGTGGGATTCATCCCAAGGATGCAATGATTCTTCAGCATTCACAAATCAAACAATGTGATACACCATGTCAACAAACTAGGGAGCAAAAACTATATTATCATCTCAATATATAATCATCTCAATATATTTCATCTCAGAAAAAGCTTTTGACAAAATTCAGCACCCATTTATGATAAAAGCTCTCTAGAAATTGGGCTTGGTGGGGCATACCTCAACATAATAAAGGCCATATATGACAAACCTACAGCTAGCATCATACTCAATGGTGAAAGGCTGAAAGCAATCTCTCTAAGGTCAGGAATAAGACAAGGAAGTTCACTCTCACCATTCTTATTCAACAGAGTTTTAAAGTCCTAGCTACAGCAATCAGAAAAGAGAAAGAAGTAAAGTGAATCCAAATTGGAAGAAAAGCTATGATCAACATAGCTTTGATCAACAAAAGCTATGATCAACATAGACAGCATATTAAAAAGTAGAGACATTACTTTGCCAACAAAGGTTCATCTAGTCAAAGCTATGATTTTTCCAGTAGTCATGCATGAATGTTAGATTTGGACTATAAAGAAAGCTGAGTGCCAAAAAATTTATGCTTTTGAGCTGTGGTATTGGAGAAGACTCTTGACAGTCCCTTTGACTGCAAGGGGATCAATCTAGTCCATCCTAAAGGAAATCTGTTCTGAATATTCATTGAAAGGACTGATACTGAAGCTGAAACTCCAATACTCTGGCCACCTGATGCAAAGAGCTGACTCGTTTGAAAAGACCCTGATGCTGGGAAAGATTGAGGGCAGGAGGAGAAGGGGATGACAGAGGATGAGATGGTTTGATGGCATCACCAACTCAATGGACATGGGTTTGGGTGGACCCCAGGAGTTGATGATGATCAGGGAGGCCTGGCATGCTAAGGTTCATGGGGTCACAAAGAGCTGGACACAACTGAGTGACTGAACTGAACTGATGCAAAGAACTGACTCACTGGAAAAGACCCTGTTCCTGGGAAAGATAGAAGGCAGAAGGAGAAGAGGATGACAGAGGATGAGATGGTTGGATGACATCACCGACTCAATGGACATGAGTTTGAGTAAGCTCTGGGGGTTGGTGATGGACAGGGAAGCCTGGTGTGCTTCAGTTCATGGGGTTTCAAAGAATCAGACATGACTGAGCAACTGAACTGAGCTGAAATTTTCACTGTTAGGAGATGAAGTGATACTATACACAGAAGGTCCTAAATATGGTACAAGAAAACTTCTTGAACTTATCAGTGAATTTAGTAAAGTTACAAGTTACAAAATTAATACACAGAAATCTGTTCCTTTTCCATACACCAATAATGAAAAATTAGAAACAGAAATTCAAGAAACAATTCAATTTATCATTATATCAAAAAGTAAAATATCTAGGAATAAACCTATCAAAGGAAACAGAAACTTGTACTGGGAAAACTAAGATCTGATGAAAGAAACTGAAGAAGACATAAATAGTGGAAATATATACTATGTGCATGGATTGGAAGATTCAATATTGTCAAAATGGCTATAATACCCAAGCCAATCTACAGATTCAAAGCAATCCCTGTAAGTTTACCAATGGCATTTGTCTCAAAACTAGAACAAATATGTCATAATTTATATGGAGATAAAAAATAATCTTGAGAAAGAAAAATGGAGGTGAAGGAATCAGGCTACCTGTCTTCAAACTGTACTATAAAGCTACAGACACCAAAGCAGTATGGTACTGACACAAAATTAAAAATAAATATGAATGGAACAGGATAGCAAATCCAGAAATAAATGCATACACCTATGGCCAATTAATCCATGACAAGGGAGGCAAGACTACACAATGTTGGAAAGACAGTCTCTTCAACAATTGGTACTGGGCAAACTGGACAGCTATATGTAAACAATGAAATTAGATTAACTCTGTGTAAAATAATAAGCTCAAAATGGATTAAAAACCTAAATGTGAGACCTGACACTATAAAACCCTTAGGAGAAAACATAGGCAGAACACTCTCTGACAAAAATCACAGCAATTTCTTTTCCAATTTTTTTTCTCCCAGAATTATGAAAATAAAAACAGAAATAAATAAATAGTATCTGCATTAAACTTAAAAACTTTTGCACAGAAAAAAAAAAGCAATAAAGAAAATGAAAAGACAAACCAGAGATTGGGAGAAAATATTTGCAAATGATGTGACCAATAAGTTGGCACTAGTGGTAAAGTACCCTCCTGCCAATACAGGAGACATAGGAGATGCAAGTTTAATCCCTGGGTCAAGAAGATCCCCTGGAGGGGAGCATAGCAATCCACTCCAATATTCTTACCTGGAGAATCCCCATGGACAGAGGAGTCTGGCAGGCTACAGTCCACAGAGTCACAAAGAGTCACACATGACTGAAGTGATTTAGCATGCACTCCAATTTACAAATAGCTCACAATGCTAATAGCATCAAACAATCCACTTAAAAAATGGGCAGAAGACCTAAATGAACACTTCTCCAAAGAAAACAAACTGATAGCTATTATACATTTGCAAAGATGCTCAACATTGCTAGTTATTAGAGAAATGCAAATCTAAACTATAGTGAGATATTACCTCATACCAGCCAGAATGGCTATCATCAGAAATACACAAATAATTAATGTTGGAGAGGATGTGGAGGGAAGAGAATCCTCCTTCACTGTTGGTAGGAATGTAACCTAAATGTGAGACCTGACACTATAAAACCCTTAGGAGAAAACATAGGCAGAACATTCTCTGATAAAAAGCAATCACAGCAATATCTTTTTCAATTTTTTTCTCCCAGAATAATGAAAATAAAAACACTATGGGAAACAGTATGCAGGTTCCTTAGAAAACTAAAAATAGAGTTAGCATATGACCCTGCAACCCCACTCCTGGACATATATCCAGAGTAAAACGTGATCCAAAAGGGTACATGTACCCCAATATTCATTGCATCACTATTTACAATCACTGAAACATGGAAGCAACCTAAATGTCCATCAGTAGAGGCACAGATAAAGAAGATATGGTATATACATACCGTATTACTCAGCCATTACAAAGAATGAAGTAATGCCTTTTGCAGCAACATAGATGAACCTAGAAAGTGCTGTACTGAGTGAAGTAAGTCAGACAGAGGAGAAATATCATATGGCATCCCTTGTGTGTGGAATCTAAAATGAAATAATATGAATGAGCTTATGGTTGCTGGGGGGAAGGGATAGTTAGGGAGTTTGGGATGGCCATGTACACACTGCAATGTTTAAATTTGATAACTGACAAGGACCAACTGTACAGCACATGTTAGTCTACTCAGTGTTGTGTGGCAGCCTGGATGGAAGGGGTGTTTGGGGTAGAATGGAGAGATGTATACATATGGCTGAGTCCCTTTACTGTTCACCTGAAATCATCATAACATTGTTAGCTAATCAGGTATACCCCAGTACAAAATAAAAACTTAAAAAAAAATAATCATTGAGACAGAACCATGGTTAGAAGAGCTGTGTGGAGGAAAGGACAGAGAATTATTGTTTATATAGTGAGAAGTTTCACATCAGGATAATAAAAATGTTTGAAAAAGAATGTTGGTGATGTTTTCACAAAAATGTGGATGTACTTTATGTTGCTGGATTGTACAAGTGAAATGGTTAAAAAGGCAAATTTTATGTTATGTGTATATCAAAAGCTTAGAGAGTATGCTTGTTAAACTACATTAGTAATATCACTTACCAAGAGAAAGAAGTCAATGCAAACACTTAGACCAAATGAAATCTAAGAACGTGTATAACATCACCTGTAAAAAAAAATGCAATATTGAATATTATCTAAACACCATTTCATCAAAGAGAGAATTACAATATCTTTAATACCTATTATAAAATTATGGACTTGTTTTATAATTAATGGTAAACTCCAATATAAAGGAAACAACTTGAAAATAAATAATATCCAAAATTTAATTGTTTGAATTTTAAGAACACATTAACACATTTAACACATTAATTGTTTGAATTTTAAGAACTTCTTCTTATAAGTCCATGCTAAATTTACCACATTTCATTTTAATGCATTCAATTTCTACTCAATATGTTCAAAACTGGCAAATAAATTAAACTGTTTCCACGTTATAAGTACACCTAACAGATATTTCAAATTTGCTTCCAGGTCCCTGCAATAAAGCAAATACGGCTATAAAGAGAATCATGTACAATTTTTGTTGTTGTTGTTTCCTAGTACATATAAAAGCTATGTTACATTCTACTATATTCAAGTAAGTGTATAGGAGCATTGCTTCTAAAAATGTACATAGTTTAATTTAAAAATACTTTATTGTTGAAAAGTTCTAATCACCATCTGAGCCTTCAGAGAGTCATAATCTTTTGGCTGTTGGGGAGTGTGAAATACTGTAAGAATTACCGAAAGATGATAAATACACAAAGTGAGCAATGCTATTGGAAAAATGGCAGATAGACTTGTTCAACACAGGGTTGCCAGAAAATTTTAAATTGAAGAGCAATAAAGTGAACACAATAGAAAGAAGTACTCCAGTGTTTTATGTGCTTACTGGATTACAAAATATAAAATATATGATTCCATAACACACTAGAGACATAATAACAGGAATAATTTGAATAAATATATGTGCTTATTTTCACACCAAATTGACTCTTAACACATCTGTAAAAATATCTAAGGACATTCATTTTCAGAACTTCTTCTTCACTCTTGGCCTATGACCAATCTGAGCCTTTAAGTGACTTGACCTCAATTAGTGAAGTCTCAGTGGACTTTCCAAGGTGAACACACACGCAAAATAAATGTTATACTTAATTTCTAGTTAGAGTAGTACAGGAATTGTGGTTGCTATTGAGTCTTCATGGAATTATCTAAAACATCAAGTACAGAGGTGAGAGATGAATATATGTATTTGTAAAATTTTCAGTCTGCTTAGAAAAATAACTTTAATCATATGATGACTGTAAGACCATCATCAGCTATCCAATTCAATGATAGTGTAAAGTGGGAACATGATAAAAGGCAAACGTTCTAATTGTATTCTTATTTTTATTTATTGCATAAGAGTTGAGATTCTTCTACAAGTTATTAAGAGAATTTTGATTTGAATTAACAAAGAACTACTTTTGATAAATAACTGGCATAATTAGCCTATCCATTAAGGCATCTCAGTAACCAGAAAATTGGGGGAAAAATACCTAATTGAAACGGCTTTAAAAGATCATGTATCTGTATGTATGCAATTAAATATAAATGGAGTGTTTAAACACTGTATACATTCAGACAGAAAATCTCTCTAAACATAAAAAATAAATTATTAAAAAAATCATAGAAACAATTGGTGTCCATCTTAATAATATACTGTGAAGTAGTAGTGAAACACAGTGAGATTAATATTATAGTCAATAATTTATATTATTCATAAACTTCATTTTTGGATTTCATTTACTAGTGAAAATATGGTCACCTTCTCATGAGCACAGTAGTTACATGGTTCCAGAGTGAATTTAGTACTGTTTATGCACACTTAATTTGTATGAATCTGCTAATTTCAATTAAATTATTTCTTATCTCAATCTTGCACAAAAATATAAAATGGAACTTCTAATAAAGGTAAAATTATAATCACCAAATTTGAGACATTTCTGAGGCAATAATTCATTTTCAAAATTTCAGGTCATCTTGTGCAAATTACTCAGGTATTCTTAACAATATTAATAGTATATATATTACAACTGCCTAGGTTTTTTCCAAACACAAATTATACTAAGTATTTATCATCCTGTGTTTAATTTTCGCATTTTATTTTTTTAACTTTCAGTGCATATCACTAAAATACCAATGAAATAATAACAACATCTTCATTTGTAGTCTAGGATACTTTGTTAAAATCATAAGGAATGAATATAAGAATATTCTGTGAACCATGCTGGAGGATAAATTTTGAGATGACAAGGGTGTAGATGAGAGTGATATGGTTATGTAGATTTTACTGTCAATGATGATGATGAAGATGGTAAATGTTGCAGCTAATGTTCAGTCATAGCTTATTCAAGGCATGTGCAATGTGACCAGGATATATTTTCTCATACAACCTTATAATAACTCTTTTTTCTAGTTTTATTAAGCTACAATTGACAAATAAAAATGGTTATATTTAAGGCATACAGATTGATGCTTTAATATATATACACATTCTGAAGTAATCATCAAATCAATGTCACTGACATATACTTCAACTTACACAGTTACCTTTTTATTTCTGTTTAAGTTACTTAGTGCTTACTTTCCCATCACTTTTTAAGTATACAATAGACTATTGTTTACTTTTCACTATTATTTACTATTTCCATTATTCTGCATTAAATCTCCAGAACTTACTCATCTTGTATGATGGAAATATTTCAACCTTTGACCCAAATTTCTCTATTTCTAATTCCCTTTAGGCTTTCTACTCTCTGCTTCGGTAAACTTGACTATTTTAAATTCCAGGTAAAAGTAAATTCAAGCAATATTTGGCTTTCTGTGTCTGGCTTATCTTACCTTGCATAATTTCCTCTAAGCTCATCCATGTTGTTGCAAATAGAAGTATATTCTTTCTAAGGTTGTGTAATATTTCAGTGGGATATATACATACACATGTATATATTTCCCATTTAAAAAAATCAATTTATTTATTAGCGAAAACTTAGCTATTGTGGACGGTGCTGAAATAGGCATAAGAAGAGAGATATCTCTTTGTAATATTAATTTATTTCCCTTGGGTACGTACTTATAAGATGGATTGCTAGATTTATTTTTAATATTTTGAGAAATCTTCATACTATCCACAGTGGCTGTATCAGTATCCTCACCAAGACTGAAGAAGAATTCCCTTTTCTCCACATGCTTAGCAACACTTCTTGTATTTGTTCTTTGATAATAGCCATTCTAACTGTGTGAGATTATATTTTATTGTGATTTTAATTTGCTCACTTATAGAGGCTCATAGAGTTAAATCCACCAATCCCAGTTTGCATGTCTGACAGAATTAAGATTAGACATAATTTTGACCCTAAACTCTATATTGCATGCTTACTCAGTAAAGCAAAGTGAACAAATCTTTAATATGAATCCAAGCTCAAAGTATATATACTAGTAATCATTTTTATTTCTCTCTCAAGTTATTAGCCTACCCATCTTCCTAGTTTCTATCTAGTAATATGACTCATAATTGTGGAATTTCATGAAAATATATAATTTAGAAGTACACAAAAAATGTGGATAATTGAAACACATCCACTATTTCTAATAATACCTGAATAATTTCTGTAAGATAAACTTTAAATTTAGAAAATACATTGTTGCTTCAGATATGTCTCAAATGTAGCCACTAATGTTTTACCTTTAGGTTTCTGTGTATTATAAGCTGTGTGTACAAATATTGTGTGCACTATATCTCTTATAAATTTCATACTTTACATTCTGTGTACAATTAAATATACATACTAAAATATTTAATGAGAATATTAATCCAAATCACTAAAGTAATGCAAATTATATACTCTTGGTCTTTTTTAGTAGAATCTGTTGTATAAAAACTTGGAAAAAGTATGGAATTTTAAGTCAAATTCCATTAAAGGATATTGTGGAGAATTATTCTTGGCTGGATCCCAGAGATATTGTTCTGGTGATTCAGAATATTTGAAAGCCATTTTAAAACACTGTAAATTCTAAATAACTACTGGCAATGCAATATAATTATTATCTATGAATATTCAGGTACAAGTATGACCAAAAATTTCAAAGAACTTAGGCAAACTTTATGGTGACAATAGGTTCAAAATTCTCTGAAAACTAATATGGTAATTTTTAATTTTTTTTTACAAGATTTTTGTCTCACTGGTGAGTAACTTTCCTTTGGAGAAAGACAACCGTTCACACTCTTTCAGGGATCTTGCAAAGAGAGGATGAGACCCATGTATATCTGGTCAAGAGTCTGTTTTTGTTTGTTACAACTGGACTATTAACAAAAACAAAACTAGTCTAAAATATTTTATAAAACTTCTGGCAAAACCAATTTAAGGTTTCCTTGGTAAATACACAGTCTTGTTTCACCTATGAAAATGATCACAGCAAATTTTCCAGATTTATTGAGTAGTCAAAAGTTGTTTCTTTGAGACTGCCTTTGGTCAAAAGCAAAGTTGTACAGGAAAAGAAAATCTCTACTTCAAAGAAAACCACACCATTGTCTCACTCATAGTGGTCATCTCACCAGATCTGCCACTTGATCAAGGTACAATGTTATATAATTCACTGCACCCCTATAGAAAGGAATTTTTCATTCTTTTAATAATGAGACTGTATTTGAAAATCTGTTTCTTCTATAAATATAAGAATCAGTAGTATGTACACTTTTCTTAAGTTTAATTATCAACTGAATAAAGTACAGAAAAAAATCTATTCAAGGAAATAATATATAGTGAATTTCTGTAATGACAATTTACAATTCATTTTGATATTGGTCAACCCTTGAAAGATGTTATTAGATTTTCCTCATCACGATGTAGGGATTAACTGAATAATTATTCTGAATACATACATTTACAAGCTGATTTTCAAAGAAGATAATATGGCTGTATCTCTGTAATCAAAATCTCGCAGGTAGGACATTTTTGTATTGGTGGCCAGATATGAATTAAGGTCAGTTTAGAGGTTCTGAGAATAATGTGTACATTTTCATTAGCACTGAATTGTTGGAGGGAACAAGTGAAAATATGGTAAGGACAGCAGAAAATAGGGGAAAAGAGTGTTCAGTAAAATGTAAACACTAGACCAGTTTATTTGGGCATAAAGTAATTTCTTATGTACATCTTAACCCTCTTTCATCATGCATTTTAATGTTTCATTTTATTTTAGTTTAGTTTAAAGCATTTTAAAAGAAAACTATTCTTTTTTTCATAATGGTTACCTCAAAATTTTTGAGAGATAGGAAAGTTTCCTGGAGATCCAGTGGTTAGGACTCAGTACTTCACCTGCTGTGGCCTGGGTTCTCTCCCTGGTTTGGAAACTAAGATCACACAAGAGAAAAAAAACAAAACAAAACTGAGGGATAAAACATAATATCTCTTTTTAATATTTTAATGTACAAATATCTATCTATTCATCTAACATCTAAATTGCTAGCAAGGAATCAAGGGAAAGTCACTTAAGGTCTCTGAATATTTTATCATCATCTACAAAATGTCGATGGTTATATCAACCTTAAGAGTTGAATAAACAATCCTGGTACAATCCTTGACACATGTCAGTTATCCAGTGAGGCTGGTAAATAAAAATTTATATTTCTTACTTCTCTTTCATGCTTATACTTTGTCCAGTTTCCAAGCTTTTTTGTCCTACTCACTAAGAAATAATCTGATTTCTTTTTTTCCAGAATTTACATACTTAAAAATGATATGCTTATGTTCTAATGTTTGATTCCAAAATTCTGAAACCAGTCTTTCATCTGTGACACAGGCTAAAGGATGGAAGATGCCCCCTCCTTACATCACCACCTTCACCCTTTTCCTCTCTTCTCATGCTCCCCATATACTTACATTCCACTTTGTGTCTGGGGAAATGGGCTGATGACATTGCTTTATCTTCTATAATTTATTGGTTTCATGTGAAAATATAATAATTGTGAAACTGATTGTATTTTATTTGTCATTGCTTCTTCCCACTGTATTATAATTTCTTTCAAGTAGATTTTGGGCTCCCCTAGTGGCTCAGATGATAAAGAATCTGCCTTTAGTGCAGGAGACCTAGGTTCAATCCCTGAGTTGGGAAGATTCCCTGGAGAAGGGATGGCTACCCACTCTGGCATTCTTGCCAGAAGAATTCAATGGACAGAGGAGACTGGTGGGCTACAGTGACTGGTGGGTCACAAAGAGTTGGGCATGGCAGAGCAACTATACTGATAACTGCTAAATGTTTTTCAAGGGATGTTAACATTATCAGAAAATATCATTTAATAAATTATTTCTCATATTTTTCTGTTTTCCAAAGTTTCTGAATATTGTTGCTAACATATGAAAGCACTGGAGAAATGTTTTTGTTTGATATATTCACTCCATAACTATTGTAGTATATGCATTTTTAGGAATACCCATGATATCTTATATTAATTTTCTAAATATCAAACTTTTATGTTTTATTGTTATGGTTTCCTTTCTGATAGGTTTTCTCCCATTTATCTTTCAAAATTTTAATTGAATATATTATATTAATTATTGTCTTTTTAAAGTTTTAAATTTTCCAAAGCTTTTTCTTTATATTACTTAGCATTTCCTTTATATAACGCTATATTTGCCACTGTGATCTAAAAACTTCTCAAGTTTCTCTGAAGATATGAATAATTTTTATTAAGGTTTCTTATATCTTTCTCAATAATTTTTAATTGTGTCTATTTGTGTATCTCTCTTTCACTTGAAAAATTCCTCAAAAGTCTGATAACCTGTGGTCTTAGAGCAATATTATGAAGCTGTAAGTACTGCAACCTCTTTTTTAAGAAAAGCATTCTGAGTTTGCTCACTGATAGAATTTTCTCTAGAGAGTATGCCCACTCATTTACATTTAGAAGACTCCCAGGTTGTTCTTTTTCCTTCTCCAGTTAAGGGAAGGAATAATTGTTTCTCAAAATTTTTTATTCCCAAACTTTCTGAACTCTCACATCCATGATTCCTTTCTCAAGTTTCTTCTCTACTTTCACTATTTTTTCTTATTATTATGTGAGATGAGTTTTATGATGAACATGTGCTAAAATATGTGTTCATAGCCCCACACTTATTGAGAAATGGGAAGAATTTTAATAAATAAAGCAAAAAGAAAAAAAGAATGAGAGGGAAAGGTGTCAAAAAGCAAAATATAATGCTATATAAACTTTGAGAAGCAGATGAACAGAATGCATGTCTTCTTCAGGAGAGCTTGAGCTGAATTATGGAAACCACAGTGAAATTAGAGGGTTGATTTTCAGGAAAAGGGTCTGATTTAACTAGAGCATTCAGAAATTGGGTGAAGAGGAAGACAATGGCTTGACACAAATGCTATTTGGTAATAAGGTTCATGGTAGACTCCTGAAACAAAGAAACACATAATGATATTTGCCATCTAAGAAAACTGATTTGTTAGTTTTGTGCAAGCATAACTAAAAAAGGGTAGGTCTGCAACATGAATTGATGGACTACCTCACTTTCAGGGGTATCAGTGCTTAAATACAAAGAAAAAAAATTGTTCTATAAAGGTTATAAAGATGTATTCTAATATAGGTCTATAATTTATGCAATTATACTGATTTTCTATGCATATATTTAAAGTGTAAGTTCTGACTTTGATGTTACTTGAATTTATGTAGAGAAATAAAATATCTGTATCCTAATAACATCACTGGAGAAATACATTATTCTCACAAATTCATAGATTTCTATAAAACATTTTGTAAACAGATACTTGTGTAACCAAGACTTTATTGTCAGGCAAACAGTGGGCATATTTTTTTTTTTCAAAAGAGGTAAGATAATTTCTTTTTAATGTATGCACTGTGTTTTTATAAATAAATCAGTTTCACTAAAATAATAAAGATAGCTTATTGCTCTATACATAATATATGTCTGTCTTTAGGGAAACACTAAATGAACACTTCATGGAAAATTACAACAAAACATCTACTGATTTCATCTTATTGGGGTTATTTCCACCATCGAAAGTTGGGCTATTCACCTTCATTCTCATCATTCTGATTTTTCTAATGGCTTGGCTTGGCAATTTATCGATGATCCTTCTCATTCTCCTGGACATCCATCTCCACATACCCATGTATTTCCTACTTATTCAACTCTCCTTCATTGACCTGAACTACATTTCCACCATTGTCCCCAAAATGGCCTCTGATTTTCTGTTTGAAAACAAGTCTATCTCCTCCATTGAGTGTGGGATTCAGAGCTTTTTCTTCTTGACTTTAGGAGGTGCTGAAGCGTTAATATTGGCATCTATGGCCTATGATCGTTATGTGGCTGTTTGCTTTCCTCTCCACTATCCTGTTCGTATGAGCAAAAAAAGTGTGTGTCCTTATGATAATAGGATCTTTGATAATGGGATCTATCAACTCTTGTGTTCACACTGTATATGTCCTCCATCTCCCTTATTGCCGACCCAGGGCCATCAATCATTTCTTCTGCGATATCCCAGCCATGGTGAACCTGGCTTGCATGGACACTTTGGTTTATGAGTACACAATGTTTGTGAGCACTGTCTTCTTCCTTGTGTTGCCTTTCATTGGTATTGCCTATTCTTATGGCCATGTTCTCACCGCTGTCTATTGCATGCACTCAGCAGAAGGAAGGAGAAAGGCCTATTCAACTTGCAGTACCCACCTCACTGTGGTGACTTTCTACTACATGCCCTTTGCTTACACGTATCTACGCCCAAGCTCCCTTCAATCTCCAACAGAGGACAAGGTTCTGGCTGTCTTCTGCACTATTCTGACCCCAATGCTTAACCCCATCATCTACAGCTTGAGAAACAAGGAGGTGAAGTGAGCCCTGAGGAGGGTGATTCATAGAATCTGTTCTGTAAAAATGGATACAAACTATTTAGCTTAGTCCCCAGGCTTCAGTAACATGTTACTTTAGCTCTGTGTCATCATAAAGAAAAGTAATATGACATGTCTAAAGTGAAGGAACTGAAATTTATAGAGATGTTTAAAAATTTGAAGCTTTTATATAATAATTTGATATTCTCAGGCTTTTTTGTTATGTGATCCCTTTTTTCCCATCAAGATAAAGAAAATGTATTTTCAATTAATTTGTGGGAAAAAATGTTTTACTAACATATGCAATAAAGAACACAAATGGTATTGCCTTAACAGAAGCAGAAGATATTAAGAAGAGGTGGCAAGAATACACCGAAGAACCATACAAAAAAGACCTTCATGACCCGGATAATCACGATGATGTGATCACTCACCTAGAGCCAGACATTCTGGAATGAGAAGTCAAGTGGGCCTTAGGAAGCATCACTACAAACAAAGCTAGTGGATTGATGGAATTCCAGTTGAGCTAATTCAAATCCTAAAAGATGATGCTGTGAAAGTGCTGCACTCAATATGCCAACAAATTTGGAAAACTCATCAGTGGCCACAGGACTGGAAAAGGTCAGTTTTCATTCTAGTCCCAAAGAAAGGCAAAGCCAAAGAATGCTCAAACTACTGCACAATTGCACTCATCTCATACGCTAGCAAAGTAAGGCTCAAAATTTTCCAAGGCAGGCTTCAACAGTACATGAACCGTGAACTTCCAGATGTTCAAGCTGGATTTAGAAAAAGCAGAGGAACCAGAGGGCAAATTGCCAACATCTGTTGGATTATTGGAAAAGCAAGACAGTTCCAGAAAAACATCTGCTTCTGCTTTATTGATTACGCCAAAGCCTTTAGCTGTGTAGATCACAATGAACTGTGGAGAATTCTTCAAGAGATGGGAATACCTGACCATCTGACCTGCATCCTGGGAAATCTGTACACAGATCAGGAAGCAACAGTTAGCACTGGACATGGAACAACAGACTGGTTCCAAATGGAGAAAGGAGTATGTCAAGGCTGTATATTATCAGCCTGCTTATTTAATTTATATGTAGAGTACATCATGTGAAATGTCAGGCAGGATGAAGCACAAGCTGGAATCTAGATTGCCAGGAAAAATATCAGTAACTTCAGATATGCAGATGACACAACCATTATGGGAGAAAGTGAAGAACTAAAGAGCCTATTGATTAAAGTGAAAAAAGAGAGTGAAAAAGTTGGCTTAAAACTCAACATTCAGAAAACTAAGGCCATGGCATCTGGTCCCATCACTTCATGACAGATAGATGGGGAAACAATGGAAACAGTGAGAAGCTTCTTTGGGGAGGGGCTCCAAAATCACTGTAGATGGTGACTGAAATTAAAAGACGCTTGCTCCTTGGACGAAAAGCTATGACCAATCTAGACAGCATATTAAAAAACAGACACATCACTTTGGCAACAAAGGTCCATCTGATGACAGGAAGCCAGTGATGACATTTTATTAACACAGAAAAATGTAATAGTCTCTTACTGTTCAAGGATTTATCTCATGTCTCTTTAATTTATGACTCTAAAATTTGAGGAAATTAAAAAAAATATTATTAACAATATTTAAAGGACAAAAATGACAATTACTGCTTAAAACCAGTTAGCAAATACTAGCACTTCATATATTGTGGGAAACACAAAGACACCTTTCACAAGACACCAATGAGCCAATATGACAATTTCAAGTTAATATAAAATGTTTGTTCTTTCATTGTAACAAACCATTGCGTAATTAAAAAATTCAGTGTTTTCTACTTGTACATTTTTTAATCTCTCTCTTGCACAGTCCTTGTATTTATTGCCCTACATCAGATTCGCACCCTTTCTTTACAAGGGTCCTTTTTGACAAGATTTTCCAACTAAATCAAAATGAGATTTGGAATTAAACAGGATTAGAAGAAAAATCTCACTTTCTGACATCTCAAATGCTGTGTGCCTTTCAAGTTTCCTGGAAATGTGTCTCTCTGGGGAGCGTCTCAATTACAATTATTACTTATTCTCATAGTCTAGGAAAGTCTGGAGTTGATCATGTTACTGTGACTGTAGTCTCCCAACATAAGACTCTGTTCTTCTATCTCTATTTAAATCCAGACAGACTTGAAATCCTCTTGGAGTTATACAGCCAAAATACATATTGATGATGTTATGTTCATTAGTGTGAGAAGCAATTATCTCCTTTGAGCTGGTGCATCCCTACACCTGCAGGATCATAAAGCACAACTTCCTACCTAAAACTTTCTGCTGTCTTCACACTAAATTGAAGGCATGTGTGTGTGCTCAGTTGTTCAGTTGTGTCTGACTCTTTGCATCCCCCTGGACTGTAGCCCACCAGGATCCTCTGTCCATGGGATTTGACAGGCAAGAATACTGGCGTGAGTTGCCATTTTCTTTTCCAGAGAATCTTCCCAACCCAGGGATTGAATCCATATCTCTTGGGTCTCTTGCACTGGCAGTCAGATTCTTTACCACTAGTGCCATTTGGGTAGCAAATGGAAGGCTGATATCTGCATAAACTGGGATAACTCACTTTTTTTTTTTAATTACTGTTATCATTCCATGGATCACTTACTGTTTTACCTTTCTAAAAATTGTGATCAGTACTTCACAAATCACCCATGTGTTATCTTTCATTTTCTATCTCCCAAAAAGTAACCCTTTTTACAATTTGTGTTAGCATAGAATCATTAACCCATTCAAATTTTTGTGTAGATCATGTGCTTTTTTTGCTTCTTCTCTTAAACCTTATGTCTGTCAATATTTACTTGTGCTTTTTTAAGTTATTAATCTGCCTTGCTACTGAATACTTCATCTGGTTGCTATCCTCTACTTACTTACACATTTTTATTAATGGACATATTTGAATGCTCTAGGGTTTAATGATTACAAATTCTTCTGCTATGAGTAATTTGAACATACATTTTGGAGACTCTGTGGAAGAATATCTTTGGAAGTAAACTCAGAGTGGAAGTCCTAAGTCATTGGAAATGCTTTTATCTTTTTTCCCTGGTTTGTTGAGGTAAAATTTATACACACACACATACTCTCACACATGATGCACAAAATTATTTGATCTGCATATAAACCTTTAACTATTTGCCATCAGTGGCTTGTTCTTTTTTTGGTCAATATGCTCAGAACTTGTTTATTGACTATAGTTCTGCCTTCAAAATTGTTTCATCTCACAAGCACATCTTGATTATTCATTGCACATTGTATTAACAAATAGTTATTAGAATTAGCTTGCCGAAATTTCTACCAAAAATGTGGGCTGTTGATTGTGATTGCATGCTATCAGGAAAATTCATGGGAGAAGAAAAGATTTTTCATTTTAATTCTTTATTCTCAAAACATGTCTTATGCTATATATGTAATTTTATAAAACCTTGGAAAGATAGTCATAGTCTATTAAATACAAATATAATAGTAGGGAATATTTTTATTTTATGATTTCATGGACATTTTCAAAAATTTTTATGAAAATATTTGTCACCTGGATTTGGGATTTGGGCAACTCTAAACAATACTTCATTTTCCATGTGAGTAAATGTGATTATTCATTTAGCTGTGTGATTTTTATGAATAATTCAAGTAGACTGACAAAGAAATTTTTAAAAATATGAAAAATAATAAAAATTAATGATTTTATTTACATTTCAAATTCTTTTTTTCTTCTCTCATGATAAACCAAGTGTTATGACTCTATACCATGCTTGATTTTTGTGGTGTTTTATGGGGAGGTATGTAGCATTCAATACCCACCTCTTTTTGATGTATTCAAAAGGGAGTAAAGAGGTATTTCAGAATCAATTCATTCCATGGTTTTGCTGAGAAATGCTGCACTATGAGGATCTAGCTCAATACTGCTCTGAATCAACACAGAGGTATTTCAACCTATTCACACAAGATTATTGTGTCAGGAAGATTGTGGAATATAAGATTACAGCCTTCATCCCTTCACAAAAATATGAATACTATCCACGCACAAAGATATCAACACAAGAGCTCTGGTTTCCAAAGGAGGGATTATAGCACTCAAATGGAGTACAGAAATGGGAAAAGACACATTGATGAGGTTAGGAAGAATAGTTTAACTGTTCATTCCTTCCCTTGTATAGTGAAGCACAGGAACAAGAGAGGTTATTCCTCTTTCAAGTTCTGCTATTGAGGAAAAAATGTCAAATGAACATACATTTTTTGACCATACATTTTTAATTTAGACCTGAACATCAAACCCACCCACCCATGGAACTTGTGAGCAAACCTACCCTAGATACCTGCCTGCTGACCTGTCCAAAATCTCCGGCTAGGTTTACTAAAGAAATTTCCCTGTCATCTCTGGTCTATAAAAAATGAAAATAGTAACTACTACTTCAGTTATACAAACACCAATTCAAGGCTACCAGTTTCATGAGGGTCAAAGGAACATGACACTCCAAAACTAAAAAATGAAGCACACACAATTGACCGTAAAGAAATGGAGATCTAAAACTTGCGTGGAAGAGAATTCAAAATATTTATCTTAAAAAAGGTTTAGTGATCTAAAAGTGAACACAGAGAACTGAACAAAATAAGAATATTATTTGAACAAAATCAGAATTTCAGCAAAAAGTTTTAAACCCATATAAAAGAACCAAACAAATTCTAGAACTGAAGAAAACAGTTACTAAGCTGAAAAAAAAAAAAAAAAAACTTTAAAGACAAACAGCAGAGTTGATCATCCAAAGAAAGAATGAGTAAGATCAAAGACAAGTTAGAAGAACACAAAGAATATAGAACAAAAATAAGTTTAAAAATGCTACAATAATTAGAAGGTTTAGTATGCGAACAATGTACTAGTTATAGAAATCCCAGAAGGAGCAGAGAAAGAGAAAGGATGCAGAAAGCATATCTAAAGTAATAATAATAACAAAAAATAAACTTCCCAAATCTGAGGAGGAAAATCAACATTTAAATCCATTAAGCTCAAAGAATTCAAAATAAATTAAACATAAAGAAGGCTTCGAGAGACCCACTATAATTCAAAAACCAAATATAATTACAATTATTTTTAAACATTTAAACCAGATGAATATTACATTATGCTGAATGTAAAACATTTAAGGTATTACATGCAATAAAATACATGACTGAATATTCTCTAAGTATCATTGTGCCAAAGTATTATCATCATTTGTATTTCTAGTTTAACAGTAAAAGGGGCTTCCCAGGTAGCATGGTGGTAAAAAATTCACCTGCTAATGCAGTAGACAAAGATGAAAGTTTGATCACTGAGTGAGGAAAATCCCCTAGGGTAGTAACTGCAACTCACTCCAGTATTCTTGCCTGGAAAATTCCATGGACAGAGGAGCCTGGGGGGCTATAGACCATGGGGTTGCAAATAGTCGGACATGATCGAGCACCACAGTGCTACATCCTAAACAAGTAAAAATTGTTTTATAGTTTAGTTTTTTTCCAATGGAATAGAAACAACTGAAAACATGTAATACATAAAATCAGTGAAAGATCATTCCCATATGTGTAATATGTTAAATCTTTCTGCCTACATATTTTTATTAAACTAATCATATTCCACTTAATTTAATAAAATTTGATTGATATATTCAAAATGTAAAGCTAATTAATTTATGCAGATACATTTTATTGTCCAATTATGAGCTATAATATATATAAACAAATAGATGATCTAAAAGAGTTTAGAGACATTATGATATTTGATAATATAAATAGGTGCACTAGTTTCTTTCTCCACTGATTAGACCCTTAACTCACTTGTGAAAACATCTAAAGAAGTTAAAAGAGTTACTTTCACAAACTTGGCACATGTCCATCCTGGGAATGACCTACATTGTAAGTCTCAGTGGAAATTTCTAAATGAATACAAGAAACAGTAATAATAATAAGCATCAGGCTAAATCTCCTGATAAAGTAGTCTTAGAATCATTGTTACTCCTGAGTTTCGATTAGGTATTTAAGTGTCAATTGCAGAGATGATAGATTAATAGTTACACTTATTTCTCTGGATAATTCAAAGAAGCACATTATGCTCCTGTCAGCTGACCAAGCCATTGAATTTATGACAACGCAGAGATACAAGGTACTAATACTAATTGTACTTTGACTTTTACTCACCACAGAAGAGAGGACCCTTCAACAAGTGCTTAAGATAAGTTTATTCAGAATTATGATATTTTGTTTGTAATAAAGAATGAATACATCCAGGCATCCCATTAGCCAAGGAATACCAAAAAGAAAATTTTAATTAACTGAGGTTTGCTTAGACAAGAGAACACTAAACTGCTGCTGCGGCTGCTAAGTCATTTCAGTCGTGTCCAACTCTGTGCAACCCCATAGACGGCAGCCCACCAGGCTCCCCATCCCTGGGATTCTCCAGGCAAGAACACTGGAGTGGGTTGCCATTGCCTTCTCCAATGCATGAAAGCGAAAAGTGAAAGTGAGGTCGCTCAGTCGTGTCTGACTCTTAGTGAGCCCATGGACTGCAGCCTAACAGGCTCCTCCATCCTTGGGATTTTCCAGGCAAGAGTACTGGAGTGGGGTGCCATTGCCTTCTCTGTTCTACTAAACTATGCATCCTTAAAATAGGGAATGTGTGTATACCCATGGCAGATTCATGTTGATGTTAGGCAGAAATCAACACGATAGTGGAAAGCAATTATCCTCCAATTAGTTTTTCAAATTAAAAAATAAGAAATAGATGGACTGTTCAAGCATTTATTCACAGCCATGTTGTAATGCTGTCATTCTAAATAAACAATGGCAATCAAAAAATTCTTAATATAAAAATTTAGATTGCTATGTAAGTCAATTTTTAGGAACCATGATTGATGATGTTACTGATACATCCAAAGACCTCCCAGTAAAATTGATCTAGTAACTTGGTTTACTGATTTCCAAGCTCCTCCACATGACTAAAGCAAGTCAGGTTGGGGAGGGTCCAGACATTTACAATATTTCAGGGATCTTAAGAAGAGAGGTGGTGATACACATTTCTGTGACAATTGGTCTTGTGCTTTAGACCATTTTAAAACTGGAGTCAAGGAGAAGGAAATGGCAACCCACTCCAGTATTCTTGCATGGAAAAGTCCGTGGACGGAGGAGCCTGGCGGGCTGCAGTCCATGGGGTTACATGACTGAGCATGTGTGCGCGAGGGTGGAGGGAGATGGGTTGGTAGCAATGAAATGGTAGAACTAAAAAAAAAAATAAAAATAAAAATAAAACTGGAGTCAAATTTCTTACAATACTTTCAGCAAAACCAATTAAAAAATCTTGGGTGAATTTGCACTCTTGCTATACTTCTGTAAATATTCTACCAGCTTTATTTTTATTAAGAATGATCTTTGGGAGGTGTTTTGATCAAAGAGTGTAGGATATAAAAATCTGTGCATCAGGAGAACATTCTGCATTATCCAGATTCTAGAGGAAACTATTTTTTCATATCATCATGATTCAATTTTTAAATCTTTTTACTAATAAAACTAATGCTTTAAAAATATAGATTCTATAAAATATGTGAGCCACTACTTATTTCATTATTTTTTTTCAACTCTAAATATAAGCATTGGGGGAAAAAAGGTCAGCCCATGCAAGTGATGCATATTGATGTAAGAGATGGTCAGATACAATTCAATTTGAAAATTGGGCAGCGTTTGGATGGTTTTATTCATCATTTAAATATGAATATATGTAGTCTAATTTGGACAGCTGATAATGTGGTTGTTGGTTTGTAAGTGAATTTTCCTAAGTGGACAGTTTTGCATTGGGAGTAAAACATGAATTGCATTGTATTTAGAGGCTCTGAGATGCCATTTTTTCTTTTTTTCTTTTTTTTTGGTAATATAGTATGCTTGCTTGTTGTGAGGTCAAGTAAAAATACATTAAAACCATTATATAATTAAATAGAATATGTCAGAATGAGTAAACACCAAAACAACTTGACCTTTTACCACATGTATAGAATTTCTATGTTAATGGCTTCATTTTCTTTTTATTCTTTCTTCATTTGCAGTTCTTTTTGTATTTATGAATAAAAAGCAGCACTCCCCTGTTTCAGATTCATTAACTCTAAGTATTTAATATTTGAAGTATAAGACAGGGAATATAGGATATGAATTTAGATAGATGAATACACAGATAGATAGATAGAAACATAGATAGATATTTGTGAGAATCCAGCTATCCAGATGATATATTTTAAGATAAACTCACTTCAAATCTCTGAATCTCATTTAATCTCCTATAAAATGTCAGTGCTGATTTCAAGGTCAAGTTATTGTGGTCAAGATTAGATACAATTTAATCCTGGAATATGTTGTGAAACATTTCATTTGTGAAACTATGAAGTTCGCCAATAAAATATTCCAACTTCTCTTCTCTGGTCACAGTCTAGATTTAAGCTTTTTTTTTTTTTTTTTTTTTCACCCTCAAACAAAAATCAGCATTATTCTCTGCTATGTTTTTTCTCTATTATACGATACCATTATGGCTGATGCCTGGATTGCAAATGTTTTTAAAGAAAAATTTCAAATCAAAGAGTTTGAAAATATTTAGTAAATTGAACTGAATTATTTATTCTTCTGGTGGATAAAGCCACACTAAAAAGGAAAAAAATAAGCTACTTGAATTGTTCTTAACCTAAGAAAAAAAATTTCCTCTCCATTTTAGACCTTGAAGAATTCAAGGCTGATGTTAAAGTTGAGATTGCTTCCCAGTCACATGCAGGGGTCATTTATGTAACAGGACAGAACTCTATAGCAATGCAACATCAATATCCAAAGAGTATTCCATTGGTGGTCATGATACATGGAATCAAATATGAGATATGATGTAGTCTTCATTTTTTTCCATTTGGCATTTTTTTTCACCTTTAGACTGTGAAAATATTAACTACCTCATGGAAACATTTTTGAAAAAACCTGTATAAAATATAATAGATGGAAAAAAATATATAATAGAAAGGAATGATCATAATTTCAATGGAAATTTCAAATATTATCTTCTACTTTTCAATAATTAAATTAATATTATAAATTTTACACTATGAGATATTTTAACATGTTATATCATACTGAATCCAAACACTATTTATGAAAAATATAAGGTCTCCCCTTTTTTCTTTGCCAAGTTTTCATAGGCCACATATTATTGGAATATTAACTCCTGTACATATGTTTGGGAACCTGCCATAGGTTTTATACAATATATATGGTGTTGCAAATATGAAATGATTTTAGTTACATTTAAGCCATATTTTTATTTATTTTTGTAAATATATGTACTTTGATATTTACCATTTTATCCATTTTTAAATGTACAAATCAATGGCATTAAGTACATGGACAGTACTGTGCAAATATTACCCATACGACCCCAGAATATTTTTACCTTACCCAACTGAAACTCTGCATCCATTAAACACTACCTACCTCCCAGTCTCTAGCAACCACCATTCCACTTTCATTTATATTAATTTTACAATCCTGAGTAATCCAAGTATGTTGAATCATGTGTATGACTTGCTATAAATGGCTTATTTTACTTAGCATAATATCTGCAAGATGCATTCATTCTTATAGCATGTAAGATAGTTTTCTTTCTATTAAAGACTGAATAATCATATACATCCATACATATATATGTGTAAAATATTTGTATGTGTGTGTGTGTACATTTATGTTGATGGACATTTGTGTTGCTTCCACCAGTTAGCTATTGAGAGCAAACCTTCCAGGAACATGGGTGTACAAATACTTGTACTAGATTCTGCTTTCATTTATTTTGGATGTATACTCAGAAATGCAATTATTTAATCCTATGGCAATTCTATGTTTATTGTCTTTAAAAAAAATTATGATAGCACTTCTTACAGTGGTCATACCATTTTGCATTCCCAACATCATTGCACATGTCTAATTTTTTCACATCCTTGGAAACACTTATTTTCACTTTTTTTTGATGTAAGTTATCACTTAAGGGTGAGAAATGGTATCTCATTGTTCTTTTGATCTGAATTTTCCTAATAATTTGTGAGGTGGAAGATCATTTTTTTTTATTTTATTGGCCATTTGTATATATATATATATTTTTTGGAAAAATGTTTAAATTTATTCAAGTGCTTTCCCATTTTTAAAATAGTTTCTTTGATGTCACTTAGTTGTGTGGTTCTTTGTATGCTTCTTATATCAATTCATTGTCGGATACATATTTTGAAAATATTTTTCTGTTCTGTGAGCTGGTTATTCACTCAACTTGTGAAGTTCTTCAATGCACAGATTTTTTTTTTAAATTTTGATAACATCTAACAGCCATTTTTTGTTGTTTTTACACATGCTTTTAGTGTTGTATCTAAGAAAGCACAACTAAATTCAATGACATGAAACTTCCCCACAGTTTCATCTAGAATTTTATCCTCTTAGCTCTATATTTAGCACTTTGATCCAGTTAATTCTTATGTATGATGTAAAACAGTGGCCCCCAATTTTATTAATTGCATATGAGTACCCAGTTTTCCCAAGAGTATTTGGTGGAATGATATTCCCATGGAATGGCTGAGAGACCCTCGTCAAATTCATTTGGTCACGTATTTGAAGATTAAAAACTTTTCTGGTATCTCATTTTATTTTGTTGATTTATATCTGTCTTTATGCCAATATTTTACTGTTTTTATTACCATAGCTTTATAGTAAGTTTTAAGTCAGAAAGATTATGTTCTTCAAATATTTTATAAGATTGTAAAGTAATTAGCCTCCAACTAATAAAAGTAATTGGGAAAAAAAAAAAGATTTTTTTCCACTTTCATAAGTACCTTGAGATTTCATAAGATTTTAGGATGTATTTTTGTATTTCTACCAAAATAAATTCATTTGGATTATAATAGACATTTCATTGCACTTTTAGCTTGCTTATAGTAGTATTGCCATCTTAACAATATTCAGTTTTCCAACCCATAAACACAACATGCTTTTCCATTTATTTGTCTTTGAAACTTCTTTCAGCAATGTTTGGTAAATTTTAGTGAACATGTGTTTTGCCTCCTTTGTTAGATTTATTCCCAGGCATTTTGTTCTTTATCATGAAGTTGTAAATGTAACTGTTTTCTTAAATACTCCTTCAGTTCAGTTCAGCTCAGTTCAGTCGCTCAGTCGTGTCCGACTCTTTGCGACCCCATGAATCGCAGCACGCCAGGCCTCCCTGTCCATCACAAACTCCCGGAGCTTACTCAAGCTCATGCCCATCGAGTCAGCGATGCCATCCAGCCATCTCATCCTCTGTCGTCCCCTTCTCCTGCCCCCAACCCCTCCCAGCATCAGGGTCTTTTCCAATGAGTCAACACTTCTCATGAGGTGGCCAAAGTATTGGAGTTTCAGCTTCAGCATCAGTCCTTCCAATGAACACCCAGGACTGATCTCCTTCAGGATGGACTGGTTGGATCTCCCTGCAGTCTCTCAAGAGTCTTCTTCAACACCACAGTTCAAAAGCATCAATGTTTCGGTGCTCGGCTTTCTTCACAGTCCAACTCTCACATCCATACATGACCACTGGAAAAACCATAGCCTTGACCAGAGGGACCTTTGTTGGCAAAGTAATGTTTCTGCTTTTTAATATGCTATCTAGGTTGGTCATAACTTTCCTTCCAAGTATTTATATATTAGTACAGTATAGAAATACAGCTTATTTTATATCCTGCAATTTTTCTGCATTTAGTAGTTATAACAGATTTTTGGTAGACTCTTTACAGTTTTACAAATATAAGATTGTGTCACCTATGAACTAAGATTACAATACTTCCAGTACTATGCAAAATGAAAGTGTCAAAGTATACATTTTTGCCTTTTTACCTCTTGAAGCAAAAGCTTTCTCTTTCACCATTGAATATCACGTCAATTGTGAGTTCAATTTTTAATCGTGCCATAAGCTTTGTGTCACTTAAATATTTTATTCAAGTAAAGCAAGAATATGATCTCAATAGCCTACAGAAAAAAACAGCAGTTTCTTAACTCACCCCTCCTTATCCGCAAGGCAAATATTTTATATTATTTTAATCCTTTCCTTTATTGATCCATGTATTTTTCACCAACATACTAATTTTCTAGTGTTTAAATCAAATACCATCTCTTGACTCTTACCTGTGGACACTATGAATGGAGACTTACACACTACTTGTACAACCACCTCCAATATTTTTTCTTTCCTAATCCTTTCAATATAGTTATATTACATTTTGTGTCTGGGGTGGCAAAGTTGACAGCAATTGGCCATTGTCATCGAGTATATACAGCTAAAATTTAAAAATATAAATTATTGCAAAACCTAAGGCTACTGTATCTAGTATTTCTATACAAATAGTTCTCATTATTGGCATTTTCTCTGTCAAGACTCTTTTAGAACCATGTATTCACAGGCAAAAATGTGAATTTTCCAAAAATATTTTAAAAGACATTTCGAATTCTCAAGGAAACACTTTTAATAAAACATTTCACATTTATTTTTAAGTGATATGTTTACATAGTTTGAATATGTTGGCTGAAATATATAAATTCTGAAAAGAATAGTTTTTTTATGGTTCAATTAACTCCATCATTATTTTATTATGTGCATTCCTAGGAATAGCAGTAAGTATGCATTGCTTTCCTTCTACTAATTCTGTTAGCCTCCTATCCTTTACAAAGCACAATCTTTTTATGTTCTTTTGCTGTTTTTTTCTTTTATTTTGACTATATATATATATATATATATAATCATTTTGCTTATGAAACTTTCACTAAATCTTTTATCAATTATTATTTTTTAATTTGACAGAGACTTTATTACCTGGCATACTTACAATGCCTCTAGAGAATTCTCCTTCTGACCTCCAAGAAAAGATTCCTTATTCTTCTTGCCATTTAATTGATTATTATTTCTCTCTCCAAATTTTTTCTTTCAGGTCATCTAAAATATTTCATCTCTTATTGTGTTTTATGCTTACTTGTTCTATTTTAATTTATAACAAATATATTTTCTATCATCAGAATGATTTGGATTTAGCAGAGAGATATTTTAAATATAAGTGCTTACATTTGCACAATAATCCACAGTTGGAAAGAATTTAAAATACAAGAAAATAAAAGTAAAAATTAAATGAATAAGATAAAATACCATCAGTGTTTCTCTAACACACAAGAATTAGAGATCTGGAAAGACATAAAACACAAGCTGTTTGGCAGAGCTTGAGCGATTCTTGAAAGCTACAAAGAGTGTGATAGATATTCAGACATAGGGTTTACATTAACCATGGCATTCAGAAGCTCCTCTCTTCAGAGGAGGCAGAAGAGACTGAATATGCTTACACGTTACATGACATGCATTCATTCTAGACTTCACAACAGATGAACCAACTAATGACATCCCACATGACACTAGTGATAAAGAAACTTCCTGTCAATATAGGAGATGTTAGAGACATGGGTTCAATCCCTGAGTTGGGAAGATTCCCTGGAGGAAGGCATGGCTACCCACTCCAGTATTCTTGTCTGGAGAATCCCAAGGACAGAAAAGCATGGCAGGCTTTTCCATGGGGTCGCAAAGAGTTGGACACAGCTGAAGTGACAGCACTACGCAGGAATCAACTAATGTTTTTGATTTAAGTATGACAAATTTCTTAATTGCCTTAAATAGTTACTCAGAATTCTACAGTGTATGCATTTATACTGATATCTTATGCATATATCTTTAATATGATAACAAATTTTGATATTAATTTAGCTTGTGTAGGTCTGTAAAACATACTTATCCTAGTGATATAGTAAAAAAATTTTTTTTAATAATTTTGAAGATTTCTTGGAAACAGGTTAAAAATGTTTCATTTTCAAATTTTAATCAGTGGCTCAAAAGGAAGATTTCTTTTTTGTAAAATTTGTAACATCAGTCCATCTTTTAAGAACTGTAACATTTAAAATAATGTAACAAAAATAGCTTATCATTTTATATTTAACTCACTTGCTTTTGTGTCTGCCTTTAGGAAAAATAATACAAATAATCCATGGAAACTTATAATCAAACATCAACTGATTTCATCTTATTGGGGTTGTTCCCCCCTTCAAGATTTGGCATGATTCTTTTTATTCTCATTGTTCTCATTTTCCTAATAGCTCTGTTTGGCAACTTCTTTATGATCCTTCTCATCTTTCTGGACACCCATCTCCACACACCAATGTATTTCCTACTTAGTCAGCTCTCCTTCATTGACCTAAATTACATCTCCACCATTGTCCCTAAAATGGCCTGCAATTTTCTGCTTGGAAATAAGTCTATCTCCTTCATTGGATGTGGAATGCAGAGCTTCTTCTTCATGACTTTAGCAGGTACAGAAGCATTGTTGCTGACATCTATGGCTTATGATCGTTATGTAGCCATTTGCTTTCCTCTTCACTATTCCATCAGAATCAGCAGAAGAGTGTGTGTGTTGATGATAATAGGATCATGGATGACAGGCTCTATCAACTCCTGCGCCCACACCATATATGCATTCCAGATCCCTTATTGCAAATCTAGGGCCATCAATCATTTCTTCTGTGATGTCCCAGCCATGTTGACTCTGGCCTGCATTGACACCTGGGTCTATGAGTACACAGTGTTTGTAAGTGCCATCTTCTTCCTTCTATTGCCTTTCATTGGTATTACCTGTTCCTATGGTCGTGTTCTCTTTGCTGTTTATCACATGCAGTCAGCTGAAGGGAGGAAGAAAGCTTATTCAACCTGTAGCACCCATCTTACTGTGGTAACTTTTTACTATATGCCCTTTGCTTACACTTATCTACGTCCAAGATCCCTTCGAACTCCAACAGAGGACAAGATTCTGGCAGTTTTCTACACCATCCTCACCCCAGTGCTCAACCCTATTATCTATAGCCTGAGAAACAAGGAGGTGATGGGAGCCCTGAGAAGATTAACTAAGAGAATCTGTTCTGTGAAAATGTAGCCACATCTTTATGTATAAGTACCTAGGTTTTGTGTGTGTGTATGTGTATACACATCAGTGGACAGTAATTTAAAATACAGTTTTATCACTGTTTCAATCATTAAATTCAAGGACTAAAACTAATCTAGAGGAGAAGAAATTTACTCATATCTAGACAATATTATCTTGTAAATATAAATATATATATATGCATGGAAGTATCTTGTTATACATACACATATATATGTATATGTATAGTTTCAAGCCTTACCCTTTTTACTTCATGGTATATTTTTCCTAATCAGTTTCAAACACATTTATTTTTCTATATAAAAAATAATTTTGATTTTAAAATTGTTTTAATTTTTTATTTTAAATATATATTTAATCTGGTATCTTAAGGATTCCCCTCGTTGCTTGTAATTTGTGGACTTTGTATTAGAAACCAGAAGTGAATTTGTTTGAAATATCTGTTCATTTTATCCCTATATCTTCAATTACACAGTAAATTGATGTTAATAATTGTTTCCTGAAACTTTGAATGAAAGAAATGAAAATGTTCTTTCTATCTTTCATTTGAATGATTAGTGATCTTTCAAATTAATTTTAAATCTTAATATAATCTTTAAATATTATTTCTACTTCTATACTTACAAATATTTTCTTTATAGTGTTTCAGCAGGTTTTAAAGTTATAATTTTGGAGTCTTTATTGAATGCTAAATATTCCCTGATATGCTTTATTGCAATGAATATGCCTGAACACTTATTTTGTAATAATTCAGTGAAAAATTTATTGCCCAAACTCCCTACTATTTCTTGTCTTGGAACTCAAGTGAGATAGTTAATAATTTTGTTGATGACACAGAATTGAGTCTGGATTGGAACATTGATTTGTTTTCATCCTCACCATTGATTGCTGCTCCTTCCAGGCAAAATTGCTTTCTCTCTAGGTAGTGACAGTTTCCACCATTGCTGTTGCATCTGTAGCTGCCATTGTCAGCACATTGAATCCTGGCCCTTATCCCAACCCAGTCACTTTCTTGGGGTCTTGAGGTACCCTGAAATCAGAGGAATATGTAACATGGGGAGACGAGGCTAGAGACTTCATATGCTTGCTTCCTGAGCCCACATATACAAATTCTGCTGCTGGATCAAAACTACATAAAAATTCTGCCACCCCCATACAGCTCTTTTATTCACCGTCATCCTCAAGATAAAGTATTAAGAATTTAAAGATGTTATTGATCTAGGCTCATTTGCATGACTCTCCAAAAACCAACTGTTGAGACACAGAGGTTTAGAGAATAGAAAGAGTTCATCCACAGGTAGCCAAGAGAGAGAAAGTGGAGAACAATTTTCAGATCAACCTCTCCAGAGCCAAAGGGTTAGATATGGTTTTAGACATGGGGAAAGAGGATTGGAGCTAAGAAAAATGCATGTTATTGATGTTCTGAGCAGGTATATCTCAGTTTCATGCTTCTTCATGGATACTTAGTCAAAAATAAAGGTACTTAGCAAACACTATGTGTGGAGGTTTTTGATCCTCTGATGTCTCAAGTTCTTCACAGAATACACGAGCAGACCCAATTTTGGTTTCACTGGTCCTAATAAGTTAAGTGGCTTGAAATGAATTGAAGCCTTTTCTATAAGGGTGATTATGAAATCTGGTGATATAGTACACTGACTCTGTGAAGCATGAAGTGTATGTAATTAAAGAAAAGAATGAACAACCTAACGCAGTGGTCATAGCAAACCCTCTTCCAACAATAAAAGAGAAGACTCTACACATGGACATCACCAGATGGCCATTACCAAAAATCAGATTGATTATATTCTTTCCAGCCAAAGATGGAGAAGTCCTATACAGTAGCAAAAACAAGACTAGGAGCTGACTGTGGCCCAGATCCTGAACTGCTTATTGCAAAATTCAGCCTTAAATTGAAGAAAGTAGAGAAAACCACTAGACTACTCAGGTATGACCTAAATCAAATCCCTTATGATTATACAATGGAAGTGACAAATAGATACAAGGGATTAGATCTGATAAACAGAGTGCCTGAAGAACTATAGACACAAGTTCATGACATTGTATAGGAGGCAGTGATCAAGATCATCCCCAAGAAAAAGAAATGCAAAAAGGCAAAATGGTTGTCTAAGGAGGTCTTATAAATAGCTGAGAAAAAAAGAGAAGCTAAAGGCAAAGGAGAAAAGGAAAGATATACCCATTTGAATGCAAAGTTCCAAAGAATAGCATGGAGAGATAAGAAAGCCTTCCTCAGTGATCAATGCAAAGAAATATAGGAAAGCAATAGAATGGGAAAGACCAAAGATCTCTTCAAGAGTATTAGAGATACCAAGGGAACATTTCATGCAAAGATGGGCACAAGAAAGGACAGAAATGTATAGACCTAACAGAAACACAAGATATTAAGAAGAGGTGGCAAGAATACATGAAACTATACAAAAAAGATCTTCATGACCCAGATAACCACGATGGTCTGATCACTCACCTGGGGTCAGACATCCTGGAATGCAAAGTCAACTGGGTCTTATGCACAATGGAATATTACCCAGCCATTAAAAAGAATGCATTTGAATCAGTTCTAATGAGGTGGATGAAACTGGAGCTTATTATACAGAGTGAAGTAAGTCAGAAAGAAAAATATCAATACAGTATACTAATGAATATATATACGGAATTTAGAAAGATGGTAATGATGACCTTATATGAGAGACAGCAAAAGAGATGCAGATGTAAAGAACAGTCTTTTGGACTCTATGGGAGAAGGCGAGTGTGGGATATTTTGAGAGAATTGCATTGGAACATGTATATTATCATATGTGAAACAAATCGCCAGTCCAGGTTCTATGCATGAGACAGGGTGCTCAGGGCTGGTGCACTGGGATGACCCTGAGGGATAGGATAGGGAGGGAGGTAGGAAGGGGGTTCAGGATGGGGAACACATGTACACCCACGGCTGATTCATGTCAATATATGGCAGGAACCACTACAATATTGTAGAGCAATTAGCCTCCAATTAAAATAAATATATTAATTTAAATTATATATGTATGTATACACATGACAATTCAGAGGTTGTTACCAAAACCATCCCCAAGAAAAAGAAATATAAGACAAAGTGGTTATCGGAGGAGGTCTTACAAATAGTTGAGAAAAGAAGAGAAGTGAAAGGCAAAGGAGAAAGGGAAAGATATACTCAACCAAATGCAGAGATCTAGAAAATAACAAGGAGAGATAAGAAAGCCTTAAAGAGATGGGCATACCAGACCACCTGACCTGCCCTTTGAGAAACCTGTATGCAGGTCAGGAGGCAACAGTTAGAACTGGACACGTAACAACAGACTGGTTCCAAATAGGAGAAGGAGTATGTCAAGGCTCTATATTGTCACCCTGCTTATTTAACTTATATGCAGAGTACATCATGACAAAAACCAGGCTGGAGGAAACACAAGCTGGAATCAAGATTGTTGGGAGAAACATCAATAACCTCAGATATGCAGATGACACCACCCTTATGGCAGAAAGTGAAGAAGAACTAAAGAGCCTCTTGATGAAAGTGAAAGAGGAGAGTGAAAAAGTTGACTGAAAGCTCAACATTCAGAAAACTAAGATCATGGCATCAGGTCCCATCACTTCATGGCAGATAGATGGGGAAACAGTGGAAACAGTGGCTGACTATATATTTCTGGGCTCCCAAATCACTGCAGATGGTGATTGCAGCCATGAAATTAAAAGATGCTTACTCCTTGGAAGGAAGGTTACGACATATTTTTGCCAACAAAGGTCCATCTAGTCAAGGCTATGTTTTTTCCAGTGGTCATGTATGGATGTGAGAGTTGGACTGTAAAAAAAGCTGAGTGCTGAAGAATTGATATGCTTTGAACTGTGGTGTTGGAGAAGACTCTTGAGAGTCCCTTGGACTGCAAGGAGATCCAACCAGCCCATCCTAAAGGAGATCAGTCCTGGGTGTTCATTGGAAGGACGGATGTTGAAGCTGAAACTCCATACTTTGGCCCCCTGAGGCGAAGAGTTGACTCATTTGAAAAGACCCTGATGGTGGGAAAGATTGAGGGCAGGAGGAGAAGGGGACGATAGAGGATGAGGTGGTTGGATCACATCACCAACTCAATGGACTTGGGTTTGCATGGGCTCCAGGAGTTGGTGATGGACAGGGAGGCCTGGTGTGCTGCAGTTCATGGAGTCACAAAGAGTCAGACATGACTGAGTGACTGAAATGGACTGAACTGAACTGAACAATGCAAAAAATAGAGGAAAAAAATAGAAAAGGAAAGACTAAAGATCTCTTCAAGAAAGTTGGAGAGAACAAGGGAATATTTAAGGCAAATATGAGCACAAAAAGGACAGAAACAGCAAGGACCTAACAGAAGCAGAAGAGATTAAGAAGAGGTAGCAAAAATATACAGAAGAACTAAAAAGGTCTTAAAAACTCAGGATTTTAAATAACTCAGCTGGAATTCCATCACCAAAGACCCAGATAACCATGATGGTGTGGTCACTCCTCAAGAGCCAGACATCCTGCAATGTGAAGTCAAGTGGGTCTTAGGAAGCATCACTTTGAACAAAGCAAGTGGAGGTGATGGAATTCCACCTGAGGTATTTCAAATTCTAAAAATTGATGCTCTGAAAGTGCTGCACTCAGTATGCCAGCAAATTTAGAATTCTCAGCAGTGGCCATATGACTGAAAAAGGTCAGTTTTTTCATTCCAATTGCAAGGATTGTAAAGAATGTGAAAGAATGTTCAAACTACCATACAATTTCACTCAAGATAATGCTTAAAGTCTTCAAGTGAGGCTTCAACAGTTCATGAACTAAAAACTTGAAGATGTATGTACAAGCTGGATTTAGAAAAGTCAGAGGAACCAGAGATCAAATTGCCAACATCTGCTGGATCATAGAAAGAGCAAGAGAATTAAAAAAATAAAAAATCTACTTTTGCTCCATTGACTATGCTAAAGCCTTTGACTGTGTGGATCACACACACACACACACACACAAAAGGAAATCTTAGAGAGCTGGGAATACCAGACCACTTTACCTGTCTCCTGAGAAACCTGTATGCAGGAAAAGAAGTAAAAGTTAGAACTTTACATAGAAAAAGGACAGGCTCCAATTTGGGAAACGAGTACGTCAAGATTGTATATTGTCATGTTGATTATTTAACTTATACGCAGAGTACATCATGTGAAATGTGGGGCTGGAAGAATCCTAAGCTGCAATCAAGACTGCTGGAGAAATATCAACCTCAGATATGAAGGATACCACACTAGTGGCAGAAAGTGAAGAACTGAGAACCTTTGAGAAAGGTGAAAGAGGATAAAGAAAAAGCTGGCTTAAATCTCAACATTCAAAAAGAGAAGATCATGGCAACTGATGCCATGACTTCACGGCAAATAGATGGGGAGAAATTTGAAACAGTAACAGATTTTGCTTTCTTGAGCTCCAAAATCACTGCAGATGGTGACTGCAGCCACAAAATTTGAAAACACTTGCTCTTTGGGAAAGGAAGCAATAAACCTAGACAGTGTATTAAAAAGCAGAGACATTACTTTGTTGACTAAGGTGTGTATATAGTAAAAGCTTTGATTTTTCCAGTAGTCATGTATAGAGGTGAGAGTTGGACAATAAAGAAGGCTGACTACTGAAGAATTGATGCTTTCAGTACTTGTTCTGGAGGACTTTGAGGCCCCTTGGACTGCAAGGTGATCAAACCAATAAATTCTGAATGAAATCAGTCCTGAATATTCATTGGAAAGACTGATGTTAAAGCTGAAACTCCAATACTTTGGTATATAACTCAAAGAACTGACTTATTGTAAAAGACTCTGATGATGGGAAAGATTGAAGGCAAGAGGAGAAGGGGATGACAGAGGATGAGAATGTTGGATGGCATCACCAACTCAGTGGACATGAGTTTGAACAGACTCCAGGAGATGGTTAAGAACAGGGAAGCCTGGCCTGCTGCAGTTCATGGGGTCACAAAGATTTGGAAGTGACTTAGCTGTTGAACAAGAACAAGAGCATTGTGCATTAGCTATTTTTGGCTCTTCTTGTTGCCATTTATAGCATTAGAAACTGAAATTTACTGAATTTATTTATGTTGTATCTGTGTTCCCTCAGACCTTTTGCACTTTACCCCAGTTTATTGAGTACCTGTTCCCAACTTAAATTCTTCAAATAAAAAGTATAATGCATAGTTCAGGCTTACATGTTTGCTATAGGTATAAGTCAGAGAGGAAAGTGAGCATTTGGTTTTTCTCATAGGTATTGAAACTTTTGCTATTTAAGAAAAGTTAAAGAGGATTTAGTTTAGCAAAGCCCAGTGGTCTGTCATTTATCTACAAATTGGGATCATTATCTGTGAGATAAGACAGTATTTTAGAAGATTGTTTTATGTACAATGAGGAAATAGCTGAGAGGTGGAAAAAGTAAAAATGATTTGGGTTTTATTCTTTGATTAATCCTTAATTAACTTTTTGACCCTGGTCCAGTTGATGAAAAGAAGCAGAAAGATTGATAAAAAAAAATTGAAGAGAGAGAGGGAAAGGGAGAGGAAAAGTTAAACAGAGAGAAAGGAGGAAGCTTACTGTGAATTTGTGAAATTAGTGAACAAGTATACATGTCTCTAGGGCCTGATCTAATGTGACTCAGAGCTGCATAGAAAAGTCATCACTACAATTCAGTAATAAACTAAAGTGGTGGAAACAACATAAGAAACAATACCAGAAAATTTCTCTCTTTTTGACATCTCAAAGGTTATGCATCTTCCAAATTCTCTGGAAGTATGCCTTCTGGGGAGGATCTCAACTGCCATTTTCACTTATTCTCACAATCTAAGAGAATCTGGAGATTATTGTTTTACTATAAGTGTAGTCTCCTAAATCTCTCACTCTCTTCCATCTCTCTAAATCCAGATTGGATGGAAATTCCTCTTGAAGTTATCTAACCAAGATACAAATTGGTGATGTTACTTTCCTTAGTATGGTAAGTACTCACCTACTTTAGCACCACTGCTGAAGGAGTTTGAGAAAACTCCAGGACATGAGTTTGAGCAAACTCCAGGAGACAGTGAAGGACGGGGAAGCTTGGCTTGCTGGAGTCCATGGGATTGCAAAGAATTGGACATGACTTAGCGACAGAACAACAACTACTTTTGGCTGGCACATGTCTACATATGCAGTATCAAACAGCACAAATTTCTACCTAAAATTTTATATTCTCAATTGTATCAGATATACTATTGACTGTATCTTCCATATAAAATCCACTATCCTCACATGAAGTTCTTAGACTGTATAATTACATTTCTCATTGTTCTCAAGTTTGAAATCATGTGCCATTTATATAAGGAAGATGTTGCTTTACATTGTTGTGTTAATTTCTACTGCATACAGCAAAATGAATCAGCCATAAATCTACATACATCCCTACCCTCTCAGACTTCCTTCTTATTCAGGTGACCACAGTTAATTAAGTAGAGTTTCCTGGGGTATACAGTATGTTCTACTCTGACCTTTATGATTTATTGCCTTCTATTAATTTTGGAGTTTTGTTTTTGCTGCTCTTCTTCTTTCTCTAGTTGGTTAGATTGTTCATTTGAAATTTTTCTTCTTTCCTGAGGTGGGATTGTAATGCTATAAACTTTCCCTTTAACAACTGTTTTTTTGCTACATCTCATAGGTTTTGAGTCATTGTGTTTTTATTGTCATTTCTCTCTAGGTTATTTTTTGAATCTTTCTTTGATGTCTTCAGTGATTCATTGGTTGTTTAGTTACATATTGTTTAGCTTTTGTGTGTTTGTACTTTGATAGTATTTTTCTTATAATTGTTTCCTAATCTTGTAGCATCATGGTCAGAAAAGATGCTTGATAAAATTTCACTTTTCTTAAATTTACCAAGTCTTATCGCTGATGCAAGATGTGATTGCTCCTGGGTAATGTCCCATGTGCACTTGAAAAGAAAGTATATTTGGCTGCTTTCAAATGGAACATTCTATAAATATCAATTAAGTCTATTTGTTCTAGTATATCATTTAATGCTTGCGTTTCCTTATTGATTTACTGTCTGGATGACCTGTCCATTGCTGTAAGTGGGGTTTTAATCCCCTCTACTATTACTGTGTTGTTATCAATTTCCCCTTTTGTGCTGGCTATTAGCATTCACCTTATATATTGAGCAGCACCTACATTGGGTGAATATATATTTACAATTTTTGTATCTTCTTCATGGATTGATTCCTTGATAATTATGTACTGTCCTTCCTTGTTCTTGTATATATACAAGTTACTAGTCTCATAATTTCAGATGCAGTTCCCATTTGCTTTATTTTTACTCTCCTCATGATTACTGGTTTTGATATCACATTTGTGTGAAAATGATTTCCTGATTTTACTTTATATTTGCCTTTACCATGTGTGAATTATTTTTCTCTTAGTTGAGCCTTTTTTTTTTCCCCCTACCTAGGGAAATTTTGCTTCCCTGGCAGCTTAGATGTCATCAGATCTCTGATTACTTAAGAAAAATGAGACTTCTCTATTAAAAGGGCTAGGTTTTTTTTTTAAATTATTTCTTTAACAAATATTTGACAGTCTGTATTTACCTGCAAAATCCTTAATTGTCATTAAAGTTAAATAGATAGCTAAGTAGTTTTTCACAGTGATCTATAATTTTACCTGACCAAGTGTTATAAAATATTTTAATATTTTTTGACAAATTCTCAAAATCAATACTAAATAAGATTTTTTACTTCATATTAAACTGAGGATTTCACATAAGGATATTATAATATCCCAAAAGATTTTGTTCTCTCACTTTTTAAAAATAGAAACATTAAATTAATTGGCCTAGTTTGATATTAATTTCTTGGGAAGAGTTGTCAAATAAAAATACTAGGCATTCTTTACATTGTGTTTGTGTAGATATTGTTTCAGAAATTATATGAAACTTTTAGAAATCTGATATGTCTTTCTATAGTTATTCATTTTTTAAATATAGTTGCTGCACAGTATATTATATTACCTTTTTATTAATGCTGATTTGCCATTGTAAAATTTCAAGGGATTATATGAATGAGATGCACACAAATGTGTATATACAAATATTTACTGTGTATTATATTAATAAGTTATATTTATACAGTAAGAATTTATGGTTCTCAAACTGTACAGCTTCAAAAATTGAAAATATACTTGGCTTGATCATTAAATACTATCAGTAAAATTCCAAATCAGTAAATTAATTTAAGCCATTATACAATCATTGTCTCTTCTTTACTAAAGACTGTTGTGGAAACACTTGAGGGAATGTGGACTCTCACATAGGCCTCCATGTAAGCTCATTGTGGAAAACCATGCTTGTCTGACCTTCAGAGGACATACTTCTTGCTACTCTGCTTCTGATTCTCAAAGCTATTTTACAGTGTTGTCAGTTCTATATAACTGATACCAATGAAAAACATTTCTTATTATAGACATTTAGAGTGCTGTATGATAAGTCAATTTTTAGAAATTATGACTGCCTTATGTAGCTAGAGCAATCAAAGCCCTCCCCCTAAATTGATCTAGTAATCTGTATTACTGGTTTGGTAGTGTCTTTTGGGGGAGATATGTGACACTCAATGCCCACTGATTTCAATGTATTCTTGGGGAATAAAGAGGTATTTCAAAATCAACTCATATTCTGGGGGTTGGGCTGTGAGGGAATAGCTCAGTATTGCTCTGACTCAACACAGAAGTATATTGACCTGCTCACACATGATTATTGTGTCAGGAAGACAGTGGAAAATTACACCTTGAATCCCTTCTTGGAAACATGTATTCAAAATAAGGAACTCCAAATGAGAAATTATATCACTCAAGTGGAGCAGAGAAAGGGTAAAAGACACATAGAAGTGATAGGAAAAATAGTTAACTGTTCACTCCTTCCCCAGCACCATGAAGCACATGGAAAAGATAAGCTACTATTTTTTAGAGTACTCCAATGGAAAAAAAAAAAAAAAAAAGAAAGAGAGGCATAATTTTTAATATAGACCCAGACATCAAATCCACTTGACCCATGGAACCTGTGAGCAATCTGCCCTTGATATTTGCATGCTAACCTGGTATTTGGTTAGGCTTACTACTGAATGGCTTTCCCTGTCAAATCTCATCTATAAATACTGACAATAGTGACTACTTCAATTATGTAAATAACAATTCAAGGCTAACAGTTTCATGAGGGTCAGAGAAACGTGACACTACAAAACTAAAAATTGAAGCATGAACAACTGACACATAAGAAATGGAGATCTAAAAACTACCTGACAGATAATTCAAAATATGTATCTTAAAGAAGCTTAAGAGAGCTGAATGAGAACACAGAGAACTAAACAAATTCAGAACAGTATTTGAACAAAATGAGAAGTTCAACAAAATGTTTTAAACCAAATAAATGAACCAAACAGAATTCTAGACCTGAAGAAAACTGACTAAGCCAGAAAAAAACAACAACACATCAATGAGGCCTGAAGAGCAGACTTAATTAACCCAAAGAAAGAATGGGTGAACTCAAAGACAGATTATTTGAAACTACCAAATCAGAAGAACACAAACAATACAAAAGGAAAACTGAGTTTTAAAAGCCTACAGAATTTATAGAATTTCATAAACAGCCAGTGTACATTGCTGTTCAGTCGCCCAATCATGTCCAACTCTTTGCAACGCCATGGACTGCAACATGCCAGGCTTCCCTGTCCTTCACTGCCTCCTGGTGTTTGCTCAAACTCATGTCTGCTGAATTGATGATGCCATCCAAATCCTACAGAGATTATAGGATTTCATAAGCAACCAGTGTACATTATGGTAATCTCAGAAGGAGCAGAGAAAGAAAAAGTGGACAGAAAGCATATTTTTAAAAGCAATGACCTTATTTTCAGGGCAGCAATGGAGAAACAGACCTATGGGCAAGGTGGGAGGAGAGAAGGGAAAAGGGGAGATGTATGGAGAAAGTAACACAGAAATTTACAAAACCATGTGTAAAACAGAGAGTTAATGGGAGTTTGCTGTATGACTCACGGAACTCAAACAGGGGCTCTGCGACCGGCTGAAGGGTGGGGAGGTCAGGGAGGGAGGAGACATGGGTGTACCTGTGGCTGATTCTTGTTGATGTGTAGCAGAAAACCACAAGATTCTGTAAAGAAATTATCCTTCAATTAAAAAATTAAAATAAAAAACTGAATGAAAAGTACAGAAATAAACCCATAAAAAAATATAAAGTAGTAACCAAAGTTTCCCAAATCTGGGGAGAAAAGTGAACATTCAGATTCATGAAGCCCAAAGAAATCAATAACATAAACATAAAAATATCTTTACTGAGACACACTGTAATTCTAAAATTAAAAATATTTAAAATAATTTTGTAAGCATTTAAGCTGAATCAATATTGCCACTGTCCAACTAAAAGGTGTAGCTAATTCACCTACTATAAAACTACCTGTAATGTCAGATCATTGCAATTATTATATGGAATAAGATTACATTAATGAATGTTTTCTAAATATCATTGCACCAAAGTATCATCATCATTTTTATTGTTTAACAAGTGAAAATTGTTTTATAGTTTAATGTGTTTTCAAACAGAATGGAAATAATTTGAAACATGTAATATTTAAAATCAATGAATGATAACTATGATGTGTGTAATACACAACATATTTCTGCTTATATATAAAACTAATTTAATTTATTACATTTTGATCAACATATTAAAAATTTAAAATAAGTCAATATGTGCAAATATATTATTATCATCCAATTATTAACTATATATATATAAAATATATGATTTTTAAAATTAGATACATAATAATATTGGAAAAATATAAATATATTTATTTATGTCTCCACTGATTAGACTTTTTTTTCATTTATTTTTATAAGTTGGAGCCTAATTACTTTACAATACTGTAGTGGTTTTTGCCATACATTGACATGAATCAGCCATGGATTTACATGTGTTCCCCATCCCGATCCCCCATCCCACCTCCCTCCCCATCCCATCCCTCTGGGTCTTCTCAGTGCACCAGCCCTGAGCACTTGTCTCATGCATCCAACCTGGGCTGGTGATCTGTTTCACCCTTGATAGAATACTTGTTTCAATGCTGTTCTCTCATAACATCCCACCCTCGCCTTCCCCCACAGAGTCTAGAAGTCTGTTCTGTACATCTGTGTCTCTTTTTCTGTTTTGCATATAGGGTTATTGTTACCATCTTTTTAAATTCCATATATATGTGTTAGTATGCTGTATTGGTATTTATCTTTCTGGCTTACTTCACTCTGTATGATGGGCTCCAGTTTTATCCACCTCATTAGAACTGATTCAAATGTATTCTTTTTAATGGCTGAGTAATATTCCATGGTGTATATGTACCACAGCTTTCTCATCCATTTGTCTGCTGATGGGCATCTAGGTTGCTTCCATGTCTTGGCTATTATAAACAGTGCTGTGATTAATATTGGGGTGCACCTGTCTCTTTCAGTTCTGGTTTCCTTGGTGTGTATGCCCAGAAGTGGGATTGCTGGGTCATATGGCAGTTCTATTTCCAGTTTTTTAAGGAATCTCCACACTGTTCTGCATAACAGCTGTACTAGTTTGCATTCCCACCAACAGTGTAAGAGGGTTCCCTTTTCTCCACACCCTCTCCAGCATTTATTGCTTGTAGACTTTTGGATAGCAGCCATCCTGACTGGCGTGTAATGGTACCTCATTGTGATTTTAATTTGCATTTCTCTGATAATGCCACTCCAGTATTCTTGCTGGGAGAATTCCACAGACAGAGGACCCTGGCAGGCTACAGTCCATAGGGCTGAAAAGAATCAGACATGACTAGGTGACTAACACTTTTGCTTTTTTCACTTTTCTACTCCTCAGCAATTAACAGTTTAAAATTTAGTTCCTTTAAGTGTTGTATTATCTACCTGGTAAAATTCAGTTGCCTACAACAACTTTTGATGCCAAGTAAGCCAATTTCTTTCTCCTTAAGTACATAACCCATTCTAGATATACTGTACATAAATAGACTTTTGGATAGCAGCCATCCTGACTGGCGTGTAATGGTACCTCGTTGTGGTTTTGATTTGCATTTCTTTGATGATGAGTGATGTGGAGCATTTTTTCATGTGTTTGTTAGCCATCTGTATATCTTCTTTGGAGAAATGTCTGTTTAGATCTTTGGCCCACTTTTTGATTGGGTCATTTGTTTTTCTGGAATTGAGCTGCAGGAGTTGCATGTATATTTTTGAGATTAATCCTTTGTCTGTTTCTTCATTTGCTATTTTTTTCTCCCATTCTGAAGGCTGTCTTTTCACCTTGCTTATAGTTTCCTTTGTTGTGCCAAAGCTTTTAAGTTTCATTAGGTCCCATTTGTTTATTTGTGCTTTTATTTCCAATATTCTGAGAGGTGGGTCATAGAGGATCCTGCTGTGATTTATGTCAGAGAGTGTTTTGCCTATGTTCTCCTCTAGGAGTTTTATAGTTTCTGGTCTTACATTTAGATCTTTAATCCATTTTGAGTTTATTTTTGTGTATGGTGTTAGAAGGTGTTCTAGTTTCATTCTTTTACAAGTGGTTGACCAGTTATCCCAGCACCACTTGTTAAAGAGGTTGTCTTTTTTCCATTGTATATCCTTGCCTCCTTTGTCAAAGATAAGGTGTCCATAGGTTTGTGGATTTATCTCTGGGCTTTCTATTCTGTTCCATTGATCTATATTTCTGTCTTTGTGCCAGTACCATACTGTCTTGATGACTGTGGCTTTGTAGTAGAGTCTGAAGTCAGGCAGGTTGATTCCTCCAGTTCCATTCTTCTTTCTCAAGATTGCTTTGGCTATTCGAGGTTTTTGTATTTCCATACAAATTGTGAAATTATTTGTTCTAGTTCTGTGAAAAATACCGTTGGTAGCTTGATAGGGATTGCATTGAATCTATAGATTGCTTAGGGTAGTATAGCCATTTTGACAATATTGATTCTTCCAATCCATGAACACAGTATATTTCTCCATCTGTTTGTGTCCTCTTTGATTTCTTTCATCAGTGTTTTATAGTTTTCTATGTATAGGTCTTTCGTTTCTTTAGGTAGATATACTCCTAAGTATTTTATTCTTTTTGTTGCAATGGTGAATGGTATTGTTTCCTTAATTTCTCTTTCTGTTTTCTCATTGTTAGTATATAGGAATGCAAGGGATTTTTGTGTGTTAATTTTATATCCTGCAACATTACTGTATTCATTGATTAGCTGTAGAAATTCTGGTAGAGTCTTTAGGGTTTTCTATGTAGAGGATCATGTCGTCTGCAAACAGTGAGAGTTTTACTTCTTCTTTTCTTATCTGGATTCCTTTTATTTCTTTTTCTGCTCTGATTGCTGTGGCCAACACTTCCAAAACTATGTTGAATAGTAGTGGTGAGAGTGGACACCCTTGTCTTGTTCCTGACTTTAAGGGAAATGCTTTCAGTTTTTCATCATTGAGGATAATGTTTGCTGTGGGTTTGTCATATATAGCTTTTATTATGTTGAGGTATGTTCTTTCTATGCCTGCTTTCTGGAGAGTTTTTATCATAAATGGATGTTGAATTTTGTCAAAGGCTTTTTCTGCATCTATTGAGATAATCATATGGTTTTTATCTTTCAATTTGTTAATGTGGTGTATTACATTGCTTGATTTGTGAAATATTGGAAGAATATAAATATATTTATTTATGTCTCCACTGATTAGACTTTTAACCCACTGTGAAAATATCTAAAGAAGTTAAAAGAGCTTCTTCCCCAGACTTGGCATATGGCCATCCTGATCTTGTTAATCTTCATTCTCAGTGGAAATTTCTAACTGAATGCCAAAAAAAAAAAAAAAAGCCTTCAATTAATATCTAGGTAAAGAATTCTTAGAACCATTGATGCTCCTGAGTTTCTATAAGATATTTAAAGTGTCAGCTGTAGAGAAGAAAGTTAACCTGTACATTTGTCTGGAAAATTTTCAAAGAAGCTTACTGCACTGCTGGCAGTTAATCAAGCCAATGATTTTGTGAAAATACAGAGATCGTATAAGGTACAAGTAGTAATTTTATTTTGACTCTTTATTCATTGGAGAAGATGAAAGGCTCTTCAACAAGTGCTTAAGAGAAGTTTAGTCATAATTAAGATCTTTTGTTTATAATAAAGTATAAATACATTCAGGCATCTCATTAGCCAGGAAACCCTTGAAAGTAAATTTTATTGGAGTGAAGTTTGCTTAAACAAGTGATATAGTCTATAATAAAATAGATATTCCCCCTGGAGGAGATGGCAACCCACTCCAGTACTCCTGCCTGGAAAATCCCATGGATGGAGCACCCTGGGAGGCTACAGTCCATGAGGTCACAAAGAGTTGGACACAACTGAGTAACTTCACTTTCTTTTCTTTCTTTCTCAAAAAAAGAAAAAAAAATATATATATATATATATAAGTATATATAAAAATATATTTATATATATATAAAAGCCACTCAAACACTTATTCACAGCCATGTTACAAAGCTGTCATTCTAGGTAAATAATGGAAACACACAAAAAAATTTTTTTGATAACAGAAAGGCAAGTCAAGTTGGGGAGATCCAGACTTTTAGGATATTTCAAAGATCTTAAGAAGAAAGTGTTAGTCGTTCTGACTAACACTTATATCCGACTCTTTGAGACCCCATGGACTGTAGCCCACCAGAGTCCTCTGCACAGGGAATTCTCCAGCTGAGAATACTGAAGTGTAAAGCTATTCATCTCTCTAGGTGATCCTCCTAACCCAGGGATCAATCCAGGTCTCCTGTATTTCAGTCATATGCTTTAGCATCTGAGCCACCAGGGAAGCCCAAGAAAGGTGATAAATGTTTCTATGAAAACTGGTGAAGAGGGTCTTGTGGTTTAGACAGTTTTAAAACTGTAATCATATTTCTTATAGAACTTTCAGCAAAGCCATTTCAAAAACTTATTGGGTGAATCTACACTCTTGCTGCACCTCTGTAAAGATTCACACTAGTTTTATTTTGTACTCAAGAATGATCTTTGAGATTAGTTTTGATCAAAAGTGAGTATAGGGCATCAAAATCTGTGCTTCAGTGGGAAATTCTGCATTGTCTAGATGCTAGAGGACACTCTTCCAAAGTTTTTTAATTCTAACACTAGATTACTATGTCTTGAATATTTCACTTCATATCTTCAAGATTCTGTTTTTTACTTTTTAATAGTAAAACTATAGATTTAAAAATTGTATTTTCTATAAAATGTATGGATCACTAAAATGAGGTATTTTTAGTATTTTATTTTCATCTCTAAATATAAACATGGTGAAAAGGTCTGCAGTGAAATGGATACATAGTGACTTGAAAAAATGGTCAGATGTAATTCATTTTGAAATACAAGCATGTTTGTATATGATTTTAGTCATGATATGGGCTTCCCTGGTGGCTCAGATGGTAAAGAATCCATGTGCAATGCAGGAGACCTGGGTCTGATCCCCAGTTTGGGAAAATCTCCTGCAGGAGGGCATGGCTACCACTCCAGTATTCTTGCCTGGAGAATCCCATGGACAGGGGAACCTGGCAGACTGCAGTCCATGAGGTCGCAAAGAGGTTGGATATGACTGAACTACTGAGTGACTAAGCACGACACAGCAGGTTCAAGTTAGTCAGCATACAGAATATGTGTATCTGCAATCTCAGTTGAACAGCCGATAATGTGATTGTTCCTTTGTAAGTGCATTCTAGATAGGGACAATTTTGTATTGGGGCTAAAACATGAATTGGATTTTTTTTTTTAGAGACTTTAAGAGAACATTTTTGTAATGTAATGTGTGTGCTTGTTGTGAGGGTGAGTGAAAATATGTTAAAACCATTATATGATTAAACAGAATATGCTAAAATGAATAAACAAAATATTGAAGTAACTTTATATGTGTTCTAAGAGACAGTCTTAGAACACATTTATTCTTGACCTTCTACCAACGTGTAAAATTTCTGGTTTAATGACTTCACTTTCCTTTTTATTCTTTCTTATTTTCAGTTATTTTTTGTTTGTGTGTGTGCTTGTGAACAAAGAGAGACCCACACTTATTTTAGATTCATTAACTCCAAGTATTTAATATCTGAGGTACACAAAAGGAAAGATAGAAGGTGCCTTTAGATGATTAGATAGATTGATACATAGGCATGGGAAACCAGTTGCAAATATGTTTTTTAATATAAACATTTCAAATCTTTGAATCTCATTTTATCATCTATAAAATGCCAGTCGTGATTTCAAGCTCAAGTTATCAAATTATCATGGTCAAGATTAGAGACAATTTAATCCTGGAACATATTGTGACACATTTCATGTGCCATCCTATGAAATTCATCAATAAAAGTTTACATTTTTTACCTCTCTTTTATGTAAGTCACTATCCAGATTTAAGGCTTATTTTCCCCACAAAAACAAGTCGGAATTATATTCTGCTTTTTCCTCTATTATACACTATTATACCCTTTGCTTGGACTGCAATGCTTTCAAAGAAATTTTAAAAATCAGATATTGAAAATATTTGGCAAGTTGAAATGAATTATTTATTGTTCCTCCAGTAGATAAAAACGAAATTAAAGGAAAAATTTGACTAGTTAGAATTGTTTTTACCTAAGAAAAAAACATTTGGCCCTTATTATTATTATTTTTTTTACCTTTAGACATTGATAATATTAACATGACCTCATGAAAAATTTTCAAAGAAAGCCCTATAAAAAAATACATTACATTGTAATGATCATAATTTCTTTGGTAATTTCAAAAATTATATTTGTGCTGTCAATAATTAAATTGCTAATGTAAATTTTATATTCTGGTATAGTCTAACTTGCTATAGCCTGATGAATCCAAACTACATTTAGGAAAAAATTTGCTCTACTTCATTTTCTTTGGAAGTTTTCATAAGCCATATATTATTGGGAAAGCAATTTCTCTGCATGCTTTAAGGACTCTGATGTAGGTTTTGTACAACATAGAGTTCCAAATATGAAATAATTTTAGTTATATTAAATTATATTTTGACTATTTATTAGCATCTAAGAGAATTTCCTTTCTTTTGAAGACTGAATAAAATTATATATATGTAATATATATACACATAATGTATATATATATAAAAATATGCGTGTGTATACATATATTTGCATATAAATACATATATAAATATTTGCATACATGTGTGTATGTAGGTGTGGACATTTGTGTTGCTTACACCTCTTAGCTTTTCAAAACAAGCTTTTAAACACAAGGGTGTACAAATAATTGTTCTATACTTTGCTTTCAGTTATTCTGAGTTATACTCAGAAATGCAATTACTGGATCAAGTGGTAATTCTCTATTTGCTATGTTGAAAAATTACGGTATGATTTTCTACAGTCATTATACCATTTTGCATTCTCACCAGGATTGATTGCAGTGTTCTAGTTTCTTCACAGCCTTCTCAATACTTGTTTTTTTCTTTTTTTTAAATAGAAGCTATTACTTAAGGGTGAGATGTGGTATCTCATTGTAGTTTTGACAGAATTTCCCTAATAATTAGTGATGTGGAGGATATTTTTCTGTGTTTATTGGCCATTTGTATAAATATTTACAAATAAATATTTATTCAAGTGCTTTCCCCAATTTTAAATGTTTTTCTGTTGTCATTTAATTTGTATAGTCCTTCATATATTTCTTATATAAATGTATTACCCAATACATGTTTTGTAAATATTTTTTCCATTTGGCTAGTTGATTATTCCCTCCATTTTTCAATGCTCTAAAGGTTTTTTTTTTTAATAATGTCCAATTTATCTAATATTGTTATGCTTGCACACGTTTTTAATTGTCATGTCTAAGAAAACACAGATGGATTCAATGGCATGAAACTTTTCTTATATGGTTTCATCTAAGAGTTTATACTTTTAGTTCTATATTTAGCTCTTTGATCCATCTTAGTTAATTCTTACAAATGGTGTAAGGCAAAGAACCAAATTTATTGATTGCATATTAATATTCCATGTTCCCAGCAATATTTGATGGAATGGCAACCCAATGAAATGGCTGTGAGACCCTTGTAAAATTCACTGACAACATAATGTGAGGTGATATTTTTCCTGATATTTCTATATTATTTTGTTGGTTTACATCTGTCTTTATGCTAGTACTACACTGTTTTTATTCCTGTAGCTTTGCAATAGATTTTGAATTAGATACATTGTGTTCTTTGATTCTTTTATAAGATTTTTTTTTCATTATCCTAAGTCCTTGAGAGTTCATTAGAATTTTAGAATGTATTTTTATATTTCTACCTAAAAACTATCATTTGAGCTATGATAGACGTTTCATTTCTTCTATAGTTTGCTTGTAGTAGTACTGTCATCTTAACTATATTCAGTTTCCCAACACATAAGAATAGAATGCTTTTCATTTTATTTGTCTTTTCAGTTTCTTTTGCCACTTTTGGTGATTTTCAATGAACACATTTTTTTACCTCTTTTGTTAAATCTATTCCTAGGACTTTTCTTCTTTTTTTCAAATTCTGCAAATATAGTTGTTTTCCTGAATGTCTCTTAGTATTATATATTATTTAGTGTATAGAAATATATCCTGCAACCATGTGGAATTTCTTCATTAGTTCTAACAGATTTTTTGGTGAACTTTTTACAGTTTTACACAAACAAGCTTATGTAATGCTCTGTAAATTGGAAATGTCAAAGTGGACATCTTTGCCCTTTATCTTCTTAAAGGAAAAGTCTTTTGTCTTTAACCATTGAATACATTCTTAGTTGTGTGTTCAATTTTAATCATGCCATCAATTTTCTATCAAGTGAATATATAATTCAGGTAAAGCAAGAACATGATCTTAAGTGTCTACAGGACAAAAAATGGTTACATGACCCAATCCTGATGTCTAAGGAAAATACTTTATATTGTTTTGATACTTTTCCCTTATCATTCATATTTTTTCCACCAATATGCTTATCTTCTAGTGCTTAATTATTAATATTAAATACTATCTCTTGGTTCTTTGCTGTGAACATCGTGGATGGAGACCTTCCCTCCTCCATATACAACAACCTTCAGTGATTTTTCTATTTTCACATCCTTTCAGCATAGTAACATCCCACTTTGTGTCTGGGAAGGCAAGGTTGACTATTTCACCATCATATAGTATATGCTAAAATATAAAAAATACACACTCTTTTAAAACCTAAGAATATATTAGTTGGTATTACTATAAAATAGTTTTTCTTATTAGTTGTATTGTCTTTAAGACACTTTTTATTTTTTTTAATAATTTAACCAATACAATGTTGTAAGACACTTTTCTAAATGTTATTTTTAAAAATTTTTATTAGAGTATAGTTGATTTACAATATTGTATTTCTACTGTACAGCACAGTAAATCAGCTATACATATACATAGTTTCTGTTCATTAGCTGAGCTGTGTCTGACTCTTTGTGAAAGCCTGTAGCATGCCAAGCATCCCTGTCCTTCACTATCTTCCAGAATTTGCTCAAATTTATTCCACTGAGTCAATGAGGCCATCAAACCACCTCATCCTTTGTTGTCCCCTTCTCCTGCCCTCAATCTTTCCCAGCAATAGGGTCTTTGCCAGTGAATTGGTTCTTTGCATCAGGTGGCCAATGTATTGGAGCTTTAACTTCAGCATCTGTCCCTCCAATGAATAAGCAGGGTTGATTTTCCAGTACCACAGTTCAAAAGAACAAATTCTTCCACATTCAGCCTTTTTTATGGTTCAATACACAAGTCAATACATAACTACTGGGAAAACTATAGCTTTGACTGTATGGACCTTTGTTGACAAAGTGATGTATCTGCTTTTTAATATGTGTCTAAATTTGTCATAGCCTTTCTTCCAAGGAGCAATTTCTTTTAATTTCATGGCTGCAATCACCATTCACAGTGATTCTGGATTCCAAGAAAATAAAGTTTGTCACTGTCCATATTTTTCCCATCTGTTTGCCATGAAGTGTTGGACAGGATGCCATGATCTTAGCTTTTTGAGTATTGAGCTTAATACCATTATTTTTTAGATTATTTTCCCATATAGTTCTTTACAGAGTATTGAATAGAAGCACTTTTGGACCACACATTTATAGAAATATTGAAAATTGTCCAAAAATATTTTCAAAAGACATTTAGAATTTTCATGGAAGAAATCCCAATAAAAGAGTTCACATTTATTTTTAAGTAATATGTTTATACTTTTTTAATATTGTGCTGCATATGTATCAATTCTCATTAAAATAGGTTTTTTGGTATTATTAGCTATATTATTATTTTGCTATATATATTTCTATGTATTCCAATAAGCATGCATTTCTTCCCTTATATTAATTCTTTAAGCCTTCTATCAATTCAAGTGATAGTATTAATTAATTTTCTTGCAGTTTTTTCTTTTAATTCTTTTTTAAAATTATTTTCATTTTGTCTATAACATTTTATTAAATCTTTTGTCAATTATTATATTACAATTTACAAGACACTTTATTACCAGACACTTTCTTTTACATATCTAATGAGATTTTTGTAGTGGAATGAAAATGTGTCATACAATTGAGATTCAAGCCCTTTTTAAAAGAAAACATGTTCACTTCTACATTTTTCCAACCATTTTACCTCATTGTATGTTGCTTATGGGCCTTCCCTGGTAGATCAGTGATAAGTTCCATTACTTGGTGGGGAAGATCCCCTGGAGAAGGAAATGGCAACCCACTCCAGTATTCTTGCCTGGGAAATCACATGGACAGAGAAGAAACTGGTGGGCTACAGTTCATGGGGTCGCAAAGTGTCAGACACGGTTTTCAACTAACAATAACAGCTTATTGTTTATGTGAGTGTGAATATGCATCCCTATTTGTGTATGTGTATGTGCAGTTGTATGTCTCTTCATCTTTCATATAAAAACTTCCATAAAATCTGGTAACATTTGGCTCTTAAATTATTTTATGTCTAGGAAGGAAGAAAGTGAAGTCGCTCAGTTGTATCCAACTTTTTGCGACCCCATGGATTGTAGCCTACCAGGCTTCTCTGTCCATGGGATTTTCCAGGCAAGAGTATTGGTGTGGGTCGCCATTTCTTTCTCCAGGGGAATCTTCTGGACCCAGGAATCGAATTTGGGTCTCCTGCATTGTAGGCAGGCGCTTTTACTGTCTGACCCACCAGGGAAGTCACCACTAGCTCATTACATGATCTTGAAAATTTTCCACTTACGATGTCTCTGGAGAATTCTTCTTTCCATCTCCATGAAAAGATTCTTTTTTCTTTTTTTTCCATTTAAGTGACTGAGCATTACTCTGTGCAATCCCTTCAAAGGTCCTAAATTATTTCATCTCTTATTGTGCCTTGCACTCATCTGCTTTCTTTTAATTTATAACATATCTATATGTTGTAATCATGTTAATTGGGATTTAATAGGGAGATATTTTAAATATATGTGATTAAGTTTGTATACTAATCTACAATTGGAAAGTTTTAGATATAAGAAAATAAAAAGTAAAATTTGAAAGAGTAAGTCAAAGTGAAATTGAACACTGTTTCTCTAACACATAAAAGTCATAAAACATGCCATTTGGGAGAGTTTCAGCAGACTCTTGAAAGCTATAAGGAGTGTGATACATAGATTTTCAGGCATAGATTTTGTTAATACATTAACCACAGCATTCAGAAACACATTTCTTCTAAGGAAGCAGAAGAAATGATCCTTTGAATATTACATGACATATGGATTCATTCTAGATTTCACAAAAGATAATTCAGCTAATGCTACCTGACTTAAATGTGGAAAAAAAAATTCCTTGTCATAAATATTTACTAATAATGGAATTCTATAGTGCAAGCACTTACATTAATTTCCTATGAATATACTTTAAAAGTGGCATCATTTTTAATGTTAGTTTAGTTTGTGTAGGTCAGTCAAACATATTTGTCCTAATGATGTTGTAATATATATTTTTTTAGATTACTTAATAGAAAACACTCTGGAACATTTGGAAAACACTTTGGCCAAAAATGTTTGCATTTTCAAATTTTAATTCTGGCTCAAAATATTAAGGTTTTGTTTTTGTAAAATTAATAAAATCAGTTCATTTTTAAGAACTGTAACATTTTAAGTAATACAGAGTCTGATTAAAATAATAACAAAAATATCTTATAGTTTTTAACTTAACTCATTTGCTTTTGTGTCTCCCTTTAGGAAAAATAATATGAATGACCAATGGAAAATTATAATCAAACATCAAATGGTTTCATTTTATTGGGGTTGTTCCCCTCATCAAGATTTGGCATATTTCTTTTCATTCTTATTTTTGTCATTTTCCTAATTGCTCTGTTTGGCAACCTCTTTATGATCCTTCTCATCTTTCTGGACACCCATCTTCACATACCCATGTATTTCCTTCTTAGTCAGCTCTCCTTCATTGACCTAAATTACATCTCCACCATTGTTCCCAAAATGGCCTACAATTTTCTCTTTGCAAACAAGTCTATCTCCTTCATTGGATGTGGGATTCAGAGCTTTTTCTTCTTGACTTTAGGAGGTGCAGAAACATTGCTCTTGACGTTTATGGCTTATGATCGTTATGTAGCCATTTGCTTCCCTCTTCACTATCCCATCAAAATCAGCAGAAAGGTCTGTATGTTGATGATAATAGGATCTTGGATAATGGGCTCTATTAATTCCTGTGCCCATACCACATATGCCTTTCGTATCCCTTATTGCAAATCCAGGGCCATCAATCATTTCTTCTGTGATGTTCCAGCCATGTTGACTCTGGCCTGCATGGACACCAGGATCTATGAGTATACCGTGTTTATGAGTACCATCTTCTTCCTTTTATTGCCTTTCATTGGTATTGCATGTTCCTATGGTCGTGTTCTCTTTGCCATTTATTACATGCATTCAACCAAAGGGAGGAAGAAAGCTTATTCGACCTGCAGCACTCACCTTACTGTGGTGACTTTCTACTATATGCCCTTTGCTTACACTTATCTCCGCCCAAGATCCTTTCGTACTCCAACCGAGGACAAGGCTCTGGCTGTCTTCTACACCATCTTGACCCCAGTGCTCAACCCAGTTATCTATAGCCTGAGAAACAAAGAGGTGATTGGAGCACTGAGAAGACTAATTCATAGATTCTGCTCTGTGAAACTGTCAACAAATATTGTGGCATGAGTACCAGCATCTTAGGTATAAACTCATTCATCAATATACAGAAATGTAAATTACTTTATCATTATGTTCAAGGACTATGTTTAATCTGGAGAAGAAGAAAATTATGTCTGGACAAATTTATAATATATGTTTGTATATATGCATATGTATGTATATATATATATATATACACATACATATATATGTAATTTCAAGTGTCATTCTTTATTCTTCAATTTTTCCCCATTGATTTCAAATGCATTTATTTTTTGCCAACATGTGGTAAACCAAATGGTTCTTTGTCATGTGGTAATAAAAATGAAAGTTGTTTAACTGGTCATTCAGTATGACAATTCCATTGTATCCAAATATTTTCCCAGTATGCTTAAACCATAAACGTAAATGTTTCCCGGATATCTAGATCAAATTAAAATAAGAATTATTTCTATTGTTTTCATAATAGACATAATTTATCAGTAACAGTTACTCTTGTTTTTCAATTTAGGGAAACTTATGGTTGAAGTGGCTTCCCAGATGGCACTAGTGTTAAGAACCCGCCTGATAATGCAGATTAGATTTAAGAGATGTGGTTTAGGTACCTGGGTATGGAAGATACCCTGGAGGAGGGCATGGCAACCCAATCCAGTATTCTTGTCTGGAGAACCCCATAGACAGAGGAGCCTGTTAGGTTACAGTACATGGGGTTACACAGAGTTGGACACGACTGAAGGAGCTTTAGCTGAGACTTCAAGTTCTTATAGCACTCTGAATAAGGGATTCCCTGGTGGCTCAGAGGTTAAAGCGTCTGCCTGCAATGCGGGAGACCTGGGTTCAATCCCTAGGTCGGGAATATCCCCTGGAGAAGGAACTAGCACCCCACGCCAGTATTCTTGCCTGGAAAATCTCATGGACGGAGAAGCCTGGTGGACTACAGTCCACGGGGTCGCAAAGAGTCAGACACAACTGAGTGACTTCACAACCAACAAGTTATTATACCACTCTGAATTCTAGGGATGTAACTTAATATCAGCTATATCTGAGGATCAACAACAGAACCTGGAGATGCCAACAGAGATCAAGTAAATTGTGAAGTTATTTATAAGATAAGTGAGTCAAGATGTAGTCTAATTAGTGGAAATTAGAAACATTAAGGACATTCCGGCAGCTATCCCTCACATTCAGGACATATCCAGTTTACTTCCTATGTGGCCACTATTTCTTGCATTAGATAATACCTCTCAGATGAGACTTTAGTCTCCACTTACTATATCCCATATTTCTACTGAAAAAAATGTGTTGGCAGAAGTCAACTTTTATCAACCAATTTTAGCAATTCATTCTATAGCTTAGCTTCTTTCCTAAATAGGTCCCAATCACTACATCCAATAAAAATCTATCAGCTCAAGTGAACAGTAATCTGTCTCTACTCCCACCATGGGTCATTGCTCATTCCAGGCAAAACTCCTCTCTCCTAGGTAGTGAAAACTTCAACCATTGTTGTTGTGTCTGCAGCTGCTGTTGTCATCAACACCACCACTGATTCAAGTCCTAAATACAACCCAGTCACTCCCCTGAGGTACTGGACACAGATGTATATGTAAACATGAGACCAGGCTGGTGATTCCATATGCATGCTCTCTGAGTCCACATGTACAAGCTCTGCTTCTGAATCAAAACTGCAAGATAATTCTACCACTCCATCTATAGCTCCTTTGCTCAAAGGAATCCTCAGCAGTAAAATTGCTAAGTATTTCAAGATGTTTTTACTGATCCAGGATCATTTGCATGACACTCAGACAGTCAAATGCTGAAACTAATGTTTACAGAAAACAAAGAGTTCATACACAAGGCAGCCAAGAGAGAGAAGGAAAGAAAATGTCTCATATTTACCTCTCCAAAATTGAGGGGCTAGAGAAAATGGCATCCTGCTCCAGCATTCTTGCCTGGAAAATTCCATGAACAAAGGAGCCTGGCAGGCTAAAGTCCATGGGGTCGTAAAGAGTTGGATACACACAGATAGATATTTATGGAAAAAAGAATTAGGGTAATTTTAGGCATGGGAGAAGGAGCTTGGGGTTAGAATAGAAAGGGAATGACATTATGCAAACCAGAAACATGATGGTAATATCTATTCTTTTTGTTAGTTATCACTGGAAATAGTTTAAGGAAGTATGGAGTTGAACATAGATGTCCATTCCAGGTTCCTTATCCATTTCAGGTGTTGAATAATAGCAGGGATCAGATGTAAATATATTATTGACTCTGACACACCATGGCCCACTTAAAAAAGGTTACAGGTAGTCTTCTTTAGCTATCATCCACTCCTTCATCAAAGGTGAAAATAAGACTCATAGTTTTGAATTTTCAAAGCCCAGCAAGAATTGTCAAAAGGTTTTGTAAGTATACAATTTCCTGAAATTAGTGAATTGATAAAAAGGCAGAAAATAAGATGAAGACAAACTGGTCTGACTGAACTTGTGACCATAGCTGTACTTTGGAACAAGACCATAAAAGTATGCCAAGTTAGCATCTTGCAATACCTCACGTGCTGTGTTTAGTCACTCAGTCATGTCTGACTCTTTGTGACCCTATGAACTGTATCCAGCCAGGCTCCTCTGTCCCAGGAATTCTCCAGGCAAAATTACTGGAGTGTGTTGCCATGTCCTCCTCCAAATAATCTTCCCAACCCAGGGATCAAACCTGGGTCTTCTGTATTGCAGGAAGATTCTTAACCACTGAGTTGTCAGGGAAACCTTTCATATCTACTCTCAAAAGAAAGCTCGATATGAGCCACTCCTAGGGTGTACCAGACTCTGAAGGATTTTCCGGTAAGCTGTTGTTATACTCTTAAATAATCAAGGGAAATAAAAATTAATGAAAAACTTTACAAAATTATGATAGATACCAGAATTACATGCTGTATTGTAAATTCCACTTGGAGCATGCAGATGAGATACTGGGAAACTGGAAGAAGCTAGATAACGGTGAAAATTTTACTAAGTCAACTCTCCAAGATCTTCATCTCTAGTTGCAGTAGATGAAGAAAATAAAATACCTTTTTCACCCTCTTGGTTGTTCAAAACTGCCAGAAATATTTACCAGTACCTGGAATAAAAAAAAAAAAAAAAAAAAAAAAAGCCTTCTGAAGCCACTGTAGAAAATTTTATTATTACAGTTTAAAAACTAACAGCCCTAAATCCAGAACATGGATACAAGCTCCTCTGTGCAAACTCTAGTAAAAATCTTAGTCATCTAAACAGATATACTTTCCTTTTGGAAGATTAAATTTTGAAACATAAGGACACTTTACATCACTCTGTATGTTGACATATGTCTATATATACTTATGTGTGTTGTAAGTGTGTGATATATTTTAACCTTTGGATAGTATTGCCAAAATTAATTTGTAAAAGAGTTATTTTAAATTGATTTGAACAAAATTAACCACTTACATGAATTAAGGAGTTGTAAAATTCTCACAGATGTAATAAAATTAACTCAAATGTTTTACAAAAATAAAAGCTAGCTTGTTTTTAGTTTTTTCTTGGGTTTTGCTTGAATTAAAGAAATATGTATTTTTTTGGAGTTATCAACACTGGGTATAATGCAGTCATGCAGCTTTATTCTACTTGGGTTTATTAGTAAAATAAGGTCAAGTTAATCTTTGTTATCAAATCTGTCAGCAAGAAAAATAATTTGGGATGATGGCTGACTTTGTCTAATGGCCCATAAATTTTTTGTGGGTAGTATAAGCATAATTGTTGATGACAAGTAAATTAAATAGAAGAAAACAGAGCAAAAGTTTATAAAAACATTTTAAAGATGATGAGTATGTATGAGATATATCTACCTAAAAATGCTTTCTAAAATAAAACAACAGCAACAACAACAACAAATTCTAAACTCTTTTAGTAGCTTGAAACCTTAGAGTTCTGCTTAGTTAAATGATGCAAATTTATTAAATATGAAAACTATTTTCAAATATGATTAAATATGGAAACAAGTATTATTGAACATAAATTTGTGTCTTCTCTTGGCTTTCTTTTACAAAGGATGAAAAGATAGTTGAGATGATTAGTTAACATGTTTTGTGCAACACTAAAAAAAGGTCATTCTATGAGAAAATATGTTTCTAAGGGTGTACAAAATATATTTACATTTACCAAACCAGAGGATGCTAAGTCTAATATATGTAGTTAAATTTTTTAGATATAGTAATTGAAACATCCCAATGTGCAAGGAAAGTAGGATGGATGTGATTTGTAGAAAAGGGTATGGGAAATAAAAATATATTTCCTTGTTGAGGTTAAAAAAAAGTGCTTTTGTCCCAGAGTGATGCTTCTTATTTCAGAATGGGGAAGAGGAAAAACAGAAGAAAGAATATGAATGCAAAAATAAAGTTGTTGATGGTTTGTGGTAAGCGGATATTTGGAAACATGAATGAAAACTGTTGCCTGCCAAATCAGTAAATAAAGACTGTTGCAGCCATCAAATTATCACATTACAGCAACCCCAGAAGGTGAGCCTTGAGGGAACTCAGGATGGAAACAAGATGCCCACCATCAAGCCACAAGCCATCACAGCCACTGCCCAATGTTGCACACTGAGGATACTCGACATGGGAAAACACAGTATACTGGCGTCAGATAGTAAGGGTTAGTTCGTCAGATATTAAGATTCAATAAAGTTAAGAAAATTGAAATCATATCAAGTATCTTCTTCTTTTTTTTTTCTGACCACAATGCTATGGGATTGGAAGTCAATTACAGGAAAAATGCTATTAAAAATGCAAACACATAAAGACTAAACAACCAATGGGTCACTGAAGAAATCAAAGAGGAAATATAAAAAAAAATTAAAGATAAATGACATGAAAACATGATGACCCAAAACCTGTGGAACATATTAAAAAAGCAGTTCTAAGATAGATGTTTCTAATAATACAATCCTACCTCAGGAACAGAAAAGAAAAAAATTCAAATAAGCAGTCTAACCTTGTCCCTAACACAATTAGGGAAAGAAGAACAAACAAAGCTCCACTTTGGTTCAAGGAAAGAAAGGATCAGAGCAGAATAAATAAAATAGAGATTAAAAAAATAGAAAAGATCAATGAAACTGGTTCTTTGAGAAAATAAACAAAATTGATAAACCCTTAGCCAGACTCATCACAAAGAAAAAGGAAAAGATTCAAATCAATAAAATTAGAAATAAAAGGGGAGAAATTAGAACCAACATGAAGAAAAACAAAGGATCATAAGAGACTACTTCAAATCAATAAAATGGACAACCTGGAAGGGATTAACAAACGCTTAGAAAGGTGTAATCTCCCAAGACTGAACCAGGAAGAAATAGAAATATGAACAAAGTACAGGTACTTTGAAGCAGTGAATAAAACTTTCTAACACACAAAAGTGCAGGACCAGATGGCTTTATAGGCAAAATCTATGAAATATTTAGAGAAAAGCTAACACCTATCATTCTCAGTGAGTGAAGGTCGCTCAGTTGTGTCCGACTCTTTGCGACTCCATGGACTATACAGTCTATGGAATTCTCCAGGCCAGAATACTGGAGTGGGTAGCCTTTCCCTCCTCCAGGGGAATCTTCCTGACCCAGATATTGAACCCAGGTTTCCCGCATTGCAGGCAGGTTCTTTACCAACTGAGCCATGAGGGAAGCCCATTCTCAAAGTCTTCCAAAAAATTTCAGAGGGAGGGCCACTCCCAAGCTCATTCTATGAGGCCACTGTCACCCTGTTACTAAAACCAGACAAAAATGTCAGAAAAAAACAGAAAATTACAGACCAATATCACTGATTAACATAAATACAAAAATTCCCAACAAAATACTAGGAAATGTAACCCAACAATGCATTAAGAAGATCATACACCATGACCAAGTGGGATTTATCCCGGGATTGCAAACAATCTTCAATATACGCAAATCAATCAATGTGATACACTGTATTAACAAATTAAAGAATAGGAATCATATGAGAATCTCAATAGATGCAGGAAAAGCTTTAGACAATATTCAATACCCATTTATGATTAAAACTCTCCAGAGAGTGGGCAGAGAGTTCAACATAATTAAGGACATATATGACAGACCCACAGCAAGCATCATTCTCAGTGGTGAGAAACTGAAAGCATTTTCTCTAAGGACAGGAACAAGACAAGAATCCACTCTCATCATTCTTATTCAACATAGTTTTGGAAGTCCTCACCACAATAATCAGAGAAGAAAAAGAAATAAAGGAATATAAATTAGAAAAGAAGTAAAACTGTCATAGTTTGCATATAACATGATACTATACATAGAGAATTCTAAAGATGTCACCAGTAAACTACTTCTACAAATCAGTGAGTTTAGTAAAATTGCAGGATACAAAATTAATGCACAGAAATCTCTTGCATTCCTTTACACTATCAAAAAATGTCAGGAAGAGAAATTACTGAAGCAATAACATTTACTATTGCAACAAATAGAATAAAATACCTAGGAATAAACCTACAAGGACCTTCCCTGGAGACTCAAACAATAAAGAATCTGCCAACAATGTGGGAGAGCCAGGTGATTCCTGGGTTGGGAAAATCCCCTGGAAAAGGGAATGGCTACCCACTCCAGTATTCTTGCTTGGAGATTTCCATGGACAAAGGAGCCTGATGGGCTACAGCCCATGGGGTCACAAACAATTGGACATGATTCAGAGACTAACACTTTGAACTTTGAAACTTACATGAGGAGACAAAAGACCTGTACTCTGAAAGCTATGACACCGATTATGTTCTCCTCTAGGAGTTTTATAGTTTCTGGTCTTACATTTAGATCTTTAATCCATTTTGAGTTTATTTTTGTGTATGGTGTTAGAAAGTGTTCTAGGTTCAATCTTTTACAAGTGGTTGACCAGTTTTCCCAGCATCACTTGTTAAAGAAGTTGTCTTTTTTCCATTGTATATCCTTGGCTCCTTTGTCAAAGATAAGGTGTCCATAGGTTCGTGGATTTATCTCTGGGCTTTCTATTCTGTTCCATTGATCTATATTTCTGTCTTTGTGCCAGTACCATACTGTCTTGATGACTGTGGCTTTGTAGTAGAGCCTGAAGTCAGGCAGGGTGATTCCTCCAGTTCCATTCTTCTTTCTCAAGATTACTTTGGCTATTCGAGGTTTTTTGTATTTCCATACAAATTGAGAAATGATTTGTGCTAGTTCTGTGAAAAATACCGTTGGTAGCTTTATAGGGATTTCATTGAATCTATAGGTTGCTTAGGGTAGAATAGCCATTTTGACAATATTGATTCTTCCAATCCATGAACACGGTATGTTTCTCCAGCTGTTTGTGCCCTCTTTGATTTCTTTCATCAGTGTTTTATAGTTTTCTATGTATAGGTCTTTTGTTTCTTTAGGTAGATATACTCCTAAGTATTTTATTCTTTTTGTTGCAGTGGTGAATGGTATTGTTTCCTTAATTTCTCTTTCTGTTTTCTCATTGTTAGTATATAGGAATGCAAGGGATTTTTGTGTGTTAATTTTATATCCTGCAACTTTACTACATTCGTTGATTAGCTCTAGTAATTTTCTGGTAGAGTCTTTAGGGTTTTCTATGTATAGGATCATGTCATCTGCAAACAGCGAGAGTTTCACTTCTTCTTTTCCTATCTGTATTCCTTTTACTCCTAGAGGAGAACATAGGCAAAACACTCTCCGACATAAATCAAAGCAGGATCCTCTATGACCCACCTCCCAGAATATTGGAAATAAAAGCACAAATAAACAAATGGGACCTAATGAAACTTAAAAGCTTTTGCACAACAAAGGAAACTATAAGCAAGGTGAAAAGACAGCCCTCAGATTGGGAGAAAATAATAGCAAACGAAGCAACAGACAAAGGACTAATCTCAAAAATATACAAGCAACTCCTGCAGCTCAATTCCAGAAAAATAAGTGACCCAATCAAAAAATGGGCCAAAGAACTAAACAGACATTTCTCCAAAGAAGACATACAGATGGTTAATAAACACATGAAAAGATGCTCAACATCACTTATCATCAGAGAAATGCAAATCAAAACTACAATGAGGTACCATTACACGCCAGTCAGGATGGCTGCTATCCAAAAGTCTACAAGCAATAAATGCTGGAGAGGGTGTGGAGAAAAGGGAACCCTCTTACACTGTTGGTGGGAATGCAAACTAGTACAGCCACTATGGAGAACAGTGTGGAGATTTCTTAAAAAACTGGAAATAGAACTGCCATATGACCCAGAAACCCCACTTCTGGGCATACACACCAAGGAAACCAGATCTGAAAGAGACAGGTGCACCCCAATGTTCATCACAGCACTGTTTATAATAGCCAAGACATGGGAGCAACCTAGATGCCCATCAGCAGACGAATGGATGAGGAAGCTGTGGTACATATACACCATGGAATATTACTCAGCCATTAAAAAGAATTCATTTGAACCAGTTCTAATGAGATGGATGAAACTGGAGCCCATCATACAGAGTGAAGTAAGCCAGAAAGATAAAGACCAACACAGTATATTAACACATATTTGTTAATGGAAATTTAGAAATGTATATTAACACAATTTGTTAATATGGAATTTAGAAAGATGGTAATGATAACCCTATATGCAAAACAGAAAAAAAGACACAAATGTACAGAACAGAATTTTGGACTCTGTGGGAGAAGACAAGGGTGGGATGTTTCGAGAGAACAGAATCAAAACATGTATATTATCTAGGGTGAAACAGATCACCAGCCCAGGCTGGATGCATTAGACAAGTGCTCGGGCCTGGTGCACTGGGAAGACCCAGAGGAATCGGGTGGAGAGGGAGGTGGGAGGGGGGATCGGGATGGGGAATACATGTAAATCCATGGCTGATTCATGTCAATGTATGATAAAACCCACTACAATACTGTAAAGTAATTAGCCTCCAACTAATAAAAATAAATGAAAAAAAATAAAATAAAAAATTTTTAAAAATTAAGAAAAAATAGACACTGATTAAAGAAATTGAAGATGACAACAGACAGAAAGATATACTGTGTACTTGGATTAAAAAAATCAGTAGTATCAAAATTACTTTACCAGTGTGGGGATCTAGAGATTCAATGCAATTGCTATCAAATTACCAATGGCATTTTTCACAGAATTAGAAGAAAAATCTTAATATTTTTATGGAGACACAAAAGACTCTGAATTGCTAAAGTAATCTTGAGAAAGAAAAATGACTCTGAAGGAATCAGATTCCCTGCCTTCAGACTATTTGTAAAGCTATAGTAATCAAGAGTATAGTACTGGCACAAAAACAGAAATATACAAAGGCAAATCAAAACTGCAATGAGATATAACTTCACACTAGTCAAAATGGTCATCATCAAATAAGTCTACAAACTAAATACTGGAGAGAATGTGGAGAAAAGGGAACTCTCCTACACTGCTGATGGGAATGCAAATTGGTATAACCGCTATGGAGAATGGTATGGATGTCACTTAAGAAACAAAAAACAGAGCTAATATATGACCCAGCAATCCCTCTCTTGAGCATATATCCAGAGAAAAACATGATTTGAAAGGATACATGCACATCAATGTTCATTGCGGCACATTTCACATTAGCCTAGACATGCGTCTGTGTTTTAGTCGCTCAGTCATGTCCGACTCTTTGCGACACCATGGACTGTAGTCTGACAGACTCCTCTGTCCTTGGCATTCTCCAGGCAAGAATATTGAAGTGGACTGCCATTCCCTTCTCCAAGAGATCTTCCAGACCCAGGGATCGAACTCAGGTCTCCTGCATTGTAGGCAGATTCTTCACCTACTGAGCTACAAGGGAAGCCCTAGCCTGGACTTGGGTGAAACATAAATCTCCACTGACAGATGAGTTGATAAGCATGATGTAGTACATAAATTCAGTGTAATATTAGTAATTAAAAAGGATGAAATAATGCCATTTGTGACAACATGGATGAAGTTGGAGATATTATATTAAGTGAAGTGTTATGCTAAGTGAAATAAGTCAGATAAAGACAAATATCATACATCACTTATATGCAGAATTAAAAAAAAATATAAATGAAAATATTTACAAAACAGAAACAGACTCACAGACTTAGAGAATAGACTTATGGTTACCAGTGTAGATGTGTGAAGCAAGGAGGAATAGATTGGAAGTTTGAGATTGACATGTACACAGGGCTATATTTAAAATAAAATGTCTTTCCATTAAAAAAGGAAAAGAGTGGAAAAAGAACCCACAAAACATGTAATTTTGTAAATAACAGTATATACATTATGAAACTCTTAGAATAAGCAGCCAGAGAGAAAAGGAGAAAAATACTTATCTAAAGGAAAAAATGGCAAAACATTATCAAATCTGAGGACAGAAATGAACATACAGATCCATAAAGCCTAAATAATTCAAAATGAGTTAAATGTAAAGAAGTCTTTACTGAGAAACATTAAAATAAAAAGTTCAACTATTAAAAGATTTAAATTGCACCAATATTATTCCTTCCAAAGTATAAGGTATAATTAATTCCCTTACTGAAAACTGAGATACATAAAAATATGTAAGGTATTATCTGCTATAAAAATTGTATTATTGAATACATTCTAAATGTTGCATCAAAGTTAGTAATACCATTTTAATTTTTTACTTTCATAAGTGAAAGTTATTTTATATTTAATGGGTATTTTCATCAGAAAAGAGACAATTGAAAATGTGTAGTATCTAAAATAGATTAGCACCTTTCATACATTTGATATTTAAATATACTTTAATTTGGCTTCATGTTTTTTTTGTTAAACTAACCATATTCCATTTAATTTATTAAACTTTATCTGATATGATCAAAACTGGGAAATTAATTCTTATGCAGAAATATAATTACTGAGCATTTACTGAGCAACAGTCCATAAAATATATTATCCATAAAGTTTTGAAACATAATAATGTTGGAAGAAACCCAAAAAGTAATTTATTTCTTTCCCCACTGAATTGACCCTTTACACACTTGTGAAAAATATCTATGATTATTATCAGAACTCCTTCTCCATCCTTGACATCCTGCAGTCCTGTGCAATTAGTGGCATGACCTACACTGGCTAAATCTCAGTGGGCATTTCTAAGCTAATTTGTTTTAATGCAATAAAATAAATCTCCCAGTAGATAAGTCCTAGCATCAGTGTTGCTTCTGAGTTTCTGTAGAGTTATTTAAAGTGTCAAAACTACACATAAAAATTAATAGGTACGTTTCCTTAGAAAATGTTCAAAGAAATTCACTTAAAAAATGCTTTTATCTATTGGATAACAGTTTGTCCTCCATCAGCTAATCAATCCAGTGAGCTTTTTAAATGAAGAGGAAATAAAAGGTACTGACCTTAATTGTATTATTGTGTTTTTCCAACAAAGAATAGGATTGCCTCTTCAGCAAGTGTATAAGAGAAGTTTATTCAGAATTAAGATGACTTTTGATTATAAGAAATGAACACATCCAGTAGTGTCATAGGAGAAGGAAATGGCAACCTACTCCAGTACTCTTGCCTAGAGAATGCCGTGGACAGAGGAGCCTGGTGGGCTGCTGTCCATGGGGTTGCACAGAGTCGGACAAGACTGAAGCGACTTAGCATGCATGCATGCATTGGAGAAGGAAATGGCAACCCACTCCAATATTCTTGCCTGGAGAATCCCAGGGACAGAGGAGCCTGGTGGGCTACCATCTATGTGGCCGCACAGAGTTGGACAGGACTGAAGTGACTTAGCTGCAGCAGTAGTGTCATTATTCAAGGAACTCCAAAAAGAAAATTTTATTTGAATGAAGTTGGCTTAAAAAACATACATGAATAATTTATATTAAAATATGTATGTTTAAAAATAATATTATATGGACTGCTTGAAACCTTATTCACGGTTTTTTAAGACATGAGGCTTTATTAACCTAAAACATGTTGTTATACAATTCTTAAAATTTATTTGATTGTGAAAAGATAGTAAACCTAGATAAATTGATAATAAAACCAACTGCTGATGTTGTCTATGAACTACTGTTCTGGATACATAGTGAGCAATACATGGGCCTATGCTCGACTATACCATCTTCTGAAGCATAACTGAAAATAATTATGATATTCTATGATGAAGTATACAGTGATAGTTTTTATCAACTATGAGAACAACTCATTTGACCCTAATCAAAGCTCAGTATTTATTAAAGAAAGTGGGACTCACTGCCACACACCCTGTGAAGTATCCTCTGAAAATAGGAAAAATTGTAGCCACATGGAAAATGATCTAAAACATCATATGTAACATAAATTGTATTCCTTAAGAGTAGAGATGCTATCATATAAGCATACTGTACAATCACATAGGTGCTGATTCTATATTAACCTTTTTGATTATATATTAAGCAATTTGCCAGTGCCTAATATTAATATATATTGCTAAAATAAAAAACTATAATTTTTTAAAAAAACAAATCATATTTTAATAAATCTTTCTTTATAAATATTCTCATTATTAGAATTTTCTTGGTAAAGACATTTTTGTGACTACATATTTATAGGGAATATTTAGAACTTTCAAAAATATTTCAAGAAAATGTTTAGAGTTTTTACACTATGGAATATTACTCAGCCATTAAAAAGAATTCATTTGAATCAGTTCTAATGAGATGGATGAAACTGAAGCCCATTATACAGAGTGAAGTAAGCCAGAAAGATAAAGACCAATACAGTATACTAATGCAAATATACAGAATTTAAAAAGATGGTAATGATAACCCCATATGCAAAACAGAAAAAGAGACACAGATGTACAGAATAGACTTTTGGACTCTGTGGGAGAAGGCTAGGGTGGGATGTTCTGAGAGAATAGCATTGAAACAAGTATACTATTAAGAGTGAAACAGATCACCAGCCCAGGTTGGATGCATGAGACAAGTGCTCAGCGCTGGTGCACTGGGAAGACCCAGAGGGATGGGATGGAGAGGGAGGCAGGAGGGGGGATTGGGAAGGGGAACACATGTAAATCCATGGCTGATTCATGTCAATGTATGGCAAAAACCACTACAATAAAAAGAAAAATAAATAAATAAATAAATAAATAAAAAAGAAAATGCTTTCAATGAAAGATTTATTTTTTATTTTCTGTATTCTTTTCTGTGGTTCATATATATCAATTGCAAATTACTTATCTTTTATATAATTAATTTTATTTTCAGTCAGTTAAATCGCTCAGTTCTGTCTGATCGCTTCGACCACATGAACCATAGCACACCAGATCTCCCTGTCCATCACCAACTCCCAGAGTCCATCCAAACCCATGTCCTTTGAGTCAGTGATGCCATCCAACCATCTCATCTTCTGTCGTCCCCTTCTCCTCCTGACCTCAATCTTTCCCAGCAGCAGGGTCTTTTCAAATGAGTCTGCTCTTTGCATCAGGTGGCCAAAGTATTGGAGTTTCAGCTTCAACATCGATCCTACCAATGAACACCCAGGACTGATCTCCTTTACAATGGACTGATTGGTCCTCCTTGCAGTCCAAGGGACTTTCAAGAGTCTTCTCCAACACCACAGCTCAAAAGCATCAATTCTTTGACACTCAGCTTTCTGTATAGTCCAACTCTCACATCCATACATGACCACTGGAAAAACCATAGCCTTGACTAGACAGACCTTTGTTGGCAAAGTAATGTCTTTGCTTTTTAATATTCTGTTTAGGTTGGTCATAACTTTCCTTCCAAAGAGTAAGGGTCTTTTAATTTCATAGTTGCAATCACCATCTGCAGTGATTTCAGAGCCCAGAAAAATAGTCAGTCACTCTTTCCTCATCTATTTGCCATGAAGTGATGGTACCTGATGCCATGATTTTAGTTTTCTAAATGTTGAACTTTAAGCCAACTTTTTCACTCTCCTCTTTCACTTTCATCAAGAGGCTCTTTAGTTCTTCTTCACTTTCTGCCATAAGGGTGGTGTCACCTGCATATTTGAGGTTATTGATATTTCTCCCAGCTATCTTGATTCCAGCTTGTGCTTCCTCCAGCCCAGCGTTTCTCATGATGTACTCTGCATGTATTATTATTTAACTTTATGAGAGTTGGACTATAAAGAAAGCTGAGTGCTGAAGAATTCATGCTTTTGAACTGTGCTGTTGGAAAAGACTCTTGAGAATCCCTTGGACTGCAGGGAGATCCAACCAGTCCACCCTAAAGGACACCAGTCTTGGGTGTTCATTGGAAGGACTGATGCTGAAGCTGAAACTCCAGTACTTTGGCCACCTCATGCGAAGAGTTGACTCATTGGAAAAGACCCTGATGCTGGGAGGAACTGGGGGCAGGAGGAGAAGGAGATGACATAGGATGAGGTGGTTGGATGGCATCACCGACTCAATGGACATGAGTTTGAGTAAACTCTGGGAGTTGGTGATGGACAGGGAGGCCTGGCATGCTATGATTCATGGGGTTGCAAAGAGTTCAGACACGACTTAGCGACTGAACTGAACTTTAATAATAACTTTAAAATTATTATTTTAACTAAAGTGACAATTAGCATACACTGGTTTATTTTTTTTTTAATTCTCTAATTCTCCTATCCTTTCAAGTGGTAATCCTTTCACATTTTTGTTTCTTTTTTTTAATTCCTAGTTGAGTTTTGCATTTTGCATTTCAAATTTTTCACTGGATCTTTTATTAATATAATCTTTTAAATTTGCAGTAGATAGTACCAGACACTTTATTTTATATATTTAATGATATTTGTATTGTGGAATGATAATGTCACACATATATGAAGATGATAATATTATATTTATAAATGTTTTATTATTCTACATGTTTGCAGTCAATTTACCAAACTATATTTGTTTGTGATTGTGTATATGAATATGAATTTGGGTTTCTATATGTGTGTGTGCACCCACACATGTAGCATCTTTATTTCATGTTGCAGACTTTCTTGTATGTGATAATATTTGGCTCTTATAATATTTGCAACTAAAATACAGAACACTCTGTACAATTTGTTCACTTGCAGTTTCTTTGGAGAATTACTCCTTTCCCCTCCACAAAGAAAACTCTGAGGAAGCTATTTTTTTCCATGTAAGTAATTAACCATTCCTTTTCCCAAATTTCATTTCTCAAAAAGTCTTAAACTATTTAGTCTCTTATTGAGCCTTATCCTCATCTGAACTGTAATTCATAAGGTATCTATTTTTTATCATCATGACAGTTGAGTTTAAGAAGGAGAGATTGTAAATATGTGTGATTGAAATTAAACAATAATCTATAATTGCAAAGAGTTTTAAATACAAGAAAAGTTAATGGGTAGACAGAGTGTCATAAAGTTTATCACTTTAAACTTATAAGTGTTAGAGAAGCAAAGAGATATAAAAATGCTATAACTACAGATTTCAGAAATTAAGTGAAGAAGAAAATAATTTTGTTTAAATAGTACTTGACAATAAGGATTCAGTCTATATTCCACAACAGTTGAACTAAATACTGTTATTTGGGAAGCTAATTTCACATTTCTGTGTGACAACATCTCAGTAAATAAAAATATCATTCCATCCTTAAGGCTAAACTATGAAAGAGAAATCATTCCTCAACAGCAATAAATGTTTATTCACTGTAGAGTTTTATAATGCATGCATTCATTGATTTTCTATGAATATATTTTGAATACAAAATCTAATTTTGATGTTATTGAGCTTTTCTAGGGCAATATAACTAACTAGCAAAATGATGTCAAAATAATCATTTTTATACCAGCAAAATTACCTGGAAAAATCTTTGGCCAAAAGTGTTTGTATTTTCAAATGCTAATCTATCCATCAAAAAATTTCTTTCTCCAAAATTGGCAAGCTCATGTCTTTCATTTAAGAACTGTAATGTTTAAATTATTATACAGAGCCTGGCTAAAATAATAACTTAAAATAGCTTACTGTTTTATACTTGACTTCCTTACTTATGGTTATTTCTGCCTTTAGGAAAAATGAGGTAAATGCCCCAAAGAAAACTATAATCAGACATCAATTGATTTCATTTTATTGTGGTTGTTCCCCCCGTCAAGATTAGGCATGTTTCTTTTTACTCTCATTGTTCTCATTTTCCTAATGTTTCTATTTGGCAATCTCTCCATGATCCTTCTCATCTTTCTGGACACCCATCTCCACACACCCGTGTATTTCCTACTTAGCGTTCCCTCATGGACCTGAATTACATCTCCACTATTAATGTATTTTACGATTAGATTGGAGTTTTTGTTGCTGTCTCATTAGTTGTATTTAAAGTAGTGTAGTGTTGGTACTTTTCACTTTCATGCATTGGAGAAGGAAATGGCAACCCACTCCAGTGTTCTTGCCTGGAGAATCCCAGGGTTGGGGAAGCCTGGTGGGCTACTGTCTATGGGGTCACCCAAAGTTGGACAAGACTGAAGTGACTTAGCAGTGTTAGCAATTGTCCCTAAAATGGTGTCAAATTTTCTATTTGGAAACAAGTCTATCTGCTTCACTGGGTGTGGGATTCAGAGCTGCTTCTTCTTGACTTTAGCAGGTGCAGAAGGATTGCTCTTGGCCTCTTTGGCTTACCATGTTGACTCTGGCCTGAGTGTACACCGGGATCTATGAGTACATAGTGTTTGTGAGCACCACTGCATTTCTTTTGTCGCCTTTCATTGGCATTGCATGTTCTTATGGCCATGTTCTCCGTGCTGTCTATCCTATGAACTCAGCAGAAGGTAAAAAGAAAGCCTGTTCAACCTGCAGTACCCACCTCTCTGTGGGGACTTTCTACTATGTGCCCTTTGCTTACACATATGTACACCCAAGATTTCTTCATACTCCAACAGAGGACAAGGATCTGGCTGTCTTCTACACTATCCTCACCCCAATGCTCAATCCTATTACCTACAGCCTGAGAAACAGAGAAGTGATGGGATCCTTGAGAAGAGTAATCCAGTGAGTCTTCCCTGTGAAAATGTAGGCAAACTTTTTATATGAATACCAGAAGATTTGTATAAATTCATTCATTAATGTACAGTCATAAAAATATTATGCAATCATTAAATGCAAAGACTAAAATTGATCTAGAGAAGAAAATCACTCAGATTTCAACAAAATTGTCTTATATATAAATATTTATGTGTATTTACATATGTGTACATATACATATTTAAAGACGTAAAACCTCATTCTCTTTTATGGAAATATTCCCCATCAATTTCAAGTCCTTTTATTTTTGCTGTTTTGTGGGTAATAAAAATCGTTCTTTGTCACGTAATAGTTAAAATAAAAACTAAGTGAAGTAGTCATTCAACATAACAAATTTGCTATTTTCCACTTATTTCCAATATGTCTAAGACATGCTGTCTGAATATCTAAGTTAATTTAAATGTCTAAAGACTTACTGTTCTTCTCATAGTAGACCTATAATTGCAAGTAGCAGTTACTATTTCTCGAAATATAAAGAAATTTAATTTCACAACTTTAGCTGAGACCATCAGGGATTCTGAAGTCTTTATGTCAGTTTGAAAGAAAAATGAGATGTTTCTATTTATTTTAGCATGGCATGTCCTAGGGTAATAATTTATGATCCTAGGCTGAATGAGAAAAAGCAATTAGGACTTGGAGATACCAAAAGAAATCAAGGAAATTAAATTGTGAAGTTAATAATACAATGAATGGGTCAACATTCAATTCAAATTAGTGGAAATTAGAGATATCCAGATATCTGCAGATGGTGACTGTAGCCATGAAATTAAAAGATGCTTGCTCCTTGGAAGAAAAGTTATGACAAACTTAGACAGCATATTAAAAAGCAGAGACAGTACTTTGTCAACAAAGGTCTGTCTAGTCAAAGCTATGGTTTTCCCAGTAGTCATACATGGATGTGAGAGTTGGATCATAAAGAAAGCTGAGTGCCAAAGAATTGATGCTTTGAACTGTGGTGTTGGAGAAGATTCTTGAGAGTCCTTTGGACTGCAAGTAGAGAAACCAGTCAATCCTAAAGGAAATCAGTCCTGAATATTCATTGGAAGGGCTGATGCTGAAGCTGAAACTCCAATACTTTGGCCACCATATGCAAAGAAGTGACTCATTGGAAAAGACCCTGATGATGGGAAAGATTGAAGGTGGGAGGAGAAGGGGACGACAGAGGGTGAGATGGTTGGATGGCATCATTTACTAGATGGACATGAGTTTGAGTAATCTCTGGGAGTTGGTGATGGACAGGGAAGTCTGGCATGCTGCAGTCCATGGGTTGCAGAGTTGGACATGACTAAGTGACTGAACTGAACTGAGAACATTCTTGCAAGTATCTTCGGAAAGTGAAAGTGTTAGCTGATCAGTTGTATCTGATTATTTTTTACTCCATGGACTATAGCCCACCAGGTTCCTCCTGTGGAGTAGGTAGCCATTTCACTCTCCAGGGGATCATCCTGATGCAGGGATCAAACTTTTGTCTTCTGCCTTAAAGGCAGATTCTTTACCATTTGAGCCAATCCAGGATATTTTTGCAATTATCCTTATCACTTATCATATTTCCATTTTGCCAGCTGAATAACCACTAACTTCTTGCATAATGTCTCTCAGATAAGATTTTCTTCCCACTTACAAATTTTATAGTTCTCACAAAAGAGATTGGGGAAGGTCAGCTTTTATGGACCAATTTTATTATGAATAAATCACTTTCCTTAAAAGGTCACATAATTGCTTCCACTAAAACAGCATCAGCTAAAACAAACTTCTTGGTTGAATGATTATCACTGTTCATCAGTGATCTATGGAGAAATTTTCTTTATCTTTCAACTGTGGCAGTAAAAAAAGGGTCACATCCTACATAATTTGCAGGGCACAGGACAAATAAAGTCATAAGGCCTCTTGTTTAGAAATTAGAAAAATAGGTCATTACTGTTGCTCAAATATTGTTTTTTTTAATTAAATTTTAGTTATATAATGCAGAAAATTTTACAAACAATATTTTTTTCAGAAGTTTATATATAATACAAAATGACATTGTATTTGGTGATATCTTTATTGAGTTTAAGATTTTGGGGGGTTCACATTTTTCTAAATTTATTTTCATAAAGCTGATACATTTGAAAACTATTCTCTATCACTGGAATTGAAGTGTTTTCTGTCACTACTGATAAATGCTTGGTTGAAATGAATATTTAATGATTTTTAATGTTTAATTAAAAATTGTTGTGCTTACATTGCTGGAGCTATTAAGAATGTTCATAGGTTGTAAAAACATTGGTCAGATTTTCTGATAAATTATATCAAAATAGAAATCTTAGTGCAAGTTGAGATGATGATTAACATGGAGAAAATTTTCTAAAAATGATTTATCGTATAAAATAATTTCAATCCTTCAATTTATGTAAGTCTCCATTACATGTAAGTCTAAATTTAATTTGAAAATTTAAGTAATGAGTCTCCTCAAATTTTTGATAATTTTTAAACTTTGTAAAAGAACCAGAAGTTGCTTTAAGTTTCAAATGTTTGTTCATTCATTTATCATTGTATTTTCAGTTGCAAGGTAAATTGATGTTAAAATGTCTTTTTGTTAAAACTTTCTGAAAATTTACATAAAAGAGTATTCTTTCCTGTCATCGATTTTTCAAGTTAATTTTAATTTTGTTTATATTTTTAAGACTGTGACTATTTACTATTCAATATTGCAATAGTTTTAAAAATAATTTATGCCGTACTCTTTGGTAAATGCTAATTACTCCCTGATATGCTTTATTGCAATGACCTTTCATGCATTCATTTTGTGATAATTTGCTGAATCTCTTCTTAACTCTTGAAAGTATTGCAGAATCACTGCTGAAAGAACAATTTTCAGAACAAAAACTTCAACTTTCTGGCCAAAGTTGTTCTTGATAAAATAGTACTTGATTATCTTTTAGCTTGTGCAAGGTGGTTTCATTACCTTGTTGGCTGTACAGAGACAACCTTAAGGGCCTGCACTAGTGTGCAGTCACAATTGAAGATGCATGCAGAAGAAATCAAGGCCTACCAGAGAGTCAGGGCATCATTGTTGAGCACTATGTGAGGGGGTGGGGTGGACTTCCATAGAAGCTTTTTTACCTGTACACACCCTCAGGTAACAGGACGTTGTGTACACAAGCTCTTGGGGCAGGCACAAGTGGCCTCTGCCATCATAGCTTCAAGGGTCAGTTGAAGTTTTAGTCTTGGAAACTATTCTTTCAGCATGATTCTGCAATACTTTTAAGAATTGAGGAGAGATTCAGCAAATTATCACAAACTTCAGTGGTGGGATATCACCACCACTGAAAAAAACCAAGAGCAGGTGCCAATCGCTGTCTCTGCTGGCAAAGGCACTGGGTGTACACTCAGGTGCTGTATCTGCACACCCACTGTCAAGGAGATAATGGCCATCACACACTGACAAAAGTGGTGGAGGGCATCCAAACTAAAAGCAGATTTCACTCTCAAAATATTAAACTCATAGAAGCTAAGGAGGGAGGTTCCCACATATAAATAGCCCTCCAAGACTATAGTAAATTATCATTTTTCCCTAAACTCATGGAGCAAGAGAAATGTAAGTAAAATGAAGCAGAAGAGGAACCACTCTCAGTTAAAAGACCAAGAAAATTCCCCCAAAGGAACAATGAAACAAGCATCTTCAGTGTAATATGTAGGAAGGTGCATGCTCAATCATGTCTGACTCTGCAAACCCATGGACTATATAGCCCACTAAGCTTTTCTGTCCATGAGATTGTTTATGCAAGCAAACTGGAGTGGGTTGCCATTTGCTTCTCCAGGGGATTTTCCCTACCCAGGGAGAAAACCTGTGTCTCCTACGTTAGCAGGTGAATTCTTTACTACTGAGACCCTCAGTCTATTATACATGGTTGGAAAAGAAGGTAATGAAAATACTGAAGGAATTAAGAAACACTATTGACAGAAATGCAGATTACAGTAAAAAGGAAATAAAAATTATAAAGAGGAGCCAAGAGTAAAACAGAAAATGTATTTACTGAGACAAAAGCTGAACTTAAAGATATGAATAATGGAATGAATAATGCAGAATGACAAATAAGTTTATGTGTAAGATAGACTGATGGAAATCATTCAATCAAAACAGCACACAGGCTTCTGGTTCAAAATGGTGGAGTAGAAGGACATGTGCTCATCTCCTCCTTTGAGAGAACCAAAATCACAACTAACTATTGAACAACTATCAACAGGAGGAGACTGGAACCCACCGTACAAAGATACCTGTCATTCAAAGACAAAGAAGTAAATGCAGCAAGAATATAGGAGGGGCACAATCACAATAAGATAAAATCCCATACCTGTCAGGTGGGTGATCCACATACTATAATACCAAAACAATGATACAATAATAATACCAAAGAAGCTCTCCCACTGTGTTTGAAGGTTCTGAATTATGTGTTAGGCTTCCCAGCCTAGGGATCCAAAAATGGGACAGGGAATACCCGAAAATCTGACCTTGGAGGCCAGAGGGATGTGATTACAGGACTTCCATAGGACTAGAGGAAACAGAAACCCCAGGCTTGGAGGGCACTTGCATACATCAAGACCTAGAGGATAAGAGCAGTGACCCAAAAGGAAGACTGAACAAAACTACCCGCTAGTATTGGAGGGTCTCTTGCGAAGGTATGGATAAGTAGGGGCTCACTACAGGGATGGGAGCACTGGCAACAGAAGTACAAGAATGTCCCCCTGGCATAAGCCCACTTGTAGGTTGCAGTCAATCTTACCATGGAGCTCATAGACCCCAGGGCTGGGAAGCCTCAAGCCGAACTACTACCAGGCAGGGAGTGCAACCACACCCATCAGCAGATAATTGGATTAAAACTTTATGAGCAAGACTCTGCCAATCAGAGCAAGACCTAGTTTTTCCCACCATCAGTCCCTCCCACCAGGAAGCTTAAACAAACCTCTTAGCCTTCTCCATCAGAGGGCAAACAAAACAAGTGAGAAGAACCACAGTCACACAGGCTAAAACAAAAGCCACATTACAGAAACTTAATCAGGATGAAAAATCAAAAAATTATGTCCCAGTTGAAGGGACAAGTTAAAACCCCCAAAAAACAGCTAAATGAATTTGAGATAGGCAAACTTCCCGAAAAAGAATCCAGAATAATGATAATGAAGATGATCCAGAATATCAGGGAAACAAAGGAGAAAATTTAAGAAATGTTTACCAAAGACCTAGAAGAACTAAAGAACAAAGAAGCAGAGATGAATAGTGCATGAGAAGGGATCAACGGCCAAATAACTGAGGCAGAAGAAACAATAAATGACCTTGAGGACAGAATGGTGGAAATCAGAGCTTCAGAACAGAATATAGAATGAAAAGAAATGAAGACAGCCTAAGAGACCCTGAGACAATATTAAACACACCAACATTCATATAGGGGTCCTAGAAGGAGAAGTAAGAGAGAAAAGACCTGAGAAAATATTTGAAGAGATGATAGCTGAAAAGTTCTCTAACATGGAAAAGGAAATGGTCAACCAAATCCAGAAAGCACAGAAAGTCCTAGGCAGGACAAACCCAAGAAGGAACACACCAAGGCACATAGTAATCAAACTGATTAATTAAAGATTAAAATATTAAAAGTAACAAAGGAAAAACAGCAAATAATATGCAAGGGAACTCCCATCAGGCTATCAGCTGATTTCTCAACAGAAACTGTAAGTCAAAATGGAAAGGCATGACATATTTAAATTGATGAAAGGGAAGAACTTACAACCAAGAAAACTCTACCCAGCAAGACTCTCCTTCAGATTTGATGGAGAAATCAAAAGCTTTCCTGACAAGCAAAAGTTAAGAGAATTCAACACCACTAAACCAGCTTTACAACAAAGACTAAAGAAGCTTTTTTAAGCAGGAAACACAAAGGAAGAAAAATACCTACAGAAAATAAACCCAAAGCAATTTTAAAAAATGGTAAGAGGATCCCAGATATTGATAATTATCTTAAATGTAAATGGATTACACGCAGCCACCAAAAGATAGAGTGATTGGCAGATGAAAACATGTGCTTGTATGCACTTCCACTTACCATGTCACTCTGCTTGACTCCCCAAATTGTATGCAATTATTTCACATTGTCAGGTTAATCATGTTCTCACTATGTCTGGCAATTGAATTATTTTTGGTTTAATTTGAAAACTGATAAGCATCAGTTACTATTGTGATTATGTAACTATTTTTCCCTTAATATCATTGTAATATGATTGGTCAACAGAAAAGTAATAGAACTCTATATCCCCCAAATTACCACTTAATAGAAAATCCTGTAATCACTTATTAAAATGCAAATAAATATCAGAGTTATCTTGGAATTTTTTGAAAAATACAAATGCTCAGGTATTCTTTTATTTTCACCAGACTCCAGATATGTTTTTAATGTGCAACCATGTTTAAAAATAGCTGGACTGTATGATGGCCTCTTACTTTTATTGAGTTTTTCACTTTTTCTATTTCATATTCAGTGCTCCCATTTCACTTAGTTTATGATTTCCATTTTCTCAATCTCTTCTTTTATTTTGATGTTCTTTCTTGAGTCTTTATTGTGTAGTTGAAAAGCATTTGCAAACATATATGTATACATAATATGTATAATATAGATATGATATGTATAAAATATATAAGAAAATGTATGAATCTTTGCCAAACTAGAAAAATTATGATATTTTGATTCCACTTGTTTGACTTAGTATGTATAGAATGCTACAGTTCTATTTTAAAAATTTTAAAAATAGATATATGACAAGCAACAAATGTTTACTGAATAGCACAGGGAACTATCATCAATATCATCAATAATCTACAATGGAAAATAATTTCAAAAATAATATATGTATATATGTATATCTCTATCACCTTGCTGTATACCTAAAACACTGTAAGTCAACTATACCTAAATTAAATATATATATATATATATATATATATATATATATATAAAAAGAAAGAAAAAAATAAAACAACAAGACACAGAAAACCAAATGAAGAAACAATTAAAGCAATATAAAGAACCAGTGGGATCATAAGACATGCCAATTTATGTATAATAGAGATTTGAAAAGGAAAGAAAGAGACAAGGGGATTGAAAATGTATTTGAAGAAACTAAGGCTTAAAACTCCTCAAACCTAAAGATAGAAACATATATTCAAATATGCACAACACAGAGTCTCAAACAAAATGAACCCAAACATACATACACTAAGACATATTATAAATAATTGGTAAAAAGTAAAGATAAAGAGAAGATTCTAACAGCAGGAAAAGAAAAAAAAAAGATAATTACAAGGGAACCCACATAGAACTATCAGCTGACTTCTCACAGATGTGTTGCAAACCAGAAAGGAGTGGAAAAATATATTTCACAAAATGGAAATGACAAGAAAGTGGGGGTTGCAATATTTATATTAGCGAAATAGACTTCAAAGGAAAAGACATAAAGAAAGATAAAGAATGCTATGTATTGGTAAAATCACCAATACAAGAGGATTTTGCACTTGTCAACATGTATGCACATAATATATGAGTATTAAAATACATAAAACCAATATTAACATGCATAAAGGGAAAAAATGATTGGAATACAATAACATTAGGAGACTTTTAACACCCAACTTACACCAATAGGAAGATTTTCTAGATAGAAAATAGATAAAGAAATAAAGATCCTGAATGACATAATACAATAGTTACACTTAATTAATATTTTCAGTGCCTCCCTTTGGAAAATACAGAATACATTTTTTCACAAGTGCAATAGAATAGAACATTCTCTAAGATTGACTACATACTAGGGCACAAAATAAACTTGAAAAAATGTGACTATGCAGAAATCATTCCAAGTATATTCTCTGAACCCAATAGCTTAAAACTAGAAATCAAATGCAGAATAAGAAATGAGAGAGAGAAAAAAAGATTCCATGTAGCCTAAGCAGCATGCCACTATAAAGCAAATGGGTCAATGAGGAAATAAAAAAAGAAATTTAAAAGTACTTTGAGACAAATGACAGGGAAAGAACAACCATACAAAATTTATGGGATGCAGCAGAAGCACCTCTAAGAGAGAAGTTTATAACAACACAGTCCTTCCTCAAAAAATCAAGAATATTCTCAAACAATCTATTCTACTATCTAAAAGGATTAGAAAAAGAGGAAAAAACAACATAAAGTCAGCAGACAGAAGGACATAACAAAGATCAGAGAGGAAAAAAATTAAGAAAATGACAGAAAAAGACAAGAAAACCAAGGATTAGTCCTCTCCAAGGGTATACAAAATTGACAAAACTCTGACCCTGCCCAGAAAGAAAACATAGAGAATCAAAATAAAATAATTGATGAAAAAGGAAAAATGCCAACCTGCACTACAGAAACACACAAGAATATATATATGAGAGTAGTATAAACAATTGTATGCCAATGAATTTGGCAACCTAGACAAAATGGACAACTTCCTAGAAATGTACAGCTCACCAAAATTGAATCAAGAAGAAATAAATAATTTGAACAGACCAATCACTAAAAATTAAATATAATCTGCAATTTGAAAAGTTCTTACAAACAGAAGTTCAGGACAGATTGCTTCACAGGTGAATTGTAACACACAAAGAAAGAAGTGAAAGTCGCTCAGTCGTGTCCAACCCTTTGCCACCCCATGGACTATACAAGTCCACGGAATTCTCCAGGCCAGAACACTGGAGTGGGTAACCTTTCCCTTCTCCAGGGGATCTTCCTAACCCAGGGATCAAACCCAGGTCTTCCACATCGCAGGCCGATTCTTTACCAGCTGAGCCACAAAGGAAGCCCAGAAAAAGAAAAGTTTTGCCAATTTTTCTTAAACTCTTCTAAAAGACTAAAGAGGAATGAGCACACTCAAATATATTCTATGAACGCACCATCACCTTGATACCAAAACTAGACAAAGATACCACCAGAAAAGAACATTGCAGCTCAATATCTTTGATGTAAATAGATGTAAAAATTCTCAACAAAATAAAAGCAAACCAAATCCACCAGCACATAGAGAAAAGTTCATACACCTGACTAAGAGTGATTCATTCCAAATTCACAAAGATAGTTCAACATATAAAAATAAATCACTGTGATACTTTTGTTATTGTTGTTTAGTCACTAAGTTGTGTCCCAGGGCACAGAAATAGAAGTAAAAAAAAAAAAAAAGAAGTCTAATCAAACCTATAAGCTTCTGCATGGCAAAGGAAACCATAAACAAAATGACAACTTATGACTAGGACAAAAAATTAGCAAATAATATGACTGACAAAGACTTAATTTCCAAAATATATAAACAGCTCCTACAATTCAGTAATAGAAGAAGAAAGAAAAAAAACTATTAAAAAATGAACAGAAGATCTAACTAGATGTTTCTCTAAAGAAGACATACAGATGGCCAAGGATACAGGAAAAGTTGCTCAGCATCACTAACTATTATAGAAATACAAATCAAAGCTACAATGAGGTATCACCTCACTGTATCACCTCAGCATTCAGAATGGCCATAACCAAAACAACAAATAAAAAATGCTGGAGAGGTTGTGGAGGGAAGGAAATCCTTCTACACTTTGGTGGAAATTTAAGTCAGTGCCCCTACAATAGAAAGCAGTGTAGATGTTCCTCAGAAAACCAAAAATAATATTACCACACTATCCAGAAATTCCACTGGTCATATATCAGGACGGAATTTAATTTGAAAAGATATATGCACCTCTATGTTCATAGCAGCACTTTTCACAGTAAGTAACTAAGACAAGGAAACAACCTAAATGTCCATTGACAGATGAATGGATAAATGGATAAATATATGGTACATATATTAACAATGGAATATTACTCATTCATTAAAAAAAAAGAAAATAATGCCATTTGTAGCAACATGAATACAACTAGAGATCATCATACTAAAAATCAGAAAGACAAATAACTTATGATATCACTTATATATAGAATCTAAAATGTGATAAAACTGAAACACAAGCAGACTCACAGAAATCAAGAATAGACTTGTGGTCCCCAAGGGAGAAGGGGACTAGGGAAGAAATGTACTGGGAGTTTGGGGTTAGTAGATGCAATTGATTATATATAGAAGGGGTAATCTACAAGTCCTCACTGTGCAGCGCATGAAACTACATTCAATATCTTGTGGTAAACCATAATAGAATATGGTTCTAGAGCAAGAACCACATCTGTTTGTGAAAGAGAGGGCTACAAACTATCCAGAGTTTATATGCTTTTGTCAGGAGGTGATGACTCATGACTCATTGGATATTTGAGGTATCTCTCTTGGTGAGTAAGTGAATAAGATTTTATGGATATTAATATGTTTACATACAAAAAAATGGTAGAAAGAATAGCTCCTTGTAACTTAATATGGAAGATGATTTTGATCCACCAACAATTCAGATCCTATCTATAGAAATGGGAATTGTTGGTGGAAGAGAGCTGATTAGTCACAGAGTCATATTTCAACTCTTGCTTCAAGTGTGTGAACACTTCCCTCTTTCACCCAAGATTCCCATAGTTCTGGAATAAAATCTAATTCTTTGCTTTGGTCCACACAGGAAAGAGCCCAAGCAACAGATGAATGTTAAGAAACTTAAAATTTCACTTCAGTTTTATCTTTACACAAACTAGTGACTGACTTACTTTAATACACACTGTGCATTTCTCAGTTTCCAGATGTCTGGTAAAGATAAAAGTGCCAATAAAAGACTGCAAAAATATTTCCCTGTTGTTAAATCTTAGTTCATGAGAGAGGTTAGATGTTAAACATCATTTAAGTAGTCTTCTGTAACTATGACTACATTAATGCAATGACATAAGTTTCAGGAGAAACCATTAGCTCTCAAAGAGGAGGAGCTTAATGTCACACAAATAAAACAGACTATGTACTGCTGATTGAAATGCAGTTATTGCTTTCTGCTGCTAATTATAAATTTTCATGTTTATGGTCTGATTAAACATCTCATAAGTTTTAAGTGGTCTATCATTATTTTCCCTAGATATTTTATGTCTCCCCAATGTTCAGTTTTATCATAAAAGTTTTTTTTTTTTATGTATAGATGTTACTGCAGGAGCGTTTACATTTAGGTATCAGTACTATCATCCTTACATCTTCTTAGCCACCTAATAAACTGTTGTATCAGATATACAGTTGCACTATATTTTCATATGTAGGTATTTGGCTTCCTCTGAATTATTGAGCTTAAGTGTTTCTAGAGAGATAATTTTTATTGTGTTTCACTTCAGAAAAAAAATCACAAGCATCATGTAAAATGTATTTGTAGCTTTCTGTATCTGATAAGCTAGGCTCCTTAATTAGAAACAGAGAAATTGACTCAGAAATTAATTATGTCTGAAAACTCTACAGTTATGAGACATGTCTAAAATAAGCCTGAGAATGGATCAGTGAAGAGAGCGCTATTTCCCTCTTGGGTGCCATTTACAGCATCGGAATCACAATGTAGGCTTCTCCAGAAACTTCATAAGTGTATTTATGTTGTATCCATGTTCACTAAGAGATTGTGCCCTTACATCAGTTCTCTGAGCTACCCACTTCCAAGTTAAAGCATGCAAATAAATAACCTAGTGCATAGTGTAGGCTTCCATCCTGGTTGAAGGTATGAGTCAGGCAGGGAAGTGAATATTTGTATTATATCACAGATACTGAAATGTTTGCTCTCTAAAAAATATCAAAAGAAAATCTTTTTAAAAATAATAAATGGGTTCTAAATTTTGTGCCTAACTAGGGGTCCTGTGATCCCTCATTATCCGTGACTCAGGTCATTATCAGTGAGAAAAAGGGATACATGAGAAGATTATTTTTAAGATATTAATATAATGTCTGGATAAAAGGACATAGAAGGTGGAGAAAGTAAACATAATTTGGTCTTTATTCTTTGATTAGTCCATAAGTAATTTGTCTGATCCTGTTTTGACAGACAGGGTGAAAGGCATAAGAGAGAGAGGGAGACAGAGAAAGAGACACCTGTCATTAATTTTGAAACTAGTGGACAAGCATTAGTGCCTCTAGGACTTGATGATCTAATGTGACACGGGTCTGTATAGAAAGGCCGTCAGTACAATTCAGTAATAAGCACAATGTAGTGGCTATAATATATGATAATCTTTCACTCTGTCACCTCTAAGTTCCTGCATCTTTCACATTTCTGGAAAGGTGACTTTGTGGGGAGGATCTCAATTGTCATTGTCACTTACTATCACAGAATAGAAGAATCTGAAGATGACTGTGTTTCTGACTGTAGTCTCCCAGCACAAGTCTCTCTTTCTCTTCTATTTCCTTTAAAACCCAGACTGACTTGAAATTCTTCTTGGAATTATTTAACTAAAATAGATGTTGATAATGTTATTTTCCTCAATGTGATAAGCAATCACCTCCTTTCAGTTGGTGCATCCCTACATCCACAGGATCATACTGCACAACTTCCTGCCTAAAAGTGTATGTTCTATTCACCTTAAATTGAAGGTAGTTGCTTTAAAAAATGTGATAAGTCACAATGAATCAAGTATACAACTTCCTGTATCTTCAATCTGCTATCCAGTATTCTAACATAAAATCCTTTGGCTGGATAAATCACATTTCTCAATGTTCTAAAATTTGAAATTAGGTGTAATTTATGTAAAAAAAAGCTGTATCCTTTCTCTCTTTTTCAAAAGTCCCAATATTCTTTGGCAACCACAAGTCTGCTCTCTATGGCTATGAGTCTGTTGATTTCCTTTTTAAATTTTAGCTTAATTTATTAGCAAAAAATCTTACCACATATATGTCAATTTATAAAAGCTAAAGACTCATCCATATTCTATTACCTTTATAGCAATGTTTTATGATTCATGAATATTTTATAGTGTTTATAACAATATTTCATGTATATTTTTCATCAGGGGTACACAGAATGGAACTTCTTTTTCAAAATATGTAAATGTTATTATTCATTAAGAGCTGTAAGATTTAAAAAATAATCAAATTAAATTGAAATAGGAGAAAAAATATAATACACAACTCAAAATTTTATTTCAATTCTACATTCTTCATTTTTCTCTTAGGATAAATGAAATGCATGACTTCATGATTTTTTTGGTTTTGTGTGCCTCCTCTGGAGATATGTGACACTCAATTCCTTTTAAACTTTTTACTGCACTCTTTATGGAGTACATACAGTTATTTCAGCATCAATTCATTCCCTGTGTTTGCTAGCACATGAAATTTTCTATGAGAGACTCAGTACTTTTCTTACTGAACAGACGTTTATTGTGTTTGCACTTAGTTATTGTCTGAAGGATGTGGTGGAATAGAAGAGACTATTACAACCTGCATAAACATGGGTATAAATAACCATCCAGGCACAGACATAACTTCACTAGACCTCTGGATTTTACGTGACAGATTACAGCACTCATGTGGAGCACACAAATGAGAAAAGACATGTTATATTGGGTAGGAAGGACAGTTTAACTCTACCCAAGTCACTCCTTCCCCAAGTATCATGAAGCACAGTGCAGAGAGAGATTTATTCTCCCAAGAGTTAGCAAAAGTCAAGCAATCATCCAATTTTCATATACACTCAAATATCAAGCCCAATGGCCCAGAACCCTGTGAATAAACCTACCCTTGGTTCATGATACTTACCTGCCCAAATTCTCTGACTGCGTGACTGGTTAAAGGCTTTCTGTCTCAGGTTGAGTCTATAAAAACTGGAAATACTGAATACTTATCCAAATATTAGAATACCAATGCAAAAATATGACTACAAGTTTTACGTTTTACAAGGTTCATAAATTAATGAATGAAGATCTACAATCTGCCTATTGGTCTTCCCTCATAGCTCAGTTGGTAAAGAATCCTCCTGAGATGCAGGAGACCCCGGTTCGATTCCTGGGTCAGGAAGATCCACTGGAGAAGGGATAGGCTATCCTCTCCAGTGTTCTTGGGCTTCCCTTGTGACAGCTGGTAAACAGGAATTCTGGTCCATTTTAGTTCACTGATTCCTAAAATGTCAATGTTCACTCTACCATCTCCTGTTTGGCCACTTCAAATTTATCTTGATTCATGGACCTAACATTCCAGGTTCCTATACAACATTGTTCTTTACAGCATCAGACTTGGTCATATCATTTGGAAGCATTTTCTCCCGTTCAGTAGATTGTCTTTTAGTTTTATTTAATGTTTCCTTTCCAGTGCAAGTGCTTTTCAGTTTAATTATGTCCCATTTGCTTATTTTTGCTTTTATTTCTTTACTCTAGGAGATGAATTTAAAAATCATGCTGTTTTCCTGGAATTTTTATATCATCTGGTCATATATTTAGATATTTTATCCATTTTAAAGTTTATTTTTGTATACAGAGTTAGATAATGTTCTATTTTTTTCTTTATGTTTAGTTATTCAGTTTTCCCAGCACTACTTATTTTTGACACTGTCTTTTCTCCATTGCATATTGTTACCTCCTTTGTTATAGATCATTAGTGCATGGGCTTATTTCTGGACTCTCTAACCTGTTCCATTCACCTACGTGTCTGTTTTGTGTTAGTACCATATTGCTTTGATGACTGTAGCTTCAGAACATAATGTGAAGTTGGGGAGCTTTATTCCTGTAACTCTGTTCAGGATTGTTTTGGCTATTTGGGGTCTTCCATCTCTTCATACAAATTTGAAAATAATTTGTTCTAAATCTGTGGAAAATATGAGTGGTATTTTGACAGGGATTGCATTGAATCTGTGGGTTGCCTTGGGTAGTGTGATCACTTTAACAATATTGATTTTACAGTCTATTAAGATGATATGTTTTTCCATTTGTGTCCTCTTCAACCTCTCATCAGTGCCTTATAGTTCTCAGAGCAGAGTTCTTTTGTCTCCATAGGTAGGTTTATCTTAGATTTTAATTCTTTTTGATAAGATGGTAATTGGGATTGTTTCCTTATTTTTTCTTTCTGATACTTAATTGTTAGAATATGGAAATGCAATAGATATCTATGTAATAATATTGTATCCTACAACTTTACAAAATTCATTGATAAGCTCTAGTAGTTTTCTGGTAGCATCCTTCATGGACTATACAGTCCACAGAATTCTCCAGGCCAGAATACTGGAGTGGGTAGCCTTTCCCTTCTCTAGAGCATCTTCCCCACCCAGTGATCGAACTCAGCTCTCCCACACTGCAGGTGGATTCTTTACCAACTTAACCACTTGGGAAGCCCAAGCATAGTAGAAACTCATCTGCAAATTGATGTGACAGCTTTACTTCTCTTTTTCCAAATTGGATTCCATTTATTGATTTCTCTTATCTGGTTGCTGGGACTAGGACTTCCAAAACTATGTTGAATAAAAGTGAAAGTGGAAAAAAAAGAAAAAAAAAGTGAAAGTGGATATCCTTGTCTTGCCCTGATCTTAGAGGAAATATTTTCAACTTTTCAACAATGAGTATTATGTTAGCTGTGAGTTTGTCATATATGGCTTTTATTATGCTTAGGTATGTTACTTCTGTGCACCATTTCTGGAGAGCTTTATTGTAAGTGGATGTTGAATTTTATCAAAATGTTTTTCTGCATCTACCAAGATGATCATATAATTTTTATTTTTTCACTTGGTTAATGTGAAGTATTGCATTAATTAATTTATAGATATTGAAATAATTTTTCAATTTCATCCCTGTGATGAATCCTACTTCACCATGGTTTTTGATCTTTTTAATGTATTATTGAATTTGGTTTGCTAATATTTTGATGAGGGCTTTTCCATCAATGTTTATCAGTGATATGGGCCTGAGGCTTTATTTTTTTGTGTGATATTTTTGAGTTTGATATCAGAGTGATGCTGGCCTCACAGGAGTCTAGAAATATTCTTTCCTCTTAAATGTTTTGGAGAATTTTTGAAGGGTAGATTGTTAGCAGTAATATCATTATTTTCAATATGTACTTTAATAATTTAAAGTTGCATACTTCAATGAGATTTTTCATCTGCAGGGAAACAATTGAAAACATGTAGTACCTAAAATAAAGATAATTCCCACATAGATGATATTTCTATTTCCATATTTTTTATTAAACTAAACATATTCCATTTAATTTATAAAAAACAGATTAACATAATCAAAACTGGCAAATAAATAGTTACATGCAAACATAACATTACTTTGAACTTACTGAACAGCCACATATAAAATGTAAGGTCCAAAAACGTTAGAGACATCTTAATATAGGAGAACTAAAAGAAAAATTACTTCCATCTCACTGAATTCACCCTAACTCCTCTGTGCAAATGTCTATACGAGCTATCAAAACTTCTTTCCTAATCTTAGCTGTTTTATATTGCTTTATATTGTTGCATTAAGTCTGTCTTTATGTCAATACTATACTGTTTTTATTATCATAGTTTTGTAAGTTTTGAATCAGAAACAGTGAATTCTCAAATTCTGGCTATTCTTAGCATCTTGAGATTTGTAAGAATTTTAGAATGTATTTGTGTGTTTCTGCCTGAAAAACTCATTGGCATTATGATAGAGATATTTAATTGCACCTGTTGTTTGCTTATAGTTTTTACATCTTAACAATATTCATTTTTCAAGCTAAGATCACATAATGTTCTTCCATTTTTTTTTTTTGTCTTTTTGATTTTTTTCAGTGATGTTTTGTGATTTTCAGTGAAGAAGTTATTTGCCTTCTTTAAGTTTATTCCCAGGGATTTTACTCTTTTTCATGATGTGGTATATACAAATTTTTCTTAAATTCTTTTTAGTATTGTATATTGTAAATGGATATCAATACAACTGCAACTTTATCAATTCTAACAGATTTTTGGTGGACTAATTACAAGTTTCTCATCTAAAACTTCCTTGCCTTTTTTTTTATCTCTTAAAGGAAAAACTTTCAATCTTTCACCATTGAGTATAATGATAGATGTGAGCTATTTTATTGAAATAAAGCAAGAACATGATCTCAGCGACCTACAGGACAAAATAAGCTTTCATAAACCCACTCCTCCTGATCCACAAGGCAAATATTTTATAATATTTTAGGTTTTCCCTTCTATTTACTTGTATATTTGTCAACAGTATGCTTGCCTTCTCATGCTTCAGTTTGTTTCAGTTCAACCGCCCTGTCATGTTCGACTCTTTGTGACCCCATGGACTGCAGCAGACCAGGCCTCCCTGTCCATCACCAACTCCTGGAGCTTACTCAAACTCATGTCCATTGAGTCAGTGATACCGTGCAACCATCTCATCTTCTGTCATCCCCTTCTCCTCCCACCTTCAATCTTTCCCAGCATCAGGGTCTTTTCAAATGAGTCAGTTCTTTGCATCAGGTGGCCAAAGTATTGAAGTTTCAGCTTCAGTATCAGTCCTTCCAATGAATATTCAGGACTGATTTTCTATAGGATGGACTGGTTGGATCTCCTTGCTGTCCAAGGAGACTCTCAAGAGTCTTCTCCAACACCACAGTTCAAAATCATCAATTCTTCAGCGCTCAGCTTTCTTTATTGTCCAACTCTCACATCCATACATGACTACTGGAAAAACCATGCCTTTGGCTAGCTGGACCTTTTGTCAAAGTAATTTCTCCACTTTTTAATATGCTCTCTCATGCTTAATTACTAAACATTAAGTAACATCTCTTGATTACATCCACTCTGGCCACAGAGGATGAAGACCTTCCCCTTCTACATATAACTGCCTCCAACTACCCTTTCTCTTTCCTCTCTTTTCATCACAGTTACATCCCACTTTGTGTCTATGATGGTTAGGTTGAGAACATTTTTCTGTCTTCTAGTATACATTGCTAGAGTAGAAAAATATTAATTGTTGTAAAATCTGATATTTTAGTTAGTCTTTCCATATAAATAGTTTCTGTTATTTTGCTTTTCACAGTCAAAAAACTTTAAGGTGATGCTGAGAATTTCAAGAAAATGTTTCAAGAAGATGTTAAGAATTTTATAAGAAAATCTTTTTTAATAAAATAGTTATTATTTATTTTTCTATATTGTGCTCATGTTGTACAGTTGCTCAAATATATCAGTTCTGAAAATGCTATTCTTTATAATTTTAGCTTCATCATTATTATAATTTTTCTCAAAATAGAGGATTCCAGTTCTTTATTACAGTGTAGTAAAACTTTAACAATATTCAGCCTAAAATAATACTATAGAAATATATTATTGCTTTAAACTTGAATTATGTACTCTTGTGTCTGCCCTTAGGAATAATTACCTGAATGACTGATGGGAAATTATAATCAAACATCAACTGATTTCATCTTATTGGGATTGTTTCCCTCTTCAAGAAATGGTCTGCTCCTTTTTATTCTCATTGTTTTCATTTTCTTAATGGCTCTAGTTGGTAACCTTTCCATAATTCTTCTCATCTTTCTGGACATCCGTCTTCACAAGCCCATGTATTTTCTACTTAGCCAGCTCTCCCTCATGGACCTGAACTACATCTCTACCACTGTTCCCAAAATGGCCTATGATTTTCTGCTTGCAAACAAGTCTATCTCCATCATTGGGTGTGGGATTCAGAGCTTCTTCTTCTTGACTATGGCATGTGCAGAAGGATTGCTCTTGGCTTCTATGGCTTATGATCGGTATGTGGCCATTTGCTTTCCTCTTCACTATCCCATCAGAATCAGCAAAAGAGTGTGTATGTTGATGATAACAGGATCTTGGATAATGGGCTCTATCAACTCCTGTGCCCACACCACATATATTCTCTCCATCCCTTATTGCCAATCCAGGTCCATCAATCATTTCTTCTGTGATGTCACAGTCATGTTGACAATAGCCTGTACTGATACAACAGTCTATGAATACACAGTGTTTCTGAGCACCACACTTTTTCTTTTGTTGCCCTTCATTGGTATTGCATTCTCCTATGGCCGTGTGCTCCTTGCTGTCTATCATATGAACTCAGCAGAAGGGAAGAAGAAGGCTTATTCAACCTGCAGCACCCACCTCACTGTGGTTTCTTTCTACTATGCACCCTTTGTTTACACATACCTACGCCCAAGATTTCTGCGTACTCCAACAGAGGACAAAGTTCTGGCTGTCTTTTACATCATCCTTACCCCGATGCTCAATCCTATTATCTACAGCCTGAGAAACAAGGAGGTGATTGGGGCCCTAAGAAGAGTAACTCAGAGAATTTCCCCTGTGAAAATGTAGACAAAATTTTTGCATTAATATCAGGAGTTGGATATAAATCTATTTTTAACTGTATAGTCATTAAAAATATCATTTTTATTAAATGAAAGGAGTAAAACTGATCTAGAGGACAAGAAAATAGTTCATATCTTGAAAAACTTCAATCTTATTTCTTCTTGTTTCTTTTTTATTAATCAATTTCAAATGCATTTTTGTTGATAGACTGTCAACCAGAAAGATTCTCTGTCATTTAGTAGTGAACATGGACATTAACTGAATAACAGAATATCATTCACCATAACAGTTCCGCTATTTTCAATACATTTTTCAATAGGTCTGAAACACATTTTCTGAATGTTTAGATAAAATTAAAAGACAGAATACTTTTTGTTCTTCTTATAGTATAACCATAATTACCAGTAACACTTTCTTTAAAATTTCAATATAGGGAAACTTCCTGTTAAAGATTTAGCTGAGGATTCTGAAGTCCTTAAACCACTCTGAAAGGAAAATGAGAAGCTTACTTTAATTATACGATAATGCATCCACCATATCAAGTATACCTGGAGATCAACAGTAGGCCTTGAAAATGCCACAAGAGATTGCTAAAGCAATTATACAAGTGGATCAGTATTTAGTCTTACTAGTGGAAATTAGAACTGTTGAGGAAAAAAAAAAAAAAAGGACTGTTGAGGAAATCCATGCAAACAACTACTCTTAAAACATACTGTGTACCCGCTAAGTTGCCATTACAATTTTTGTATTAGATGATTTCTCTCAAATGAGATTTTATTCTCCACTCACTGCATCCCATAGTTTTACTGAGAAAGTTAACTTTGTAAACTAATTTTCTTAATTCATATGATTCTTAAACAGATCTCACCACTGTATCAACAAAAATTCATCAGTTCAAGTAAATTTCCTATATAAATTGTTACCCATTAATAATTAATGCAGAAATGCACTTAACCTCTCACATGTGGCAGAGAAGGGGAGGTTCATACTCTACATAATATGCAGGGCAAATCCCAAAATGAACATATGAGGACTCTTGCTCAAAAATCAGAAAAAAATGTTAGATCATCACTGCTCAAATGTAGTTTTTTTCTTCAAAATTAATTCTTTAGTTGTGAAATGAAATTACACATTCCAAAAATATTGTGTGTCAAAATTATATATATATTGCAAATAAACATAATGCTTCATTATCAGATTTGGGAGATCAATCCTTTTCGCTTTATTTCCACTAAATTTAAAGCTTTAGAACTTTATTCTCTGTTAACATAATTAAAGTGTTTTCAGCTTCTGGTGATAAATGCTGTTTCAATGAATTTTTAATAGTTTTTAATATTTAAATTTTAAAGGATTCTTTCTGCTTATGTTACTGGAGTTATTAGAAGTGCTTATAGTCTAGGAGAATATCAGACTGAATTTTTGATAAATTATATTAAATATACATTCTAGTACACACATATCTGATGATTCACAAGGAGAAGAAATGTTTTCTAAAAGTATTTATATTATGAAGAAGCTTCAAGCTATCAAATAATACAAATCTATTTTATATGTCTAAATTTAACTTTACATATAAATTTAGTCAATGGCATATTAACGACTCATCTTCAATTTCTGACAAATAGTTCACTTTGTATAAAAATGATGTTTCAATTATCTGCTCACTCATTTTATCACTACACATTAAATTATAAGAAAATTAATTTTTAAAAAAGTTTTAATAATTGTTTTCTGAAAGTTTACATGAAAATGGTATGCTTTTCCATCTCTGATCTTTCAAATTAATTTTAAATCTTTAAGTAAACTTTAAATATTATTTCTAAGACTGTGGATATTTGTTTCACAATATTTCAACAGTTTTTAAAACCATATATTTTATACTCTGATAATAGTTCCATGATATGATCTTTTGTAATGATTACTTGTACACTTTTGTAAGTATTTTTGGAAAAGTTTACTCCCTAAAACTATCATTTCCTGTTCGAACACTTGGGTGAGATGTTAATAATTTAGTAGATGACACAGGGATTAACACTGAAAGGAAAGCTAAGTCAGCCCCCATCTCCATAAGAGCCATTTCTCCTGCCAAGCAAATCCCCTTCTCTCTCCTAGGCAGTGGCCTATCACCATTGTTGTCTCTGTATTTGCTGCTCTCATCACTACCACCAATCTGGGTTCAAGCTCCACCAGCCACTCCCCTGGGGTCCTGTAGTGCCCTGAACACTAATGCATGTGTGGACATGGGGAGGCCAGGCATACTGCCTCATGTCCATGTTGCTTGCCTTTCTGTGTACAAGTCCTATGGCTGGACTGAAACTGCATATTAATGCCACCACTCAGTATAGATCCTCTGCTCATGTGGGTACTCAGTGATCAAATTAAGAATTTCAAGATGGCAACAGAGCAATAATTAAGCAAGGTTACTATCTGAGTATGAGAACCTATGTAAGCACACATGCTCTATGCTTTGAGAAATGTAGATTGAACAAATACAAAGGGGATGGTATCATGTAAAACCAAAATAATGATGGAGACGTCAGTTTTTGTCATTGGAAATATCCTAAAGAAGTGTGGAAGCAAGCAGGCATGCTCATTCCAGACTCCTTCCCATTTTAGGTAGTGAGTAATAGAAGGAACCAGAAGACATCAATCTATTGCTGTTCTGACACAATATATTTTGTTCTACTCTTTAAAAGAAACTGGAAACAATTTTGTTTACTTTTTAAGTAACTGCCTAGAAAATGAGGATTTAGCATTATATCAAATTAATTTCCTATGTTGTCCTTAGTAGGTCTTTGAGCAATTTAAAAAAAAAATTAAAAAAGCTATGTTTGTTGAAAGAGCTATGTTTAAAAAAAAAAACTAAAATTTAATAGTTTGTATTTGCCTACAAAATATTTAATTTTCTTTATGGTTAAAATGAGAGATAAGAATTTTTTTCACAGTGACCTATAATTCTACTTGACCAAGTGTTTTAAAACCTTTCAACAATTCTTGATCAATTTTCCAAACTCAAATGACAAGCAAAGTTCTGTTGAACTCAAATAACTTTGGTAATTTTCATTAAACTCCTGTAAAATTGCCAAAAAAAAAAGAGTTATCTCACCTTATAAAAATAGAAATGCTAAACTAATTATACTAATATGTGAAATTACATGGAAAGAATTGTCAAATAAGATGTAATACTAAGAGTTGTTTACATTTCTTATGTTGTATTTGTGTGTGTGTATATACATACATATATATATATATATATATATATATATATATAAAATGGTATATATTCCAGAAGTTATATGATATTTTTAGACATCTGATATGTTCTGGCACAATGTTATCAGTCATAATGCAAACTATCATCTTAAAATGTTACATATCACAAAAATTACTACATTTTCTTATGAAATAAATTTCCATATCTTTTGTCTTTGTCATTTATAATTATTGCTTAATTTAGATATTTTCAAAAATGTTTCTACACAAATGCTCTCTTTTCAAGGACATTAATGAAAGGGACTAATGGGAAAACTAGATTTAGTAACAAGTACTCATTACATGGGACTGAATGATCTAAAGATGATGATTGCAATTTTTTATTACATTTCGTTTGAAGCATTGCTGGTTCCTTAATGTTTTATTTTCCCAGACTGAAGAAAACTTTTACCTGTGACTCACAACAATTTAAAAAATTATGACACCTTAAACAAAGATGCAGCATTTATTTTAATCCCAATCTGATCCCTCAGGAATTTGGAAAGCCTTGAGTCAAAGCCTTAGTATTACAGCCAACATTTCCACTTGTGCCCTTCTGCTGCTGCTGCTGCTAAGTCACTTCAACTGTGTACAACTCTGTGAGACCCCATAGACGGCAGCCCACCAGGCTCCTCCATCCCTGGGATTCTCCAGGCAAGAATATTGGAGTGGGTTACCATTTCCTTTTCCTGTGCCCTTCTATAAGGAGAATAAATTCACATTGAGTTAGACTAAGAGTCTCTTCAAAAAGATGAACTTGTTTAAAAAGAGACAACAGATCTCAAATGTAGTAATTTGTGCTAAGCCAATGTCACCAAATTGAGACTAAATACCTAACTGATGAGAGCTGATGAGGTTGAGCCACCCAACTCCAGTTTATGTAGGATATGGATGACAGCAGACAAGATACAATCTCCCTGAGAGTATAGTGAGGGATCAATAACGATATTAGATTAGGAGATTTATCCCAGAGACCAGGATCCACAGTCAGAGCAAGAAATCACGTCTGTATCCAAAATGCATGCTCAGTTGCTCAGTCTAGTCTGACTCTGCGACACCATGGACTGTAGCCCGCCAGGCTCCTCTCTCCGTGGGATTTCCCAGGCAAGAATACTGGAGTGGGTTGTCATTTCCTTCTCCACTGGATCTGAAGTACTGAACTACAAAAACCCTGAGGTTACATGATTTTATCAGGAGTAATGATTTATGACAATGCAATTTTAGGGTGTCTTTCTTACTCGTTAAGTGCATATAATTTCACAGATAAGAAGTGAATGTAATTTCACAGGTAGGAAGAAGTTTATAAACATATCATTGCTATTGTCACATACTGTGTAGACCATTTTGACTCACCAATACTTTAGAATCCTAAATGAAATTAGGACTCTAATAGAAACCTATAGATTGAAATAAGTATATTGTAGGAAGAGAGCTAACTGGTCACAGAGGCTTATCTCAATCTATTCTTCCAGTGTGAATATATGAACCCTTCTCCCTCACCGGGCATTTCCAGGACTTTTGAATAAAGTCCAATTTCTTCCTTTGACCCACAAGAAAAAGCCTAAGAAACATATGACTATGCTAAGAAACTTAAAATTTTACAAAAGTTTTGTCTTTACAACAGTGACTAATTTACTTTTAATATACAACTTTTCATAAGTTTTAGCTATCTGGTAAAGATAGAAGTGCCAATGGGATTGCTGCAAAGATATTTCTCTGTTGTTAAACCTTAGTTCATGAAGAATATCAGAGGTTAGATATTAAATATTATTTAAATAGTATTCTATGAATGAATATTAATACAAGTCCCTATCATTTTAAAGAAAAAACATTATGTGTGGAGAACAGGAAGTGCTTAATAAGACACAGAGGTAACACCATTATGTGGGGCTTCCCTGGCAGCTCAGCTGCAATGCAGGAGACACAGAAGATATGGGTTTGATCCCTGGGTGGGGAAGATCCCCTGGAGGAGGGCATTGCAACCCTCTCCAGTATTCTTGTCTGAAAAACTCCAAGGACAGAGGAGCCTGGCAAGCTGCAGTCGTGGGGTCACAAAGAGTCGGACAGGTCTGAAGCGACTGAGCATGAGCACAACTCTGTACTGCTGATTGAAGTGCAAGCAATAAATTAACTATGCTAATAATGTATAGCTATTTGAATTTTATGCTCTGAATAAACATCTCATGATTTTGAAATGGTCTATCACTATATTCCCTATTCTGCCTTTTACTAATGTACATTTTATAACAATGTTTTTAATGTATATATTGTGTTATAGCAGACTGTCTATTCCTATGTATTATTGACCTTCATTGTCATCATTTTTAACCTAAGTCTGTCCAACCCTTGGACCCCATGCACTGTGTCCTGCCAGGCTCCTCTGTCCATGGGATTCTCCAAGCATGTTTATTGCTATGTATTATTAACCTTACCTCTTGTCTAATAAACTGTTGTAACTGAAATATGCACTATGTTATCATTTATAGCTATTTGGCTGCCTCTGAATTACTGAGTTTGGGTATTTCTAGAGAGATGGTTACTTTTTTTAAATTTTATAAAATAATCCACAAGCCTCGTGGAAAATTAATGCAATATCCTGTTTATAGTACTCTTTGTATACACTCATATTCTAATTTCTAAATTGAATATTTGTTCTTTCAAATAATTTTGAGTATCTAATAGACAATCAAAAGGGGGAATAAGTTAATAATTCTGAACTTACAAAAGTTTATGCCATAATTCTCTAGGGTGTTTGAAAAAATATTCTTTTGGAATATAACTCGATTTTCTTAGGTTTTTTTTGGAGATATAGGTTTTCCTTATGTCTGTGTTTCAATTAATTAGTTCATTAGTTGTAAATGGTGTATGACAATAAATATAAGCATAGTGAATAAATTTTTGTTTTAATTTTAACTAGATTTCCCTCTAAACTAAAAACATTTTTCTGCTACCCTTCTATGTTCTCAGCTTGGAATTCTGTAATAAAAAGAACTAGGCATGTAGGAGATGGCTTGGAACTGACAGAATTCTGGAAGAGATAATCAAAAAGATATGGCCACAGGTTGAACATAAAATTGGATTTGAACAATCAGCGTCTCTGCATGTTCTCTTCTCTTCTTGGAATGTACACTTTTTGTACTTTTCATACAGTGGGAGCACTATGGGCATAGCTTTGGCAGATAAAGTGTTTTAGAGACTAAAACTCAGTTGTTTTTTTTTTATTGAATCCATTTAACTTATCTATATAAGCTTCTAAAACTATGCTAGAAAAGATAGATATGTAAAAATAGGTATCTATTTGTCATATTTCTGACTAAAACAAGCCTCATAAATAAGTTTCCTTGCTTATTATATTCTAATACACCAATCTGGAATGGTCTACCTGTTTTTCTGTCTCTCCTTTCTTTGCATGTTTGCCAGTTTGTAAACTAAAAAATGGTGAGGAATCTGGGAAACCACATAAATTAACGTTGGGAAAAACAAATCCATGAGGGAAATCGCAAGTTGGCCATCAACTTCAGTGTGGTAAAGGATGTGGTAAAGGTAATGGTGAACTTGTTAGATCTTCTGGAATCCTCCATGAATATGAATGGGATGCCCCCAAGACTCCAGTTTTTATGTGCTTGTTTAGCTACCCATGGGCTATTTTGCTGGCTCAGATGGTAAAGAATCCCTACAATGAGAGAAACCTGGGTTTGATCCCTGGATTGGGAAGATCCCCTGGAGGAGGACATTGCAACCCATCCCATTATTGACTGGCGAATTCCCATGGACAGACAGACGTGCCTGGCAGGCTACCATCCATGCGGTCACAAAGAATCGGACACGACTGAACAACTAAGCAAAGAACAGCACAACTACCCACACTGTGTCACAGTAGAAAAAGTAATGGGGGTCATAGTATGTTTGCTTCTAACATGAACAGTTTTGCTGGCCATTGACATTCACCTAGAGGCTGGAGATTGAGTTAGAAAGTTGAGAAAAGACCTGAGGTTAGAGAAGAATGTGCAGTTGCCCCCTACTCTTTTAAGTTTGGGACTGGCCGACAAATTAGGAGAGCAGGATAAAATTTTTGAGATCTCAGCACATCCTTTTATAATACTAGAAGGGCTCAAGTTGTTATAGATTAAGATCCGAATACTTGTTACAGTGCCTGATTAGGAACCCCATTCCCAAGAGGTAAAATCCCTGGGAAAGTGAGGAAAATAAAAAGGAGCATATTGTGGTAATTAAAAGTAAAATTGATAAATGGAATGAAACAGGCAATTAGATCCCTAATACAAAGGACTTTTGGAAATAGCAAAAACAATAGATTGCTGATAATAAAGATATATACCCCCAAACTGCTAGGAGAAAACTTGTATTATTTTCTGTCCCTTAAAGTGGCAAATTTTTTCATGACTGTACAATACAAACATCACCTATAATTCCTTGAGATTAGAAAGAAAAGAGTTAATACAAAGCTGTTTAAAAATATATACTGCTGAAAAGAATCCCTTGCCAAAAATCTAGTCCACAGTCTCAGTAAATTTTCCTGTCAAGGGCTAAAGTTTTGGAATGAAATCTATGGAATCACTGTATGTATGTATTTATGTATATATATATATATATATATGTGTGTGTATGTGTGTGTGTGTGTATGTTTATGGATAGATGGTATGTGTGTATAATAATTTTCTATCTTTGGAGGGTATTGTGAAAATTAAAATAAAAAGCTCAATTTAATTGTCTCTAAGAAAAGGAGTATATTAAGGAATTATTAACATTTATAAAAGAGTGCAAAATATGTGGTTTTAAAACTGTTTCAATATAGCAAAGCAGATATCTAAAGACAGCAACAATTTGATATTTTAAAAATTTTTGCTTGTATGTTTTTATTAAACTAACCATATTCCATTTACCTTATTAAACTTTTGGCCAATATAATCAAAATTAAGAAATAAATTGATACTTGCAGACAAATCATTAATATGTACTTATTGAACAATATACAAAATATATGACACAGAAAGTTTACAGACATATTATTGGATAAATCTGAATAAATATGTTTCTTTCCCCCACTAAATTGACCCTTAACACACCTGTGAAAATGTCTGTATGTGTTGTTAAAATTTCTACCTCAACTTTGGCTTCTGGCCATCCTGGGCCATTTGCAAAACCAAAATTTGCTAAACCTCAGTGGACATTCCTATGTGAAAATAAAAAAAAAAGAAATCATGCAGTAGAATAAAACTTCAGGTAAATAAGTCCAAGAATCATTGTTTCCCTAAAGGTATTTAAAATGTAAATTGTAGAGATATAAAATTAATATGCACATCTGTTTAGAAAATTTTCAAAGAAATTTACTCAGAAAATGATTCAGTTACATCATGCCCATTGAATCTTTGTCAGTTAATCAAACCAATGAGTGTGTAATAGTGCAGATACAATAGAAGATACTTATGTATCTTAACTGTAATTTTATTGTTATTCCACAGAAGAGGAGGGACTCTTCAGCAAGTGCCTAAGAGAAATTGATTTGGAATTAAGCACTTCTGTTTACAATGAGCAGCAAATAGATCTGGGCATCTTATTAGCCAGAGAATGCTGAAAAGAAAACTTTATTGATAGAAGCTGCTTTAAACATGAAATGTAAATAATTCACCCTAAAATATGTATCCTTAAAAAATAGATGAACAGTTCAAACACATATCCATGCATTTTAAGACATGAAGCTCTTTTAAACCTGAAACAAATTAGTACACAATTCAGAAAATTGATCTGATTGCAAATGATTGTAAAGTGATAGGAAAAGAGCAAAATTAATTACATAGGAAACTGCTGATATTATGTACTACTGTTCTAGACTTATGGTGAATGGGCCTACCCTCAACTATTCTGAGATATATTTGAATATAAGTATGATACTCTATTATAAAGTATATGATAGAGTTTATATGAACTAAACATATATTTTTGTAGTTATTAAGAAGGGATGTTTCATTTTATCCCTAGTCTGTGATGTATTCTTTGTGAATGGGAAACATTGCAGCAAGTAGAGATGCTTTAAAACATAAATAATATTCCTTAGGAGTAAAGTTGCTTTCAAGCAACCACAGTCTAAAATCACTTAGTTACTGATTCTAGTATACTAATGTTTTGGCAGTTTTGGTTATTGTTTGGATCAAAATCACTCAGGATTTAATGCATTCCATTTAGGAAGTATTTGATATGTTCTGTGTAAGACTTGGTTAAGAAATAGAGAATTTTTGAAGTTTGAGGTCCGGGAGTGGCTGCACAATACCATACTGTTCAGCAGAAAATTTAGATCAAGAAATAAAAAAGAGATAGTGTTTGGGGACCTGATTCATAAATGTGCTTTCTGAATGTGAACTGAAATAAGGATCCTGGAAGATGCTTTGGATGTGCTCAAGTTATATTTGAATAATAAATCTAGCGCTTAAGAACATCAGTCCTAAATAAGGATTGTGAAAGACAGTGTTATCTTATTTCCTGTTTATTATATATATGGTTTCATTAATGAAGTATGGTCCAAAGGCGCCATTGGTAATCTCAATGCTGCTTCCTACTTGTTCTTTTAACCCACATAAATCTACTAATACATAAATACCCTGCATAAATTTCTAATCAAAGCCTAGAACTTGTCTAGAATTTATATGAAACCATAAAATGGAATATATAGTAAAGTTTTAAAATGGCTTATATTACCTGTATATGTAGATAGAGTTTTTCCTTGAATAACTTCTAGAAATAATCCAGAAGACAACAAACCACATGTCTTATGTTTAGTCATACTAACAGCTAACAATTTTTGTTGTTTTTAATCACAAACTTTGTGAAATTGAAATATTATAAGTCTTTCACTTTTTCACTCTTTTCCTTTACACATCAATAAATTCCCAGTGAAAATTAATGATATTTGAATAAATAAGCTTGCAGATGTTTTGTGAGAATCAAATAGGTAGAGCTTAAAAAGACAATTGGAAACTATATCATCATTCAATTTTAGCAAATGACAAAAAGAGATTTGAATGTAAATGATGGTGACAGGAGTGGTATTAACAAAGATACCAAAACTTACAGCCACTCTTCAATGACAGTTTATACCCAGGCATGTGTTTTTCTTATATTTTATCTAATTGATAATTTTAATATTCCATATTTCTTTATATCTATTCTACATAAATGATACAGGTTCATATGGTTAAATTCTTTCATCTAACTTTACAATTCTTACAAGTAGGTGAGCTAGAATTATACACAGGCTTAAACCTAAAATCTCTCTGCTGTACCTATATAATGAAACAGGAACAACAAACAGTTTGAAGAACATATTCTGATAATCAGTTTCTGTCTCTGAAAAATCTGTCCACATAATTACCAATTTATTAACACTGATTCACCATTGTAAAATTTCATTAATTTTATATTAATTATGTCAGGCAAGTGTATTCTTCTCGGTTCTGTCTCATCTCAACAAAAATTTGAAGCGATGGACATTAAAGCCCTCGGGGCATCACAGCTCTTGGACAGCCCGTGTTATAGTTCTCAAACAGATCAGTTTTATTTAGAAAATAAAGGGAAATACATCCTCGAGGCGTGAGGGCATTTTGACCCAAAAGATGTGAAGAGAAGACAGGGAGAGACAGAGACTGCAAGCGCGCGGGAGAGAGAGAGAGAGACCCCTGGCCCTTTGGCTCCTCTTTTTATATGTTTTATCCTCCCCCTGGGCCTGCCCTGTGTAAACTGGGCTAGCCAGGAGTGCTGTTTGTTCTACCTGAGGTCCTCACTCAGTCCTCAGACCTTCCGTTGTTCTATTTTCGCAGGCTTTTCCCTTCCTTGTCTTTTAGCCACCACCATTCTGGACTCCTGTTTCCTATTCTAACTACCTAACAATTAGAAGCATAGAAACATACCCAGGCAAATAATCACTGTGTATTCTAGGTTTTCTATGCTTTTTTAAAGTATGGTTCTCAAATTATATAGCTTCAAAATTGAAAAATACACAATTCTTGACTATTAAATACTATCAGTAAAATGTCTAGTCAGTAAACTAATATAGACTATTATGCAATCTCTGTCTTTTCTTTAGTAGAACATGATGCGGAAACATTTAAAGAAATGTGGATTCTCATGAAGAATTCCATGTAAGGTAACTGTAGACTAATAAGTTTGTCTAGACACCAGGAAATACACATCTAGGTAATATGATTCAGATTCTATGATAGCTATTTTACAATACTGTCACTGCTTAGATAATTAATGGCAATGCAAAATAATCATTGCAGATGTTTAGACTGATGTATAGTCAAGCTGGCTTAAAACTCAACATTCAAAAAACTAAGATCGTGGTATCCAGTCCCATCACTTCAAGGCAAACAGATGGGGAAACAATGGAAACAGTGACAGACTTTATTTTCCTGGGCTCCCAAATCACTTCAGATGAAGACTGCAGCTATGAAATTGAAAGATGTTTGCTGCTTGAAAGAAAAGCTATGACCAACCTAGATGGCATATTAAAAAGCAGAGAAATTACTTTGCCAGTAAAGGTCCATCTAGTCAAAGCTATGGTTTTTCCAGTAGTCATGTATGGATATGAGTGGGACTATAAAGAAAGCTGAGCACTGAAGAATTGATGCTTTTGAACTGTGATGTTGAAGACTGGAGAGTCCCTTGGACTGCAAGGAGATAAAACTAGTCAATCCTAAAGGAAATCAGTCCTGAATATTCATTAGAAGGACTGATGCTGAAGCTGATGCTCCAATATTTTGAACACCTGCTGTGAAAAACTGACTCATTGGAAAAGATCCTGATGCTGGGAAAGATTGAAGGCAGGAGGAGAAGGGGATGGCAGAGGATGAGATGGTTGGATGGCATCACTGACTCAGTGGACATGAATTTGAGCAAACTCTGGGATAAGGTGATAGACAGGAAAGCCTGGCATGCTGCAGTCCATGGGGTCACAAAGAGTTGGACACAACTGAGCGATTCGACTGATGGTCAATCGATTTTTAGAAATGAGGTTTGACTTCCTATAGTTAATGAATTTAAAGACGTAGTAACTTTGTGAAATTGACCTAGTAGCCTGTTTTACTGGTTTTGCAGCCTTACATATTCATAGGAAAGTATGTGTGTGTATGAATCTAACATTTTAGGATGTCTTGGGAGTCTAAGAAGATAGGAAGTGATCCAAATTTCTGAAAAACTGTTAGAGGGTGTCTTGTGCTCTAGCAACTTTTAAAAGTCGAATCTGAGATTTCTTATAACACTGCCAGAAAATCCAATTTAAAGAAGCTTCTTTGGTGAATCCAGTCCTATCATACCTCTGTAAGTTGTCACACCAGGTTTATTTTTTAATCAATAATGATGCTTCTTTGGGAATAGTTTTGATCAAAAGTGTGGAGAGTATAGGATACAAAAATTTGTGCTTCACTGGCAAAATTTTTATTATTTAGGCACTAGAGGATAATCTTCCATGCTTTGCAACTCAATGACCAGATTGCAGTTTTAAATGACTCACTTCATATATCAGTTTTTCTATGTATATTTTTAAAAATAAATGCTAGTTTTAAAAATTACCAAAATATATAAATATATATTTTGTAAAATATATAAATTTATATATAAATTTATAAATATATATAAAATATATATATTTTATAATATATAAATCAGCAAAATGAGAATTTATGACAAATTTTAAAAATCTAAATATAATATAGATCTGCAATGAAATTGATCCGTATTGACTTCAAGATGGTCATATGTAACTCATTCAGTAACCTGGGTGGCATTTGAACAGTTTTATTCTTCATATAGAATATGTATCAATATATCTAAAGTATGGATTAGACAGATAATATGGGTGTTTTTTTTTTTAATAAGTGAATTCTAATAGGGACAACTTTGTATTGAGAGCTAGACATGAACTGATTTTATTTAGATACAGAGAGACCATTTTTATAAGATAACATGAGCGCTTTTTTTTTTGTTTAATTGGAGGATAATTGTTTTACAACCTTATGTTGCTTTCTGCCATACAACAGCATGAATCAGCCATAAGGATATATACAGCCCCTCCCTCTTAAGTCTCTCTCTGGAGTCTCCTTCTCATCCCTCATTATCCCCCTCCCACAGGTCATCATAGAGAGACTGCTGGACTTCTTTGTTTTGAGGTCAACTGAAAGCTTCCCTGGTGGCTCAGTCGCAACAGAATCCAACTGCAATGCAGGAGACCAGAGGTCAATCTCTAGGTCAGAAAGATCCTCTGGAGAAGGAAATGGCAACCCACTCCAGTATTTTTGCCTGGGAAATCCCATGGATAGAGGAGCCTGAAGGTCTATAGTCATGAAGTCACCAGAGTATGACACTACTTAGCAATTAAACCACCACCACCACCACCAAGAGCATGTTAAAGCCAGTATATATATGAGAAAATAGAAGAATTTGCCAAATCAGTAAACTATAAACACTGAACTTTATTTGCATTTAAGAAACTTTTCACATACATTCTTTTACACCTGTGTAGTATTTTTATTTTAGTAACTAATTTTCTATTCTCTTTCATTTCTTACTTTTTATTTCATTTTTGTGTATGTTGGGCTTACCTGGTGGCTCAGATGGTGGAGAATCCACAGGCAATATGGGATACCTGGGTTCAATCCCTGGGTTGGGAAGATACCCTGGAGAAGGGAACAGCTACCCAGTCTAGTATTCTTGCCTGGAGAATTCAATGGACAGAGGAGCCTGGCATGGTGTTGCAAAGAGTCGGACATGACTGAGCAACTTTCATTTCACTTCTTGTGTATGTTGGTGAATAAAAACCTATAGATAGAGTCAACAAAACTTTACACCCTCATTTTCTATTCCATGTAAGATATATTGCAGATTCAAGGCTTGTTTATTTATTTGTTTGCTCCCCAAAAATCCAACATCAAAACTTTTTCTGCTAATTCTTTTCTTCTTAGGTATAATGTCATTACTGCTCACACATCAGTGGCAATACTTTTAAAGAAATATTTAAAATCCAATAAATTGAAAATGCTTCATAAATTTAAATAAGTTATTTTTCCTTCAGTGGATAAAGTCAAAATAAAAGACAATAATAAACAATCTGGATTTATTTTTAATTAAGAAAAGATGTCTTATTCAATTTAGATCTTGAAGCAATCAAAATTGATATTCAATATTTGAGATTGTTCCCCTGTCAAATTCAGGGATCTTTTAAGTAACATCAAATGACAAAAGATTTGAACAGTGTTACATGAATAACAGCAACAACTGAATGTTTCATTGGCAGTCCTGATACAGGGAATTAAATATCAGATGTAATATGAAATTCATTTTTTCAATTTGGTGTTTATTATCTCACCTTCAGAGTGTGATTGAATTACCTAACTCATGGAAACATTTTTCCATAGAAAGTCCAATATAATAAAATACATGTGAAAGAAATATTAGCAGTTTCATTGGAATTTGAAATATTACATTTTCACTTGCCAATAACTAAATAACTGATACTAACTCTACAAGGTGAGAAAGTCTAATATGATATATCATGTTGAATCCAAATGACACTTATTGCAAAAAATGCTCTACCATTTTTTTTTTTAGCAAGCTATCATTTTATTTTAATTGGTAGCCCACCAGATTTGGTCTGCGGAATTTCCTAGGCAAGAATATGGAGTGGGATGTCATTTCTTTTTCCAGGGGATCTCTCCAACGCATGGATCGAACCTGCATCTCCTGCATTCACAAACAAGTTATTTACCATTGAGCCAGCAGGCCACCAGAGAAACCAAGTTTTCATATTATTAAAAGATCAATTTCTCTGCACATGTTCAGGATCTGGCCATAGATTTTTTCACATTTGGAGCTTCAAATATAAAATACTTTCATTTAAATATTTTGACTTTCCTATTACTTTCCTATAAAATTTACTATTTTATCTATTTTTAAGTTTACAGATCAATGACATTAAGTACATTGATAGAATTGTGCAATCATCACTGACATTACCCCAGAACATTTTTATCTTACTCAGCTAAAACTCTGTATCCACTATTGGTCCCAATTCCACGTTCCTGGGAACCATCATTCCACTTTCATCTCTATGAATTTGACTACCCTGAATAACTCATATGTATAGAATCTTGCGGATTGTTCATCATGTGTGATTTATTTATTTTACTTAGTGTATTTATAGGTTTCATCCATATTGTAGTATTGAGTGTTAACAGCTTCGGCAGGGAGGCAGGAAGAAATAAACTGCAAGTGGCAAACATTTTCTTTTGCTTTCTGTTCTAATCCTGTGTTGCCATGGCAACACCTGATTCCACCTGGACTTAACTTTAATCTTAAACCTTGAGCTTAACCATGGCATTTTTCTTATGGAAATGCTTTCTCAAGCTATGTTAAGGAACTATGTATTTGCTTGGAAATCTGCCTTTCTTCAAGATTCATGTCAATTGTTTTATGGCCAAGGATGACTCACCTTGGGCCAATACTATCTCAAAATGCCTGCTGTGGGTGAGGGACCTGGTATAACTCTCACAGTTTTGTGAGGCATTTCCTTTCTCTAATTAGCATCTTGCTCAAGGTATATAACTCCTTGCTCAAAACTAGCAAGAGGACACCGTTTCTGTCCCCCTCTGATGTCTATGTCAGAAGCTTTATCTGTTATACTTTAATAAAATTTTATTACACAAAAAGCTCTGAATAATCAAGCCTCATCACTAGCCCAGGATCAAATTCCTCTCCTCTGAAGGCCACGAATCCCAGTGTTGTTTGCGGCTCATAGCACCAACCTTTCAGTATGTAGCACAATTTCTATCTTTTTTAAGACTGAAACTTCTTACATATATGTATGTGTGTGTATTGTTGTTGTTTTTTAGTCACTCAGTTTACTCAGATTCTTCTGCAACTCCATGGACTGTAGCCCACCAAGCTCCTCTATCCATGGATTTTCCCAGTCAAGAATACTGGAGTGAGTGGCCATTTCCTTCTCCAGGGGAGCTTCCCAACCCAGGGATCAAATTCACATCTTTTTGCATTAGTAGGTGGATTCTTTATCATTGAACCACCAGGGAAGCCCGTATTTATTCAAATACTCCCCCACATTTATGTATTTTTAATATTTATTTATTTATTTACTTTTGGCTGAGCTGGGTCTTCCTTGCTGGGCATGAGCTTTCTCTTGTTGCGGTTAGTGCAGGCTGCTCTCTAATGGGGCATGGGCTTCTCATCGCAGTGGATTCTCTTGTCGCGTAGCACAGGCTCTAGGGCATGCAGACTCAGTAGTTTGTAGCACATGTGCTTAGCTGCCCCACGGCATGTTTTTCAATTATTTTTTCTGTTGTTGTTGAGTAGTATAGTTATTTATATATTCCTTATATCAATTTATGATCTGACATATTTTACCAGTATTTTTTTTTCCATTCTGTGGGTTTCTTCCTCACTGTATTGTTCAAGTTCGTTCAGGAAGAGAAGCTTTTAATTTTTAAAAAGTCAAATTCATATATGTATATATACATATATATATATATATATATACAGATATATATGCACATATATATCAATATATATACATCATTGTTGCACATGATTTTGGTGGTATATCTGAGAAAGCACAGCTAAATTAAATGTCATGAAATTCCCTCCTCTCCTAATGTTTTACTTTTAGCTCATATTTAACACTGATCCATTTAAGTTAATTCTTGTGTATGATGTAAGACAATGTCTCAATTTCATTAATTGGACCAGAATATCCAATTTTCCCTGCAATATTTGTTGAAAAGATATCCCCATTGACTAGCTTTATTATATGTATGTATGATATTCTTCTTATACATTAACCTATCAGTGAATATTTTTGTTGCTTCCACCTTTTAGCTTCTAGGAATAGAGGTATATAAATACCTGTTCTAAACTCTCATGAAATCCTCTCCCTCTGGCCAATGGTTTTATCTATCTATCGGTCTATCTATCTATCTATCTATCTATGTATACACACATGTATATGAACTGGACTTTTTAAAAATTAATAGTCACATATGAAAAATCATTGCCAAAGTGTGATATTTTTTGTTCTCTGTTTTATTTCGTTGATTTGTGTCTGTTTTTACGCCAACACTATACTCTTTATATTATCACAGTTTTGTACTGAGTTTTGAATCAGAAAAACAGTTGAGTTCAATTAGTTTGTAAGTTTTTTGTTCTTTTTTTTTACTATTCTCATGACTTTGAAATTTCATCAGAATTCTAGGATGTATTTTTTCTCTGCCTAAAACTCATGGGAATTATGACAGATATTTCTTTGTACCTGTTGTTTTGCTTATGACAGTACTGACATCTTAACAATATCAGTTTCTCAGCCCAGGAGCACAGAACACTTTTTCATTTGCTTATCTTTTCAATTTATTTCAGCAATGCTTTGAGATTTTTATTGAAGAACTAGTCTTCTTGTAAGTTCATCCCCAGAGATTTTATTCTTTTTCTTGATATTGGAAATGTAATTTCTTAAATTTTTGTTAGTATCATATATTATTAGGGTACAGAAATATAACTGATTTCATACCCTGCAAATTTGCCAAATATGTTTATTAGTTTTAACAAATATTTGGTAGACTCTACATTTTTATATCTATAAAATCATGTCATCTGTGAACTAAGATAATTTTGCTTCCTGTATTATGTCATTTAGAAGTGACAAAAGTGGAAACCTTTGTTTTGACCCCCTCTTAAAGGAAAAGCTTTCAGTCTTCACAATTGAGTATAATGTTAGATGTGAGTTCTGTAACTGTGACTTCAGTTCTACCTCAGTATAATTTATTCCAATAGAGTTGAACATAATCTCAACAGCCCACAGGACAAATCATTGGTTTCATAGTTCACTACTCTTGATTAACAAGGTAAATATTTTATAATATTTTACTATTTTTCTTCCATTTATATTTTTCACCAATATGCTATCTTCTCAGGCTTCCCTCATAGCTCAGTTGGTAAAGAATCCACCTGCAATACAGGAGATCCTGTTTCAATTCCTGGGTCAGGAAGATCCACTGGAGAAGGGATAGGCTACCCACTCCAGTATTCTTGGGCTTCCCTTGTGGCTCAGCTGGTAAGGAATCCACTTGCAATGCGGGAGACCTAGGTTCAATTCCTGGGTTGGGAAGATCCCCTGGAGATGAGGTTGCACAGAGTCAGACACAACTGAGCATTAAATATCAAGTACCATCTCTAGCTACAGTAGATTCCTCCTCCTCATGCCACCATCTCCACCTCTTTTACTCTTTCCCCATCCTTTCGGCATAATTACATCCCACTTTGTGTCTGGGTTGTCTAGGTTGGCACATTTTTTTTCATCTTCTAGTATATATTGCTAAAATACAAACATATAATTTATTGTAAAATCTGAATTTAAAAAATCTGAATATATTTTAGTTATGTAATGTAATATATTTTAGTAATGTAAAAGTTCTCATTATTGTTATTTTCATCAGGACATTTTTAGGATCACACATTTATAGGCAATTTTGACATTTTTCAAAAGTTCTCTCCAGAAGACTTTAGAAATTTCAAGAAAATTTTTTTCAAGACAATATTTCTGTTTTATTTTTCTGTGTTCTGTTTACTCTGCTTGAATATATGTTTCATATATGCCAATACTAAAAAAAAGTGATTTTATTAGCTTCATTATTATTTTTCTATATGCATTCCCAGGAGTGAAAATATTTATAAGCATATGTTGTTGTCTTATATTAATTCTCTAATTCTCTTACCCCTTGAAAATGTCATTTTTTAAATTATTTCTGTGGCTGTCCAATTCTTTTAATTGTGCTAGTTTTTTTTTTTTTTGTCTTCCTAAGTTTCACTTGTTTTTTTTTAATCAATTATTATTATTATTATTATTTTATTTGCCAGAGTCACTTTTGTCAGACTATTTTATATATCTCTAATGATGTTTATTTTGTGGAATGGTAATGTCTCAAACAAATCCTATTTTTTGTAATGCATTCTTTTCTATATTTCCCAATCATTTTAATCCTACTGTTTGAGTGTGTGTGAATGTGTATTTGTGTTTTTGTGTGAGGGCACATGTGTGGATCTTCTTCTTTCATGTTGTAGACTTCCTTAAAAGTCTGCTCATATTTTTATATTAAAATATTTACAACTAAAACACTATATACTTTATAGTTTGTTCACTTACAATGTCTTTGGAAAATTTTTCTTCCCATCTCCATGAAAAAGATTTGTAAGATGCCATTTTCTCTTTTCTGTTTCAGAGATTGACCACTCTTTTATCCATTTCTTCCTTCAAATTTTCTTAAACAATTTCATCTCTTATCATGGTGTACACTGATATCCTCACTTTTAATTATTTTTATCATCATAACAGTTGACTTTTAATGGGAGTGATTGTAAATATATGTACTTAACTTTACACACTAAATTGGAGAGAAAAAAAAAACCTTAATTATAAGAAGCTAAAAAGTAAATATTAAATGTGTAAGACAAACTTCCATTTTTAAGCAATTTATATCATGTAATTGTCAGAATCTGATAGCTCAGCTGGTAAAAAAAAATCCACCTGAGATGCAGGAGACCCCTGTTCGATTCCTGGGTTGGGAACATCCGCTGGAGAAGGGATAGACTACCCACTCCAGTATTCTTGGTCTTCCCTTGTGGCTCAGCTGGTAAAGAATCCACCTGCAATGAGGGAGACCTGGGTTTGATTCCTGGGTTGGGATGATCTCCTGGAGAAGGGAAAGGTTACCCACTCCAGTATTTGGGCCTGGAGAATTCCATGGGCTGTATAGTCCACAGTGTCACAAAAAGTTGGACATGACTGAGCAACTTTCACAATTGTCAGAAAAACAAGCAGACATAAAATGTCTGCTGTTTTGGACAGGTTGGACAGATTCATCGAAGCTATGAGAATTGTTGTTTTAGATATGTAGGCAAAGGCTCTGTTTTAACTACATATTCAGAAACTTAATTGAAGAGGGAGGAGATTGACAGCTTTGCAGGTATTATTTGACAATAAGGATTCATTATATATTTCATGAAAGATAAATTGATTACTACCTGATTTCAAGGAAACTTGTTTTGACATCGCAGAAAAAAGTAGGCTAAGAAAGAAAAGAAGCTTCTCACCACAAGATGATAGGCTGCAACAGTTTAGAGGCAAAACCTTAGGATTTAAATATGGAAGATAAGTCATTCCTTAATTGTAAACAATATTTATTAACAAAGGAATTATATAAAGTATGAATTTACATTGATTTTCTATGAATATATTTTGATTATGACATTTGATTTTGATGTGACCTGCATTTGTATAGATCAGTAAAACATACCTAATACTGTCATAGTAAATTTTTTTACAACTATAAGAATTCTGGAAAACACTTGAGCCAAAATGTTTGTGTTTTCAATTTTTAAAAATATATATTTATTTTTTAATTGAAGGATAACTGTTTTACATAATTGTGTTAGCTTCTGCCAAACCTCAACATGAATCAGCTATAGGTATATCTATATATCTCCTCCCTTTTGAACCTCCCTCCCACCTACCTCCCCACCCCATCCCTCTAGGTTGTTACAGAGTCCCTGTTTAAATGAAAAGCTAATTTTTTTTTCCAAAAATGATAAACCAGTTCTTTATTTAAAAACTTAAAAATTTTAAGTAATGCATAGTCTGACTAAAATAATCTGAAATAGCTTAATGTTTTAAACTTGACTTCATCTTGTTTCTACCTTTAGGAAAAATTATATGAATTTCTCATGGAAAATTATAATCAAACATCCACTGATTTCATCTTACTAGGGCTATTCCCTTCCTCAAGAATTGGCCTGTTTCTTTTTACTCTCATTGTTCTCATTTTCCTAATGGCTCTATTTGGTAACCTCTCCATGATCCTTCTCATCTTTCTGGACACCCATCTCCACACACCAATGTATTTTCTACTCAGTCAGCTCTCCCTCATGGACCTGACCTACATCTCCACCATTGTGCCCAAAATGGCCTACAATTTTCTGTGTGGAAAAAAGTCTATCTCCTTCATTGGGTGTGGGATTCAGAGCTTTTTCTTCTTGACTATAGCAGGTACAGAAGGATTGCTCTTGGCCTCTATGGCTTATGATCGGTATGTGGCCATTTGCTTTCCTCTTCACTATCCCATCAAAATCACCAGACAAGTGTGTGTGTTGATGATAATAGGATCTTGGATAATGGGCTCTATCAACTCCTGTGCCCACACTGCATATGCCCTCCATATCCCTTATTGCAGATCCAGGGCCATTAATCACTTCTTCTGTGATATTCCAGCCATGTTGACTCTGGCATGCATGGACACTTGGATCTATGAGTACACAGTGTTTGTGAGCACTACCGTTTTCCTTTTGTTGCCTTTCATTGGTATTGCACTTTCCTATGGCCGTGTTCTCCATGCTGTCTATAGCATGAACTCAGCAGAAGGGAAGAAGAAGGCCTATTCAACTTGCAGCACCCACCTCACTGTGGTGACTTTTTACTATGCACCCTTTGTTTATACTTATCTACGCCCAAGATCCCTTCGATCTCCAACAGAAGACAAGGTTCTGGCTGTCTTCTACACCATCCTGACCCCAATGTTCAATCCTATTATCTATAGCTTAAGAAACAAGGAAGTGATGGGGGCCTTGAGAAGAGTAATTCAGAGAACCTGCTTTGTGAAAATGTAGACATTTTTGAATGAGTATCAAGAGTTGCATGCAAATACATTCATTGGTATATGTTAACTAAAATATTATCATATTTAAATGCAAGGCCTATAATTAATCTACAGGAGCAGACTATTACTCATTGGTATGGACAAATTATCATGTATTTAGATTATTTATAGTGTTTTTACCATAAGTTTTAAGTGTTTTTATTTATTGCTAAAATAAGGTTAATAAAAATTATCTTTATCATGTAGTAATGAAAATGAAAACTGCCTAGTTAAAGTTGTCAGTTAGTAACAATTGTACAATTGTTAGCTAAAAATTTTGTGGTCTGCCTAAAACATGTTTTCTGAATGGTTAGATCAAATTAAAAGTCAAAAGACTTCTTATTCTTCTCATAATAGGACAATAATTACAAATAACAGTTATTATTTATTTCTATATCAGCAAACTTCAGAGATTAGCTAGGCTTTACCAAGGATTCTCAATTTCTTATATCACTGTGAAAGGAAAATGACAAATTTACCTTTCTTTTAAAGTGGTGCATCTTTGGGATGTGATTTACTATCAGGTATACCTGAGGATCATCAATAAGGACCTGGAGGTGCCAGCAGAGATCAAGGAAATTTAAGTTAATTATAGGACTAGTTTGTCCGTGTTTAGTTTAGCTAGTGGATATTAGAAATATCAAGGATGTTCTTACCAGCATCTCCAAAACTCAGAACATACTTCGTTTACCTTCTTAAGCAGTAATAACAACTTTTGTTTTAGATCGTGTCTCTCAAATGAGAATTTGTTCTCCCCTCACTGAATTCCATGTTTCTACTGAAACAGGTTGGGAAAGTCAACTTTTATGAACCAATTATAGCCATTAATATAATGGCTTAAACACACTGCTAAACAAGTCTGGCTAGTTCATACAATAAAAGCCCATCAGCTCAAGTGATGGGTAAATTGTTATGACTGTCTATCAATGATCAGTGCATAAATGCTCTTTTCCTCTCAAGCATGGTAAGGAAGAGAAAGTTCAAATCCTCCATTATTTTCAGGGCAAAGCACAAAATGAAAACATGAAGCATTTTGTTCAATAATCAGATAAAGGTGCAACTTTTGGTGCTCAAATATACTTTTTCCTCAAAATTAATTTATTAGTTAAAAAGAATGGAGAAGGAAGTGGCAACCCATCCCAGTATTCTTGCCTGGAGAATCCCATGGACAGAGGAACCTGATAGGCTACAGTCCATGGGGTCTGAAAGAGTTGGACACTACTAAACTACTGAGCAGAATAAATAAGAAATGCAATAAAAAAATACAAAGGATGTTTTGTGTCAGAATGTTGTATATATTGAAAAGAAATACTTCCTCATGTGATATCTTTATCAATTATAAGATTTCAAGGGATCCTCTTTCTTCAAATTTATTTTTATCAAAACTTGTAATTTGGACACTTTATTAATGTAGTAGAAAATAGTTTCAGTCACTGGTGATAAATATTAGGTAAAATTATATTTCAATGACTTTTATTTTTTCACTTTAAAAGATCATTGTGCTTACATTACTGGAACTCTTAGAAATGTTTACAGGTTGTGAAAACATTGGGTTATAATTCTGAAAAATTATATCAAAATATAAATTTTAGTACACAAAGATCTAATGATTCTCAAGAAGAATATTTTTTTTCTAAAAAGAAATATTTTATGAATTCATTTCAAATCATCAACTTATACAGATTCATTTCATTTAAGGTTTAGTTTAATTTTAAATATGAATTTAATCACAGACATTTTAATGATTTCTCTCAAATTTGTGGTGATTTGCCAGCTTTGTGTAAGAAACAGAACTGTCTTTATGTTTCAAAAGTCTGCTCCTTCACTTTATCACCATATCTTCAATTATAATGCAAATTAACCTTTTTTTTTAATTAATAGTCATTTTCTGAGACTTATAGGAAAAGAATGTATTTTTCCCCCTGTGATGTTTTAAATTATTTTAAATCTTTTAAAAATGTATTTCTATTTCTGATCTTTTGGATATTTGCTTTGCAAATACTGAAATAGTTTTTTTAAACCACATATTCTGTATTCTTTAATGAAAACTAGCAATTCCCTAGTTATGCCATATAACTATATATGCCATATCACAATGGTCATTTGTACACTCTTCTTCTGTAGTAATTTACTGAAAGAGCTCACTGCCCAAGTTTTCTAAGATTTCCTGATCTAACACTCATGTGAGATATATAATAGTTTTGGAAATGACACAGGGAAGGGGTCTGGATGAAAAAGTAAGTCAGATCCCAGTTCCAATATGGGTCATTTCTGCTGCTAGAATCCCTTCTCTCCCCTAGGCACCACTACATCACTCCCTTGGTGTCCTCGAGTGCCTTGAACACTAATGTCTGTGTGTGTATGGATAAGCCAGGCCAACTGATCTCTGTGCATTCTGACTAGAGGACACGTACAGTTCCTGCAGAGAGACTGAAACTGTATTGTATGCTACTGCTTGCACTGAGTCTAGTTCCTCTGTATGTATATACGCAGAGATAAAACTGTTAAGAATTTCAAGAGAGCATTAAGCCAGACAAGAGTACTGAAAGCACAAATGCTATTTAACTCTGAGAAGATAGAATGAATGAACACAAAGGGAATGACTTCACACAAAATGAGGAAAATGATGGGAATATCTGCTGTTTTTGTCAGTTGTTAGAAAGCTGAGCACAGAAGAATTGATGTTTTTGAATTGTGGTGTTGGGGAAGATGCTTGAGAGTCCCTTAGACTGCAAGGAGATCCAACCAGTCCATCCTAAATGAGATCAGTCCTGGATGTTCATTGAAACGACGATGTTGAAGCTGAAATTCCAATACTTTGGCCACCTGATGCAAAGAGCTGACTCATTGGTAAAGACCCTGATGTTGGGAAAGATTGAAGGCGGGAGAAGGGGACAATAGAGGATGAGATGGTTGGATGGCATCACTGACTCAATGGACATGAGTTTGGGTAAAGACTAGGAATTGGTGATGGACAGGGAAGCCTAGCGTGCTGCAGTCCATGGGGTCTCAAAGAGTCGGACACAACTGAGCGACTGAACTGACTGACTGATGATTGGCTATAATTCAAGGAAGTGTGGAATTGAGCAGAGATGCTCAACATTCAGCATCTACTTCCATTCCAGACTTACTCATTTCAAGCAGTGAGTAATAGAAGGAATCAGGAAATATGGATCTATTGTTGGCCCTGATACACCATTTTCATTAATTGTTTGTCTTTCCTTAATAAGAAATCGCAAAGGTTTTTTCTATGTTTTAAGCAATCTGCTTAAAAATTTAAGGTTTGAAATTACATGAAATCAATTTCCTGCATTGTTTTCATCATCTTTGATTCCTTAAGAAAACTGAGACATCTGCAAAGAGTTAAATTTTTTAAACAAATATTTAACATTCTGCATTTGCCTGCAAATGTCTTTGTCATATGGTTAAATTGATACCTAAGAATTTTTATAGTGACCTATAACTATGTTTGAACAAGTATTTTAAAATTGTTAATATTTTCTGTAAAATTCCCAATATCAAATATTAAATAAATATGTTTTGATCTCAAATTAACTTTGAGATTTTCCATAAGACCTCTGTAAAATCTCAAAACATTTTTTCTCTCACCTAGAAATATTAAACTTATTAGGTATATTTACATGGGAAGAATGGTCAAATAAGAAGTAATACTAAGTTTTCATTATGTTGTATTTGTATAGACATATATTATATGTTCCAGAAATTATATAAAAATTTTAGGACTATTTCCTAGAATAATGTTATCAATCATAATTCCAATTAACATTTTAAAATTTATATCACAGAAATAACCATATTTTGTTATCAAATACATACTCATCATATCTTTAACATTAGGTGTTTTAAGTACTTGTCATTTACAGGGAGTTATTATTTTACTTGGGTGGTTTTGAAAAAGTGTTCCTGCAAAACTGCTCTATCCTTAAAGAGATTCATGAAAAAAAAAATGGTAAAACTGGATTCAAACAGAAAAATTATTCATTGTGTGGGATTGAATGAACTGGGGGGACAATTGAAATTTTTTATACTGTTTTGTTCAAAGACATTGCTGGTTCCTTAAAGATTTGTTTTTTAAAGTTTAGAAAACCTTTTCACTGAAGCTATCTGTGACTTACTAAAATTTGGTACAGTATACTTTGCTAAACAAAGATATTTTTTCTACCTAAATGATCTCTCAGGAATTTGGAAATTCTTGAGTATCAGTTTCATGCAAATATCATTAGTTATTTGCATAAGTTCAATAACAATCTGTTCTCTTTCTGTGCATACATGAGTGCTAAGTGGCTTCAGTCATGTCTGACTTTCTGTGACCCTATGGACTATATCCCGCCAGGCTCCTCTGTCCATGGCATTCTACAGGCAAGAATACTGGAGTAGACTGCCATGCCCTCCTCCAGGGGATCTTCCTAACCCAGCGATGAAACCTGCATCTTTAATGACTCCTCCATTGGCAGGCAGGTTCCTTTACCTCTAGCACCACCTAGGAAGTGGCCAGTTCTCTTTCTAACAGGAAACAACTGGAACTTTTGGCTATATCATCAAAGTTTTGACTGGAATGTCATATATATAGACTCAGATATGATCAGGCATCTTCAAGAAAGTATTTTAAGAAACTAACATTGACTTTATGTAGTCAATAAAGGCCTTTGAAATAATCAGACTAGTACTATGATTATAGGATTATAGCAAAGTAATTTTAAAAATAAATTATATGGATAATCAGTACTCTTGATGCACTCTTGATGTAAATAATAAGGCCAAAATAAATACAAACAGATTTGTTTTACTGTGATTATTTTTAGTTTAAAAAATGAGGATAGTTTCTGGTTCAAGAAGGTGGAGTAAGACATGCACTTATCTTCTGTTACACGAGCACCAAAATCACAACTAGCTGATGAACAACCATCAACAGGAGGATTATGAAACCTACCAAAAAACATACAAACAGAAAAAAAAGATACACAATATCCAAAGGCAAAGAAGAAGCCACAGTGAGATGGTAGGTGGGGCAGAACCATGATAGAACCAAATCCCCCTGCCAGGTGGGTGACTCACAAACTGGAGAGCAATAATGCCAAAGAAGTTCTCCCACTATTGTGAACCTTCTAAAACCCACATCAGGCTTCCCAGTCTGGGGACCTGAAAAAGGGGCTGGGAATCCCCAGGGAATCTGAACTTGAAAGCCAGAGGGATTAGATTACAAGATTTCCACAGATCAATCTTCAGTTCAGTCATTTGGTCCTGTCTGACTCTTTGAGACTCCATCGACTGCAGCATGCCAGGCCTCCCTGTCCATCAGCAACTCCAGGGGTTTACTCAGACTCATGTCCATTAAGTCAGTGACGCCATCTAACCATCTCATTCTCTATTGTCCCCTTCTCCCACCTTCAATCTTTCCCAGTATCAGAGTCTTTTCAAATGAGTCAACTTTTCACATCAGATTGCCAGAGTGTTGGAATTTCAGCTTCAACATCAGTCCTTCCAATGAACATTCAGGACTGATTTCCTATAGGATGGGCTGGTTGGAACTCCTGGCAGTCCAAGGGATTCTCAAGAGTCTTCTCCAACACCACAGTTCAAAAGCATCAATTCTTTGGCGCTCAGCATTCTTTATAGTGCAACTCTCACATCCATACAAGACTACTAGAAAAATCATAGCTTTGACTACATGGACCTTTATTGGTGAAATAATGTCTCTCCTTTTTATTATGATGTCTAGGTTAATCACAACATTTCTTCCAAGGAGCAAGCATCTTTTAATTTCATGGCTACAGTAACCATCTGCAGTGATTTTGAAGCAAAAATAAATAAAGCCTATTACTATTTCCACTGTTTCCCCATCTATTTGCATTGAAGTGATGGGACTAGATGCCACAATCTTAGTTTTCTGAATGTTGAGGTTTTTTTTTGTGTGTGTGTGTGTGTGTGTTCTTTTTTTTTTTTATTAGTTGGAGGCTAATTACTTCACAACATTTCAGTGGGTTTTGTCATACATTGATATGAATCAGCCATAGATTTACACATATTCCCCATCCCGATCCCCCCTCCCACTTCCCTCTCCACCCGATTCCTCTGGGTCTTCCCAGTGCACCAGGCCCGAGCACTTGTCTCATGCATCCCACCTGGGCTGGTGATCTGTTTCACCATAGATAGTATACATGCTGTTCTTTTGAAATATCCCACCCTCACATTCTCCCACAGAGTTCAAAAGTCTGTTCTGTATTTCTGTGTCTCTTTTTCTGTTTTGCGTATAGGGTTATCGTTACCATCTTTCTAAATTCCATATATATGTGTTAGTATGCTGTAATGTTCTTTATCTTTCTGGCTTACTTCACTCTGTATAATGGGCTCCAGTTTCATTCATCTCATTAGGACTGGTTCAAATGAATTCTTTTTAACGGCTGAGTAATATTTCATGGTGTATATGTACCACAGCTTCCTTATCCATTCATATGCTGATGGGCATCTAGGTTGCTTCCATGTCCTGGCTATTATAAACAGTGCTGCGATGAACATTGGGGTGCATGTGTCTCTTTCAGATCTGGTTTCCTCAGTGTGTATGCCCAGAAGTGGGATTGCTGGGTCATATGGCGGTTCTATTTCCAGTTTTTTAAGAAATCTCCACACTGTTCTGCATAACAGCTGTACTAGTTTGCATTCCCACCACTCACACCTATGGATAGATCAACTAAACAGAAAATTAACAAGGAAACACAAACCTTAAATGACACAATGGACCAGCTAGACCTAATTGATATCTATAGGACATTTCACCCCAAAACAATCAACTTCACATTTTTCTCAAGTGCACACGGAACCTTCTCCAGAATAGATCACATCCTGGGCCATAAATCTGGTCTTGGAAAATTCAAAAAAATTGAAATCATTCCAGTCATCTTTTCTGACCACAGTGCAGTAAGATTAGATCTCAATTACAGGAAAAAAATTGTTAAAAATTCAAACATATGGAGGCTAAATAACACGCTTCTGAATAACCAACAAATCATAGAAGAAATCAAAAAAGAAATCAAAATATGCATAGAAATGAATGAAAATGAAAACACAACAACCCAAAACCTATGGGACACTGTAAAAGCAGTGCTAAGGGGAAGGTTCATAGCATTACAGGCTTACATCAAGAAACAAGAAAAAAACCAAATAAATAACCTAACTCTACACCTAAAGCAATTAGAGAAGGAAGAAATGAAGAACCCCAGAGTTAGCAGAAGGAAAGAAATCTTAAAAATCAGGGCAGAAATAAATGCAAAAGAAACTAAAGAGACCATAGCAAAAATCAACAAAGCTAAAAGCTGGTTTTTTGAAAAAATAAACAAAATTGACAAACCATTAGCAAGACTCATTAAGAAACAAAGGGAGAAGAACCAAATTAACAAAATTAGAAATGAAAATGGAGAGATCACAACAGACAACACTGAAATACAAAGGATAATAAGAGACTACTACCAGCAGCTCTATGCCAATAAAATGGACAACTTGGATGAAATAGACAAATTCTTAGAAAAGTATAACTTTCCAAAACTGAACCAGGAAGAAATAGAAGATCTTAACAGACCCATCACAGGCAAGGAAATCGAAACTGTAATCAAAAATCTTCCAGCAAACAAAAGCCCAGGACCAGATGGCTTCACAGCTGAATTCTACCAAAAATTTAGAGAAGAGCTAACACCTATCTTACTCAAACTCTTCCAGAAAATTGCAGATGAAGGTAAGCTTCCAAACTCATTCTATGAGGCCACCATCACCCTAATTCCAAAACCAGACAAAGATGCCACAAAAAAAGAAAACTACAGGCCAATATCACTGATGAACATAGATGCAAAAATCCTTAACAAAATTCTAGCAAACAGAATCCAACAACATATTAAAAAAATCATACACCATGACCAAGTGGGCTTTATCCCAGGAATGCAAGGATTCTTTAATATCCGCAAATCAATCAATGTAATACACCACATTAACAAATTGAAAGATAAAAACCATATGATTATCTCAATAGATGCAGAGAAAGCCTTTGACAAAATTCAACACTCATTTATGATTAAAACTCTCCAAAAAGCAGGAATAGAAGGAACATACCTCAACATTATAAAAGCCATATATGACAAACCCACAGCAAGCATCACCCTCAATGGTGAAAAATTGAAAGCATTCCCCCTGAAATCAGGAACAAGACAAGGGTGCCCACTGTCACCACTACTGTTCAACATAGTGTTGGAAGTTTTGGCCACAGCAATCAGAGCAGAAAAAGAAGTAAAAGGAATCCAGATAGGAAAAGAAGAAGTGAAACTCTCACTGTTTGCAGATGACATGATCCTCTACATAGAAAACCCTAAAGACTCTACCAGAAAATTACTAGAACTAATCAATGAATATAGTAAAGTTGCAGGATATAAAATTAACACACAGAAATCCCTTGCATTCCTATATACTAACAATGAAAAAACAGAAAGAGAAATTAAGGAAACAATACCATTCACCATTGCAACAAAAAGAATAAAATACTTAGGAGTATATCTACCTAAAGAAACAAAAGACCTATACATAGAAAACTATAAAACACTGATGAAAGAAATCAAAGAGGACACAAACAGATGGAGAAACATACCGTGTTCATGGATTGGAAGAATCAATATTGTCAAAATGGCTATTCTACCCAAAGCAATCTATAGATTCAATGCAATCCCTATCAAGCTACCAACGGTATTTTTCACAGAACTAGACCAAAGAATTTCACAATTTGTATGGAAATACAAAAAACCTCGAATAGCCAAAGTAATCTTGAGAAAGAAGAATGGAACTGGAGGAATCAACCTGCCTGACTTCAGACTCTACTACAAAGCCACAGTCATCAAGACAGTATGGTACTGGCACAAAGACAGAAATATAGATCAATGGAACAGAATAGAAAGCCCAGAGATAAATCCACGAACCTATGGACACCTTATCTTTGACAAAGGAGGCAAGGATATACAGTGGAAAAAAGACAACCTCTTTAACAAGTGGTGCTGGGAAAACTGGTCAACCACTTGTAAAAGAATGAAACTAGAACACTTTCTAACACCATACACAAAAATAAACTCAAAATGGATTAAAGATCTAAATGTAAGACCAGAAACTATAAAACTCCTAGAGGAGAACATAGGCAAAACACTCTCTGACATAAATCACAGCAAGATCCTCTATGACCCACCTCCCAGAATATTGGAAATAAAAGCAAAACTAAACAAATGGGATCTAATGAAACTTAAAAGCTTTTGCACTACAAAGGAAACTATAAGTAAGGTGAAAAGACAGCCGTCAGATTGGGAGAAAATAATAGCAAATGAAGAAACAGACAAAGGATTAATCTCAAAAATATACAAGCAACTCCTGAAGCTCAATTCCAGAAAAATAAATGACCCGATCAAAAAATGGGCCAAAGAACTAAACAGACATTTCTCCAAAGAAGACATACAGATGGCTAACAAACACATGAAAAGGTGCTCAACATCACTCATTATTAGAGAAATGCAAATCAAAACCACAATGAGGTACCATTACACGCCAGTCAGGATGGCTGCTATCCAAAAGACTACAAGCAATAAATGCTGGAGAGGGTGTGGAGAAAAGGGAACCCTCTTACACTGTTGGTGGGAATGCAAACTAGTACAGCCACTATGGAAAACAGTGTGGAGATTCCTTAAAAAACTGGAAATAGAACTGCCATATGACCCAGCAATCCCACTTTTGGGCATACACACTGAGGAAACCAGATCTGAAAGAGACACGTGCACCCCAATGTTCATTGCAGCACTATTTATAATAGCCAGGACATGGAAGCAACCTAGATGCCCATCAGCAGATGAATGGATAAGGAAGCTGTGGTACATATACACCATGGAATATTACTCAGCTGTCAAAAAGAATTCATTTGAATCAGTCCTAATGAGATGGATGAAACTGGAGCCCATTATACAGAGTGAAGTAAGCCAGAAAGATAAAGAACATTACAGCATACTAACACATATATATGGAATTTAGAAAGATGGTAATGATAACCCTATATGCAAAACAGAAAAAGAGACACAGAAATACAGAACAGACTTTTGAACTCTGTGGGAGAATGTGAGGGTGGGATGTTTCAAAAGAACAGCATGTATACTATCTATGGTGAAACAGATCACCAGCCCAGGTGGGATGCATGAGACAAGTGCTCGGGCCTGGTGCACTGGGAAGACCCAGAGGAGTCGGGCGAAGAGGGAGGTGGGAGGGGGGATCGGGATGGGGAATAAGTGTAAATCTATGGCTGATTCATATCAATGTATGACAAAACCCACTGAAATGTTGTGAAGTAATTAGCCTCCAACTAATAAAAAAATTAAAAAAAAAAAAAAAAAAAAAAAAGAAGTAATACTAAGTTTTCATTATGTTGTATTTGTATAGACATATATTATATGTTCCAGAAATTATATAAAAATTTTAGGACTATTTCCTAGAATAATGTTATCAATCATAATTCCAATTAACATTTTAAAATTTATATCACAGAAATAACCATATTTTGTTATCAAATACATACTCATCATATCTTTAACATTAGGTGTTTTAAGTACTTGTCATTTACAGGGAGTTATTATTTTACTTGGGTGGTTTTGAAAAAGTGTTCCTGCAAAACTGCTCTATCCTTAAAGAGATTCATGAAAAAAAAAATGGTAAAACTGGATTCAAACAGAAAAATTATTCATTGTGTGGGATTGAATGAACTGGGGGGACAATTGAAATTTTTTATACTGTTTTGTTCAAAGACATTGCTGGTTCCTTAAAGATTTGTTTTTTAAAGTTTAGAAAACCTTTTCACTGAAGCTATCTGTGACTTACTAAAATTTGGTACAGTATACTTTGCTAAACAAAGATATTTTTTCTACCTAAATGATCTCTCAGGAATTTGGAAATTCTTGAGTATCAGTTTCATGCAAATATCATTAGTTATTTGCATAAGTTCAATAACAATCTGTTCTCTTTCTGTGCATACATGAGTGCTAAGTGGCTTCAGTCATGTCTGACTTTCTGTGACCCTATGGACTATATCCCGCCAGGCTCCTCTGTCCATGGCATTCTACAGGCAAGAATACTGGAGTAGACTGCCATGCCCTCCTCCAGGGGATCTTCCTAACCCAGCGATGAAACCTGCATCTTTAATGACTCCTCCATTGGCAGGCAGGTTCCTTTACCTCTAGCACCACCTAGGAAGTGGCCAGTTCTCTTTCTAACAGGAAACAACTGGAACTTTTGGCTATATCATCAAAGTTTTGACTGGAATGTCATATATATAGACTCAGATATGATCAGGCATCTTCAAGAAAGTATTTTAAGAAACTAACATTGACTTTATGTAGTCAATAAAGGCCTTTGAAATAATCAGACTAGTACTATGATTATAGGATTATAGCAAAGTAATTTTAAAAATAAATTATATGGATAATCAGTACTCTTGATGCACTCTTGATGTAAATAATAAGGCCAAAATAAATACAAACAGATTTGTTTTACTGTGATTATTTTTAGTTTAAAAAATGAGGATAGTTTCTGGTTCAAGAAGGTGGAGTAAGACATGCACTTATCTTCTGTTACACGAGCACCAAAATCACAACTAGCTGATGAACAACCATCAACAGGAGGATTATGAAACCTACCAAAAAACATACAAACAGAAAAAAAAGATACACAATATCCAAAGGCAAAGAAGAAGCCACAGTGAGATGGTAGGTGGGGCAGAACCATGATAGAACCAAATCCCCCTGCCAGGTGGGTGACTCACAAACTGGAGAGCAATAATGCCAAAGAAGTTCTCCCACTATTGTGAACCTTCTAAAACCCACATCAGGCTTCCCAGTCTGGGGACCTGAAAAAGGGGCTGGGAATCCCCAGGGAATCTGAACTTGAAAGCCAGAGGGATTAGATTACAAGATTTCCACAGATCAATCTTCAGTTCAGTCATTTGGTCCTGTCTGACTCTTTGAGACTCCATCGACTGCAGCATGCCAGGCCTCCCTGTCCATCAGCAACTCCAGGGGTTTACTCAGACTCATGTCCATTAAGTCAGTGACGCCATCTAACCATCTCATTCTCTATTGTCCCCTTCTCCCACCTTCAATCTTTCCCAGTATCAGAGTCTTTTCAAATGAGTCAACTTTTCACATCAGATTGCCAGAGTGTTGGAATTTCAGCTTCAACATCAGTCCTTCCAATGAACATTCAGGACTGATTTCCTATAGGATGGGCTGGTTGGAACTCCTGGCAGTCCAAGGGATTCTCAAGAGTCTTCTCCAACACCACAGTTCAAAAGCATCAATTCTTTGGCGCTCAGCATTCTTTATAGTGCAACTCTCACATCCATACAAGACTACTAGAAAAATCATAGCTTTGACTACATGGACCTTTATTGGTGAAATAATGTCTCTCCTTTTTATTATGATGTCTAGGTTAATCACAACATTTCTTCCAAGGAGCAAGCATCTTTTAATTTCATGGCTACAGTAACCATCTGCAGTGATTTTGAAGCAAAAATAAATAAAGCCTATTACTATTTCCACTGTTTCCCCATCTATTTGCATTGAAGTGATGGGACTAGATGCCACAATCTTAGTTTTCTGAATGTTGAGGTTTTTTTTTGTGTGTGTGTGTGTGTGTGTTCTTTTTTTTTTTTATTAGTTGGAGGCTAATTACTTCACAACATTTCAGTGGGTTTTGTCATACATTGATATGAATCAGCCATAGATTTACACATATTCCCCATCCCGATCCCCCCTCCCACTTCCCTCTCCACCCGATTCCTCTGGGTCTTCCCAGTGCACCAGGCCCGAGCACTTGTCTCATGCATCCCACCTGGGCTGGTGATCTGTTTCACCATAGATAGTATACATGCTGTTCTTTTGAAATATCCCACCCTCACATTCTCCCACAGAGTTCAAAAGTCTGTTCTGTATTTCTGTGTCTCTTTTTCTGTTTTGCGTATAGGGTTATCGTTACCATCTTTCTAAATTCCATATATATGTGTTAGTATGCTGTAATGTTCTTTATCTTTCTGGCTTACTTCACTCTGTATAATGGGCTCCAGTTTCATTCATCTCATTAGGACTGGTTCAAATGAATTCTTTTTAACGGCTGAGTAATATTTCATGGTGTATATGTACCACAGCTTCCTTATCCATTCATATGCTGATGGGCATCTAGGTTGCTTCCATGTCCTGGCTATTATAAACAGTGCTGCGATGAACATTGGGGTGCATGTGTCTCTTTCAGATCTGGTTTCCTCAGTGTGTATGCCCAGAAGTGGGATTGCTGGGTCATATGGCGGTTCTATTTCCAGTTTTTTAAGAAATCTCCACACTGTTCTGCATAACAGCTGTACTAGTTTGCATTCCCACCACTCACACCTATGGATAGATCAACTAAACAGAAAATTAACAAGGAAACACAAACCTTAAATGACACAATGGACCAGCTAGACCTAATTGATATCTATAGGACATTTCACCCCAAAACAATCAACTTCACATTTTTCTCAAGTGCACACGGAACCTTCTCCAGAATAGATCACATCCTGGGCCATAAATCTGGTCTTGGAAAATTCAAAAAAATTGAAATCATTCCAGTCATCTTTTCTGACCACAGTGCAGTAAGATTAGATCTCAATTACAGGAAAAAAATTGTTAAAAATTCAAACATATGGAGGCTAAATAACACGCTTCTGAATAACCAACAAATCATAGAAGAAATCAAAAAAGAAATCAAAATATGCATAGAAATGAATGAAAATGAAAACACAACAACCCAAAACCTATGGGACACTGTAAAAGCAGTGCTAAGGGGAAGGTTCATAGCATTACAGGCTTACATCAAGAAACAAGAAAAAAACCAAATAAATAACCTAACTCTACACCTAAAGCAATTAGAGAAGGAAGAAATGAAGAACCCCAGAGTTAGCAGAAGGAAAGAAATCTTAAAAATCAGGGCAGAAATAAATGCAAAAGAAACTAAAGAGACCATAGCAAAAATCAACAAAGCTAAAAGCTGGTTTTTTGAAAAAATAAACAAAATTGACAAACCATTAGCAAGACTCATTAAGAAACAAAGGGAGAAGAACCAAATTAACAAAATTAGAAATGAAAATGGAGAGATCACAACAGACAACACTGAAATACAAAGGATAATAAGAGACTACTACCAGCAGCTCTATGCCAATAAAATGGACAACTTGGATGAAATAGACAAATTCTTAGAAAAGTATAACTTTCCAAAACTGAACCAGGAAGAAATAGAAGATCTTAACAGACCCATCACAGGCAAGGAAATCGAAACTGTAATCAAAAATCTTCCAGCAAACAAAAGCCCAGGACCAGATGGCTTCACAGCTGAATTCTACCAAAAATTTAGAGAAGAGCTAACACCTATCTTACTCAAACTCTTCCAGAAAATTGCAGATGAAGGTAAGCTTCCAAACTCATTCTATGAGGCCACTATCACCCTAATTCCAAAACCAGACAAAGATGCCACAAAAAAAGAAAACTACAGGCCAATATCACTGATGAACATAGATGCAAAAATCCTTAACAAAATCCTAGCAAACAGAATCCAACAACATATTAAAAAAATCATACACCATGACCAAGTGGGCTTTATCCCAGGAATGCAAGGATTCTTTAACATCCGCAAATCAATCAATGTAATACACCACATTAACAAATTGAAAGATAAAAGCCATATGATTATCTCAATAGATGCAGAGAAAGCCTTTGACAAAATTCAACACTCATTTATGATTAAAACTCTCCAAAAAGCAGGAATAGAAGGAACATACCTCAACATAATAAAAGCTATATATGACAAACCCACAGCAAGCATCACCCTCAATGGTGAAAAATTGAAAGCATTTCCCCTGAAATCAGGAACAAGACAAGGGTGCCCACTCTCACCACTACTATTCAACATAGTGTTGGAAGTTTTGGCCACAGCAATCAGAGCAGAAAAAGAAGTAAAAGGAATCCAGATAGGAAAAGAAGAAGTGAAACTCTCACTGTTTGCAGATGACATGATCCTCTACATACAAAACCGTAAAGACTCTACCAGAAAATTACTAGAGCTAATCAATGAATATAGTAAAGTTGCAGGATATAAAATTAACACACAGAAATCCCTTGCATTCCTATATACTAACAATGAGAAAACAGAAAGAGAAATTAAGGAAACAATACCATTCACCATTGCAACAAAAAGAATAAAATACTTAGGAGTATATCTACCTAAAGAAACAAAAGACCTATACATAGAAAACTATAAAACACTAATGAAAGAAATCAAAGAGGACACAAACAGCTGGAGAAACATACCGTGTTCATGGATTGGAAGAATCAATATTGTCAAAATGGCTATTCTACCCAAAGCAGTCTATAGATTCAATGCAATCCCTATCAAGCTACCAACGGTATTTTTCACAGAACTAGAACAAATAATTTCACAATTTGTATGGAAATACAAAAAACCTCGAATAGCCAAAATAATCTTGAGAAAGAAGAATGGAACTGGAGGAATCAACCTGCCTGACTTCAGACTCTACTACAAAGCCACAGTCATCAAGACAGTATGGTACTGGCACAGAGACAGAAATATAGATCAATGGAACAGAATAGAAAGCCCAGAGATAAATCCACGAACCTATGGACACCTTATCTTTGACAAAGGAGGCAAGGATATACAATGGAAAAAAGACAACCTCTTTAACAAGTGGTGCTGGGAAAACTGGTCAACCACTTGTAAAAGAATGAAACTAGAACACTTTCTAACACCATACACAAAAATAAACTCAAAATGGATTAAAGATCTAAATGTAAGACCAGAAACTATAAAACTCCTAGAGGAGAACATAGGCAAAACACTCTCCGACATAAATCACAGCAAGATCCTCTATGACCCACCTCCCAGAATATTGGAAATAAAAGCACAAATAAACAAATGGGACCTAATGAAACTTAAAAGCTTTTGCACTACAAAGGAAACTATAAGTAAGGTGAAAAGACAGCCCTCAGATTGGGAGAAAATAATGGCAAATGAAGAAACAGACAAAGGATTAATCTCAAAAATATACAAGCAACTCCTGCAGCTCAATTCCAGAAAAATAAATGACCCAATCAAAAAATGGGCCAAAGAACTGAATGTTGAGTTTTAAGCCACCATTTTCACTGTCCTCTTTCACCCTCATCAAGAGGCTCTTTAGTTCTTTGTCACTTTCAGCCATAACAGTGGTGCAATCTGCATATCTGAGGTTATTGATATTTCTCCTGGCCCTCTTGATTCCACCTTGTGCTTCATCCAGCCCAGCATTTCTCATGATGCACTCTGCATATAAGTTAAATAAGCAGAGTGACAATATACAGCCTTGACATACTCCTTTCCCTTTTTGGAACCAGTGTGCTGTTCCATGTCCAGTTCTAACTGTTGCTTCCTAACCTACATACAGATTTCTCAAGAGGCAGGTCATGTGGCCTGGTATTCCCATCCCTTTCAAAATTTTCTGCAGTTTGTTGTGATCCACACTGGCAAAGGCTTTGGCATAATCAATAAATCAGAAGTAGATCTTTTTTTTTATTGTTTATTTTTATTAGTTGGAGGCTAATTACTTTACAATATTGTAGTGGTTTTTGCCATACATTGACATGAATCAGCCATGGATTTACATGTGTTCCCCATCCCGATCCACTCTCCTGCCTCCCTCCCCATCCGATCCCTCTGGGTCTTCCCAGTAGATCTTTTTCAGGAACTTTCTTGCTTTTTTGATGATCCAACAGATGTTGGCAATTTGATCTCTGGTTTGTCTGCTTTTTCTCATTCCAGCTTTAACATCTGGAAGTTCACGGTACTGTTGAAGTTTGGCTTGGAGAATATTGAGCACTACTTTACTAGCATGTGAGATGAGTTCAATTTTGTGGTAGTTTGAGCATTCTTTGGCATTGCCTTTCCTGGGATTGGAATGAAAAGTGACCTTTTCCAGTCCTGAGGCCACTGCTGAGTTTTCCAAACTTGCTGGCATATTGAGTGCAGCACTTTTACAGCATCATCTTTTAGGATTTGAAATAGCTCAACTGGAATTCCATCATCTCCACTAGCTTAGTTCATAGCGATGATTACTAAGGCCCACTTGACTTCACATTCCAGGATGTCTGGCTCTAGGTGAGTGATCCCACCATCATGGTTATCTGGGTCATGAAGAACTTTTTTGTTTAGTTCTGTGTATTCTTGCCACCTCTTTTCAATATCTTCTGCTTTTGTTAGGTCCATACCATTTCTGTCCTTTATTGAGCCCATCTTTGCATGAATGTTCCCTTGGTATCTCTAATTTTCTTGAAGACATCTCTAGTCTTTCCCATTCTACTGTTTTCCTCTGTTTCTTTGCATTGATCACGGAGGAAAGCTTTCTTATCCCTCCTTGCTATTCTTTGGAACTCTGCGTTCAAATGGGTATATCTTTCCTTTTCTCCTTTGACTTTTGGTTCTCTTCTTTTCATAGCTATTTTTAAGGCCTCCTCAGACAGCAATTTTGCCATTTTGCATTTCTTTTTCTTGTGGATAATCTTGATCCCTGCCACTTGTATGATGTCATGAACCTCTGTCCATAGTTCTTCAGGCACTCTGTCTATCAGATCTAATTCCTTGACTCTATTTCTCACTTCCACTGTATAATGGTAAGGGATTTGATTTAGGTCATACATGAATGGTCTAGTGGTTTTCCCTACTTTCTTCAGTTTAAGTCTGAATTTGGCAATAGGAGTTCATGATCTGAGCCACAGTCAGCTCCTGGTCTTCTTTTTACTGATTGTATAGAGCATCTCCATCTTTGGCTGCAAAGAATATAATCAATATGATTTCAGTATTGACCATCTGGTGATGTTCATGCATACAGTCATCTATTGTGTTGTTGGAAGAGGTTGCTTGCTATGACCAGACCAATGCGTTCTCTTGGCAAAACACTATTTGCCTTTGCCCTGGTTCATTCTGTACTCCAAGGTCAAATTTGCCTGTTACTCCAGGTATTTCTTGACTTCCTGCTTTTGCATTCCAGTACCTTATAATGAAGAGGACATCTTTTTGGGGTGTTAGTTCTAGAAGGTCTTGTCGGTATTCTTAGAACCATTCAGCTTAACTTCTTTAGCATTACTGGTTGGGTCATAGACTTGGATTACTGTGATATTGATTGGTTTGCCTTGGAAATGAATAGAGATCATTCTGTTATTTTTGAGATTGCATCCAAGTACTGCATTTTGAACTCTTGTTGACTATGATGGCTACTCCATTTCTTCTAAGGTATTCTTGCCCACAGCAGAAGATATCTGAGTCATCTAGTTAAATTCACCCATTCCAGTCCATTTTACTTCACTGATTCCTAAAATGTTGACGTTCACTCTTGCCATCTTCTGTTTGATCACTTCCAATTTGCCTTGATTCATGGACCTAACATTCCAGTTTCCTATGCAATATTGCTCTTTACAGCATTGGACACTACTTCTGTCACCAGTCACATCCACAACTGGGAGTTCTTTTTGCTTTGGCTCTGTATCTTCATTCTTTCTGGAGTTATTTCTTCAGTGATCTCCAGTAGCATATTGGGCACCTACAGACCTGGGGAGTTCATCTTTCTGTGTCATATCTTTTCTTTTTTGCCTTTTCATACTGTTCATGGGATTCTCAAGGCAAGAATACTGAAGTGGTTTGCCATTCCCTTCTTCAGTGGGCCACGTTTTGTCAGAACTCTCCACCATGACCCGTCTGTCTTGGGTAGCCCTACACAGCATGGCTCATAGTTTCTTTGAGTTAGACAAGGCTGTGGTCCATGTGATTAGATTGGTTAGTTTTTTGTGATTGTGGTTTTCAGGCTTTCTGCCCTCTGATGGAGAATGGTAAGAGCCTTGTGGAAGCTTCCTGATGGGAAAGACTGACTGAGGGAGAAACTGGGTCTTGTTCTGATGGATTGGGCCATGCTCAGTAAATATTTAATCCAATTCTCTGTTAATGGGTGGAAGTGTGTTTTCTCTCTTTTATTTACCTGTGGGCAAACTGTGGTAGAGGTAATGAAGATAATGGTTAAGGATAATGGGACCTCCTTCAAAAGGTCCCATGCATGCACTGCTACACTCAGTGCCCCCGACCCTGCAGCAGGCCACTGCTGACCTACTCCTCTGCCAGGGACTCCTGGACAATCATGGGCAAGTCTGGTCAGTCTCTTGTGGGGTCACTGCTCCTTTCTCCTGGGTCCTGGTGCACACAAGGTTCTGTCTGTCCCTTCAAGAGTCTGTTTCTCCAGTCCTGTATAGGTTCTGGCAGCTCAATGGTGGGGTTATTGGCAACCTCTTCCAAGAGGGCTTATGCCATACCCAAGTCTGCTGCACCCAGAGTGCCTACCTGTATGGCAGTCCGCTGCTGACCTGTACTTCCACAGGAAACACTCAAACACAGTTCTATCTCAGTCTCTGTGGGGTCTCTGTGTCTTCCACAGGACTGGGGGAAACAGACTCCAGTCTTCGAGGGCACAAACAAAACCTTGTGTGCACAAAGACTCAGAAGAAAGGAGCAGTGATTCCACAGGAAACTCAACTAAAACTACCTGCTAGAGTTGGAGGGTCTCCTGTGGAGGCATGGGTCAGCAGGGGCTTACAACAGGGATGGGGGCTGGGGACTGGAAACAACTGTCTGGCAAGTTCCCCTTTGGTATAAATCCTCTTGGAGGTTGCCATTAACCTAACCATAGACTTCATAGATTCAGGCCAAAACACTGCCTGAAAGAAAGTCAGCATTTGGCTGGTGGCTCAAAACTGACCAGAGGCAAACACATTAGAAAAGCTGAGAGTTTAATAATAAGTAAACCATTATTCTGTAGGTAAGGCTTTTGATAATAAACTCAAATGATATTTAAAAAGCAGGATACATAAACTCTGAGAACCAAGGAGGTTTTGGTGGAACATAATTGTTATCAGACAAGGTAAATCTTCCTGAGACAAGATTATCAAGATGATCACCAACCAATCTGGAGGGATGTATTGCTGATCCTGTTCATGATGCCAACTGTCTAGCCGTATCTCACTGTGTGCACTGTTCATTGAACCCATGGTAGGCAAGGTACAAGCTAAAATGCTGGGAGAAGACTGAGGAGCCATATGAACTGCAAGCAATCTGTTCTCTCCTGGCTGATGCAGCAGCCATAGCAGTAGACACTCTATATTCTTTCCTCTCGTAGCTGACCCCATGGACACAGCTGTGATGCAGCAGTAACGCTGCTGCTTCTAGGTGGAGTTTGTATATACCTACAGCACACAACCCGTAGCAAAGTGAGTACCTCATGACATGCATGCACAGTGCTATAAGCGATCTCAGCTGTTACATAGTCATTATTTACAAAATGTGCGGTGAGAGAGCTTGAATGTGCCATCTTGACTAATTTGCTCTCTCCCCCTAAGGGGTCATTCTCTTTTGTTAATCTCTCCTCGCCCTGAATATACAGAGGAAAATTATGAACCAACAATTAATGAGCTAGCTGGGAGATCACATTAATGAATCTTGGAAAGAAAAGTATCCATGATGGAAATTTCAAGTTGACCAACAACTTCTGTGTGGTGAAGAATAGCTCATATGTCAGATTTTTTTGGAAGCCTGGGTGAGTAATGGGGTTGCTCCCTTATGCCAGACTTTCTTTTCCTACTGGTTCTTGTTAGTGTAACAAACTATAAGAAAAGAAAAACTAACAAGTGCCAGAGTGTCCTAGTCCCTAGTTTGGGCAGTTTGGCTGACTGCTGAGAACCAATTAGAGCCTGAAGGTTGAGTTAGAATGTTAAAAGAAGAACTGAGTTCAGAGAAGGATGTGCAGTTGTCCACTTCTCTGATAGCTCTGGACTGCCTTTGCCGCTCAATCAGTAAAGAATCCACCTGCAATCCAGGAGACCTGGGCTCAATCCCTGTGTCAGGAAGGTCCCCTGGAGAAGGAAATGACAACTCACTCCAGTATGCTTGCCTGAGGAACCCCATGGGTAGAAGAACCTAGTGGGTTACAGTCCATGGGGTGGCAAGAGTCAGACATGACTTAGTGACTAAGTCACATCACCACTGATAGCTTTGCAGTTGACAAACTATGAAGATAGGAGAGCAGCACAAAAATTTGGAGACCTTAGCATGCCATTTTACCAAGCTAGGAGGGCTCAAGCTATCACGGAGTAAGATTCAAGCACTTGTCACAATGCCTGATTAGTCCACTGAGAGGTAAAATTCCTGGAAAAAGAGGAGAGTAAAGGGAAGCATGTTGTGGTTATTGACAATAAATGGATGAGTGGAAGATCCCATGCCATTTCATCACTAATACATAGAACATTTTTAAACAGTAATTACTATCAACTTCTAATAATAAATATTCCCCAAAACTACTAGAAGAAAATTTACATTCTTTTTTTGTCATTTAAAATTATAGAACTTATTATATCTCTAAAATGTAAGCAATGCCTACAATTGCTTGAAACTGAATAAGTAAGTACAGGTGGTAAAATTATATAATTTTATATATAGTGTATATATATATATACATATACACACTGTTAACCATCACTGGTTAGTTCTTTTCTCCTTCATATGCCCAGATTCTATTTATTGAATATTTGTTCTGCTTTCAAATATATGCATTTCAAAGCATGTCTTGGTTATTTCCAGCCCATTGAATTTTCATATAATTATTAGAATTAGCTTGTGAAAGTTTTCACCAAAACGTGAGATTTTGAGTGTGATTTGGATAATAATTTGTGGAGAAAGAACTAATTTTCATTTTGATCAATTTATTAGCAAATCATATTTCACCATATGTATGTCAGTTTAGAAAGACTATGAAGACATCCATCAATCATATAATTTATTTCTCATGGATATTTTACTTTATGAGTTCTTGTTATTTTTTTCAAGAATTTTTTATGAAAATATTTATCACTTGAATTGTACTATTTGGGGACAGAGAATGGTACCTCTTTTTCAAAATAAGTAAATGTGACATTTCTTTATAATTGTGTGATTTAATGAATAATTTGACTGAGCAGAGAAACTTTTAAAATCTTTTAAAAAAAATATACAACTCAGGATATTATTTAACTTCCATACTCTTCTTTCTTATCTTAGGGTAAAGGAAATCCATGATTCCATGCTCTGCTTGGTTTTGTAACATCTCCAAGGGAGATAAGCGACACTCAGAACTCCCCACTTTGCCTTGTACTCTTGGAATTAAAATGACTATTTTAGAATCAAATTATTCAGTGGGCTTGCTGGGGCATAGAATGTGCTGTGTGTGTCTATGTTAGTACTTCTTTCACTAAACACGTGGCTATGGTGTTCACACATGGTTATTGTGTCAGAAAGATGGTGGAATAGATTATAAACTTCATCCTTCATGGAAACATGAACATAGGTAACTATCCATGCACAAACATAATGTCACAATGAGAGATTACAGCCCTCAGATGGAGCACAGAAATGGGAAAGACACATTGAAGAGGATAGAAAAGACAGTTTTCTTCTGAGTCCCTGGTTCCCTAGTATCATGAAGTACAGGGCAGAGAGATTTCTCTTTTAGAGTTCTCTCATGGGGGGAAGAAAGTCAAGTGAACATGCAATTTTAATATAGACACAAACATCGAGCCCACTCACCCTTGGACCCTATGAGCAATCACGCCCTTGTTGTCTGTCCTGCCCTGACCTAATTAAAGGCTGTCTCTCTCCAATCTAGTCTAATAAGACAGGACATTGTGACTTTTTCAAATGTGAAAACAGAAAAATTCAAGAACAAAAGTTTCACATGTTTGGAACAGGGTACTATCAAATGACAAAATAGTGTATAGGTAATTGACCCTAAAGAATTGAAGAGTTAAAAACTACCTAAAAATTTTCAGAATATTTATCATAAAGAAGTTTAGTGAACTAAACAGAATACAGACAATTAAACAATATCAGAGGATCAATATCTGAATTAAATAAGAAGTTCAAGAAAAAAAGAATGGATATGTTTAAAAGAACCAAACCAAAATTCTAAAACTGAAGAATGTAGTGACTGAACTAGGAAAAAAAAAAAATTCAGGGCTAAACAGTGGATGTAATCAAGCCAAAGAAAGACTGAAAAAGATTATTTGAACTTATCTGGGTAGAAGGTTAAAATATATATATATATATATATATATATATATATATATATATATAAAGAAGTGAAAAATCTAATATAATTTATGAAGTTTTATAAACAAATGATATAAACATTATCCCACAAGGAGCAGACAAAAAGAAAGGGGAGAAGAAACATTTAAAATAATGACATGAATGTCCCAAATGTGAAGAGGGAAATAAACATCCAGATCCATGAAAACAAGCAACTGCAGATAATTTAAATGTTAAAATGTCTTTACTGAGACATATTGTAATAAAAATTTAAATATTTTGAAAATTATGTTTAAAAAATTGAAGAACTCCAATATTATATCTTCAAAAGTAAAAGGTATTATTAATTGTAACTATGATAAATGTAATAATATTTAATGTATAATCGGCAATAAAATTACTTCACTGTATTTTCTGAATATTGAATCACAGTAATATCATTTTCTTTATTTTGATTAATAAGTGAAAATCATTTTATATTTTAATATGTTAAGTGAAAAAGTGAAAGTGTTAGTCATGTAGTCATGTCTGACTCTTTGTGACCCTATGGACTGTAACCTGTCAGGCTCCTCTGTTCATAGACTTCTCCAGAATATGTATTTCTATCCAAATGGAAACCACTGAAAATACTTATTACTTCAAGTAAAGACAACTCCCATATATTTGATATTTTAAGAGTTTGACTGGCATGCTTTTATTAAGAAGGCAGAGCATGGAAGAATTAATGCTTTTGAACTGGGGTGCTGGAGAAGATTCTTGAAGAGTCCCTTGGAAATCAAGGAGATCAAACCAATCAATCATAAAGCAAATCAACCCTGAATATTCTTTGGGAGGACTGATGCTGAAGCTAAAGCTCCAATACTTTGGCCACCTGATGCGAACAGCTAACTCATTGGAAAAGACCGAGATGTTGGGGAAGAATGAAGGCAGAAGGAAAGAGGGTGACAGAGCATGAGATGCTTGGATGACAGCACCAATTCAATCAATGGACATGAACTTGGGCAAACTCTGGGAGATGGTGAGGGACGGGGAGCCTGGCATGCTGCAGTCCAAGGGGTTGCAAAGAGTCAGACATAGCTTGGCGACTGAACAACAACAACTTGCAGTCACATCATTAATGTGACTTACTGAAAAGCAATATATAAAGTATATGATCCAAAGTGTTTAGAGTCATAATAATATTGGAATCATCTGAATAAATAAGTCATTTATTTCCCCATTGAAGTGACCCTTAAAACGTCTTTCCCAAATTTGGCATCTGGCCAACCTGGGCTATTAGTAACTTAATCTACGTTTGCTAAATCTCAGTGGACATTCCTAAGTCAATAGCAAAAAAAAAAAAAAAAAGTATTAGAATAAACTTTCAGGTAACAAAGTCCTAGAATCACTGGTGCTCCTAAGTTTCCATGGAAGTGTTTAAAATGCCAACTATAGAGAGATAAAATATTAATGTATATATAAATATATTCATTTAGAAAGCTTTCAAATATTTTACTGAGGAAATGACTTTGTTTATATGATGACCCTTGGAGCTCTGCAGCTAATCAAGCCAGTGATTGAATGAAAATGCAGATGTAATTAAAGGTACTAATACTCATTGTATTTTTATTTTTATTCACTCTACAGTAAGATGAGCTCTTCAGCAAGTACTTAGAGATTTATTCAGAATTAAATACTTATGTTTATGTGAGTTAGTCTCTCAGTCATGTCTGACTCTCTGCGATCCCGTGGACTATAGCCTGTCGTGATCCTCTTTCCATAGGACTTTCCAGGCAAGAATCCTGGAGTGGGATGCCATTCCTTTCCCCAACTTACATTTATAATAAGTTATAAATCCATTCAGATATCTCATTAGCCAGAGAATTCCAAAAAGAGAGCTGTATTTGACTGAAACTGGTTAAAATAATACGTATACTAGAACATGTATCCTTAAAAACAAACAAAAAAAGAATAAATGAACTGCTCGAACACATATTCATGTGTTTTAAGATGTAAAGCTCTTTTAAACCTGAAACATGTTATACAATTCCAAGAACTGATCTGATTGAGAAATATTGTGAAATTATAGCAAAACCTAGCAAAATCAGTAATAAAGGCAATTGTTGCTATTGTCTTGAACTACTGTTCTGGACTTATGGTGAATAGCCTTACCCTTAACTACACCAATTCCTGAAAGATTGCTGAATGTAATTATGATATTCTATTATGCAGTATGTAATAAGATTTTACATTCATTAAAATAGCACTTCAACTATTAGAAGAATTTATTTGACCCTAATCAAAAAAAGACATTTATAGGAGAAAAGGAAGTTAAAGGATAAACAACATTTATTAAAGATGGGACGATTCATTATTGTGTGTACACTACAGTCTGTTGTATGTCCTCTAGAAAAGGGAAAAACTGTAGCAAGTAGAGAAAGTTCATAAGCAACATAGTTACCCAGTCTTTGGGGTAGAGAACTTTTCATGCAAGTACACTGTGTAATGGCACAGGTACTGATTCTATTAATATTGTATTAGCCCTTTTGGAAGTTTGGCTTTTATACATATTGAAATTATTCAGGATTTAAGATAGTCAGTTTAGGAAACGTTTAATGTGTTCTACGTAAGACATAGTTAAGAAGCAAAGAATTTTAAGAGAAGTTTGAGGTCCAAGAACAGCTCCACTTCTTACTATACAGTTCAGTAGTAATTGTGGCATGTGAAATGGACAAAAGTGGTTTTGGAGTTGATTCATAAATGTGATTTTCTTGATGAGAAATGAGATGAGGGTCTTGGAAGATACTTTGGACGTGTTCAAGTGATAATTAAAGAATAAATCTAACACTTAAGGATGTCAGCCCTAAGAAATATGGAAAACTTTATTTCTTATTTTCAATTTATTATAATTTTTTTTTTAATGAATGAAGAGTAGTTACACAATCAGTTCAGTTTAGTCTCTCAGTCATGTTGGACTCTTTGCAACCACATGGACTGCAGTACACCAGGCTTCCCTATCACCAATCCCAGAGCTTACTCAAACTCATGTCCATTGAGTTGGTGATGCTATCCAACCATCTCATCCTCTGTCATTCCCTTCTCCTCTCACCTTCAATCATTCCTAGTATCAGGGTCTTTTCCAACGAGTCAGTTCTTTGCATCAGGTGGCCAAAGTATTGGAGTTTTGGCTTCAGTATCAGTCCTTCCAACTGAATATGTAGGACTGGTTTCCTTTAGGATTGACTAGTTTGATCTCCTTACTGTCCAAGGGACCCTCAAGAGTCTTCTCCCATACCACAGTTCAATAGCTTCAAATCTTCATGATAATCTTAATGTTGCTTCATTACTTGTTCTTTTATCCTCCATGAATCCACTCTTTCTAATAAAGATCTAGAAATTATTTGTATGGATTTAATATAAAAATATTAAATGGAGTATATTGTGAAGTTTAAAATGGCTATTATCACTTTGTATGCATATACATATAATTTGAGGGATAACTTCTAGAAATGTTTCAGGTAACAAATCATATGTTTAGGTATATTTCTAGTTCTAGTGAAGTTGCTCCATCGTGTCCTATTCTTTGCGACTCCATGGACTGTAGCACACCAGGTTCCTTCATCCATGGGATTTTCCAGGCAAGAATATTGGAGTGGTTGCCATTTCCTTCTCCAGGAGATCTTCCGGACCCACGGACTGAACCTGGGTCTCCTGCATTGTAGGCAGACGCTTTACCATCTGAGCCACCAGGGAAATCTCTATGTTTAGGTATAGCTAACCATTTTTATTTTAAAACAGAAATCTTGTGAATTGAAGTATGTTGTGCTGTTAATATTTGCATTTTGTTTTTTACTTCCTGTATACATCAATAACTTTGCAGTTGTGGAAAGTAATATCAGGAAAAAAAACACACACAAATATAACACAGAAATAATCACTATCCTTTATATCTCTTTATGTGTGTTTCTAATGGATATATTGTTTCTAATGGGCTTCCCTGGTGGCTCAGACTAGATTTGCCTGGTAGGCCAGCTGGTAAAGAATCTGCCTGCAAAGCAGGAGACCCCAGTTTGATTCTTGAGTTGAGACGATCCCCTGGAGAAGGGATAGGCTACCCACTCCAGTATTCTTGGACTTCCCTGGTGGCTCAGACTTTAAAAACTAGAATTTACTTCATGAAACTAATGTGTTAGAAGACTCCCATTATAATTGAACTGGTCACCTGGTTTACTGTTTTCTCAACCCTAAATATGGGTAAGGAAAATCAGTTCGGAGAAGTCCAACATATCAGGAAATTTTAGGGATCTAGGAAGATATGAAGTGATCTACTTTTCTGAAAACTTGTTGGAGAGAATTTTATGCTTTAGAAATTTTAACAAGTCTAATCTGAGATTTTCTATAACACTTACAGCAGGGCCAATTCAAGGAGACTTCTTTGGTGAATCTACAGTCTTGCTATTCCTCTGCAAATTCACATACCAGCTTTATTTTGTAATCAAGAATGATTTTTGAGATGGAGTTTGAGAAATACTGAGGAAAGTGTAGAATATAAAAAGTGTGCATCTTGGAAAATTCTGCATTATCAGAATCTATAGGATACTCTCCCATGTTTTCTAATTTGATCACTAAGTCACTACACAGCCTTGAATGACTCACTTCATATCTATAATTCAGGTTTTTTTAAAAATCCTTTTAATAGTTTAACTATAGATCTAAAAATTATTTGTTCTATAATATATATAGATATATTAAAGAATCATTAAAGTGAGGTGTTTTTCAGTATTTTATATTCAACTATAAACACAGGAATAATATCTGCAATTAAATTGATGCATATTGACTCCAAGAGATGGCCTTACATAATTCATTTTGACATGTGGGAAGCATTTGAATGATTTTATCATCATACAGAATACGTAAATCTGAAATCTGAATGGACAGCAGTTAATATGGATGGTCCTTTGCAAGTGAATTCTCCTACGTAGGGGGAATTTTGTAATGAAGGCTAGACATGAACTGGATTCTATTTAGAGATTTTGGGATATCATTTTTGCAAGATAATATCTGTAGTTGCTGGGCAAAGTGAAAATACATTAAAGTCAGTATATATGAGAATACAGAAGAATATGTCAAGATGAGTGAACATTGAAATAATTATTTGTTCTAAAAAAATTTTCACATACATTCTTGTCCTTCTACAAACTATAGATTTTTTATTTTAATAACCATTTCTGTTTTTTTCTTTCTCACATTTTATTTATTTTTTGTGTTGGAGAGTAAAAAGTGACCCACCTTTGATGTATTACTTTAAAATATTTAATATTATAAGATAAGATATAATAGATAAAGGGTACATTTTTGAGATAGATGGAGATAGATACATGATAGAACAATCTGGAATCTAGCTATCCAACTATTATGTACTTTAAGATAAGGTCACTTTAAATCTCTGAATTGCAATTTTATTATTTAAAAAACATCAGTTGTGATTTCAAACTCAATAGAGAGTGGTAAAGATTAAATATAATTTAATTCTAAAACATATCCTGACACACTTTACATGACAACCTATGGAGGTAGTCAAAAAAGTTTGTCTCTCCATTTTCTCTTCCAGATAGAGGCTTGTTTTTTCTCCCCAGCAGAAAACTATCATAAGACTTTTTTTTTTTTTCCTGCTAGCTCTTTCCTCTTATGTTGACATCATTAATACTAATGCATCAGTTCAGTTCAGTTCAGTCGCTCAGTCGTGTCCGACTCTTTGTGACCCCATGAATAGCAGCATGCCAGGCCTCCCTGTCCATCAACAACTCCCAGAATTTACTCAAACTCATGTCCATCGAGTCGGTGACGCCATCCAGCCATCTCATCCTCTGTCGTCCCCTTTTCCTCCTGCCCCCAATCCCTCCCAGCATCAGGGTCTTTACCAATGAGTCAACTCTTCACATGAGGTGGCCAAAGTAATGGAGTTTCAGCTTCAGCATCAGTCCCTCCAATGAGCACCCAGGACTGATCTCCTTTGGGATGGACTGGTTGGATCTCCTTGCAGTCCAAGGGACTCTCAAGAGTCTTCTCCAACATCACAGTTCAAAAGCATCAATTCTTCTGCACTCAGCTTTCTTCACAGTCCAACTCTCACATCCATATATGACCACTGGAAAAACCATAGCCTTGACTAGATGGACCTCTGTTGGCAAAGTAATGTCTCTGCTCTTTAATATGCTATCTAGGTTGGTCATAACTTTACTTCAAGGAGTAAGTGTCTTTTAATTTAATGGCTGCAATCATAATCTGCAGTAATTAGAATCTTTTCAAGAAGTTTAAAATATAAAGAGATTGAAAATGCTTTATAAATTGAAATAGATTATTGTTCTTCCATTAGATAAAAGCAAAACTAAATAGAAAAATAAGTTATTTGGTTTTATTTTTACCTCAAGAAAAAAAAATATCCTCTTTACATTGGACTTTGTAATTTTCAAGGCTGATATATTCAACAATTGATTTTGCTTACCTCTGAGACACAGAGGTCTTTTATATAATACCATGTGAGAATATTTTAGTATAGAACAGTGCACCATGAATAACCAAAGAAAAACGCTCCATTGTCAGTTAGAATACATGAATTCAAATCTCAAGATATGATGTACTATCAATTATTTCCATTTGTTGCTCATTTTTTCATGTTTAGAGTGTGAAGAAATTACCCAAAAGACACTTTTTTAATAGATATCCCTATATAAAAGACATATGATAAGAATCACAATAATTTCTTTTATATTTTCAAATACTAAGTTTTTAATCTATCAATGATTAAATGACCAATATAAATTGCATACTATGGTGCAATCTATATCCTATTTAATTTTGAATCCAAACGATATATATAAAAAGAATTTTTCCATGGAAAGTTTTAATAGACCACATATTACTGAAGATCCATTCCTCTGTAAATGTTAAAGATCCTGCCATAGGTTTGCACAATATATTTGGAATAGAAATATGAAATAATTGCAGTTCCATTTATGCTATGTTTTTTTGCTTCCTTATTGGGGCAAATTTATATGCTATAAAAGGTACCATTTTACCCATTTTAAGTGTAATTATTGTTGACATTAAGTACATTGACAGTTTGTACAGTCATTACCAACATCACCCCAGAATGTTGTTATATTGTTCAACTGAGACTGTGTATTCATCAAACGCTAACTCTCCATTTCTCACACATCACAGTCCTTAACAGCCACCATTCCGTTTTCATCTCTATGAATTTGACTACCCTGGATAACTAATATATGTGGAATCATGCATCTGGTTTTTCATGCCTGACGTACTTTATTTAGCATAGCATCTCTAAGCTTCTTCCATGTTGTAGCATGGAGTAGAATTTTCTTCTTTTTTAAGATTGAATTATATATGTTCTGATTATCTATTAACCCATCAACCAATTTTTTAGTATTGTTTCAACTTTTCAGTCATGGTGAAGAAGGCTTCTAGGAACATAGGTATAAACATAGCTCTTAGAGACTCTGCTTTCAGTTATTTTGGACATATATTCAGAAGGGCAGCTGTTGAATCATATGGTGATTCTGTTACTTTTTTAGATATTGCCATAACATTTTCCTAAATGGTTACACCATTTTGCACTCCCACCAGCATTACATTTACACAGTCCTAGTTTTTCTCACATGTTTGTCAACACTTTCCCTTTTAAAAAATAGAAGATTCTTAAAAGATAATATTTTAAAAATAAAAAAGAAGATAGCACATCTCACTTTTATGAGATGTGCTATCTCATTATAGTATTGATTTGAATTTTCCTAATAATTAGTCATGTGGAACATCTTTTCTTGTGTTTATTGGGCCATTTGAATATCTTCTTTGCAGAAATGTTTATTCAAGAGTTTTCCCTATTTTAAATTAGTTTATTGGTTGTTACTGAGTTGTGCAGTTCTTTATCTATTCCCTATATAAATCCATCATCTGATATATATTTTGCAAATAACTTTCCATTTTATGACTTGCTTATTCACTCTCCAGATAAATGTCTTCCATGAACAGGAGTTTTTAATTTTAATAAAGTCCAATATATCAATATATATATGCTTTTGGTCACATACGCTTTTCATATCCAAGAAAGCACAGTTAAATTCAATGTCTTTAAACTTTCTCTGTCATTAGCTCTATATTTAGTTCTTTGATTTTAGTTAATTTTCATATATGATTTAAGGCAATCACCCAAATTTTATTAACTGGACCAGTAAATCCAGTTTTCCAAGCAACTTTTGGTGAAAAGATCTCTAGTGAATGGCTTTGAGACACTAATGAAAAATCTTTTCTCAAATTTATGCATTTTTATGGTTCTCTTTTATTTTGTTGGTTTATGTCTATCTTCATGTCAGTACTACTATCTTAAAATCATCATAGTTTTATAGCAAAATTTAAATAAAAAACAGCTAGTTATCCAAATCGGAGAGGGAAATGGTAACCCACCCCAGTATTCTTGCCTAGAAAATCCTGTGAACAGAGGAGCCTGGTGGGCTGCCGTCTATGGGGTTGCACAGAGTCAGACACGACTGAAGCGACGTAGCAGCGGCAGTTATCCAATTATTTTATGAGATGCTTTTTGTTATATTAAATACCTTAGGATTTCAAAAGAATTTTAGGATATGTTTTTCTATTTCTATGAAAAAAAAAAAAACCTCATTCAGACTGTGACAGATATTAACAAATACTTATCATATAAATATCAGGGAAGCAGAGAGATATTACACATGCTTTTTAAAAGTGCTTGCACAGATTTAACAAATATACAAGGAGTGCAATGTGTACGTATTCAGGTAAAGGCTTACTTTAATCACAGCATTGAGGAACTCACTGAAAAGGCAGAACAGAGTGACTCCTTGTAAATTATACCTGACAATAAGGTTCATTTTAGATTTTACAAAAGATAGATCAAAATAATGTTTGCCTTCTAAGAACCTTGGTTTGACACTTCTATTTGAAGAGAACTAATATATATATATATATATGCTCCTCAGCATATTTGATAGGTTGCTGGTCTTAGAGGTAAGACTTAGAAATGAACTATGAAAGGGAAATCATATCTTGATAATAGTAAACAGTTATCACTAATAATATTATACAATGTGTGAATTTACATTGATTTCCTATGAATATATTCTGAATACAGAATCTGAGATTGTTGTTATTTGAGAATGGATAGGGCACTACAACATGTGTATTCTAATGATCTCATAATTCAATGGTTTTCTAACAATAAAAATTTATTGGAAAACATTTTGTTCAAAAATGTTTTTATCTTTATATTTTAATCTTTGGCTCAAAAATAAGACTATTTTTTTTCTAAAATTGATAAGTTCAGTTCTTAATTTAAGAGGTAAAAAATGTTAAATAATATGTTTTTATTAAAATAATAAATTAAAAATACCTTTTTGTTTCAAACTTAGCTTACTCTTCTGTCTGCCCTTAGGAAAAATTATATGAATGACTCATGGAAAACCGTAATCAAACATCAACTGATTTTGTCTTATTGGGATTGTTTCCCTCATCAAGATTTGGCCTGTTTCTTTTTATTCTCATTGTTCTCATTTTCCTATTGGCTTTATTTGGCAATCTTTCCATGATCCTTCTTATCTTTCTGGACGTCCATCTTCACAAACCCATGTATTTTTTACTTAGTCAACTATCCTTAATTGACCTAAATTACATCTCAACCATTGTCCCCAAAATGGCTTACAGTTATCTGTTTGGAAATAAATCAATCTCATTCATTGGATGTGGGGTACAGAGCTTCTTTTTCTTGACTTTAGCAGGTGCAGAAGCATTGCTTTTGGCCTCTATGGCTTATGATCGGTATGTGGCCATTTGCTTTCCTCTTCACTATCCCATCAAAATCAGCAGGCGAGTGTGTGTGTTGATGATAATAGGATCTTGGGTAATGGGCTCTATCAATTCCTGTGCCCACACCACATATGCCCTCCATATCCCTTATTGCAGATCCAGGGCCATCAATCATTTCTTCTGTGATGTCCCAGCCATGTTGACTCTGGCTTGCATGGACACTTGGATCTATGAGTACACGGTGTTTGTGAGTACCATCCTCTTCCTTTTGTGCCCTTTCATTGGTATTGTATGTTCCTATGACCGTGTTCTCTTTGCGGTCCATCACATGAACTCAGCAGAAGGGAAGAAGAAGGCCTATTCAACCTGCAGCACCCACCTCACAGTGGTGACTTTCTACTATGCTCCCTTTGTTTACACTTATCTACGCCCAAGATATCTCAGATCTCCAACAGAGGACAAGGCTCTGGCTGTCTTCTACACCATCCTGACCCCAGTGCTCAATCCTGTTATCTATAGCCTGAAAAACAAGGAGGTTATGGGAGCGCTGAGGAGAGCAATTCAGAGAATCTGCTCTGTAAAAACATAGACAAAGTTTTGGCATGAATGTTAGTACTTGGATATAAATCCATTTATCATCAGAATTCAATAACTTAAAAGGGAATTTTTCAATTAAATGCCAAGTGTAAAATTAATATAGAGGTGAAGAAAGTCAATCATGTTTCAAAAAAATTATCTTGCATATATAGAATATCAAGACTTAATCTTTATATTCTCCATGTTGTTGTTTCCCATCAGTTTCAAATGGTTTTCTTCCCTCGTATGTTTTCAATTAAAAATTTTCTTTGTAATGAAGTAATGAAAATGGAAATGATTTTAATTAACTGAAGTTATTATTCAACAGAGATACTTCTATTTACCATTTATTTTCCTAAATTTTTAAAACATGTTTTCTGGAAGTATTGATCAAATTAAAAGACTTTTTGTTCTTTTCACGGTATTCCTGTAATTACCAGTAACAGTTATTTTTTTCCTTCAATATGAGGAAACTTTGTTTCTGAGATTTAGCTGAGATTTCAACAGGGATTCTCAAGTCTTTGCATCACTCTAAGTGGAAAATGACAAGTTTATATTTCTTTTAGGGTGGTGAGTTTAATATCCAGCATATCTGGGGATCAACAATAAGGACAAGGATACACCAATAGAGATTGAGGAAACTGAAGTTAATTATAGGATTGATGGTTTCAATGATTTAGTCTAATTAGTGGAACTTGGAAATAGCAAGGTCCTTCTTGCAAGCATCCCCACACTTGGAATATACTCAGTTTACCTCCTAAGTTGCTCCTACTGTTCTTATATTAGATAATGTTTCTCAAATGAGATTTTATTCTCCACTTACTATGTCACATAATTCTGTCAAACCAGGTTGGAGAAAGTTAACTTTCATGAATCAAATTTAGCCATTCATATAATGATTAGGTTACTTTCCTAAACAGATTTCCCACTACATTAAATAAAACTCCATCAGCTCAAGTGAACTTCCAGGGTAAATTGTTATCAAGGATCAGTACAAAAATGCTCTTTACCTCTAAGATGTGGCAGGAGAGGGTAGGTTCATATTTTACATAATCTGTATGGCACAGTACAAAGTGAAAATATGTGGCCTCTTGTTTCAAACAGCAAAAAATGATGCATTATTGCTGCTCAAATATAGTTTTTTCCTCAAATTTATTTCATTAGTTATAAAACACAATAAAAATCATAAGCAACATATTTGTGTCAGAATTTTTTATCTAATGACATAGATATTTATTTATGTGATATATTTATTGATTATAAGGTTTGGGGGTTCACTTTTTCCTGAATTTTCATCTGAATTTGTAATTTAGAAACTTTATTATCTATCTACATAACTGAAAGTGATTTCAGTCACTTGTGATTACATTTTTATTATTTTCTTTCTTTTGTTGTTTTAAAAGAATCACTCTGCTCATGTTACCAGAGCTATTAGGAATGTTAATAGTTTGTGAAAATGTTGAGCTAAATTTAATAAATTAAATCAAAATATATATTTTTGGATGGAGAGATTTGATAATTCTCAAGAGGAATTTTTTTTATAGAAAGATTAATCTCAAGAAGCATTTTCAACCCATCAATTCCGAGTCAATTTAATGTAAATCTAAGTTTAACTTAAATATAAATTAATCAAGGGTTCTTTATTGATTTCTGTCAAATCTATGGTAATTTGTGAACTTTGTGTAAGAAACTAGAAGTGGCTTTGTGTTTCAAATGCCAAATCACACATTTTATCACTATAGCTTTAATTACAAATTAAGTTGATATTAAAAATTTTTTGTCAATAATTGTTTTCTGAAACCTTACAGGAAAAAGTGTTATTTTCCATCAGTGATTTTTCACTATAATTAATTTTATATCTTTAAATAATGTTTAAATACCATTTCTACTTCTAAGTTTATGGATATTTGCTTTTCAATGTTTCAATAGTTTTTAAGATCATATATTCTTTACTCTTTGATGAATGCTGATAATTCCTTGATATGCTTTATTGGAATGATAATTTGTGCACTCTTAGTTTGCAATAATTTACTGAAAAATAATTGCTCCTAACAGACAAAGTCCCTTCTGTCTCCTAGGCAGTAACTGCTTCACCCTTGTTGTTGAACCTACAGTTGTTCTCATCACCACCACCTTCCTTGACCCCTGTTTCAGTCCAACCAGTCCCTTGGATTCCTATGACCGAAGATCTTCATTTGTTTTGTTTGTTTTCTAGGTAAATTAATTACTAGGCAGATTGGGTTAAGGAAAACCTTTCATAATCTCTTATTATTAAGACCAAGTGAACAGGAAAAAAAAAAAAATTGTCTTTTAACAGAGAGAAAAAATCTCCAGTTTTATACCAGTTTATTTTTGACATTAAAAGTCACCTACTTAATTAAATTCATTTCAATCATATCTGTTTCTGGACACATAAAATTTCTTTCCAGACTCTTTTTCCATAAATCTTCTTTTACTGAAAACACACATCCTACCTTCCTTGCATATGAAGATGTTTCTCTTATCTAGCTAGTAACTTTAATCACATATATTTGGACTTTTTTAACCCCAAGAAAACTTTAATTTCTGGAGAAAACTAAAATGTATGAAATATAAACTGTTTTTATTTTCTCTTTCTAATGCTAATATAAAATAGCATTTTATAGATTGGCAAGCTTGTACTTCTTATAATTTCTAGAAATGTGATTTTTTATAGAAAATTTCTCAGTGTGGTACCAAAAGTATCTATTGATAGTCCCAAATAGCTTAAGTTTCTCTGTAAAAGAAAGCCCATGTTCAGCAATATATGTTTCATTATTTTATCTTTTAAGGAAATAATCTAGATATTCAAGGAACTTAACTGATATTTAACTTAACTTACTAAAATTTAAGAGTTTAATTTAACCAGAGATAATTGGGAAATTAAGTACACTAGATATACTATAAAACTATTACTGCTAAATATTACACTAAAACCTCTTGTTTATGTTTTATTATTTGTTCTTAAAAACCATGTTTGATTATCTTCCCCCCAAAAGTCAATAACTCTTCACTGGACATTGGAAAACCTCAACCATTATCCTAAGTGATTTTTCTGGCTGCCAAAATTTTTAAGAGAGAGTACAAGGTTATTTGAGTTTTAGTAACTTTCATTTAAGTATTATATTTAATGTCTTTTGAGGGAGGTCACCATTATCTTCATTATCTCAACCATAGTTTAGCCCCAGGTAAATAGAAGGGAGGGAACACAGCTCCAAATATCAACAGAAAATTGGATTCAGTTCAGTTCAGTTCAGTTGCTCAGTCAGTCTCTTTACAACCCCATGGACTGCAGCATGCCAGGCCTCCCTGTCCATCACCAACTTCTGGGGTTTACTCAAACTCATGTCTATTAAATTGGTGATGCCATCCAACTATCTCATCCTCTGTCATCCGCTTCTCCTCCTGCCATCAATCTTTCCCAGCATCAGGGTCTTTTCAAATGAGTCAACTCTTCCTATCAGGTGGCCAAGTATTTGAGCTTCAGCTTCAACATCAGTCCTTCCAATGAACATTCAGGACTGAGAAAGTTGGGTTAAAGATTTACTGAGCATGGCCCCACCCATCAGAACAAGACCCAGTTTCCCCCTCAGTCAGTCTATTCCAAGGAAGGTTTCATAAGTCTCTTATCCTTCTCCATCATCGGACAGACAGAATGAAAACCACAATCACAGAAAACTCACCAATCTAATCACATGGACCACAGCCTTGTCTAACTAAATGAAACTGTGAACCATGCTGTATAGGGCCACCCAAGATGGATGGGTCATGGTGGAGAGTTCTGGCAAAATGTGGTCCACTGGAAAATGGAACGGCAAACCACTTCAGTATTCCTGCCTTAAGAACCCCGTGAACAGTATGAAAAGGCAAAAAGATAGGACACAGAAAGATGAACTCCCCAGGTCTGCAGGTGCCCACTATGTTACTGGAGATCAGTGGAGAAATAACTTCAGAAAGAATGAAGAGATGTAGCCAAAGCGCAGGCTGGAATCAAGATTGCCGGGAGAAACATCAATAACCTCAGATATGCAGATGACACCACCCTTATGGCAGAAAGTGAAGAACTGAAGGGCCTCTTGATGAAATTGAAAGAGGAGAGTGAAAAAGGTGGCTTAAAGCTCAACATTCAGAAAACTAAGATCATGGCTTCTGGTCCCATCACTTCAATGCAAATAGATGGAGAAACAGTAGAAACAATGTCAGACTTTATTTTGGGGGGCTCCAAAATCACTGCAGATAGTGACTGCAGCCATGAAATAAAAAGATGCTTACTCCTTGGAAGGAAAGTTATGACCAACCTAAACAGCATATTAAAAAGCAGAGACATTACTTTGCAGACAAAGGTCTGTCTAATCTAAAGGCTATGGTTTTCCCAGTGGTCGTGTATGGATGTGAGAGTTGGACTGTGAAGAAAGCTGAGCACCGAAAAATTGATGCTTTTGAACTGTGGTGTTGGAGAAGACTCTTGAGAGTCCCTTGGACTGCAAGGAGATCTCACCAGTCCACCCTAAAGGAAATCAGTCCTGGGTATTTAGTGGAAGGACTGATGTTGAAGCTGAAACTCCAGTACTCTGGCCACCTGATGTGAAGAGCTGACTCAGTGATGGCATCACCGACTCAATGGACATGAGTTTGAGTAAACTCCATGAGTTGCTCATGGACAGGGAGGCCTGGCGTACTGCAGTCCATGTGGTCATAAAGAGTTGGACATGACTGAGCGACTGAGCAACTGAACTGAATTTAATGTTGATAACTCCAAGGACATGTTCATATTGATTAAACCAATAGACTTAAAGTAGGTTTTATTTACTAAAGATCACATGAACTTAACATTTGAGTCAGTTCCTATTATATTTTTGGGAATTTGTACAAGTGCTTAATTTTTTTTAAGTCAACTAGATACACTTCTTTCAAAAATTAACTTTGGCAATGCCTTTGCTGCTGCTACTGCTGCTAAGTCGCTTCAGTCGTGTCTGACTCTGTGCAACCCCATAGATGGCAGACCACCAGGCTCCCCCATCCCTGGGATTCTCCAGGCAAGAACTCTGGAGTGGGTTGCCATTTCATTCTCCAATGCATGAAAGTGAAAAGAGAAAGTGCAGTTGCTCAGTCTTATCAGACTCTTAGCGACCCCATGGATTGCAGCCTACCAAGCTCCTGTGTCCATGATATTTCCCAGGCAAGAGTATTGGAGTGGGTGCCACTGCCTTCTCCGGACAATGCCTTTGGAGGTATATAAATGTCATATCTATAATGTACATATATAGACATATGTACAAACGGAAAGACTGACACACACAGAGATCTTAAGTCATGAATCAGGTATAACACACCACTCACTAGTTTACACAAAACACCTGAAACCAATTAAGTCTACTTGCAGATGGCCAAATTCTTTTATTATTTTTGGAGAAGACTTTAAAATCTATACTTGCCCTGGGCAAGCAATTTTAAGGAAGTTGCTTTTTTTTTTTTTTTAACCCCCTCCCATGCTGTGTGGCTTGAGGGATCTCAGTTCCCAAACTGGGATTGAAGCCAGGCCAGTGAGGGTGCTGTGTCCTAAGCACTGATCCACCAGGGAATTCCCAAGGAGGCCATCTTTAATTAGAGTTTAGGCCGAAGAGTCCCTTTACCAGTTTGTGTTCTAAAAGCCCTCTGTCCTCTTTGCTTGCTTGTTTTTTGTTTTGTTTTTTCTTAGAAATTGGAGAAGGTTTTGGTTGGAGCTCACACAGTACACCAGACAGAACTCTTGCATCCCTGAGGCGTGCAGGTGCCTGCTAAGTTGCTTTAGTCACGTCTGACTCTGTGTGACCCTATGGACTGTGTCTGGCTTACCCAGTAGTTCAGCTGGGAAAGAATGTGCCTGCAGTTCTGGAGGCCCCAGTTAGATTCCTGGGTCAGGAACATCCCTTGGAGAAGCAATCTTCTATCAAGATGTGTGTTTTGTTTTTTGTTTGTTTGTTTGTTTGCTTGATTTTTAATAATTGGGGTATAATTGCTTTACAATGCTATGTTAATTTCTGCTGTACAGCAGAGTGAATCAGTCACTTGTATATATATATATATATATCATCTCCCTCTTGAGCCTCCTTCCCACCCCCTCCTCCAATCCCATCCTTTTAAGTCACTACAATTAAAAAAAAAAAAAAAGTGAAAAACACTCATTTGGATAGAAGGTTGCTGCTAGTCATGAGGAGCAGACAGCTTAGTTAATGGTGTGCTTTCCTAAGTATGGGAAGACCCAAGGATCCAGGTTCATTTAAAAAAAAAAAAAAAAAAAAAAAAACCAACTCTTGAAAATACCTAACTATGTGAAGATAGTTTCTGCCAGTTCTCCTGGAGAATAGAATGCCTCATCCTGATCTTCAGTCTAAATTCTTTCCAGGGTATGCTGTAGATCAGCAACCGCAATGGCTAATGTCATGATTCTTATAGATCTGAATGGTGAACAACATCTTTTTCCTTTTCTTTTTTTTTTTTTAACAATTCACTTCCCTTCAGTCTCATTTTGACCAAAGTTTTGGAGGAATTTTGTGCTAAATATTTCCATGGCACTAGGAATGCTCATTCTTAGGTGAGGGGAGAATTTCACAGATAGACCACTCCAAGTGCTATTACTGGACCAGGCCCTGTTAACAGTAACCAAAAGCTTTCAAACTGCCTGGAACTTACTTACTAGCTGTTATGATCTAGAAAATGCTTCCCTCTTGTTGCTTCTTCCCAGACCTAGAGTTACACAGTTACTGCCACTGATATTACATAACTAAGCTCAGTCACTCAGTCATGTCCAATTCTTTTCAACCTCATGGACTATAACTCACCAGGTTCCTCTGTCCACTGGATTTTACTCACAAGAATAGTGGAGTATGTTGCCATGCCCTCTTCCATGGGATCTTCCCAATCCAGGGTTTGAACTCATATTTCCTATGTCTCCTGCATTGCAATTGGATTCTTTACAGCTGAGCCACAGGGGAAAGCCTATTATATAACTATATATTTGATTAATTGTTTCAGCTTGCTTAATCATTAATTCTCTCTGAGGCTCAGTGACATATTTGCCAATGCAGGAAACAATATTTATGTCCAATAGATAGAAATGCAAATAATATAGACAGTAACATTAATATGGTCAATAAGTAAGTATTTAAGCTAAGAAACTTGCTGAATGTGGTTCAGCATCTCTCCAGGTTGTCTGACTAGTCTGTTCTGCATCAATCACTGTCATTAAGTGAAATTCTACACTGGCATTATACATACATGTTCAACAAAGATGTCTGCATACACAAGGTGAGTGAAGATCATCAAGACCCTTTACAGGATATAGAAAGGAATGTTATTATTTAAGAAATTTCATGACTGGCACAGGATGAGAAAATTTTATCTTTATGGTTAAGCAGGTTTTTCTGCCATTAGAGAGGTCTGGTTAACTCATGATGCAGATGCACAATGCACAGTATAGGAAATTCAGTTAAGTTCAGTCACTCAGTCATGTCCAACACCTTTTGACCCCAGTGGAAGCACACAGGCTTCCCTGTCCATCATCACCTCCCGGGGTTTAAGCAAACTTATGTCCATCAAGTCAGTGATGCCATCCAACCATCTCATCCTCAATCTTCCCCTTCTCCTCCCACCTTCAATCTTTCCCAGCATCAGGGTCCTTTTCAGTGAGTCAGTTTTTCACATCAGGTGGCCAAAATATTGAAGCTTCAGCTTCAGGATCAGTCCTTCCAATGAATATTCAGGACTGATTTCCTTCAGGATGGACTGGTTGGATTACCTTGTTGTCTAAGGAACTCTCAAGAGTCTTCTCCAACACCACAGTTCGAAAGCATCAATTCTTGAGTGCTCAGCTTTCTTTATAGTCCAACTCTCATCTTCATACATGACTACTGGAAAAACCATAGCTTTGACTAGATGGACCTTTATTGACAAAGTATGTCTCTGCTTTTCAATATGCTGTCTAGGTTGGTCATAACTTTTCTTCCAAGGAGCAAGCATCTTTTAATTTCATGGCTGCAGTCACCATCTGCAGTGATTTTGGAGCCCCCAAAATAAAGCTCCTCACTCTTTCCATCGTTTCCCCATCTATTGGCCAAAAGTGATGGGACTGGATGCCATGATCTTAGTTTTCTGAATGTTGAGTTTTAAAAAGCCAACTTTTTCACTCTCCTCTTTCATTTTCATCAAGAGGCTCTTTAGTTCTTCTTTGCTTTCTGCCATAAGGGTGGTATCATCTGCATATCTGAGGTTATTGATATTTCTCCCGGCAATCTTAATTCCAGCTTGTGTTTCATCCAGCCTAGCATTTTGCATGATATACTCTGCATATAAGTTAAACAAACAGGGTGACAATATATAGCCTTGATATACTCCTTTCCTGATTTGGAACCAATCTGCTGTTTCTTGTGCAGTTCTAACTGTTGCTTCTTAACCTGCATACAGATTTCTCAGGAGGCAAGTCAGGTGGTCTGGTATTCCCATCTTTTTAAGAATTTTCCACAGTTCATTGTCACACAGTCAAAGGCTTTGGTGTAGTTGATAAAGCAGAAGTAGATATTTTTGTGGAATTTCTATGCTCCAACAGATGTTGGCAATTTGATCTCTGGTTCCTCTGCCTTTGCTAAATCCAGCTTGAACATCTGGAAGCTCATGGTTCATGTACTGTTGAAGCCTGGCTTGGAGTATTTTGAGCATTACTTTGCTAGCATGTGAGATGAGTGCAAGAGAATGACAAAATGTAGAAGAAAAAAAAATCTATGTTTAACTTCTCTTGTCTTGCCTGAAAATGTGAACATTTATTTCATCAGTGTGTGTATTAGTTGCTCAGTCATGCACGACTCTTTACAACCCCATGGACTGTAGCCCACCAGGCTCCTCTCTCCATGGAATTCTTTAGACAAGATTATTGGAGTAGGTTCCATTTTCTTCTCTAGGGGATATTCTAGACCAAGGAATCAAACTCAGGTCTCCTGCATTGCAAGCAGATTTTTTACCATCTGAGCCATCATGAAAGCTCATCATTTCATCAGTATGGTTAATGTAATCATTGGTCATTGGTGAATCAACTCTTGTCTACCTCCTCATTCTGGGGCTCTAGGGAGTAAGACTGAAAGTTTCAACCCTTTAATTATAAGTTTTATTCCCCTTGCAACCAGATACTTAGGGTCTTTTTTAAAGTTGCCTCATTTACATAGCAAACTTTATTTAACAAGGACATTATTTACATAGCTCTATAAAGCTTTATTTTACATAACTTTGTTTATACAACAGAAGACAACTGTATTTTTAGTCCATTAAGAAGCTCTAAGTGTTTTAGGGGCTCTGTGCCAGTAATGGAGGAAATGAAGATCAAATATATGTATCTTTTTGTAAATAAAAAAATTACCAAAACCCATATCAAAATTACAAGACCCTTATTCATTCAGGGTAATGTAGAGACTAAGGGTTTAAGCTCTGATTCAAAGAAAGCTATTTTCTAAATTAAGACTTACTCTTCCTAGCTCTATGACCTGATGGAGGGTTTATTGCTGCCCCAAACCTCCCTGTGCTCACTCAAAGTGGAGAAAATAACAGAATCATAGTGTTGCAGAAGCAGTTATCATTGCTAAATATTAACTGGCATTATTTTCTAAGATATTACTATATTCAATGAGCTTAAACTTAAAAGGAGACAAGTATGGACATAGACAAGAACAAGATCCAGTAAAATATGTATAATAAACACTGCCATCAGAGAAAAAAAGACAGTCTCTAAAACAAATGCACTTATTTGGGGTCTTAGAATTACAAATTGGGGTATTACAGATTTCAGCAGTAAACAAAACAGGGTTCAGTTCTGGAGTCAAAGATTTTTTTTTTCTTTTTAAGGAAAAATGAAGTAAAATAGGTTTCACAAGTTGTTTGCCAAGAGCTACAACTGGAGGTTATTATTTTTTCTTTTACAATTTATTCGCTTACAAAGACATTTCACTCATTATTAAGAAAACCATATTTTTGCACAGTTCTCAGAAATATCTTTCTCAACAACAGTTCTTAGAAGGCTCTTCCTCAGCAAGTAACATGTTAATTTGCCAGTTTATCAGGGTTAGTACAGTTCCATATTTTAACAGAGTCCTGATATACAAAATGGAGTTACTACTGACAAGTACTTCCATAGCACTATAGGAGTGGAAGTGTGGGAGAGGAAGACATTAACTGGAAAAGAAGATGAGAAGAAAATGTTGTGTTATATATTAATAAAAGTACAACTCAAATTGGCAGTCTTAAAAAACAAAAAAAATCTGAAGGCTTCTCTGCTGGTCCAATGTTTAAGAATCTGACTTGCAATGCTGGGAACACCGGTTCAATCCCTAGTCTGGGAAGATACCACATGCTGCAGAGCAACTAAGCCCATGCACAACAACTACTGAAGCCCTTGCATTCTAGAGCCTGTGCTCTGTAACAAAAGAAGCCAACACAATGAGATTAGAGAGTAGCTCCCACTTGCTGCAACTAGAAAAAGCACCTCACAGCAATGGAGACCCAGTACAGTAAAAAATAAATAAACATATTTTTAAAATGTGAAGAAAAACTTTCCATAAGTGGGAAATAACCCAAGCTAAATTTCAGGTGTGCAGAGGAATAGAGGGCTACAAGGGCAGACTGGAGGTCTAAAGGAATTCTGGCACTAAGTCTGTAGGCTGGATGTTAGACACAGGTAAAGGTAGACTTGATATGCATTGTAAAAGCACATGAGCTTGAACTTGAGATTAGAAAGTTTTGTGAATACAATAGTAAATCAAAGATTGTGGAATGACATTTTCATATATATATTTTAGAAAACTAACTTGATTGGGAAATTGTAGGATATATTTTTTAATTGAAATGGACTTGAGTCATGAAAACACTTGAGAATAAATTTAAAAAGACCAGGAAAAAATCCTTGGAGCTTAAACTTGGGCAGTATATGGACAATTTGTGACAGAGGGACTCCTCTAAGCCTTTTTCCCCCTATAATCATTAAAACTAACTCCTGCATAACCCCAGTCATGGAGAGGCGTGAAGTAACTTAAGTGTTTTAGTAAAACACCAGTAGTAAAACTTTTGTCAAACACAACATTATGACATATTAGCATAAAATTTCAATGTGTGTAAGCTCACATTCATATTTTACATGTTATAACTGAAATCTGAGACATTGTTTTCATTTTATATGTTGTATGCTGTAGCTCCTCAGTCCTTTGTTTCCCTGCCATTAAGTAAATGACTTTGTCAAATACAAATTTCTTTAAGGTCATTTAAGTACATACTTTTCTTAATTTGAATGTAGAATAAAACTGTTGATTATTCTCACAATTCTACAAAGGTCACTTAATCTCTATATATTTATTGAAATCTGAAAAATTTAAGCCAAATAAGCCCCCTCAAAATAGTATCATAAAGGATATTACATTATGATGGACTCCAGAAGTCAATTACAAACAAAATAAAGGATTGAAACAGGTTTTAAAAAAAAACCTCATAAACACACTAGTAAGCTTGCTTTGCTTGTTACTTAATGTCCCACTATCCATATTTCACATATCACAAATATAAGTTTATACACTACATTTAAAACATTTGAAAATATCTGATTGCATGTTCTAGGCCTGTGTTTTCCAACACAGTAACCACTGGCCCTATATGGCTAATGGGCACTTAAAATGTGTCTAGTAAAAAATTGCAATGGCCTATAAGTATAAATATAAGGGCTGTAAAGACTTAGAATGAAAATAAAGTAATAGATTGCTTCAATAAGTTTGTATCAATTGCATGTAGAAATGATAATGTCAGTATGAGTGTATTATTATAAGTGATATATGTACATATATGTGACAAATATATAGCATAATATTTTATAATAATGTACCATTAATATCAATGTTCTTAATCTCAGTATTGATTATAACTTTGGGATTAACTAAATACATTATTTAGATTAATTTCACTTTTTAAATATGGCATAGTAGCTATACTTTAAGTGAAAATTTTAGATTACAGAATAGCTCATATATTTCTATCAGATGGTAGTGTTCTAGGGAATTCTAATCACCATAGAAAGAGGGAATAAAGGAGGGTGAGGGGAGCCATAATTATTACTTTGTAGAAGAGAATATCCCAAAAACTCTTGTCATGGCCCCCAGGACTTCCTTATTCCTCAGACTGTAGATAATGGGATTGAGCATTGGGGTGAGGATGGTGTAAAAGACTGCCAAAACTTTATCTTCTGCTGGTGAGCGGAGATTCCTGGGCCGAAGATAAGTGTAGACAAAAGGTGCATAGTAAAATGTCACTACAGTTAAATGTGTTGAACAGGTGGTAAAGGCCTTCTTCCTTCCATCTTTTGAACGCATATGGTAGACAGCAAAAAGAACTCGGCCATAGGAAGCAGTGATGCCTAGGAAAGGAAGGAGGAGAAAGAGGCTTGTGCTCACAAAAACCATGTACTCATAGACCCAGGTGTCCATACAGGCCAGAGGCAACATAGCTGGGACATCACAGAAGAAGTGATCAATAGCCCTGGACTGGCAGTAAGGAATATGGAGGGCATAGACTGTGTGTGCCAGGGAGTTGATAGACCCCAAGATCCAAGATCCCATAATCATCTTCATACACATCCTTTTGCTCATGCGGATACAATAGTGCAGGGGGTGGCAGATAGCTACATAACGATCGTAGGCCATTGAGGCCAGAAGTAAGCCTTCAGAACATGCCATGGTCAGGAAGAAGAAAGATTGCACTCCACATCCCAGGTAGGAGATGCCTTTCTGGCCAGAGAGAAAGTTGAACACCATCTTGGGGACCGTAGTGGAGAGGTACATTAGATCCATGAGGGAGAGCTGGCTGAGGAGAAAGTACATAGGTGTGTGGAGCCGGGGATCCAAACGTATGAGGTAAATCATGGCTGAGTTACCCAACGAAGCTAGAAAGAATATGAGGATGATAAGAAGTAGGAGAAGCCGACCAGTTTGATTTGGGAGGAACAACCCCAACAAAATGAAATCATTGGAAGTTTGATTCCATTTCTCCATGAAAATGTATTGCTTTAACTCTCTTGAAAGACTAACAAAGACTAAAAAGAAAAAAAGCATAAAACATGAAATGAAACAAAACAGGAGCATAAAAAGGAACACTTAATAATGTTTACTTAAATGAATTGTTTTTCCTTCAATACTGAAATTGTGTTGAATCAATTTCAATATTTGAATTGAATGTTTCACTTCCAATTTTCTCTGGTAAGCATCTTATCAAGTGATGTTAAGTTTAAAATCTAGTTTCATAGCCAGCAAAGATAAGCAAGGTAACTAAAGCATTCATTTCTGCATAACTCCCAGACAGGCTCATCGCTCAAAATTTAACAAATCACACAAATCCCTGCTTTCCCCAGTGTCTGTCAGGTTGCTACAACATATTCACCAAAGTAATTGACATTCTAGGTCTTCTGTTAGCCCTGTTTTTGAGCCTGTGTGGCTACTTCAAACTTCTAGTTGTTTAAATATTTCAAGTTTCCTAATTGGTAAATGTGTTGCTCTGTGTACACTGCCTTATTCAACACAACAGTGTACTCATTGTTCCTTTGAAAAAGATTTGGCTTACTGAAACTGGAGTAGTTACTATTTTTCTTTACTTAATTTGCTACACAGCAGATGGCAGTAGAGTCCTAGCAATTGAAAAACTCTCGCTTGAAAGAAAGTGAAGTTGCTCAGTCATGTCGGACTCTTTGCGACCCCATGGATTGTAGCCTACCAGGCTCCTCCCTCCATGGGATTCTCCAGGCAAGAGTACTGGAGTGGGTCACCATTTCCTTCTTCAAGGGATCTTCCCGACCCAGGATCAAACCCGGGTCTCCCACATTGCAGGCACACTTTTACCATAAGAGCCACCAGGGAATTCTCATTTGAAAGAGGGTATGAGCAAAAACCAGCTTTTGATTTGTAGCTTACCGTCTTTAGACTTTAGTGTTTAAAGCAAGAAAAGCAATATATTACTTAGAATTTTAAAAATCAAGAAGAGGTAAAAATGAGTAAACTTTCCTTTCTGGAAACATTTCCAACTTTTTATGTCTACACTTTTCCTTGGGAATTTTTATGTGTAATTCAAGTCAGACGCAACTTAGAGACTGAAGAACAACATTTTATGAGCTTCCCCAATGACTCAAGGGGTAAATAATCTCCTTGTAACACAGGCGACACAGTTTCAATCCCTGCTTTGGGAAGATTCCCTGAAGGAGGAAATGGCAACCGACTCCTATATTCTTACCTGGAAAATCCCATGGACAGAAAAGCTTGATGGACTACAGTCCACAGGGTCGCAAAGAGTCAGACATGACTGAGCACATGCCCTTGGCCTGGCCTGCAGCTGCACCAGAGAACTTCCTTCTTTTTCTTTGATCACACAACTCCTGGAGCTCAGCTTTAGTTCAGGCCCTACCTCTGCTCGTACAGGGCCCTCTGGCGTCTGTTCCCCACCCAGACAAAACATGGTGAAAGCAGCAGTCTGATTAGGACTCACGTGTTCATTCAGGCCAGGGAGAGGGAGATGTGGCAGTCACCACTGGGATGTGTGGGGAGTGCCTGTAGTGGCAGGCTGGCAGGCAGAGGCCTCCAACATTTTATAGCTTCTTTTTCTCTATGTGTCATGTTAATTATGGCAGTATGTACACTCCTTCCCTCAGTTTCTCAAACACATATAACTGTGAAGGCAGTATACTTCTTATATTTTTAAGGTATGTTTTATACTTCATTTACTCAGCCTCAGTGACAGATAGATTGTATGCTTTCTTTTGTGTTCTTCTATCTGAAGAAGACTCTTAATGCCATATTATGTCAAAGATTTAGATAATGTTGATTGGGCTATTACTTTTTTAAACAGTTAAGGAACAAGCATTAATGATTTGTTGCAATTATTCCTGTTTCATAACATAGAATCAACTGTTAGTTCATGTAACTTTGGGCAGCATGAATAATATTGTGAGAGAATAAAAAACAAAAAAAAAAACTTACCATAGAGAAATGAGAAAAAAATGTTTATATCTGTTTAGTTGGCAAATCCTAGTGATAAAAAAGTGCATAGTGGCACAAAAGAGGTACACAATATCATTGTTACTAGAGGACATCCTTATTGTCAAATAGCTCCTTATTGCCAAATTCGGACTTAAATTGAAGAAAGTAGGGAAAACCACTAGACCACTTAGGTATGACCTAAATCAAATCCCTTACCATTACACAGTGGAAATAAGAAATAGATTCAAGGGATTAGATCTGATAGAGAGAGTGCCTGAAGAACTATGGATGGAGGTTCATGACATTGTACAGGAGGCAATGATTAAGACCATCCTCAAGAAAAAGAAATGCAAAAGGCAAAATGGTTGTCTGAGGAGACCTTACAAATAGCTATGAAAAGAAGAGAAGCAAAAGGCAAAGGAGAAAAGGAAAGATATATCCATTTGAATGCAGAGTTCCCAAGAACAGCAAGGAGAGATAAGAAAGCCATCTCCAGTGATCAATGTAAAGAAATAGAGGAAAACAATAGAAAGGAAAAGACTAGATATTTCTTCAAGAAAATTAGAGATATCTAGGGAACATTTTATGCAAAAATGGGCACAATAAAGGACAGAAAAGTGTGGACCTAACAGAAGCAGAAGATATTAAGAAGAGGAGGTAAGAATACACAGAAGAACTATACAAAAAAGATCTTCATGACCCAGATAAGCATTATGGTGGGATCACTCACCCAGAACCATCCTAGAATGTGAAGTCAAGTATAACTTAGGAAGCATCACTACAAACAGAGTGTATGTGATGAAATTCTAGTTGAGTTATTTCATATGCTTAAAGATGATGCTGTGAAAGTGCTGCACTCAATATGCCAGCAAATTTGGAAAACTCAGCAGTGGCCATAGGACTGGGACAGGTCAATTTTCATTTTAATCCCAAAGAAGGGCAATGACAAAGAATGTTCAAACTACCACACAATTACACTCATCTCACACACTATCAAAGTAATGCTCAAAATTCTCCAAGCCAGGCTTCAACAGTAGGTGAACCATGAAATGTCAGAAGCTCAGGCTGGATTTAGAAAAGGCAAAAAAAAAAAAAAAAAAAAAAAAAAAAATCAAATTGCCAATATCCATTGAATCATCATAAAAGCAAGAGAATTCCAGAAGAACATCTACTTCTGCTTTAAAGATTACATCAAATCCTTTGACTGTGTAGATCACAGCAAACTGTGGGAAATTCTTCAGGAGATAGGAATACCAGACCACCTTACCTGCTTCCTGAGAAATCTGTATGCAGGGCAAGAAGCAACAGTTAGAACCAGACATGGAACAATGGACTGGTTCCAAACTGGTAAAGGAATACGTCAAGGCTGTATCTTGTCACCCTGCTTATTTAACTTAAATACAGAGTACATCATGCAAAATGCCAAACTGGATGAAGCACAAGCTGGAATCAAGATTGCCGGGAGAAATATCAATAACCTCAGATATACAGATGACACCACCCTTATGGCAGAAGGTGAAGAACTAAAGGGCCTCCTGATGAAAGTGAAAGAGGAGAGTGAAAAATCTGACCTAAAACTCAACATCAAAAACTAAGATCATGGCATCTGGTCCCATCATTTCATGGCAAATAGATGGGGAAACAATGGAAACAGTGAGAGACTTTATTATTTTGGGCTCCAAAATCACTGCAGGTGGTGATTACAGCCATGAAATTAAAAGAAGCTTGCTCCTTGGAAGAAAAGCTATAACCAACCTAGACAGCATATTAAAAAGCAGAGACATTACTTTGTAGACAAAAATCCATCTAGTCAGAGCTGTGGTTTTTCCAGTAGTCATGTATGGATGTGAGAGTTGGACTATAAAGAAAGCTGAAATTCAAAGAATTAATGCTTTTGAACAGTGATGTTGGAGAAGACTCTTGAGAGTCCCTTGGCCTGCAAGATTATCAAACCAGTCAATCCTCAAGGAAATTGGTCCTGAATATTCATTGGAAGGACTGATGCTTAAGCTGAAACTCCAATATTTTGGCCACCTGATGTGAAGAGTTGACTCATTGTAAAGGACCTTGATGCTGGGAAAGATTGAAGGCAGGAGAAGGAGATGACAGAGGATGAGATGGTTGGATGGCATCACCGACACAATGGACGTGAGTTTGATCAAGCTCCAGGAGTTAGTGATGCACAGGGAAGTCTGGCGTGCTGCAGTCCATGGGGTCACAAAGAGTAAGACACGACTGAGCAACTGAATTGAACTGAACTGAGAGGCAATCTTAGATATCTTTTGCTTTTTATATATTTCTAGAAATAAAACCTAACGACCTAACAGGTAAGAACAAAGGATAGTCACCATCATTAAAGTGCACTCATTCCTTTAAACAATATTCACTTACTTTTTATTTTACAACAGTTCTGCTAGGCACTGAACTGCCTTGGTAATTCAAACACAATTCTACAACCAAAAGTTAAACCTTAATAAGTGAAAAAACAATAAAGCGACAAACTCAACGTTGCTATCTGTTTTTATATAATGGTTAGTACTAAAAATAAAAATAAACTATGGTAAAGAAATAAAAACATGTATGACAGAACTGAAAAAAACAACCTACCAGTAGGCAATATTAAAGAAAGTCTGGTTAAAGAATTTTCAGCTCAGAGTGAACAACAGGTAAAATGGAATATCTATTTTGCTTCGCAGAACAATACCACTGTATCAGGGTTTTTGATGTGTAGAACATTAGGGCATTTGTATAGGAACTACTATCTATGATAGGAACTTGCATTTTGTTCTGAGTGAGACAAACAAGGCAGTGAGAATGGCATGATTTTAGGTATGTTTCTAGAATTCATACAAGATGCTCTGGGTAAGTAAACAGTGCAAGGAGGAGTGCATGTGTGAATAGAATACTAGTTAAGAAGAAGTCAAAAGAGCCCCAGAAAGTAACCTGCTTCATTTAGGTAGTAGCATCAGAATTATTCCAGGGTTTGGAGTCAGTGCACATTTAATGTTAATATTTGATCTTGAATTCAACAATATGTGCACATCCCCAGGTATAAACCTAGTATAAATCATAGCTGTGATTGCAGAATGCCTAGCAATTATTTTTCTAACTTATTTGGACCTTTACCAAGGTGCTGATACAAGAAAAGTTTTGTGTATTTTATCATTTGCTTATATCTGGCTTTATCATCTGACTTTTGAGTTTGTCATTTTATGCTGGAGATTGTCCTGATTTTAAAACACAATCCCTATGAGTCGAACACGACTGAGCAACTGAACTGAAGCTCTGGGAAAATCAAGACAGTTGTTCACCGATTAAGGGATAGGGCATTACCTGATGAGCCATCCTTTCTCTGCACCCTTAGACAGTGACTATTGCATAGTGGCTTTCAACATTTTATCTGCCTGATGAATTGAATGAAACCATTGCCTGAAAAGTAAATTAGTATGATGTTCATAAAAGGTAGCCAGTTCAGTTCAAAAATCAGTCTTTAGTATATGTGGTTGGAAATTAAGAGAACAGAATCTCATAGGGTACTTTCCTCATTTCTTCATTTAATCTATGTCTAAATTCAGGGGAGGAAAAATACCAACCAGCCCTCCTAGGAGCTGTGTTTCCAATAGCAAGTGCTATACAAACAGAGCTAGCTCTTTTAATGTATTGTATGGGCCAGTAATTTTGTAGAGAGACACATAAGCATGTTGATTCTATGCTGTATGTATTAGAGCTCAGAGTATCATAAAGATATTTTGATGATAGCTACAACACCTGTTTTTCTTTCTAAACTAAAAACTGATGTTTTGTTAGACAATAGAAACCAACAGTTAATTTCAATATCCTATAAATCTGGAACTTGAAGCTTTTAGGACATGGATCACAGAAGCTGTAACTCAGGGTCTCTTTTTGTTGATACCCAACAGATTTCTTTATTGAATATGGGCTTTACATAATGCACCAAAGTTACATGAAACAACACCCTTTGGTTATATTATAGCTTGGAGAATAAGGTCCCTGAGACTACAATTGGGCCTACAATGAATGCTTCTCTTGGTCATTTTAAGAATCAAATTTCTGACATTCATAGAGTTAAAAGGGGAAAAAAAAATCTCAACTTACAGAATCTGTTATATGTAAATGTGTCAATGTCAGGGTCCTGAATTTACTTTTGCAAAAGTTACATATCAGGGACCCTTAAAAAAAGTCTTATAGACAGTCAGCCCAAGACCAATAACAAATTGTCTGAGCCTCAGCTAACTCAATTCCCACAACTTTATAGGACAACTCTGAAAATGGGCCTAAACAGACTCTGTATTCAGCAAGCACAGAGGTCCTTAGTCAATGTCATTCTTCTTTGTCCATTCTGTATCTTAATCATTGAGAAATATCACATAGAGAGAAATAAAGTGTCTTAGTTAAGGTAACACACCACTCCAGAGCCACACATAATATAATTCTATCCAGTACATATTACTTCTTTTTACATTTTTATATTTTAAGTTCACACTTTACTTTTCCAATTTGCTTTGAAACTGTTATTCTCTGTGCAGAACAAAATATTTTCCTAAGACAGGAAAACCATATCTTCAAAGTTACTCCCTAGTAACCCAAATCAACTCAATTCTATAAAAATACTATGACTCACCTTGTCTGAAGTTCTTGTGTATTTTGAGAGAGAATGTAGCCTTATAATGGCACAATTTTTTGCTATCAGTACATTGAATTATTTAAAATGTTTAAGTACCAAATTTGACTGACATAGCTTCTTGGGCTAGGCTACAAGCTCATGTCATTGGTCAAAACTGTCTACAACAAATCAAAACTCTGTCTGACATAAGAATCTCTGCTTTATTTGCTAAAATTCATGAGAAAGAAATTTCTGAGAGCACATTATGATATATATTCCTCATTGCTCCTACTGTATATCATTTTCTTTAGCATAAAACTATGGCCATTTTTAGTTTCCTTTTGTCCAAGACTCACTGGAATTAGAAAACTTAACTTAGGAATTAGAAAACAACTTAACTCTGTCTAGTGAAATATTTTTCCATTTGCATAGGTATTGGTTAGTTAAAGCAACTTACTTTCCTATTACCTGTTTCAGTGAATGGAGACTAACACATTTTATACCTAGTTCCCTCAGGTCCTACTGTTGGAAGACAGAAAGGTAAGTTGTAACACTTTATATGCAGATTGTTACATCATCAAGTCTTTAGACATTTCTCTCTCTCCTGTAATTGATCCCCAATGTCCAAGTCCACTGTGGCCAAAATCTTGGAAATTTAGTTGACTTTGCTGATTTGAAGATGAACTCAGTTCTGTACCTAGAGAAAAGGAGTCAACTCAATTGATGTTGCATTCCCAGAATCCCAAAGAAGGATGAACTTCATTATTCCAAAACATGACTTAATAGCTGTGAGATGTCACATCATGTATATTAAAAATTTGTAAGTTGGAAATCTACGGACTTAAGAGTTGCAGATAGTACTTACTGTTACTTGGCTAATTAATAGAAACAGTATCAAGTACAGCTTCCTGCCTGTTTGAGCAAACTCTGGGAGATAGTGGAGAACAGGGAAGCCTGGTGTGCTGCAGTTTTGCGGCTGCAGAGTCAGACACAACTTAGTGACTGAACAACAGCAACAACAGAGGAAATTATTGTGACTAAATTAAATTTCGCTATGTCAAAATACTTTCTTTCATTGAGGAGTAGATAAGTGATACATGAAAATATTAATCCAGTCAGCTGTTCTACTGAAGTGGAAAGATGACTCTTAGAGGTAGTGCAATACAATAAGCATTTAGACACAGAGAAAAATCTAGCCTGCCAGGCCCACCACTGGTTAAGCAGTTGGCTGGGAAAAATTACTTAAGAGTCTAGTTTACTGCTAAGCTTCTAAAGTTGTTATAAAAAATATTCTAAGAACAAAGTGGAATAATATATGTCAGATGTTTACACAGTACCTTTCACAGAGAAAAGCCTCAATACATTTTAGGATTTATTACCCCATTCAATTAACAAATTTATAACCAAGAAAAGTATTGAAACGGGGTCACTTATCCTGGGCAAAGATCATGGAATATTGTTTAGCAAGATTTTACTTAATATATAATAATATTGTACTATATATATGGCACATTATATGTATATATATGGTGAAAATAAAATAAAATATAAAACTGAATGAATTAATTCCACTGCTTTGCCTTTGATTAGGGGATAAGTTATTAACATGTGCATAATTTTTCTTATAGTAATTATATTAATGTCTATGTCTCCCTACCATATGGCATCCTCTTTGCATTTACTCTAACCTGGTTAAATCTCACCCTCAGCATGTTATCAAGACCAAAGGATCCATTGAGCAACAAAACATGCCTGTTTTGTATAAAACAGTATAAAATTCAGAACTATGTGACAAATCTCACTTTAAAATTATTTAAAAAGATAAATAAATCTTGAGTTAGCTTCTTGGCAAAGTCACAATATGGCCATAACCTCTGCAGACTTTCTCTAAACTAGTAATCTATGCATCCTTTTCTGTGCAAAACTCCAACACACTTTAATAATCTGTAGACTCAGATGGAAAAGAAAATAAATGTATTAACACATTATCAATCACAATTCAGATTCTACTACAACTGAATGTACAAGTGTCCTGAACTTTGGACCCATAACTCCCTATTATTTCCTGTGGCAATGCACAAAATAACTCTGTTACTATTTTTCAGTTGATAATTCTTGTCTGCCTCTTTGCAGTCCTATAGACTGCAGCTCTGCTGTCCTCCCCTACATCCTAGAGTTTGCTCAAATTTATGTTCATTGAGTCAGTCATGCTTTCTAACAATCTCATCCTCTGTCGTGCCCTTCTTTAGCCTTCGATCTTTCCCAGCATCAGGGGCTTTTCCAATAAGTCAGTTTTTCACATCACATAGCCAAAGTACTGGAGCTTCAGCATCAGCAACAATCCTTCCAATGAATATTCAAGATTGATTTCATTTTGGATGGATGAGTTTTATCTCCTTGCAGTCCAAGGCACTCTCAAGAGTCTTCTCCAGCACCACAATTCAAAAGCATCAGTTTTTCAGTGCTCAGCCTTCTTTATGGTCCAACTCTCACACTCATATCTGACTATTGAAAAAAATCATAACTTTAATGCATGGACCTTTGTCAGCAAAGTGGTGTCTCTGCTTTTTAATACGCTATGTTTGTCACAGTTTCAATTCCAAGGAACAAGTGTATTTTAATTTCCTGGCTGCAGTCAACTACTACAGTGATTTTGGAGTCCAAGAAAATAAAATCTGTCACTGTTTCCACTTTTTCCAGTTTTATTTGCCATGAAGTGATGAGACTGGATGGCATTATCTTAGTTTTTTTGTTTTTGTTTTTTTTAATGTTGAATTTTAAGCCAACATTTTTATTTTATTTATTTTTTTACTCTCCTGTTTCACATTTATCAAGAGACTCTTTGGTTCCTCTTCACTTTCTGCCATTAAAGTGGTCTCAATTGCATATCTGATGCTGCTACTCTTATTGATATATCTCCCAGCAATCTTGATTCCAGCTTGTGATTCACCCAGTGTGGCATTTCCCATTAAATATTCTGCATATAACTTAAATAAGCAGGTAACAATGGACAGACTTGTCATACTCCTTTCCCAGTTTGGAAACAGTCCATAGTTCCATGTCTGATGGAACTATAGCTTCTTGACCCACATACCTGTTTCTCAGAAAACAGGTAAGATAGTCAGGTACTCCAATCTCTTTAAGAATTTTCCACAGTTTGTTGTGATCCACACAGTCAAAGACTTTAGCATAGTCAACAAAGCAGAATTAGATATTTTTCTGGAGTCCCCTTGCTTTCTCCATGATACAATGAATGTTGGCAATTCAACCTCTTGTTCCTCTGCCTTCTCTAAATCCAGCTTGTACATCTGAAAGCTCCCAGTTCAGGCCTAGCTTGAAGGATTTTGAGCATAACCTTTCTAACATGTGAATGAGGGCAATAATAAAGAAATAGTTTGAACATTCATTGGTGCTGTCCTTCTTTGGGATTGGAATCAAAGCCGGTCTTCTCCAGTTCTGATTAATTTTCCAAATTTGCTGGCATATTGAGTGCAGCACTTTCACAGCATCATGTTTTAGAATTAGAAATACCTCAGCTGGAATTCCACCGTTTCCACTAGCTTTGTTCATAGTAATGCTTCCTAATACCCATGTGTTCCAAAGAAAAGCAAGGACAAAGAAAGCGTAAACTACCACACAATTGCACTCATCTCACACACTAGTAAAGTAATGCTCAAAATTCTCCAAGCCAATCTTCAACAATACTTGAACCATGAACTTCCAAATGTTCAAGCTGGCTTTAGAAAAAGCAGAGCAACCAGAGATCAAACTGCCACATCCGCTGGATCATCAAAAAAGCAAGAGAGTTCCAGAAAAACATCCATTTCTGCTTTATTGATTATGCCAAAGCCTTTGACTGTGTGGATCACCACAAATTGTGGAAAATTCTTCAAGAGATGGGAATATCAGACCACCTGACCTGCCTCTTGAAAAAATCTGTATGTAGCTCAGGAAGCAAATTAGAACTGGACAGGGAACAACAGACTGGTTCCAAATAGGAAAAGGAGTCAAGGCTTTATATTGTCACCCTACTTATTAACTTATATGCAGAGTACATCATGAGAAATGCTGGGCTAGAAGAAGCACAAGCTGGAATCAAGATTGCTGGGAGAAATATCAATAACCTCAGATATGCAGATGATACCACCCTTATGGCAGAAAGTGAAGAGGAACTAAAAAGCCTCTTGATGAAAGTGAAAGAGGAGAGTGAAAAAGTTGGCTTAAAGCTTAACATTCAGAAAACTAAGATTATGGCATCTGGTCCCATCACTTCATGGGAAATAGATGGGAAGACAGTGGTAACAGTGTCAGACTTTATTTTTTGGGGCTCCAAAATCATTGCAGATGATGATTGCAGCCATGAAATTAAAAGATGCTTATTCCTTGGAAGGAAAGTTATGACTAGCCTAAATAGCATGTTAAAAAGCAGAGACATTACTTTGCCAACAAAGGTCTATCTGGTCAAGGCTATGGTTTTTCCAGTGGTCATGTATGGATGTGAGAGTTGGACTGTGAAGAAAGCTGAGTGCCGAAAAACTGATGCTTTTGAACTGTGATATTGGGTAAGACTCTTGAGAGTCCCTTGGACTGCAGGGAGATCCAACCAGTCCATCTTGAAGGAGATCAGTCCTGGGTGTTCATTGGAAGGACTGATGCTGAAGCTGAAACTCCAGTACTTTGGCCACCTCATGCGAAGAGTTGACTCATTGGAAAAGACCCTGATGCTGGGAGGGATTGGGGGCAGGAGGAGAAGGGGACGACAGAGGATGAGATGGCTGGATGGCATCACCGACTCAATGGGCATGAGTTTGAGTAAACTCCGGGAGCTGGTGGCAGACAGGGAGGCCTGGCGTGCTGCAATTCATGGGGTCGCAAAGAGTCAGACACGACTGAGCGACTGAACTGAACTGAGGGGAGTACATCTCGTGTTCACAGAGAAGATACCAAACCAAGAAGCTCAAACTCTTTAAAAAATAGAAATGTAAAAATATTTTTATTAAAAAAATTTTCTTTGTCAAAGGCATTTTAAAGAAGTGATAGGAAACTCATATTTATAATCTCACTAACAATTACAAGGCTTGAGCCTCTTTTCTCTTCATCCTTGTTATTTTATTTATTTATTAATTTATTTATTTATTGATGATAGCCCTTTTGAGAGGTGTTAGGGGACATCTTATTGTGGTTTTGATTTGCATTTCCATGATAATTAGTGAGTGCTGAACCCCTTTTATGATGAGCAGCCATTTGTGTGTCTTCTTTGTAAAAATGTCTATTTAGGTACTTGCCAGTATTACAATTGAGTTGTTTTTCTGCTGTTAAATTCACTAAGGTTCTTATATATTTCATATATTAACCCCTTATCAGATATATAGTTGGTAAATATTTTCTCCCAACGTGTACATGACCTATTTAGTGATTGTTAATGTTGCTGTGATGGAGAAGGCAATGGCACCCCACTCCAGTACTCTTGCCTGGAAAATCCCATGGACAGAGGAGCCTGGTAGGCTGCAGTCCGTGGGGTCGCTAAGAGTCGGACACAACTGAGCGACTTCACTCTCACTTTTCACTTTCATGCATTGGAGAAGGAAATGGCAACCCACTCCATTGTTCTTGCCTGGAGAATCCCAGGGACGGGGGTGCTTGATGGGCTGCCATCTATGGGGTCACACAGAGTCGGACACGACTGAAACGACTTAGCAGCAGCAGCAGCAGCATGTTGCTGTGAAGACACATTTTAGTTTGATATGATACTACTTGCCTATTTTTGCTTTTGTTGCCTGAATTTTTGGTGCCATATCCAAAAAATCATTAGTAACATAATGTCAAAGAGGTTTCTCCTAATATTTTTTTCTAGGAGTTAACAATTTCCTGTCTTATATTTAGGCCTTTACTCTATTTTTAGTTGATTTTTTATAAGATGTAAAATAAGATTTCTACCTTATTATATGACGTATGAGTATCCAGTTTTCACAATACATGTACTGAAGAAATGATCCTTTCCCACTGACTTTACATGGTGAAGTATTTCTGTTTTCAGTTAAGCTGGTTGATTTATTGTATTACTGGACAGAAATTATTTGCATCTGTACTGAACACAAATACACATGTTCATACACAACTTCACAAATTCTAGGCCTTAAATAGTTAGTAGTAAATAGTAAGGCAAACACAGATGCATTCACCTAGAGAGCTAAGCCATCTTTAAACAAGCATCATAAACAATGCTCCAGGATAATACAGAAATGACAGACTCTTTTCCCTTTGCTTTATTTTCTATTATAGATAACTTTTCACAATGCTTGGGTCAAAATCAACAGAAACTCTAGAGATTTTTTTCCCCCATTCGAAACAATCACAATGATGATAACAATAAAAACTGATACAACAATTACAATGGGCCAGATACCTTTCCAGGTAGTTTACAACTATTTGACTTAATCCTTCTAATAATGCTACCAAGTAAGCAATGTTATGCATATTTCCTGGAAAAGAAAGGCAGGGCTTATTCATTACAGTAATACAAGATTGTGAAATGGATAAGGAATAGACACTAGGATTTAAACACACACACAAAATTTGGAATTGATGAATTTATGGAGCACTGACATCCAGTTCAGGATAGAGTCAACTGTCACCTTCAGATGGTATAATTAAGGAAATATTTTTTAAAGTATAATTAACAAGCCCTTCTGGTGATTCAGATATTCCTTAATGTCTGAGAATCACAAATTTAAAATGATTTAGAGATAAATCCTTCTACTCTGGTATCTCAGGACAGTTTTTTTAAAAGTATTAATATTGTTTGCATTCGTGTAGAACTGTCTATTTCAGGTAATTAAATCACATGTGTTTGGTTCAAGGAGCAGAATTCCAGTGTTGCCTTGAACAATTTCTTGTATTTGCTGTTCCTAACAGTGTCACATTGCTTCACCTTACCACTCAGGATTCTTTTGCTTTAACGAAAACCTAGGAGATAAATAGTTCATTTCATCATTTACTCTTAAGAAACATTTATCTGTGCTCCCTTGCCATAGAAGATTTGCCTTTGCAAGTGCCATTGCTCAAGAGAAGATATTTTGTAGGTGTAGGATATTTTAAGCAGTCATATAGGACTGCTAAGTAAATATGGCATGCAGCCAGGAGCGGAAAGCAGTATCCTCAACACTTATATAAGCAAACATTTGTAGCCAACCTATCAGAAAGATCAAGCATCAAATATATATAAATGTACATTTCATGGATTGTGACTTTTCTATAGAGGTGAGTCTAATTAGTCTGAAAATCATTTACTCATTTTTTAAGAAGTCATATCAATCGATTCATATTTGCTATGTACTTGATGCCTTACATTTGAATTTTTAATTTCATAGTAATTTTGTAAAATTTCATCCACAAGTGATAAAAAATAAAAGCCTCCCTATTTTCTATGTGTAAGTTGTGGGCTGTGTCCACTCTGTGAGTTAAAAGGTCATTTTGAAATGGCAGTGAATTCACTCAATTTATTGAATTAATATTAGGGTAATTTTTCACTGAACAGTAGGACAGTTTTAAGGAAGTAACCATATTATATCAATATCTTGTGACTATAAAGGCACTTTCTTTGTGAAGGGCAGGATGGCAGAAGAGAAAAGGAGTTTGTAAAGGGAAACTCCCAGTAATTCACGACAATGATCTCTACCAGTGTTTACAAGTAAGTGTGGATGGGGGGAGACTATAATCAATTTGTGTAACAGCAACAGAAAGGGCATACTTTTGAGATTAATGGAGTTTCTAAAATATTGCTCATATAAGAGGGACAAAGTAAGTATAAAATTTTGGGGGGCAAGATATACTGTTATTTTAAAGAAAATGAAACAAAGTCTTTTCTTTCTCTGAAGGATACATACATATGCATCTAAAAAAGTATACATCATCTATTTCTGGAGGAGAAATATTTCTATCATTTCTGGAAAAAATATGTATAGTTTTAAATTTTTTTCAATTTTTTACCCTATTTATTAATAACAGGCTGGAATTAATTTTGTCCACAATTGACCTAATGAAGAAATACTTATAAGGGCATGTTCATAGTCATAATTTGCTGAGGTAATGTAGCTTTTTATTTAACAGCTAAACATTTCACAGAGCAAGTAAATACATTGATATATTCATAATTACAAACATTCTTCATTTAAACATATTTTGTATGACATTTAGGAAAAAAAGATGAAGCTGCTTGTCCATATAACTAAAAGAATTATGTAATACATTTAAACTGACATTTTTATTAAATTACCATATTGAATTTTGAGCAGTGTAATTTATTAAAACAAAAATATAACAGATTTATTTACTTTTACTATTTTTTTCATTTTAAAAAGTAATAGTTACAAGTTTTACTCTTATTTAATTTAAACACATACATGTGTGATGCATGTGTATGTGTGTATCTCTGTCATTTAAGTTTTGCCTTTGAATGTCACCTTCAATTTGTCAGAGCATTCAGTCAATTTATCAAATCAATGTATTATACTGTGACTTTCTAGCTCTTGTTTACATGAAATTTTTTTAAAATAGCAGCAGCAAATTATCCTGAATGATGAATTAAATTAAAATTTAAAATTTTGCCTGAATCTGCAAAATGATCTGGGAAATTATTTCAAAAATCTTTCATGTACAGAATGTCTTCTTTTAATTATCTGAGTAATCTTTTTAGGAGGTTTATAATTTTAAGCATAAGTAAACAAACTAAACAAGGTTGACTGACCTATCACATATGTAGAAAATGACAGAATGATTCTTAAACCAGGACTTCTGTATTCCAGGTCTCGTGGTCTTTGTTCATTATCAGTAAGATGAACATAAGTGTAACTTAAATTTATAATGAAGGCAGAAGGAGTCTGAATTCAAGGTTCATGTCAAAAATAGGAGAAAGGTATTTTAAAGAGTACATACAACAAGGGACTGCATATACTGGATAGAGGTTATTTGGACTCACAAGGTTTAACAATGCCTTGACTGGTAAAGTAGAATACCTATTTTCTGGCATCTGATGCTTAAACAAGTCTCTGAAGATACTGGTGTCAATATGTGTTCTATGTCTGTTCAAATGTGAATGTTCTTGTGGTTCAATTAGTGATTTAATAAACCATTAGCACTGCTTTTCTGCAGGTGTTTTAAAGAGACTGCTAGTGTGTATGATGTCATGATTTCTCTGCAAGAGGTGGGCTATGACGGCCATATGATTTTTATAGAATTAAGATATTCACAAAATCAAACCCCTTAGAACAGAAAGCATCATCACTACCTGTCTCTGTAATAATCAATAACTGGACAAATTCTAGACAACAGGCTTAGAAATCGTTACATCTCTAAAGATTTGGTGAAGTTTTCTTCACCATATCAGAAATAAAGAGGTATGCAAACCTTCAGTTCAGTTCAGTCACTCAGTCGTGTTCAACTCTTTGTGACCCCCATGGACTGCAGCACCCCAGGCCTCCCTGCCCATCACTAACTCCCAGAGCTTGCTCAAACTCATGTCCATTGAATCGGTGATGCCTTTCAACCATTTCATCCTCTGTCATCCCATTCTCCTCCCACCTTCAACCTTTCCCAGCATCAGGGTCTTTTCAAATGAGTCAGTTCTTCACATCAGGTGGCCAAAGTATTGGAGTTTCAGCTTCAGTATCAGTCCTTCCAGTGAATATTCAGGACTGATTTCCTTTAGGATGGACTGGTTGGATCTCCTTGCTGTCCAAGGAACTCTCAATAGTCTTCTCCAACACCACAGTTCAAAAGCATCAATTCTTTGGTGCTCAGCTTTCTTTATAGTCCAACTCTTACATCCATACATGACTACAGGAGAAACTATAGCTTTGACTAGACAGACCTTTGTTGGTAAAGTGATGTCTCTACTTTTTAATATGCTGTCTAGGTTGGTCATAACTTTTCTTCCAAGATGTCTTTTAATTTCATGGCTGCACTCATCATCTGCAGTGATTTTGGAGCCCAAAATAATGAAGTCTGTCACTATTTCCACTGTTTCCCCATCTATTTGCCATGAAGTGATGGGACCAGATGCCGTGATCTGCAAATGTTACATTTATTAAAAAAAAAAAAAAAAAGTGGCACGTTTGTGAATTTTTTTCTGCTAATAACGGGGGACTACTGGTTCCTTGAAGCTATATACTCTTCTGCTCTTTATAAATTTACATTTTTTTCCTTAGTATTGAGTTTAAAAATGGTAAACACTAAAAAAATTCTTACTTGTACTCTGTGTACAATGGCTATCAACCTGTAAATCATTTCTCATGAAGCTGTACTCATTTATCTCAGTCATTTCAGTTTTGTCTTCCCTGGTGGCTCAGATGGTAAAGAACCCACCTGAAATGCAGGAGACCTGAGTTCAATCCCTGGGTTGGGAAGATCCCCTGGAGAAGGGCATGGCAACCCACTCCAGTATTTCTGCCTGGAGAATCCCCATGAACAGAGGTGCCTGGCAGGCTACAGTCTGTGGGGTCCCAAAGAGTCAGACACGGCTGAGTGACTAAGCATACACAGCACAAGAAAATGGTTCTTTTTTGTTGAATATTAAAAACTATGTTTAAAAACAAGCCACATATTTGAATTTAGGCATTCTTAAAATAAAGTGTTTTCTCTTCCCAAGTATCTTTACATTTTGTTAATAATTATTCTTCATGGTAATGAAATTGCTTTAAAATTGCTTCTTTGTCCTTTTAGTAATGTTGCTTCTCATTATACTTATTGGTATTTTCTCTAAGCATTTACTAACATGAAAGATCTTTCGTGCTTCCCTGTCATATTCACCTGATGATTTGAAGTCTCTGTGATAGTATACTTTGTGGTGAAATGGTGTTTAGGGCTTGTCACCACGCCGTAGTAAGCTGGAGAAATAAGTTTGTGAGAATAAGTGTTATGGGAAGACACTGAAGATTTCAGAGGAGAGAGTAATGAACTAGAATATCTGCATTTTAAAATCATGTAAATAGAAATAGTGGTTCAGTGAGAAAAAGAATAAAAGGACATTTTCATCAGTTACTGAGGATATTATCTCCCTTCAATGCAGAAATTTTTTTAACTTATACTCATCTGTTCCATTTCATGATCCTGGGAACTATAATTTCTTGTTATATTAAAAAAGAAAAAAAACCTAGATTGAATATGCTACAATTTTCAAAATTTAGAAAAAAGTTACCTGTGATTAAAAATATATAAATGACAAATTTCTAAATGAGTGTTTATTTCCTCAATAAGTTAATTTGGTTTCAATACACATAAGAGCATAAAATAACAATACTAAATGTATAGTCAAAATAACTGTTTACAATTATTTAATCCCTGATATTGTTTTCTGCTTTTGATCTATTTTAATCTATCATCTCAATTAGTTAATACAGTATTCTCTGAATTATATAGCTTGACCTTACTTAAAATATTAACATTTATTAACATTCCACTATTGAGAAGTGGGTGATAGGTCAAGAAGACTCATTATCAACGGGAAGTAAGGCTTTGAATCAGGTCCCTGGATCCCATATCCACTACATACCCAGAAGTTATTAAGTTGAACTAAGATTTTTGGATAATAAAAGCCCTTATCTTTTCTTTTGTTTTTTCCCCATTTCCAGTGTCATATCTAGCAGAAATCATGGAGAAGAGAAATACAACCTCAGACTTTATTCTCCTAGGAATCTTTAAGCACACAAGATCCCACCTCTTTCTATTTATGATGGTTCTGACAATGGCCATTATTTCCTTGATGGCCAATGCCCTCATGCTTCTCCTGATTCTCCTGGACCCCCAACTCCACAGGCCCATGTACTTCCTACTGAGCCAACTCTCTCTCATGGACATGATGCTGGTTTCCTCCATCGTGCCCAAAATGGCTGCTGACTACTTAACATGGAACAAATCCATCTCTCCTGCTGGCTGTGGGTTGCAGATTTTCGTCTCACTCACGCTTGGTGGTGGAGAGAGTTTCCTCCTAGCGGCCATGTCCTATGACCGTTATGTAGCTGTTTGCCACCCACTGAGATACCCTGTACTCCTGAACTGGCGATTATGTTTTCAAATGACTTTGGGCTCTTGGTTCCTGGGGGCAGCTGATGGGCTCATGCAAGCGGCCACTACACTGAGCTTCGCATTTTGCAGTGCTCATGAGATCGATCATTTCTTCTGTGAGGCCCCCATGTTGGTGCGTTTGGCTTGTGCTGATACATCAGTCTTTGAAAATGTCATGTACGTTTGCTGTGTGTTAATGCTCCTAATTCCCTTTTCCCTCATTCTGGCTTCCTATAGTCTCATTCTCTCTGCCGTTCTCCATATGCGTTCTCAAGAAGCCCTCAGGAAGGCTTTTGCCACCTGTTCCTCCCACTTAGCTGTGGTGGCACTCTTTTATGGACCTGCCATTTTTATCTACATGAGACCCAAATCTTATAGGTCAGCTAACCATGATAAGCTTGTGTCAGCATTCTATACTATCCTTACTCCTGTGCTGAACCCCCTCATCTACAGTTTGAGGAACAGTGAGGTCAGAGAAGCCTTGAAAAGGTGGCTGGGAAAATGTGCAGACTTCAAATACCAGCAAACTTAGTCCCAGTATTTAACATTACCCATTGTCAAATTCTTGAAGTTATTAGCATTTTAACCATATTATAGCTATCTCTTCTTTAGTAATGCTTGAAGAGAAAATAAAATTCAATGATTGGTACAATAGGAAGTTGTTAAGAATTGTCAGTCCACCGTGTGTTTGTGTGTGTGTGTGTGTGTGTGTGTGCGCGCGCGCACGCGTGCACACACGCGCGGGCATGCACGCTGACTCAGTCCCTCAGTACAGTCTGACTCTTTGTGACCCCATAGACCGCCGCCTGCCAGGCTCCTCTGTCCATGGGATTTTATAAGCAAGAATACTGGCCCATATCAAGACGTAATGTTTCTTGAGCTTTTACTATTTGCTATACCTCATGCTAAGCAGCAAGAGTTCTGGAGTGGGTTGCCGTTTCCTTCTCCAGAGGATCTTCCTGAGGATTGAATTCGCCTCTCCTGCATCTCATGCACAGACAGGCAGATTCCCTTACCTCAGAAGCCTGAAATTATTTTGCATGATACCATGTGATATAAGTATTTTGACTCCCATTTTCTAAATAAACAGAAAGTTAGAATATTAAATATTATCGCCAATAACAAATAGTGAAAAATGTTAAAATGGGGCTGATATTTTATTTCTTTCCAGTAATTTATTCTTAATATTATGCTTTCTATGTCCTTGATCTATGCATTTCTAATAGCTAAATATAGAGATCAAAGAAAGATAAGAACACTGCTATTTAGCTATAATTTAAAATGAAAGCCCATGGCACAGGAGAAAGTGAATAATTGAAACGTGTTAAATTGTCACAATACTGTTTTTTATTTCTCTGCAGACTGTATTATTTAGTGTTTGAAGGCAGTCTTTTCAATTCATGCAACTTTTCATTTAAGTAATCCATTCCTTTCCCCAGGATCTAATTGTAATTGCAGTGAGTAATATGTTTTAATGCAAACCACAAATAAAATCTTATTTTTGAAACTGATTCTGTCCATAATGTTTAAAGGGTATATTGATTTATGATGGACATGGGTCCATGGATATGACCTGAGATGCATAAATATGCTCAGTCTTAATAAACCACCTGATAATAATGAGTTTTCAAATATGAGTAAGAATTAGCTATTTCTTTTTTAAAAGTTATCTCAGACACTTGATCTCTGCAAATGTGCAGATCACTAGGGCTATTTCTTATGCAAAATACAGGTCACTCCTTAAGGGTTGGGAAAGAGGACTATTTATCTGTTAAAGACACAATCTAGGCAGATACAACAGAACATTTGGTCATCAAAGTCAAACACCCATCAGAAACTGCATAAGTTGGCCTATGCAATCACAGATGACACCACTCTTATGGCAGAAAGTGAAGAAGAACTAAAGAGCCTCTTGTTGAAAGCAAAAGAGGAGAGTGAAAAAGTGGCTTAAAATTCAACATTCAGAAAACTAAGATCATGGCATCTGGTCCCATCACTTCATGGCAAACAGATGAGGAAACAGTGGAAACAGTGAGAGACTTTATTTTTTTAGGCTCCAAAATCACTGCAGATGGTGACTGCAGTCATGAAATTAAAAGGCCCTTGCTCCTTGGAAGAAAAGCTATGACCAACCTAGACAGCTTATTAAAAAGCAGAGACATTACTTTGCCAACAAAGGTCCATCTAGTCAAAGCTATGGTTTTTAAAGTAGTCATGTATGGATGTGAGAGTTGGACCACAACGAAGGCTGAGCACTGAAGAATTGATGCTTTTGAATTGATGCTGTGGTGCTGGAGAGGACTCTTGAGAGTCTCTCAGATTCCAAGGAGATGAAATCAGCCAATCCTCAAGGGAATCGGTCCTGAATATTCACTGGAAGCCCTGATGTTGACGCTGAAGCTCCAATACTTTGGCCATCTGATGCGAAGAGCCAACTCAGTGGAAAAGACCCCAACACTGGGAAGGATTGAAGGCAGGAGGAAAAGGGGATGACAGAGGATGAGATGGTTGGATGGCATCACTGACTCAATGGACATGAGTTTGAGCAAGCTCCTGGAGATGGTGAAGGACAAGGAAGACTGCAGGCATACTGCAGGCCATGGAGTTGCAAAGAGTCAAAAACGACAGAGTGACTGAATAACAGATCTGAACAAAATGAAGTTAAATATGAAATCAATAATTAAAAAAATAATTTCAAAATAGTTTTCAAAGTTATACAACTTTATTGTTAAACAACTTTATTGTTTTGATTACTTTGGAGATTTCCTACTCTTAATTCTTTAATAAAATTTGCACAAAAAAATTCCAAAAGTTGCACTGGTATATTTTTCATATATGTCTAGAAATAAAGTAGTACCATATAGAGGCAATATATCAAAAGTATGAATAATAAGAGAATTTTAATTGGGGAGTGAACTTGAATGTATCATCATTAAGTCATTTATTTACAGTTGGTATAGATTTTAATTAATGTTATTAACACAAATTCACAAGTAAATTTTGATGAATTTTACATATGTTTATGCCAGTGTAACCACAATAAATATTAAGGTTTAGAATATTTCTAGTACCCTTGAAGTCTTCCTTGTGCTATCTTCCAGTCAATAACTCCAGAAATCCTTTTTTAAAATATCAGTGTTGGGTATGCCATATTTTGTTTCCTCAGTAGTATGAACATTTATTTATAGTTTTATATTCCTGTTAAATATCATGTTTTTTTTTTATCATGTAAAATTAATATTATAACACTTATTAATTCATCTCTTGTGGATCCTTGAATTGTTTCCAGTTTTGGACTACTGTAAATTAAACTGCTGCAGACATTTCTGTATTACCAATTAATAAACTCAGCTTTCATTTATGTTTAGACAACAGTGGAATTATTAGTTCATTAGTTATAATAATATTGATCAGTACTTGATAATGTTAAATTTTCCTAAGATTTTTATGCCAACTTCTATTGGCTAAGCTCCCTTAAAAACTGAGAATGCTAGTTGTTCTACATCATTGTAAGTCTTTTTAATTTTAGCCACTGAAATAAGTAGTTCCCCATTGTAGTTTTTTAACATTTATTATTTGACACTGGCCTCGTTTCATTGTAATGAGCAGGCTCTCTAGCTGTGCTGTTGTTGTTGTTTAGTCTCTCAGTCTGTCTAACTCTTTCTGACCCCATGGACTGCAGAATGTGAGGCTTCCCTGTCCTTCCCTCTCTCTGGGAGCTTGCTTAAACTCATGTCCATTGAGTCAGTGATGCCATCTAACCATCTCATCCTCTGTCGTCCCCTTCTCCTCTTGCCTTCAATCTTTCTCAGAATCAGGGTCTTTTTCAAATGAGTCGGCTCTTTGCATCAGGTGGCCAAAGTATTGGAGCTTCAGCTTCAGCATCAGTCCGTCCAGTGATATTCAGGATTGATTTCCTTTAGGATTGACTGGGTTGGTCTCCTTGCAATCCAAGAGATTCTCAAGAGTCTTCTCTAACACCACAGTTTGAAAGTGTCAGTTCTTGGACAAGGATTTCTTTCTTTTTTTTCTTCATATCCTTGCCAAAAATGTTGCTTCTTGTATTTCTAGTAATAGCTATTTTAACAAGTCAAGGTGATATTTCATTATAATTTTGACTTTCAATTCCGTAATGATTCATGATGTTAAGCATCTTTCTCATGTCCCTTTGGGAATCTGTGTACCTTCTTTGGAAAGATATCTACTCAGACTTGCCAAGTTTTTAACTGGATTTTTAAAAATTGAGTTGTATGGGTTTTTATAGATTTAAATATTAACTCCTTATCAGATATACAGTTTGCAAACATGTTCTTTCATTCAATAGGTTGCCTTCTCTTTCTGTTGGAGTTTTTGGCTGTGCAGAAGTTTCTTAGTTTGATCTAGTCCCACTATTTGTTTTGCTTTTGCTACCTTTGCTTTTGGTGTCAGATCCAAAAAGTCATCACCAAGACTTCTGTCAAGGAACTTATCACATATATTTTCTTCTAGGAGTTTGATGGTTTCATGCTTGTCTTTAATTTTGACTTAACTTTTGTGTGATGTATGGTAATGGTCTACTTTTACTCTCATGCATGTGGCTGTCACATTTCCCAACACTGTTTATTAAAGAGAATTTCCTTTAGTTATTTAGGGTCTTTGTGATTTCATACAAATTTTAATATTTTTCTGTTTCTGTAAAGAAGACTTAGACATTTTGAATGTATTGAATTTATAGACTGTTTTAGATGGTAGGGATATTTTAACAATATTAATTCCTTCAGTACATGAGTACAAAACATCTTTCTGCTTACTTCTTTAATTATTTTTATTAGTATCATGTATTTTTCATTATACAGATCTTACAACTCCTTGGTTAAATTTATTCTTAAGTATTTTATTCTTTTGATGCGATTGTAAAAAGAATTCCTTTCTTAAATTCTTCTTTTGATAGTTTGTTATTAGCATATTAAAATGAAATATATATTATCATTGTATCCTGCAACTGTACACCATTCGTTTATTCACAATCTCATGTTTTGGTGAAATCTCCAGCTTTCTGTAGATGTGTAGTTATTTTATCTGCAAACAGTGACAGTTTTACTTCTCTCTTTCCAGTTTAGATATATTTTATTTCTTTTTTGTCTAATTTCCCTGGCTATGTTAAACAAAAGTGACAAGAGTGGGCAACTTTTTCTTTTTCCTGATGTTGGAGAAAAGGTTTTCAACTTTTCACCGTGGTGTATAAAGTGAGCTGTGGGCTTGTCATATATGACCTTTATTATGTTGAAATACATTTTCGTTATAAACATTTTACTGACAGCTTTTATTATAAAAAAAAGTTTTTAATGTATTCCAATGCTGGTTTTGATGTTATTGAGATGATTATATGATTTTTATCCATTATTTTTTCATGGAGCATGATTTTTGAATGTTTGACAGTCCTATTTCCTCACAGTGCATGATCCTTTCAGTATATTGTTTGATACAGTATTTACTAATATCTTGAGAATTTTTGAATGTTTGTTAATCGGGGATAATAACCTTTTTTTTTCTCATAGCGTTCTTAATATGGTGTTGGTTAACAGTGTAATTTTAGCCCCTTATAATGTATATAAAAGAGCTTTTGCCCCTTCACCTGTCATTTATTTTTAAAATAGCTTGAGAAGAATTATGATTTGTTCTTTCTTGAATATTTGGTAGAATTCATCAGTGAAGCTATCAGAAGCAGAACTTCTATTTGTGGAGAGATTGTTGTTTACTGATTTAATGTTCTTACTACTAATCAGCCTGTCCAGACTTTTTTTACTTCTTCATGATTCAATTTTGGTAAGCATTTATTTCTAGAAATTTATTCATTTCTTCTACCTTGTCAAATTTGCTGTTATATAATTGTTCATAATGGTCTTTTATGACCCTTTGCTTCCAGGGTATCATTTATAATATTTCCTTTACATTTCTGATTTTATTTAAGACTTCTATACTTTTTTCTTGCTAAGTCTAATTAAAGACTGACCAACTCTGTTTATCTTTTCAAAGAACTAATTATTAGCTTTATTGATCTTTTCTATGGTCTTTTCAGTCTCTATTTCATTTATTTTTGCTCTAATCTTTGTGATTTCCTCCCTTCTACTAACTTTGAGCTTCATTTTTTTTTTTTCTCGCCTTTTAGCTTTTTTTAGGTGTAAAGTTAGGTTGTTTATTTGAGTCTTATTTTTTGAGGAAGGCATTTATCTCTGTGAAGTTCTCTTTTAAAACTACTTTTGCTGAGTTCCATGAATTTTGATATGCTATGTTTCTAATTTTATTTTTTTCAATGTTTTTTAATTGATTTCTTATTCCTTTTAAACTGATTTTCTGTTGTCCTCTATTGTTTGTGTGTGCTTAGTTGCATAGTGGTGTCCGACTCTTTGCAAACCCATGGACTGTAGCTCACCAGGCTCCTCTGTCCATAGGGATTCTCCAGGCAAGAATACTGGAGTGGGTTGCCATGCCTTCCTCCAGGGGATCTTCTCAACCTGGGATCGAACCCAGGTCTCCCGCAATGCAGGCAGAGTCTTTCCTGTCTTAGCCACCAGAGAAGACCTTTCTATTGTTTCATATTCACATATTTGTAAAACCTCCAATTGTCTTTGTTTAATTGATTTCTAGTTTTTTTATATGATTGTAGTCCAAAAAGATGTTTGATACAATTTAAATCTTTAATTTATTAAAACTTGTTTTGTTGACTAACAGGTAATTTATCCTCAATATTTTCATGCACACTTGAGAAGAATGTGCATTTTTTTGCTTTTGGATGGAATGGCCTGTATACATCTGTTGAAACTATTAATACCCTTATTTTAAGGTGCAAACTAAAATATTAAGGAAAGTAGAATATTTATCACTTTTCTTGTAAGTAAGAAAATTAATAATGAGGAGTTCAACAATCCTTCTTCAGTTATTTCTTTGTGTGTGTGTGTACAGTGTAAAATATTATCCAACATCAGATATTTGATATTTTACATCCCTTCCAATATATTTTAATGTTTTCAAGCACATGGGTATAAAGACTACAATTTGTAGGTTCTATATCCATATTCCACATCTAATTAGTAAAATCTCTCTGTAAAATAGAAATGTACCCAGTATGAAAAAAAAAATTATATATGTTTGTTCTTCCTTTCAGGTAGAAAAATATCATCAGCTGAGTCTCAGGCATGTTGGAAAAGGCATTATATAACTTATCAATTGTTACCTCTCCTGATTTTTGTGTGAAATAAATGAATGAGGTCTGTGACTACAGAAACATGTTGAAAAATCAGAAAACAGAAAATAAAATTGCACATTCATGCCTGGCATCTGTGAGCCACTAAATTTGTGCTATCAAAATATTAAATTATTTTGCACTGGTACACTTAGATGTAGCCATTAACTGGTTCACATGATTTTCCCTCTAGAGCACATGGTTATCAAATTTTAAGTAGTAACAGATGCATTTATTGATATATTAATACTTTGCTTATATTTATTGCCTTGATGCTATGCTTACACCAAAACTAAGAGCCAAACTGTCAAATAAATAGACTTCTTAGGACAGAATTTGTCAATTTTCCAAAAAGCAAATTTATGTGTAAATTTGAACCTGAATAAAGTAAGAATAATTTACCTTTACTTAGCCATTTTATAGACATATTTATATTTCATCACTTTCCTCCAAATCTCCCAGAATACTAGAATGCTTAACAACATTGATAAATATCTACAGTTAATAAATACAAACAACAGAGTTTCTAAAATTGTCAGAAATTTTGACAATCAACTCTTAGATTTTGAAATCTTTTCAAATCAGTTCAGTTCAGTTCAGTCACTCAGTCGTGTCCAACTCTTTGCGACCCCATAAATCGCAGCACGCCAGGCCTCCCTGTCTGCCACCAGCTCCCGGAGTTTACTCAAACTCATGCCCATTGAGTCGGTGATGCCATCCAGCCATCTCATCCTCTGTCGTCCCCTTCTCCTCCTGCCCCCAATCCCTCCCAGCATCAGGGTCTTTTCCAATGAGTCAAATCTTCGCATGAGCTGGCCAAAGTACTGGAGTTTCAGCTTCAGCATCAGTCCTTCCAATGAACACCCAGGACTGATCTCCTTCAGGATGGACTGGTTGGATCTCCTTGCAGTCCAAGGGACTCTCAAGAGTTTTCTCCAACACCACAGTTTAAAAGCATCAATTTTTCGGTGCTCAGCTTTCTTCACAATCCAAATCTCACATCCATACATGACCACTGGAAAAACCATAGCCTTGACCAGACGGACATTTCTTGGCAAAGTAATGTCTCTGCTTTTTAATATGCTATCTAGGTTGGTCATAACTTTCCTTCCAAGGAGTAAGCGTCTTTTAATTTCATGGCTGCAGTCACCATCTGCAGTGATTTTGGAGCCCCCCCAAAAAAGGCTGACACTGTTTCCACTGTCTCTCCATCTATTTCCCATGAGGTGATGGGACCAGACGCCATGATCTTAGTTTTCTGAATGTTAAGCGTTAAGCCAACTTTTTCACTCTCCTCTTTCATTTTCATCAAGAGGCTTTTTAGTTCCTCTTCACTCTCTGCCATAACGGTGGTGCCATCTGCATATCTGGGGTTATTGATATTGATTATCTTGATTCCAGCTTGTGCTTCTTCCAGCCCAGCATTTCTCATGATGTGCTCTGCATAGAAGTTAAATAAGCAGGGTGACAATATACAGCCTTGACGTACTCCTTTTCCTATTTGGAACCAGTCTGTTGTTCCATGTCCAATTCTAGCTGTTGCTTCCTGACCTCCATACAGGCTTCTCAAGAGGCAGGTCAGGTGGTCTGGTATTCCCATCTCTTTCAGAATTTTCCAGTTTATTGTGATCCACACAGTCAAAGGCATTGGCATAGTCAATAAAGCAGAAATAGATGTTTTTCTGGAACTCTCTTGCTTTTTTGATGATCCAGCGGATATTGGCAACTTGATCTCTGGTTCCTCTGCCTTTTCTAAAGCCACCTTGAACATCTGGAAGTTCTCTGTTCACGTATTGCTGAAGCCTGGCTTGGAGAATTTTGAGCATTTATTTACTAGCGTGTAAGATGAGTGCAATTGTGTGACAGTTTGAGCATTCTTTGGGATTGCCTTTCTTAGGGATTGGAATGAAAACTGACCTTTTCCAGTCCTGTGGCCACTGCTGAGTTTTCCAAATTTTCTGGCATATTGAGTGCAGCACTTTCACAGCATCATCTTTCAGGATTTGAAATAGCTCAACTAGAATCCCACCACATCCACTAGCTTTGTTCATAGTGACGCTTTCTAAGGCCCACTTAACTTCACATTCCATGATGTCTGCCTCTGGTGAGTGATCACACCATTGTGATTATCTGGGTTGTGAAGATCTTTTTTGTACAGTTCTCCTGTGTATTCTTGCCACCTCTTCTTAGTATCTTCTGCTTCTGTTAGGTCCATACTGTTTCGGTCCTTTATCAAACCCATCTTTGCCTGAAATTTTCCCTTGATATCTCTAATTTTCTTGAAGAGATCTCTAGTCTTCCCCAATCTGTTGTTTTCCTCTATTTCTTTGCATTGATCACTGAGGAAGGCTTTCTTATCTCTCCTGGCTATTCTTTGGAACTCTGCATTCAAATGGGAATATGTTTCCTTTTCTCCTTTGCTTTTTGCTTTTCTTCTTTTTGCAGCTATTTGTAAGGACTCCTCAGACAACCATTTTGCCTTTTTGCATTTCTTTCCCATGGGGATGGTCTTGATCCCTGTCTCCTGTACAGTGTCATGACTCATCAAGCTCTCTGTCTATCAGATCTAGTCCCTTAAATCTATTTCTCACTTCCACTGTATATTCATAAGGGATTTGATTTAGGTGATACCTGAATGGTCTAGTGGTTTTCCCTACTTTCTTCAGTTTAAGTCTGAATTTGGCAATAAGGAGTTCATGATCTGAGCCACAGTCAGCTCCCAGTCTTGTTTTTGCTGACTGTATAGAGCTTCTCCATCTTTGGCTGCAAAGAATATAATCAATCTGATTTCGGTGTTGACCATCTGGTGAGGTCCAAATAAACCTATATATTCAGAGGGGAGATACTATAGACAAATATTAATTGACAAATATATGAGATACACTGGCTATGTTATGTCAAATCTGATAATAAAATAACAGGTGTAAATTCATTATACTTGAACTGCATACATGGACTATTAAATACATGTAAAAATTACTTTTGCTGTAAAAATGAAAGAAGTCTCCAAAACCAGTAACAAACTGCATGTACTAAATACAGCTCATTGTTAAGCTTATGGTGATGGGTGCACCTTGATGTCAAAGGTGTGTGTGTGTGGATGTATGTGTCTTTGTGCAATTTTACTCAGCTTTAATTCAGCTTTTGAAAACAAATGGCTTGAAATGAAAGTCACCTAATCTTGAATGGTTTAATCTCTTAGTTAAGAGAAGTCCAAGGTGAACACCCTTGTGGAACAGTTGTAGATGCACAACAACATCAATTTCACCAACACTGTTTCCCTCTCTACTCTGCTATCTCCTGCATTTAGCTTTCAACTTACAATTGTTGCATGGTTGAAAAAAAAAAAAAGTCCACTACAACTTCTACCATTATTTCAACATTCTTTTTTTAAAGTTTAGTTGCTCAGTCGTGTCTGATTCTTCATGACCCCATGAATTGCAGCATGCCAGGCCTCCCTGTCCATCACCAGCTCCTGGAGTTTACTCAAACTCATGCCCATTGAGTGGGTGATGCCATTCAGCCATCTCATCCTCTGTCGTTCCCTTCTGCTCCTGCCCTCAATCCCTCCCAGCATCAGGGTCTTTTCCAATGAGTCAACTCTTTGCATGAGGTGGCCAAAGTACTGGAGTTTCAGCTTCAGCATCAGTCCTTCCAAAGAACACCCAGGACTGATCTTCTATAGGATGGACTGGTTGGATCTCCTTGCAGTCCAAGGGACTCTCAAGAATCTTCTCCAACACCACAGTTCAAAAGCATCAGTTTTTCGGCACTCAGCTTTCTTTACAGTCCAACTCTCACATCCATACATGACCACTGGAAAAACCATAGCCTTGACCAGACGGATATTTCTTGGCAAAGTAATGTCTCTGCTTGTTAATATGCTATCTAGGTTGGTCATAACTTTCCTTCCAAGGAGTAAGCGTCTTTTAATTTCATGGCTGCAGTCACCATCTGTAGTGATTTTGGAGCCCAAAAAAATAAAGTCTGACACTGTTTCCATTGCCTCCCCATCTATTTCCCATGAGGTGATGGGACTAGATGCTGTGATCTTAGTTTTCTGAATGTTAAGCTTTAAGCCAACTTTTTCACTCTCCTCTTTCATTTTCATCAATAAGCTTTTCCGTTCCTCTTCATTCTCAGCCATAAGAGTGGTGTCATCTGCATATCTGAGGTTATTTATATTTCTCCCAGCAATCTTGATTCCAGCTTGTGCTTCTTCCAGCCCAGCATTTCTTATGATGTACTCTGCATGTAATAAGTTAAATAAGCAAGGTGACAATATACAGCCTTGACGTACTCCTTTTCCTATTTGGAACAAGTCTATTGTTCCATGTCCAATTCTAACTGTTGCTTCCTGACCTGCATACAGGATTCTCAAGAGGCAGGTCAGGTGGTCTGGTATTCCCATCTCTTTCAGAATTTTCCACAGTTTATTGTGATCCACACAGTCAAAGGCTTTGGCGTAGTCAGTAAAGCAGAAATAGACAGTGCAAATTAGAAAGTAGCAGACAAAATTGCCTATGTTAATCTTCTCCCATCTAAAAAAATGTTTTATGTACAATCCAGACACTGTATAAGTAAGAGAAAATCAAATTCACCTGTAAATTAATGTTACCAAATCTCCCCATGATATAGTAACTGATAGCCTATATATTGTTAGGTAAATAATCAGTTTGAGTCTTTCCTTACCAGCCACTTAATCAAGATTTCAAACTTTTGATGATGCTCTTCTTGAAGTCTTTCTTTGTCCTTTGGGTCACTCATCTCCCATTATCCTGCTTCTTCCTACATCATTGAATTCTCCTTTGCAATCTTCTTAATGGATTATCTCCACATAATTGTTTGCAACATCTCAGGACCATTTTCAACTTTATCTCTATCAACACTCCCTTGGTGAAATCTAATCTGATAAGTTTAGCTACTATTGGAGAGGAATATATTTTTCTCTGTGTTTTCTTGGTGACTCAGTGGTAAGAAATTTGCCTGCCAATTGAGAAGATCCTAGGAAATTTCATGGACCGAGGTGCCTGGTGGTCTACATTCCATGAAGTTGCAAAAGAGTTGAAAATTACATAGTGTGAGGCGAGCAGAAGTAATGCAGCTTAGATTAAGAGTAGGCCTTCCTACTTGGTAAGATTCGCTCAACACTGACCGCTGTTTGCCAATTAGGTCCAATTAGCTTTCACTTAATACTGACCGCTGTTTGCCAATTAGGAAATTAGGAACGGGGTGGAAACCCCCAGGAAAGTCCTGCATGCGCGAAAGTTTTGACCAATGAAATTGCTTTGCAAACTTGTAACCAATCCACTTAAACAAACTACCAGCAGCGTGTGCTCACCCTATAAATTTGTGTAACAGCTTGGGCTCGGGGCCCTCTGACCCACACCACTGCGTTGGTTGCGGCAGAGAGTCCTGGCTCGAGTCAGTAATAAACTTCCCCTTCTGCGAGTTGCATTGTCTTGGAGGCCTTCTCTCTTCCCACTCGGGGATTTGGACATCAGGCATAACAATAGTGACTAAACAACATCAGCATTTTTCTCTGCCTTCTAGGGTACTTTTGGCTGGTCTAAAAATTAAATTGGTATGAGACATATCAGGTTTCCCAGGCAGTGCAGTGGTAAAGAATCCATTTGCCAAGGCTGGTGATACAAGAGACTCAGGTTCAATCCCTGGGCAGGGAAGATACCACGGAGTAAGAAATGGCAACTGACTCCAGTATCCTGGCCAGGAAAATTCCATGGACTGAGGAGCCTGAAGGCCTGCAGTCCATGTGGTTGCAAAGAGTCAGACATGACTTGAGAACACACACAGCAGCACTGTGTTCTAAAAATGCTAGTACTTGATATTGCTAATATTTAAAATTTTTGTGTGTTCCTCTATATCATTTCTTAATTGAATTTACCCCAAAGAATGATGAAATTGACCATCTTCTATGTGCTGACTGGCCATTCATAAATCATCTTTCAAGAAATATCTTCAGTCCTTTTGTCTTTTTTTTTTTTTTTTTTTTTTGCTTTTTTGCTTCCATTTGTTACAGCAGGCAGGTGTCTAGGAATGAGCAGAGAAATGGAGGCAGGGCCAAATGGTAGGAAATCACTTGTATTGTAAACAGTGGGGGTCCATAGGCAGACAAAAGAACCTCAAGATTGACAGGAAACCACACATTTTGAGTGATCTGTTTCCAGCTAGCAGACAAAGAATGGTGGGGAAAGCTGGAAATCTCCTCTGTCAGAAAATAACCTGTTGCTCATTATGGATCCACTGGAGAAGGGTATAACAAACCACTTCAGCATTCTTGCCTTGAGAACCCCATGAACAGTATGAAAAGGCAAAAAGATGTGACACTGAAAGATGAGCCCCCAAGTCAGTAGGTGTTCAGTATGCTACTGTAGGAGAGTGGAGAAGTAGCTTTAGAAGGAATGAAGAGGCTGAGCAAAAGGGGAAACAGCCCAATTGTGGATGTGTCTGGTGGTAAAAATAAAGTCTGATGCTGTAAAGAACAATATTGATAGGAATTTGGACTGTTAAGACCATGAATCAAAGTAAACTGGAAGTAGTCAGCCAGGAGATTGCAAGAGTGAACATCAACACTTTAGAAATCAGTGAGCTAAAATGAACAAGAATGGGTGAATTTAATTCAGCTGGCCATTATATCCACCACAGTGTCTGAGAAATCATTAGAAGTAATGGAGTAGCCCTCATAGTCAACAGAAGAATCTGAAATGCAGTACTTGGGTGCAGTCTCAAAAATGACAGAATGATCTCAGTCCATTTCCAAGACAGTCATTCAATGTCACAGTAATCAAAGTCTATGCCCCGAACACTAGTGATAACGAAGCTGAAGTTGTTCAGTTCTATGAAGACCTACAAGATCTTCTGAAACTAACTACTATATAATATATATATATATATATATACACACACACACACACCATTTTCATCATAGGGGACTGGAATGCAAAAGTAGGAAGTCAAGAGATACCTGGAGTGACAGGCAAGTTTGGCCTTGGAGTACAAGATGAAGCAGGGCAAAGTTTAATAGCGTTTTGCTCTGGTCATAGCAAACGTAGCAAACATTCTGCCAACTACTCAGGAGATGACTCTATGCATGGACATTGTCAGATGGTCAAAACCAAAAACAGACTGATTATATTCTTTGTAGCCAAAGATGGAGAGGCTCTATACAGTCAGCCAAAATAGGACTGGGAACTGTCTGTGGCTCAGATCATCAACTCCTTATTGTCAAACTCAGACTTAAATTGAAGAAGGCAGGGGAAAAAACTAGGCCATTCAGGTATGACCTAAATCAAATCCCCTATGATTATACAATGAAACTGACAAATAGAGTCAAAGGATTACATCTGATAGACAGAGTGCCTGAAGAACCATGGACGGCAGTTTATAACATCATACAGTGTGCAGTGATCAAAACAATCCCCAAGAAATGCAAAAAAGCAAAATGATTTTCTGAGGAAGCCTTACAAATAGTTGAGAAAAGAAGAGAAGCAAAAGTCAAAGGAGAAAATGAAAAATATAGCCATTTGAATGCAGAGTTCCAAACAATAGCAAGGAGAGATAAGAAAGCATTTTTAAGTGAACAATGCAAAGAAATAGAGGAAAACAATAGAATGGGAAAGACTAGAGATCTCTTCAAGAAAATTAAGATACCAAGGGAACATTTCATCCAAAGATGGACAGAATAAAGAACAGAAAAAATATGGACCTAACAGAAGTGGAAGATATTAAGAAGAGGTAGCAAGAATACACAGAAGAACTATACAAAAAATGTCTTAATGATTCATATAACCACGATGGTGTGATCACTCACCTAAAGTCAGACATCAAGGAGTGTGAAGTGAAGTGGGCTTTAGGAAGCATCACTATGAACAAAGCTAATGGAGGTAATGGAATGTCAGCTGAACTATTTCAGATCCAAAAAGATGAAGTTGTGAAAGTGCTGCACTCAAAATGCCAGCAAATTTGAAAGACTCAGCAGTGGCCACAGGACTGGAAAAGCTCCAGTTTTAATTCCAGTCCCAATAAAGGGCAAGGCCAAAGAATATTCAAGTTCAGTTCAATTCAGTCATTCAGTCGTGTCAGATTCTTTGCAACTCCATGGACTGCAGCACACCATGCTTCCCTGTCCATCACCAGCTCCCAGACCTTGCTCAAACTCATGTCTGGAACCTGATGTGAAGAATGTTCAAACTACCACACGATTGCACTCATGTCACATGCTAGCAAGGTAATACTCAAAATCCTTCAAGCTGGGCTTCAACAGTATATGACCCAAGAATTTCCAGATGTACAAGCTGAATTGAGAAAAGGCAGAGGAACCAGAGATCAAATTACAAACATGTGTTGGATCATATAAAAAGCAAGATAATTCCAGAAAAATATCTACTTCTGCTTCATTGACTATGCTAAAGCCTCTGACTGTGTGGATCACAACAAACTCTGGGAAATTCTTAATGAGATGGGAATACCTAACTGCGGGGAGCGGCTTGAAAGAGCTGACTCTGGGAGCTGCCTTGATTGATTATCAAGGGTCTGTTCGCAGACATAGCTCTCTGTCCCGCCACCCCTCTGGAATTTACTATCCGAGTTAACTCCTAACAGACCATTAGTGAGCCTTGAACGCACACAAGGTGCAGATAGATGGCTTTGCACGACTGCCCTTAAGATAAGTAGGATGCCTTTGGCGCCATGAGAGAGCTCTGGTGATTGTTATCTTAAAGATGATGTACATGGGGAAGAATTTTCTTTGGGATGCCTCTCTTCTTGGTTTAGTATATACGTAACCCTGAAAAATAAAGAATCATCGTTGACTGCAGCGATCCTCTCGACCCCATCTGTTCTGTCTCTTTATTCTTAGCCTAAAGGAACGCGTTGTGTTGCTCGCTGAAATCTTCCGGCTGGCCCGGCAAGTGGCGCCCAACAGTGTGGAGCTCAACGAAAGTTCCTTGCGGCTGCTGCCCGTTGAAACTATTAAGGTAAGTAAGAGTGTGTGTACTTGTATATTGAGGGGCAGGAAAGAATATTGTCGAGAGTATAAACCATGGGACAAGATAATAGTTGTCAGTTGTTTGTGCATATGTTACAGATAATGTTGAAGGATCGGGGAATGCAGGTTACTAAAACAAAATTGCAGACTTTTCTTAGTTTTGTTGAGGAAGTATGTCCCTGGTTTCCACAGGAAGGGACTATGAGTTTAGAGATATGGAAAAAGATAGGGAAACAGATTCAAACATATTATACTCTCCACGGACCTAATAAGTTTCCTGTGGAAACATTTTCATTATGGTCTTTAATAAGAGACTGCCTTGATTTTGAACATGAGGAAGGGAGTAAATTAAAACACATGCTCCCACCCAAAGAACCAATTTATGCTACTCCTAAAGTTTATGCTACTCCTAAAGGGAAAGGACCCACAACCTTTGAATTAGAATCTGCAAAACCTTTGAAGGAAAATGAGGGAACGCTGACTCCAGAGGATGAAGAAAGTTTAGAGGAACAGGCAGCTGCTTACCATAAGGATGATCATTGGGAATTACTTGTAACTGACAATTCGAATGTGCAGGCAGTAGCTGCCCCTCCGACAAAGGGTCTGGAGGCACTCATGCAGAAATTATTAATAACAATAAAGGAAGAAATAAAAAGGGAAGGTAGGGATGAAGGTGCTGGTGCAATCTCTACTGTGCCTCCTGCTTATGCACTCTCAACTATTGCTGGATTAGATCCTCCACCTATTTCCAAACCTGAAAATTTGTTGAATATAACTCGTGAATCACATAGTTTGTCCCCCTTGCAAAAGGCTATGCAACAGGCCCAAAGAGCTGGAGAAACTGTTCAGGGATTCCGCTACTTTCCCGGTATTCGAGCATGAAAACCAAAGGTATTATGAAGCTTTACCTTTCAAACAACTAAAGGAATTAAAAATTGCCTGTGCTCAATATGGACCTACGGCTCCTTTTACCCAGACCATGACAGAGAGCCTAGGAGGTCAAAATTTGCCACCTAGTGATTGGAAACAAATTGCAAGAGCTTGCTTATCAGGAGGGGACTATTTATTATGGAAATCAGAATTTACAGAACAATGTGGCCATATAGCTGAATTAAACCAGTGACAAGGGATCAATACTACATGTGAAATGTTGGTAGGGGAAGGGGCCTACCAGAATACCAATGCTCAATTGAACTATTTGCCTGGAGCATATGCTCAAATTTCTAATGCTGCCCGGCAGGCTTGGAAAAAGCTCCCTTGCTCTAGTAATAAGCCTGAGGATCTTTCAAAAATTCATCAGGGGCCTGATGAACCATATCAAGATTTTGTGGCTCGTCTTCTTGAAGCAGTAAGTAAGATTATGGCTGATGAGCAGGCTGGAATGGTGCTTACTAAACAATTAGCCTATGAAAATGCAAATTCTGCCTGTCAGGCTGCGCTTAGACCGTACAGAAAAAAGGGGGGTCTATCAGATTACATTCATATATGTGCTGATATTGGACCTTCCTATATGCAGGGTATTACCCTGGCTGCAGCTTTACAAGGTAAAAGTATAAAAGAAGTATTATATCAACAGCAAATGAAAAATAAACGAGGATTACCTAGTAGAGGAAATGCTGGCTGTTTTGTTTGTGGCCAGCCTGGACATCGTGCTGCCTTTTGCCCCCAATGAGCCAATTCAGGGAATATAAAAACTCCTAATTTATGCCCTAGGTGTAAAAAAGGAAGACATTGGGCAAAAGATTGTAAATCTAAAATTGATGTCCAGGGCAACCCACTTCCCTCGCAGTCGGGAAACTGGGTGAGGGGCCAGCCCCTGGCCCCGAAACAATGTTATGGGGCAATGCAGGGAAATCAGATGGTAGAAGGCGAGTTACAGACTTGTTCAGAGCCACCTCAGGGAGCGCAGGCTTGGACCTCTGTTCCTCCTCCTACACAGTACTGACTCCCAAAATGGGAATGCAGGCTCTGCCCACTGGGGTATACGGCCCTTTGCCTAATGGAACCGTCGGACTTTTGCTTGGACGTAGTAGCTCCACCATAAAAGGACTGCTCATAGCTCCTGGAGTAATTGATGCTGATTATACAGGAGAAATCAAAATTATGGCCCATTCCCCACAATGCATTACCACCATAGCTAGCGGACAGCGTATAGCTCAATTGATATTGGTCCCTGCGGTGCAGACTGGGAAAGCATTGGCTTCCAGGTGAGGGGAAGGTGCCTTTGGATCCTCTGACGCCTACTGGGTCCAGGCAATAACAAATAATCGTCCTGAGTTCACTTTAAGAATAAATGGAAAGTTCTTTACAGGCATTCTGGACACAGGAGCTGATGTTTCTGTTATTGCTGAGAGACACTGGCCCCGAGAATGGCCTAAACAGATAGCTATATCAACATTGCAAGGAATTGGTCAAACTAATAACCCTGAACAAAGTACAGAGCTGTTACATTGGACTGACCATGAGGGTCACGAAGGAGACATTAGACCTTATGTCCTCCCAAACCTCCCTGTAAATTTGTGGGGACGAGATGTTATGACTCATATGGGAGTATATTTATACAGCCCCAGTGATCAGGTTAGCAATCAGCTTTTAGATCAAATCACCTCAGGACTTGGAAGAAATAATCAGGGAACTGTTGCGCCTGTTCAGACAAAAAGGTTACCAAAAAGAAGTGGACTTGGGTATTTTTAGAAGGGACCTCTGATCCTCCTGTAGTTCACACAGATCCTATTACTTGGAAGTCTGAGGAGCCTGCGTGGGTTGATCAGTGGCCCCTTTCCAAAGAGAAAATTGACGCTGCCCAACAACTGGTGCAGGAACAGTTAGAATTGGGACATATTGAACAGTCTAATTCACCTTGGAATGCGCCCATTTTTGTTATTAAGAAAAAATCTGGGAAATGGAGGCTTTTACAGGATCTGCGAAAGGTTAATGAAACTATGGAAGTCATGGGAGCATTACAACCAGGACTGCCTTCTCCCATGGCTATTCCTAGGAATGCCCACATAATAATCTTAGATTTAAAAGACTGCTTTTATACTATTCCTCTAGCACCTCAAGATTGCCCTCAATTTGCTTTTAGTGATCCTTCTGTTAGTTTTTCCCAACCAATGCATAGGTATCATTAGAAAGTTTTGCCACAGGGTATGGCCAATAGCCCCACCTTGTGCCAGGAGTTTGTTGCAGCAGCATTGCTTACGGAGTTTTTCTGCTATGGGCCTACCTAAATGCATCAAAACAGACAATGGCTCTGGATATGTTGGCCGCAATTTTCAAACCTTTTGTGCCCAGCTGCGCATCATACACAAGACTGGAATCCCATATAACCCACAGGGCCAAGGAATTGTTGAGCGGGCACATCAAACCCTTCAGCACCAACTGAAAAAATTAAAAAGGGGGAGTTTGTATGCTATTATGCCTAACAATCTTCTTAGTCATGCTTTGTTTGTTTTAAATTTTCTGAGCCTCGATAAAAATGGAAAATCAGCAGCTCAACGTTTTTGGCACTATGATAATAAAAAGGCACGGCCATTAGTCAGGTGGAAAGACCCGCTAGAAGGCAGATGGCATGGGCCAGATCCAGTTCTAATATGGGGGAGAGGTCATGTTTGTGTTTTCCCGCAGAATGCCGAAGCGCTGCGCTGGCTCCCGGAAAGGTTGGTACGCACGGCAGAGGAGATCACTGGTGGAGCGAATGAGACAGCTCACAATCCAGGAGACGGTCCCACTGCCGATAGCTCAGCAGATACAGGCTGTTACAGATGGCGTGTGAGAATGCTTCCAACCCTTCCCCTGCCTCTCGTACTAGTATATTAATTTCATTATTACTCCTTTTAAACCAGATAAGTTCCATGGAAGCCAGTATCTTCTGGGCGTATGTTCCTGATCCCCCTCTTTTACAGCCTGTTGGATGGGAAATGAGTTCTGTTCCTGTGTATGTGAATGACACAATACTTTTGGGGGGGTTTTCTGATAAGCATATTTTTCCACAGAATGCCAGTATTTCTTATACGGGATCCTCTTCACAATTACCAATGTGCTTTTTCCGAAATCATAATGTTTCAGGTTGTCTCACTGTTACAGATGTTGGATATTCTGATTACAGCACTGGCTGGAGTGTGGATATTCCTGGTGTGACCAAGCTCACAGGGCATGCACAGAGACGCAACGGAACGGGACCCCAGGATATCCCATTCTGTGGCCTGGGGCATGAAGGGAAACATATAGCGGTGCCATGGAAACTCTGCCGGGATGAGACTGCTACTGTATATTCTATTACTAATGACACGCACTCACTGTGGGATTGGTCGCCAGACTCAGAGAGAAACCCCGGAAAGGAAAGTAACAGACAGTTTGCAGCGAGAATGTGGAATCTTGGCGGCACCCTTGTTTATCAAACTGAGGTCTGGAAGTTGCTGGCCGCTTTTGAAACAAGCGGATCCTTCATGCAGACTGGAGAAAAGGTTAAAGGTGGACTTTTTTGGAATGCAACTTGGAGATATCCTCGGGCTTGTGTACCTTATCCATTTATGATTATTGCTGGTTCTGTAAATCTTACTAAGAATAATAGTCAATATTATATTCATTGTTTTAATTGTACCCTAACCAATTGCATTCGAGGAATAAGAAATAATTCTGGAGTCTTACTAGTTAAACAACCACCTTTTGTTATGTTGCCTGTAAATCTTACTGAGCCCTGGTATGAAGAGTCTGGGCTTGAACTATGGGAAAGAGTGTGCACAGCCCTTGCTAGGCCACGAAGGGGGATAGGATTAATAATTCTAGGAGTAGTAACACTTATAACTTTGATTGCTTCTGCTGTTACTGCTTCTGTATCTTTAGCTCAATCTGTACATACTGCTAGCATTGTAGACGATTTGGCAAAAAATATTTCCAAAGCTTTAGGGATTCAAGAAGATATAGATAGAAAATTAGAGGATAGACTAAATGCGCTTTATGATGCAGTAAGATTTTTGGGAGAAGTGCAAGGGTTAAAGCTAAGAACAAAAATTAGATGTCATGCTAACTATCGTTGGATTTGTGTTACACCAAAAATTTATAATGATACTGAAACTCCTTGGGACAGAGTGAAATCACATTTAGATGGTATTTGGCATAATGAAAACATTTCCTTAGATCTAATACAACTTCATCAGGAAATTCTTGATATAGAAAATGCTCCTCGGGCTAGTATGGATTTGGCAGAAAATGCTGAAGAGTTTGTTAACAGTTTGTTTTTCAATTTTCCTTCGATAACCTCACTTTGGCATCTTTTTTCAGGGGTCGTGGCCATGCTTCTGGTATTAGCGCTTTTTGTGTGCATTGCTCCTTGTATCATAAAGAAATTTGTCAAAGAGCTGTGGGACATCAAGGCTGTCCTACACAGTAATTACTTATGCCAAAAGAATCAGGCGTGCCATTTTACTAAATAAAAGAGGGGGAGCTGCGGGCAGCGGCTTGAAAGAGCTGACTCTGGGAGCTGCCTTGATTGATTATCAAGGGTCTGTTCGCAGACATAGCTCTCTGTCCCGCCACCCCTCTGGAATTTACTATCCGAGTTAACTCCTAACAGACCATTAGTGAGCCTTGAATGCACACAAGGTGCAGATAGATGGCTTTGCACGACTGCCCTTAAGATAAGTAGGATGCCTTTGGCGCCATGAGAGAGCTCTGGTGATTGTTATCTTAAAGATGATGTACATGGGGAAGAATTTTCTTTGGGATGCCTCTCTTCTTGGTTTAGTATATATGTAACCCTGAGAAATAAAGAATCATCGTTGACTGCAGCGATCCTCTCGACCCCATCTGTTCTGTCTCTTTATTTCTTAGCCTAAAGGAACGCGTTGTGTTGCTCGCTGAAATCTTCCGGCTGGCCCGGCACCTAACCACCTTACATGTCTTTTAAGAAACCTGAATGCAGGTCAAGAAGAAACAGTTAAAACTGAACATGGAACAATGAACTATTCAAAATTGGGAAAGTGGCACATCAAGGCTGTATATTGTCACCCTGGCTATTTAACTTATTTGCAGAGTACATCATGAGAAATGCCAGGCTGGATGAAGCTCAAGCTGGAATCAAGATTGGTGAGAGAAATATTTATAACCTCAGATATGCAAATGACACCACCTTAATGGCAGAAAGCAAAATGGAACTAAAGAGCCATTAAAACTCAAAAAACTAAGATCATAGCATCCAGTCCTGACACTTCGTGGCAAATAGATGTTGAAAGAGTGGAAACAGTGACAGACTTTATTTTGGGGGGGCTCCAGAATCACTGCAGATGGTGACTGCAGCCATAAAATTAAAAGACACTTGCTCCTTGGAAGAAAAACTATAAGAAGCCTAGACATTGTATGAAAAGGCAGAAAAAAAAAGAAAAAGAAAAAGCAGAGACATCACTTAGCCAACAAAGGTTGGTATATTCAAAGCTATAGTTTTTCCAGTAGTCGTGTATGGATGTGAGAGCTGGACCATAAAAAAAGCTGAACCCTGAAGAATTGATGCCTTTGAACTATAGTGCTGGAAAAGACTCTTGAGAATCCCTTGGACAGTACGGATATCAAATTAGTCATTTCTAAAGGAAATCAACCCTAAACATTCATCGGAGGAACTGATGCCAAACCTGAAGCTTCAATACTTGGGCCATCTGATGGGAAGAGCCGACACATTGGAAAAGACCCTATTCTAACTACCTAACACACCCAAGAAGTAACTATCATACACTGATGCCATGGCCCTTCCGATCTAAGATAAATAAGGACAACAATCCCTCCTCCCTTCGGGAAATTAGAGCTAGCATGAAAAATTAGGGAATACAACCCCAAACTCTTACTTCCCCAGTGAATGTTTCACCCTCTTCGTAACCAGCTTCTCAAAGAAACCCAGGGCAGCAACTGCTCACCGGTCTGCTCTCCCTCTGACAGAATGTCCTTGCTTAAATACATTTTTACTTTATTTTCTTAACCTCTCTGCTTCATCTTTGAAATATTTTGCAATGAAGTAAAAACTTTAAATTCACCAGGAACATATTTATATCACTGAATGGTAAAATATTTTAAGTATAATATTTTGAACCAAAGTACCTTGTTCAAAGTACCTCTGTGGCTGACCTGTTTGTTTTCTGACAAGGGTATCTTGATGAACAAAGTTTTTCAGCTTGATAAAATTCAATTTATCATTAAAAAAAAATATAATCAGTGGCTCTTTAGGTGTGTACTTTCTGAGGAATCATTGTGTTGTGAAATGAAATATGTCCTGCTATACCAGTAAACAAGCCATATCACAGTCGTCAGGAATTCCAGGCTTTCAAATGCAAACTTATGAGCCCAGGTTAAACAACACCAGCCACTCAGCTGCCATCAATCACTTTGTCCACTGCAAGAACTGAATAACTTAGAGCTGGGGGGATGCAAGAAAGTGCAAGAGGCAGCTATCCACCATATTCTCCACTCCTTAAGGTAGAGGAGAAATTAAGGATGTGAACAATAGCCATTCAAAAGGCAAGGTGTGACCCCAGATAACTGAGATGCATATGAAAGAAATTATTTCAGTAAACCTAGACTCTTGCACCTTCCTATACACAGAAGATTGCTAAATCCCTTAGTGTGTGAGATCCAGTGTTCTTTTCATATTCAGATTACCTGCCCCTTGTCGCAAACTTCTATATAGCCTGAATCTTTCCCCCACCTCCTAGGAGGAGTCTCTCTGGGCTACCTGAGATGCTGTTTCCTGGACTTGGGGTCCTCATGATTCTCATCGAATATACTTAACTCTCAACTTGTGAGTATTTTTTTCAGTTGACCGTATATTTGAAGGATGTAAAAACATATTATGCATATACATCTAGTGTTTATATTAGTCTATACATCAACTGAGAGAGAATAATCATGGTGAAATGATTCAGTCAAAATGATTCAGTCAAAAGCCGTATTATACATCTAAACACTAATTTTCTTTTAACACATCTAACAGTGTGGGTTTGATATAACTCATATGATAAAACTATTTTGCATAGTATTTCTTATATAGTAATTTATCCATAAATTATCCATTATATATAGTAATGGTATATATAGTGTGTGTATATATATATATATACACATAGTATATATATATAGTATATCATATCCATATATATAGTAATTTATCCATAAATTTATCCATTTATCCCCTGCCTTTATCCATGGTTTTGTTTTCCATATTTCCCGATACCCATGATAAACTATAGGGTTTCCCTGGTGGCTCAGATGGTAAAGGATCTGCCTGCAATGCAGGAGACCCTGGTTCAATCCCTGGGTCAGAAAGATCACCTGGAGAAATGAATGGCTACCCACACCCCAGTATCCTTGACTGGAGAATTCCGTGGCCAGAGGAGCCTGCAGGCTATAGTTCATGGGGTCACAAAGAGTCAGACATGACTGAGTGGCTAACATAGTAAACTGGCCTGAAAATATTAAATGAAAAATTCTAGAAATAAAAATTCTTAAGCTTTGTGAGATGAAAATAGCTCCTGTCATATTAATCAACAAGAAATGTCACAGCCATCAGTAATTTCTGGCTTCCAAGTGTGAATGAGGGCAACCAAAACTGCAATCCAGAGGATGCCATCACCCCTCAAGGTGATTGCTGAGGAGCTGGGGAAATGCAAAAAGCAAGGTGAACAAGGAAACAGGATTGGCCCCAAATAGCTGAGATGCATATGAAAGGAAGGAATTGAGAAAGGAAGTGAGCCCAGAGCCCAGAGGCTCGCATCTTCATATACACAGAATACTAAATTCCTTAATTTGATACCTGACCTTTGATGTTCAGACTGCCTCCTCCTTTTGTTGCAAACTTGTATATAGACTGACTTCCCCCTGCTACTGAGATGCTGTCTCCTGCGCTCAAAGTCCGAACATTCTCACCAAATAAAATAAGTCTCTACTTTCAGGTTGTGACTATGGTTTTTAGTCAACAGTTTTAAAGTGTACACTATTTTAAGTAGTATGATAAAACCTCTCACCATCATACTCATTCCCCTAGGGATGTGGAATATCCCTTTGTCAAATGTATCCTGCCAATAAGTCACATAGTAGATCAATGCAAAGAAATATGGGAAAATAATAAAATGGGAAAGATTAGAGATCTCTTCGAGAAAATTAGGGATATCAAGAGAACATTTCAGGCAAAGATGGGCACAATAAAGGACAGAAATGGTATGGACCTAATAAAAGCAGAAGATACTGGGAAGAGGTAGCAAGAATACAAAGAAGAGCTATACAAAAAAGATCTTCATGACCTAGATATCCACGGTGGTGTGATCACTCACCCAAAGCCAGACATCCTTGAATGAGAAGTTAAGTGGGCTTCAGGAAGCATCACTATAAACAAAGCTAGTGGAGGTGATGGAATTTCAGTTGAGCTACTTCAATTCCTAAAAGATGATGCTGTGAAAGTGCTGCACTCAATATGCCAGCAACTTTGGAAAACTCAGTAGTGGCCACAGGACTTGAAAAGGTCAGTTTTAATTCCAGTCCCAAAGAAGGGCTATGCCAAAGAATGTTCAAACTACTGCACAATTGCACTCATCTCACATGCTAGCAAAGTAATGCTCAAAATTCTCCAAGTCAGGCTTCACCAGTACGGGAACCAAGAGCTTTCTGATGTTCAAGTTGGATTTAGAAAAGGCAGAGGAACCAGAGATCAAATTGACAACATCTGTTGGATCATCATAAAAGCAAAAGAGTTCCAGAAAAACATCTCTTTCTGCTTTACTAATTATGCCAAAGTCTTTGACTGTGTCGCATAGATCAAAACAAACTGTGGAAAATTCTGAAAGAGATGGGAATACCAGACCACCTGACCTGCCTCCTTAGAAATCTGTGTTCAGGTCAAGAAGCAACAGTTAGAACCAGACATGGAATAACAGACTGATTCCAAAATGGGAAAGGAGTACATCAAGGCTGTATATTGTCACCCTGCTTATTTAACTCATATGCAGAGTACATCATGTGAAATGCGGGCTGGAAGAAGCATAAGTTGGAATCAAGATTGCTGGGAGAAATATCAATAACTTCAGATATGCAGATGACACCACCCTTATGGCAGAAAGTGAAGAGGAACTGAAGAGCCTCTTGATGAAACAGGAGCATGAAAAAGTTGGCATAAAGGTCAGCATTCACAAAACTAAGATCATGGCATCTGGTCCCATCACTCCATGGTAAATAGATGGGGAAGCAGTGGAAACAGTGGCTGACTTTATTTTTCTGGGCTCTGTAATCACTGCAGATGGTGACTGCAGCCATGAAATTAAAAGACACTTGCTCCTTGGAAGAAAAACTATGACCAAACTAAACAGCATATTAAAAAGCAGAGACATTACTTTGGCAACAAAGGTCTGTCTAGTCAAAATTATGTTTTTTTCCAGTAGTCACGTATGGTTGTGAGAGTCTATAAAGAAAGCTGAGTGCCAAAGAATTGGTGTTTTTGAACTGTGGTGTTGGAGAAGACTCTTGAGAATCCCTTGGACTGCAAGGACATCCAACCAGTCAACTATCAAGGAAATTAGTCCTGAGTATTCATTGGAAGGACTGAATATTCATTGGAAGGACTGATGCTGAAGCTGAAGCCCCAATACTTTGGCCACCTGATACAAATAACTGACTCATTGAAATAGACTCTGATGCTGGGAAAGATTGAAGGTGGGAGGAGAAAGGGATGACAGAGGATGAGATGGTTGGATGTCATCACTGACTCAGTGAACATGAGTTTGAGCAAGTTCTGAGAGTTGGTGATGAACAAGCAAGCCTGGCATGCTGTCGTCCATGGGGTCACAAAGAGTTGGACACGCCTGAGTGACTGAACTGAACTGAGTCATTATGGGTATTATGTCAACTGTCACAGTATTGCAGCACTTGTGTTTAAATAATCCTTATTTTATTTAATAACTCCATAGAGCAAGAATAGTAAATCTGGAAACTTGAATATGAAAGCAGAACTTGGAAAGTGGTATCTTTAAGTGAAAAAGATAATAGTTCTTGACTTAATAAGGACATTAAAATTGTACACTTAGGTTGCTAAAATCTATTGTAAGAAAATATCTATCCATGGGAATACGAAGAAAAAGGTAAGAAAAACATTGTGCATGTTTTGCTATAGCACCTCTATTGCAAAAGTTGTACATATGTGATAAGTTCTTAGTTAAGATGGAAAACACATTACTTTTGCACAATGAGGCATTTTGAGAGAGATGTAGAATCAGATTCCCATAACTTACTACAATGTATTGTTATACTTTTCCTATTATTAACTATTGTTGCTAATCTCTTACTATACCTAACATAAATTCAACTTCATCATAAATATGTGTGTATAGCAAAAACATACTATATATAGGCTCTGGGACTATCAGTTATTCTAAGTATCCCCTGGGTGTCTTCAAATATTCCCATGGATAAAGTAGAGCTACTGTATGTAGTTTCATGTTTCAAAATATGTTTGTTATTCAAATTTTATTTAAAATATTTAATTGTATGTAGAAATGCAATATATTTTGTTATTGGCCCTGCATTTTGTCACTTTGATAAATGTATGCTCTTAGTCCAGTAAATTTGACTTTTTAAGATTAGGTTGTGCACTTGATAGGAAAGAGAGGTAAAGAAAACATTACAAGGGAAAGATTTAAAGAAAAAATTAATGATATCAAAGAAGTAACTACTCAAAACAGGTTGGAGTATCATAAAAAAAAAAAAAAAAAAAAATCAAGGCTCTCTTAATTTTAGTGGTGTAGCCAGTGAAATATTTAAGGGAAAAATAGCATACTAATATTGCAAAAAACAAAAGAGAAAACATGCTCCAGCTCATGATATCTGACTAACCACTTTGATGTTACAAGTAATTATGCTAAGAAATAAATCAACATAAACATCCATTACTAACATCCATATATTATTATCCCTACTGGTTGGTTACATGTCAGCATGAATGGAGATCATTAGAGGAGTAATAGCCCCCTTCCTCCAATGCCAAATGAGGCCAAGTGGAATACCTGTACTTTTACCCTCAGCATGCAGTAATCTGTGTGTTATTAGAAGAAATCTAGTAAAACAAAATTTAAGTAAGATTTAAAGTCTCAGAATATAATATTCTAATGCTCAGGATGGCTTTGGAAATCATTATGTAAGTTATTCTATAAGTAAGAAATTAGAAAACCACAAATTGAAAGCAAAATCAGCAAATAGTGTCAATGAGATGACACAGATGTTGGATTTATCTGACAGTTTAAAGCAGATATCATAAAATTGATTCAATCACTAACTTAAAACAGTTGATTTTTTAAAAATAAATATATCAATCAATAAATAAAAGTTCTCAGTTTGTTTCAGTTCTGTTCAGTCACTCAGTCATGTCTGACTTTTTGTGACCCCATGGACTGCAGCACACCAGCCTTCCCTCCCTGTCCAACGGCAACTCCCAGAGCGTACCCAAACTCATGTCCATTGAGTCAGTGATGCTATCCAACCATCTCATCCTCTGTCATCCCCTTCTCCTCTTGCCCTCAATCTTTCCCAGCATCAGGGTCTTTTCAAATGAGTCAGTTCTTCACATCAGGTGGCCAAGTATCAGAGTTTCAGCTTCAACATCAGTCCTTCCAATGAACACCCAGGACTGATCTCCTTTAGGATGGACTAGTTGGATCTCCTTGCAGTCCAAGGACTCTCAAGAGTCTTCTCCAAAACCACAGTTCAAAAGCATCAATTCTTCCACGCTCAGCTTTCTTTATAGTCCAACTCTCACATCCATACATGACTACTGGACAAAAACCACAGCCTTGACTAGATGGACCTTTGTTGGCAAAGAAATGTCTCTGCTTTTTAATATGCTGGCTAGGTTGGTCATGACTTTCCTTCCAAGGAGCAAGAATCTTTTAATTTCATGGCTGCAGTCACCATCTACAGTGATTTTGGTGCCCAGAAAAATAAAGTCAGGCACTGTTTCCACTGTTTCCCCATCTATTTGCCATGAAGTGATGGGACCGGATGCCACGATCTTAGTTTTGTGAATGTTGACCTTGAAGCCAGCTTTTTCACTCTCCTCTTTCACTTTCATCAAGAGGCTATTTAGTTCTTCTTCACTTTCTGCCATAAGGGTGCTGTCATCTGCATATCTGAGGTTACTGATATTTCTCCCAGCAATCTTGATTCCAGCTTGTGCTTCATCCAGCCCAGCATTTCTCATGATGTACTCTGCATATACGTTAAATAAACAAGGTGACAATATACAGCCTTGACGTACTCCTTTTCCTATTTGGAACTGTTGCAGGAAGGCGGACCCCTTCCAGGGCCCAAAACTGGGCTCACGTCTAACACTCGGAAATGAATTGTCTGAGGAGACACATGCTGACAAAGCAAGAGATTTTATTGGGAAAGGGCACCTGGGTGGAGAGCAGTAGGTAAGAGAACCCAGGAGAACTGCTTTGCCACTTGTTTTATGATGATGGGATTAGTTTCTGGGTGGTCTTTGGCCAATCATTCTAATCAGAGTCTTTCCTGGTGGCGCTGGAATCGCTCAGCCAAGGTGGATGCTAGCAAGAGGGATTCTGGGAAGTGGACAGACAGGCAGGGTCTCCTCTCAACCTTTCCCAAACTCTTCCGGCTGGTGGTGGCTTATTAGTTCCATATTCCTTATCAGGACCTCCTGTCATAAAACAACTCATGCAAATGGTTACTATGGTGCCTGGCCAGGGTGGGCAGTTTCAATCAGTGTGCTTCCCCTAACAGAATCAGTCTGTTGTTCCATGTCCAGTTCTAAGTGTTGCTTCCTGACCTGCATACAGGTTTCTCAAGAGGCAGGTCAGGTGGTCTGGTATTCCCATCTCTTTCAGAATTTTCCACAGTTTATTGTGATCCACACAGTCAAAGACTTTGGCATAATAAAACATAGAAAGGAGAATCAAATGGAAATTTTAGAACTAAAAAGCACAGTATCAGTTTTATAAAGCTTTGGATGGGTTAATTAGTAGAAAAAGGAAGGTAAAGAAAAGAATCCATGAACATGAAAATAGAATAGTAGAGGTCATCTCCCTGTAAAGAATAAAATAAGCTTAAAGCAAATAAATACAAACTCAGAGCTTTATAGGACTCTAACAGACCTTTTATTTACGATATCAGAGTCCCTATGAGAAACGAGAAATTTGGTGGCTGAAAAAATAGTAACAAAAGAAATAATGTCTGATTTTTAAGGAACATCCAGACTGTTCTCCAGGGATTTGCTGGTGACTCAGATATTAAAGAATCTGTATGCAATGTATTGTCAGGAAGCATTTAACAAGAGGCTTCCTGTGCGCTGTTTTGGATCTGTCAGGAACCCTCTGGCCCTTATTAATTCCTGAATATTCAGGAATTAAGAGGAGAGGCACGCCTTTCCCAGGGCTGAGGAATCCAGGCATTTCTCATTACAGTGATAAGTACCCTCTTGTGAAAAGGTGATTGTTTGCAACTCTCTCTTTGATAGGGATTGTCTTATGTTTTGTAAGTCTGGAATTTTAATCTTTATCTTCGCTGAGAATAGCCACCTTGTAAGACAGTATATATGCCCACGCCATGTTGATTAAAACACCTTTGCTCCATCAGAGCTTTGGTCCCTGTGTCTGTCTGTCTTTCTTTCTTTCTTTCTTTTTATTCTTTCTCTCTTTCTCTCTCTATTTCTGGCTAATTCCTTGGAGCGCGGAGGCCCGCTGAGCTCACTTTCTTGCCGGGGCTTCTAAGACTCTCTCGAGAAGGCGCACTGTGCCTTCACCCACTCGAGAGGGCGCCCGGTGCCTACGTGCAGCAGCGTGAGCCCTGAGAACAGGACTCTGTTGGCTTTCCGCCTAAAGCAGGGGATATCAGCCTCTTTCTCTCTCTTACTCTCCGGACCACCAGGTTCTGGTCCATTAAAGGACCAACAATGTATGTGACCTGGGTTCAATCCTTGGGTTAAGAAGATCCCCTAGAGAAGGAAATGGCAACTCACTCAAGTATTCTTGCTTGGGAAAGTCCATGGACAGAGAAACCTAGTTAGCTACAGTCCATGCAGTCCAAGGTTGCAAGAGTCAGAGATGACTCAGTGACTAAACGATACCACCACCATACTATGCTTCACACTGGCTGTATCAATTTGCATTCCTATCAACAGTGTAGAAGGGTTCCTGTAAGGCCAGTGCAGAGAAAAAGAGTTAGCCAGGAAGTCAGGCAGGAAAAGGGAAATTTATTAGAGCGAAAGAGAGGGTGACTGGCCCTTAAGGAGAACCAGTGTCCTTCCTTTCTGACTGGAGTACACCCCACCAATGATAAATTCTCTGAAGGGATGGTCACATAGCTAGAGGTCTGGAATTTGGTGGTCTCACAGCTTTGAGAAGATAGGCACCAGTGAGATAACAGATTGCCATTTAGGCAATTTGGTCAGTCTCACGGATCACTGTGATTTTATTCTTTGTTTGCAAGGTCAACATAACAAGCCATCTTATTAATGACCCATGTGGACACTATCATTCCAGCCTTTTTGATTTAGGATAAGGGCGGAAGGTCAATCTTCCGTAACTGCTTCCTGTGGGACAGGGGCATCGTAGAGGTAAGATAAGAAAAGGCTGGAATGTGGGTCAAGGGGATTTGTGTGGGGTCAAAGTTTTTGATTATCTGAGTGAGTTAAAAGTAGCTCGTGGATAGTTCGGTTGGTGAAGGCTTGTAAGCAATCCAGAAGAAATTTTGAAAAAAGACACATTAAACATGTGCTGAAAGTTAGAATAAGGGTAAGTAGAAGGAGTGAGTCTAGAAAAGGTAGGACCCAGGGTATCCAATTTCAATTGCTTAACCAGTTTTGCCATGAATTACTGAGGTGTTGGTGTATTCTTGAGGCCTTGTTTGTCAGATTCCTTGCTGCTTCCTTTACAATGCCTGATTTATTGGTGTAGAAACAGCAGGCTTCCTCCAAAAATAGGCATAGGCCTCCTTTTTCTTCTATGAGGAGATCTAATCCTCTTTTGTTTTGGAGGACCATGGCTGTCAGGGAATCTAGCTGATTTTGGATAGTGATAAAGCTGTTAGCTATTTCTTCTAGGCTGTCAGTGAGGTCTTTAGAAAGGCTTTGATAGTAATTTAAAGAGGTTGTGAGTCCTGCAGTCCCTGTCTCAATCCCACTGGCTATTCCTAAACTGATTAATAGAGGAATGAATTGAATTGCCCATCTGGGTCCATTATGAGTTAGGGGGATAGGAAGGGTCTGATTGTTAGGAGAAATAGAAATATCTGGGGCCAGATATACCAGGGTGCATGTTCCTGTCCAGTTAGTGGGAAGACATACTTAAGTAGTGGTTCCACATAAGAAAAATATTCCAGGAGCAAGAAGACAACAGCTGAAATCAATAGCAAATAGGAGTTTTTCTGGGAACTTGTTAGTAGTCTCTGAAATTGACAGTGAACTCACCAGTGTAGCCCCTACAAGAGTATTTACACCATATGCAGAAGGGAGTCTCCCTGAGAAACTAAGAGAATGCCCTGCAGTTCCTGGGACATGATAGACAGATCAGCCTGAAGGGAAGAAGAGATGTGAAGTGTGATTACAGAGGTGTGGCGGTATAGTTCCTAGTTGGGGGTAAGAATTGTTTATAGAGTTTTGTCTGGAAAAACAGAAAGGAGCCTGTTGTTGTAAATGAACGTCAGAGGTGGTGAGTGTTAAGGAGCAGTAACCAGGCTAGATCAGAGGGTGGGCTTGGGATGGTAACAGAGGCTTTGAATTTTGAGAGAAGTTCTCTCCCAACAATAATAGGAGGGGGACATTTTCGCAGTATGAGAAAAGAATGGGAAAATGGGGTATCTTGAAGTGTGCAAGGTAGAGGCCCGGTTATTCGTGGCATAGATTTTAAACTGTCAACCCCCATAACGGAGACCTTAGAGACCTTGGTTTTCCGGAGTAGGCAGGTACAGCAGAGTAAGTGGCCCCCGTGTCAATGAGAAAGGAGATCAGCTTACCTGCCACGGTAAGAGTTACCCTGGGCTCCTTAGAGGTGATCAGAATTGGGGCCTGGGGCCTTGGGCTCCTTCAGTCTTCAGTGGTGAATCTGAGGAGGCTGGGCAGAGCTGGGTTAAAGGGCTCCTGCTCTGGACCAGGAGGAGATGTCCAGATCCCTGGACGGGGATTTGAGCAGTCAACCTTCCAATGTCCCTTTATGCTACAGCTGGGACATGAACCTGGAGTGGGCCTTGGCTTTAGGCATGAGCAGGCCCAGTGGCCTTCTTTGCCACATTTGAAGCAGGGCCCACGTGGCTTCCTTTCTTTGTTGGCTGATGGAGGCTTGGAGCCATGTAAGGCAGTGGCTAAAAAGTGGCATTTGGACTGATCTTGTTGGCTCTAGATTTGCCTGCTCTTCCTGGTTATTGAAAATCTTCAAGGCTAAATTTAAAAGGTCTCATTGAGGGATTTGAGGGCCTTCTTCTGACTTTTTTAGTTTCTTTTGGATATCTGGTGATGACTGGGAGATAAAATGGGTGTTAAGGACAATGGTGCCCTCTGCTGAAGTGGGGTCTAGTTTTGCATATTTTTGTAGCACTTCCGTTAGCCTGGCTAGAAATTGTGCTAGATTTTCATCTAGTCTTTGAGTTATTTCCCAGAGTTTATCAAAGTTGACAGCTTTATGCCCTGCATTTTGAAGGTCCACAATGAGGCAAGCAGCCATGTGATTACTGACTGCTTGTCCAGGTCTCCCTGCCTGATAACCCCAGTTGGGATCATCTCAGGGGACAGCCATTGCCCCTACGGGCTTAGCGTCCTCTGTCAGTGTATCTCATCAGCATGCACCCGAGAGGCTTGCCATACTCATTCCTTCTCTTCTGGGAGAAGAGTGGAGGAAAGTACGATACAAATATCATGCCAGGTTAAGTCATAAGACTGGTAAGATACTTGAATTCTTTTAGATAATTATCAGGGTCTGAGGAGAAGGAGCCCAGATGCCTTTCAACCTGAGATAGATCGGTGAGGGAGAATGGGACATGAACCTGAACAATGCCTTCTGCTCCAGCTACTTCCCATAAAGGGAGGAGTGGGGCAGGGGAAGGAGTGGGGTCCTGCAGTGAAGTTTCCTGTTTTAAAGTTGTTGGGGATCGGGTTCGTGGAGGGGATCTAGAGAGGCTGGGGTAAAGCCTTGGGACCCTCAGGGTGGAGGGTGGGGCTGAAGTCTCAGAGCTGACCTCAGGCACAGGCTGGGGAGGGGCATTGGGAGCTGCAGTGGCCTTGAGAAGGAGGGAGGGAGGAGGGGACGAAAGGTGGGGGTTGTGGAACTGGATCTGGAGGGGCTGCAAGGGGATTGGGAGTGCTAGGGGGTGGGCTGTGGTCAGAATGGTTGAAGGGAGAAGAAGAAAAGTCTGAACAGGGATCAGGAGACATTGTATTAGGAGGATGTGGCCCCGAGTGGGCTAAGAGTATTTGAGAAGTAAAATAGGATTCACAGAGAGAGGGTTGAGAGCGAAGAGCAAAGAAAGCCTGAACATAAAGGATTTCTAACTACTTGCCATTGTGGCAGAAATTATTGAGGTCCATAGAGTATTAAAATCAAGAGTTCCATTTTCTGGCCATTGGGACCTGTTATCAAGTCTGTATTGCAACCAGACAGTGTTAGAATAGTAAATAAGTCTTTTTGGTCTATATCTCCCCTTGGAAGCCCAAAGCTTTTAAGTTTCGGAGAAGGCATCCTAGATGAGTAGATTTTCAGGGCTTGGATTGAGAATTTCCCATTATGGCTGAATAGGGAGGTTAGACAAGGGCGAGAGAAAGTGAGGAGAAAGGTCCGAGACAAAAGATGTCTCCATTCTCAGAACTTTCTCAGATAGTAATAATAGTCTGCTTTGAAATGGGCATCCCCTATTTCTAAGTCAGACAGGGCACAAGGCTGAGGTCCCGAGGGCCGTGGGGATCCTCCCAACTAGCGCTAGGACTTGGAAAAATGAGGTGAGAGAGAGAGAGCGGATCCAAGAGAATGGGATTTCACTCACCCTTGTAACCAATGGATGAAAGGTGGGCTGGTGTGTGGATGTCAGTCCAGTAAGGCAAGTGGAGAGTCCCGTCCTGGAGCTCATCTCAGTTTCTCAATAAGGCTCAAGGTGGGGACCACCGGAGGTGGGCTTGTGAGAGGATCCCACCCAGTGGGGTGAATCTCTGAGTTTCTGCACCACAGTGTAAGGCGAGTGAAGATAAAAGAGAGTGAGCTGGGCAGTCAGGTAAGAAAAGGGAATTTTATTAGAGGGAAAAGAGAGAGTGACTGGCCCTTAAGGAGAACCAGCATTCTCCCTTTCTGATGGAGTCCTTCTTATATCCCACCAATGAAAAATCCTCTGAAGGGATGGTCACATAACTGGAGGTCTGGAACCTGGTGGTCTTGCAGCTTTGAGAAGATAGGCACCAGAGAGATAACAGGATGCCATTTGGGCAATTTGTTCAGTCTCATGGATCACTGTGATTTGATTCTTTGTTTGCAAGGTAGACACAACGAGCCATTTTATCGATGAGACCCCATTTGGACCCTATCAGTTCCTATTTCCCCAAATCTTCTCCAGGATTTATTATTTGTAGACTTATTGTTTGTTTGTTTGCTTTGTTTTCCTTTTTTGGTTCTATGATTTCCTTTTGTACTATGCTTCTGTTCTCTTTTGGTTTTTGTGAATCTATTTTATGTTTTTCATCAGTGAAATTATCTTGATCTTTTAATTGAGGGTGGTTCTTCTACTTCTTCATTTCGCTTATATTTTTCTTGCTCCATGAGTTTAGGAGAAACAATTATTTACTATGGTTTTAGAGGGCTATATTTGTTAGGATCATCCACGTGTATAATGAGTGGGTTTAATAGCTTTTGGTGTGAGATCTGTTTTTTACTATGGATTCTTGCTCCTCTTTTCTCAGTATATCCTGGCCATTATCCTCTTGATAGGAGGTGTCACTCATATTGTGGTGACCAGAGCCTGCACTGGATATTGAGCAGGGCCTCCTCTGTTTTCTGTGGTTCTCACTTACCTGTCAGAAGCAGAGACTGCTTCCTAATTGTTGGAGCAGATATTTGTTTGTTTCTGAGCTACACTTATGAGTTGTGGTGCTAGGTAGGTGAGATAGGAGCAGCCCCAGTGGGAGAGGAGCCAGAGTATTCCTCCACTGAAGCTGTTCACTGGTGAGTGTGCTCTGTTGTGTAACCTTTCATCTGCTGTGTGGTCTCACAAAGTACGCTATTGTTGGCACTGCCCTTGACCCTACCTCAATGGTGAGAATGTTAACAATTGGCCCTAGTGACCCTCAGGCATTATTATTTACAAGGTCATCAGTGTAGATCCACTGAAGACAGGTCACAGGACCTCAGTAGTAGGTTACCTGGACCTTCTGTGGGAGTTTTGGAGGCATCTCAGACCCTGGCCCAGTGGCCCAGCCAAGCTCCTGCTTGCATGTACCCACAAAGCCCATAGGTGCTAAGGCCAGACCTGCCCTAGTCATTAGAGAACCCATTTTCTGTTTGTATATCTTACAGGTGCTGAATTTACGAAGGCAGCAGTAGAGGTATAAATTTGCAGCTCATGCAGTAGAGATGAGAGATTTTAGCCCTGCTTTCTACGTTGTGTGGTCCTTGGGGTTCAGCTGTGGTTTCAACCTTACCTCTGTGCATTGGCAACCCCTGACCTCTGCTCCCAGGGCCTCTGAGGCAGCAGTCAGCTCAGAAGCTCACTCATGCAGTGGCTAGTGCTCAGGAACCCACTCCAGTGGATCCATTTCCGTGATCCATCTCAGTGACTGCTCGGTATGCTTTCTGAAAGCCTGCAGGACTGGGGCTTGGTACATGGAGAAAAAGGCTGAAAACACAATTCTGCCCCTCCTCTCGTGCACCATTTAATAATGACGGTTTGCTTCTTTGGTGGACCTGGGCGTCCTCTAGGAACACTCCTGGTTGCAGCCTTACAATGTTCCAGTCCCTTCAGGCTATCTCCATGCAGCCAACATCTGTCTTCTCCCAGGCCTGTCCTCTAAACCCGGAGCTTCCGGTTTCAGTTCCTAGCCCCTGCCCACATCAGTGGACACATCTCAGACTGGCACATGCAGGGTGGTGGTACTGTCCATCTGTGTAAGTCTCTCTTTGTTCTGCCTGCCACAAACAAGTTATTGTGCTCTTCTCTGAGCCTCTGAAGCTCCCTTTTGGTTTTGCCTGATCTTACCAGTAGACTTCCCAGGGTGAGGAAATATTTCCTCTTCTTCAGCTCCTTTCAGAGGCATAGGCCTTGTTCTGCTTTCTCTCTCTCTCTCTCTGTTTTTACCCTTGGGTCCTATCAAGTTACAAGGAGATCTTTTTGTCTGTTCAAGTTTTTGAGGTCTTCCATTAGTACTCAGTATGTGTTCTGTGAAAATTTTTCCATTTGTAGATATATTTATGATGTACTGGTGTGAGTGATGTATTTATGGCAAGATCCATGTCCTACTCCACCATTATTGGATCTCAGAAACAATCTGCTGGGTCATATTTCTCTCAACTGCCAAACTGTTTTTTTTTTCCTATTCCATGCACCAGAATTCCATTTTTTTTAACATCCTGTCAAAATTATTTTTCTTTCTTTCTTTCTTTCTTTTTTGATATAGACATTTTAATGGATAGGCCATGTGAAATGGCATCTCATTGTGGTTGTGATTTGCATTTCTCTAGTGGTTAGCAACATCGAGCAAATTTTCATAAGTTTATTGTCCATTGGTATATCTTCTTTAAAGAACTGTCTAGTCCTTTGCTCATTGTTAAATTGAGTGATTTATTTTGTTGCTGTTGTTGAGTTGTAGCAGTCCTTAAACGTATGGTTACCAAAGGAGAAAGGGAGCTGGGGGATAAATTAAGAGGCTGGGATTAACATATATACACACTATTATGCATAAAATAGTTTCTGTTTTTAAAGAGAAGCTTTCCACTACTTATTTCAGTGTATGTGCCTTCATGGGGTCAATTTCTTCACTCTTAAGGAATAATCTTTAAAACGCTGAGTTTGCCTGTGAATTAGGCAGAAAACTAAGTTCTGGGAGACTGGAGCAGCTCTCCAGGCAGGTTTAGTTCTTTAAGCAGCTACATTGGAAATAGAGAAAAACAAATCCCCAAATCATGATAGTTACTTTGAGTCTTTTCAACTTGCCATTGAGCTCTGGCATTTCAACACTGGCATTGTCTCTCAGAGAAACCATACATGTGAGGAACTGTGAAGAATCAATGAGTGAATTTGACAAATAATCATTTGTCCTTGGAACAATATACTCATGACTTACACAACTCCACTATGTCTTAACACTCCAAAGCCTACCTAGCATTGAAATTGAATATATCAGTAATATATGACAGCCATTAGGAGATTAAAAGTATTACAGGGATAAATGATCTCATAGCTTTTATGCCCACCTCTCCTCCTCCTCTGGTGTTTGTATGAATAAAATAATTGGCTAAAAGATTGTCTACGATATTCTTGCTTGATTCCTTTAAATTTTCTTTTATTAAATTATTAAGAATCAAAGAGATACTAGAAATAACAACATCTCATCAGCCTTCAAGATTTGGAAGTTTGCCAAACAAGCCCTCTTCATCACTATTGGCTTTGTTGGACTTGTTATATAATCCCTTATACATATAATTTTATTTGTGTTCTAAAATGTATTGAAAGAGATTGTGGGATCTTCTGTTACTTAATATATTCTTAATGAAATTGGTAAACAAAAGTTGAGGGGCACTTCCAACTGCCCAGAAGTCTAAATAAGTTCTAAGAATCTTTGATTCATTTTTTCTTTCTCTTACATCATGGGCCTTAGATGCTCACTAGCAAAAATGATGACACTAATCATAGGCAACTCTGTGTTCTAAGCATGAAAGGGAATGGCCTAATTGAAAGAGCAGTGTTCAGGGGCTCATTAAATCATGCTCTAGGATTCTGGCAGAACACTTTTAATGAGTTTGACTAAGTTTAGCCCCCACAGTGCCTTATTAAATAACTTCCCAATTAGCAAGATTTAAAACTTTATCATTGCCCTTGGGAACGTAAGGTTAATTAGATCCCTAATCTAGTAGAACAATCTTGGGAAATTCTCAGGTATCAGTAAGTATCTGTTATTAAAAAATATAAAGAAAACAAAGTTGTGTGGTTGCCATGGTGACACCAGGAAGAGGAATATATTTCATAGCAATAAAATGTCCTCTCTATGAACTTCACATCAAAATCACCTAACTAGAGTCAATCCAGGTTTGGTGTAAAATAATTGCCAGTTATATGATAAATTTTTAATAATAAAACACTGTCTTCTGTTGTCCTAATACAAAGCAATAAATCCAAAATATGTTAATTTAAGCTCATTAATGAAAAAGAAATTTAATTAGACTCTCAATATTAAGTAAACTTTCATTTAACATATAATCATATATCATTCATTGTAATGAATCTGATATATATTTAAAGAAATATAAAACTTTGCCTCTCATGGAAAAACTGAAGAAATATGTATCATCTTACTTTACAATGGGCTATTGTGCATCCATGAAGAAGTATTTCTCTTGAATAATCTTTAAGACTACCAGAAATCATACTAGACAATTATCCTCAAGTTTATAGCATAAATATTATCCATAGATACAAGGTATATGTTTCAGATTGAGAATACTTTACTAAAAAAGTGCTCAGGGCTGGTGCACTGGGATGACCCTGAGAGATGGGATGGGGAGGGAGGTGGGAAGGGCATTCAGGATGGGGAATTCATGTACACCCATGGCTGATTCATGTCAATGTATGGCAAAAACCACTACAGTATTGTTAAGTAATTAGCCTCCAATTAAAATTAAAAAATTAATTTAAAAAAAAAAAAATCAAATATGGAGATAATAATAGGGATAGGATAGCACATGTTTAGAAACTAGTACCTAGGTTAATCTTTAAAATACAATATTTGTCTATGATGACTTTTTAAAAGAAATGCAAAATTTAGATAGAAATTAGGCTTTCTTAATCCTGTCTTTTTTCCCACCTTGCTATAGCAATCATCAGTATAATAAAATTAGTATTAGTTAATGTCTTTATGTGGTGAATACTATGGATTTTCTTATTTAAGTTTCAATTCTCCATTCTTGCATTTTGAAAAGAACATATGATTCCCAAGACTTCCTTGCTTCACTGGTTGTCTGCAGGTGATAGCTGTTTGGTCAATGTGATGTTTGCTCCAGTGTATTTGAGATGTGGCTGTGGAAGAGAAGTCACTTCTGTCTCCATTCAACAGTTGTATTAAAAATCAGTATCTTGGAAGTGGGAGAAGTGACATTCCCTTCAGCGGTTTTCTAGCATCATTTCTTGCTCTTCCATGGAGAATGTTCCAGTGGTGGATCACTTCTAAAGCATGCCAAAGCAGAGGTTGTGGGAAGGAGGTAATTCTTAGATATCTAACACTGAATTCCTTAAAAGTGTTTTTACTGAAAGTCTTTTCATTTTATTTCTTGCAGTAACAATTATGAGATTAAATGTTCTTGTGCTACCTTAAAATATGAATTTTATTTTATCAGATTATAGTGAATTTTTATTTTTTTTATTTTTTTTTATAGTGATTTTTTTTAAATGACAAAATTCAGTTCAGTTCAGTTCAGTCACTCAGTCTTGTCTGACTCTTTGTGACCCCATGGGCTGCAGCATGCTAGGCTTCCTTGTCTATCACCAGCTCTGGAAGCTTGCTCAAACTGATGCCCATCAAGTCGGTGATGCCATGAGATGATTATCTCATCCTCTGTCATCCCCTTCTTCTCCCATCTTCAATCTTTCCCATCATCAGGGTCTTTCCCAGTGAGTCACTTCTTCACATCAGGTGACCGAAGTATTGGAGTTTCAGCTTCAGCATCAATGAATATTCGGGACTGATTTCCTTTAGGATTGACTGATTTGATCTCCTTGCAGTCCAAGGGACTCTCAAGAGTCTTCTCCAACACCTCAGTTCAAAAGCATCAATTCTTCAGCACTCAACTTTCTTTATCGTCCAACTCTCACAACTATAAATGACTACTGGAAAAAACCATAGCTCTGACTAGATGGACTTTTGTCTGCAAAGTAATGTCTCTGCTTTTTAATATGCTGTTTAGGTTGGTTATAGCTTTTCTTCCAAGGAGCAAGCATCTTTTAGTTTCATGGCTGCAGTCAGCATCTGCAGTGATTTTGGAGACTGAAAAAATAAAGTCTCTCACTGTTTCCATTGTTTCCCATCTATTTGCTATGAAGTGATGGGACCAGATGCCATGATCTTAGTTTTCTGAATGTTGAGCTTTAAGCCAACTTTTTCACTCTCCTCTTTCACTTTCACCAAGAGGCTCTTCAGTTCCTCTTCCATTTCTGCCATAAGGGTGGTGTAATCTACATATCTGAGGTTATTGATATTTCTCCCAGCAATCTTGATTCCAGCGTGGGCTTCTTCCAGCCCAGCATTTCTCATGATGTACTCTGCATATAAGTTAAATTAGCAGGGTGACAATATATAGCCTTGACGTATTCTTTTTCCTATTTGGAACCAGTCTGTTGTTCCATGTCCAGTTCTAACTGTTGCTTCCTGACCTGCATACAGATTTCACAGGAGGCAGTTCAGGTGGTCTGGTATTCCCAACTCTTGAAGAATTTTCCACAGTTTATTGTGATCCACATAGTCAAAGGCTTTGGCATAGTCAATAAAGCAGAAATAGATGTTTTTTTAGGAACTCTCTTGCTTTTTCGATGATCCAGCGGATGTTGGCAATTTGATCTCTGGTTCCTCTGCCTTTTCTAAAACCAGCTTGAACATCTGGAAGTTACCAGCATGTATAAATAACTCCTAAAGCTCAACAACAACAACACAAAACCAAATTAAAATATGAGTAAGAATTTGAATACACATTTGTTTTTCAAAGAAGATATAGAAATGACTAATAACACATGATAAGATGATTAACATCACCAGTCATTAGGGAAATTCAAATTAAAACCACAGTGGATAACCCCTCACATGTGGAAAGCTATTATTAGAGGGACAAAATGGAAAGTAAGAAAAATAAAATGAAATAGCAAGTGTTGGCAAGGTGGGGAGAAATTGAAAACAGTGCATTTATGGTTGAGCTAGAAAATGTTAAGCAGTTATGAAAGACAATATGACAATTCCTCTAAAACTTTATCATATAAATACCATACGATCCAACAATTATGCTTATAAATATATACAAAAAATAATTGAAGGCAGACACTTGAACAGATATTTGTATACAAATGTTCACAGCAGCATAATTCATCATAACCTAAACGTGTGGAAAATGTAAATGCCTAAAGGAGGATAAATGCATAAAGAAAATGGAGTATACACATATAATGAATATTATTTGACCTTAAAACTGAATACAATTCTGATACAGGCTATAAAATGGGTGAACCAGAGAACACTTGTTGAAGCTAACTAAGACAGAGACCAAACAAAAATGTTGCATGATTCCACTTTTATGAAATATATATAATTTTTTGTTGTTTTTTTTTTTTTAGAAAGAATCATGGTTAGCAGGAGGAGAAGACATAGTTATTATTTCTAGGTGAGAAGTTTCAGTTTGGAATAATGACAATGTTCTGGAAATGGATTGTGTTATGGTTTCACAAAAACGTGAATGTATATAATATCACTGAATTGTACTGCTGAAAATTGTAATTTGTATCTTATATGCATCTCAAAAAGTTAGGGGGAAAGCCCTTTAAACTACACTTACCAAGAGAAAATTATCATTAATGCAAGTATGGGAGATCATAAGAAATGTAAGAACATTTAACACATTATCTGCGATGAAAAAATACATTCTTAAATATTATCTAAAGAGTATCTCAACGAGAGTAACATCATCATTTTGTTACCTGTATTATATTTTTAATGTTTTAAAATCTAATGTCAATTTCCAACATAATGGAAAAAAATTAGAAAATAAATTATATAGAAACAAAAGATTTCACCCAAATTCTTTGATTTTCTTCTTATATATTCATATTAAATGTACCACATTCCACTTTAGTGTTTTCAGTTTTCCAACCAATATATTTCAGACTGCCAAATAATAAAGTGAAATAAAGCAAAGAAAATAAAAAGATTTCTGTGTGTATTTATATTAAACTTATGGAGTCATATGTTTTATAAATAAACATTTTATTTTATTTATATTTTATATGTTTTACATAAATGTTTTACATAAAATAAAATTTTATAAAATATATGACTTTCATAAAACTTTACAAATGTAATGACATTGGAAGAATCTGAATAAATATATTTGTTCTTTTCCACACTAACTTGACCTTTAACACATCTGTAAAAAGATTTTAAAAAATTATCAAAACTCCTCCCGCATTCTTGGTCTAAGGCCAATCTGACCTATTAGTTACTTAGCCTATATTATTAAAGCCTCAGTGGACTTTTGCAGGTGAACACACATACACACACAAAACTAATGTTACCCTTAATCTCCAGATGAATAAGTCCAGAAATCTGTTGCTGCTGAGTATTCATGGAATTATCTAAAATAATATGCAGGGAGGAGAGATGAACATATATATTTACAAAATATTTAAAGAAGTCTACTTAGAAAAATAACTTTAATTGTATGATGACTATAGGACCACTGTCTGCTATCCAGTTCAATGATGCAGTTGTATCTTCCTATATTGTAGGAAGATAATAAAAGGTATGAGCTCTAATTGTATTTTTACTTTTATTTATTGCATAAGAATTGAGACTATTCTGTAAATTTTAAAGAGAATTTTGATTAGAATTATTAAGAGCTAATTTTTATGGAAAACTAGCATAGGCAATTGATACACTGATACATTCAAGCATCTCAGAAAACTAGGGAATTTTTTAAAAAAGGAATTTAATTGAAGGAGTTTTAAAAGCTTATGTATGTGTGCAAGCAATAAATTATGAATAGATTGCTTAAACACTTGTTTACTTTTTTAAAATGTGAAACTCTCTTTAAACCTAAAAAACAAAATTATAAACAATTCCAGGAAGAATTGGTATTAATTCTAATAATCTATTGTGAAATAGTAGAAAAAAATTGATAATGTGACCAAAGGCTGATATTATTTAGGATCTTCTTTGTTGAATTTATTTTAAATAAGACTAAAGTGTTTATTGTAATAAATGATACTACATTAAAGATATGGTCACTTTAAAAATTAAGATTTTGCGTGACAAAATGTATAATAAAAATTTATATAAATTTATATAAATGTGAAACAATTTAATATGCTGGTCTCATGTTAAATCCAAATTCCAATTTATGAGAAAAGAATTGTTCCCCTAGTTTTTTCTCTGCAAGTTGCCAGCAGCCACAGAGTAGTTGGAAATCGATTGTTCCACAGACACTGGAAATTTGCTCTTTTCTTACAATTTGTTTGGAGTTTCATGTGTGCAATATTTTGAGTACAAGCAAATCCTATCCACCGTAGCCTGTCACAAATGAAAGATTGGTACTCAGAATTGTGGAATCAAACATTAGTAAACATGTGTATCATTTTAACTATGGGAAAATATTGAAAACAATTGTAAGCTTCTTTGAAATATTTGCCTTGTGGATCAGGAGAAAGGGTTGTGAGACTATCATTTTCCCCTTTGGATCATTGATGTCATGTCCATATAATAATTAAATAATTATTAAAACATGCAAATTATATCACTTTAATAATTTATTCAAGTTTTACATGGACATGGCATCAACAATACAAATGGAAAATGATAGTCCCACAACTCCTTCTTTTGATTCATAAGGCAAATATTTCAAATAATCTTAAAATTGTTTCCAATATTTTCCCATAGTTAAAATGATACACATCTTCTAGTGTTTGATTCCACAGTTCTGAGTACCAATCTTTCATTTGTGGCAGGCTGCTGTAGATAGGATTTGCCTTCTCCCTACATCACCACCATCACTCTCTTTCCCTCTTCTCATGCTCTCCACATATTTGCAGCCTACTTTATGTCTAGAAGCATGGGCTGATGATATTATTTTATTTTCTCAAATTTATTGGTTGTATACAAAAAAAAATTACTATTTTGAACTGATACTATTTTATTTGCCATCTCTACATGTATTTCTTCTTATTTTTATAACAATTTCTTTTAACAGATTTTAGAGTATTATCTTTCTGATATATTGAAAATTGCAAAGAAGTTATTTTCAAGATGAATTTTTAGAAAATACCATCTAACAAATTGCTTCTCATTTTAATGTGTTCTTTTCGTGCTATCTGAACATTGTAGCTCATATATAACAATTTCGAGAAAATATTTTTGTTCAGTAATGTTTACTCTATAATTATGTCAAATGCATTTTTAGAAATGCTCATAAAATATGTTACTTTATCTTATATTGATTCTTGTATTCTTTATATTTTCTAAATGTCTAATTTTTATATTTAATTGTTATGGTTGTTTTATTTCTAGTAGATTTTCTCCCTTTTATGTTTCAAAACTTTAGTAGAATCTATCCTTTTATTTATCATCTTTTTAATTTCCTAAAGCCTGTTTTTTCCTTACCTGGTATTTCTTTTTATATATTGTACTGTGGATTCAACAGCTTCTCATATTTCTGTGAAAATATGAAAAAAAATCTAAAAATGTCTTGAATGTCCCCAGTGCCTTTTAACTCTGTGTTTGTGTGTTAGATCTTTGTGTATATATCTTCTGTTTGAAGGCTTCCTTGGAAATGTGATGACTTTTGGTCTTACAGCAAATTGCTAAGACTGGAATTACTGCCAAGCTTTTTTTTTTGGGGGGGTGGGGTGGCAAAGCATGCTGAGCTTGCTCACTGATGGATAGAGAGTACCCCCACTCATTTCCAATTCAGTGCTCTCAGGATACTCTTTCCCCCTTTTTTTTCTTTTGCATGACTGTTTCTCAGAATTTCTTCTTCAAGGAGTTCCTGAATTCTTTCACCCATGATTCCATTTGTAGCATTTTTCCTCACTTTCTTAAATATTTTTATTTAGTATTATATGAGTTGAGGTTTACAACGAGGAGGTGCTAAAAATATGTGCTTGTACTGGCCTGGTGCACTGGGAAGACCCAGAGGAATCGGGTGGAGAGGGAGGTGGGAGGGGGGATCGGGATGGGGAATACGTGTAAATCTATTGCTGATTCATGTCAATGTATGATAAAACCCACTGAAAAAATAAATAAATTAAAAAAAAAAAGAATGGAAAGTCTTTTAACTGAAGAAAACAAAAGGAAGAAAAAATGAATGGGTAAGAAAAGGTGTCATAAGGCAATTTGTAATGTTATACAAACATTGAGAAGCAGATGAACAGAATATACATCTTTCAAGGGAGCTTGAGCAGAGATAAGGAAGCTAGGAATTGAAGTATATGTTCTCAGGAAAAGGGCCTATTGAACTAGAACATTCAGAAACTGAATGAAGATGTAGAAGCCATTTACCTGACAGCTCAGTGTATAGAATCCCCATCCAATGCAGGAGATACAGGAGACACAAGTTTGATCCCTGAGTTGGAAAGATCCCCTGGAGAAGGAAATGGCAACCCACTCCAGTATACTTGCTTAAAAAATCGCATGGACAAAGGAGCCTGGCAGGCTATGGTCCAAAGTGCTGGGGTCCAGGCTCGGCATGATCCAGGGGGTACCCTCAGGATGAACCGCGTCGGCGAGAGAAGACACGTGAGACCAGCCTTGATGAGGCCAAGTCTGTGTTTTACTTTTTGACAACAGTTTTTATACCCTCACTCAGAACGTTTCCAAGGTACAAGATGCTTACTCATGCTTACACAGGATTAGTATTACATCAGTTTGTTTTTTAAGAAGAGCAGGATGTTTTCTGCTTTCTAATTCTATAGTAAATCTTAGCACATGATCTTCTGGCCTTGGGGCCCATTAACATTTTATGCAGGTCAGGTGAATATAAACCTATTTTCCGTTTCTGTGGTGACCTTAACTGAAAGGTAGCATTCTCATAGGGCAACAGTACAGAGTAGATGTATAACCTTGTTAACACAAAAATGAATCCTTCTGCAGAAGTTGTCAGTTGAGTTTATCTAAGTTTACCCCACACTGACTCTGTGACTTTGGTGAGGCAGCCCCTGCCTAGCACTCTGGCTAATAATTAACAATTGTGTCATTATTACCACACTAGGGCTAAGCTCTTATTTTTCTAGATCTATAACTATATTAATAATGGTTTCCACAGCACAACTTTAGCACATTAAGAGTAAAAACACAGCAAGCAAATGTTAACCCAATAACCACTTTTAGAATAATTTTTCTTGTGTTTTCTAATAGGGCTTCCTCACCCCCGAAGGGCTCTGTCTCTATTAGGGCCTTTATATGATCAGGTTCTTTATTCTGTTTTATGATTAGGGTATTATGAGCAGTCATGCATATTAGTACCAAGGGCATAGACACATTTGCCAAACAAACTAAAATACCAGCAAAAGAGTTTAAATTAAAACACTCCTTTCATCCTGGATAATCTCATAAAATACCACCACCTGGGAAACTTATTGATTAAAGTTCTAAATTGATTCTTATTTGGAAAGAATCAGGGAAGGCCTTCTGCCTGTGTCACAGAAATTCAGCAGTAGTCTATTGAAGCAAGCATCAGAAAGACAGATATCATCTTTAAGGTGAGCGCCGGGGGCAGCTTTTTGGAATCCTGAAAACCTGATCCGCCTTGCCTGTCAGGTTTTCTCCTCATGACCTTGTCATGGGTGGGATCTCATAAGCTGGCTCCTGGCACCAAAGAATCTCAAAGAATTGGATGTGACTAAGCAGCACAACACTGCAGAAAAGAATGACTTTGCATAAATAGTATTTGGCAATGAGAATTTATCATAGATTTCTTGAAAAGAAGAAACACATAATGATACTTGACAACTAAGATGCTTGATTTGACATTATAGTCAAGTAAAACTCAAAAAGGGAAAACAGACCTGTAACACAAACTGATAGACTACTACAGTTTCAGAGGGATTAGGGATTAAATACAAAAGAAAAATATCATTTGGTATATTCATTAAAATGTATTAAAATATGGAGCTGCATTGAATTTTCTATGCATAAATTGAAACTGTGTGTTCTGACTTTGATGATACTTAAATTCATGTAGGAAAAGAAAATGGCTGTATCCTAATAAACTCATAGAGAAATATATTATTTTTGCAAATTGATAGATTTCTATAAAACATGTTGACCACAGATATTTTCATCATCAAGATTTTATGACTGCCAAGAGGAAGTATTCACAGCCAAGTAGTGATTTATAAAAGAAAATTTATGTGGCACAACCAGCCACAGAAAGGGACTTGCTACCAGACAGGTAGTTGAAGACCATCTTGGGGACATTTGTAGAGATGACCATGAGGTCCATAAGAGGTAACTAGCTAAGGAGGAAATACATAGGAGTGTGGAGCTGGGTGTCCAGGTAGAGGAAGAGAACCACAAGAGACATCATCCCATGATGGCCACTGCAGGGACGCCCAAGACCAGAGAGAAGAGGAAGATGTGGGTGGAGCTACGATCAAAGATTCCCAGCAGTATGAAATCAGAATTAAAGGTCTGAAATTCCCATGCCATGTTCTTTAACTATTAAAAGAAAATGTATGTTTATTGGTTTGGTAAACATTTACATAGTGCCTTGCACAGAATATGATTCTGTAAAATTGTGTAGATTTTTAACCAATATGGCATGATGAGATTCAGGAATCTTAAGAATCAAGGAATATAGTATTAAAGAGAAATAAATCTTCCTGATACCTCCCTCCTTTATAAAACTGTGGAATTGCCCTAAATTCAACCTCTAAACATTTTTTTTAATCTCAATTGAAAAATTAGGGTAATAATATGAAATATTATAGTTTTGATAAGTTTTCTATATAAAGGAAACTTCTCAAAAGCAAAAACAAAGCATCCTGAAACATCAGAGGTCACTTTCCAATAAGTTGATACAGGAAAAAACATAGTTAAATAAGTATGTGGAGTAATGGTAAAAGAGAGGGAGAGTAAGATCTAAGCCCTTACTCTTATGGTACTGAGCACTTGTATTATTAATATCAGTGTTAACAAAAATTATATATTTGCCAAATATATTTCAGTATAGAGTACTTGGTTTGTAATTTATAGCAAGTATTCAATACAGTGTGTAAATGAGTTGAGAAATGATTATTTAATTGTGTAAATATAAAATGTGTGCCCTTTATTCTACACCATGCTGGTGTGGTGTGACTTATTTTCCTCAAAAAGAGATATGTTGAAGTCCTGATAGAGATTATAATTAGTTAAGTTAAGGTCATGCTTGAGTACTGTAAACCTCTAATTCAATGTAACTGTATCCTTTTAGGAAAATGACCATATGAAGACAAAGATATAAGGAGAATGGCACATAATAATGGAAGCAGTGATTGCAGTGATATGTGTGTACACATAGATAGGAGTAATATGTATATTATATATATAGGAGTAATATATATATATATTATATATAATATGTATTCTATATGTAGATAGGAGTAATGTACATTTTACATATAAAATATGGTGTTGGTGGTAAAGAAACCTACTACCAATGCAGGAGACATAAGAGATGTAGGTTCTATCCCTGGGTTGGGAAGATCCCCTGGAGAAATAGATGATAATCCACCACAGTATTTCTTATCTGGGAAATCCCATGGACAGAGGATCCTGGTGGGCTACAGTTAATTGGTTGCAAAGAGTCAGACACTAGCAACTAAAACAAGAAAAAGTGGAAGAGGATAAATTTCTGTTGCTTTAATCCACTCAATGTTAGAGCATTCCTAGGAAACTCAGTTCAGTTCAGTCGCTCAGTCATGTCTGACTCTTTGGGACCCCATGAACCACAGCATGCCAGGCCTCCCTGTCCAACACCAACTCCCGGAGTCCACCCAAACCCATGTCCATTGAGTCGGTGATGCCATCCAACCATCTCATCCTCTGTCATCCCCTTCTCCTCCTGCCCTCAATCTTTCCCAACATCAGAGTTTTTTCAAATGAGTCAGCTCTTTGCATCATGTGGCCAAAGTATTGAAGTTTCAGCTTCAAAATCAGTACACCAATATCTAGGATACTAGTACACTAATGTCTCATAGAGAAAATCCATACATTAAAAAAATGGAAATTCAGAGAAAATTGTGGTCTACACATTAAAACAACACATTGAGATTTGTCTGTGTGCTACGCACCAAGGATAGTGCAGCAATCAGCAAAGAAATTACTTAACATTTATATTTTAATCAGATAGTGATGAAAACCGCCATTATAGAGGAAAAAAGCCAAAAGAAGGTGCTAGAATTGTACTGGAGTGTTCAATTTTGAATAGAATAATCAAGGAAGACCTCCCTTATCTGGTGGCATTTGCCTAACAACTTGGTGAAGTTAAGAAATGGACCACATCACAGGAAAGAACAGTCTTTGCATCAAATTTCACAGAGGTGAAATTAATAAATAGAACACACATGCAAATAGCAGAGCTGTTCAAAAGGTTTAGGAAAAACAGTTTTCTAAGTTAGAGCTATATTTCTTATTCACTGTCTCATTTAGATTTTAATACATGAGATAATTATACATGTATGAGCAACATTAATATACCTTAGGAGATTATTCTAGACAACAAAAATATCATAAGTTAGAGAGACCAGTCTGGTGAATAGAAAAATTAAACACGAATGCAATTTATTCACTATTTCAGGCATCACCTTTTTATGAAGAGGCTAAAAACAAAACAACATAAATTACAAAGGCTGAGTAATCTAGGCAAGGGAAGATAAATCTGTAGAGGAAGATGGAACCTTAAATTCAGTTCCTTGAGTTTAAATAATTTAAGTGGAGAGAGAATAAAATGTCAGGACTTTCTAGGTGGCTAAATGGTGAAGAATTCACCTGCCAATGCAGAGACACCGGTTTGATACCTTGGTCAGGAATAAACCCTGGCGAAGCAAATGGCAACCCACTCCAGTACTCTTGCCTGGGAGATCCCATGGACAGAGGAATCTGGCAGGCTACAGTCTCAGGGGTCGTGAAGGAGTTGGGCACAACTTAGTGACTGAACAAGTAAAATGCAGTTTCTTTTAATTTTAATTATCTGTATACATTGTGAACATTATTTGGGATACGAGAGACATTTCCAAAGTATTTTAAAATTTCGGTGAATGATTGTGACCTGCAAATGCTAATCTACTAAATACTGCCTCTAAAGATGCCTCATGTATATCTAACGAACTGAGGAATACAATCGTTAAAAGAAAAGAGCGAGAAAACATTTTTTTTTTTTTGTCATACAGCACGAAGGATGAAACAGGCCTTAATTTTATGTATATCTCCCTATACCAATAGAAGAATACTATTGGTTACTGATAGCTTAGAAACTGGTCCATTCAAGGGGCATATTAAGGGCTTTTGGGGAATGGGAGTGGGTTCCCCACAACAGAATACCAAATACCTGGTGTCCAAACAGCAGTAGTCTTAGGTTCAGCCAGGAAAAAGGACATTATATTGCATCAATAATTTTAAGTGCTTATATAGCTACATTCACTTCCAAAAAATAACTTCCCTCAAGTACTTTGAGGGCTTTCCTTGTGGCTCAGCTGGTAAAGAATCCACCCACAATGCAGGAGATCTGGTTTGGGAAGATCCCCTGGAGAAGGGAAAGGCTTCCCACTCTAGTATTCTGGCCTGGAGAATCCCATGGACTGTATAGTCCATGGGGTCCCAAAGAGTTGGACACGACTGAGCAACTTACACTTCACTTCACTTCAAGTATTTTGAATGACATGTCATAGGCTGCCTAGTTATTTTGAACTTGTCAACTATTGCAATAAATCAGTTTACCCAAACAAGATGTTGTGTTAGCCCGAAGATCCACCATGTTTTTCCTTAGTTGTCTGCAACATGATTTCAAGGATGAAACTAGCTAGTCAAGTTAGTTCATACCTAGCTAGCACATGTGGGAATAAATCTGTCTTAGTAACTAAACTGATATAAAATTTTGAACACTTCTATTGGATATAGCCTGGATATGTCTGCTGTATAACTTTTAAGTCCAGTTGAGTGCTGTAATTTTTAAATAGCATTGGCTAACGAATGTAGAACATACATATTTTCTCTGAAGTTTCTCAGTTCCATCATAGATCACTCTGAACTTAGAGAAACTCACACTTACTTGTATCATATTGTCTCACCTGTCTGTGCTACTTCAAAATTCCTTTTACAGTCATGCACTGAAATTGTTTTCACTGAGTTTGCCCCATCCCAGATAATGTGGAAAAAAACAGTCATATTAAATATTTAGAGCATTTTAATATTTATATAGATGGAAGATATTGAATGCTGCATTACCCACTACCAGCTATATAAGAATCATGTGTATATTTACTCAAAGTGGGTATAAAAATAAACAACTGCTGGATCTCATGAGGAAACTAGATGTTTATTCCAATATATATACATGTGTGTGTGTGTGTGTGTGTGTGTATGACAGAATATATATTTTTTAACCACCAGGAAGATGAGGCCCAAATTTAAATGCTCATTGTAGGCTCCCAGAATATAAACAATACTAAAATACATTCCAGAATAAACAGGGGTTCCTCATAGTGTTTTTATATACTCTTCCCAAGAAATGGATCTTTGGCAAAATATCTTGAAATTTTAAGATATCTAGGGCTATTTGCTGTGAAATAAAGCACAACATTTTGACTAGCAGCTGTCTTGGCAGAAAGAATGTAACAAAACAGCATTTCTTGAATAAGTAAATTTGAATTTTTTTTTTTCAGAATACCTATGGATTTCTTTAAAATATTCCTATAATGAGGTAAAATTTTTTAAAAGCTTCTTCAAATTTTGCCTGTCAAGCTTTTCTTTTTTCCTTAGTTGTAATTTTATGGTTTTATTTGTATTCATTTTATCTAAACTGCATTGCTGTTTCTGTTCAGTTGCTAAGTCATGCCCGAGTGTTTTGATCCCAAGGACTGCAGGGCACCAGACTTCCCTGTCCACTCTCTCCCTAAGTTTGCTCAAACTAAAGTCCATTGAGTTGGTGATGCCATCCAACCATCTCATCTTCTGTGGCCTGCTTCTCCTGTGAACCGTCTGTGTATTCAGTTGTATCCAACTCTTTGTGACCCCATGGACTGTAGCCCACCAGGCTTCTCTGTCCATAGGATTCCCAAGGGAAGAATATTGGAGTGGGTTGCCATTTCCTTATCCAGAGAATCTTCCCAACCCAGGGATTGAACTCACTTCTCTTGTGTCTCCTGCATTGTCAAGCAGACTCTTTAACACTGGTGTCACCTGGGAAGCCCTAAACCTCACTGCTTTTTTAAAAATAGACTTCAATTTGTGAGGGACACAGTATGCTCATTTATTAGTTCTAATGATTTACTATATCTCATCATTTCTAAAAGAAGAGTGTGATTTCGTGACACTGTGATGACATGTATTTGCCCAAGCAATAGCAACCATTAATCATGGAAATTGTGGCTACTTCTTGAGAGGACAGTAACTGAGTAAAGTGACATGAGCAAAAGTGACCAAACGACCCTGCTTCTAATAGAAAAATATAACCCAAGTATATACCAATAATGGGATTAATAATCATGGTTACAGGTGGTATTAATGAGCCTCGATAATACAATGTTAAAGAAACAAAATACATTACAGGGGACACTTTATTTAATCCTATTATATAAAATTTAAACACAGATGATATAGATTTTGAAGAAGCTTATCAGTATTGATCGAACAGTTATCACTAGTATGAACCAGGAGAGTTGTATCATCAGGAATAGTATCATCCCGCTTTTTAAAAAACTGGTAATGTTGTTTTAAATTACAAAAGTTATGCATAATCAATTTGCCATTAATAAACTTTTGTGTCTAATTGAAGTTACATTAAGCAATTAAAAAACACATGTAAAAGTCAAAAAGACCACATGGCAACTTGTAAATTATCTGTTAATATGAGGTGTGCTCATTAAAAGATATTGTACTAATAAAAATAAATAAAAAAAAAAGAGATTGTGATTCAAGCCTACCTTTCAAATCACTCACATATCATTATTCTCACCGGCCACTTTTTTTTTTCCTGCTGACTTCAATCAACTACCAAGTTCTTTATCATCTGAGTAATATCAATATTATATGAAAAAAGGAAAAAATATCCAAACTTTCCCATCTACAAGCTAAGGCTAGTAACTTATGTCTCAATTCTCTACTCTTAAAGCTTTCCTCAGACTAATAATGTATGGACAAAATGAATGAATGCTATAAAGTGTTTAGTAGAAAAATCAGTTAAGTAGTGAAACCAATTATCTCCATGTTCAACAAAGTTTGATATTGGCCTAGACACATTCTTATCTTGTTAGTTATATTACCTCTTCATATGGGTCTGCACAGTATATACTTTCACCAAGACTGTTGGTTACTGGAAACACAAATTCTATATCTTGCATGTTTTCATATTTCCATAATTAACAAACATTTAACACACAGTATGAAATGTTATAGTTACTGATAGATTACTGAAAACACAAAGTAATCAACTTTAGCTGAGGCATATCTTGAGACAGAATGGTTACAAATCACCATAATACTATTTATTTCAATATAATTCTCAGATGCATTATTTAACCTTCACAGAGAATCAATATTACTACAATTCTATATACATGATATATCCATGAATGCAAATATATATCCATGTAAGTGAAAATATACCTCTATTTTTATATATTTTAAACAGTAAGTTATTAATCCATTTCCACTTAAATTCTATAGGTACTCCTGGAATCTGAAATTCATACCTGCTGTAAACCACATTTTTATTGCAGCTCCCAGGAAGACAAAAACTACAGTTACAATTAAAAGGACTTCCTTCCTAGAGAGTCTCTATTTGCTATACTCATGGTAAGAAGACAGAAACTTAAAGTTTATAGCCCTCTGAAGAACCCATTTCCTTGTCTTTAATTATAATACTTTGTATTGGTTTTCATCTTCCTTCCTAGAACAAAGAAGCAGAATTAGCTTCTTTACCTTGAAAATACTTAGTCAGGGTATATGATTATGTCAATTTTCTTGAGTATTACTGTGAACTCCCTAAAGCTTTCTCCTCCTTTTCACATAATAATGAGAGGAAAAACACACTGAGTGCTTCCAGTGTAATTGTCACTGTTGTAAACATGTATGTAAACTCACAGAACACTTACAAACATTATTTCTAAGGTACTCTAACACTGAAATTATGATCTCCGTTTTTCTCCCATGATGGACTACTTAAGTAAGTTGCGCAAGGTTATACAGTTAGAGAATATAAACAAGGTATTCCAGTGAAATCAACTTCATTTTTTTTTTATTGCAGATCTTACTAAGATATAACTGAGAAATAAAAATTGCAGATATTTAAGGTATACAACCTGAGGTTTTGATTTATGTATCCATTATGAAATGATTACTACAATCAAGAAATTAAAATATCCATCAGCTCACATTTAAAGTGTTTTTGTATGTTGAGAACACTTGAGATCTAACCTCTTAACAAATTTTAAATATGCAAAAAAGCTGTATAATCTTTGTCACCATAAATCACCACATGTGTGCTTAGTCGCTCAGTCATGTCTGACTCTTTGAGACCCCATGGACTGTAGATTGCTAGGTTTCTCTGTCCATGGGGATTCTCCTGGCAAGAGTTTGGAGTGGGTTGCCATGCCCTCCTGCAAGGTATCTTCCCAACCCAGGGATTGAACCCAGGTCTCCCGTATTGCAGGCGGATTCTTTACCGTCTGCACCTGCAATGTAGGAAACCCCAGTTCAATTTCTGGGTCAGGAAGATCCCCTGCAGAAGGGATAGCCACCCACTCCATTATTCTCTGGCTTCCCTTGTGGCTCAGAGGATAAAGAATCCACGTGCAATGCAGGAGACCTGGCTTCTATCCCTGGATTGGGAAGAACCCCCCAGAGGAGGAAATGGAAACCCACTCCTGGAATTTCTTATCTGGAAAATTCCCATGGACAGAGGAGCCTAGAAGGCTACAGTCCATAGGGCCACAAAGAATCAATACATGACCGAACAACACAGCACAGCATAAATCACCATCCTGTACATTAAATATCCAGAATTTATACAATGTATTCATTCAGCATCTGTGTTGCATCTTCACTCTTCCTTCTGCCCCAAATCCCATATCGAAACAAGATGTGTATCCCTTAATTTGGGCATAAATGACATTTGTACTATCTCGAATCTCCCAACATATATATCAATCTGGTTTATTTTTCCTTCATGTTTATTTTTCCTTCATGTCTTTTATATTCTTCAAGCTACTGTATGTCAATGTGTTAGTCCCTCAGTCATGTCCAACTCTTTGTGATTCAATGGACTGTAGCACTCCAGGTTCCTCTATCCATGGGATTCTCCAAGCAAGAATACTGGAGTGGGTAGCCATTTCCTCCTCCACCTGAATCTTTCTAACCCAGATACTGAACCTGGGTCTCTGGCATTGAAGCAAATTATTTACCATCTGAGCCACCAGGTAAGTTCAAACTATTATATAAACTTTTGTTAAAGGTATTCATTTTGATGGACAGAAATGTCCCTAGCTATTTTATATTTTGTTGCTCTAATGTATGGAACAGCTTTTCTATTATTTTTTCCTTGTTTTTGTTGATATATAGAGATTTACTGATTGCTGTACTTTGATCTTGAATCTAAGTATGCCATTTGCTATTCTAGTGTTCTTTATTGAAGAGAAAAATATTGCATCCAAATAGTGAAAAAAGTGCCTCTTTAATTCCCTACACTCCTTTTGAACTGATTTGATTAAAATAAAATATGTGTAGTTGCTAAGTTGTGTCTGACTCTTTGCGACACCATAGACTGTAGCCTGCCAGGTTCCCCTGTCCATGGAGTTCTCCAGCAAGAATATTGGAATGGGTTGCCATTTCCTCCCCCAGGAATAACCTAATACATAATGATAAATATTGCTCTTGAAAGAGCAAATTATTTTCCTACTTACAATTTTTTGCTAAAGGTCTTACATACTAAATATATTAAGTGCTTACCAAGTGGCTCAGTTGTAATGCGTCTACTTGCCAATCAGGAGATGAGAATTTGATCCCTGGGTTGGGAAGATCCCTTGGAGAAGGGAATGGCTACCCATTCCAGTATTCTTGCCTGGGAAATCCCAAGGAGAGCAGAGTCAGATGGGCTACAGTGCATGGGGTCTCAAGAGTCAGACACAACTTAGTGACTGAACAACAAATATATCAAGTACATACATTGTGATTTTGTTTGGTCTCTAAGTCATTTCTGACCTTTGCGACTCCATGAACTGCAACAAACCAGGCTTCCCTGTCCTTCACTATCTCTATGAGTTTGCTCAAATTTGTGTCTTAGTAATTCAATCCAACCATCTCATCCTTTGTCGATCCCTACTGCCCTCAATCTTTTCCAGCATTTTTTTCTAATGAGCTTGCTCTGTCCATCAGGTGGTCATAGTATTGTAGTTTCAGTTTCAGCATTATTACCTCTAATGATTATAAATGATTGATTTCCTTTAGGATAGACTAGTTTGATCTCCTGCGGTTCAAAGGCTTCTCAAGAATCTTCTCCAGCACCACAATTCAAAAGCATCAATTCTATGATGCTTAGCCTTCTTTAGGGTACAGCTCTTATATCTATATGTGACTAGTGGAAAAACCACAGCTTTGACTATATGGACCTTTGTTAGCAAAGTGATATCTCTGTTTTTTGATATACTATCTAGGTTTGTCATAGTTTTTCTTCCAAGAAGCAAGTGTCGTTTAATTTCATCCTGTAATCATCACTGTCCGCAATGGTTCTGGAACTCAAGAAAATTAAATCTGTCACTGTTTCCATTTATTCCCCATTTTTTTGCCATGAATTGATGGGCTCAGATGCCATGATCTTGGTTTTTAGAATGTTGAGTTTTAAACCAGCTTTTTCATCCTTCTCTTTCACCCTCATCAAGAGTCTCTTTAGTACCTCTTCATTTCTGCCATTAGAGTGGTATCATCTACATATCTGAGGTTGTGGATATTTCTCGCAATGATTTTGATTCTAGCTTGTGATTCATTCAGCCCAGCATTTTGCATGATGTATTCTACATAGAAGTTAAATAAGCTGGGTGATAATAAATAGTCTTGTTGTACTTCTTTCCAAATTTTGAACCAGTCAGTTGTTCCATGCCCTGACTATTAACCCACATACAGGTTTCTAAGAGACAGGTAAGGAAGTCTGGTATTCCCACTTCTTCAAGAATTTTCCATAATTTGTTGTGACCCACACAGTCAAAGGCTTTAGTATAGTCAGTGAAGCAGATGTTTTGTTTTGTTTTTTCTGAAATTTCTTTGCTTTCTCCATGATCCAACAAATCTTAGCAATTTGATCTCTGATTCCTCTGCCTTTTCTAAACCCTGCTTTTACATCTGGAAGTTCTTGGTTCACACACTTGAAGAATTTTGAGTTTTACCTTGTTAGCATGTGAAATGAGGGCAATTGTATGGTAGTCTGTACATTCTTTGGCATTGTCCTTCCTCAGAATTGGAATGAAAACTGACCCTTTCCAGTCCTATGGCCATGGCTAAGTTTTCCAAATTTGCTGACATATTGAGTATAGCACTTTCACAGCATCATCTTTTACTATTTGAAATAGCTCAGCTAGAATTCCATCACCCTCACTAGCTTTGTTTGTATTAATGCTTCCTAAGGCCCACTCGACTTCACATTCCAGGATGTCTGGCTCTAGATGAGTGACCACACCTTCATGGTTATCCGGTTCATTAAGAAGTGTTCCGTATAGTTCTGTGTATTCTTGCCAACCCTTCTTAATCTCTTGTGCTTTTATTAGTTCCTCATATCTATCTTTTATTGTGTCCATCTTTGCGTGGAATTTTCCCTTGGTTATCTCTAATTTTCTTGTGAAATCTCTAGTCTTTCCCATTCTATTATTTTCCTCTATTTCTTTGCATTGTTCACTTAAGAAGACTTTCTTATCTATCCTTGCTATTCTTGGCAACTTTGCATTTAGTTAGGTATAACATTTTCTTTCTCCCTTGCCTTCTGCTTCTCTTCCTTCTTCAGCTATTTGTAAAGTCTCCTCAGACAACCATTTTGCAACCTTGCATTTCTTTTTCTTTGGGATGACTTTGATCATTGGCTCCTACACAATGTTATGAACTTCTGTCCCTCATTCTTTAGGTACTCTGTTTACCACAACTAATCCTTTGAATCTATATGTCACCTACACTTTATAATCATAAGGAATTTGATTCAGGTCATCCTTGAATGGCCTAATGGTTTTTCCTACTTTCTTCAATTTAAGCCTGAATTTTACAACAAAGAGCTCATAATCTGAGCCATAATTGGCTCCAGGTCCTGTTTTTGTTGCCTCTGTGGAGCTTCTCCATCTTCAGCTGCAAATAATATAATCAATTTCATTTTAGCATTGATCATCTGGTGATGTCCATGTGTTGAATCATCTCCTGTGTTGTTGGATGAGGGTGTTTGCTATGATCAGTGTGTGCTCTTGACAAAACTCTGTTAGCTTTTGCTCTGTTTTGTTTTGTATTCCAAGACCAAACTCCCCTATGATGAAAAGGACATCTATTTTTTTGGTGTTTGTTCTTGAAGATCTTATAGGTCTTCAGAGAACCGATCAACTTCAATTTCTTTGGCTTTAGTGATTGGGACATAGACTTGGATTAATGTGATACTGAATGCTTTGCCTTGGAAATGAACCAAGATCATTCTGTCCTTTATGAGATTGCACCCAAGTACTGCACTTCAGACTCTTTTGTTGACTATGAGGGCTACTCCATTTCTCCTAAGGTATTATAGTATATCCACAGTAGTAGATATACTGTTCATCTCTATTTGCCCACTCCTGTCCATTTTAGTTCATGGATTCTTAATATGTTGATGTTCACTCTTGACATCTCCTGCTAGATCATGTCCAGCTTATCTTGATTTATGGTCCTAACATTCCAGGTTCCTATGCAATATTGTTCTTTACACCATCAAACTTTTCTTTCACCACTAGACACATCCACCACTGAGCATTGGTTCTGTTTTGGCCAAGTACCTTCATTATTTCTGGAGCTATTTCTCTGCTCTTCCCCAGTAACATATTGGACCCTTTCCCACCTAGGGGCTTATCTCCCAGGGTCTTATCTTTTTGCTTTTTCATATAGCTCATGGTGTTCTTAAGGCAAGGATACAGGAGTGGTTTGCCATTCTTTCCTCCATTAAACCAGGTTTTGTCAAAACTCTCTCATATGACCCATTCATCTTTGGTGGCCTATACAGAATATCTCATAGCCTTCATATAATGCCTTGTTATATTTTTAATGTTCATGTCTGTATCTATAGACAACCAGTACCATTTTTCATGTTTTGCTCTTTTCTTTCAGAAGCCTTTTTGTGAAATACTTCCCTATCAATTCTTCCCTGTCAATGCATGAGGACACATTATTATTTTTCAATTTTAATAAGGTATGAATTTCCACCCCTTTTTGAAAACTTAATAGTTACATTAATGCTCAGACCCATATGTTTCTTTGAAAATATGCTCAAATATTGCTAACATATTAATAGGAAGTAGATAATGTTTTTTCCTAATGTGAATTTTATTAATATTTTAAAGTTTATCTCCAAAATAGCTGTAAAAATTTACATTGTCCACAGGAACATATTTGAGTTTCCATTATTCTCTATTCTTATCAAAATTAGATCTTGGTAAACTTAAAATTTTTTCAATCCATGATTTAAATATTGTTGCCAGATGAAACTAAGATGTGCCCAATTAAATTTGAATATCTGTTCAGTTCAGTTCAGTTGCTCACTCATGTCCGACTCTTTGCGACCCCATAAACCTCAGCATGCCAGGCCTCCCTGTCCATCACCAACTCCCGGAGTTCACTCAAACTCATGTCCATTGAGCTGACGATGCCATCCAGCCATCTCATCCTCTGTCGTCCCCTTCTCCTCCTGCCCCCAATCCCTCCCAGCATCAGGGTCTTTTCCAGTGAGTCAACTCTTCCCATGAGGTGGCCAAAGTACTGGAGTTTCAGCTTCAGCATCAGTCCTTCCAATGAACACCCAGGACTGATCTCCTTCAGGATGGACTGGTTGGATATCCTTGCAGTCCAAGGGACTGTCAAGAGTCTTCTCCAACACCACAGTTCGAAAGCATCAATTTTTTGGCACTCGGCTTTCCTCACAGTCCAACTCTCACATGCATACATGACCACTGGAAAAACCATAGCCTTGACCAGATGGACCTTTGTTGGCAAAGTAATGTCTTCTGCTGCAATATCAGATAACTATTATTATTAAAATAGGCTTGTCTCATGCAATAATTGGAGCACATATACTAAGGATATTATTTGCTGTTCTGATATACAAATTTATTTTGCATCCTGCATTTTTATTTGCTCAATCTGGCAGTCTAACAATCTTGCATCTGAATGTTAGCTGCGTAAGACCTACCCTCACTCTGTCTCTGTTTTTCTCTGCTATATCATTAGAACCCAAGCATATCTTTTACTCATGGGTAAATGAAAGTTTATAACATTTTGAATAATTGTACTTTTGTTATTTCACTTTATTTGCTAGATAAGAAATAAAATGTTTTATTATATTGATTTATATCTAGCAACATTACTAAATATGTGACCAAATTAGATGTAAGCCTCCCCTCCCTTGGGGCACTAACTGAATCTAAGCCTCCTTTGACTTTATCAGGGAATTCTTTCCCACTCAGGTTCATGCTGCCAATAATGAAATTGAGTTTGTTGTAAGTAAGACAGGCTTTTATTTGAGGTTCACAGAATGGAGAAGCAAAGTTCATGCCCAAAATACACCTTGTCCCTGAAGGGAGTAGAGTAAGAGAATTATAAGAGTTAAAAGGCAGACAGGTAACAGGACTACAGGAAAGGGGAAAAAAAATCTTCAGGGGCAGTTGAGGCTTGTTTAGTTTTTCACCCTACTATGCACACAGCACAAACTGTGCATCAGTTCAGTTCATTTCAGTCAGTCAGTTCTATCCGACTCTGTGACCCCATGAATCACAGCATGCCAGACCTCCCTGTCCATCACAAACTCCCAGAGTTTACTCATACTCATGTCCATTGAGTTGGTGATGCCATCCAACCATCTCATCCTCTGTCGTCCCCTTCTCCTCCTGCCCCCAATCCCTCCCAGCATCAGGGTCTTTTCCAATGAGTCAACTCTTCACATGAGGTGGCCAAAGTATTGGAGTTTCAGCTTCAGCATCAGTCCTTCCAATGAACAGCCAGGACTGATCTCCTCTAGGATGGACTAGTTGGATCTCCTCGCAGTCCAAGGGACTCTCAAGAGTCTTCTCCAACACCATAGTTCAAAAGCATCAATTTTTCGGCGCTCAGCTTTCTTCACAGTCCAACTCTTACATCCATACATGACCACTGGAAAAACCATAGCCTTGACTAGATGGGCCTTTGTTGGCAAAGTAATGTCTCTGCTTTTTAATATGCTACCTAGGTTGGTCATAGCTTTCCTTTCAAGGAGTAAGTGTCTTTTAATTTCATGGCTGTTATCACCATCTGCCATGATTTTGGAGCCCCTAAAATTAAGTCTGCCACTGTTTCCACTGTTTTCCCATCTATTTGCCATGAAGTGGTGGGACCAGATGCCATAATCTTAGTTTTCTGAATGTTGAGCTTTAAGCCAACTTTTTCACTCTCCTCTTTCACTTTCATCAAGAGGCTTTTTAGTTCCTCTTCACGTTCTGCCATAATGGTGGTGTCATCTGCATATCTGAAGCAGAGTGTAAATTCCCTCTTGGTGCAAAGATCTTAGCATAATGAAACAAAAATAACTTTCAGACACTTCCAGTTTTCATCTGCACAGCTGGATTTCTGAGGTCATACCAGAGCCAGTTTGAGGTGATTGACCACTGTTTATTTCTCAAGGCATATATCTCTCAAAGTATAGCCACAAATCATTACTTCCAAACATGAGATACTTTTGAAACTATCAAGTGAATCAGGGCAAGTTTGCTTCAGATCTCAGGGGTTGATACAGAAAAACAGAAGTAAATCAAATCAAAGAAACCATGACCTTTAGCCTATTTGCCTGCCACTTTGGAGCTAACATATTCAGTCTGATTTACTCATAGGCCTTTATAACATACTGTTGATAAAACACAGCTAGAGCATATGGTTAAAATCCGTTTCTGTGCCTAAAGCCTGGGATGAATAGCATGGGTGACAAATTTAGCTAAAAATTCTATTATATTTAGCACTAATTGTTCACATATTACTGAAATTGTAAAAACCAAGTCAACTGATAATTTTCCAATATCTAATAAAGAAAATATAAAACTGCCTCTTTAAGTAGGATCAGTCATTTCAATTTTATCATAAAAGAACTATTTTTTCATATGATGTGTAGTCTTACAGGTTTTTAAAACTTACTTGTGTTGCAATACAAAACAAAAATTTAATTTACTTTCAAAACCATTTGAGAGTTTGAACTATCACTCTAAAAATTTAGCAGTTTCCTTAAAATCAAGAACATCATTCTACATAACCAAATAAAATTGCCCAAATCATGAAATTTGTTTTGATGCATGAGGATTAGATGATAATCTGCATCAATATGCATTTAAATGTTGCCACACATCTCAATAATGCCTTTTATATAACAAAATAATCAAAGTCAAATAATGAAATCTCCCTTCTTTGACTTACTTCTTCAGTGTTCTTCACTTAGGAAAAGTTTCTAGGGTCTTCTTTGTGATTTGTGACATGCATTTTTAAATTTTTTATTTTTTAATTGTGGTAAAATGTGCAAAACATGAAATGAACATATTAAACATTTTAAGTGTATACTTCAGCAGCATTAAGTACATTTACATCATTGTGAAGTAAATCTCCATAATACTTTTCATCATATAAAATTGAAACTCTATACTCATTGAACAATAACTCACCATTTATCCCCCAGACTCTGACAAGCAACATTCCACTTTTTGCCCTATGAATTTGATTAATCTTGAAAGCTCATAAAAGTAAAATCAGACAGTATTTACCTTTTCTGACTTGCTTATTAAATTTTGAATAATGTCCTCAAAGTGTATCCATGAGGTAACATTCTACTGATGATGGATGTTTACTTAGAATTACTTTTTAAATATTGCAAGCAAACCTGCTGCGAATATAGGTTTACAAATACCTTTTCAAGTCTTTGCTTTTAATTATTTCGGGCATATACCCTGAAGTACAGTTGTTAGGTTGCATGGTATCTTTTTTTTTTTTTCCAATTTGAGGATGAACCATATTTTTACTCATATTTGCTTCAAAATTATACATACATTCACACAATGTAAAAGGTTTTCCATTTCACCAAATTCTGGCCAATATTTTTTTGTTGGTTTGTTTTTGTTTGTTTGTTCTTTGATAATCACTTTCCTGATGGGTGTGACATGGAATCTCACTGTGGCTTTGATTTGCATTTTCCTAATGACTAGTAAGTTGGGTATCTTTTCACTGACTTATAGGTCATTTGTATATCTTCTTTGAAGAAACATCCATTCACATCCTTTGCCCATTTTTATCAGTTTACTGAGTTGTAGAGTTTTTAAACTACATTCTGAATATTACCAAATGTCCATATCAAATATATGGTTTATAAACATTCTTTTTTATTTCATATGTAGAGCTTTCACAATGTTGATTGTGTCTTTTGGTGCACAGGAGTTTTAATTTTTTGATGGAGTCCAATTTACATATTTTTATTTTGTTGAATCTTTTTTTACAAATTATCAAATAATGTGTTACCCAGTGAAACACCAGACACTCCAGCCTCTGATCCCAGATCTCTCTCTCTCTACCAACAAGCCCACTGTGTGGCCCTCTGACATGCAATGTAACATCTGAAAGAGAGCCTGTCTTTGTATAATTAAAGTCAAGGGACTGAATTCTCTGTGGAGGTAAAAGATTTAAGGTCCATGATACCATATGATAGCTCAGTCTTTGGAAAGGTATCTCCTTTGGACCTTCTGAGTAGCTGTTGCTAAATGTTTCTAGAAGAGGAAGAAGGAAAGTCTGCAATAGAATCAGAGTCAAAGAGTGATTATTACTTTCCAGTTCAGAGATTCTAGGATTTATTAGTTGACTCACTACCTGTAAGTATAAATATAAAATGAACTCTTTTCTGAGACTCTTGTTACCTTCCATATTGACCTTAAATGCTTTCCATGAAAAAATAAAGTGGCAAATGTGTGTGAAAAAAATCTTGACACTCAATAGATTATACAAATACAAACTTTTCTCATCCTGATTATTAAAATTTGATGTATATTTCTATGTTTAGCATATGGTATACAGTTTTACACAATATCATGGAAATATTATCATTTCCCTTCACATCCTTATCTGAAAGAGACTCATGAATGTTTAAATATGAAAAATGCCCTAGACACCACATAATATAATTTTTCAGTTTACAAATTATTGGAGAAAGTGGTGTGAAACAGAAGAGAACCCCATTTCCTTGTTTATGTTCCAAATATCTCACAAAATATACCAGTTAGCAAAATTCTTGGAATTGGTGCATCAAAGCAAAGAAAAGAAGAATTCAATGAAGTTTGACTTGTGAAACAGTCTGTGAGGCTTCCCTGGGGTCTCAGTAAAGAATCTGCCTGCAATGTGGGAGACCTGGCTTCTATCCCTGGGTCAAGAAGATCCCCTAAAGAAGAGAATGGCTTGCCTAGAGATTTCCATGGACAGAAGAGCCTGGTGGGTTACAGCCCATGGTGTCCCAGAGTTGGACATGACTGAGTGCTTTCACTTACACTTTTCACAGTCTGTGAAACTCTTGTAAGATGTGGGAATATGGAATATTTTGAAGTGCATGAATGGAAATCTTCAGTTTGGTGATATCATAAAGTCTAGAGAAAGCTTGATTCCAGTATAGTTGTGCATTCTTCCAGAGCCCTATGCTATCAGGGTCCATGACTTATGCTGTCTTTTCTTCTTCCATATCCATTAATATTTCAGAGTATCTAATCATCTAAGACTTTGAGCCCTCAATCTTGTTTTTCCCTTTTCCTTTATTTTATCAGCTCTATTTTTTTAACCACTCGTTTCCTCATATGCCTCTAAAAGTCTTCCATACATTTAATTTTTCTCTCATTAAGTCACTTCTTTTCTTTAAAGTGTGTGTGTGTGTGTTTCATGTCTCTGGGTCTTATTCTTTAATTTCCATTAGCAATCAGCATGAAAGAATATAGAAGTATGGAAAGTATGGAAGTATCTTGGATGTCAGAATTTTGCAATTTCATATTTAATTGTCACTCTAAAGCAAAATTTTAAATTAGGAGAATAAAGAAAGAAGCTGGCAGTTCTTTATGTTGACTACCTTGGGAATAAGAGTATATTTATTTATTTATAGAGTTATTAAAATTTTGATATATATTTTGTTGTAGAAAATTTGAATTCTCTCAACACATAGTCATCATTAAAATAGGTGAAAGTATCTAACACACACTTGTTATACATAGAAAGAAATTTGTGACCTAAGGAATTATTCTCCAGTTGGCAATATTCAGCATATCTGATTCCATAAGGCTATCTTGTATGCTTAAATGTTAGAACAGGGAATGATGTTTTTTTTTTTTTTTTTTTAATACTGACATAACATTTTAATTCCATTAAAATAAATAAAGCCATGGCATTTTTGTGCACTGTTAGCAGCAAAAGTATCTCTGAGGATATTTCTACTGCCCAGCTTCTCTGTCCATGGGATTTCCTAGGCAAGAATACTGGAGTGGGTTGCTATTTCCTTCTCCAGGAGAATCTTCCCTACCCAGGAATTGAACTCCAGTGTGCTGCATTGCAGGCAGATTCTTTACCAATTGAGCCACTAGGGAAGCCCCTTAAGTATAATTAACAAAAATCAATTTTGAATATCAATACATAAATAGGATATTTATTAGGGAAAATTTTTGCAGCAAAAATATTTTTAAGAAATGTTCCCATCCTACATAAAATGTTGTAGAGGCATAAGTCTTATATCATTAAAAATAATTTATACAACAATTCTCAGGAACCTGCTATATCCTTGGAAATACACATTATTTGGTTTTATGTACACAGGGCTACAGTCCATGGGGTCTCAAAGAGTCAGAGACACGAATGAGGAACTGAAGACTTATGCACAATAGTCAATTAGGCTGTAGATTTTAAGTAGAAAAAGCTCGATGTATCTCCATTTTTCACTGAAGTGTTAGAGAAAAAAGTAGATAATTGGATTTCTTTACAATTTAATCAAATTCTACAGAACATATTTGAAAAACACTGCTTGTTTAGAATTTTTTTTTAATGGAATGAAAGATAAACACTTTACACAAAGATAAACATTCACCACGGAAAACAATCTAGGGTCAGTGGATCAGTGGATATTCAATATCAAAAAGTATGATATGAAAGAGACAAAACCTAGATTTTTTTTAAAGCTGAATTAAAAGTAAGATGATGAGAAATTAAGGGAAAATAGATTACTTTATATCAAGGGGAAATAAAAGCATAATGGAAGTTTTGATGAATTAAGAAGTCTCTGAGTCTTAGTCTGAGATGGAAAAGTTAAAATGTACATTACTAAGCCTTTCTCTGAATTAGATATATAGATTCCCCTTTGAGGATAATAATATTGATCTGAACTTCCCAGGAGGCACAGTGGTAAAGAATCTGCCTGCCAGTGCAGGAGGTGTAAGATATGCTGGTTCAATCGCTGCATCAGGAAGATCCCCCTAGAGTAGGAAATGGCAACAACACGAAATGGCAACCACTGCAGTATTCTTGTCTGGAAAATTCCATGGACAGGGAAGCCTGGTGGGCTACAGTCCATGGAGTCGCAAAAAATCAGGCAGGACTAAGCAACTGAGCACAATATTGTTCCAATGCAACGTTTCACTGGGCTGGTACCATACATAAGAAGTGGGTAAGATGGTAGAAGGAATCAAGAGAAGAGGAATTCTGTAGTTAGGAGAGCACCAAGTGGAGACATGTTAAGACAAAGAATACAACTGTCAATAGAGAATACTATGTGATCAAGGATATTTCATAAAATTTAGCAACAGATACTTGTAATTATTTTTCTCCTAGATTCTCTATTGACTGTGTACCTTTGAGTAAGTTAATAAATATACATTTTTCTTTTCTGGGAAATAGGGAAAATAGTTATTGAAGTTGTTATTTGGTAAGTTGGGCTGAAAAAATGACTAGAAAGCAATGGACCAAATCACATAACTTATTGTGACCAAAGAAGAGGTAACTGAAAATTGGTGAAAAGTTCTTATACATGCTTACAATATAGTGTGCACTTGAGTACATTGACCTGGTATGCATTTGAAAACTAATAAACAAGTTTCTACCCATTCTGGATCTTGCAGATAACGCAAATTATCCAGGATGGTTTGGAGAAACCAGACCCTCAACTTGGACTTCATCCTGTTAGGAATCTTTGATCACAGACCCACACACATCTTCCTCTTCTCTCTGGTCTTGGGCATCTTCACAGTGGCCTTCATGGGAAACACTCTCATGGTTCTCCTTATCTACCTGGACACCCAGCTCCACACGCCTATGTATTTTCTCCTTAGTCAATTGTCCCTCATGGACCTCATGCTGATCTCTACTACTGTACCCAAGATGGCCTTCAACTACTTGTCTGGCAGGAAATCCATCTCTCTAGCAGGTTGTGGAATCCAGATATTCTTCTATGTTTCCCTACTTGGAGCTGAATGCTTCCTGTTGGCTGTCATGGCCTATGATCGCTATGTGGCTATATGCCACCCGCTTCGATATACCATCTTGATGAATCAGAAACGCTGTGTCTTCATGACTGTTGCTTCCTGGATCTTGGGCTCTCTTGATGGGATCATTGTGCTTGTAGCAGCCCTCTCATTCCCTTATTGTAGTTCCCTGGAAATTCATCACTTTTTCTGTGATGTTGCTGCCCTTTTACCTCTATCTTGCGCAGACACTTCTGCATTTGAAAAATTGCTTTTTATCTGTTGTGTGGTGATGCTGGTCTTACCAGTTTCTGTGATTATTGGTTCCTATTCACGAGTCCTTCAAGCTGTCATCAGCATGGATTCCAAGGAGAGTCGCCGCAAAGCCTTCACCATCTGCTCCTCACACCTGTCTGTGGTTGGACTCTACTATGGAGCTGCCATGTTTATGTACATGAGACCAGCTTCTAATCACACACCAGACCAGGACAAGATGGTATCAGCCTTTTATACCATCCCCACCCCCATGCTGAACCCTCTCATCTACAGTCTTCGAAACAAAGAGGTATCTAAAGGAGTTCAGAAAATGTTGAGGAAAGGAAAATTAATTTTATACAGCATCTTTGAATGCCCACTGTAATCAATACTCCTTCCCGGAAACTTAGGTCCCGTGCATCATCTTATTCTTCCTGGTATATTATTCTCCCACTTTTATTTCCAATTTAAAATACCTTCATTTATAGTTTATATAAACATCACAGGTAAAAAAGACAGTTTAGATAACAGCATAGGCTGCTTCACCGCTGTGAATTTCTTTTATACCACTAGTTGTTAGACATGAGTACCTGATTTTAGGATACCTGACTTTTAACTCAGGTATAAGTCTATGATTTTGCTTTATCCAAGAAAAAAGGTTGGGGTCGAACCACTTAAATCTCTATTTAACAATTACTTATCTTAAATGAACTTGGTCTTCATTTTAGCCCTACTTGAACCCATGTTTTGACTTTTATTCCTGACTCTTCCCTACTTAATTCCAAAGAATTTAGAAACTGATAGTTAATGTTGACAATTCTGTCAAATAAGTCATATGTCTAGATAAGCTAACAAAGACTTATACATTTTTTTGCCTTTAAATAGAAAGTGAATATTTTAGTGAGTCCACATAAAATATCTATTTGTTTAAGCCGCACAACCTTCATCTTTATTGTAATTGACTTTATTCATCACTAAACCTTATATTGATAACTAGAATCTATTTGAAGATATTAGAAAACTAGCAAAAAGTTTCTAGAATTGCTAATCAGGATTTTCTACACAGCTGTAAAAAAATATTTTCCAAAAATTATGTCACAAAACTGGAAATTTTTTCTTAGAAGAAACTTATGGTCTCTGAATGCCCACGACAGCTATTTTAATGTTCTGTTGAGTACCCACACATTGATGCAACCAAAGAGTCATTAATTCTCTGCGATTTGCAAATGTAAATAATCTACATATTTAAAAACAGTCCTTACATGTTTCATGAGATTAACTTGATTTATGTATATATAACTGTAATCCAGTCTTTATTATGCAATTTATTATTGCTCTATAAATGTTTTTTTTTAAATTAAAATTAGACTTTATACTTAAACGACATGTTCCATGGGTAGTAATATGTTGCATCTCTTTTTAGAAAAATGACAATTTTTTAGATATGTAGAAAATTCTTTAAAAAAAAAAGGATATTCTCAGGAATTTTTAAAAATAAAATTCATATACAATGAAATCCAACACTTTAAGTACAGAATTCAGTTATTTTTCAGTAGATTCACAGATATGTGCAAGCATTATCATTAACTAATTCCAAAAGAACCGCCCAAAGTATGCTCATACCAATTATACCCACTAGCAGTCATTCATCATTCCCTTCTCCCCCAGCTACAGGCAATCATTATGCTTTGTCTCTGTGGCTTTTGCCTATTTAGGACATAGCATATAAATGAAATCTGCAAATGTGGTATTATTTCATGACTAGTTTCTCTCACTTACCATAATATTTTCAAGGTTCATGTTGAAGCACACATCAATTCTTCATTACTTTATGTGAATGAGCAATATTCCACTCAAGGTTATACACCACACTTTGCTTATCCAATCAACAATTGATAGACATTTCAGAACTTCACTCATTGTCCAGTGGTTTAGACTCCACACTTCCAGTGCAGGGGGACATGGGTGCAATTCCTGGTCTGAGACCTAAGATCTCATATACTGCAAGGCACAGCCGGAAAACAAAACTTAAGAAAAAAAAAAAAAAAGATGTTTGGGATGTTTTTACTTTGACTATAATGAATACTACTATTATTAACACTCACATATACGTTTTTGTGTGGACATGTTTCCAGTAAGTAGAATTATTCAGTCATATTTTTAACTCTTTGCAGAAATGCCAAACTGTTTTCCATGATGGCTACAAAATTTTGCATTTCCACCATCAATGTAGGGAGCTTTCAATCCCCCCACATTCTTGTCAACTCATTACCTTCCACTTTTTAAAGATCATAGTCATTCTAGTATGTCTAAAGTGGTATTTCATTGTTTTTTGATTTGCATTTCCCAAATGACTAATCATATTGAACATCTTTTCATGTCTTTATTGTCATTTGAATATGTTCTTTGAATAAATATCTATGTAGTTCCTTTGACCATTTAAAATTGAAGGCGCCCTCAGGCCTAGAAAAGAAGATAAAGACCTCAAAGCCCTTCTCCCTCAGGCCTGGAAAAAGAAGGGCCCTTGTTGAACCACCTGACTTCAGGGATAACAAAACTGAACTTTAACCCCACCCCAATACTCAGGGCAGATTGCGTCACTTTCCATCCCCTGCCTGGACCTTTCCACCCCCTGCTCAACTGCAATTGCCATCTCAGCTAAAGATTACCCAAAATGCCTGCCTGACTAAAAACCTGCCTTATCGCTTCTGCAAACCTTCCCTTAAATATGAAGCCTCCCTGATCCCTCGCGTGCTCAGCCTGGTCATTAGACCAACTGTCACCCCTCCTTGCCCGAGTAAAAGGTAACCTGTCTCCGTTGAGGTCGTCTTTCTTTCTTCTTTGTCTTGTCTTGAACTATTCCTTACAAAGTTGGGTTATAAATGTATTTTTGTTGTTGAGTTTTTAGGCTTCTTTTATATTCTGGATAATAGACTCTTATCAGATATATTTTGCAAATATTTTCCCTTTCAATGTGTTGTGCTTTCACTCTGTTAATAACATCCTTAGAATTAGAATTTATAAATTTGTTTTATTTTGATGTAGTCCAAATTATTTAACATTTTAATGCTTAAGGTTTTTGCATAATTTCTGGAAAATCATTGTTTAATACAAAGTCAAAAGATCGTTTCCCTCTTGAGTTTTAAAGTTTTAGTTCTTATATCTATGTCATTGGTAGCTTTGATGTAATTTTTTGTGTATGGTGTGAGACAGGGTCAATTTTATTATTTCGCTTTGCTATATCCAGTTGTCACAGCACCATTTATTGAAGAGACACTGCTTTCTCCATTATTTTTATTTTTTAGTATGTCTGTGGAAAATCAGTTGACCGTAGATGGATACAATTACTCCTGAACGCTTAATTCTATTTAATGCATCTACATATTTATTCTTTTGTTATTGCTGTACTGCCTTGATTACCATAGTTTCAATGTAAATGAAAACTCAGAAAGTGTTGTTAGGTAGTTGGAATAGGAAAAAAGAGTCCAGAATGGCGGTGGCTAAAAGATTAGGAAGGGAAAAGCCTGTGAAAACAGGAAAAAGGAAGGTCTGAGGACCAGAGTGAGGACCTCAGGCAGAACAAACAGCACTCCTGGCCAGCCCAATTTATATAGGCCAGGCCCAGGGGAAGGAAAAAAACATATAAAAAGAGAAGCCAAAGGGCGGAGGGCGGGGGTGGGGGTCCTCTCTCCCATGAGCGCACTCTCTCTCCCTCTCTCTTCTCTTCACGTCTTTTGGGTTGGCATGCCCTCACGCCTCAAGAATTTCTAAATAAAACTGAGCTGTAACACGTGGCTGTAACACTGTCCGAGAGCTGTTACGTGCCAAGGGCTTTAATGTCTGTCGCTTCAAATTTTTCTTGTGATGGGAAAAAACAGAGAAAATTAGACACTCCCCTTACAATGTGAATTCTCTTTGTTCTTAGTAAAACTTGCTTAAGATACTCTAGGTATCTTGAAATACCATGTAAAATTTAGGATTAGCTTGACAATTCTGAAAAAGAGCAGCTGGAACATTTTATAGAGATGGTATTGCATCTATAAATCAATTTGGGTGATGTTTCCAATTTAACAATAATAAATCCTACAATTGATTAACACTGAATATCTTTGAATTTCTTTCTCTTAGTGTTTCTTTATTCTCAAAATTTTGCAAGTGTAAAAATCTGTTATTTTGTTAAATTTATTAGTAAATATATTGTTCTTTTTGATAATATGACATATGGACTGTTTACTTAATTTTATTTTCTTATTATTCATAGCTAGTGTCACTCTATTACTTTTTTGACATTTGAGACAACTGTGCATCTTTTAAAACATTTTTCTTCTATATGATTATTTCTTATTTTCTTTTAATGGCTTTTCTATATTTTAGTGTTCATCTTTACAGAGAAGATCTCATTTTGTTTATATAACTTGATATTGACTTTTCATTGTTTACTTCCAAATGTATGTTTTTACTGTTTGTGTCTTTGGAATCACCAGACAAGCTCTCCTAGGGACTCTGTACTTGGGATAGCCTGGATTATCATGCTCTTTTTTTGCAGACACATTTATGATTCTTCTGAAAGATATACTTTGAAGCATAATCCTCCAAGAAATCCAGAACTAAAAAAAAAAGACAAAAAAAAAAAAAAAGAAATCCAGAACTATTTAGTTCATTCCTATCTCAAACTTTGCCTAATTTAATTTCATTGCCTATGGCTTCCCATGTAGTGCCAGTGGTAGGGAACCTGCCTACCAATGCTGACTGAAGTGACTTAGGATACACACATGAAAACAAATATTAGACTTGAGTATTTCTTTCTCTCCCTGGATATTATATAGTCAGGCAAAAACACTGCAGTCAGAGACTTGTCTTCACAACTCAGCCTTCTCACTAGATATGCATGGGCAAATTAGCATATTCTCTCTGCTTCAGTTTTTATGTCTGTTAAATAGGGTGAAAATTATAATAATGGGAAAATGGTGAGAATTATATGAGTGTATATTTTTCAGACACTCAGAACAGTCTCATGCAGATTAGCACTTTGCAAGAATCAGAGTTTTAAAATCATTATAAGGCCTAAAATGTATTGATGTTTATGATTTTTAAGTGTGTACATTCATACACACAGCAGATATTCACCTATATACTAAGTAAGCTGTGCTGTGTGCTGTGCTGTGTCATGTCCAACTCTTTGCAACCCTAACCTGCCATGACTACATGAGAATTGGAAATATATATGAAAAATATGAAATTATGTTTCTACCATTTTGCTTTCACAAGGGATAAAGTAATGATTTTAAAGCAATTTAGTGAAGAAGAAATCTGAAAGACTAATAAACAGCTACTAATAAATAGACAGCTACTCAAATCAGTAATGAAAATTCATATAATTATAAGAATGAGAAACCATTTCTTACAAATATGTTTACAAAGTGTTTTCTTTTTAATTAAGCAATAGAAAATTATTTTTGAAGTTGTGATGAAAGAAAATGCTATTTCTGTTTATGTAGCTAATGAGAATGTAAAATAGTTCAAGCATTCTTGCATGTGAATGGACAGTATTTTTGAAAATTCATATATTTCCCTTCTAAGGACCTTATTCCTATCCTACATGACTCTTGAGCAGAAACATCATTAACAAGATGGAGAATGACTTAAAAATTGAAGTTAATATTAAAAGAGTGATAGATTCGTGGAGAGATAAAAGTTCAGAATTGGACATGAAAATAAGATGAAAGAAGAATATCATAAAATTTATAATTAGCAAGCATTTGTTAGGATCTGATATTCAAAAAAAAAATATTGAGTGAAGATATATAGATGCCATAATCATAATATTAATGAAAGAGTAAGAGAACAAATCTGAAAATCTTAAGGAGTCAAATTATTTCATGGAGGAAAAATTAACTAATTATATAGTATCTGGAGACAGTGACAAGACAACCAGGACTAGAATCAAGAAAAGCTGACCACAAATGTCAAGTTTTAAAAAATGGAATAAATTAAAATAATATTGACATCTCTAGTATAGGAATCTCATGTCAAATGACTCCAAATCTCAAGTCAGTTCACTCCACTTGTGAATCATCAATTTAAAAATAAATAGTGAATTTTAATAGTTTTACTTAGAGATAATAAAGCTTATAGCTCAATGAGTATTTACTCATTTTAAAATGAGAAACCCAAATGCTCTTTTGGAACTTATGTAGTTAATAATGAAATAATTAGAAATTATGAAAGTTTTTATTTTTTTTTTATTTTATTTTTTTTTTGGTTAGAAATAATATTTATTATTCCCTCCCCCCATGTACAGATTACTTCTCAGAAACATGAATATATTATCCATGTCTTCATCAATAACAGTTTGTAGAAAATAAACTTAATTCATATCTTGTCAACAATATTGTTCTATCATTTTTTTTTAAACAATAGCCATTTTATTTTTCCATGTTAGTTCAAGAATAGCTTCAAGTTTTACATTTCAGATCAAACCAAGACAATCTTTGTTTCTAGGTAATTGCCTGACAGAGCTCCCCGCTCCCAACCCCTAAAAAATTCTATGCCCTAAGTGATAAACTCTTCTTGTACATTCAGCAAACTTTATATTGGAAAAGAAAAAGAATAATTGAGATAGGTACTTACTCTCTTGCACAGTAATAAATCTAGCTGAGCTTCTACTCCTTGATTTGCAATGATGTTTACATAAAAAAAATCATATCTTATCAAGTTACAATGGTAATTTCTTGAAATGTGTTTACAGAAGCTATACACTTAATCCATGAAATTTCCTTCTGATTTTTGAATCTGTAATTAAACCATCACCATAAGGAAAAGCTTCATCCCAAGAAGATGTTTCCCCTTTTCCTCAGCTATTTCTCTCTAAAGGCTTGAATCGTCTCTCAGATCATGTAAGGAGATACATTAAAAGCACAAGAAAAAAATGTTTTAGCTTGCTGACATAATGCCCTTAAGTTTGCTGACATAATGCCCATGTCTTAACTTTAAAATGTAAAATCAGAGTTAAAGCATCACTTAATTCGTACAGTACATTGTTAATTAATCGACAGTGTCCCACCAACTCAGAAGTTCCCCAAACTGGTTGTCTTCTATGCATTTATCAGCAGTAAGTTTATAACCAATGACTCAATCAAAGAATGTGCTTGTAGTAGGCTGCTGGTTTAACTTTAGAATTACAAGTTTAAATCGTGGGCTATTTTCAAATATAGAAACGCTAAGAGTGGCATATGCACTATTAAATTTGTTTCCCATTACCTACAGGAAGAATTTTTTCAAATAAAATTTTACAAGACAAAATGCAAATCTCTGTTTTCCATAGCGGCTGTACTAGTTTGCATTCCCACCAACAGTGTAAGAGGGTTCCCTTTTCTCCACACCCTCTCCAGCATTTATTGCTTGTAGACTTTTGGATAGCAGCCATCCTGACTGGCGTGTAATAGTACCTCATTGTGCTTTTGATTTGCATTTCTCTGATAATGAGTGATGTTGAACATCTTTTCATGTGTTTGTTAGCCATTTGTATGTCTTCTTTGGAGAAATGTCTGTTTAGTTCTTTGGCCCATTTTTTGATTGGGTCATTTATTTTTCTGGAATTGAGCTGTAGGAGTTGCTTGTATATTTTTGAGATTAATCCTTTGTCTGTTTCTTCATTTGCTATTATTTTCTCCCAATCTGAGGGCTGTCTTTTCACCTTGCTTATAGTTTCCTTTGTTGTGCAAAAGCTTTTAAGTTTCATTAGGTCCCATTTGTTTAGTTTTGCTTTTATTTCCAATATTCTGGGAGGTGGGTCATAGAGGATCTTGCTGTGGTTTATGTCGGAGAGTGTTTTGTCTATGTTCTCCTCTAGGAGTTTTATAGTTTCTGGTCTTACATTTAGATCTTTAACCCATTTTGAGTTTATTTTTGTGTATGGTGTTAGAAAGTGTTCTAGTTTCATTCTTTTACAAGTGGTTGATTTCTTAAAAAACTGGAAATAGAACTGCCATATGACCCAGCAATACCACTTCTGGGCATACACACTGAGGAAACCAGATCTGAAAGAGACACATGCACCCCAATGTTCATCGCAGCACTGTTTATAATAGCCAGGACATGGAAGCAACCTAGATGCCCATCAGCAGATGAATGGATAAGGAAGCTGTGGTACATATACACCATGGAATATTACTCAGCCGTTAAAAAGAATTCATTTGAACCAGTTCTAATGAGATGGATGAAACTGGAGCCCATTATACAGAGTGAAGTAAGCCAGAAAGATAAAGAACATTACAGCATACTAACACATATATATGGAATTTAGAAAGGTGGTAACGATAACCCTATATGCAAAACAGAAAAAGAGACACAGAAGTACAGAACAGACTTTTGAACTCTGTGGGAGAAGGTGAGGGTGGGATATTTTGAAAGAACAGCATGTATATTATCTATGGTGAAACAGATCACCAGCCCAGGTGGGATGCATGAGACAAGTGCTGAGGCCTGGTGCACTGGGAAGACCCAGAGGAATCGGGTGGAGAGGGAGGTGGGAGGGGGGATCGGGATGGGGAATACGTGTAAATCTATGGCTGATTCATATCAATGTATGACAAAACCCACTGAAAAAATAAATAAATAAATAAAGGGGAAAAAATGCAAATCTCTATACCTATATATAGATGTATACATATATATATTGAACCTAACTAAAGTTTTATAAGCAATACTAACATAGTTCTGGCTACACATTCCTAAAGACTTAGTAACTGCTTTAAAGATATATGTTATAAAGAGGCTTATGCAAAAGGCAAAAATTAAGAAACAACATGATCTTTGAGGTTTTCAGTATTACATCAAAAAGCTGTTTCTATTTCCCATAGAAGAAAACTATGCATTTATCTTTGGAAAAAAATTATAAAAAGATAATGCTATCATGTAAAGAATTCACAAAAGCTATACTGTATATCCCATAAAAGTTATACCTATTTAAGGCAAATCACAATTATGGTTTACCTTGTACTACAGACATCACCATCACATTTCCTCTTTAATAAAGAGAAGGTTTAACTTTTTTAACTTACTTAACTAGTGCCACAGAAATTCAAGTCCTAGTAGCAAGTTAAACAAGGTTACAAAATAAGGCATTCTGCTCACATGTCATTAAAGTAACAGGCTGAGACAGTAAAGGGCACCTTTTCATTTTTCTAATTTTATATAATCTAAAAATTATACAGAAGGCAAATTTAACCCAAAAAATCCAATTAGCTGCTATCTTGCAGGGCAACAGAAAAACATACACAAAATCCTCAACTTCCAGGTGATTTTCTCCAACTTCCATAAAAAGGCCAATCTTACCTATTTAATAAAGCCCAAGAACAGAAATAAGGATGAAATGTCTTTGACTATACTATTCCTAAGCCTGTAGGTCACACAGTAAATGATTTTTCAAATTATAGGTTCAATCTAATTTGACAAAACCCCTGTAGTGTTGTTTAGGGGAAAAAAACAAACAAGTGCTTCAGAACACACCTGCACATCTACATTCACACACAGGCACACATCAACATGTGAAACTGTTTTCTTAAACATCGGTTCTCCAGAAAGAATCAAAATGTTTATCATCAAGCTGCAGCATGTGTATTAAGGGGCAGCAATGAAACCTTTTTAGCACAAGGTAAGAATCTGAATGAACTTTTAAATGACCAGTACCTGAAACCAAAAATTTTACTAAAGATGAACTCTAAAACACAAATTTTTTGAAAATCTGGACTCAAGTGTCTGTTGCACTTTTACATTAAGTGGTGCTTAAATAAACAAAAATAGAGCATAAATTCAGCACTCTACTCTCTAAACATTTAAAGCAATGGTTATGTTATCAACAGGTAAAATGCACCTAATTTGGGTCTTTTGACACCTCTTGTTTTAAGTTTATTGTATGATAAAGTTCTTCACAGTTTAAAATATTGTGAAGAGATATATTTATGTATAACTATATTCACATAGATATTATGTACACATACTATGTATTTAATGTACCCATAATCTTTGAATATGTGTGTGCCAGAGGATACCCCACACATATGCAGGAACCCTGAATAGCAGATTGGTGTGGACTGAAATGATTTCTCAGAAAACAGTAGAAGTTAAAAAAAAAAGATAATTATTATGAATAATTATAACAAAAATTTTACTGTATTTACATAGGGCCTATCTCCATGTTGTTGGTTAGGATGTGTCAGGTGGGCCTGGGGGAAGGATCGGCTCTCATTTCCACAAGCAGGGAGCCTCCCAGGACCGAGCACGGTCACGATGACGATGGGGGCGCCCACACCAAAGTCTCCTCACTCGCAGGGCCTCAACCAGCAGATCAGAGTCCTGTGGTGAAATCAGGCTTCCATCTGACAGGAGGGGTAACTTCCACCACAGAGGGGTAACTTTAGGTCCTCAGATACTTGTGATTATGCGTTACAGGGAGATCAAATGGTTTTTGGTTTTGGCAGATGAGAGTTTTTAAAAGGAGTGTGAATATAGTTATTAATATGTGAATCAGTCAGAAAACACAGGTGATAAGAATTAAGGAATTTATATTATTGATCTAGAAAGTGACAAACTTTTATATTGATATTAAATATTAATAAGATTCACACTTTAAAGACATAAAACTGTTTTTATATGAGGCCGTAGGAGAAAAAATGAGTGATCACATATATAACTGTAATTAAAGACAAGGGACTGGATGACCTGGAGGGATTACAAAGAAATCTCAGATGACTTAGCAAAATTTTATTAAGTAGGTTTCCTCTAGAAATTTAAGCATCTTTATCTAGCAAGTAGTACCATGTCTTCTTAGGAACACTTGGAAGTGATAGCTTATGATGAGTGGTGTTGGATTCATGATCTCCAAAGAAGAAGATTTAACTTCGGGACCAAGGACCAGGCTTGATCACTCGAGAGCTTTTGTATAGCAGAGTTTTATTAAGGTATAAAAAAGGGGCAGAGAAAACTTCTGACATAGACATTAGAAGAGGGATGGAGAGTGCTCCCCTGCTAGTCTTTAGCAAGCTGCTTTATGTCAGTTAGAAAGTTATTGATCAGATAAGAGAGACACCTCAAGGCTGACAGCGTCTCACCAGGCCCCTCTCCCCAACATGCATTTTTGAGAGAGGATGGCACAAGGTGTGGCATCCCCCAGTCATAAAACAATTGATGTGAATACTGGTTTGTTGAGCTATTGTCAGCCCAAGGTTTGAGAAAAGAAAAAAAGTTAGTCTTAGGTGGAACCAAAGAAAGGCAAATTCCAAAGCAAATACATAGTTTCATTAACATAGCTTAAGAAAAACATTTCCACAGAGAAACCTCCTTTAATTTTGTATGGAGAAGGAAAAAAAAAAAATCTGGGACTAGTAGTTTGTTTCCTCCTGCCGCTTAAGGGAGAGATAAAAATTGTCTGACACTTGCAGCCTATTTCCTTCAGTTTGGAGACTCCTGGCCTTCCTGCCTGTTACCTCTTACAAGGTAAGTCTGAGGGAGGTGATAAGTATTTCAAAACAGCTCAGTTTTTTTGGAATACAGCAGGATGGAGCTACTTTTTTTTTTTTTCATTTATTTTTGTTAGTTGGAGGCTAATTACTTTACAATATTGTAGTGGTTTCTGTCATATATTGACATGAATCAGCCATGGAGTTACATGTATTCCCCATCCCGATCCCCCCTCCCACCTCTCTCTCCACCCGATTCCTCTGGGTCTTCCCAGTGCACCAGGCCTGAGCACTTGTTTCATGCATCCAGCCTGGGCTGGTGATCTGTTTCACCATAGATAATATACATGTTTTGATGCTGTTCTCTCGAAACATCCGACCCTCGCCTTCTCCCACAGAGTCCAAAATTCTGTTCTGTACATCTGTGTCTCTTTTTCTGTTTTGCATATAGGGTTATCGTTACTATCTTTCTGAATTCCACATATATGCGTTAGTATACTGTATTGGTCTTTATCTTTCTGGCTTACTTCACTTTGTATAATGGAGCTACATTTTATTCTAAAGCTATATATTAGGATAAGCTAAGATTATTACTTTTGATAGACAGCGTTGCAGGAAGGGGGACTCCTTTCAGGGCCTGAAACTGGGCTCTTGTCTAACACTCAGAAATTAATTGTCCAAGGAGACACATGAGCTATCAAAGCAAGAGATTTTATTGGGTAAGGCACCTGAGCAGAGAGCAGTAGAGCAAGTGAACCCAGGAGAACAGCTCTGCCACATGGTTCGCAGTCTCGGGTTTTATGATGATGGGATTAGTTTCCAGGTTGTCTTTAGCCAATCATTTTGACTCAGAGTCCTTCCTGTTGGTGCACATCTTCTTCAGTCAAGTGGAATGTCAGCAAGAAGGATTCTGGGAGGTGGTCTGACATGTGGTGTCTCCTTTTGGTTCTTCTGGTTGGTAGTGGCTTATTAGTTCCATGTTCCTTACCAGGACCTGCTGTCCTAAAACAACTCATGCAGATGGTTTGTATGGTGCCTGGCCAGGGTGGGCAGTTTCAGTCAGTGTGCTTCCCCTAACATTAGTACAAAAGTCATAAAATAATGGACAATTATGCTGTGCTTTAAATCAGATTTTCTGTCAAGTAAAATGCACAATTTTAGTAAATTTGGCAGAACCACATGAAAAAAATTTTTTTTCCAAAGCCAAAAACCAAAATACCAGTTACTGCTCTGCATCACACCCAGAGGAGAGAAAACCGATGCAAAGGCATAGAAAGGAAGCCAATGCCTTCAATAATGAAGTAAGAGATAAGATAAGAGAAAAAAAAAATATATATATAGAAGTATAAACAGACATTAAAAAATACACTGCTGTGAAGCCAAAGAATGCCCTGAATGAATCTGGCTAAGGAAATTGAAAAGATAGAATACTCTAAAGTATGAGTAATCTCTCTTCCTTCCTATAGTATTTATTTATTTGAAAATACTTAGATAGTTATGGGTATTAAACTTATAGTTTATAAGTTTAAAAGTTTATAGTTTATAAGCTTAAATTTATAAATACTTATATAGTTATGGGTATATAGTTATGGGTATTAAAATATACATATATTTTAAAACTATATCCCAGGTAATATCCATACTTTGTAAACATGATCTCATTTACTCTTAATAATACCCTAAAATATAGATATAAAAAATGTCAAATTTTACAGAGTAGAAAATAAAGCTTAGAGAAACTAATTAAAATCACACAGATAAAATGATTTGTTCCAGGTGTTTGAATTGTGCTATTGCACTTTAGTCTGCTTTTCCTGAAAAATGACTTGTACCAGGATATTTCATGGATACACCTTATCTTAATAGATGGAGTTAGTAATAGTCATATTGGTGAGAAATTTTGTCTAGTACAATTCACTATTATAAGCAACATGTACTGTTAGATAAATTTCTGATTAACAGTTTCTCAATCCCTTCTCTTCACCTGGTATTTGATTAATCCTATCTCACTTCTAAACATACATGCTTCCTTCCACACTTTGGTAGAAAGAATTTTTATTAATATCATAGAGTGGTATGCTAAATTCCATAGAAAAACATAACAGAAAACCTCATTGACTTCCCAGCAATTCATGAGCCTTCAGATGGTTCATAATGACTCTTGACTTCTGAAGGGATAATCCACACTACATATCTGAGTTGGCTGGTTGCTGAAATTAGATTATATGCCTTTTGAGAAATCACTTGTATTTTAATTATGGAACAAATATGCCTGTTACCTATGTGGTTTCTTTATCCAAATCACTCAAGCTAAAAATAAGCTTAATATCTCTTATCTAAAAATTTTTAAAAAATGATTCTCTGAGAAATAAATTTTCCTATATGCGCTGTGCTAAGTTGCTTCAGGCATGTCCAACTCTTTGTGACTTCATGGACTGTAGCCTGCCAGGCTTCTCCATCCTTGGGATTCCCTTGTCTAAAAATTCAAAGAAATGATACTCAAAGAAATAAAATTTCCTATATGTATAGATATTATTGTGATGGTGATCTAGGCTAAAAATCCTTGCTATTTCCATAGCAAAATATTGGAGATTTCTCACATGTTATATTCTCCACAGTGAATATATTCATCATGGCATGGGAGAATCATACTTTCAACTCTAACTTCATCTTGCTGGGAATCTTTGATCACAGTCCCACCCACATCTTCCTCTTCTCTCTGGTCTTGGGCATCTTCACAGTGGCCTTCATGGGAAACACTATCATGGTTCTCCTCATCTACCTGGATACTCAGCTCCACACTCCCATGTACTTGCTCCTCAGCCAACTATCCTTCATGGACCTCATGCTTATTTGTACCACTGTACCCAAGATGACTTTCAACTACTTGTCTGGAAAGAAGTCCATCTCTCTGGCTGGGTGTGGAACCCAGATATTCTTATATGTGTCCCTGCTTGGAGCTGAATGCTTCCTGTTGGCTGCAATGGCCTATGATCGGTATGTTGCCATTTGCCACCCATTACGATACTCAATCCTCATGAGCCAGAAAATCTGTTGTCTCATGGCTGTTTCTTCTTGGGTTGTTGGTTCTTCTGATGGCATAATTATTATTGCAGTTGCATTGTCCTTCCCATATTGTGGTTCCCGGGAAATACCCCACTTTTTCTGTGATGTCCCTGCCCTTCTCACTCTCTCATGCACTAACACATTGTTATTTGAAAGGTTAATGTTTATTTGCTGTGTAATTATGCTTCTTTTCCCTGTAGCAGTCATTATTGCTTCCTATGTCCATGTTATTATGGCTGTCATTCGCATGGGATCTGGAGAGGGTCGCCGCAAAGCTTTTGCTACCTGTTCTTCCCACCTCATGGTGGTGGGAATGTATTATGGAGCCGCCATGTTCATATATATGCGGCCTGTGTCTGATCGATCCCCTACCCAGGACAAGATGGTATCAGCCTTCTACACCATCCTCACTCCCATGCTGAATCCCCTCATCTACAGCCTCCGAAACAAGGAAGTGGCCAGAGCATTCATGAAGGTGTTAGGAAAGGGCAAGTCTGAAGAACAAATTGCCTAATTAACTTTTTTTTGCAGTTTTGTTTTATGCTTAAATTTATTTATTTAACCAATGTAATTTAGCACTCAATATTTACCCATCTTTTTACCAAAAAATTTATAAACAAACAGACAAGCTTCCAGTTCAGTCAGTTCTGTTCAGTCGCTCAGCCGTGTCTGACCCTTTGCGACCCCATGAATCACAGCATGCCAGGCCTCCCTTCCATCACAAACTCCTGGAGTTTACTCAAACTCATGTCCATGGAGTCAGTGATGCCATCCAGCCATCTCATCCTCTGTCGTCCCCTTCTCCTTCTGCCCCAAATTCCTCCCAGCATCAGGGTCTTTTCCAATGAGTCAACTCTTCTCATGAGGTGGCCAAAGTATTGGAGTTTCAGCTTCAGCATCAGTCCTTCCAATGAACACCCAGGACTGATCTCCTTTAGGATAGACTGGTTGGATCTCCTTGCAGTCCAAGGGACTCTCAAGAGTCTTCTCCAACACCACAGTTCAAAAGCATCAATTTTTCAGCACTCAGCTTTCTTCACAGTCCAACTCTCACATCCATACATGACTACTGGAAAAACTATAGCCTTGACTAGATGGACCTTTGTTGGCAAAGTAATGTCTCTACTTTTTAATATGCTGTCTAGGTTGGTCATAACTTTCCTTCCATGGAGTAAGCGTCTTTTATTCATTGCTGCAATCACCATCTGCAGTGATTTTGGAGCCCCAAAAAATAAAGTCTGACACTGTTTCCACTGTTTTCCCATCTATTTGCCATGAAGTGGTGGGACCAGATGCCATGATCTTAGTTTTCTGAATGTAGAGCTTTAAGCCAACTTTTTCACTCTCCTCTTTCACTTTCATCAAGAAGCTTTTTAGTTCCTCCTCACTTTCTGCCATAAGGGTGGTGTCATCTGCATATCTGAGGTTATTGATATTTGTCCTGGCAATCTTAATTCCAGCTTGTGCTTCCTCCAGCCCAGCATTTAAAAAAAAAAAAAAAAACTGCATGCTTGTTTGCTCCAATATGATATTTCTTTCATTATAGAAAATTCAAAGTATGACCGTAAGTAAATATGTACTACAAGCTAATATGCACAACTGTATACTTATTTTATAAGATACCACTTAAGAAATTAGAGGTATTTACCCAACATGAAATTACCATGTAATTCCATAATTAAATAGAACACTGATAAATGTTTTGTTTTTTTCTTTTTTTAACATATTACAGCTTTGTCTTTATCAAACCAAAGAATTTTCCGGAGTCCAAATTGTTACCTTGGATTAATTGACTTGTTAAATTGAATGACTAAATTAATTATATGCAAGTTTAAATATGTATTTAGAAAATTATTATAAAATTAGCACACTTTAATGAGAAAGAGGTGAAAAGGAATAGATTTATGATTAGGTTTATTAACCCTATCTTATAATGGACCACCCCCTTCAGGATTTTGGAGAATTGTGGACCTTCCATTTCTTTTCCTTTTTTAACCAGCATTAGCCTAATATATGGGAAATTGAAGTGTGAATATGAATCCTTGATGCCTGGATTTTTTTATACTTAGATATCTTAATCCTTATATGTGTTGGGCACAGTAATTTCATGAAAAATGTTCAATTTTATAAATAGAAAGCTGTAAATTGTCCAAATTCTGATATTTTTCTATAAATCACATGTGTGACATCACTATAGGTATTCTTGTAATGATATTTAAATGAAAGTTCAAACCTGGAGATTCATGTATGTTTATGAGGAACAACCAATGTGTCTTAATATGAATTTTTACTGTTCTTTTAAAACTTTGTCTTACATCCACCTTGCATTAGGTTTCCTTTGCAACATAACAGATTTACACAACTTAGGATTTCTAAATAATAATTATTTAGTGAAAGTGAAAGTCACTCACTAGTGTCCAAATCTTTGTGATCCCATGGCCTATACAGTCCATGGAATTTTCATGGCCAGAATACTGGAGTGGGTAGCCTTTCCCTTCTCTAGGGAATCTTCCCAACCCAGGCATTTAACCTAGGTCTCCCACATTGCTGGCAGATTCTTTAAGCTGAGTCACAAGGGAAGCCCAAGAATACTGGAGTGGGTAGCCTATCCCTTCTCCAGGGGATCTTCCTGACCCAGGAATTGAAACAGGGTCTCTTGCATTGCCAGCAGATTCTTTACCAACTGAGCTATCAGGTGATCCCAATTATTTATTATGTCATAGGATGTGTGGGTATAGATTCTGGCATAGCTAAACCAGGTGTCGTACTTCAGGTATCACCAGGGAGCAATCCAGACTCTGGCTGGGGCTGCAGTTTCATGTGAGGCCCAGCATCATCTTCTAAACTCGTGTAGTTGTTGAAACAATCCATTTCTTTGCACATAACTATTTCATGTCAGCCTATTTCTTCAAGGCCAGCATAAGAGTCTCTCTTACCTCAGTGAAAGTCTAAGTCTTCTTTAAAGGTCTACCAAGTGATTAAGTAAAGCTAACTCAGGATAATCTCCCTTAGATTACTTACAATTAACTGATGTTGGATTTTAATTATGTCTGCACAGTTGCTTTACTCTTACCTTGTAGGTTAACTTAATTATATAAGCAACTTCAGGGGATACAGATCATGGGGAAAGTTGAGGAGTCTACCTACTACATACCCAGAGATAGTTTACAGATTCTTTTCTCTAAAGATATAAAAATATTTCAATAACTTTTTCTGACAGTGATATGAGAAACATTTATAATGTCCTAATATATGACTGAATTATTGCAGCTTTTAAAAATTGTTTTATAAGTCTCTACATTCATAGATATGTGGTAAGGGCAAATGTCCAGGAGTAGGAAAGTTATCATGTATTCAGCCTGATAAATACTTCATAATAACCATTTTAAAGAAAACCATTGTGCTGCAAGAGAACATAGACAACAAAACAAAAGCAGAAACAATGGATGAAAAAAATGAGAAGTTCAACAAAGACAGAAAGCAACAGTGAAAAAAATACACAGAAACTCTGGAGCTAAAGAAGGTAATAACTGAACTAAAAACTTAATAGAGAGTTTCTATTGAAGATATAATAAAACATAAAAAGACTCAGTGAACTCAAGGACATACATTTTAAAACTATACAGTAGTAGGAACAACAACAAGAATGAAAAAGAATGAAAAAGCCCTGTTTGACTTAAGACATATAATTGAAATAAAGCATTTTGGAAATGTCAGAAAGAGTGAAGAAAGAGAAAAGTACACAATGCTTACTAAAAGAAGTAATGTTGTATGTCTCAGGGAACTCAAACAGGGGTTCTTTAGCAACCTAGAGGAGTGGGATGATGAAGAAGACAGGAGGGAGAATCAAGAGGGAGGGGACATGTGTATACCTATGGCTGATTCATGTTGAGTTTTGACAGAAAACAATAAAATTATGTAAAGCAATTATCCTTCAATTAAAAAATAAACAAATTTTTTAAAAAAAGAAGAAGAAGAAGTAGGACTAGAAAATTCCACATTTTTGAGAAGGGAAATGAACATCTAGATTCATGAAGTCCAATGAACTGCAAATAAGCTGATTATCAAGGGATGTTCACAAAGACACATTAGAGTCAAATTGTCCAAAATTAAAGGCAAAGATACTATTTTGAAAATTGCCAGGCTTCCCTGGTGACTCAGTGGTAAAAAAAAAACACACCTGTCAATGCAGGAGACATGGGTTCAATCCTTGATCCAGGAAAACCCCACATACCATGGAGCAATTAAGCCTGTGCCCCACAACTATTGAACCTGTGCTTTAGAGCCCAGGGCCTGCAACTACTCAGTCCAATTACCACAGCTACTGAAGCACACATTCTCTAGAGCCTGTGCTTGGCAACAAGAGAAGCCAGCACAACGAGAAGCTTGCACACTGCAACTAGAGAGTAGCCCCATCTCACTGTAACTAGAGAAAAGCATGCATAGCAGTGAAGACCCAGCATAGCCAAAAATAAAACAAATAAATAATAAAAGAAAATCACAAGAGAAAAGCAACTTGTCAAGTATCACCATAAGGCTATCAATGGCAGTCTGGAAAAACCTTGCAAGCTAGGACAACATGGGATGATATATTCAAAGTACTCAAAGAACAACAACAACATAGTACCTACTGACAAAGAATACTAACTGAAGCTGTATTTCAGAAATGAAGGAGAAAGAACTTCCCAAACAGAAACTGAGAGTATCCAACACCACTACAAAGCTGCCCAACATGAAATGCTAGAGGGAGTTATTAGAGTTCACTAAATAGCAGCATGAAAACATGACATTATAGAACTTACTGGCAGGGAGAGAATAGAGTAAAATTTTAAGGCTGCTTTTTCACTTCCCTTTTTCACCCCTATCAAGAGGCTCTTTAGTTCCTCTTCACTTTCTGCCATTAGAGTGGCATCATCTGCATATCTGAGATGGCTGATGTTTCTCCTGGAAATCTTGAATTAAATCAGTCATCAAAAAACCTCATACAGAGAAAAGCCCAAGCCTGGATAAATCACTGGTAAATTCTATGAAGCACTTTTTTTTCATTTATTTTTATTAGTTGGAGGCTAATTACTTCACAACATTGCAGTGGGTTTTGTCATACATTGACATGAATCAGCCATGGAGTTACATGTATTCCCCATCCCGATCCCCCCTCCCACCTCCCTCTCCACCCGATTCCTCTGGGTCTTCCCAGTGCACCAGCATTTAATGAAAATTTAACATGAATCTTTCTGAAAATCTTCCCAAAAAATTAAAGAACAAAAATACACCTAAACTTACTTTATGATGCCAACATCACTGTGATACCAAAGCTAGGCAAGAACTCTAAAAGAAAAGTTACAGGCCAATGTTGGGCTTCCCTGATGGCTCAGTAATAAAGAATCTACCTGCCAATGCAGGAGATGTGAGTTCAATCCCTGGGTTAGGAAGATCCTCAGCAGAAGGAAACGGCAAGCCTGGGAAATCCCTTGGACGGAGGAGCCTGGCGGGCTACAGCCCATGGGGTCGCAAAAGAGTTAGACACGACTGAGCAACTAAACAACAACAACAGCAACAGAATTCCTTTGATTGAAAATGCAAAATTCCTTAAAAATACTATCAAAATAAATTCAACAGCTCATTAAACAATCATACACCATTAAATAAATATATATCAAATAATCATACATAATCATAATCTTAAATAAAGTGGGATTTACCTCTGAGATTTAAGGATAGTTAAACATGTACAGATCAATTAATGCGATATGCCACATTAGCAGAATGAAGGATAAAAATCATATATGATTATTTCAATAGATGCAGGGAAAACATATGACAAAAATCAGCATTCTTTTATGATAGGAATCTAAACAAAGTAGGTACAGAAGGAGTGTATCTCAACATTTACATATTTTATTTACTCATAAACTCAATAGCTTAAAATACATTTACTGAAAATGTAATATGGGGCACACTTGGACAAGCCCAAGAAATGAAGCTTTCAATTCTTTTGACATCATGATAGAAGACAAAGTATGTTAGCTTTATAAAATGGCATATAAAATAGGAATTTTAGAAATTCTCAATGAAAAGCAAACTGTTTTTAAATTATGTAATTAATGTTCTATATAATCCATAAAATACTTATATTTTACACTAGCTTGTGTAGGAGGGAAAATAAATCATTTGCAAAATTTATCATAGTAAAGTGAAGTGAAGTTGCTCAGTCGTGTCCGACCCTTTGCGACCCCATGGACTGTAGCCCACCAGGCTCCTCCATCTATGGGATTCTCCAGGCAAGAGTACTGGAGTGGGTTGCCATTTCCTTCTCCAATATAATCCATAAAATACTCTATATAATCCATATATAATCTCTATATAATCCATAAAATACTTATATTTTACTCTAGCTTGTGTAGGAGGGAAAGCAAATCATTTGCAAAATTTGTCATAGTAAGATATACACAATGGAATATTACTCAGCTATTAAAAAGAATGCATTTGAATCAGTTCTAATGAGGTGGATGAAACTGGAGCCTATTATACAGAATGAAGTAAGTCAGAAAGAAAAACACCAATACAGTATATTAATGCATATATTTGGAATTTAGAAAGATGGTAATTGTGACCCCATATGCGAGACAACAAAAGAGACACAAATGTAAAGAACAGACTTTTGGATTCAGGGGAGAAGGCAAAGGTGGGATGATTTGAGAAAATAGCATTGAAACATGTATATTATCGTATGTGAAGTAGATCACCAGCCCAAATTCAATGCATGAGACAGGGTGCTCAGGGTGCACTGTGTCTGTGCACTGTGCACTGTGATGACCCTGAGGGATGGGATGGGGAGGGAGATGGGAGAGGGGTTCAGGATGGGGAACACATGTACACCCATGGCTGATTCATGTGAATGTATGGCAAAAACCACCACAATATTGTAAAGTTAATCAGCCTCCAATTAAAAATTTTTTAAAAAATTAATAGAGGAAAAGATGTGAAGGTGACAACCTCAATTTTAATCTTTCACAATATTGATTACTTTTATCCTTGATACATTAATTGATTTACTAGTTTTGTTTTCTATAACTGTAAAGGATAAAAGATGAAATTAGCAATATTTCACAAATTTTTAAGGTTGATTTTCTATACATTTTTCATACAAATATATTTTCTTAAAATGCTGCATACAAAATTTTTATTTATTTTATAAGAATTTACTAACAAGGCTGTGATTTGCGATTATTTAAACTGTTTGTTTAGATTTTGATGCACTGTATGTTAATCAGTATGTTACAAGAAAACCAGAATAGTATAAATAAAATATCATTTTGCTCTTTTAGCTGTATTAATTGTATACTTCTTCAAAGATCCAAGGGGATTCATCAACAGAAAATTTTTCCACTCCTCTACTGGGCATGGTAAAACCAGAGATGACATCACTTTCCTACTTCTCTTTATACATTTAACTTGGTCACATTTCACACTCCACTTGACCATCTCTGTGAGGTCACTGCTTCTGATGGTGTGTTGAACCTGACAAGTAGACACGACTGAAGGAGCAAAAGGGTAATTAATATTCTTTGCTTTCTCTACTTTCAACCATTCTGTTAATTTCTCACTCTATTTCCTTAATCATTTTGCCTACTTTTAGTGAGAAAACAAATACACTTCTTAAAAACTCTTCATATAAACTTATTTACACTGAAAGTCTTAGAAATGGATTTTCAATGTCCAATTACTGATGGAATAAAATATCAATAGTAAAGATTCTTTCTATATTATTGAATTATGTGTTTTTTCCTTGAAAAAACAATTTTGCAGTTTTGCAGAAAAGTGAATTTTGTAATTTTGCAGAAGAGTCAATATTTTTAATTTTAGAGGTTTTGTTTCTGGTAGTTAGAACACTGAGACGAAGTTCTCAATAATATTTTTTTTTCCCCATTTAAACTAACACTGAGTAAACTAAAACTCTGTTTATAAACTGTGGAGGGAAGATTGTGTCCCCTATAGATCTGAAGCACTTACAGACTCTGTGTTCTGCTCTTGGCTGAGACAGAGTACTCCCTCAGGTTACTTTGTTATGTTAGGCACTTACCACAATAGCTTAATTTTTTTTTTGATTTGTTAAGAGATAAATTATATACTTCATGGACCCAGGGAAGATTAACTGTGCCATATAATTAAACACTTAGTGTTTTACTTCAAATATAGAGTAAATATTATTCTACCATCACAATCACTGATTTCCCAAGTTAAACATGCACTAAGCTATTCACATTAACCCCAAGAAACTGGATGGAGAAGAGTAAGAAAGAACAGAGAAACCAATTACCTTGTGTGGTACAGACAACCTTCCCTTGTCTGTCAAGCAGCCCAGGTAGACTTTGTATAGTCATCCCCATATATCAAAATGTGTCAGTGAGTTTCCTACAACTCCTCAAGAACCCTTTTGCTCTCTCCCTATATTCTTAGAAAACAGCATGAAACATGATATTCAGTACAAAAATTATCGTTGTTTTACATTGTATTCTGGACTTATTGAATATTTATATTAAGGCATCAGAATAATTTTCACTGTTGACTGTTTTATCAACATCCTTGAATATGGGACTGTAATAAGTTGAACACCATAGCCTACAAAATTATTACAAGTATATAAAATGCATTTGAGACTTGGATAATCTGAGTTTCCTGAAATATCAGTGCATCATAACTACTTGTAAACATTTCCCAGAAAATGTTAGTCACTCAGTCATGTCTGACTCTTTGTGACTCCATGGACTGTGGCCCACCAGACTCCTCTGTCCATGGAAATCTCCAGCGAGAATACTGGAGTGGGTTACCATTTCCCAGAAAAAAGAAGCAATATTTCCTTCTTGGTGGTATGGACTTTTGAAACTTAACATTTAATGTGCTAGAGATTGAAAAGTTACAAAGGCTTAATCTTTTTAAGAGAAAATGTGGAACAAGTTATTGATAAATTGTCTTCAGGAAGATCAGACAGATTTTGTGTCCATTGCTCTTTTTCATTTATTTTGCAGCTATTTTAAAATTCTAGTTTAATTCACACTTATGTAATACTTCCCTTGAAAACATAAGTACTGAGTACAATCAAGTTTAACTTTGCTTTCATTTATCTTCAGGTTCTAACACAGATACAGGCTGTAAGCAGCAAGATAGAGAACTTAACAAGGTATAGGAGTCAGTGACATCGTGATGTTCAAATTTCTTCTTTACATTTCAGTTTTTATTAAAACTTATTTCTATGTGCATTGAAACAGATGCTGTTTGGTAAAATTACTAGACCCTTGCCTGGTAAAATGACAGTGACCATCTAAATTCAACTTTCTCTGAGTTGGGAGTTATAAAAAAATGAATTTCAATCTAGAGAAGCATGTAGGAGACAGAACCAAGATGAGATTCTCCATAGAGCTCACAACTAGGTATAAAATAAAAAATAATTATGTTTACATTTATATGTATTTCTACATAACTGTATAAATTACATATTTACTTAAGTATAGAAATGTATATAAAATTTGATTGGGAATATAGAAATTATCAAGTTCAAATACTTAAATGTATGAATAGAAAATTAAAGTAATTTATCTTATAAGAAAATAATAGTAACAGTCAACTCTTACATAGATTGTACACAAAAATAATTATAGATATTAAGTCTCTAAACTAATAGTATCTGTACTTACTCATCTGTAGCTTTTATTGTTCTAATTTCTTTATTTTCCTGGTTTAATCCTTACCATACATGATGTGAAAAAGTATAGTTATCCTTTTTATGTAGGGTGATGATCAATGGAAAGATAGAGGAAAATCTGGGTACATGACTATTGTCAGCTGAGATTCCAAGCTCCTCACCCCATGTCCCTCAGTTCTCTGCCCTGACACTTTCCTGGGAGTGTGTGACTTGCTCCACACAATAATTAAACCTCACTAGGAAGCCCTATCTCATGGAAAAGGAGACTCAAATATTTGATATAGAGTTCCTCAAAATGTATTCAGTTACTTTTCAAGTCCCTCTTGCACAGAATATACATCCAAAATTTTTGTAAGATTCCAGGTGGATTCTCAAAGCAGAGTAGAAAATAACATTTAAACTGACAAAAGAAACCCTAGACATATAAATATATTTCTATTTTAAAATATTGTTTTAATTGTAGTAAAGCATATGGAAACCAAGGTGGGGTAGTGGGATGTATTGAGAGATTATAGTTGATGTATGTGCAGTAGTGGGTATGAGGCAGATGGCCGGTGAGAGCCTACTGTATATTTCTATTTTTAATAATTTACTTTTTTGTGTTTAAGTCATTATCCAGGCAAATTTCATTGCACATTGTCATATGTCACTATTATTAGGAAACCTCTTGACCTAAACTTCACCAAATCATTTGACCAACAGTTATAAATCATTTTTTTTTCTGGTAAAATCTAAATTATAAGCAATTAGCAATCCTGATTTCTACATGTCTATGGAATTTTGATTATCACAAGCAGGTTGGTGTACTCAAACACATAAAACATTTTTAAAGAACCTCCATACTGTTCTCCATAGTGGCTGTACCAATTCACATTCCCACCAAACTAAACATAGAACTACCATATTACCTAGCAATTCCACTTCTGATTTTATACCCAGAGAAAATCATAATTCAAAAAGATACATGCATCCCAATATTTATTGCAGTACTATTCACGATAGCCAGGACATGGAAGCAAACTAAATGTCTATTAACAGAGGAATGATTAAAGAAGATGTAGTACATACACATAATGCAATGTTACTAAGCCATAAAAAAGAACAAAAGTGCCATTTGCAGTAACATGGATGGAGCTAGAGATGTTATACTGAGTGAAGTAAGTCAGACACAGAAAGACAAATATCATATGATATCCATTATATGTGGAATCTAAAAAAATAAAAAAAGGAACGAATGAATCTAAAAAACAGAAGTAGACTGCTATATATAAAATGGATAACTAATAAGAACTGTTGTATAGCACAGGGAACTCAGTATTCCATAATAGCCTGTGTGGGTAAAGAATCTAGGAAAAAAGTGTGGGCGTATGTATATCTATAACTGATTTACCTTGTTTATACCTGAAATGAATACAACATTGTAAATCAACTACATTGCAATAAAAAAGAAACACACACACAAATGTCTGTACACAGTATCTCAGTAAACATCCATTCATTTATTTCAGGTGGAAAAATTCCATGACTGACCATTAATCCCGAAGTTCACCTTGATGATCTAGATGAAACCTCATGGAAAACATTACCTGGATGACTAATCACTCTGGGAAGTCTGATTTCATCCTGGTGGGAATCTTCAGTCAATCAATTCATCCAATTCTACTGTGTATGGTGATTTTTATAGTTTTTCTGCTGGCTTTGATTGGAAACATTGTGCTGATTTTTCTGATACATTCTGATACCCACCTCCACACCCCCATGTACTTTTTCATCAGCCAGTTGTCTCTCATGGATGTAATGTATATCTCTGTTACTGTGCCCAAGATGCTTATAGATCAGGTCATGGACATGAATAAGATCTCAGTCCCTGAATGTGCAATGCAAATGTTTCTCTACGTGACACTGGCAGGTTCAGAGTTTTTCTTTTTGGGTGCCATGGCCTATGACCGCTATGTGGCCATTTGTCATCCTCTTCGTTACTCTGTCCTCATGAGCCGTAGAGTGTGTCTCCTCCTGGCATCAGGTTGTTGGTTTCTGGGATCAGTGGATGGATTCATGCTCACATCCATTACCATGACCTTCCCCTTCTGCAGATCCAGGGAGATCCATCATTTCTTCTGTGAAGTCCCTGCTGTAATGAAGCTCTCCTGCTCAGACACTTCCCTGTATGAGACTCTCATGTACCTGTGTTGTGTCCTCATGCTCCTCATTCCTGTGACAATCATCTCAAGCTCTTATTTTTTTATTCTCCTCACCATCCACAGAATGAACTCAGTAGAGGGCCAGAAGAAGGCATTTGCCACTTGTTCTTCCCATATGACTGTGGTAATCTTGTTTTATGGTGCTGCTGTTTATACCTACATGCTTCCCAACTCCTACCACACCCCTGAGAATGACATGGTGGTATCTGTCTTTTACACCATACTCACACCTGCGCTAAATCCTTTAATCTATAGTCTTAGGAACAGAGATGTCATGGGGGCTCTGAAAAAAATTTTGAATATGAGATCTGTTAATCAAGAAAATATAAAGTAGACCAACTTTATACTAATGTCATTTTTCTCAAAACATTAGAATTTTAGAATATTTTCCAATGCTATTTATTTAACTTTCATAACATAATATTTCATTCCATTTTCACACTTAAGTAATTACTTCTGTGTACTACAAAGCTGATTTTAATTCCATACTCTTTCTGTATTTAAAATGTTGTTTATTTTTTATTGTACCGATGTTGCCCTTAATGACAATGATAACTACACTCTTATTCTACAGGAGAATATTTATATCCTTAGGAAACACATAATGAAAATATTTAGAGATAAAATTCACTAAGTGGTATGAAGTTGTAAAATGAAAGAGAGGCTGAGAGGGAGAGGGAGAATGATAGAAAACTTATGAAGAACAGGAGTACAATTTTAACAATGGGTAAAAGTATATGGATTTTTTTGTACCTTATTATTCACGTTATTTTTCTGTAAATTATAAATTAATTCAAAATAAATGTTAATTTACATTCACCTTCCACTTTTTCTCTAAGTTTTATTTTCTGTCTGGTGGCTATGTAAATTACAAAATATCCTATAGAAAGCATGCTTATTACTTTGTGGCTATTCATAACTTTGTTCTGTCATTTGCCACATTTATTGGAAGCTACATTGGTTCACATTCATTGGATCATAAAGAAAACAAAGAACTTCCATAAAAACACTTACATCTGCTTCATTGACTATACTAAAGCCTTTGACTGTGTGGAAAATTCTTAAAGAGATAGGAATACCATACCACATTACCTGTCTCCTGAGAAACCTGTATGAGGGTCAAGGAGCAACAGTTAGAACTAGACATGAAACAACTGACTTGCTCAAAATTGTGAAAGAAGTATGACAGGCTGTATATTGTCATCCTGCTTATTTAAGTTACATGCAGAGAAAGTCATATGAAAATGCTGAGCTGGATGAATTATAAACTGGAATCAAGATTTCCAGAAGAAAGATCAATAACCTGGGATATGCAGATGATACCAGAGGAGAAAGCAAAGAGGAACTAAAGAGCCTCTTGATGGGGCTGAAAGAGGAGAGTGAAAAAGGAGAGTGAAAAACTGACTTAGACTCAACATTCAAAAAACTAAAATCATGGCATCTGATTCCATTATTTTATGGCAAATAGAAGGGAAAAAACTGGAAGCTGTGAGAGATTTTATTTTCTTGGGTTCCAAAATAACTGTGGATGATGACTGCAGTCTTGAATTCAAAAGACACTTGCTGCTTGGAAGAAAAGCTATGACAAACCCAGACAGTAGATAAAAAAACAGAGACATTCACTTTGCCAACGAAAGTCCATAGTCAAATATATGATTTTTCCAGTAGTAATGTACAGGATGTTAGAGTTGGACCATAAAGAAGGCTGAGATCTGAAGAATTGATGCTTCCCAACTGTGTTGCTGAAGAAGACTCTTGAGAGTCCCTTAAACTGCAAGGAGATGAAACCAGTCAATTCTAAAGGAAATCAACCCTGAATATACATTGGAAGGACTGATGCTGAAGTCAAAGCTCCAGAACTGTGGCCACCTTTTGCAAAGAGCTGACCCATTGGAAAATAATCTAATGCTGTGAAAGATTGAGGGCAAAAGGAGAAAGGGACTGCAGAGGATGAGATGGTTACATAGCATCATTGACTTAATGGATATGAATTTGAGCAAACTTTAGGAGATAGTGAAGGACAGGGAAGCCTGGTGTTCTGCAGTCCATTTGGCTGCAAAGGGTTGGCCAAGACTTAGTGACTGAACAGCAACGAAATTTTTCACAGGTCCAACCCTGAAAGTAGTTAGTGGAAGTTCATATTCTCCATCATGTTGTAGGTTTAAGGTCCTGCACTGCATAAGGGACTAGGGTAAAATGTTAACTCAGGGCAGAAGAAAAACTTATGAGGGTTTTCCTGTACCAAGTGGGCTCTGATCTGAATTGTGAAGTATGTAACTATTAGACAAATAAAGGCAGAATAGCAAACATTCAGACTTTTATTTAATACAGATTTCTTATGTTGTCTTCTAATAAAATAGCAGCTAAAAGAGATTAAAATATGAGTAGCACACAGTTGCTGTCCCCAAATAACTTGAACTAGTAGTTGTATACTCAAATAGATGCTTTTAAATATATGCTTTGCTTTGATGAATTATGTGGTATGTACATCTTATAAGGATACATCAGTTCTCTCTCTAATATGTGAGTTCAACCAAGCCAAAGGGGGTGAGAGAAGACCCTGGAGTCCATTTTTAAGTGGTGACTAGATGTTACTCCCAGGTGAGTACAGGAGGTGAGTACAGGAGGAGCCTTGCTCAGAATCAAGAATCCTCATAAAAGGCAAAGGTGTGAGTAAATCTCACATGGTTGACTAAAATGCATGTCTAGATGCATGAATATTCCAGTGGCACCTCCCCTCCTTTCCTCCTTTTCTCTAAAGACTCAATTCTTGCCTTTTCCTGACTTAGAATTTTCCAGTTATAAAACTGTAAGATTTGTATTTTAAAAATTTTAAACTAGTGGTCAGTGAATGGAAATGTGCAAGTCTGGAGGCAAGTAGTCCTAATGAATTAGGATGGTGAACAAACTGATGTAGATTTAAACATGTTTTCATAGCAGAAAGGATTAGAAAGACTATATTGAGGGTACTGGGCCTTTGTTATACCTGCCTGTTCCATAAAACTATAGAAATGGTTGCATTTCTGTCATTTATCCAATGTTTCTGAAGAATCATCTAGTTACAAAAGTACAGATTTTGTTTTCCTTTTGGTACACTCGATCATTATGACTGCAAAATTTAAAAAATACTGCAGCACTTCAGAAAAGATGTTGGAAAATCAATTTCCAATATTTTTCTGTGGTCAATCTGAATGGAAAAAAAATAGATACACTTATTAATTTTTAAAAGTATTGAGAAATATTATGTATCACCCTTCCATCTTCTGAACAAAATGATAAAATATGTGATGTTTCCATTTAAAACACCCTGGAAATGGAAAACAAAATCACTCAAAAAATAATGTGATGTAGAACCATAGTTTTATAAACATAACTTTTAAAAAACTTTATCTCAAGTGAAATGTTTTATAGCAAAGAGTATTATTTCAAATGATTTTGCAATTGTGTTTTAAATGTTCAAAATATAATTTTCTACTAATATTAGTTTACAATAATTGTGCTACTTGGTAACATTTCTGTCAAATTATGTGTTTTATCTAATGCTTAGGATTTCTAGACATGGGAGAACAATTTTGTTCTACATTTCTTGCATAAAATGTTAATGCTTTAAATGGAAGTGTTTCTGGCGTTCAACTGCAATTGTTAAGTGTTTAAAAAGCAACTCTTTACTGAAGTATTGACAGTTTAATCTTTTAAAATTAAAGTGTATATTCATAATATTGAGCTTGTGGTGTCACTAGCATTTGGCCAAATAAATCACTTGTGCTCCATGGTAAGAAGACCTCAAGTATCTTACAACCTCCAAAGAACATTAAGGACCCTGATTGTAAGTTTTAATCATAACTTAGAATTAAATCAACATACATCAGGTAGAGAAATTTGCATCATTTTCACAACATCTAATTTGTTAAATATGTTCAAAAGATAAAGTTTGAAGGAATAAAAAGAACAAAACCATTTTCTAGGAATGACCCAGGAACAAACCTAAATACACAACTAGAAAAATGTAGATGCATTAAAAATGACTTTTATTTGTGGTTTCCTCCCCTCCCATGATTATCTCGTAAGTATAGTTTTCAGTAGCTGTTTATTTCTGAGTTCAAATAAAGGAATCCTCTGATATATGACTAGGAAACCTGGAGTTAAATAATGCAAAATTCTTTTTAATTTGAAAATCAAGTATTGATCTACATCATGCTTTTTAAACTCAATTTCCTATACTGAACATTCCAAATTAGCACATAGAAGCTGAGTTCCATAGGATGGGTATGTCCATCTATTTAAAAAATGCCTATTAATGAGCTCTTGGTGCTATTTATGAATCTTGATAATTATTTTAAAAGCAGTTGTGTTTTGAGCAGAATCTTATGTTTTGGTATCCATGGATAGAAAAGAGACTAGATAAATTTTATCCCAACCTGAAACAATTAAAGTAATATTTGAAATATATCGAACAACTGTTCTCAAAATGTGGGCATCCAGTAATGAATCTATGAAAGATTAAAATCAAATGAGCTGAGACTTCCTGTGTTCAGCTTCACTGCTTGGAAAGAATTTCAACATCATGATAGAGGGGACTGGAAACACAAATGGACCTTATCAGTCTTCCTGAGTTGAAGATGTAGAGCTGGGTGTCTGAGTTCACTGTGGTAGATAGTTTAGACAGCGATGGGTAAAGAAAAGAACTACACACAGAAAGAATTAAAAATGCTTACAAAGCATATTCCTTAAATTCAGTTTAATACTTATCAACTTAGGTGTGAGGAAATTACCAAAGAACTGGAAGAAATCACTCAAAGGATTAGAATAAAAAAAATTGTATTTGGTCCCATCATGAAAAAGTAAGTATCTCAAAATTCATAGGACAATAAATATAGTTTTCTGAAAACTATTGACTCAGTAGTTAGGTAATTTAACCTTATAATAAATATAGCTTCAGTCCTAACCAGCAGAGCTTCAAAGCAAATAAAATTAGGTTAAACTGCTTCTAAGTCAGATGAAAATTTTCATAGGTATAAAATTTATTCATAATCTAATATGGTAACATTGAAATGTTGTTCAGTCTCACAGTCATGCCTGACTCTTTCTGACCCCATGGACTGCAGCATGCCAGGCCTCCCTGTCCCTCATCATATTCTTCTCCTTCGGCCCTCAGTCTTCCCCAGCATCATTAAAAGACAAAAGTTAAAAAAAAAAACATCAAAAGTATCATATCAAAATTTTTCATGCATCAAAGAGTCTATAATTATATAAAACAAATTTCATACAGTAATTTGCAGAACACATTATTTTCAGGATCACATGGAACACTCAGAAAGATAGAGCATGTTTTGAATCATAAGTACATCTTAATAAATTAAAAAAAACAGATTTCATTAAACTTATGCTCTCAGACAACAGTGGCATTAAATTATAAATCAATAGATGATAAATAACAGGAACCATAACAGTATATATATATATATATATATATATATATATATATATATAGCATTATTTTTCATTATAGTCACTGAATATATTTTCCTGTGCTTTACAGTAGAACCTTGTTGTTTATTTTATATTTTATATTTATATCTGTTAATTCCAAATTCCTAATTTATGCCTCTTGCCCATTCTAATTTGGTAGCCATAAGTTTGTTTTTTGTTTGGACCTGTTTTGTAAACAAGTTAATTTGTGTCATTTTCTTAGATTTCAATAAAAGTTATATAATATGATTTGCTTCACTTAGTATGATCATCTCTATGTCTTTCCATGTTGCTGCAGATAGCAGTATTTCATTCTTTTTTATGCTGAGCAGTAGTCCACTGAGAATATATATATTACATATATATATATATATATATAAAATATATATACTTTATGTATTCATCTGTCAATGGACCTATAGGTTGTTTCTATATGTCACATATTGTAAATATTGATACAGTGAACATTGGGGTGCAAGTATATTTTCAAAGCATGGTTTTCTCCAGATAGTTTCCCAGGAGTGGGATTGATGGATCATATGGTAGCTCTATTTTTAGTTTTTTAAGAACTGCCATTTTGTTTTCCATAGTGAGTGCATGAGCATGCATTTCCATCAACAGTATAAGAGAGTTTCTTTTTCTCTATACCCTCTCCATCACTCCTTATTTGTAGACTGTTTGATGGATGGCCATTCTAACTGGTGTGAGGTGATACATCATTGTTGGTTTGATTTACATTCCTCTAATAATTAGAGATGTCAAGTATCTTTTCACGTGCTTATTGGCCACCTGTGTATTTTCTTTGGAGAAATGTCTATTTATGTTTTCTTCATCTTTTTAACTGAGTTGTTTGGGTTTTGATACAGAATTGAAAGAGTTGTTTACATTTATTGGAAATTTATCCCTTCTTTGTTGCATCATTTTCAAATATTTTCTCCCATTGCATAATTTATCTTTTTATTTTGTTTATGCTTCCCTTTACTGTGCAAAAGCTTTGATATTTAATTGGCTGCCCTCTTTTATTTTGTATTCATTTAGATTACCCTAGGAGATAGATCAAAAAATATATTTCTGCTATTGATGTCAAAGGTAACGCCAAAGAATGTTCAAACTACCGCATAATTTGTGCTCTGATTGACAGATACCAGAGGCTAGGAAAAGTCTCTAATAGGACCATAATTCTTCCAGCTGAGGCAGTTAGTATCCCTGCTCACTTGGTGCTGCCAGAGTTCCCATGATCCAAACAGCTGTGCTATCTTCATGCTCAACCCTCATTGGGGCAGAGCTGCCAGAAGCTAGAAAAAAAGCCTAATGGTGCCATACTTCTGTGAGAATTGCCACTGGCGCCCCTGTGTATCCAGCATTGCCAGAGTCCCCATGATCCAAGTTCCCATGCCACTCCCTTGTGCAATCCCCACTGGGACAGAACAGCCAGAGACTAGGAAAAAACCCTAAGAGCACCGTCCTTCCTGATGTCCTAGCTGCCGGCTCCCCTGATTACCTGGTACTGCCAGGGCCCCTGTGATACTAGCAGCTGTACCACTCCACACCCGGCCCTCCCTGAGGCAGACCCAAGTCCTCCAGGACAGCCTCTGGAACAAACCCTTGTGGATGACTCACATGCAGAGATGGAGATAAAACCAGAATTGAAAGCCAGGGGCAGTGTGGCTAAGGAAGAGAACCCAAAACCTTCCCACCAGTGGTACAAACTGCAGATTAAATCCACAGGATCAACTAGGCAGACTTCGTATCTATGGAATGTATAAAAGGGCCAAGAGAGGTCCCACAAAAGGAAACACACTAGCCCTGGCAGATGCAGACATTAGAAGTAAGAACACACAGGATTAGGATCAGATTAGAGCCTGAACTGCCCCCACAAGAGGTCCAAAGACCAGCCTAGTATTGGAGTGCATCCTAGGGAGGCAAGGTGGGCTGTGATTCACAGCAAGGGAAAACACACTGACAGCTGAGATCTGAGGCAAACATTTATTATTCTTATATTTTAACATGTTTGGTAGTTGCTTATGGATTTTTTTCTTTATTTTTCCTTTTATTTGCCCCTTGTTGCTGTAGTTGTTGATTTTATTAGTACTATTAAAGCTATTTATGCTTTTGAGAATTTTTTGCTGTTCTTGTTAATCACAATTTTTATTTCCTTTAAATATATCTGCCTCTATGTTGGCCTTTTGCAGTTTTGAGGGTTTTTTCTCTTGTTTATTTATTTTTTATTATTAATTTTAAAAATATATTATTATTTTTCACATACTTTTTTTTGTTTGATTTTCTTATTCTTTTCCTATTGTAGTTATTCTTCAGTATATGTAAATCTCCTTTATCTACCTGCATTTAACTTTGCTTTTCTATTCTTTCTTTCTTTACTTCCTTTTCTCTCTTTTTTCCAGCATGTTACTTAGTCTATTTTCTTTTGTTGCTTTATTCCCCAGTTGGCACATTTCTTTGGTTTTGTTTTCCATTGTTTGCTTTAGTTACTCTTCTTTTTAACTGGATGATATCATCTTTCCTTTCCCTTGCTCTCCAGGTCAATCTCTTCCACTTTCTTTCTTTCTTTCTTTTTTAAGACTGTTTTGGTTTTGTTTATGTGTGTATATGTGTGTGTATCTATTCCATTGTTTTTGTTAGTTTTTGATTGATTTTGTATTTGCCATTTGTCTGGGATTTGCATTTTGTTTCTTGTTTTAGTGTTTTAGACCTCTTTAAGACCATAACAAACAATCTGTGGAATCTCAATTCCCTGAACCAGAGTCTGCACCCTGAGCCTTTGGAGTGGGGGCACTGACAACAAGACTCTAGACTGCCAGAAAACTCCTAATCCCAGAGAGTATTAATTAGGGAGACCTTCCACAAAGGGTCCCATCTATATACAAGGCCCAGCATGAACCAACTGCCAGCAGCACCTAATGAAAGACCCTCCACTCAGACAACAAACAAGACAAAAACACAAAGCCAACAATCAGCAAACAGGATTATTGCCTCATAGAGACCTGCCCATCAGAGGGAGAAAACAACAACAAAAACTTACCTCTCCCATCAGAGTGCAACCACAAACCAGAAGCCTAAACAAACCACTGGACAACCCTACCCACCAAGGACAGAGAGCAAAAGAAAGAAGGAATCCAACCTCAAAGCCTGAAAAAAGGAGACCTCAAACACATTTTTAAAAAAATGAAAGGGCAGAGAAGGATTGTGCAAATGAAGGAACAAACTAGAAACACACAAGATCAACTAAACAAAGAGGAAATAGGCACACTGCTTGAGAAAGAATTCAGAATAATGATAGAAAAGATGTTCCAAAATCTTGAAAATAGAAGGGAGAAAATGCAAGAAGTACTCAACACAGTTAACACTATTACTAAGAATATAGAAGAAATAAAGAATAAACCAAGATGAATAACACAATTAATAAAATTAAAAACACTCTAGAAGGAACCAGTACTAGATTAACAGTAACAGAAGAATGGATAAGTGAGCTAGAAGATGAAATAACTGCTGAAGAGCAGAATAAAAGAAAAAGAATGAAAAGAATTGATGATAGTCTCAGAGACTTCTGGAACAACATTAAAAACACCAACATTCAAGTTATAGGGGTCTCAGAGGAAGAAGAAAAGAAAGGAACTGAGGAAATTTATGAAGAGATTAGATTTGAAAATTTCCATAGTCAATCAAGTCCAAGAAACATATAGTCCACACAGCATAAACCTAAGGAGAAACATGTTGAGACACATACAAATTAAGCTAACAGAGATTAAACATAAAGAGAGACTATTAAAAGCAACAAGGAAAAGCAACAAGTAACATACCAGGAAAAACCCAAATGATTAACACCTGATATTTCAGCAGAAACTCTGAAGGCCAGAAGGGAATGGCAGGGTATATTTAAGGTACTGAAAGAAAAAAGTCTACAATGAAATTTACTCTACCCGGCAAGGATCTCATTTAAAACTGATAGAGAAATCAAAAGTTTTACAGAAAATCAAAAGTTAAGAGAATTTAGCACTACCAAACCACCTTTACAACAAATATTAAAGAGATTTATAGAGGCAGTTAACACAAGAGAAAGGAAAGACCTCCAAAAACAAACCTATAACAAGAAAGTGCCAATAGGAACATATATATCAATAGTTACTTTAAATGTAAATATAATAAATGATCCAAACAAAAGACACAGACTGGTTGAATGGATACAAAAGCAAGACCTATGTATATTCTGTCTACAAAAGACCCACTTCAGACCTAAAGACACATACAGACTGAAAGTAAAAGGATGGAAAAAGAGATTCCATGCAAATGGAAATCAAAAGAAAGCTGGAGCGGCAATTCTTATTTCAGAAAAAATCAACTTTAAAATAAAGAATATTACAAGAGATAAAGAAGGACACCACATAAGGATCAAAGGATCAATCCAAGAATAAGACATAATAATTGTAAATACCTATGCTCCCAACATTAGAACACCTCAATATATAAGACAAATACTGACAGACATAAAAGGGGAAATTGACAGCAACACAGTAATAGTAGGGGACTTTAACACCCCACTTACACCAATTGACAGATCATCAAAACATAATTTAATAAGGAAATACAAACCTTAAGTGGGACATTAGATCAAATGGACCTGTTGTTGTTTTCCAGTTGATCAGTTGTGTCCAGCTCTTTGTGACCCCATGGACTGTAGCATGCCAGGCTTCCCTGTCCTTCATCATCTCCTGGAGCTTGCTCAGACTTGTGTCCACTGAGTCAGTGATGCCACCCAGCCATCTTGTCCTCTGTCATCTCCTTTTCCTCCTGCCTTCAATCTTTCCAAGCATCAGGGTCTTTTATAATGAGTTGGTTCTTCACATCAGGTGGTTAATTGATATCGTCAAAGTTTTCCACCCAAATGCAGAACAATACTTTCTCAATGCACGTGAAACATTCATCAGGATAGACCACATCTTGGGTCACAAATCAAACTCAGTAAATTCAGAGAAACTGAAATCATATCAAACATCTTTTCTGATCACAACACTGTGAGACTAGATATCAATTTCAAATGGGAAATACAAAAATCCCTAGAAACAAATGGCAGTAAAAACAAATCAACTCAAAATCTATGGGATTCAGCAAAAGCAGTTCTATGAGGGAAGTTTATAGCAATACAATCTTACCTCAAGTAATGAGAAAAACATCAAATAGACAAACTAACTTTATACCTAGAACAGCTGGAAAAAGAAAAACAAAGCAAAACAAACAAAAACAAAGTTAGAAGAAGGAAAGAAATCATAAACATCAGAACAGAAATAAATGAAAAGAAATGAAGAAAACAATGATAAAGATCAATAAAACTAAAAGCTCATTCTTTGAGAAGATAAACAAGTTGACAACCGTTAGCCAGATTCATCAAGAAAAAAGGGAGAAGAATCAAGTCAAATCAATCAAATCAAATTAGAAATGAAAAAGGAGAAGTTAAAACAGACAGCACAGAAATAAGAAGGATCATAAGAGACTACTATGAGCAACTATATTCCAATAATATGAACAACCTGAAAGAAATGGACAGTCTTAGAAAAGTTCAATCTTCCATGACTGAACCAGGAAGAAACAGAAAATATGAATAAGCCAGTTACAAACACTGAACTCAATACGGTGATCAAAAATCTCCCAAAAAACAAAAGCCCAAGGCCAGATGGCTTCATATGTGAATTCTATCAAACATTTAGAGAAGACCTAATGTCTAGTCTTCTAAAATTCTTACAAAAAAAAAAAAAATTGCAGAGGAAGGAACACTTTCAAACTGATTCTATAAGGCCACCATAACCCTGATACCAAAATCAGACAAAGACAGAACAAAAAAGAAAATTACAGGCCAACATCACTGATGAACATAGATGCAAAAATCCTCGACTAAATTCTAGCAAGCAGAATTCAACAACACATTAACAAAAATATACACCATGATCATTTCTGGTTTATCCCAGGGATGCAAGGATTCTTCAATATATGCAAATCAATCAATGTGATATTAACAAATTGAAAGACAAAATCATATGATAATCTGAATAGATGCAGTAAAATCTTTTATCAAAATCTAGCATCTATTTATGATAAAAAAAAACTCTTCAAAAATAGACATAAAAGGAACATAAATCAATGTAATAAAGGCCATATATGATAAACACATAACAAGCATTATTTTCAATGGTGAAAAACTGAAAGCATTCCCTCTAAGATATGGAACAAGACAATGGTGCCAACTCTCACCACTATTATTCAACACTGCTTTGGAAGTGCTAGTTAGCACTCAGAGAATAAAAAGCAGCAATCAGAGAATAAAAAGCAGCAATCAGAGAATAAAAAGAAATCAAAGAAATCCAGATTGGAAAATAAGAAGTAAAACTCTAACTGCTGGCAGATTAGTTGATTATATATATATATATATATGTATATGTGTATATGTATACATATGTATATGTGTATCTATATATATAAAACCCTAAAGATACCATCAGGAAATTACTAGAGCTAATCAGTGAATTTAGTAAAGTGGCAGGCACAAAAATCAATGCACAGAAATTACTTGCATTCTTGTATACTAACAATGAAATATCAGAAACAAATTAAAGAATCAATCTCATTTACCATTGAAATGAAAAGAATAAAATGCCTTGGAATAAACCTAACTAAGGTTAAAAAAAAAAGCATTTGTATGAAGAAAGCTATAAGACACTGATGAAAGAAATCAAAGACAACATAAACAAGTGGAAAGAGATTCCATGTTCCTGGGGTGGAAAAGCAATATTGTGAAAATGACTATACTACCAAATGTAATGTACAGATTCTAGGCAATCCCTATCGAATTACCAATGGCACTTTTCACAAAACTAGAGCAAAAAAATCTCACAATTCTATAGAAAACACAGAAGACCCCAAATAGCCAAAGCAATCTTGAGAAAGAAGAATGGATTTGGAGGAATCAACCTTCCTGACTTCAGACTACTACAAAACTATAGTCATCAAGATAGTATGGTATTGGCACAAAAACTGAAATATAAACCAATGGAACAAGATGGAAAGTCCAGCAATAAATCCATGCATCTATGGATACCTTATTTTTGAAAAAGTCAGCAAGAATAAAGAATGGAGCTAAGATTGTCTCTTAAATAAGTGGTGCTGGGAAAACTGGATAGCTACATGTAAAAGAATGAAATTAGAATGCTTCCTAATACCATATACAGTGATAAAAATCAAAGTAGTTTAGAGACCTCACTGTTAGACCAGAAACTATAAAACTCCTAGAGGAAAATATAGGCAGAACACTCTATGACATAAATCACAGCAAATTCCTCTATGGCTCACCTCCTCAGTTCAGTTCAGTTTAGTCGCTCAGTCATGTCCAACTCTTTGCAACCCCATGGACTGCAGCTCCCTATTCATCACCAACTCCCAGAGTTTACTCAAACTCATGTACATTGAGTCAGTGATGCCATCCAACCATCTCATCCTCTGTTCTCCCCTTCTCTACCTGCTCTCAATCTTTCCCAGCATCAGGGTCTTTTCAAATGAGCCAACTCTTCGCATCAGGTGGCCAAAGTATTGGAGTTTCAGCTTCAACATCAGTCCTTCCAATGAACACTCAGGACTGATCTCCTTTAAGATGGACTGGTTGAATCACCTTGCAGTCCAAGGGACTCTCAAGAGTCTTCTCCAACACCACAGTTCAAAGGCATCAATTCTTCAGTGCTCAGCTTTCTTTACAATCCAAGTCTCACATCCATACATGACTCCTGGAAAAACCACAGCCTTGATTAGATGGACCTTTGTTGGCAAAGTAATGTCTCTGCTTTTTAATATGCTATCTACTTTGGTCATAACTTTCCTTCCAAGGAGTAATCATCTTTTAATTTCACGGCTGCAGTCACCGTCTGCAGTGATTTTGGAGCCCAAAAAAATAAAGTCTGACACTGTTTCCACTGTTTTCCCATCTATTTCCCATGAGGTGATGGGACCAAATGCCATGATCTTAGTTTTCTGAATGTTGAGCTTTAAGCCAACTTTTTCACTCTCCTCTTTCACTTTCATCAAGAGGCTCTTTAGTTCTTCTTCACTTTCTGCCATAAGGGTGGTGTCATCTGCATATCTGACGTTACTGATATTTCTCTCGGCAATCATGATTCCAGCTTGTGCTTCATCCAGCCCCATGTTTTTCATGATGTACTCTGCATATAAGTTAAATAAGCAGGGTGACAATATACAGCCTTGACATACTCCTTTCCTGATTTGGAACCAGTCTGTTGTTCCATGTCCAGTTCTAAGTGTTGCTTCCTGACCTGCATACAGATTTCTCAAGAGGCAGGTCAGGTGGTCTGGTATTCCCATCTCTTTCAGAATTTTCCAGTTTATTGTGATCCACACAGTCAAAGGTTTTGGCCCACCTTCTAGAGTAATGGAAATAAAAATAAACAAAAATAGAATAAAATAAACAAGTGGGAACTAATTAAACTTAAAAGCTTTTGCACAGCAAAGGAAACGATAAACAAGGTTAATTGAAAAACCTCAGAATGGGAAAAAAGTAATAGCAAATGAAACAACTGACAAAGGATCAATTTCTAAAATATACAAGCAGCTCCTACAAATCAATAACAGAAAAAGAAACAACCCAATCAAAAAGTGGGCAAAAGACCTAAATAGACATTTCTCCAAAGAAGACATACTGATGGCTAAGAAGCACATGAAATGATGTTCAACGCTGTTCATTGTTAAAGAAATGCAAATCAAAACTTCAGTGAGATCTCACCTCACACCAGCGAGAATGGCTATCATCAAAAAAATCTATAAACAATAAATGCTGGAAAGGGTATGAAGAAAAGGCAACATTCTTGCCCTGTTAGTGGGAATGCAAATTGACAAAGTCACTATAGAGAAAATATGGAGATTCCTTAAGAAATTAGGAATAAAACCACCATATGACTCAGCAATCCCACTATTAGGCACATACTCTGAGGAAACCAAAACTGAAAAAGATGCATTACCCAGTGTTCTTTGCAGCTCTATTTACGATAGCTAAAACATGGAAGCAACCTAGCTGTCCATCAACAGATGAATGGATAAAGAAGCTGTTGTACATATGTACAATGGAATATTACTCAGCCATATAAAGGAATATATTTGAGTCAGTCCTAATGATGTGGATGAAGCTAGAGCCTCTTACACTGAGTGAAGTAACTCCAAAAAAAGAAAAGCAATTATCATATACTAACACATGTATATGGAGTCTAGAAAGATGGTACTAGTAAACCTCTTTTCAGAACAACAATGGAAACCACAGACTTTGAGAACAGACATAGGAACATGGCTTGGGGGGAAGGAGAGAGTGGGAGTTACAGAGACCAACATGTAAACATATATTACCATATGTAGAATAGATAGCCAATGGGAATTTTCTGTATGACTCAGGGAACTCAAACTTGGGCTCAGTAACAACCTAGAATGGGTCAGGTGGGGAGGGAGGTGGGAGGGATATTCAAGTGGGAGGGGACATTGATAAATTTATGACTGTTTCACGTTGATGTTTGATAGAAACCAGTGCAATACTGTAAAGCAATTATCCTTAAATTAAAATTAAATCTTTAAAATATATAAAAAGTTGAAAACATGTATCATATTATTTCTAGCCACAAGGTTATAAAACTAGAAATCACTAACAGAAGAAAAATTTACCAACACATGGAATTTAAAAACTACAAACTCCTGAAATAGCAAGAGGAAATCAAAAAGGACCTTTTATAAAATGATGAGATAAGTTAAAATGGAAACATGGCATGCAAAACCTTATAGAACATAACTAAAACAATTCCAAGAGGGAAATTCATAGAAATAAATGTCTTCAGTAGGAAAAAGAAAAATCTTTAATAAACTATCTAATTTTACACTTTAAGGAACTTGAAGGAAAAATAAGCCCATAAATTAGTAGAAAGAAAGAAAAGTAAATGCTAGACTAATATAAATAAAATAGAAATTGAAAAGCATAAGAAAGATTAATGATTTTGGAAAGATAAAGTACATATGACAAAAATAATATAATTAGATTAAAAAAGAGGTACAACAACTTGAAGCTTAAATGATCATAAAACTCCTATGAACAATTATTTTCTAATAAATTTGATAACAGGTTAATAAATATCTAGGAATATATAATCTTTCAAGTCTGAATCATGAAGAAACAGAAAATCTGAACTAATAGCAAATGCAGAATTTAATCAATAATCAAAAAAATTCCTACAGAGACAAGCCAAGGCCTGGATAGAGTCATTGACAAATTCTATGAAACATTTAATGAAAATTTAACAATAATTCTTCTGAAAAATCTTCCCCAAAAATTGAAGAACAAAAATATAACCAAACTTATTTTACAATGCCAGTATCACTGTGATACCAAAGCCAGGCAAGAATTCTGAAAGAAAAGAAAATTACAGAACAATATTGGGCTACTCTGATGGCCCAGAGGTAATCAGAATCCACCTGTCAATGCAGAAGATGTGAGTTTGATCCTCTGGAGAAGGAGATGAAAACCTACTCCAGTATTCTCACCTAGAAAATCCCATGGACAGAGGAGTCTGGTGGGCTACAGTCCATGGGGTCGCACAGAGTTAGACACAACTGAAGTGACTTAGCAGCGGCAGTGACTAAACAATAACAGCAGCATTCCTTACAATAATGAATGCAAAATTCCTCAAAAATACTAGCAAAATAAAATTCAACAACTCATTAAATAATTGTATGTCATTAAATAATTTACATCAAATAATCATATATAATCATAATCACAAATCAAGTGGGATTTACCCCCAAGATTCAAGGATAGTTAAGCATATGCACAACTTACCAATTATACCACCACCAAATATACAAAAATCAATAAATGTAATATGCAACATTAGCAGAATGAAGGATAAATATATATATATATACAATTATTTCAATAGATGTAGTAGAAACATGTGATAAAATTCAGTATCCTTCTATGATAGGAATCTCAACAAAGTAGGTATGGACACAATGTACCTCAATATTTTGGCCATGTAAAACAAACACAGGACTAACATCATTGTCAACAACTCAATGCATTATAATTAACTGTCTGTTATCAGACAAGAGCTGATCCAGGCATTAAGTTTCTAGAGATTTTATTCAATATAGATTTTATTTGGGGTTTCCCAGGTGGTACTAATAGTAAAGATCCTGCCTGCTAATGAAGGAAACTTAAAAGATGTGAGTTCAATCCCTGGGTCAGAGAGATACTCTGGAGGAGGGCATGGCAACCCGCTCCAGTATTCTTGGCTGGAGAATTCCATGGACAGAGGAGTCTGGCGGATGATAGTCCACAGGGCCACACAGAATCAGACATGACTGAAGCAGCTTAGCACAGCACAGCACACACAAATAATGTACAAATTAGTCACTATTTATATACGCCAACCAATTTACTTCCAAAATATTTGATAATACTTTACTTTCAACCTAGACAAAATTTTTTAATATGTGTATGTGAGAAGTCATAATCCTGTATTTCTTTTATGAAGATTTGTGGGTTCTTGGCTTTTATAAAATAGGGTCCACCTTCCTTAATATCACTCAGTCATGCCCAGCTCTTTGCGACTCCATGGACTGCAGTCCACCAGACTCCTCTGTCCATGGGATTTTCCAGGCAAGAATGCAGAAGTAGGTTGCCATTTCCTTCTCCAGGGGATCTTCCCGACCCAGGGATCGAACCCAGGTCTCCTGCACTGCAGGCAGATTCTTTACTGACTGAGCTACAAGGGAAGCCCCTCCTTAATATCACATAAAGATAAATTCATATGACCAGCTTTGAATGAAAAAAATAATTATCTTAACAATGATACTACTTATTTTTATTTCATAGTAACAAAATGACTGTAATTTGTATATTATGGTGATTCTCAAAATAGATGATATAGAACTTGAAGAATCAGTTTTGGGAAAAATATGTGATTTGTATAATCCATCAGCTACTTATCAGTATTCTATTCTTGATCAATTCATTTGATGTTTCTGAATCAACTTTTAACTGAAATGAGTTCTCCATGAGTGGAATGTTTTCTAAGTTATTATAAATGAAATGAATAATTCAAAATGTGAGTATTTTTAAGCAGAAAGTATTAGAATTCATGGAATATATCTGACACAAGTGGCATAACCTGAGCTGCTTATATCTCACATCAAATTAATAAAATTACCTTCTGATTTATCTGAAAAAAGAAAAATTAGAAATAAAAAATTTTATACATTTATACTCTTCTGTTTAAGAATTGAACTGTAGTTGATTTACAGTGTTGTGTTAATTTCTGCTATATAGCAGAAATATGTATATGTATATATATATACATATGTATGCATATATTCCTTTTCATATATATATATATTCTTTTTCATATTCTTTCCCATCATGGTTTATCACAGGGTGTTGAATGTAGTTCCCTGTGCTATCCAGTAAGACCTAGTTGCTTATGCATCCTATATATTATAATTTGCATCTACTAATTACAAACTCCCAATATTTCCCTCCCCCACCTCTCCTCCTTGGCATTCACAAGTCCGTTTATGTCTGTCTGTGACTTTGTCTATTTCATAGATATGTTCATTTTTGTCATATCTTATATTCCACATATAAGTGATACCATATGTTACTTGTTAAAGTGTCTAAAATCTTTTAAAAAATATTTAATTTAATTATTTTTTTCTAGACCACACCACATGGTTTGCAGGTTCTTAGTTCCCTGACCAGAGATCAAATCCAGGTCCCTGGTAATGGAACAGATTCCTAATCACTGGACTGCCAGGGAATTTTTTAAATTGTCTATGTTCTTAATCTAAATTTCTCTGCTTATCTTTTAAGGCTGATTTCAAGAAATTATGGACTCTTGGTGATCCATAGTCAATATTTCATAGAACATTAAGGTAAATTTCAACAGGGTGTCAATATCCAACTGAATGTGGTATACAACTTCTAATAAAACCTAGAAATCTTTAATTGAGAATTGACTCTGTTTGAAGTAACTATATCTGTCTACTTATCTATCTATGAACTGGTGAATCTTCATTAAAATAATAAACTTCAGTGGGTTGGATATTATTGAGTAAAGTAATAACACTTCCTGTATAACCATAAAATGGGACTGAAGAGCCCCAGCCTTAGTACTTTGCCATTTTAACTACTCAGTAGTGATAATAAGCTAAATATATGAAAAGACTTCTGGAGGAGGGCATAGCAACACACTCCAGTATTCTTGCCTGGAGAATCCCCATGGACAGAGAAGCCTGATGGCCTACAGTCCACAGGGTTACAAAGAGTCCGACACGACTGAAGCAACATAGCACAGATTCATGAAAATACTAATTACAGACATTTCCTACACACAAAGACCATCTGTATGAAATAGAAGAACACACTTTCTAAGAAAATGTTTAAGGTGATTTCATTCATTCTTTTTTTGAATCCTGTTTCTCACAGTTTATCCCTTTTATTTTCCAGATCGATCACCCTTTTTAAAATATGGTCAATTCTACCACTGTGATCTTTGCTGATAGTTGTAAGCTAAGGTTCCTACACTCCATGTTGCTCTTTCTGATGTACTGGGTTACCTTGTTAGGGAATCTTCTCATCATTACTGTCACCACATTTGACCAGAAACTTCACATGCCCTTCTACTTCTTCCTCAGAAATCTATTTTAGATATGTTCTATATTTCTTCACTGTCCCTAATGCCTGTGTCAACTCTCTCACTGGTAACAGGACCATTTCAGGGGCTGCATGTGCAATCCATGTATTCTTGGTCATTTACTTTGCCTGTGTAGAGGTGATGTTCCTCAACATTATGGCCCAAGACTGCTATGTAGCCATCTGCCAGCCCCTCCACTACCCAGTTATCATGAACTCCCAATTCTGTGTTCAAATGACACACCTCCCTGGTCAGTGGTCTTGTGTATGCAGGTATGCAAACAGGTAAAACATTCCAGTGACCTTCTGTCAGTCCAATGTGATCCATCGATTCTTCTGTGATGTACCCTCTCTGCTGAGGATCTCCTGCACTGACACCTCCAGCAATTGTCTTTTACTTCTTGTATCTGTCAATGTAGTTGGTGGGGGCTGCTTTATCTTTATTACTATGTCATATGTTCACACGTTTTTCACTGTGCTAAGGTTTTCAATGAGAGCAAGGAAAAGCCATGTCTACCTGTGTCCCTCATATCCTTGTAGTATCTGCCTTTCTCAGTTCTATCATCTGTGTGTACTTAAGGCCTTCAGTAAGCTCTGAAACAATTAAAGATATTATTCTTTCTGCCTTTTATACTGTAATTCCTGCATTCTTAAATCTTATTATCTACAGTCTTAGAAACAGACAGGTAAAGGGAGCTGTAAGGAAAATAATATTAAGATGGTTTTATTCTAGAAAATAATAAAAATCCATTTCAATTTTATCCCAATGTCACTGAAAGAGATCCAGACTTCTATAAAATAGCTTCTTGCCTGGGTTGTATATGTCAGTCTGCTCACTCCAAATTCACTCTGTTGAGATCCATTTAATTAATCTTATAAAATAATAATTGGACCTTATATTACCCTTTCTATTTATTCTCTATAAAAATTAACTCTTTTATAACTGAATATGATCCAAGATATTTGATCAGAGCCATTTTAGATTATATGTTTGCAATTCATCAAATAATAACAATATCAATAATTCCTTGAAAGAATTCTTAGCAAATCAATATGGAGGTAACTTGTAGGCTGAGTTATCTGCATTTAGTCAGCAAAATTTGAAATAAGTATATAAATAATATGGTACTTAATTATATTCATTTATGTAAAAAGCACAAATAAATAATATTCTAAGATATGCATGGAATGAAACTAACATATAATATATCTGAAAAGTGCAGAAAAATTCCGCAAAATAAAATCTAAGTAAACTGTGATTTTTTTTTTCTTCTTCAATTATTGATCGTGGAATTTCTATTTGTTGTTTGTGACCATGCTTTAATTCTCTAAGCTTGTTTCTTTTTTTTTTTTTTTGCAATTATTTTAACAACTTCATTCTGATTGATCCATTTTCAGGGGACAAAATTTGCTGCTGGGCTGAAGGTAAATGTTCCTTTTTCTTTTTTTCCCTCCAATATGTTACTTGATCTTTTTTATCTGTGTATAGTGTCATGTCTGGCAATTCTGAAAAACTGACCTCTAATTTTTGGCCTAATTGATAAGCTATGTCAGTTCTTAAATTTATTTGAGCTTATTTGGCAACCATAACGCAAAACTCTTATCTCCACTTGTAGTCCCAATTTTTTCATAAATACTTCTTTATATTCAGTAGACAAGTTAATTTTTTCTAAACTTTTTGTTTCCAAACTACCAAATTATTTTGCCTCATCGGTTTGCAACCACTTTGGTGTACATTCAGAATTAATTTATCTTAAGGAATTTTATATAATAGGCAAAATGGGAAATAAACCAAGTCATATAAAAATCACTAAGTGGTAAAAGAAAGGTAAATATCAGAAAATAAACTGCACTTTGATACACTGTTGAAAAATGAGAAAAGCAAAACGAATATATGACTTAGTACAGCTTTTTAAATAGCCAAAATATACTTGTGCACCATTCTACTTTTTAGCTCTACAGGTTTGATTACTCTGAGTACTTCATATAAGTGGAATTGTGGAGTATCTGCCTTTTTATGAGTGACATTTCATTTAGCATATCGAACTCCAGTTTCATCCATACTGGAGCATGTGTTAGACTCTTCCTCCCATTTAAAGTTGAAAAATATTTCACTGTATGCATGTCACATAATTTTTATCCATTCATCTTTTGATGGATGCTTGTGCTGCTTCTACCTGATGGCTATTTTCTTGTTTTAATTAACAGTGGTGTAAGAATGTGGACTGTATAGTTCATACTTGGTGGGATTCACTAAGAATTTCCAGGTATTTGAACACTTTTATATTCTGAGGGAAATTCAAAATTTTTCATCAAGCTTATCACAGAATTTTTAAAATTTGTATTGCTATCTCTCCATAATAATTCAACTTTACACATCACAAAGGAGGAAACAGAGGGAATTTTCTCACTATATTTCACAGGAATGAATAGAAGCATCTTAGTTTTTAGAGGGAAAGATTCTGGCACTATAATTACAGAGAGGCTTAGAAACAGGGCAATAACTTGCAATGAATGTGGAATGATTGGCATAACTTGACTCAGAGTCTACTTACTCTTTCACATTGAGCAAGAAGTTAGACCATATCGAACCAGTGCTTTTAAGTCTATTTCGATATGGATAGATCCTCTCACCATTTGACTTTGTTCTCTAGTGGTTGTTAAAGACAGAGGGAGAATCGTTTGGCTAAATACAATTTCTAACGAACATACTGAAAATAGAATTGTTGTAACCAGGACATTATTGGTCTTTATATTTTTTTAAAATTGAGACAAAATATAAACAACATAAAAGCTACCATTTTAACCATTATAAAAGGCACAGTTGTGTGGCATTATGACTGAGGTAGTTACATATTATAGAAACACTGTTGATCTTTAACTCAATTTTAGAAATATAACTAGATTTATTTTATATTTTACCACTTTTCTCAAAATCATTTGATTAATAAAATGAGCACAGGTGATGTTACTATTGCAGCTAATATTATCAGTTGTTAGGGCTGTCTTGAAATTGTTAAAACTGCATCAGGTAAATATTATTAGAAAGGTATCATGATAGATAAATAAGAGTTTCCTTAGTTCAGAGAAATGGGTCAAGCTCTACTTTTACATATAGTTTACATACAATATTACATGTTTTACATACAGTTCATACATTTATTGAATTATAGATGAATACCCATGTGAAGGAACTTTTATGAATTAAAATGATCAGAAAAATTAAATGTTCATTTAATGTGCAAAAAAAATCCCAAATTGAATGTTAACAATTTAGAACTATTAGTAGACATCAGTCTTGATTATAGCTTTGTGTTTTATTCTACTCTAAGATATTTTACAATAAAGCAGCTCATAGCATCAGGAGATAGGAATTATCACAATCCTATAGTAAATATTTTACCACTGTATCTCCTATTTGAATGCAAAATCCTTGGTGGTGACTCCTCTGCCGACAAAGAAAGAGAGCATCAAAATAAAATTTAATGTTAAAAGCTTTCATTTATGTAATATCATTTATCCTTTATAGCTATTCTCAACTGAATCTTTTAGATGAAATAGAGATATGTTCAGGGGTTATTAATTTTTTTATAATACATCACATGTTATTGTTGTTCAATTGCCCAGTAGTGTACATCACATAAGCCATACTAATTTTGATTTTTTACATGAAGACTTAGCTTTTCTTTTATATTAAATATTTTGTTGTTCAGTCTCTCAATTCTATCTGATTCTTTGAGACCCCATGGACTGCAGCTTGCCAGACTTCCCTTCCTTCACCGTCTCCCAGAGCTTTCTCAAGCTCATGTCCATTAAGTCAGTGATGCCATCCGACCATCTCATCCTCTGTCACTTCCTTCTCCTCCTGCCTTAAATTCTTCCCAGCAATAGGGTCTTTTCCAATGAATCAGCTCTTCATATCAAGTGGCCAAAGTATTGGAGCTTCAGCTTTAGCATCAGTCCCTCCAATGAATATACAGGATTGATTTCTTTTAGGATGGACTAGTTTGATCTTTTTGCAATCCAAGGGATTCTCAAGAGTCTTCTCCAATATCACAGTTCAAAAACATCAATTATTTTAATATTTCATTAAATATTTTAATATTTTATAAATCAAACTCATTGAAAGAGATGTTTGATGGATGAGTAAAGTACCCTGGATGTTTACAAGGATTATTAGCAGAAATGTACATCTGTACAATTAACAAGTATTAACAAATAATCACTATTGTGCTTCAAATATAATAATTTGAAACTAATAATTTGTGTTTTACCAAAACACCCCTAAGATACTACCTTATGGTACAGATCTGGTGTCTCCTCATATGACTTCTTTGTATCAGATGGCAAGGTTTATAGCAGAATGTTCTTCAAGAAAATTTTTTTAATGGCCTAATTTAGGAGACTCCCTTGTAAAATATTGCAAAGTTAAGCAACTCCTTGTTTAAAATCTCTATCTGTAAATATCTGTTTACATGGGCATTTCCTATAACTTGCTGACAGTTGCTATCTTATTATAAATAGGACAATCTTATCCTAGGAGTCACATGATAAACCTTTTAGATTTTGCTTTATCTTATTGATTGTAATTTTGTCCACTTAAAAATTTACTTAAGGGAAGGAAAACCACAAAATAGCATATGCAGAAGTGATTAAGAAGAGGCAACAAGAATAAATAGAACTTTACAAGAAAGGTCTTAATGACCTGGATAATCACGATGGTGTGGTCACTCACCTAGGGAGCTAGACAGCCTGGAGTATGAAGTCAAGAGGGCGTTAGGAATCATTTCTATGAACAAAGCTATGTGATGAAATTCCAGCAGAGCTATTTAAAGTCCTAAATTGTTCATTTTATACATTCCTCTATCAAAAGATATTTAGGTTGCTTCCATGTCTTGGCTATTATAATACTGCTTCATTGAATGTGGAAGTGCATGTGTAACTTGTCTTATAGGATTTTCAGAAACATGTCCAGGAGTAGAATTGCTGAATCACATGATAGTTTTATTTTTAGTTTTAAGTGAATATCCAAAATGTTCTTCACAGTAGATGTACCAGTTTACATTGCCACCAACGGTGCAAAAAGATTCCATTTTCTCCACATGTCTCCAGCATTTATTGTTTGTAGACTTTTTTGTCCTGATTTTATTAATTTATTTTAATTGAAGATAATTTCTTTACAGAATTCTGTTGTTTTCTGCCAAATATCAACATGAATTTGCCATAGGTATACAAAAGTCCCCTCCTTCTTGATCATCCTTCCCATCTCCCTTCCCACCTCCCCTAGTGGTTACATAGCCCCTGTTTGAATTCCCTGAGTCATATAGCAAATTCCCACTGGCTCTCTATTTTACATATAGCAATGTAAGTTGCCATGTTATTCCATCCATACATCTCACCCTCTCCTTCTTCCCCCTACCACCATGTCCATAAGTCTGTTCTTTATGTCTGTTTTTCCATCATGTGCTGTGCTGTGCTGTGCTTAGTCGCTCAGTTGTGTCTGACTCTGCAACTCCATGGACTGCAGCCCTCCATGCTCCTCTGTCCATGGAGATTCTTCAGGCAAGAATATTGGAGTGGGTTGCCATGGCCCTCCTCCAGGGGATCTTCTCAACCCAGGGATCAAACCCAGGTCTCCCACATTGCAAGTGGATTCTTTACTGACTGAACCACTAGGGAAGTCCCCTGTTTCTCCAATGCTGAACTGCAAATAAATTAATCAGTACCATCTTTCTAGATTCCATATATATGCATTAATATACTATATTTATCATTCTCTTTCTGACTTACTTCATTCTATATAATAGGCTCTAGATTCATCCAATTCATTAAAATTGACTCAGATGTGTTCCTTTTAAAGGCTGAATAGTATTCCATTGTATATATGTACCACAACATCTTTATCCATTCATCTGTCGGTGGACATGTAGGTTGCTTCCATGTTTTAGCTGTTGTAAATAGTGCTGCAATGAACACTGGGGTGCAAGTGTATTTTTAAATTTTGGTTTTCTCAGGATATATGCCTAGTAATGGAATTGCTGAGTCATATGGTGGTTTTAGTCCTAGTTTTTTAAGGAATCTCCATACAGCCTTCCAAAGAGGATGTATAAATTTACTTTCACACCAACAGGGCAAGAGTGTTCTCTTTTCTCCACACCATCTCCAGAATTTATAGTTTGCAGACTTTTTGAAGGATGGCCATTCTGACTGATATAAGCTGGTATCTCACTGCAATTTTGATTTATTTTTCTCTAATAATGAGAGATGTTCAGTAACTTTTCATGTGTTTGTTAGCTATCTGTATGTATTTTTTGGAGAAATGTCTGTTTAGGTCTTTGGCCCATTTTTGGATTGCATTGTTTCTTTTTCTGGTATTGCATTATACAAGCTGCTTGTATATTTTTGAAATTAATCTTTTTTCAGTTATTTAATTTGCTATTATTTTCTCCCATTCTGAGGGTTGTCTAAGTTTAATTAGGTCTAACTTGTTTATTTTTTGTTTTATTTCCATTACTCTAGGAGATGGATCACAGAGGATCTTACTTTGATTTATGTCCTCAACTGCTCTGCCTGTGTTTTGCTCTAAATGTTTTATAATTTCTGGTCTTACATTTAGGGCTTTAACCAGTTTTGAGTTTATCTTTGTGTATGGGGTTAGGATGCAAGTGTCCTAATTTTATTCTTTTACACATAGCTGTCCACTTTTCCAAGCATCACTTATTGAAGAGACTATCTTTGCCCCATTGCATATTCTTGCATCCTTTGTCAAAAATAAGGTATCCATAGGTGTGTGGGCTCACCTCTGAACTCTCTATCTAGTTCCATTGGCCTATATTTCTGGTTTTGTACCAGTACCAAACTGTCTAGATGACTGTAGCTTTGTAGTATAATCTGGTCAGAAAGGTTGATTCATCCAGCTCCATTCTTCTCTCTCAAGACTGCATTGCCTATTTAAGGTCTTTTGTGTTTCCATATTGATTGTAAATTTTTTTGTTCTAGTTCTTTGAAAAATGCCATTGGTAATTTGATAGGGATAGCAATGAATCTGTAGATTGCATTTGATATTATAGTCATTTTCACAATATTGATTCTTCCAAACTAGGTACATGGAATGTCTTTCCATCTGTTTATGTCATCTTTGATTTCTTTCATCAGGGTCTTATAATTTTCTGTATACAGTTCTTTTGTCTCCTTAGGTAGGTTTATTCCTAGATATTGTTTTCCTTTGTGTTGCAATGGTGAATGGCATTAATTCCTTAATTTTTCTTTCTCATTTTTCATTGTAACAAAACCTACCTCAATAAAAACCTACGTCTTTAGTTCCTCTTTGCTTTCTGCCATAAGGGTGGTGTCATCTGCATATCTGAAGTTATTGATATTTCTCCCAGAAATCTTGATTCCAGATTGTGCTTCATAAAGACTGGCATTTTTCATTATGTATACTCTGCATAGAAGTTTAATAAGCAGGATGACAATATACAGCCTTGACATACTTCTTTCCCAATTTGGAACCAGTCTGTTGTTCCATATCCAGTTCTAACTGTTGCTTCTTGACCTGCAAACAGATTTCTCAGGAGGTAGGTAAAATGGTCTGGTATTTCCACCTCTTTAAGAATTTAAAAATACCAAAAGTGTGAAAATACATTACAGCAGCCCTAGCAAATTTATACCAATCTTGGTACTGGGAATGGAAGTGCTGAAATAAATAACATGTTTTTGGAAACCAGAGGAAAGTTAATCTTTCCATAAGATGACAAATAACTTGTATGAATTGTATTCTAGTGTTTTATAAAAATAGAATTTGCAAGTAAAAAAAACTCAGATATATAGCTAAGAAAAATTATAAGGAAAGTGTTAGAGACATGTCCTAGTATCTTCTTGCCTTTTTTAAACAAGTGTTAGAGCAAAGATATAAGTTAAAGAAGAAAGTGTAAGCAACAAAAAAAATCAAAGCAATGCAAAATGTTTAAAGTTTGACAATTTCTCAGCCTATTTATTCTGTAAAAGATGAAAAAGGATTCTAGAGAGAATATCAAAGGTGTGGCTGTACAATAACCTGTTACAAAGATAACTGGCTTGTAGTTTAGAAGTCCAATTATTTCTTTCAGCAGAAGCCAGAAATAGAGATGAGTTTACACTAGCAGAAATGCTATATTCTTTAACTGAATGGAGCAGAGATAAGATGAAATAAAATGAAGTCTGTGGGAATTTTTGGATTTCACTGAATGGGTTAATAGAGCTGTCCATTTGTGGATAGCATTATCATTCAAAAAATAGAATAATGAAACCAAAGGCGGTTCAGAGTTCAGCAGTAATCCCACTGTCACATTATGTTCTCAAATCCTAGGTCTGAGGGCTTCAGACAGTTGTTTAGGACAGAAAGGAAGAAGTTGCCATTCTGGCAACTCTGGAAACTCTCCAGTGATTCTACTGTACAAACCATGAAGGTAGGAAATATTCTTGAGTCTTAAAATCTAACAGCATTTGTCTTGATAGATTATGAACTAGCCTTACACATATGACCCCTATCTTATTTCTGATTTCTCTTTGTTGAATTAAAAACATGTATTCTGTGCTGATCCCAATATTACATTGTGGAAGCATTGCAGCTTGAGATCATTTTTTTTTCCCCATGATGAAAAAGTATAGCTTCAGACTCATCCTTATGTTACTTAGATAATATTTAGGTGATAATTTTGACTTAGAATTTGTTCTATAATGTATTAAGACATTGGGGGCCTAATGGAGTATAGTATTTTGAATATGAGAAAGACATGGATATTGGGAGGCAAGGCCAAGTGTTACAGGCTGAATTATGTTCCCCCTCAAAATAATATGTTGAATTCCTAACTCTCAGTACCAGATAATATTAAAGTACTTGAAGACATGATTTTTACCTAAATAAGATGAAGTGAGGTCATTAGATTAAGTCCTCATACAGTATAAATGATAAATTTTTTGAAGACTAAATTGGAATGTTGGTATACAAAAATAGAGGCACCACTTGAAGATGTGGCTGCAAAAAGATAGTTATTTACAAATTAAGGAGAGGGAAAGGCCTTAGAATAAAGCAAACATGCTGACATCTTAATTTTGACTTCTAGTCTGTAGAATTTTAGAAATTATTTTGTTGTTGTTGCTTTTTAAGTGGTATTTTCTTATAGCATTCTTAGCAAACTAATAGAGATGCTTAAGAATTCTAAGGCCCCATTACAAGTACCAATGTGCTGTGCATAGTCACTCAGTCATGTCCAACTTTTTTCAACTCCATGGACTGTAGCCAAGCAGCCTCTTATGTCATGGGGATTCTCCACATAAGAATACTGTAGTGGATTGCTATGCCCTCTGCTATTCCCAACCCAGGGATCAAACCCAGGTCTCCCAAATTGCAGGGAGATTCTTTACCACTTAAGTCACCAGGGAACACTGACAAAACAACAAGATGGGCACAAAAAATGACAGAAATGGCAAGGACCTAAGAGAAGCAGAAGAGATTGAAAAGAGGTGGCAAGAACACATGGAGAAACTGCATAAAAATGTCTTCATGACCCAGATAATCTCAATGGTGTGGCCACTCACCTAGAGCCAAACGTCTTGGAATGTGAAGTCAAGGAGGCCTTAGGAAGAATTACTACAAACAGAGCCAGTGAAGGTGATGGAATTCAGCTGAGCTATTTCTAATCCTAAAGATAATGCTGTTAAAGTGCTGTACTCAATATGCCAGCAAATTTGGAAAACTCAGCAGTGGTCACAGGACAGGAAAAGGTCAGTTTTCATTCCAGACCCAAAGAAAGGCAATGCCAAAGAATGTTCAAACTACCACACAACTGAGTTCATTTCACATGCTATGAAGGCGATGCTCAAAAATCCTTCAAGCTAGGCTTAAACAATATTTGGACTGAGAACTTCCAGGTGTACTAGCTGGGTTTAGAAAAGGCATAGGAACCAGAGATCAAAGTCAGCATTCGTTGAATCATAGAAAAACAAGGAATTTCCAGCAAAACATCTACTTCTGCTTCATTGACTATGCTAAACCCTTGACTGTGTGGATCACAAAAGCTGGAAAATTCTTAAAGAGATGGGAATACCAGACTACCTTACCTGTCCCCTGAGAAATCTATATGCAGGTCAAGAAGCAACAGTTAGAATGGGACATAGAACAAGGGGCTGGTTCCATATTGGGAAAGGAGTACGTCAAGGCTGTATATAGTCAGTCTGCTTATTTAACTTCTATGCAGAGTGAAGAAGTGAAGTGAAGTCGTTCAGTCATGCCCAATGCTTTGCCACCCCATGGACTGTAGCCTACCAGGCTCCTCTGTCCATGGGATTTTCCAGGCAAGAGTACTGCAGTAGGTTGCCATTTCCTTCTCCAGGGAATCTTCTGAACCCAGGGATCAACCTTGGTCTCCTGCATTGTAGACAGATGCTTTTACCATTTGAGCCACCAGGGAAGCAGGATATGCAGAGTATATCATGCAAAATTCAGGGCTGGATGAATCAGAAGCTGGAATTGATATTGCCAGGAGAAATGTCAATAACCATAGATATGCAGATGATACCACCCTTCTGACAGAAGTCAGTTCAGTTCAGTTCAGTTCAGTAGCGGAGTTGTGTCTGACTCTTTGCGACCCATGAACTGCAGCATGCCAGGCCTCCCTGTCCATCACCAACTCCCGGAGTTTACCCAAACTCATGTCCATTGAGTCAGTGATGCCATCTAACCATCTCATCCTCTGTCGATCCCTTCTCCTCCTGCCTTCAATCTTTCCCAACATCAGGGTCTTTTCGAATGAGTCAGCTCTTCGCATCAGGTGACTGAAATATTGGAGTTTCAGCTTCAACATCAGTCCTTCCAATGAACATTCAGGACTGATTTCCTTTAAGATAGACTGGTTGGATCTCCTTGCAGTCCAAAGGGACTGTCAAGAGTCTTCAACACCACAGTTCAAAAGCATCAATTCTTCAGCACTCAGCTTTCTTTACAGTCCAATTCTCACAACCATACATGACTATTGGAAGAACCATAGCCTTGGTTAGATGGACCATTGTTGAAAAAGTAATGTCTCTGCTTTTCAATGTGCTGTCTAGGTTGGTCATAACTTTCCTTCCAAGGAGTAAGCATCTTTTAATTTCATGGCTGCAATCACCATCTGCAGAGATTTTGGAGCCCCCCAAAATAAAGTCAGCCACTGTTTCCCCATCTATTTGCCATTAAGTGATAGGACCAGATGCCATGATCTTAGTTTTCTGAATGTTGAGCTTTAAATCACTCTCCTCTTTCACGTTCATCAAGAGGCTCTTTAGTTCTTCACTTTCTGCCATAAGGGTGGTGTCATCTGCATAACTGAGGCTATTGATATTTCTCCCGGCAGTCTTGATTCCAGCTTGGCTTCCTCTAGCCCAGCCTTTCTTATGATGTACTCTGCGTATAAGTTAAATAAGCTGGGTGACAATATACAGTCTTGATGTACTCCTTTTCCTATTTGGAAGCAGTCTGTTGTTCCATGTCCAGTTCTAACTATTGCTTCCTGACCTGCATACAGGTTTCTCAAGAGGCAGGTCTGGTGGTCTCATATTCCCATCTCTTTCAGAATTTTCCACAGTTTATTGTGATCCACATAGTCAAAGATTTGGCATAGTCAATAAAGCAGAAAGAGATGTTTTTCTGAAACTCTCGCTTTTTCGATGATCCAGTGGATGTTGGCAATTTGATCTCTGGTTCCTCTGCCTTTTCTAAAACCAGTGTGAACATCTGGAAGTTCACGGTTCAAGTATTGCTGAAGTCTGTCTTGGAGAATTTAGAGCATTACTTTACTAGTGTGTAAGATGAGTGCAATTGTGCGGTAGTTTGGACATTCTTTGGCACTGCCTTTCTTAGGGATTGGAATGAAAGTTGACCTTTTCCAACCCTGTGGCCACTGCTGAGTTTTCCAAACTTGCTGACGTATTGAGTGCAGCACTTTCAAGTTTATTTACCTTGAAAATAATCTGTATTTACCTTTGAAATCTTTTATCGTCACTTTGGCTAATTTTCACAGTGACCTATAGTCCTACTCTATTGTAAAATGTTTTTTTGGTGTTCCTTTGACAAGACTTCCAAAATCAAATTATAATAGAGTTATTTTGACCTCTAGCTGACTTTGGAGTGCTTCAAAGGGCCCCTGAGGGACCCTAAAGGGAGATATTAGACTAATCAGGTTCATTTGGTATGTTAAACTCTAAGGGAAGTGTTGTCAAGTGAATAATAAACTGTAAGTTATATTTTATGGCAAATGGTAAATAGATATTTTAGAGATTATATGAAGTTCCTAAGACTCCTATATGTATTGGTAAAATATTATCAGTCATAATTTTAGTTTTCTGATGGTGTTATATGTCATAGCAGTATTCCAATTTAAAGTTGCTTTTTTAAGTTTTTTGTTAATATACACAGTTACAGCTCCTTTGGTCTCTTGATTATTGCCACTAGATTACAATTAGTTACAATAATTATTATTTAAATTTGTTTTTTGTTTTCAAATTGTACTTTGTGTCTCCCTCTGATTTATGTCATGTCTACATCATTACTTATACCTGTTCAATTTATAAGATTATTGTCTCTTGCAGTAATCAATGTGTAATTAGGCCTTCAACAAAACTTCTGTGGCTAAATATTTTGAGAAAATAATATTTGTAACATGAAATAATTACAATAGTGTGATTCTAGACATGGGAAGAAGCAACAGGGAAAATATCTCCTAGATTATAGTTAAAATTCAGAGAATTTTTCATTACCGATGAGCCTTGGTACAAAACTTAACACCTGGAGTGATATATTAAGAATGTTTGCCTGAACTGGGATAAGCCTCCTAGCACCACAAAAGTTGATCATGAAATGTTTCCCAGATAATGATTATTCCTGACCGAGAGGGGAAGACCTAAGAAATGGAATTAGTGGCTACAGCCTTTTAATGTGAGCCAGTGAGCCCCAAGGAAGGGGAATACCTGCCACCTAGCAGTCATTAGACTGTGACCACTCCAGCTACTCCCTATGGTGAACCTTGAGGAAAATGCAAAGTTACAGGCCTCAGATGGCTGAGGTAAATACCAAGGAAATAATTTTAATAAGCCCTGACGCTTACATCTTCCCAAACATAATTTCTTAACTTGAGATGCTATCTCATGGATTTGAAGTTCAGTATTTCTAAGTATACAGGTATAAAATAGACACTTTCCAAAAGAGAAACAAAAAGAAGACAAATCTCAAAGTCTGAAACACCAGCAAATATGGCAGACACTTCCAGATAGATCCATCTGACTAAACAGATTGGTCATCACTCCGTTTTTCCACAAGATTGTGGAGCGGACTTTGACAGTGGGAAGTTGTAGCAGGGAGGAAGCCAATTCTGACCCCAGATGGAACTGTTTGTTTGACTTGTTTTTCATTGCTTTTGCTATTATAGTCATACAGAACAGTTTGCCTCAAATAATCCTGCCCCTCTGCCTAACTCTTAAAGTGCCTTTGTTCAGAACCCTGCCCACCTGTGCATGATAGGAAGGGAGAAATTAACACATCCCTTGCCTGAAGCTTGCCATTCTAGATGTTTGCAAGACTAATGGTCTTTTTACTTTGCTTTCTCACCTCCCGTGGTCTCTGATCTATAAAAGGACCTGGCACCCAGATTCTGATAAGATGGTTATTTTGAGGCGCTAGCCTGCCATCTTCTTGGTCAGCTGCTTTCCAAATAAAGTCACTTTAGTTGCCTCAATACCTCCTCTCTCAGATTCATTGGCCTGTCATGTGGCAAGCAGAGCAAGCTTGGACTTAAGTAATAGGATGATTTGACAGAGTAGCATTGAAACATACATATTACCGTATGTTAAGTAGACACCCAGTGGGAATTCACTGTATGACACAGGAAAACCAAAGCCAGTGCTCTGTGACAACCTAGAGGACTGGGATGGGAGGGAACTGCAAGAGAGGTTTAAGAGGGAGGGAACATATGTATGCTTATGGCTGATTCATGCTGATATGCAGAAACCTTGGCAATATGGTGAAGCAATTATTCTCCAACTAAAAACAAAAGACTATATAATAAAAAGTTATAAAGTAGATCTAGATAAAAATGTTAGAGCCCAAAATTGCACTAATGAAATGAAAATCTCAATGCATGGTATTGAAAGGCACAGAAAAAGAACATGCGAATTTAAAGAAGCAGCCCAATCTACATAAAGAAATAGACTAAAAATTAAAAGAATAAAATCTCATTGACCAAGGATATTCACATTTATTTCATCAGACTGCAGTGAGGAGAGGATAAAATGGAGAGATGAAGAAATTATGGATGTAATAGCTAAAAAATTTTGATATTTGGCAAAATATATAAACTACTTATTCAAGCAGCTGAATAAAACCTAAACAGAATAAACTAAAAGAGACTTTTCCCATCACACATTTTAGACAAAATTACGAAAACTTAAGACAAAGAAAGAAAGCTCTTGAAAGCAATAAGTGAAGGACAACAGCTAAACTTTGAGGAGTAATTCAAATGACTGAATATCTAACCAGGGGTGGGGGTGGGGAGGGAAGAGCCAGATAAGGAGAAAATAATCAAAGATTATCACTATAAGAAAGTTAGTAAATCACAAATAAAGACAGCAAGAGAGGGAAAAAATAGAACAAAGGAACATTAAACCAGTTAGAAAAATGGCAATATCATGTGTTTGTAACTAATATTAAGCATAAATGGATTAAATTCTGCATTCAAAAATATAGAGAGGCTGAATGGAAAATGAATAAATAACTTTCAACAATATGCTCTGTATAAGAGGCTCACTTTAGTTTTAGAAACACAAATAGTTTAAAAGTGAAGAGATAGAAAAAGATGCTATCCAAAAGAGAGAGAGAAAATGTGATAATATTTATATTATATTCTTTTAGTCACCATCTATTACAAGAAAGAAAGAAAGAAATTGCTAAATTCATTAAGATATGGAAAATAGTAAGTGCATATATATATGTGTGTGTACACACACACACACACACACACACACACACACACACACACACTACAATTGAAGTACTTAAATATATAAGGCAAATATCATCAAAACTGGAGGGAGAAATACAGGGTAATACAAAATATTATGGAACTTCAACACCACATTATCAACGATAAATAAATGAAATAACAAAAAAGAAGACGTATTATTGTTGCAGTCCTTTCATGGACCAGAACCTGGTGGTCCGGAGTCGACGATAAGAAAGTGAAAGAGAGAAAAAAGCTAATATCCCCTGGTTTACGCAGAGAACCAACTTGAACAGGGCTTGCACCGCTCACGAAGGCACAGGGCGCCATCTCGAGGGGGTCTTGGAACCCCAGGCAGGCGAGTTAGCTCCGGGGGGTTTTACCCCCCAGAGAATTAGCCGGAGGGAGGGAGGGAGAGAGAAAGAGAGAGAGAAGGAAAGAAAGAAAGACATGGGGACCCAAGCTCTGATGGAGCAAAGGTATTTTATTAGCAGAAATGCAGGCTTATATATCTTTAGTAAGATGATTAGTCAGCTATTATACAGGATGAAATTTTATCAATATCCACAATATGGATAGTCTAATATATACAAGGTCACTGACGCTGAAAAGAGTCACTGAAGGAGTTACTGAAAGAAATCCAAGCAGATTCCCTTTCCCATGATCTCAATCCTGAGAACTGCATGCAGCTCTACTCGTTCCCAGAATAGGAACTGATAAGGAACAGGGAATCCTTGAGAAATGGCACACAAAGGAAAAAGTGCAACATATTGGATTCCTTAAAGTCAAACGTCCCCTGACATATTATGAATTATACCACAGAAATATAAAGGATCTTAAGAGATCAAATGAACAACAGTAAGACACCAACAATTTGGAGACTCTAGAAGTAATAGATACATTCCTAGAAACCTACAAAGATCAGATCATGAAGAAATAGAAAACATGAACAAATAAATAATAATCTAGGAGACTGAAGTACTAATCCTAAGCATCACAGCAAGGAAAGACCTGGATCAGATGTCTTCACAGGTAAATTCTAGCAAACATTAAAAAAATTGAAGGCATTTCTCCACAATTTCTTCCCAAAAATTGAACAGGAAAAAACACATTCAAATTATTTTGTGTCCAGCATTACCTTATCCCAAAAACCATATAAAGACGAGAAAAGGAAATTATAGTCCAATGTCTCTGAGGAACATAGATTCAAAAATGCTCTAAAGATATTAGCAAATCAAGTTAAAGAGCATATTAGAGAGATTATATAGCATGATCAACTGGGATTTATCTGTCAGATGTATGGATGAATCAGCATACACAAATCAATAAATGTGATGCACTAGACTAAGAATGAAAGAGAAAAATTATGTGAGCAATTCAAATAATATGAAAAATGGCAAAAAAATAACATATTTTCATGATAAAAATTCTCAACAAATTAGGTGTAGAAGGAATGCCCCTCAACACAATAAAAACCATTTACAACAAGCACACAACTAATATCATACTTAATGGTGTAAAGCTGAAAGCATTTTCTCTGAGATAAGAGACAACACAAGATTGTCAGCTTTTACCACTTTCACTCAAGTTATCACTGGAAGTCCTAGTCAGAGAATCTAAGAAAGGAAAGAAAATTAAATAAATTCAAATTGAAAAGGAAATAAATAAATGATCTCTATTTGCAGGTGATGTGATTTTAAGCAGTGTTTTGTGGAGAGTAGTTTCTGTAGTGAAAAAGATGAATATTTAACTGAGGAGATTTCTAAGCAGTATTGATGGCATGACCAGGTTTCTCTTTACTGCCCACAGTGAAATGTGATAGGAGAGAGATAAATTGAAGGATAAGTTATTAAGCAAAATGTAATCAGATAGCTATGTACATGCCAGCAGGCCCAGCACTGCCCCCCTCATTTGGTCCCTTTGCTGCTCACATGCCCTTAGCTAGCCTATGCAACCATATTTTGTTGTTCAGTTGCTAAGTCGTGTCTGATTCTTTGTGAGCCCATGGACTGCAGCATGCCAGGCTTCTCTGTCCTCCATGATCTTCTGGAGTTTGCTCAAATTCATGTCTATTGAGTCGGTGGTGTTATATAACCCACCTCATCCTGTGCCACCCATCTCCTTTGCCTTCAATCTTTCCCAGCATTAGAGTCTTTTCCAATGAATCAACTCTTCACATCAGGTGACCAAAGTAACAGAACTTCAGCTTCAGCAACAGTTCTTCCAATGAATATTCAGGGTTATTTTTCTTAGAATTCACTGGTCTGACCTCCCTGTAGTCCAAGGGACTCTCAATAGTCTTCTCCAGTACCACAATTTGAAAGCATCAATTCTTCAACGCTCAGCCTTCTTTTTGATCCAGCTCTCACATCCATACATGATTAATGGAAAAAGAAAAAAAACAAACAAACATAGCTTTGACTATACAGACTTTTGTTGGTAAAATGATATGTCTCCTTTTTAATATGCTAAGTTGGACATAACTTTCCTTCAGTGGAGAAAATGTCTTTTAATTTTATGACTGCAGTCATCATCCACAGTGATTTTTGAGCCCAAGAAAATAGAATCCATCACCGTTTCCACTTTTTACCCATTTATTTCCCATTTATGAAACAATGGGACTGGTTGCCATGACGGTAGTTTTTTTAAAGTTGAGTTTTAAGCCAACTTTTTCATTCTCTTCTTTCACCCTTATCAAGGAACTCTCAAGTTCCTCTTCAATTTCTGCTATCAGAGTGGTATCATCTGCGTATCTGAGGTTGTTGATATTTCTCCCAGCAAACTTGATTCCAGCTTGCAATTCATCCAACCTAGCATTTCGCATGATGTAATGCTTCTCTGGTGGATCAAGCAGTAAAAAATCTGTCCACAATGCAGGAGACCTGGGTTTGATTCATGGGATGGGAAGATCCCCTGGGAGAAGGAAATGGCAACCCACTCTAGTATTCTTTCCAGGAAAACCCCATGGACCGAGGAGCCTGGTGGGCTACAGTCCATGGGTTTATAAGAGTCAGACATGACCTAGCAACCAAACTGCCATCACCAATCTGCATATAAGTCAAATTAGCAGGGTGACCATATATAGTCTTTATTACTACTTTCCCAATTTTGAACCAGTCAGTTGTTCCATGTCCACTTCTAACTATTGTTTCTTGACCCACAGACAGTTTTCTCAGCAACCATACATACCTATAAACCTGTCCCTGCCAAAGGACATTCACCCAGAGTTGTACACAGCACCTGTCACTGGTCCAAGTCCTCACTGCCACGCACGTCCACAAATAGTCCCTGATGCTGCACACGTGCATGCTGCCATTCCTAGTATCCGAGTACGTGTGTTTTTCCAGTAGTTGTTTATATAGCCACGTTTTCCGGGAAACAAACTCACTCAGAAGGACAATGCAGATAGTGGAGTGCAGCTTATTACACCAGCGGGTCCAAGGCAGAGTCTCCTCTTAGGCAAGGACCCTGACCAGCATTTGTGAAAACCTTTTATACCCCATGTGTACGTGTTGGAACCCACCACCCCAAATTCCTTGAGACTTACAAAGGAAGGGTAAATACAATCACAATAACCCCATCAGTCATGTATTATGTGTTCAAACAGTTAATAATCAAAAAGCCCACGGTTACATTCCAACCAGTTAATAACCGATAAGCCTGTGGTTACATTCCGATAGATACTGTCCAGAGGCAGGGGTGATTAGAGTATGTTTTCTCTTAGGCGATGAGTAACCTGGATATGATCTTCAAGGTTTCCCTGTCCGGAGGGGGTCTTATCCTTCCACTGTTGTTCCCACAGGCACTAAGCAGAGAGTTCAGAGTCCATTGGAGAGGCGGCCAAGTATGATCAGCAGGGACAGGCCTGAGATGGAGTCCAAGCCCTATAAATTCTTTCTTCATAGTCATGTGTGGATGTGAGAGTTGGACTATAAAGAAAGCTGAACACTGAAGAATTGATGCTTTTGAACTGTGCTGTTGGAGAAGACTCTTGAGAGTCCCTTGGACTGCAAGGAGATCCAACCAGTCAATCCTAAAGGAGATCAGTCCTGGATATTGATTGGAAGGACTGATGCTGAAACTGAAACTCCAATTCTTTGGCCACCTGATGTGAAGAACTGACTCATTTGAAAAGACCCTGATGCTGGGAAAGATTGAAGGTGGGAGGAGAAGGAGACAACAGAGGATGAGATGGTTGGATGGCATTACCGACTCGATGGACATGAGTTTGAGTAAACTCTGCAAGTTGGTAATGGACGGGAAAACCTGGTGTGCTGCATGGGTTTGCAAAGAGTCGGACACAACTGAGTGACTGAACTGAACTGAGTACATGTACATCCCCTGTCTGGAACTCCATCTCTCCCTGCCCAGTTTCCTTGCCTTAGGACCTGGAGATACCACTGAGGACCCCAAAAGCTAGCTCAGTCATTGCAAACACCTGCAGCTCTTGCCACAAAGACAGAGCACCCCAAATAACATCATGCCCCCCCCCACTTTGAGTCTCATAGCAATAGAGCCTATTTCACAGAGTGTTTCAGGGTGTTCCTTAGTCACCAGCCCCTTTATCACCACCTCCTTTATCCAAGAAAGTATGAAAAATGGGAATTGTTAGATTTTCTTCAAATTTTGAGAAAGCAACATAAGATGAAAATATTATGAAGAATCAGGGAAACATGGCTCCACTAAAGAATTCAATAAACTTCTAGTAACACTTCAAAATATGCCTAAAAATAAATCAAGATAATTGTTCTAAAGAAGCTCAGCAAGCTATAAAGCATGATAAATTAATAATTTAACGACATCAATAATCAAAGACAAAATGAAGAATTGACAAATAGAAAATATTAGGTACTGAAGTTCTAGGACTAAAGAATACAACTACTAAACTAAAAGAAAAAAAATGCAACAAGGTATTTCAAACCACTTGATTTGAGACTTGATTAAGAAGAAAGAACCCACAGAGTCAATAAGTGGTCATCTGTAATCATGTGGCAAGAGGGAAAAAAACACAAAGAATGCAAAGAAATGAAGAAAACCCATGTGATTTATAGGATAGTCTTAAAAGAGCTAAGATCTTTATTATGGGAATCTAAAAAAGAGGAGAATTAAGATGAAAGTATTTTTGAAGAAAAAAGAGCTATAAGCAGGCCTTAGGAAGCATTCAGTTCAGTTCAGTTCAGTTGCTCAGTCGTGTCCGACTCTTTGTGACCTCATGAACCACAGCACGCCAGGCCTCCCTGTCCATCACCAACTTCTGGAGTCCACCCAAACGCATGTACAGTGAGTCGGTGATGCCATCCAGCCATCTCGTCCTCTGTCATCCCCTTCTCCTCCTGCCCTCAATCTTTCCCAGCATCAGGGTCTTTTCAAATGAGCCCACTCTTCACATCAGGAAGGCAAAGTATTAAAATTTCAGTTTCAGCATGAGTCCTTCCAATGAACACCCCTGACTGATCTTCTTTTGGATGGACTTGCTGGATCTCCTTGCAGTCCAAGGGACTCTCAAGAGCCTTCTCCAGCATCACAGTTCAAAAGCACCAATTCTTCAGTGCTCAGCTTTCTTTATAGTCCAACTCTCAAATCCATACATGACCACTGGAAAAACCATAGCCTTGACTAGATGGACCTGATTGACAAAGTAATGTCTCTGCTTTTTAGTATGCTGTCTAGGTTGGTCATAACGTTCCTTCCAAGGAGCAAGTGTCTTCTAATTTTATGGCTGCAATCACCATCTACAGTGATTTTGGAGCCAAGAAAAATAAAGTCAGCCACTGTTTCCACTGTTTCCCCATCTATTTGCCATTAAGTGATGGGTCGGGATGCCATGATCTTAGTTTTCTGAATGTTGAGCTTTAAGCCAACTTTTTCGCTCTCTTTCACATTCATCAAGAGGCTCTTTAGTACTTCTTCACCTTCCACCATAAGGGTGGTGTCATCTGCATATCTGAGGTTATTGATATTTCTTCCAGCAATCTTGATACCAGCTTGTGCTTCCTCCAGCCCAGCCTTTCTCATGATGTACTCTGCATATAAGTTAAATAAGCAGGGTGAAAATATACAGCCTTGACATACTCCATTTCCTATTTGGAACCAGTCTGTTGTTCCATGTCCAGTTCTAACTATTGCTTCCTGACCTGCACACAGTTTTCTCAAGAGGCAGGTCAGGTGGTCTGTAGTTCCCATCTCTTTCAGAATTTTCCACAGTTTATTGTGATCCACATAGTCAAAGATTTGGCATAGTCGAAAAGCATAAAAAGATGTTTTTCAGGAACTCTCCAACTTTTTCTATGATCCAGTGGATGTTGGCAATTTAATATCTGATTCCTCTGCCTTTTCTAAAACCAGCTTCAACATCTGGAACTTCATGGTTCATGTATTGCTGAAGCCTGTCTTGGAGAATTTTGAGCATTACTTTACTAGTGTGTGAGATGAGTGCAATTGTGCAGTAGTTTGAGCATTCTTTGGCATTGCCTTTCTTAGGGATTGGAATGAAAACTGAGATTTCCAGCCCTGTGGCCACTGCTGAGTTTTCCAAACTTGCTGACATATTGAGTGCAGCCATTTCACATTATCATCTCCCAGGATTTGAAATAGTTCAAGTGGGATTCCATCACCTCCACTAGTTTTGTTCATAGTGATGCTCCCTAAGGCTTCACATTCCTGGATGTCTGGCTCTCAGTAAGTGATCACACCATCGTGATTATCTGGGTCATGAAGATCTTTTTTGTATAGTTCTTCTGTGTATTCTAGCCACCTCTTCTTAATATCTTCTGCTCCTTTAGGTCCCTACCATTTCTTTCCTTTATTGAGCCCATCTTTGCATGAAATGTTCCCTTGGTATCTCTAATTTTCTTGAAGAGATCTCTAGTCTTTCCCATTCTATCGTTTTCCTCTCTTTCTTCGCATTGATCACTGAGGAAGGCTTTCTTATCTCTCCTTGCTATTCTTTGGATCACTGTTTTCAAATGGGTATATCTTTCCTTTTCTCCTTTGCTTTTCACTTCTCTTCTTTTCACAGCTATTTATAAGGCCTCCTCAGCCAGCCATTTTGCTTTTTATGCATTCCTTTTTCTTGGGGATGGTCTTGATTCCTGTCTCCTGTACAATGTCACAAACCTCTGTCTATAGTTCATCAGGCACTCTGTCTATCAGATCTAGTCCCTTGAATCTGCTTGTCTTTTCCACTGTATTATCATAAGAGATTTGATTTAGGTTATACTTGAATGATCTAGTGGTTTTCCTCACTTTCTTCAATTTCAGTCTGAACTTGGCAATAAAGAGTTCATGATCTGAGCCACAGTCAGCTCCTGGTCTGGTTTTTGCTGACTGTATAGAGCTTCTTCATCTTTGGCTGCAAAGAATATAATCAATCTGATTTCGGTGTTGACCATCTGGTGATATCCATGTGTAGAGTCTTCTCTTGTGTTGTTGGAAGACGGTGTTTGCTATGACCAGTGCATTCTCTTAGCAAAATCTATTAGCCTTTGCCCTGCTTCATCCTGTACTCCAAGGCCAAATTTGCCTGTTACTCCAGGTGTTTCTTGACTTCCTACCTTTGCATTCCAGTCCCCTGTAATGAAAAGGTCATCTTTTTTTGGGTGTTAGTTCTAGAAGGTCTTGTAGGTCTTCATAGAACCATTCAACTTCAGCTTTTTTAGCATTACTGGTCAGGGCATAGACTTGCATTACTGTGATATTGAATGGTTTGCCTCGGAAATGAACAAACATCATTCTGTCATTCTTAAGATTGCATCAAAGTACTGCATTTTGGACTCTTCTGTTGACTATCATGGCTACTCCATTTCTTCTAAGGGATTCCTGCCCACCGTAGTAGATATAATGGTCATCTGAGTTAAATTCACCAATTCCAGTCCATCTTATTTCGCTGATTCCTAGAATGTCGATGTTCACTCTTGCCTTCTCCTGTTTGACCACTTGCAATTTGCCTTAAGGTTAAATCATCTGCCCTCAATGCAGGATACTGGGGTTTGATCCCTGGGTTGGGAAGATCGCCTGGAGAAGCTAATGGTAACTCACTCCAGTATTCTTGCCTGAATAATCCCATGGACAGAAAAGCCTGGTGGGCCACAGTCCATGGGGTCACAAAGAGGTGGACATAACTGAGCAATTAACACACACAGGACATGTAAGTAACCTAGATGCCCATTGACAGATGATTGGATAAGGAAGCTGTGGTACATATACACAATGGAATATTATTCAGCCATAAAAAGAATGCATTTGAGGCAGTGCTAATAAGGTAGATGAACCTAGAGCCTATTATACAGAGTGAAGTAAGTCAGAAAGAGAAAGACAAATATCATGTATTAGCACATATATATGAAATCTGGAAGGAGGGTACTGATGAACCTATTTACAGGGCAGCAATGGAGTTGCAGACATAGAGAACAGACTTATGGACCTGGGGGTGGGGGTTGGGGTGGGAAGGAGAGAGTGGGATGAAAGGAAAGAGTAGCATGGACACATATACACTACCCTAGTAAAATAGATAGTCAGTGAGAATTTGCTAGATGACTCAGGGAACTCAAGTCAGGGCTCTGTGACTATCTAGAGGGGTGGAATGGACTGGGAAATGGGAGGGAGATTTAAGAAGGAGGGAACATATGTGTACCAGTGGCTGATTCATGTTGATATTTAGCAAAAACCACCACAATATTGTAAAGCAATTATCCTTCAGTCAAAAATAAACAAATTTTTAAAATCTGAATCTGTGAAAAATTAAAAACATTTTTTCACAAGTTTTGCTTAAATTTAAATGAGGAAAAATGTAATTTACACATATATGAAAATACATTGTAATGAAAAGTTTACTTAGAAACTAACTTGTATACTTCCATATCTAATAATTTATTGGTGATGTTGAAATTTATGATTATTGTTAATACTGGTTAAAATTTTAATATATATTAAGACTGAAAAAATTTTAAAGATGATTATAAAAATACATGAGGAAAAAGACTCAGAAAATTGCAACAGGGAGATCTATTAGCTTCTTTTGATTTATTAATGGTATTCCTTTTTATAGTCTCAGAGGTATTTATCAACAGATAACCTTCAACCACTTACTAAATGGGCATAGCATAACCAGGGGTGATGTCACTCCTCTACTTCTCTTTGTACACCTATCCTAAAATACTACATTATCTCATCTGGATGAAACTATCAACATCACTTAATGCTGAGTTCCACCAGACAAGCAGATAGAACTGCAAAAGCTAAAGGTAAAGATTGTTCTTGACTTGTTGTTTCTGATACATCCTATTAGTTGTTAGGATATTAGTTGCTAAAGATATTTTTTTTCCTACTTTTAGCTAGCTATTTTTAGGGAGAAAAGCAAAGGTGCTTTATCTTTTTGAATCTCTTTATGTAGCATGCATTTACTGCAATATGTTAGAGAGTGGCTCTTTGTTTTTCAATTATTTGTAGAGAAAGTAATATATATTCTTCCTATATTATTAAATATACTTATTTTTCTGACGCTAAAATTTTAGAAAGTAAGTTGCTACTCATTTTACTTTGAATAGGGATGTTTTCTGGGGGTTAGAAAACACTGTAAATAAATGTCTGAATCATATTTACACTTTCCTAATGAAACTGATAATGGCTGACCCACCACCCAAATTGTCTGCTGTGGAGGAAAGACTATGTCCCCAAAAGACAAGAGGCAGAGTTACAGTCTGTGGGTTCAACTTTTGAGCTAAGACAAGGATTCTCACTCAACTTAGTTGTGTAGTGTTTAAGCAGATACCCTGAAAACCTGATCTTTTTAACTTTTAAAAGGAGAAAGTAAAATGAGTATGTAGGCTCACAGGCTCTCAGGAAAAATCAAATGTAGTAAAGAGTTGGAACAATTCCTGGAATACTGTCAGCTTCATATAAAGGTTGTATATTATCCTACCACTACTAGCAATAATTTCCCAATTTAAATATGCACAAAATGGTTTACATGAAGTTCAAGGACTTAGATTAAATAATTTGAGAATGAATAAGGGGGAAAGTTGCTATACAGACAGTGTTTCCTTCTCTGTCTGGTGTCTTGGGTGGGTTGTTAGTGTGGTTTACTAACAGTGACCTCCCCATTTACCAAAGTGCAGCAAAGATTTGTACAGAGCCCAGCAAATACCCTCCTTGGTCTCCCTCCATCTGCTTAGTAAATAGCTTCAAGGTCTTCACATGTATTGATCACTTCTCCAGTCCTTGATTTTCTTTAATCACAAATATAAACTTGATCAGTAGGCATTTTTTTGAAATTTATTTAACTGTTTTTCAATTTTACTCAGAGCCATATTTCTTCTGCCACTGAAGGTAGAATTTAACAGAAAAGTTATATTTTTAATACAATGCATCCTAGGTTTGCTAGACATTTATATTGGTATCAAGAAATCGAGAAATCTTTCTACTTCTTTAGTACTCTGGAACTCAGAACTGATAATGAATTGAATATTATAATTAGCCTTGGGAATTATTACAAAGTATATCTGAAACTTGAACATGATTTCTGAAATATCCATGCATCATAACAAGCTCTAAACTCTTCCCAGAAAGAGAAGCCAATATTTCATTCTCATTGGCAATAGCTTTTGAAATTTAACATTTTATAAGCCTGAAATTGAGATGTTTAAAGGTTTAATCTTTATAAGAGAAAAATGTAGAATAAGAAGCTATTCCTTATTCCCTAAAAAAGGTCAGAAATATATTCTGTGTCTATTTTTCTTTTTATTTATTGTGTAGCTATTTTAAAATTATACTTTAAATCACATTTGTATAATATTTCCCCTGAATAGCACACACCACATATATATATTTGCTTAAAATTTAAATATATATACATAATTATATGTATATGTACACTCCACATAACCACAGTGCCTCACAGTATCACCCAGTCTTATAGACAAAAGAGATTCAAGTGTTTTGTATAGATTTTCCTTAAATTATATTTCAGTAACTTTTAAAATCTTTCTATATGTAATACACCTCCAAGAGTTTTAAAGCTCCCAGTTGGAGCCTTAAACTGGGGATAATAAAATTCCAAGTTCTATAAAAAGCATTTTAGAAGAGTGTAATATCTTTTTTAAAAAAAGTAATTTACTTTTTGTGTTTGCATAGGCCAGATGCTACATAAATTTCCATTCTTCTCCATGAAGGACATTACATCATCAGATGTCATAAAACTCAACTGCAGCAACATAGCTGTAAGTTAATTTTTTAGACACATTGTTGTGAATTACTAGTATTCTAGTAATCTGTAGAATTATAGATACTTTTAAAACTCCATATCTACAGGGTCATAGAATTTCCTCTTGTTAGCACAATTGAGTGGTACACACATACACATACACACTCACATACACACATACACATATGTGCACACTCTCAGTAAACATTCATTTCAGTTGGTAGATTCCTATAAGTAATCCATTAACTTCAAATTTCTCCTTGGTGGTCTAGGTGAAACCTCATGGGCAATATCACCTGGATGACCAGCTACACTGAAAGATTAGATTTCACCCTGGTGGGAATCTTCAGTCAATCCCAACACCCTGCTCTCCTTTGTTTGGTCATTTTTGTGGTTTTCCTAATGGCCTTGTCTGGAAATATCATTCTGATTTGTTTGATATATTCTGATGCTCACCTACACACCCCCATGTACTTTTTCATCAGTCAGCTGTCTTTCATGGACATGATGTACATTTCTGTTACTGTACCCAAGATGCTCATGGACCAGATCACAGGTGTGAATAAGATCTCAGTCCCTGAATGTGGGATTCAGATGTTCCTCTATGTGACACTAGCAGGTTCAGAGTTTTTCCTTCTAGCCTCCATGGCCTATGATCGCTACACGGCCATTTGCCATCCTCTCCATTACCCTGTCCTCATGAACCCCAGAGTGTGTCTCTTCCTGGCATCTGGCTGCTGGTTTCTGGGCTCAGTGGATGGCTTCTTGTTTACTCCCATCACCATGACCTTCCCCTTCTGCAGATCCCGGGAGATCCATCATTTCTTCTGTGAAGTTCCTGCTGTATTAAAGCTTTCCTGCTCAGACACCTCCCTCTATGAGATTTTCATGTACCTGTGTTGTGTGCTCATGCTCCTCATTCCTGTGACAATCATTTCAGGCTCTTACTACTTTATCCTCTTCACCATTCACAGGATGCGCTCAGCAGAGGGTCGGAAGAAGGCGTTTACCACTTGTTCCTCCCACATGACTGTGGTCATCCTCTTTTATGGGGCTGCCATCTACACATATATGCTTCCCAATTCCTACCACACCCCTGAGAAGGACATGATGGTATCTGTCTTTTACACCATACTCACTCCTGTACTAAACCCTTTAATCTATAGTCTAAGGAATAAGGATGTTATGGGGGCTCTGAATAAAATGCTGAACGTGGGAATTGCTTTTCAAGAAAGTATAAAGTAAGAAACTTTGTATTAATGCGTTTTACCTTCTCTTTACATTTCATAAGTTTAGATTCTTATGCCAAAAGCACCACTTAGAATTTTATACTATCATATCTTATTTTCACACTTTTTAGAGAAGTCCTTCCTTGAATGAGAAAACTCTCCAATTTTCCAATCCTTCTCCACTCAAAATGCATTATACAATTATACTGTATTGATGTTATTTACTGATGCTGATAACTGCACTATGATTTTGTAGATGAATATATATATTCCTTGGAAACACATAATAACAGTGTTTAAAGGAAAAAAGTTACTAGATGCTATGAAATTGATTAAATGGGGGATAATGAAGCAAAAACTATACAGTATTAACAACTGGGGATTCTGAGTAAAGGGTATATGGTTTGTACTATTCTTATTCATGCTACTTTTCTATAAATAAACACTTAATCCACATAAACAGTTAAACTATCAATCCTCACTCCTTTATTGAATTTGTCTCCTGCTTCGTGGCAATGTAAATGACATAATACCTAAGAAAACATGCTCATTTTCATGTGGCTAATTATTACAGGGATAATCCTGTCTCTGTCCAACTTTATATGGCCTGCTTTGTTCCACATGGGTGAATTCTGAAGGCATTTAGTGGAGGTTAATTGTTCTCTGCAAGCAGTAGGTTTAGAATGCAGAATTGCATAAAGGACAAAGGGAAACATATAAATTCAAAGTGGCAGAAAGATTTAGAGAAGATTCTTCCACAGGGTGACATCTGAACCAAGTTTTGAAGTATGTAATTTATCACACAAAAAGAGTCAGGATACCAAATTTCAAACTCCTTTATTTATTCAATTATTTGATGAATATTTCCTATACTATACTATAATCCAAAATAAAAGCTAAATGAGAGTAAAATCTGAATACTACATGGCTGCTGTTCCCAAGGGATCTGGATCTGGATCTGTAGCTGTAGTTTTATACACAAATGGTTGCTATAAAGTACTTACTGTGTCTTGATGTTCATGAAGAATGGGTACAGCTCATAAAGAGATATCAGTTATATCTGTGACATGTAAGTTGGGTAAAATAAAAGGTTGAGAGCAGCCCCTGGAATTCAGTGTTGAATGGTAACCAGATGTTAACTTCAGATGAGTACAAACAACTGGAGGAGAGAAAGAGGATTGTTCAAGGACACAAAAAAGAATAGCACAAAGGTCAGTTTAGCAAGCAGGAGAGGAAAATGTTCCAATGGCTCCTCCTTTCCTGCCTTACTTTATAGACTAATTTCTTGACCTTCTGTGATCCACAGTTCTACAAACATCAACCAAATAATGAGATTATTCTTTTTGAAATGTTAAATCAGTGGAAATCAACTAGGAAGTTTAACATTAGAGATGGGGAGGGGAGGTGAGTGAGAATGAGAATTGAATGGTGTTTTGCTACTGTTATTCAGTTGCTAAGTCATGTCTGATTCTTTGTGACCCCATGGACTGCAGCATGCCAGGATTCCCTGTCCTTCACTATCTCCTGGAGTGTGTTCAAACTCAAATCCATTGAGTTGATGATGCTATCCAACCGTCTCATCCGGTCACTCCCTTTTCCTCTTGCCCTAAATCTTTCCCAGAATCAAGGTCTTTCCCAATGAGTCAGCTCTTTGCATCAGGTGGCCAAAGTATTGGAGCTTCAGCATCAGTCCCTCCAATGAATATTCAGGGTTGATTTCCTTTAGGATTCACTGGTTTGACATCCTTGCAACCCAAGAGACTCTCAAGAATCTTCTCAAGTTCCACAGTTTGAAAATATCAATTCTTCGGTCTCAGCCTTCTTTATGATCCAGTTCACATCCATAGGCTTCCCTGATAGATCAGTTGGTAAAGAATCCACCTGCAATGCAGGAGACCCTGATTCGATTTCTGGGTCAGGAAGATCCTCTGGAGAAAGGTAGGCTACCCACTCCAGTATTCTTGGGTTTCCCTTGTGGCTCAGCTGGTAAAAAATGCAGGAGACCTGGGTTTGATCCCTGGGTTGGGAAGATTCCCTGGAGAAGGGAAAGACTACGCACTCCAGTATTCTGGCCTGGGGAATTCCACGGACTGTATATAGTCCACGGAGTCACAAAAAGTCAGACACAACTAATTCACTTTCACTTTCACTTTTCTCATATCCATACATGACTACTAGAAAGCTATAGTTTTCACCATATGAACCTTTGTTGGCAAAGTGATGTCTCTGCTATTTAATACACTGTCTGAGTTTGTCATAGCTTTTCTTCCAAGGAACAAACATCTTTTAATTTCATGGTTGCAGTCACCATCTGTAGTGATTTTGGAGCACAAGAAAATAAAATGGTTCACTGTTTTCACTTTTTCTCTTGGTATTTGCCATGAAGTGATGGAACCAGATGCCATGAACTTAGTTTTTTGAATAGTGAGTTTTAAGCTAGTTTTTTCACTCTCCTCTTTCACCTTCAAGAGGCACTTTAATTCCTCTTCACGTTCTGCTGTTAAGATAGTATCATCTGCATGCCTAAGGTTGTTGATATTTATCCTGGAAATTGTGATTCTAGTTTGTAACTCATTCAACCTGACATTTTGCATGATGTACTCTGCCTACAAATTAAATAAGCAGGGTTAAATTATATAGTTTTGACATACCCCTTTCCCAATTTTGAACCAGTTCATTGTTGCATGTCTGATTCTAGCTGTTGCTTCTTGACTTGACTGCAGGTTTCTCAGGAGAAAGATAAGGTGGTCTGGTAGTCATACCTTTTTAAGGATTTTCCAGTTTGTTGTGGTCCACACAGTCAAAGGCTTTATTGTAGTCAGTCAAGCAGAAGTAGATGTTTTCCTGGAATTTCCTTGCTTTCTCTATGATCTAGAGAACGTTGACAATTTAATCTCTGGTTCCTCTGCTTTTCTACACCCAGCTTGTACATCTGGATGTTGCTGGTTCTCAAACTGCTGAAACCTAGCTTGAAGGATTTTGAGCAATACCTCGCTAGCATGTGCATTGAGTGCTATTTTAAGGTAGTTTGAACATTCTTTAGCATTGCTCTTCTTTGGGATTGGAATGAAAACTGACCTTTTGGTCCTGTGGTGGCCACTGCTGCATTTTCCAAATTTCCTGCCATATTCAGTGTAGCACTTTAACAGCATCTTCCTTTAGGTTTAGAAATAGCTCAGCAGGAATTCCATCACTTTCACTAACTTTGTATGTAGTAATGCTTTCTAAGGCCCACTTAACTTCACATTCTAGAATGTCTGGCTCTAGGTGGGTGGCCACAACATCATGGCTATCTGGGTCATGAAGACCTTTTTTGTATAGTTTTTCTGTGTTACCAGCTCTTCTTAATCTCTTCTGCTTATTAGATCCTTATAATTTTTGCCCTTTATTGTGCCTATCCTTGCATGAAATCTTCCCTCACTATTTCCAATTTTCTTGACGAGATCTCTAGACTTTCTATTCTTTTTTTTTTTTTTTTTCTTTCTACTTCTTTGCATTGTTCACTTAAGAAAGCTTTCTTATTTCTCCTTGATATTCTCTGGAACTCTGCATTCAGATGGGTATATCTTTCCCTTTCTCCCTTGTCTTTTACTTCTCTTCTTTTCTCAACTATTTGTAGAGCCTCCTCAGAAAACCATTCTGCCTTCTTGCATTTCATTTTCTTTGGGATGATTTTGGTCACTTCCTCCTGTACAATGTTATGAACCTCCATCATAGTTCTTCAGGCACTCCATCAACCAGATCTAATCCCTTGAATTTATTTGTCACCTCCACTGTGTAATCATAAGGGATGTGATTTAGGTCATATCTGAATGGCCTAGTGGTTTTCCCTACTTTCTTCAACTTAGGCCTGAATTTTGCAATAAGGAGTTCATGATCTGAGCCACAGTGAAGGGAAAGATCAAATTAGCCAAGATAGCATGTTCAGGCTCTCTCGCCCCACGTTTTATAAAGAATGACTATGTAACAGCTGAGATCATTTATATCACAAGGTACTTGCTTGGTCATGAGCTACTTTATACTGTAGGGATATATGGGCTTCACCTAGAAAGAGGGGGAATTACTGCTGTAACACAGCTGTGTCCATTGGGTCAGCCACGAGAAGAGAGAATATTGTGTGTCTGCTGCTACAACTGCTGTGTCAGCCAGGAGAGAATAAACGTGTCTGCAGTTCCTACAGCTCCTGGCTCTTCGAGTCTTCTTCTAGCCTCTTAACTCACACCTTACCTGCCCTGGGTTCAGCAAATAGTGCAGACAGTGTGAACAGCAGACAACTGGCATAACATACAGTATCAGCAATACCATTGATGCAGCAAGCAGGGTCAGCAATATGCACAGTCATCTCTAGGTCTTATTTTTGCTGACTATATAGAGATTCTCCATCCTTGGCTCCAAAGAATATAAACAGTCTGCTTTCAGTGTTGATCATTTGGTGATGTTCATGTGCAGAATCATCTCTTGTGTTGTTTCAAGAGAGTGTTTGCTATGACCAATGTGTTCTCTTGGCAAAATTCTGTTAGCCTTTGTTCTGCTTCACTGTGTATTCCAAGGTCAAGCTTCCTTGTTTCTCCAGGTATCTCTTAACTTCCTACTTTTGCATTCCAATCCTTGATGATGAAAAAAAATATTTTTTTTCTTGGCATTAGCTCTAGAAGGTCTTGGAGGCCTTCACAGAACTGTTCAGCTTCAGCTTCTTGAGTGTTAGTGGTTGGGACATAAACTTGGATTGCTGTGATGTTGAATGTTTTGCGCTGGAAATGAACCGAGATCATTCTATTGTTTTTGAGATTGCACCCAAGTACTGCTTTTCAGACTATCTTGTTTACCATGAAGGCTACTCCGTTTCTTCTAGGGCATTCTTGACCACAGTGGTAACTATAATGGTCATTTGAACTAAATTCACCCATTCCCATCCATTATTAATTCACTGATTCTTAAAATGTTGATGTTGAGTTTTGCGATCTCCTGCTTGACTATGTCCAATTTACCTTGATTCATGGTCCTACCATTCTTTGTACCTATGCAATATTATTCTTTACTGCATCAGACTTTACTTTCACCACCAGACACACCCACAGCTAAGTGTCACTTCTGCTTTGGCCCAGCCTCTTCATTCTTTCTGGAGCTATTTCTCCTCTATTCCCCAGTATCTTATTGAACATCTTCTGATGCAAGAGTCTTATCTCCCATTGTTATATCTTTTTGTGTTTTCATACTGTTCATGGGATTCTCAAGGCAACAACACTGGAGTGGTTTGCTATTCCCTCCTCTGGCAGACTACATTTTCTCAGAACTCTCCTCTATGACCCATCCTCTTGGGTGACTCTGCACATCATGGCTCATCAGTCACTCAGTCAGTTCAGCTGCTCAGTCGTGTCTGATTCTTTGTGACCCCATAAATCACAGCATGCCAGGCCTCCTTGTCCATCACCTACTCCCAGAGTTGACTCAAACTCATGTCCATTGAGTTGGTGATGCCATCCAGTCATCTCATCCTCTCCTGTCCCCTTCTCCTCCTGCCCCCAATCCCTCCCAGCATCAGGGTCTTTTGCAATGAGTCAACTCTTCACATCAGGTGGCCAAAGTATCAGAGTTTCAGCTTCAGCATCAGTCCTTCCAATGAATACCCAGGACAGATTTCCTTTAGGATGGACTGGTTGGATCTCCTTGCAGTCCAAGGGACTCTCAAGAGTCTTCTCCAACACCACAGTTCAAAACCATCAATTTTTTGGCGCTCAGCTTTCTTCACAGTCCAACTCTCACATCGATGCATGACCACTGGAAAAACCATAGCCTTGACTAGAGGGACCTTTGTTGGGAAAGTAATGTCTCTGCTTTTTAATATGCTATCTAGGTTGGTCATAACTTTCCTTCCAAGGAGTAAGCGTCTTTTAATTTCATGGCTGCAGTCACCATCTGCAGTGATTTTGGAGCCCCAAAAAATAAAGTCTGACACTGTTTCCCCATCTATTTCCCATAGCTTCATTGAATTACACAAGCCTCTTTGCCACAACAAGGCTGTGTTCTATGAAGGGGGAATAGTGTTTATCTATTAATAAGTGGCACGGATTATGCTTTGACGACAGAAAAATCCCAATGGAGAATATTTGGAGTAACAGGGGCCATGTTGAACCTGCTGCATAAAGCCATAGACATGGTTGCATGTATTCTCATTTTCCAGCTGGCTATGTCCAGCTTGTGGTTTTAAAAGTGCATATTCCTTTTTCTTCTTGACACAATTAATTAATGACTGTAAAATAAATATCTCCCAGTGTTTTGGGAAACAATTTCAGAAAATAAGTTTGCAATATTTCTGTTGTAGTGAAAACAAATGGGTAAAATATGCACTCTGAATTTAAAGTAACTGAGAAGTGTATTCATCACCCCTTAATTTGCTCAACTACAATAATCCACATGTTTGATAGTTCCATTTACAATGTAAACATAGGGGACAAAATAAAACAAAATGTGGTGTGGAATTATATTCTTCCAAGGATTTCTTTCTCTCTATCAAACTGAAGAAAGTTTTTAAAAGTATATTTTCAGAAAATCAAATTATCTTTTTAGATAATGTGTCTGAAAAACAATTTTCCAAAATCTCTACTAATGATAATTTGTAAGAACTATGTAACTGGGAAAATTCTTCATAAAAATATCATTTATATATAGTATTTAATAATCAGATTTCTTAGACACAGAGAACCAGTTGCTACTCAAAATTTTCTTATATAGAGTTAAAAATTGAAATGGAAGAACTTTTGGCACTCAAATCCATTCATTTACCATGCTACATGGGTAGCTGTCATCTGAAGCTATTTAAAATTTTCAAACTTCTTATTTATTCATGTGTTTATGATAGTAATGACAGCATTTAGCATTTGGGCAAATGAATCACTTAAATTCCATGTTAAGAAGGCATCAGCCTTCTCCATCTTATAAAGTACATAAAGGAATACGATTGAAATTCTTCATCCAAATATAGGAATTAATCAACTTGGATTAAGTAGAGAAGCATGCATCATTTTCATAAATTTTCTGCTTTCTTCAATGTGTTCAAAGAATAAAATCTGAAGAAACAGATGATCTAAATCATTTTCTAAGAATGGCTAAAAGAAAGGGATTTATTAAGCATAATTAGAGACTTTAAAACTGATGTGTAACATAGTTTTGATTGCCTTTTCACCTCTTAGGTTATTATTTGTAAACAAATGTTTTCTGTCTTGCTTGACACTGTATTTGGAAAATGTAGACCTCTATCTAATGTCATGACCAGGAACGTGGAGTCCTATAATTCACACTTCTTTTTAAGGAAACAAATCAAACATTGACCTCCAACATGCTTTTTTAGCTCAGTAAGTTGTTTCAAATATCTTACCACTTCAGAGTAAGAACTGATATGGAACTGGATCATATTCCAAAAGATGGATTTGTCAGTACTTTTGAATTGAATAGCCTAATAATGGACTTAGTGATGCCATTGTTCAATCATAATAACTGTTATTTGAAAAACAACTGTCTCATACAAATACCTTTCTTCATATATATGTTTACTTTCAGAGGACGGAATCCCAAGTAAATTGATTCAAATAATCGATGATTTTTGAATTTTAATACAAAGTATTAATCTGAATGCCATGAAATTCTAATTTAGAATTTAGACTAATTAGCCCCCCACTGCCTGAAAAGAAAGAGGATGGGTTTCATACATCCCCACTGTGTTGGCATTTCTATTCTGTCCCTCATACATGGCTTATCTTCTATTCCTGCTCTGTGACCAGTGTGCCTCTTATCCCTCTGCCTTCTAGATTGTTTGGCCTGTCAGAGACTCCAGGAGATTGAAGGGTAGCAGCAGACTCAGGTCTGAATACTGTTTCAGCACCTCCTCTGCTCAGATGCAACTAGCAGTGACCAAGTTCCTCCAGCTTGAGCCCAGGTCTCACCAGTGGCCCTACCCTCTTCAGCCTCCACTACTGTAGATCCTGGAAACTGTTAATTCTTCCATTGCTTCTTGGGACCAGGGCTGGAGAGAATTTCCTTCTGTTGATGTCTTTGAGTACTTCTCCATCCCTAGATAAAAATCTTTTCTACTTATATCCTGATGGAATCTCTCATCAATATTAGCTACACTTTGCATGTTTTTGCCAATGTATCAATTCACTCGAGGTTATGTCTTTGGATTTTTCTGACAAATCTTGATTTAGATTCTTTCCAAAGCTTTTTATTTAGTTTTTCCATGTTCATTGTTCTAGATTATTTCTTAAGCCCTGAATTAGTCAATTAAAAGATTATACTTTTTGACTCCATAGTTTGTTTTCTGCCTGACTTATTTCATTTATGTACCATTATTATTAATCTCTTATTATATGTGTAATGCCTTTCCAAAAAGTGAGATTTCAACATACGCATATATTTTTCTGTATTGTGTAGATTTTTATGGTGTCAATTATTTTTGGTTTGGAAATTCCTATTTTGCTTATAAAGGCCTTCTCCATCCTATTACTGTAGAAGTTGTCTTCTACATTCTTTTCAGGTTAAAGAAATACATACAACTTTTTCATCATCATGTAATATTTTTTGTATATTATGAGATAGACATGCAGTTGTATTTTTTCAATGTTATGTTGCTAGAAATATTACCTTGTCAATTATTCAATTAATTTCCACATAAAACACACTCACACATTCATTTATCCCAACATACCGTGGCACATAAGGGACCCAGAATTTACTGAACTACCTTGTGGGTGACTTCACAGCTAGCAGTATATTGAGACCATAGCAATGTTAACATGGCATCCCCAAACTTCAGTAACAGCTGTTCTACCTCAGCACAAACCAAGTCAGGGTCACTTCTGACCAACCCTGTTTTTCAGCAAAGGTAACCAAAAGAACAGCCTTTGCTGAAGAAGAAGAAAAAAAAAAGTGATATCCCAGAAATCAAATGAAGCTAGGGTTCTAAGCAAGGTGGAGGAATCCATGGTACTCACCTCAAGCCATTGCTTAAGAGAGATGAATACTGAAAATTAATCATTATATTTGAAAATGTTAATGTCATTGTGGCCTTTGGGAAGTGGACTCAGAGGAGGGATGGGTACAACAGTCTAATTAGAATGAATTTAAGAGAAAATGGGAGGAGAGGAATTAAAGAGGAAATGGCTTCATTCAGTGATGTTTCATGAACCAGATACATATCCCACAGACAACAAGTCAACCTGTAGCTGTTTCACAAGGCCTATAGGCAGTTTTATTCAGGGAAAAGCTTCACATTGCATAACACCTGAAGATTCTAAACCCAGTGAGTTATAGCTTTTCTTTACCTGGAGCCTCCTTCCATGTTCCCAGTCACAGCGACATTACCCCTCAACTCTCACCACTTATCCAGTGTCAACTTCATTTTCTTCCCCAAATTTTAGGAGACACTGACATCCTTCTCTCTTGGCCTTGCACTTGGAATGCCCACCCTGCCTGCTCTCTCGTTTACATATATATTTTTCACGTATGCCAGGTGTCCCTCAACATCAGCTTCACACCCTTCCCTAGAGAGCTCATCTATTCACGGAGTATCCTCTGGCCATATCCCTCATCTAAGACTCCTTGTCCAGACTCCTTGACCAAAAGTATATACATCTGCTTATCTGCCAGTAAGGTACTAGAAGACAGAAGTCCTGTGGGTAATTTGTTCAGCTTTGACTCCATTTCCTTATTTTCCTCTCAACTTTAGTATTTATTAAATAGATGATGGAACTGTTCTCCAGAGAAAACTCATTCTCTTAAAAGGTACTCATCTGTCTTTATAAGAACACTAGGAAATCATCATTATTATTGTTCCAGTCCCCTCCTTGGAGAAGACAGAATTGAAACTCAGGAAGTTGAAGTTACTTGCCCAAGGCCACCCTTCCAGCTTGTGCTCAGAAAGATCCAGAATCAGGGCAGTTCTTAAACAGAAAGATGTTATCTTGTGGTCCACACAAAAACCACCAGTACTGTGAATTTTCATGGTCATTATCCACCAAGCCCTGTACTTCCCCTGTTTCCTTATCACCCTACATCAAATCAACCATACAACCTGACTTTGAAGGGAAAGATAAGCCAGAAAATTTGAAATTGTGCTGAAATCATTGGTACCATCTGTGAACCCTTCCCCCAATAAATGTTACTTCTGAGCCCCAGCAGTGCTCAACACCTCTCACAGAATTTTCTTTTATTTCAGCATTAGGTTTAATTCAATTAAAAACATATCCACCTCATTTTTTCCTTCTATATTAAAAAGAAATACTGAAGAAAACAGATGGATAATACAGATAAAGGAGATCGATATTTTCTGTCCAACCTTGGCAGATGTGAACTGTGTATCCTTAGGACTACACAGTTGATGCAATTTCTCTTGAACGTTCCCTCATCTCCAAAATGAGATAGAATCTGTGTTTTCTGCAACACACCCAATGAGAAGAGCAGACTCTTTGGGAAAGACCCTGATGATGGGAAAGATTGAGGGCAAGAGGAGAAGGGGGCTACAAAGGATGAGATAGTTGGATGGCATCACTGCCACAATGGATGTGAGTTTGAGCAAACTCAGGGAGATAGTGAAGGACAGGGAAGCCTTGTGTGCTGCAATTCATGCGGTCGCAAAGAATCAGACACCACTTAGCAACTGAACAATAACAACAAAAAGTGTGCTATTCCATTGTATACAATTTAATGTTACTCAGCCAAAAAATGAACAAAATTGGGTCATTTGTGGTGATGTGGATGAACCTTGAATATGTTATACATAGTGCAGTAAATCAGAAAGAGAAAAGCAAGCATTGTGTATTACCCCAACACACACATATGGAATCTAGAAAAGTACTAGATGAACCTATTTGCAGGGCAGAAATAAAGACACAGACTTAGAGAACTAATTTGTGGACACAAGAAGCAAAAGAGAGGGAGGAACAAATTGAGAGAGGTAGCATTGATATATATATTGTACCATGTGTAAAATAGATAACTACTGAGAAGTTTCAGTAGAGCACATGAGCTCGGCTCAGTGCTCCGTGATGACCTAGAGGAGTGAAATGGTGAAGTGAAAGGAAGGCTCAAGAGGGAGGGGATATATGTATGCATATAGCTGATTCACTTTGTTGTGTAGAAGAAACTAACACAACATTGTAAAGCAATTATACTCCAAATAAATAAATAAAAAATGATCTACATAAAGGAAAATCTAAAAAATGAAATATAACCTTAATTAGTGATAAAATATTACTGTGTAGAAATTTAGTCTTCAGTATGATATTTTGTTTTCATTTTCTCCATGTGTGCTAAGTTGCTTCAGTTGTGTTTGACTCTGTGTGACCCTATGGACTGTAGCTTGCCAGGTTTCTCAAGGCAAAGATACTGGAATGGATTGTCATGCCCTTCTCCAGGAATCTCCCCAACCCAGGGATCAAATCCATGTCTCTTACATCTACTGTGTTGACAGGCAGATTCTTTACCACTAGCACCACATAGGAAACCACTTTTTTCCCCATAATATTTGTTATTTAAGATGACATGGAGAATGCAAAGTACACAAAATGTTGCAAAGTGTAAACCAAAATTACTTTCTTTCCTTATTAAGATCAATCTTAGTGCTGTACTTTTCACAGTAGAACTCTCTTAAATCTTGAGCATATTTACAGAATATAATCTTAGTAAAATTCATTTCATAAGAAAAAAAAAAACAAATGGTGAGGATATAAAGAAAAAGAAATATGTGAACAGTTGTTGGGAATGTAAACTGCATCACTATGGGAAAAAAGTATGGATGTTCCTAAAAAAACTAAACTAGAACTACAATATGATCCAGAAATTCTATCCCTGGGTATATATCTAAAAACATGAAAACAATATGCCAAAAGGATACATGCACTTGTGTTCATAGTGGTACTGTTTATGATAGCCCAGATAGAGAAGCTATCTATGCAACGGGTGAATTTAATCCAGATGACCATTACATTCACTACTGTGGGCAAGAATCCTTCAGAAGAAATGGAGTAGCCATCAAAGTAAACAAAAGAGTCCAAGTGCAGTGCAGTACCTAGATGCAATATAAAAAATGACAGAATGATCTCTGTTCATTTCCAAGGCAAACCATTCAATATAACAGTAATCCAAGTCTATGCCCTGAGCAGTAATACTGAGGAAGCTGAAGTTGAATGGTTCTATGAAGACCTAAGAGAACTTCTAGAATTAACACCCAAAACAGATGTCCTTTTCATTATAGGTGACTGGAACGCAAAAGTAGGAAGTCAGGAAACAGCTGAAGTAACAGACAAATTTGGCCTTGCAGTACAGAACAAAGCAGGGCAAAGACTAATAGTGTTTTGCCAAGAGAATGCATTTGTCATTGCAAAAACCCTCTTCCAACAACACAAGATAAGACTCTACACATGGACATCACCAGATGGTCAACATTGAAATCAGATTGATTATATTCTTTGCAGCCAAAGATGGAGAAAATCTATACAGTCAGCAAAACCAAGACCAGGAGCTGACTGTGACTCAGTTCATGAGCTCATTGCCAAATTCACACTTACATTGAAAAAAGTGGGGAAAACCACTAGACCATTCAGATATGACCTAAATTAAATCCATAAGGATTATACAGTATAAGTGAGAAATAGATTTCAGGGACTAGATATGATAGGCAGAGTACCTAAAGAGCTATGGATGGAGGTTCATAGAACTGTACAGGAGACAGGGATCAAGACCATCCCCAAGAAAAAGGAATGGAAAAAAGCAAACTGGCTGTCTGAGGAGGCCTTACAAATAGCTGTGAAGAAGAAGAGAAGTGAAAGGCAAGGGAGAAAAGGAAAGATATTCCCATTTGAATGCAGAATTCCAAAGAATAGCAAGGAGAGATAAGAAAGCCTTCCTCAGTGATCACTGCAAAGAAATAGAGGAAAACAATAGAATGGGAAAGACTAAAGATCTGTTCAAGAAAATTAGAGATAACAAGGGAATATTTCATGCAAAGATGGGCTCAATAAAGGACAAAAATGTCATGGACCTAGCAGAAGCAGAAGATATTAAGAAGAGGTGTCAAGAATACACAGAAGAACTATACAGAAAAGATCTTCACAACCAGATAATACAATGGTGTGATCACTCACCTAGTGCCAGACATCCTCTACTGTGAAGTCAAGAAGGCCTTAGGAAGCATCACTACAAACAAAGTTAGTGGAGGTGATGGAATTCCAGTTGAGCTATTTCAAATCCTAAAAAATGATGCTGTGAAAGTGCTACAATCCTTATGCCAGCAAATTTGGAAAACTCAGCAGTTGCCACAGGACTGGAAAAGGTCAGTTTTCATTCCAATCCCAAAGAAAGGTAATGCCAAAGAATGATCAAACTACTACACAATTGCACTCATCTCACACACTAGTAAAGTAATGCTCTAAATTGTCCAAGCCAAGCTTCAACAATACATGGACCATGAACTTCCAGATGTTCAAGCTGGTTTTAGAAAAGGCAGAAAAACCAGAGATCAAATTGCCAACATCTGTTGGATCATCGAAAAAGCAAGACAGTTCCAGAAAAACATCTATTTCTGCTTTATAGACTATTTCAAAGCCTTTGACTGTGTGGGTCAAAACAAATTGTGGAAAATTCTTAAAGAGATGGGAATATCAGACCACCTGACCTGCCTCGTGAGAAATCTGCATGCAGATCAGGAAGCAACAGTTGTACAAGGCATGGAACAACAGACTGGTTCCAAATAGGAAAAGGAGTATATCAAGGCTGTAGATTGTCACCCTGCTTATTTAACTTCTAAGCAGGGTACATCATGAGAAACCCTGGACTGTAGGAAGCACTAGCTGGAATCAAGATTGTAGGGAGAAATATCAATAATCTCAGATATACATTTGACAACCTTATGGCAGAAAGCAAAGAACTAAAGAACCTCTTGGTGAAAGTGAAACAGGAGAGTGAAAAAGTTGGCTTAAAACTCAATATTCAGAAAACTAAAATCATGGCATCTGGTCCCATCACTTTATGGCAAATAGATGGGGAAACAGTGGAAACAGTGACAGACTTTATTTTCTTAGGCTCCACAATCACTGTAGATGGAGACTGCCTCCGTGAAATTAAAAGACACTTGCTCCTTGGAAGAAAAGTTATGAGCAACCTAGATGGCATATTAGAAAGCAGAGACATTACTTTGCCAACAAAGTTCTGTCTAGTCAAGGCTTTGGTTTTTCCAATTGTCATGTACGGATTTGAGAGTTGGACTATAAAGAATGCTGAGCATCAAAAAATTAATGCTTTTGAACTGTGGTGTTGGAGAAGACTCTTGAGAGTCCCTTGGACTGCAAGGAGATCCAACCAGTCCATCCTGAAGGAAATCAGTCCTAAATGTTCATTGGAAGGACTAATGTTGAAGCTGAAACTCCAATACTTTAGCCACCTGATGCAAAGAATTTAAAAGACACTTATCTGGGGAAAGATTGAAGGCAGGAGGAGAAGTGGACAACAGAGGATGAAGTGGTTGGATGGCATCCCCGACTCAATGAATATTAGTTTGTGTAAACTTTGGTAGTTGGTGGTGGACAGAGAGGCCTGGCATGCTGCAGTCTATGGGGTCGCAAAATGTCAGACACCACTGAGAGACTGAACTGAATTGAACTGAGTTAGAGAAGCAACCTAAATGTCCATCAACATATGAGTAAAAAAGAAAATTCATTTGGGTGGAGACAGGAGGATAGAGAGCAAAAACCCAAAATTGATGTCCCTCCACAACTATGATATTTTACAGATGCTAGTGAGGGACCTCTGATAACCAGATAGATGACAGGAATCCCCAAGTGATCAGTAGGACTTGGAGGGGATCAAGTGGAGAGATGTGGAGGCCAGAAGGGACCAATGCACCTAAAGGGATGGGGCCAGATTCCACTCTCTTCTCTTTTTGAATGCTGAGTTTTAAGCCAGCTTTTTCACTCTCCCTTTTCACTTTCATCAAAAAGCTGTTTAGTTCCTCTTCACTTTCTGCCATAAAGGTGGTGTCATCTGTGTATCTGAGGTTATTGATATTTCTCTCAGCAATCTTAATTCCAGCTTGTGCTTCATCCAGCCCAGAATTTTGCATGATGTACTCTACATATATAGCATTAATTGAATTTGCTTATATGGAAGTATCTTTTCATTTCCTGGGATAAATCCCACTTGATAATGGTGTGTGATCTTATTGATAGGTTGTTGGATTCTATCAGGTAGTATTGTGTTGTTCAACAACACAATAGAAGAGGAACTAAACAGCTTTTTGATGAAAGTGAAAAAGGAGTGTGAAAAAGCTGGCTTAAAACTCAACATTCAAAAAAGGAAGAGAATGGAATCTGGCCCCACCCCTTCATGGCAAATAGATGGGGAAACAATGGAAACAGTGACACACTTTATTTTCTTAGGCTCCAAAATCACTGCAGACGGTGACTGCAGCCATGACTGAGCAACTGAACTGACTGGCTGACCATATTAACAAAGTAAAGAACAAAAACCATATGGTTATTTCAATAGACACAGAAAAAGCTTTTGACAAAATTCAACACCCATTTTTAATAAAAACTCTCCATAAAAATTGGCATAGAAGAAACCTACCTAAATATGGTAAACCCCGGGAAGGGGTTTCCCTGGTAGCTCAGCTGGTATAGAATCTGCCTGCAATGCAGGAGACAGCAGTTCAGTTCTTGGGTTGGGAAGTTCCACTAGAGAAGGGATAGGCTACCCACTCCAGTATTCTGGCCTGGTGATTTCCATGGACTGTATAGTCCATGGAGTCACAAAGAGTTGGACATGACTTAGCAACTTTCACTTTCATGGTAAACCCACAGAAAACATCATTTTCAGTGGTAAGAAACTGAAAACATTTCCCCTAAGATCAGGAAAAAGAAAAAGATGCCCACACTTGCCATGCTTTTTCAATATAGTTTTGGAGGTCCCAGACACAGCAAATACAGAAGAAAAATAAATAAAAGGAATACAAATTGTAAAAAGAGAAGTAAAACTCACTGTTTGTATATGACATGTTACTATAAATCAGTTCATTTCAATTCAGTCGTTCAGTCATGTCCGACTCTTTGCAAACCCATGGATTGCAGTACACCAGGCTTCCCTGTCCATCACCAACTCATGGCGCCTACTCAAAATCAAGTCCATTGTGTTGGTGACCCCATCCACCCATCTCATCCTCTGCCGTCCCCTTCTTCTCCTGCCTTCAATCTTTCCCAGCATCAGGATCTTTTCCAAAGAGTCATATCTTCGCATCAGGTGGCCAAAGTATTGGAGTTTCAGCTTCAGCATCAGTCCTTCCAATGAACACCGAGGACTGATCTCCTTTAGGATGGACTGGTTGGATATCCTTGCAGTCCAAGGGACTCTCAAGAGTCTTCTCCAACACCAGTTCAAAAGCATCAATTCTTCTATACTCAGCTTTCCTTATAGTCCAACTCTCACATCCATACATGACTACTGGAAAAACCATAGCTTTGACTAGATGGACCTTTGTTGGTAAAGTAATGTCTCTGTTTTTTAATAGTCTGTCTAGGTTGGTCATAGCTTTTCTTCCAAGGAGCAAGTGTCTTTTAATTTCACGGAGGCAGTCACCATCTACAGTAATTTTGGAGCCTAAGAAAATATAAAGTCAGACACTGTTTCCACTGTTTCCCCATCTCTTTGCCATGAAGTAATGGGACTGGATGCCATGATCTTAGTTTTCTGAATATTGAGTTTTAAGCCAACTTTTTCACTCTCCTCTTTCACTTTCACCAAGAGGCTCTTTAGTTCTTCTTTGCTTTCTGCCCTAAGGGTGGCATCATCTGCGAATCTGAGGTTATTGAAACTTCTCCCAGTAATTTTTATTCCAGCTTGTGCTTCATCCAGCCCAGCATTCTGCATGATGTGCTCCACATATAAGTTAAATAAGCAGGATGAAAATATACAGCCTTGACATACTCCTTTCCCAATTTGCAACCAGTCTGTTTTTCCATGTCCGGTTCTAACTGTTGCTTCCTGATTTGCATACATGTTTCTCAAGAGGCAGGTCAGGTGGTCTGATGTTCCCATCTCTTTAAGAATTTTCCACAGTTTTTCATAATACACACAGTCAAAGGCTTTGGCATAGTCAGCAAAATAAAAATAGATGTTTTTCTGGAACTCTCTTGCTTTTTTGATGATCCAGTGGCTGTTGGCAATTTGACCTCTCATTACCATACACTGAAAATCCTAAAGATTCTACCAGAAAATGACTGGACCTAATCAATGCAATTGGTAAAGTTGTAGGATACAAAATTAGTGCAGAGCAATCTCTTGCATTCCTAAACACTAACAATAAAAGAATAGAAAGAGAAATTAAGGAAACAATCCCATTTACCATCACAACAAAAAGAAAATACATAGGAATAAGCCCACGTAATAAAGGAAAATAACTGTGCTCAGAAAACTGTAAAACTCTGATGAAAGCAATCAAAGAGGATATAAATTGATGGAGAAATATGCCATGTTCTTGGATCAGAAGAAAAAAAAATATTGAAAATGACTGTATTATCTAAAGCAATCTATAGATTCAATGCAATTCCTATCAAATTACCTATGTCATTATTCATAGAATTAGAGCAAATCATTTTACAATTTTTATTTAAGCACAAAAGACTCCAAATTGCTAAAGTAAGATTGAGGAAGAAAAATGGAACAGGAAGAATCAGGCTTTCCAACTTCAGACTATACTACAAAGCTACAGTAATCAAACAAATGGTACTGGCAATATATTTATATATATTACAGGTTAGAAAGCCTAGAGCATAGAGATAAAGCCACACATCTATGGTCATCTAATTGATGATAAAGGAGGCAAGAATTCACAATAAAGTAAATGAGAGCCTCTTCAATAAATGGTGACAGGAAATCTGGACAGCTACATTTAAAAGAATGAATTTAGAACACTGCCTAACACCATGCACAAAAATACACTCAAAATGAATTAAAGACATGATGTAAGACAGGACACTATAAAACCCTTAGAGGAAAACATAGGAAAAAACTCTTTGATATAAGCCACAACAAGACAATTTTGGACCCACTTCCTAGGATAATGAAAATAATATAAAAAATTAAGACCTAATTAAACTTAAAAGCTTTTACACGACAAAGGAAATGATAAATAAGACAAAAAAGACAACCTTAAGAAGGGGAGGAAATATTTGCAAATGAAGCAACAGACAAATGATTAATCTCCAAAATATACAAACAGCTCATTGAGCTCAATATAAAAAGAAAATTCCAATAAAAAATGGGTAGAAGGCCTAAATAGACATCACTCCAGAAAAGACATATAGAAACTAAGGGCACAGGAAATGATGCTCAACATCACAAATTATTAGAGAAATGCAAATCAAAACTTCAATGAGGTATTACCTCACATCAGCCAGAATGGTCTTCATCTAAAATTCTATGAGCAACAAATACTGGAGAGAATGTGGAGTAAAGGGAACTCTCTTACACTGTTGGTGAGAATGTAAATTGATACTGCCAGCACAGAGAAAAGTATGGTGTTTCCTTGAAAATCTAAACATAGAACAGCTACATGACCCAGCAAACACTACTGGGTATATGCCCCGAGAAAACCATAACTCAGTTAGGCACATGTACCTGTGTTCACTGCAACACTTTTTACAATAGCCAGGACATGGAAGCAACCTAGATGTCCTATGTCCATTGATGTATTAATGGATAAAGATGATGTATTATATGCAATGCAATATTACTCAAATTAAAAGTAAAGATGTGGTAAATATATACAAAATAATACTATATATCCTAAAAGGAATGAAATGTTGCAATTTGAAGCAACATGGATGGACCTGGAAATATGCTTTGTGATATAAGTCAGACAGAAAGACAAATAGTTTATGACATTATTCATACATGAAATAAAAAAAAAATACAAAGGAATATATTATTGTGAAACAGAAACAGACTCAAAGATATAGAAAACTAACAAGTTATTAGAGGGGAGAGGGAAGGGAGGAAGTACAAGATAGGCATATTGAGAGATGAAAGCTACTATATATAAAATAAGTAAACAATAAGAATATATCTTATATCACAGGGAATTACAGCCATATCTCATAATAATCTTAATGGAGTATAATCTGAAAAAATATTGAATCACTATGCTATACATGAAAGTCATTCAGTTGTGTTTGCCTGAAATTCTACAGGCCAGAATACTGGAAGCCTTTCCCTTCTCCAGGGGATTTTCCCAACCTGGGAATCAAACCCAGGTCTCCTGCATTGCAGAGCAATTCTTTACCAGATGAGCCACAAGGGAAGCCCAAGAATACTCGAGCGGGAAGCCTATGCCTTCTCCAGTGGATCTTCCTGACCCAGGAATCAAACTGGGGTCTCTTGCATTGTAGATGAATTCTTTACCAACTGAGCTATCAGGAAAGCCCTATGCTATATATCTGAGACTAATATCATATTATGAATCAGTCATATTTCAATAAATTAAAAAAAAATTATGCTGTATCACCTATTAAAATAGTATTTCTTAAATATTGAAATAATGAAACTACTTTTTTGCCTAAAAAATAATTAATGTATATGTTATCATCTATCCTAATATAAATATTAAAACATAAGAAAACAAATTATAGAGTCAAGGGAAACAGAATGTTGGGAGGCAGCATTTGTTAATTTCCTTGTCATTCTTAAGCAGCATCAATGTATCATTTCAAATTGATAAGTCGGTTAATATAGCATAATTTTAAAACATACATAGTAATATAATATGAGAAGAAAAAATTATAAATGATTGATAGCAATATATTTAGAGAATGTGGTTGGGGTTAAAAAGTTGCTGATGGATTGAACTCAGTAGATAGAGTAAGATGGGGAAAAAATGGTTCAATTTAGGGTATTTTAAATGAAGAGTCAACAATCCAGGCTCATAAATTAGTAGTAGTGTATTAGACAAAGAAAAATGTGTAGAAACAGAGTATATAAAATTTTTCTCTGGGTTCAACACAGAAACAGGTTATGGACAGCCACAGAGTACAAATCTTCTGAATTTACACCATGGACAACACTGTGTAGTGTTTAGGAGACTGAGCTCCTGTCAAATTTAATAGAGAAAAGTGCACCAATCACTCTAAACTTGCTGTTCCTCGACAAACTTTGATTGATAAGAGTGGTCGGGGTTACAAGACTCAATTCTGGGAAGTAGAAACTGATAGAAACAAATTTTAAGAAAAAGATCAATTATTCGGTAATAATGTAAACTAATGATAGTCATAACTTTTTACTTTGAATGCATTTACTAATCTCATCACTAGTAGGTCAATGGTTCCTAATATAATGCCTAACACATTGTACACACTTGAATTTGTTTGTTGGATGTTTTGTCAGTTAATATCAGTAATCTCAAATTTTCATATAAAATAATGATGCTTCATCATACAATACACTATTGACATATTCTTACTTTCTTCCCATGGTCATAGGAAGAATTCACCCCATAACTCATAGTTTGATATTCCCAGAGAGAAATAGCATATCAGGAGATGATAGCTGATAGATTTTTATGTATGGAGAAGAGTATCATCAAGAACCTGGAGCCTATTATATAGAGTGAAGTAAGTCAGAAAGAGAAAGACAAATACTGTATATTAATGCATATAGATGGGATTTAGAAAGATGGTACTGATAATACTACATGCAGGGCAGCAAAGGAGACACAGACATAAAGAACAGGCTTTTGGACTCAGTGGGAGAAGGCGAGGGTGGGATGATTTGAGAGAATAGCATTGAAATATGCATATTACCATATGTAAAACAGACGACACATGCAAGTTTGATGCATGAAGCAGGGCACCCAAAGCTGGTGCTCTGGCACAACCCAGAGAGATAGGGTGGGGAGGGAGGTGGGAGGGGTCTTAAGGATGGGGAAGACACAGGTATGCCAGTGGCCAATTCATGTTGATGTATGGCAAAAACCACTACAATATTGTAAAGTAACTATCATCTGGTTAACATAAATAATTTTTTTAAAGAATAGCTACGTCAGCCACAAATGTGGGATCAACATAGTAAACTCATTACTATTGTTTCTCTTTATAATAATTTACCATGAGATCATTAAAATCAGATTGCAGGTTGCAACATTACATGATATATAATAAAGTGAAAGAATGAAGCAAATGTTTTTGTTCACTCATGCAACTGAATATAAATTATTATAAAGAGAAACAATTGTAACTAGTTTCCTAGGCTGATTCCACATTTGGGGTATTAAGTATGGCAGTGCAATGGACCACTCTTCAGAAATATTATGCTTAATAATATACCCTAACTATCTAAATTCCATCCACATTCCTAAACATATAGATCAAACTATAACACTAGTTCTTTGGCTGTTGGAATGATATATGATTTTTTTTTTTTTTTAACTTTCCACACTTATTACTTTTCCCATTTCAGGAAGACACAGGTAGTATCCATCCCAGACCTCAAGAGTCTGAGGTTCCCAGGGGAAAAAAAAAAAAAAAAAAGAGCATATCTAAACTATCCAACTGACTGACACACATTGCTTTATATACTTAAGTGATGAAGTAGTGCATATGTTTTTCAAATTTTTACATGAATTTTGCTATGGTAGAAACCAGCTCAACATTGTAAAGCAATTTTCCTCCAATTAAAAATAAAAAATGAAGCAAAAGCCTATTGTTTTTTCAAACAAAAGTTTAATTCTTAAGTTCTAATTTAGGATGAAGCCCTTTCCATTAACTTGATGTTTGGTCAGGTACTCAAGAGGATTTGACAACAATAATTTTCATCCTTGGATTTTTACATCAACTACCCCATCAATAGATGTAGCAAAAAAACTTCCCAATCAATTTGTTTTTTACAAATTTGTCCAGTGCTTCTATTGATGATTGCACAGGTTGTTTTGATAGCATTGAGTTAATGAATGATAATTTACAGGAGGTTGCTTCATGGAAAAAAAAAAAAAGTAAAAGAATTAGAGTTCATGATTGTTAGTAGAGTGATTTAAAAAATGACCACATAAAAAACTGCTCTTTCCTTTGGCACTATTCCCACTATTGCTAATTTGCTCTCTAGGGAAGTGAAATACATAAGGAAACTTGTGATGAAACATTCAGAAAACAGTTGTTCTCAAGTTGATAATTAAAAAAAAAAAAGAATTCAGCATAATCACTTCAGTTTTAGAGCACATTATTTGTTTGCCATTTAGACATTTTGGGTAAACTTTTCAGTTTTAACCAGAACCAGTTTAATTGATATCCCCTCTGGATTCTTAGAAGGAGATCTCTCCATGAGAAATCTCAGGGTAGTTATGGTGTTATTCTTTAAATTACTTAAAGTCTCCCCTCTGAGTCCCTACTGCTGTGTACCCCAACATGTTGGAGGCACTGAAATGAAATCCATGGCTTCAGCTATACCGTCATCTTTACATAGTTCTAAGCAGCAATCTCCTTTTTGATGCTTTGAGCTTTTCAGCCTGGATTTCCTGTCATCTTATCAAAGAAGAAAAGAAGCCAATATGGAGACAGAAAAGAAAACCAAGGAGGTTTCATTTTATCTTTTAGTTTCTAAGGTCTTATCTTTTGTGATATTGTCCATAACCAACCTTGCCTATTACTAATATTCCTCTCTCTAGATATTTTATACCTGTAAGGGATATACTGACATCACCTCCATGCTCAGGGTAAGAAAGCCACTTGGCTCTCTTGGATAATATGTATGGGGGACAGGAAGAATTGCTAAGAAAGGTTACTGATTTGTGACCATTTAGATGTTTCCTGCAAGTTCATTTTCCACAGATTGGCTACCTTATAAGTTTTAAGCATAGAGATTCAGGTAGTGAAAAATAATTAAATTGAATAATATTGGAAAGTAGAAATTTTGGTGAAAGTGTGAGGAAATAAGATGCTTTACTTTAAGAAGACTGAATTGGAAATGGAGGAAAGGAATACAGAGGCAAACAACTTTGACTGAATCACATAAAACCCAAAATTGTGGACAAAAATCTAGTTGTCAAACCTAAAAAAAGGCTACTAGTCAAACTGTTTCTTAACACTGTCAAAATATTCAGTAAGCACAAAGACTTTTTTTTTTTTTTTGAGGTAAAAATGAAATATATACAGTTAAATGTTGTAGAGTCAGCAGTTGGGCATAAATAATCATAGACACATTTGGGAAAGATCTCAGATTTTCTGTTGCTTCGGCTACAAATAATCCACACATTGTTTAGAATAAACAAAAGGTGATCAAATGGTAAATCATCCTGCTAACACTGTGATTGAGTGAGTCACTATTTCGTGAACTAATTTTATTGATTGCATTTTATGAACCAGTTTGGACATATCAAGCAACAGTATCTAGAAGATGGGAGCACTCTTCACTAATGGTTGTGGATAATGGTTGGTTACATGTTGTTAGTCAGGCCGTGTTGAAAGTGAATGTATATAATGCACTCTTTGATGTTAGAAGGGAACAAATGGTTGACAGCGTCACCTGTCTGATTGGTGTCTTGAACTTTCATTCTTTTCCAGAGACTAGTTTTGTTCTGATATAAGAGTTCTTCAAAGTAAGCCTATTTGATGCAGTGTGAGATCATAGAGGATATAAAAGTGAGTATTCATACCTTTTGTGTCCTCATGTATAACCTGTACAGGGGAAATATTAAACATGCTTGCATGCATGCTCAGTCATGTCTGACTCTTCTCAACCCCATGGACTATAGCTTGGCAGTCTCCTCTGTCCATGTAATTTTCCAGGCAAGAATACTGGAGTGGATTGCTATTACCTACTCCAGGGGAATCTTCCCAACCCAGGGATCCAATCCGTGTCTCTTGTGCCTTCTGCATTGACAGGTAGATTCTTTACCACTGTGCCACCTGGGAAGCCCCCAATATTAAGCATAGGAGTGATAAAATTTGAGGCATAATCTATTGACATATAGACCACTTAACACATGAAACTTCCCAGGTGGCTCAGTGGTAAAGAATCTGCCTACCAATGAAGGAGCTGCACAAGAAGCAGGTTTGATCCCTAGACCGAGGAGATCTTCTGGAGGAGGAAAAGGCAAAGCACTCCAGTATTCCTGCTGGGATAATCCCATGGACAGAGGAGCCTGGCGGGCTACAGTCCATGGGGTTGCAAAGAGTCAGACACGACTGAGCGACTGAGCATGCGAGCACTCATAATCTATGAAAGACTGTGCTAGTGCCCATGAATATAAAAGCTATTTAGACAATGACTCTACCTTCAAATAGTTCATATTGTAGTTGGGAAGACAGAAATACACAACAAATGCAAGCATCAGGCAGGCTGCCAGGAGTTCTGAAAGCAAGTTGAAGATATGTCATGGGGGCAAGTAGGGAGCAGTGTTCTCCACTGTCAGAAATTTAAGAGCATCACAGAGATTCAAGGTGTTATGGAACTCTGACCAATAGGTCTAGTCTATCTTATTAGTAGAGGCATAAAATACAAAGTTCATAGTATTCTATAAGTAGAACAAACCAGATTCTAGGATTCCTTGGTAAAGAGTCTTCCTGATTCTTCAATCTCCAGTTCAGCACATCCTCTGGATTGCTATTCTGCCTTGATTTGATTTCTGCCCTTGGTTTTATTTTTCTCTAACTCAATGCAAAGCTCACTAAATCAACTATGGGTGACTAATTTTTTCTATGCTTATATATAACTTCTGAAAAGGGATAGTAATCATTATTTTTTTTTTACTCAAAAAAATATTTATATTCAATCCAACTAACCTATGTTATTATTATCAATGGTTTCAAAGTAAGGACCATGATGTTTAATTTTGTCAGTCCAGTAGCCTTGATCATTGAGATTGTTTTCTGATTATTTTCTCCCTATCAAAAGCAATAATTAGTTTAAAACTTTCTCATATACTCACATCTTCATACTGTGTTTTTCCATAGAATAAATTAATAAAAAGAAGATAAGATGAACTTTTAAAAAACTGATAAATATTTCCAAACACTTCCAGATAATTTAATTTGCACTCACACTGGCAGCTCATGAGCTCATTTCCTCCAGTGAAAGTCCTAAATGTTGTTGCTGCTGCTGCTAAGTCGCTTCAGTCGTGTCCGACTCTATGCAACCCCATAGACGGCAGCCCACCAGGCTCTCCCATCCCTGGGATTCTCCAGGCAAGAACACTGGAGTGGGTTGTCATTTTCTTCTCCAATACATAAAAGTGAAAAGTGAAAGTGAAGTCACTCAGTTGTGTCCGACTCTTAGCGACCCCATAGACTGCGGCCCACCAGGCTCCTCCGTCCAAGGGATTTTCCAGGCAAGAGTACTGGAGTGGGGTGCCATTGCCTTCTCCACTAAATGTTGCTATTATTGTTTAAATATATCTTTTCTGATTACAAAACAATGTATTTATTAGAGTTTCAAACGTTATACAAAATGTTTCATTTTATAAAAGTGTTTATTTTATTTAAGTTTTTGGGCCACCTGGGCTAAAGATTGTGAGCTTAAAAGGAAAGTTTTATTCATCTCTAAATTGCAGTTTTGTTGTCTCTGTAGGGGAGAAAACTTTACCTCTACAAATGTTAGGTGTTCTGCTGGGGTTCTTTAGCAAAGAGACAGATGAATAAAAGAAAAACAGCTGTTAATACATGCAGCTTACAATGTGTGGGAGAAAACTCAGCATAAAAAGGCAGTTGATGGCTTAGAACTGTGTTATATAGCATCTGCAGCAAAGAACAAATACATTTGTAGAGAAAATAAGACAAAGGGAAGCAGTTTGATGTCTCATGAATGGTAACCTGTTTTTGTTCAGTTGTCAAGCTGTGTCCAACTCTTTGCGACCCCGTGGACTGCAGCATGCCAGGCTTCCCTGTCCTTCACCATCTCCCAGAGTTTACCCAAGTTCATGTCCATTGAATCGATGATGTCATTCAATCATCTCATCCTCTGTTGCCCTCTTCTCCTATTTTCAATCTTTCCCAGCATCAGGTCTATTTTAATGAGTCAGCTCTTCGCATCAGGTGGCCAAAGTATTGGAGCTTCAGCTTCAACATAAATCTTTCCAATGAATATTCAGGATTGATGCCTGTGGGAAGGTAAATATAAAGGAGGAAATATAATAGAAAATAACAGAGTAAGGCTTGTTTGAAGACTCCTTTGGTGTTTTCTTTGAATTATAAGAGTCTGTCTCCAGTAACAGAATTTATATCTAGCCTTTAGGCAGAAAAGAGCTTTTCCTGAGTTTGCTGCTTTTAAATTACCTTCAGCTCACAACAATGTTTATGTCAAAGAGGCATATTTGGGGGTGACATATTTTGTTTTCTTTCATCTTCTTATACACATTGTGAAATCCATCTTTTCTGTTTTAAAACTTCTTACATGCAACATTTATTTATGTGCTATGAGGTGTTTTATTTGTTTGTTCATTTATTTATTTATGAAAGGGATTAGGAATGTTTATTTCTAAGCACACTTTTCTAACTACTTGTTCAGTATCTGTGTTTTACTTTGGTCCCACAGAGGTTACAGTACTATCAATTTTAACATTATTCTCCTCTGGACAGGTTACACATGCTCATTATATTGGATCAAATTTAGAATCATTCTCTCAAGTTTCTAGAGAAAAGAATTCTTATTGAGATTTTAATTAGAGTTGCATTTTATTAGTTTCACAGTTTTTCATGTTTAGAAATTGCTAGCTATTTCCTCATTTCTGTTAATATTATGTACAAACATTTTGTTAAAATTTTGTTGATATTATGAACAAATATGTTACCATCATTAGGGCATTTTATTGGCTTCCCAGGATGCCAGTCCTTTCCTGCCTGCCAATGCAGGAGATGCGAGAGATGCGGGTTCGATCCTTGGATCAGAAAAATTCCCTGGAGAAGGAAATGACAACCCACTCCAGTATTCTTGCCTGGAAAATCCTATAAATAGAGGAGCCAGACAGGCTACAGTCCATGGGGTCACAAAGAGTTTTATATGACTGAGCATGCACACACAAACAGGGCATTTTAGCTAATACTGACTCCAGAGAGGTTTGTCTCTGAAGAAAGCATACACATGAGCTGACAAAAGAGACACTGAAAGCCTTTTGATGAAGAGGGGAGACTTGTGCTCCAAGCAGAGGGAGCTCCTGAGTAAGGCTACTTTTTGGGGGGCAAGTGCCAGGAATTGGCAGAGCTCTAGAGAGCAGCAGGCTGAGGATTCGATCCACTGAGAGCCACATAAACCACATAAATGGACATGAGCTGAACCATCTCTCACGACTCAATATACATGAGTTTTGAGCAAGCTCCGGGAGATGGTGAAGGACAGGGAAGCATGGCGCTGCAGTCCATGGGGTCACAAAGAATCAGACACAACTTAGGGACTGAACAACAACCACATTCAGGACCTTTATCTTTAGCTCACAAACAATGCAGATGCTTGAAGGTTTTTAAGTAGGAGTGGGTTTATATGAACAGGCTGGCAAGTATGTCTTAATGTACTGCTGGATTTAATAACTAATATTAATTAAGGAAATGTTTTAATCTATATCTATAAGTGAAATTGGTTTATAATTACAAGGGGTTTTGTTTTGGAAGCTACTGTTTGTTTTTGTTCAGTTGCTCAGGCGTGTCTGACTCTTTTCGACCCCATAGACTGTAACCCACCAGACTCATCTGTCCATGGCATTTTTGAGGTATGAATACTGGAGTGGGTGGCGATTTCCTCCTCCAAGGGATCTTCCTGACACATATATTGACAGTTAAACACACATGTTATGTAAAAAGATGCAATATTTATTTTAAATAATCTCCATTAAAATTTCCACTGTATTAATATAATGTTGAATAACATCTTACGCTATATATATTTCACTTCAGTTCAGTTCAGTCACTCAGTGGTGTCTGAATATTTGTGACCCCATGAACCACAGAATGCCAGGCCTCCCTGTCCATCACCAACTCCCAGAGTTCACCCAAACTCATGTCCATTGAGTCGGTGATACCATCCAACCATCTCATTCTCTGTCGTCCCCTTCTCCTCTTGCCCCCAAGTCCTCCCAGCATCAGGGTCTTTTCAAATGAGTCAACTATTCACATCAGGTGGCCAAAGTATCGGAGTTTCGACTTCAGCATCAGTCCTTACAATGAACACCCAGGACAGATCTCCTTTAGGATGGACTAGTTGGATCTCCTTGCAGTCCAAGGGACTCTCAAGTCTTCTCCCACACCACAGTTCAAAACCATCAATTCTTCAGTGCTCAGGTTCTTTACAGTCCAAATCTCACATCCATACAATACTACTGGAAAAATAGCCTTGACTAAATGGACCTTTGCTGGCAAAGTGATGTCTCTACTTTCTAATATGCTGTCTAGGTAGCTCATAACTTTCCTACCAAGGAGTAACTGTCTTTTAATTTCATGGCTGCAATCACCATATGCAGTGATTTTGGAGCTCAGAAAAATAAAATCAGCCACTGTTTCCACTGTTTCCCCATGTATTCACCATGAAGTGATGGGACCAGATGCCATAATCTTAGTTTTCTGAATGTTGAGCTTTAAGCCAACTTTTTTACTCTCCTCTTTCACTTTCATCAAGAGGCTCTTTAGTTCTTCTTCACCTTCTGCCATAAGAGTGGTGTCATCTGCATATCTGAGGTTATTGATATTTCTCCCGGCAAACTTGATTCCAGCTTATGCTTCCTCCAGCCCAGTGTTTCTCATGATGTACTCTGCACATAAGTTAAATAAGCAGGGTGACAATATACAGCCTTGATGTACTCCTTTTCTTTTTGGAACCAGTCTGTTGCTCCTGTCCAGTTCTAACTTTTGCTTCCTGACCTGCATACAGGTTTCTCAAGAGGTAGGTCAGGTGATCTAGTATTTCCATCTCTCAGAATTTTCCATAGTTTATTGTGATCCACACAGTCAAAGGCTTTGGTGTAGTCAATGAAGCAGAAATATATGTTTTTCTGGAACTGTCTTGCTTTTTTGATGATCCAACAGATGTTGGCAATTTGATCTCTGATTCCTCTGCCTTTTCTAAAACCAGCTTCAACATCTGGAAGTTCATGGTTCATGCATTGCTGAAGCCTGTCTCAGAGAATTTTCAGCATTACTTTACTAGCGTGTGAGATGAGTGCAATTGTGTGGTAGTTTGAGCATTCTTTGGCATTGCCTTTCTTTGGGATTAAAATGAAAACTGATCTTTTCCAGTCCCATGGCCACTGCTGCATTTTCCAAATTTGCTGACATATTGAATGTAGCACTATCACAGCATCATCTTTCTGGATTTGAAATAGCTCAACTGGAATTCCATCACCTCCACTAGCTCTCTTTGTAGTGATGCTTCCTGAGGCCCACTTGACTTCACATTCCAGGATGTCTGGCTCTAGGTGAGTGATCATGCCATTGTGATTATCTGGATCTTGAAGATCTTTTCTGTATAGTTCTGTGTATTCTTGCCATCTCTTCTTAATATCTTCTGATTCTCTTAGGTCCATACCATTTCTGTCCTTTATTGAGCCCATCTTTGCGTGAAATGTTCCCTTGGTATCTCTAATTTTCTTGAGAGATCTTTAGTCTTTCCCATTCTATTGTTTTCCTCTATTTCTTTGCATTGATCAATGAGGAAGGCTTTCTTATCTCTCCTTGCTATTCTGTGGAACTCTGCATTCAAATGGGTGTATCTTTCCTTTTCTCCTTTGCTTTTTGCTTCTCTTCTTTTCACAGCTATTTGTAAGGCCTCCTCAGACAGCCATTTTGCTTTTTTGGATTTCTTTTTCTTGGGTATGGTCTTTGTCCCTGTCTCCTGTACAATGTCATGAACCTCCGTCCATAGTTCATCAGTCACTCTGTCTATCAGATCTAGTCCCTTAAATCTATTTCTCACTTCCAGTGTATAATCATAAAGAATTTGATTTAGGTAGTACCTGAATGGTCTAGTAGTTTTCCCTACTTTCTTCAATTACATATTTCACTTTTCTCATATGTGTGGTTAGATTATTTTTCTTATTCTTAATAAAGTTTTGTGCTTTTTCCTTTCAACTCACATTAGTATAGCCAGAAGTTGGTTTATTTTGTTTCAATTTCAAAGAATCAGTTCTTTATATAATCAGTGTATATATTTTAGAATCCATTAATACCTACTTTGAAGTTTTAATTTCTCTCCTCTTATTTAAATTTATTTTGTGGATTTATTTCTAACTAATTGGTTTAAATCTTTGTTTACCCCACATATTTTTTATAAAATATGCATTAAGTACTATAAAATATTGTCTATTTGGCTATGTCCTAAAGGCTTCCATGTGTATTATGTTTCACTTAAGTACATCTTTGAGCTCCTAACTTTTTGCCCTGAATAGTTTTTGAGCCATATGTTCAAATATTTTAAATTATATATAAACCTGTTATTATTTTAAAGTTCTAACATACTTTACCTTGACATAGTCCCTTGAAAACAAATTGAGCATATTGAGCATATAAAGCACCTAATTTTTCTTTCCTCTTTTTTGTTGAAGTATAGTTGATTTACAGAGTTGTTTTAATTTCTGCTATGCATCAAGATGATTCAGTTACATTCTTTGGTCAATATTCTTTTCCATTATGTTTTGTCATAGGATATTGAATATAGTTCCCTGTACTATACAATAGGGCTTTTTGTTTATCCAATGTATGTAAAATAGCTTACATTCTGATAAAGCTCCTCTATTTAAAATGAATGGAAGAATTATCTTTTTTCCATTTATAATACTGATATAAATTACATTATTTTTAGAGGTTTTGTCCTTTTATTTTTACTTAAGAATAATTAACCACGTGATGACCAATTGTACTTACTAAACTTGTCTTTAGTATATTCTCCATCTAAGTCACTCTATGTCTTTTTAAAAATTTTATCGGTGTATAGTTGATTTACAAGATCAGCAACATGTTAGTTTCAGGTGTCAGCAAAGTAAATCAATTATACAAATACATGTATCCACTTTTATTTTCCCAGATTTTTTCCCCACATAGACTATTGCAGAGTGTTGAATAGAGTTCCCTGTGCCATTCAGTACGTTCTTAATAGTTGTCTATTTATATATAGTAGTGAATATGTCAGTCCAAATCTCCCAGTTTATCCCTCCTACTTACCCCCTGATAGCATAAGTTTGTTTTCTATATCTATAACTCTATTTTTGTTTCATAGATAAATTCATTTATTCCCTTTATATAGGTTCCACATATAAGCAGTATCATGTGATATCCATCTTTATGTGTCTGATTTATTTTATTAAGTATGATGTCTCTATATACTTGTCACTTCTTTTTTGCATCTATTAAGTCTATCATTCTTTTGTTTTTAACTTTTTCTGATTTGTTTTCTTAAAGAGTGAAACTCCTTTTTAAAAGAGTTTATCCCCCATGATGTTGTTATTAAAATAACCGTTTTCTATCCTATAGTGGTATATGCCTTTACCTCCTGCACTTTTATATTATGTGTTTTTATTTAATAACTTTCAGTGTTTTAGAACACACACATATTCCTTTGTTTTAATACTAGTACTGATTCTGTTAGTGCTTTTCAGAAATGTTCTTATCCTTATAGTTCTCTTTTTTGTGCCAATCATGAGTGAAAATCTATCATCTCTGGCTCATTTACTGAAGGAGAAAGTTCAGGACTCTTGATAATTTTATATTCATTTATTTATCAATGGCTCCTTCAACTTGAATATATGTTCCAAAGGACAGGGAGCACTGCTGATGTATCATCAGCTCTTAGATCAGTAGTTCACAATAAGTATTTGAATGAATGAATGAATGCAAGCTACTTTTGGGTACTTCATAATTTTATTCTATGTAAATTAAGTATGTTTTATATACATTTTTTGCATAATACTTTCAGACTTTGTAATATTACTTTGACGTTAAACATTATTTTGAATTCTATTCAAGTTTTCAATCATATTTACATTCTTTTTAAGCATGTTTATTTAAGGTGAATTCAGTGTTTACTATAAGTAATAGTTTGTAGTTTCTTTTCTATTCTTATTTTGCAACTTTCTGTATCTATATAATATTGAGATATATATTAGTGTATATTTCTATTAACATATTTCAGAATATCTTCCTTTTGGATTTATATATTATTGACAGTATGTATGTATCTAATAGTATTGACAATAGCTTTTATTAAGCACATAACACATTCTAGTTACCAAGCTAAGAAACTGATTGTACTAAGTGATGTAGTCCTTGAAAACTGTCTTGTTTCTTTCACTACAGAGCAGATGAAGAAACAGAGGAAAACACCTTGTATTCTTAAGAAAGGATCACCTTTAATCATAGATTAAGGAATCATAGAGACCTCTTACTCCAAAATATCATTCCTAGGTGAGGAAACTGACTGCTAATCCTGTCCATTTATGGTCACATCATTTGCCATTTTTGGAGTATAACATTGCACAGGGCTTAATATTATTCCCAATATTTCAAAAATTATATTTGATGTTTGAAGAATGGTAAAGCTAATGAGGAATTTTTTAAAAGAATTTTCTTCTTTTCATTATAAATACAGAATGTAAATGTAGCACCCAGAGTGTGGATTTCCTTTTGCTTGGGATTTCCTCTACTTGTCCTCTACTCTGCATGGTTCTTCAGACACTTCTTAGGTATCATCTCTAAGGAGTATTACTGACCAAATCAGAATGCTCTTGATAGTGAAAGGAGTCAGGACACATGCTCAACTGGAGGGGACCCAGACACAGAAGACATAAGCTGGACTGCCCCAAACTAACTTGAATGGAGATTCTCCTCTAGTAAAGCCTTCGAGGCCCACAAAATTGCAGAATCAAGGGGGAAAAAAATAACAGGCTCAACTGCACAAAAGGGAAACAAACAAAAATAATCAGAATGAACATATGTTTAAATGTTATACAAATGATTACAAATGGAAACTGCACCTCAGTTCTACAGATATTTAGAAAAAGCTTTTGACCTCTTTACCTTGGTCCAAACATCTTAAGAATCTTACTTCAAACACCTTACTACCTGACTCAGGCATGATGCAATGCTTTGCATGAACTGTCCTGAACATAACAAACTCCTTTCTGCTTTAGGACTCTTAAATTTGCTATTTATTCTGCAGGTACAACTTTCCCTCAAATCTTCACATGTCTCTCATTTGTTATCCTATTTTATCCATGTTAAAGAAGCATTTCTCATTATCTAGCACCACCATTTTCCTTTGGTTTACTCTCTATTTGCCACAATTAGAGCCATAAGTCACATGAGACATTCCTCTTTTGTTTACAACAATTTCCCTAGAGCTTAAAACACTGCAAAAGTTATTCTCCATGAATAAATGTTGGTGTATGAATGGCTGAGGAATCAACAAATGAATAGAAAAGCAAAAGACTATCATTCAATGGTCACATGAACAATGCTGTGATCCAACTCAATACTTCAAAATCTACAGTCATAGCTACAACTTAATGGGTTTTTTTTATGACACTGATTGGCTTTAAAGTTGTCACAAAAATTCTCATATAAATGAAACCTCTTACTGAAGTGTATGTTTATTTGAACTGAATCAATTGACTCAATCTTTTTTCAGTTGTATCCATATTTCAAACAAGTGGAGCCAACTCCAGGAAAAGATCTTATCTATAGCCCATATTCTAAAATAACAAACTCCCTAAGTCAAGGGTTAATTTCCAAATGATCATTTGTCTTCATGCCATGGGACCTAACGTTAGAATTGCTCTTCAACAAGAAGAAATTTCCAAGACAGAAGAAACCCCGAATCTGCCCCACATAAAACAATTGACATTAGCGTATAAATAATTTTAATTTAATCATACTTACATAGACATCTTTAATGGTTCATCTTATCTACTGCAATTTTCATCAACCCCATGTTTCTCTTCTTATGCCTCCAGGTCCAACTCAAAACCATGAATGGAAATAATAAGACCTTTTCCAGTGACTTCACCCTTACAGGGCTCTTCACTAACAACAAAGCCTCTGGCTTTCTTTTCAGCATCATTTGTGCCATCTTCTTCATGGCCATGATAGCTAATGGGATCATGATCTTTCTGATCTACATAGACCCTCACCTCCATACCCCCATGTACTTCCTGCTCAGCCATCTCTCCTTCATTGATATTATGTACATCTCCACCATTGTGCCCAAGATGCTGGCCGATTACCTTGAGGGTGAGGGGACCATATCCTTTATTGCCTGTACAGCCCAGTACTTTCTCTATATGGGCTTTGTAGGGGCCGAATTTTTCCTGCTGGGACTCATGGCATATGACCGCTATGTGGCCATCTGCAACCCTCTCCGCTATCCTGTCCTCATGAGCCATCGGGTCTGTTGGATGATCTTGGCCAGCTCTTGGTTTGGTGGTGCTTTGGATAGCTTCCTCCTCACCCCTATCACCATGAGTCTACCATTCTGTGCTTCACACAAGATCAATCACTTCTTCTGTGAGGCACCCACCATGCTGAGGCTGGCCTGTGGTGACAAAGCTGCCTATGAAATGGTGATGTATATTTGCTGTGTCATGATGCTGCTGATCCCCTTCTCTGTAGTGATTGCTTCCTACACTGGAGTGCTCATCACAGTGCACCAGATGAAGTCAGCAGAAGGGAAGAAGAAGGCTTTTGCCACCTGCTCCTCACACATGATGGTGGTGATCTTATTCTATGGGGCTGCCCTGTACACATATATGCTTCCCCAATCATACCACACTCCAACTAAAGACAAGGTCTTTTCTGTCTTTTACACTATCATCACCCCCTTGTTAAACCCTCTCATTTACAGTTTGAGAAACAGGGATGTGGCTGAGGCCTTTAAGAGGGTTTTGGCAAGATGTCAAGGGACTCATGGTATGACAAGGGAAGAATTCTGACAGTCTAAATCCTCCATGTCCGCTCAGGAGTGTATGGGGTTTTGCCACGGATAATATAAATAATGCTTGCAGCAACTACCAATGCCAGTTATGTCAAAAAGTACATCAGCCATACTTTTATCAAAAAGGTGAAACTGCTGAAACATCCATGCATGAATAATTCCAGAGTGTTATAAATGTTACCAAACTAACTCATATCTACTTGCCCACTGTGCAACAAGCCAATCTACTGACACCAGGTTGTGGTGAAGGAAAGTACAGCATTTACTGAAGGGCATCAGGTAAGAAGAGTGGACAGCTAGTGCTCAAAAAAAAGGAAAAGAAAAAAACAACTCCCTGATGGCTTGTAGGCAAGGGTTTTTAAAGGCAACATTAGGATTGATGATTACAGGGTACCTGATTAGCTCATGGACATTCTTCTGATTTGTTGATGGTGAGGGAACAGGGTGATCTTTCAGGAATCTTGATCACCAGCCCTCTGGTTACAACCAGTCTAGGACACACACACTTAAGGTTAGCATGCAATCACCATTCTTTACCTTAGCAGGGCTCTTTGTTTCTAAAGAATCACTCAAAGTTTTGGTTAAATACTTGAGAAAAAGAACTGGTGGTTCTGTGATTTTGTTTTGTTGTTGAACTAGTGTTTAAACTGTCTTTAATTTTCTTGCTTGTCTGTCTTTCATTTGTTTCTGAATTCCCTCACTTCTCTAATTAGTAACTGAGTCTGCTCTTTGAAACTCAGGGAAAGCCTAGAAGACTAGAGCCTTTTTCTACAAATGAAGAAAAGCACACAGAGGGGCGTTTATACCAAGGAAGTCCCCACAAAGTCCTGCTTGGTTTCATAAACAACAGTATTTCTTCCTTGTGGCCACCCATTCTAATTCTTCCCTTATATCAATTCTATGAGTACAATTTATGTATATAAGGGCCCCAAAATGTCTGATTAATATTACAATTTCTATCCACTCTCAGGAACTTCATAAGAATGGCAATTTTGATTACATTGTTTAAATGAGTCATAGACAGAGTTTATGAAAAGGTTAGAGGTGCAGACATTTAAAAGAAGTTATAGCATCATAAAACCTCAAAGGAAATATATACATAAACTCACACCAGGATTTAGAAAAGTTAAATATCTTTTCTTTGAGTAACAACTGAAAACATTCCTCCTTTATCTAAATCTGGGGCTGGAAAAAAAAAAATGAATCACATGTATTTTGCAGAAATAGAGACTAATACTCTTCTGGGCAAGGATTCTATAATGTTATATATATTATACGGTAAATAATCATATCAGAAGGCACAGCAATAGGTAGTAGAGAAAAGAGTGCTTTATGAGTTTGAAATTCTGTAATCACTTTTCAGTTTTTTTTCCAATCCATCAGAATTATTAAATTTCTGGAATCCTACTCTAGATATTATAGTGGTATGAATATTTTTATTCCAAATAAGTGGTGGACAGCCTATTTTTCCTCATTTATGGTACTAAGTTTTACATTGTATAACATTACAAATTGGGAAGAAAATAATTAGCTTTCCATTTGAAACTTGGAACAAAAAAAAATTTCCTTGGGAAATGACTTAGATAATTTATTTTTAGGATGTTGGGTCCCTAAAGAGAATGTGTTTAGACTAAATTATAGACTCAGTTGTAAAAACCTGGACCAAATCCCAAGCCCCTTAAACCTTCTCTGTAATAGGCTATGCCAGATTCTGTGCTCTCAAAACCCTAACTGGATTCAGTAATATTCTACTTCTGACAGACACTGATGATTGTAAACATAATCACACCTCCTATTGCATTGGAGAAAGGAACTGAGTGGTAAACAAAATTTTTAACCAAATGGAAAAATTTATGTTGGACCCTGTAGATTGGACTGACTAACTAATCAAGAAAGTGGACTTGCTTCCATTTATATTAGTGGGAGTTTTAGTTGTTACCAAAGGCAGCCTTTTTGAAGCTCTTTCTGGAAGGTTCATCTCCTTCAATCTTGTCCAGCTGGGCTTGGAAAGTACCACATGCTAGACATTAGGAGGAAGAATTTCCAACACAGAAGATAGTGAGGTACGAGAAAACAATAAGTCAGAAGAGGTGGGGAATGATCCTGAGAACTGAGCATCAATTTGGGGTCCATTTTTAAAGATCATGAGAACTTCTGTCCATTCTCTATGTAACTAAGGCCCAATTTCCTCTTTTGTGAAAAGTGAGGTAGTATAATGGCTTTTCTTATAAGGTTTGAAAGAGCAAATATGATAAATGCAATAAACACTGATCATTATGTTTGCTTTTCTTAATGATGGTGATTGCCTTTCATGCTCCTAATGTTTGTGATTTAGAAAAAAAAAATCACCCCATTTATCTTTAACCTTTTTATCCCTCACACATATAAGCATGCTGCTTTATCAACTATACTAAGAAAGATTGATAATAGATTAAAAAAAAATCCAATTGTAAGGATTAAAAATAAATTTGTGAGGAAATTAGGGAAAGAATAACTAATGCATACTTTTAAAATGTAGTAATTAAAACAACAATATGATAGTACTGCATACTTAGAGTGGTTAAAATTGAAATTACTGTAAAATACAGGAGGCTTCATTCATTGCTGGTGGGAATGTAAAAACAAATCACTGTGGAAGAGAATTTGACAGTTTCCTTCAAAACTAATTCTAGTTTTACCACATAATCTGGTAATAGTGCTTCCCAGGATTTACCCAACTGACATTAAAAAAAAAAATAAACAAAACACTGCATGGGAATATTTAGAGCAATTTTCTTTCATAATCATCAATAATTAATCAAGATGTCTTTTAGTAGATAAACAGATAAAGTATGATATATCAATACACTTGAATATTATTCAACAATGAAAAGAAATGATCCAATAAACCATGAAATAAAGGAAGAATCTTCAAGGTATACTACTAACTGGAAAAAAAAAAACAGTCTGAAAATCTTATGTGGTATATGATTCCAACCATATAACATTCTGGAAAAATGGAAAAATTTGTTGTTATTGTTCAGTAGCTCAGTCATGTCTGACTCTTCATGACCCCATAGACTGCATCATGCCAGGCTTCCCTGTCCTACACCATCTGCCAGAGCTCGCTCAAATTCATGTCCATTGAGTTGGTGATGCCATCCAACTGTCTCATACTCTGTCATTGCCTTCTCCTCCTGCCTTCAATCTTTCCTAGCATCAGAGTCTTTTCTAATGAATTGGCTCTTCGCTTCAGGTGGTCAAAGTATTGGAGCTTCAGCTTCAGCATCAGTCCTTCCAATGAATATTTGGGATTGATCTCCTGTAGGGTTGACTGATTTGATCTCCTTGCAGACCAAGGGATTCTCAAGAGTCTTCTGCAGCACCACAGTTCAAAGCATCAATTCTTTGCACTCAGCCTTCTTTATAGTCCAACTGTCATATCCATCCATGACTAGTGGGAAAACCATGCCTTTCACTAGATGGACCTTTGTTGGCAAAGTAATGTCTCTGCTTTTTAATATGCTGTCTAGGTGTGTCACAGCCTTTCTTCCAAGGAGCAAGCATCTTTTAGTTTCAAGACTGCAGTAATCATCCACAGTAATTTTGGAGCCCAAGAAAATAAAATATGTTACTGTTTTCATTGTTTCCCCATCTATTTGCCATGAACGGATGGGACCAGACGCCATGCTCTTCGTTTTTTGAATGTCAAGTTTTAAGCCAGCTTTTTCACTCTCCTCTTATACTTTCAACAAGAGGCTTTTTAGCTCCTCTTTGCTTTTTTGCCATAAGGGTGGTATCTCCATATCTGAGTTTATTGGCATTTCTCCCTGCAATCTTGATTCCAGCTAGTGCTTCATTCAGCCTGGTATTTCCCATGATACACTCTGCATATATTAAATAAACAGGAGGACAATATGCAGCCTTGACATACTCCTTTCCCAATTCTGAACCAGTCCATTGTTCAATATCTGGTTCTAACTCTTGCTTCCTGACCTGCATACAGGTTTCTCACAAGGCAGGTAAGGTGGTCTGGTATTCCCATCTCTTAAAGAATTTTCCACAGTTTGTTGTGATCCACACAGTGAAAAGGTTCAGCATAGTCAATGAAACAGAAGTAGGTATTTTTCTGGAATTCTCTTTCTTTTTCTATGATCCAACAGATGTTGGCAATTTGATCTCTGGTTCCTCTGCTTTTTTTTGAATCCAGCTTGAACTACTGGAAGTTCTTGGTTCATGTACAGTTAAAGCCTAGCTTGGAGAATTTTGAAAATTACTTTGCTAGCCTGCAAAAGGAGTGCAATTGTGCAGTACTTTGAACATTCTTTGGCATTGCCCTTCTTTGGGACTGAAACGAAAACTGACATTTTCCAGTCTTATGGTTCACTGTTGTTTTCCAAATTTGCTGACATATTGAGGGCAGCATTTTCACAGCATCATCATTTAATATCTGAAAGGTCAGCTGGAATTTCATCACCTCCACTAGCTTTGTTCATAGTAATGCTTCCTAAAGCCCACTTGACTTCCACTCCAGGATGTCTGACTCAAGGTTAGGGATCACATCATCATGGTTACCTAGGTGATTAAGATCTTTTTTGTATAGTTCTGTGTATTCTTGCCAACTCTTCTTAATATTTTCTGTGTCTCAGGTCCACACCATTTCTGTCCTTTTTTATGCCCATCTTTGCATGAAATGTTCCCTGGATAGCTCTAATTTTCTTGAAGATATCTTGAAGAGGTCTTTCCCATTCTTTTGTTTCTTTGCATTGATCACTTAGGAAGGCTTTCTTATCCCTCCTTCCTATTCTTTGGAATTCTGCATTCAAATGGGTATATCTTTCCTTTCCTCCTTTGCCTTTTATTTCTCTTTTTTTCTCAGCCATGTTTAAGGCCTCTTCAGACAGCCATTTTGCCTTTTTTCATTTCTTTTTCTTGGGGATGATTTATATCACCTCCTCCTGTACAATGCTATGAACCATAGTTCTTCAGGCACTCTGTATATCAGATCTAACCTCTTGAATCTATTTGTTAACTTCCAAATTGGGAAATGAAAACATTAAGGCTTTATGCTGTCACCTTGCTTATTTAACTTATATGCAGAGCACATCATGTGAAATGCCTGATTGTATGAAGCGCAAGCTGCAATCAAGACTGCATGGAGAAATATGAATAACCTCAGATATGCAGATGACACTACCCTTCTTTCACTATCATCACCTCTTGATGATAGTGAAAGAAGAGAGTGAAAAAATTGGCTTAAAACTTAATGTTCAAAAAATGAAGATCGCGGCATCTGGTTCCATCTCTTCAAGGCAAATAAATGGAGAAACAATGGAAATAGTGACAGACTTTATCTTCTTGGGCTCCAAAATCACTGCAAATGGTGACTGTAGCCATGAAATTAAAAGATGCTTGCTCCTTGAAAGAAAAGCTATGACACACCTAGACAGCATATTAAAAAAAGGAGAAACATTACTTTACCAACCTAGGATCCATCTAGTCAAAGCTATGGTTTTTTCCAGTAGTCATGTATGGATGTGAATTGGGCCATAAAGAATGCTGAGTGCCGAGGAATTGATGCTTGTGAACTGTGGTGTTGGAGAAGACTCTTGAGAGTCCCTTGAACTGCAAAAAGATCAAACCAGTCGATCCTAAAGGAAATCAGCCCTGAATATTCATTGGAAGGACTGATGCTGAAGCTGAAGCCCCAATATTTTGGCCACCTGATGGGAAGAACTGACTCATTGGAAAAGACCCTGATGCTGGGAAAGATTGAAGACAGGAGGAGAAGGGGACAATAGTGGATGAGAAGATTGGACGGCATCACCAGTTCAATGGACATGAGTTTTAGCAAGCTCCAGGAGTTGGTGATGGACAGGGAAGCCTAGCGTGCTGCAGTCCACGGGGTTGCGAAAAGTCAGACATGACTGAGTGAATGAACTGAACTGAACTGAACTGAATAGAAACACCTATAATCACTTTTTAAAATCCAGATACATATCAGAATTATCTTGAAATTTATTTTTGAAACATACACATGCTCAGGTATTGCTTTTTTTCTCCAGATTTCCAGACATGTTTGTAACCAGCAGTCATGTTTAAAAAAAAAAAAAAAAGGAACTATATGATAATCTTTTACTTTTATCTGGTTTGTTTCACTTTTCTTATTTCATATTCAGTGGTACCATTTCATTTAGTTTATATTCTCCAATTACTCCATCTCTTCTTTTTGTTTTGATGTTCTTTCTCAACCCTTTATCAGATGTAATAGAAAAGCTTTTGGATATATGTGTGTGTGTGTGTGTGTATTATATGTATTTTGGAAAATTTATAAATTTTTGCTTAACTAAAAATATTATGACATTTTGATTCCACTTGTTTGACTTAGTATGAATAGAATGAGAGATTTCTAATTAAAAAGTAGATATGCAACAAGCAACAAAGCTTTACTGTACAGCATAGTGAGCTATAGTCAATGTCTTGTAATAATCTATGAGGCAAAATAATTTCTAATATATGTGTGTCTGTATAACTGAATCACCTTGCTGTGCACCTGAAATATTTTAAATAAACTATACTTCAACAAAATACACAAGTGAAAAATAAAGTAAGTTAAATTCCTCTATTTTAAACTATTACAATCATTTCTAAGCATAAAACAGGGGCTGGGGGAGCTAAAGAAGCAATGTTGATATGCTTTGCTACAATAACTAAAAAAATGTCATGGATAATAAAAAATGAATGAAAATTAAGAAAACAAGGAAATGAAAATGTACTTGAGGTATACATGACAGATACATGGTCATACTTCAAAAAGCTAATAGTGATTTTGGACACATGCAGCAGTAAGTGGCAGTTTCCAAAAGCATCAGTGAGTGGTAGCTAAAGCAAGGTCTTACTTAGTGTTCTAGACAGGGAGTTTTAACCACGGGACCACGGGGGCCAGCAGGTAGGCTAAGGTCCCTAGTCTTGCCTGCCTAGTCATGAATGGATTCAGGCAAGGAGGCAGAAGCTAAGTTCTGTTCAGTTCAGTTGCTCAGTCATGTCCGACTCTTTGCAACCTCATGAAACTCTGCATTCAGGCCTCCCTGTACATCATCAACTCCCGGAATCCATCCAAACCCATGTCCATTGAGTCAGTGAGGCCATCCAACCATCTCATCCTCTGTCATCCCCTTCTCCTCCTGCTCTCAATCTTTCCCAGCATCAGGGTCTTTTCAAATGAGTCAACTCTTTGCATCAAGTGGCCAAAGTATTGGAGTTTCAGCTTCAACATCATCCTTCCAATGAACACCCAGGACTGATCTCCTTTAGGATGGACTGGTTGGATCTCCTTGCAGTCCAAGGGACTCTCAAGAATCTTCTCCAACACCACAGTTCAAAAGCATCAATTCTTTGGTGCTCAACTTTCTTTATAGTCCAACTCTCATATCCATACATGACCACTGGAAAAATCATAGCCTTGACTAGACGCACCTTTGTTGACAAAGTGATGTCTCTGCTTTTTAATATGCTGTCTAGTTTGGTTATAACTTTCCTACCAAGGAGTGTCTTTTAATTTCATGACTGCAATCACCATCTGCAGTGATTTTGGAGACCAAAAAAATAAAGTCAGCCACTGTTTCCACTGTTTCCCCATCTATTTGCATTGAAGTGATGGGACGGGATGCCATGATCTTAGTTTTCTGAATGTTGAGCTTTAAGCCAACTTTTTCACTGTCCTCTTTCACTTTCATCAAGAGGCTCTTTAGTTCGTCTTCACTTTCTGCCATAAGGGTGGTGTCATCTGCATATCTGAGGTTATTGATATCTCTCCCAGCAACCTTGATTCCAGCTTGTGCTTCTTCCAGCCCAGCATTTCTCATGATGTACTCTGCATTTAAGTTAAATAAGCAGGATGACAATATACAGCCTTGACATACTCCTTTTCCTATTTGGAACCAGTCTGTTGATCCATGTCCAGTTCTAACTGTTTCTTCCTGACCTGCATACAGGTTTCTCAAGAGGTGGGTCAGGTGGTCTGGTATTCCCATCTCTTTCAGAATTTTCCACAGTTTATTGTGATCCACACAGTCAAAGGCTTTGGCATAGTCAATAAAGCAGGAATAGAGGTTTTTCTGGAACTCTCTTGCTTTTTCGATGATCCAGCAGATGTTGGCAATTTGATCTCTGGTTCATCTGCCTTTTCTAAAACCAGCTTGAACATCTGGAAGTGCACAGTTCACATACTGTTGAAGCCTGGCTTGGAGAATTTTGAGCATTACTTTACTAGCGTGTGAGATGAGTGCAATTGTGTGGTAGTTTGAGCATTTTTGGCATTGCCTTTCTTAAGGATTGGAATGAAAACTGATCTTTTCCAGTCCTGTGGCCACTGCTGCATTTTCCAAATTTGCTGACATATTGAGTGCACCACTTTCACAGCATCATCTTTCAGGATTTGAAATAGCTCAACTGAAATTCCATCACCTCCACTAGCTCTGTTCGTAGGGATGCTTTCGAAGACCCACTTGACTTCACATTCCAGGATGTCTGGCTCTAGGTGAGTGATCATGCCATTGTGATTATCTGGGCCATGAAGATAGTTTTTGTATAGTTCTTCTGTGTACTCTTGCCACCTCTTCTTAATATCTTCTGGTTCTGTTAGGTCCCTACCGTTTCTGTAATTTATTGAGTCCATCTTTGCATGAAATGTTCCCTTGGTATCTCTAATTTTCTTGAAGAGATCTCTAGTCTTTCCGTTCTGTTGCTTTCCTCTATCTCTTTGCACTGATTGCTGAGGAAGGCTTTCTATCTCTCCTTGCTATTCTTGGAGCTATGCTATTCAATGGATATATCATTCCTTTTCTCCTTTGCTTTTCACTTCTCTTCTTTTCACAGCTATTTGTAAGTCCTCCTCAGACAGTGATTTTGCTTTTTTGCATTTCTTTTTCTTTGGGATGGTCTTGATTCCTGTCTCCTGTACAATGTCACGAACCTCTGTCCATAGTTCATCAGGCACTCTGTCTATCAGATCTAGTCCCTTAAATGTATTTCTCACTTCCACTGTATAGTCATAAGGGATTTGATTTAGGTCATACCTGAATGGTCTAGTGGATTTCCCCTTTCTTCAATTTCAGTCTGAACTTGGCAATAAGGAGCTCATGATCTGAGCCACAGTCAGCTCCCAGTCTTATTTTTGCTGACTGTATAGAGCTTCTCTATCTTTGGCTGCAAAGAATATAATCAAACTGATTTCAGTGTTGACCATCTGGTGATGTCCAGAAGGTAAAGAGGAAAGCAAAAAATTTACTGAAATGTACTTGCAGAAATTTGCATGGGTGGGCTCAGAGACAGATTCACGCCTGTGGGAAGTTTAAATCCTTTATAAAGGAGCAATTTTCTGAGTCTTCATCTTCCTTCAGGACAATCACCTTGCTTTGTCCCTCCCAAGTTAACTTGTCTCAGTACCCTCCCCTGGGGTGCACATGCACACCCTAGCCAAGAGTAATCTCGAAGTGAAGGCTTCTGGGAGAAGCAAGACTCATTATGGCTTGGAGTTATCCTCTGACTTTTGACTCCAAGGAAACTTTCTGTGCACATGTAGTGTCTTCCTTATCAGACAAGGTTTTTTTGTTTTTGTTTTTTTTTTTTTTTTTTTAAGTATTTTTTTTATTGGAGTATAATTGCTTTACAATGTTAAGTTCGGCTGTAGAACATATATCAGACATGTCTACATATATCCCAAGCCTCTGAAGCTTCCCCCTCCCCCATCCCATCCCTCTAGGTGGACTATAGTTTTTGTTTGTTTTTTTTTGACTTGTTTTTTTTTTTTTTTTTTCCAGTGGGTTTTGTCATACATTGATATGAATCAGCCATGGATTTACATGTATTCCCAATCCCGATCCCCCCTCCCACCTCCCTCTCCACCCGATTCCTCTGGGTCTTCCCAGTGCACCAGGCCGGAGCACTTGTCTCATGCATCCCACCTGGGCTGGTGATCTGTTTCACCATAGATAGTATACATGCTGTTCTTTTGAAATATCCCACCCTCACATTCTCCCACAAAGTTCAAAAGTCTGTTCTGTATTTCTGTGTCTCTTTTTCTGTTTTGCATATAGGGTTATCGTTATCACCTTTCTAAATTCCATATATATGTGTTAGTATGCTGTAATGTTCTTTATCTTTCTGGCTTACTTCACTCTGTATAATGGGCTCCAGCTTCATCCATCTCATTAGGACTGGTTCAAATGAATTCTTTTTAATGGCTGAGTAATATTCCATGGTGTATATATACCACAGCTTCCTTATCCATTCATCTGCTGATGGGCATCTAGGTTGCTTCCATGTCCTGGCTATTATAAACAGTGCTGCGATGAACATTGGGGTGCACGTGTCTCTTTCAGATCTGGTTTCCTCAGTGTGTATGCCCAGAAGTGGGATTGCTGGGTCATATGGCAGTTCTATTTCCAGTTTTTTAAGGAATCTCCACACTGTTTTCCATAGCGGCTGTACTAGTTTGCATTCCCACCAACAGTGTAAGAGGGTTCCCTTTTCTCCACACCCTCTCCAGCATTTATTGCTTGTAGACTTTTGGATAGCAGCCATCCTGACTGGCGTGTAATGGTACCTCATTGTGGTTTTGATTTGCATTTCTCTGATAATGAGTGATGTTGAGCACCTTTTCATGTGTTTGTTAGCCATCTGTATGTCTTCTTTGGAGAAATGTCTGTTTAGATCTTTGGCCCATCTACCTAAAGAAACAAAGGACCTATACATAGAAAACTATAAAACACTGATGAAAGAAATCAAAGAGGACACAAACAGATGGAGAAACATACCGTGTTCCTGGATTGGAAGAATCAATATTGTCAAAATGGCTATTCTACCCAAAGCAATCTCTAGATTCAATGCAATCCCTATCAAGCTACCAACGGTATTTTTCACAGAACTAGACCAAAGAATTTCACAATTTGTATGGAAATACAAAAAACCTCGAATAGCCAAAATAATCTTGAGAAAGAAGAATGGAACGGGAGGAATCAACCTGCCTGACTTCAGACTCTACTACAAAGCCACAGTCATCAAGACAGTGTGGTACTGGCACAAAGACAGAAATATAGATCAATAGAACAGAATAGAAAGCCCAGAGATAAATCCACGAACCTATGGACACCTTATCTTAGACAAAGGAGGCAAGGATATACAATGGAAAAAAGACAACCTCTTTAACAAGTGGTGCTGGGAAAACTGGTCAACCACTTGTAAAAGAATGAAACTAGAACACTTTCTAACACCATACACAAAAATAAACTCAAAATGGATTAAAGATCTAAATGTAAGACCAGAAACTATAAAACTCCTAGAGGAGAACATAGGCAAAACACTCTCCGACATAAATCACAGCAAGATCCTCTATGACCCACCTCCCAGAATATTGGAAATAAAAGCAAAACTAAACAAATGGGACCTAATGAAACTTAAAAGCTTTTGCACTACAAAGGAAACTATAAGCAAGGTGAAAAGACAGCCCTCAGATTGGGAGAAAATAATAACAAATGAAGAAACAGACAAAGGATTAATCTCAAAAATATACAAGCAACTCCTGCAGCTCAATTCCAGAAAAATAAATGACCCAATCAGACAAGGTTTTTTATATTCTTTGTCCTTACTATGATAATTCCTTTGAAAGTGAAAGTTGCTCAGTCGTGTCTGACTCTTTGAGACCCCATGGACTGCAGCATACCAGGCTTCCCTGTCCATCACCAACTCCTGGAGCTTGCTCAAACTCACGCCCATTGAGTCAGTGAAGCCATCCAACCATCTTGTCCTCTGTTATCCCCTTCTCCTTCAGGAGTGGATTGTCATGCCCTTCTCCAGAGGATCTTCCCAACCCAAGGATGAAACCCAGGTCTTCCACATTGCAGGTGGATTTTTTTACCAGCTGAGACACCAGGGAAGCCTTCATTCCCTTGAGGTAATAGACAAAGACTGTCTATTTACCCTGTTTTTGTTGGCTGTAAATTCTTCAACTGGAGCCCACCTATCTATTATCTCAAGAAATGCAAAGAGAAGGTTGGTTGATTGTAAATATCCAAACTGGAGCCACCTATCTACTACTCAAAAGGAAGTTTAAAAAGTAACAACATCTTAAACTAATAAGAGCAAATTAAATGGATAGGCAATCTAGAAAAAAAACTTGGTAGCACATTTAAGAAGTTTCAACCTCGCTAAAAAAAAATTAATTAATTATCTTAGGACAGGGTTAAAGTTATTAGTGGGCACATATGTTTACAAGTTTATACTTATATATTTAGAAGGAAAGCTGTGAAGATACATCAGTGAAATGGAGACTAACAGACAATAAGAAAGTAAACTGATACTACTTCAGAAGTGCAACTTAAAAATAAAATTAAAAGTTAAAAATAATATGCAAATTGACTGAATAACTCTCCCTAAAGACAAATTTAAGAAGGAAACATTAAGTGCACAAAATTAAGTGTACACCATTGGCAGAAATGTAAATTTGTGTAGCCACTGTAGAAAACAGTATGGAGGTTTCTCAAAAACTAAAAATAGTAAGAACTATCATATGACTCAACAATCCCACTTTTGGGTTCATATCTGAAAAAAAAAAAAGACACTAATTTGAAAAGATACATGTACCCCAATATTCATAGCCACAATATTTACAATTGACAAGATACAAAATTACCCTATGTGTCCATGAAGAGATGAATGGATAAAAAGAGGTGATATGTATATACATTGAAATACTACTGAAGCATAAGAAAGCAAATTTGCCAATTTCCAGCAATGTGGATGAAACTTGAGGACAGTATGCTAAGTGAAATGAGACAAAAAAAGACAAATACTATGTCACTTATATCTGGAATCTAAAAAAATGTAGCAAAGTAGTAAATATAACAAAACAAAAACAGACCTACAGAAACAGAGGATTAGCTAGTGAGTACCAGTGCTGGGAGAAGGGCAAACCCATATGAGTGGGGGAGGAGATGAAAACTGTTGGATGTAAGGGAAACTATAGGGATATATTGCACAACATGGAGAATATAGCCAATATTTTCTAATAACTGTAAATGGAATATCACTTCTAACAATTGTATAAAATTAATAAAAATAAATATATATATATATACATTTAAATGTTAAAATGTGGATATGAAGCCTTCAAAAATTTCAATAAAACTTAAAACAAGATTTATTTTAAAAGACACTGTTTATCATCACATGACTTATTAACACTACAATTAAATATATGCATGAAAATGAAGTACTGCTTAAATAAAATTGAGAATATTTATGAGGTAGGACTAGACTTCCCTGGTGGCTCAGATAGTAAAAGCGTCTGCCTACAATGCAGGAGACCTGGGTTCGATCCCTAGGTTGGGAAGATCCCCTGGAGAAGGAAATGGCAACCCACTCCAGTATTCTTGCCTGGAAAATCCCATGGACAAAGGAGCCTGGTAGGCTGCAGTCCATGGGGTCACAAAGAGTCGGACACGACTGAGCTATTTCACTTTCAGACACTTTCAAATGATGTAGGACACAATGCAGATAACGAATGCTACATTTGGAAGAATATTTCTCACTAGGAACACTTTTTAAGAAGTTGTTTTGAATAACAAAAATTATCAAATCATATGTAAACACACACCTCCTTATGTGTGTAAATGATATATATATGTGTATATATATATAATGTATATATATATATGTATAAATATATATATATGTTCCACATATGTGTATGTGTTTATGCTGCTGGTGCTGTTTAGTCATGTCTGACTCTTTGAGAACTCATTGACTGTAGCCTGCCAGGCTCCTCTGTCCATGGAATTTCCCAGACAAGAATACTGGAATGGGTTGCCATTTCCTACGCCAATGTGTGTGTATGTAAATGTAAATTTAATTTTATATGAATAGCTATCTATATGATATGCTTTTGTGACTATCATTGAGTATTATGGGCATTTTTAATTTTCAGAAATTTTTCACATTTCCTCAAGTATATGTACCCAGTACTCAATACTCAGAAGAAAATAATTATTGTTAGACTACCAACAAAGGTCCATATAATCAAAGGTATCGTTTTTCCAGTAATCATGTATGGATGTGAGAGTTGGACCATAAAGAAAGCTGAGCACCAAAGAATTGATGCTTTTCATCTGTGGCTTTGGAGAAGACTCTAGAGAGCCCCTTGGACTGCACGGAGATCAAACCAGTCTATCCTACAGGAAATCAGTCCTGAATACTCATTGGAAGGACTTATGCTGAAGCTGAAGCACCAATACTTTGGCCACCTGATGTGAAGAACTGACTCATTGGAAAAGACCCTGCTTCTGGGAAAGATTGAACAGAGGAAGAGAAGGGGATGACAGAGGATGAAATGGTTGGATGGCATCACCAACTCCATGAACATGAGTTTGAGCGTGCTCCAGGAGATGGTGAAGGACAGGGAAGCCTGGCGTGCTGCAGTCCATGTGGTCACAAAGAGTAGGACAAGACTGAGTGACTGCACTAACTGATTGGACTACCAATAAAGTACTAAAACAAATAATAGTTGAGCTACCTTCTATCATTTTTATGTCTCTTCAAATTAGTTCCCACATTCCACTGGGAGAAATAGCTGCCAAAGGAAATTTCTGATGAAATGCTAGAGAACTCACAGTCTTACACTTTGGAGCCCAGCAGTGGAAACAGTTTTCTCAAAGTCCATGTGACATTCATCCCAAAAATACACTACTCATTAGCTGTGCCAAATCTGTCTCATTACAGTCTGCAAAGTCCACAGGGAAGAGACTTGATCTTTGCAAGAAAACTTCACTTCATTGCCTTCTCAGAAAACTATATAAACTCCTGCCTCTTCTCACTTCTGAGCACTTCCTGTTGCTCCAGGAAACCTAAACATGGAAAACCAAGAGACAGTTCAGCATTCTTAATGGTTTGCAACTTTCTTTCTGCCTTTTCAGTTTTTCACAATTGTCCCTCATAGGTTTCTAAAATTTCTTATTAAAATAGGTTAAGCATTAACACACATTTCTAGAAAGCTGGAGGGTTTGTGCAATCTGTTCTGGCAATGAAAAAATATTTCAAAGATTTTTAAGATGGCATTTTTTTTTTTATTCCTTTTGCCAATTTATATTACAAAATTTCTCTTAATAACTTGCTGCATGTCTCTTTTTGAGCTAACTCCATCATCAGTTGCTAAGGATACCTCTAGTTTACAATTCAGTAAATTCAAGCTCATAAACCTAAATCTCTGTGTTTTGGATCATCATGGGTAATATGCAGAGGAAACCTGGGCACATAAGTCAGAACTTGATCTTTCCTGTTATGGATACTCATGACTATGAATCTCTTAGTTTGTTTTTTTTCCCCCCCTTCTCAATATAAGCTGGAGAAAAATTAAATCCACTAAATATAATTATCTTCTTTTCTAGTAACATATCATCTTCTATTACATGAAAAATCTCTTTGTTCCTTTTCTCTTTTGGTTATTTAAAGTTCTTGTAGTTTGCTGAATTTTGATTTTACTAAATTTTGTATGACTATTTCCACATTTGATGACTTAGTGACCAAGAACTCACTCATACACTCCACCTTTGAAGGACCTACCCTACCCTGAATGACTGGAGAGGATCCAGCTCTACGTAAGTGACAGAGATATTTTTCTACAGTTAGAACAAAGTTTATAATAATATTAAACATTTTGGTGGTCTTTTTATATCAATGAAGTGTATTTCATTCCTTTAAGCATACCAAGAGACAAGTAACATGCTGCTTTTAATAGGTAGCATTCAGATTAAATTCTTGAGAAAAAGATTTGAGAACTGTGAGTTGATGAGGTTAAACAAGGAGGGATGAATCAAGGAAAAATGAATCACTTTATGACTTTTTTAAAAGTAAATAATTGGATTTAGAGGTTCGAGGTTTTATCTAAACAACAAGAAATCCTTGATTAAATCGAGCAATTCAATGAATCATCTAGAAGCTTCTGCAATATTTAAAACAACTTTGTACACTCCTCTCTACCTATTATCTTAATGAAAATTCAGGTCTTTTGAAATTGTGCAGTAAGATAACAGATGAAAAATCAAATCTGATGAGCATGTAGCCTAGTTTTTCTCAATGGCACATTAAATATCTGGTGAATAAGGAAATGGCTGAGTTTCCATAGCATGTCTTAGGAGTTTGACTGAACAGATTCTCATTGCATGATATAAACAAAATTTATGCAAGCTAAATCTTGAGATATAAAGACAGGGTTATCTACAACTCAGGAACTGCAAATCTCAGGTTACAAGCTCAATGGGTGCCCTCCAACCCAACTGCAAGTACATTGAGAAGCAGATACTTACTTCACTTCCTTTCTGGGAGTGATCTAGAATATGCATTACAAATCTTAGGTTTGGGAGTACTATTAAATGGAACTGTGCAAATAATATTTTTTAATAAACTATTTATCTATCTCTGTTTAACCTTAACAAAATCTTTACTCTCCTTTTTAAGTAAATTTAATAGTTTAAGTAAAATTTAGCCTTATGAATTAGATGAGACAGGGAAAGAACTATTTGAAGGGCTAAATGAAAAACTTGCACTGAATCATAGTTTACAGAGCACAGATATAAGCCAGATATAAAAACAAACAAAAATATTTCCAGGGTATTTGGTTCTGGAAAATTCAATCCTAGAATAATGTCTTCTTTTTTTTTTTTTCTTACCATTTAAGGAAAGTAATTGTTTTATATTTCTAGAGTATGATAACACATTTACAGGAGACTTGGAAAATACAGAATAAGATTACATACAGTTCCTATAGTAATGTCTTGAAATTGAGATACTGAATTTTAAAACAGATATTGCCAAAGATCATCCCAAATGAATACAGGAAAGGAGTATTTTTGCAAGAAATGTATAGATTAATGCACATAAGTATTGGAAAGCATAAACTGATACAAAGAAGGGTGTTTTTCCACTTTCTAATCATGTTCTTTTTCAGTCTATCTTTTCTGACTCTAAAGTCTTGTTCACATTATGAATGGCTGAATGTTACAAAGTAAAGAAACTGCCTCTGAGTGGATCTAGAGGACAAAACAGGAGGATTTATGAGCAGCTTTTAATTTAAGCCAACACAGAATTTCCTAGCAAAGGGGCTGTTGTCCTGAAGGACCATGGAGTATGCTCTCTAATTTGGCAGAAAGTTCATCAGTGGTCCCATATAAGCAGAGGAGGGCTGTAATTTACAACATTGAGATACCAATATCACTTGATTTAAAGGACAGGCTTGGTGATCATTCCAGTCTTGATGGAATTGCATCCTAACTTAAACTGGGTAGCAAAAAGTGATTTGCAACCATCCCGATTCAACCAAATGTCTACACCCCAAAAAACTAGGAGCTACTTGTAGCAATTGTCTCTGGATGTAATAAATGCATCACTTTCACTTGATGGGTGGTATAGTATAATAAAAAAGAATTTAAGTAAGTCAAAGATAATTTAACTTGCCAGTTTTGGTCAATAACTTTTCTTTGTTATGATATCATAATTTGCAGGTTGAGCACAAATATGCTTCTCAAAATTATTAGGTTCTCATCAGTGTGATGCACACACTTTTCTGAGAATATACAACAGAGTATTTCTTTCAACCTAAGAGATATCTGAGGAAAAAATACAGAAACTAAATGCTGAATTATTCTCACCCAGAGCACCAGAGTTCTTAGATTTGACATCCCAAAGGTATTTACAATTCATATTCATAGATTTTAGATCTATGTGTAGATTACTTAAAGAAAAGTTGGGCACTTTTACACATTTACCAATTATTTTAAAATAAGATATATGTGTATAGCATTAATTTTTTACTTTGCAGTTGTATAAATATTTTCACCTATAATTGAGAGCAGGAGGAGAAGAGTGCAACAGAGGATGAGATGGTTGGATAGCATCACCAATTCAATGGACATGAGTCCCACAAAGAGTGGGACACGACTTAAGAACTGAACAATGGATTTCTTATTTTATCTATAGGGTAATCTTAAATGTTGTCATCTAAATTTACTACAAATGAAAAGTGAAGATTAGACAATGTAGGGACAGAACCAGATACACAAAATTAATTTTTGTCATGGGTTGATGCTGCTGTCCAGTTGCCAAGTCCTCTCTAACTCTTTGGAACCCCATGGACTGCAGCATTTCAGGCTTCCCTGTACTTCACTATCTACCAGAGTTTGCTCAAATTCATGTCCTCTGACTCATCTCATCCTCTCCACCCACTTTTTTTTTTTTTTTGCTTTCAATCTTTCCCAGCATTGGGGTCTTTTGCAATGAGTCAGCTTTTCCCATAAGGTAGTAAAAGTATTGGAGCTTCATCTTCAGCATAAATCCTTCCAATGAATATTCAGGGTTAATTTCCTTTAGTATTGATTGATTTGCTCTCCTTGCAGTTTAAGGGGCTTTCAAGAGTCTTCTTCAGCACCACATTTGGAAAGCATCAATTCATTGGCACTTAGCCTTCTTTATGGTCCAACTCTCATATACGTACATGACTCCTGGAAAAACCATAGCTTTGACTACATGAACTTTTGCCTGCAAAGTGAGGTCTGTGCTTTTAAAAATGCTTTCTAGATTTGCCATAGCTTTCCTTTCAAGGAACAAACATATTTTAGTTTTATGGCTGCAGTCAATCTGCAGTGATTTTGGAAACCAAGAGAATAAACTTTGTCACTAACTCTAACTTTTCCCCTTTTATTTGCCATGAAGTAATCGACTGGAAGACATGATCTTAGTATTTTAAATGTTCAGTTTTAACCCATCTTTTTCACTCTCCTCTTTCAACCTTATCTAGAAGCTTTTTAGTTCCTCTTCATTTTCTGCCATTAGAGTGGTATCAGCTGTATATCTGAGATTGTTGATATTTCTCCCAGCAATCTTGATTCCAGCTTATGATTCATCCAGTCCTGCATTTCACATGATATGTTATGTATAAAAGTTAAATAAACAGGGTGACAATGTATAGCCTTGATGTACTCCCTTCCCAATTTTGAACCAGTTAATTGTTCCATGTAAAGTTCTAATTGTTGCTTTTTGACCTGCGTTCAGGCTTCTCAGGAGAAGGTAAGGTGGTCTGATATCCCCATCTCCTTAAGACTTTACCAGTTTGTTGTAATCCACACAGTCAAAGACTTTAGCATAGTCAATGAAACAAAAGTGAATGTTTTCCTGGAATTCCCTTGCTTTTTCCTATGATTCAATGGATGTTGGCAATTCGATCTCTGATTCCTCTACCTTTCTAAACCCAACTTGTACATCTGCAAGTTTTCGAGTCACATACTATCGAGGCTTAGCTTGAAGAATTTTGAGCATAACCTTTGTTGTTGTTCAGTTGTTCAGGCATGTCTGACTCTTCACAACCTCATGAACTACAGCACTCAGGCTTCCCTGTCCTTCTCTATCTTCCAGAGTTTGCTCAGATCCATGTCCATTGAGTTGATGATGCTGTACAATCATCTCATCCTCTGTCGTCCCCTTCTCCTCCTGCCTTCAACCTTTCCCAGCATCAGGGTCTTTTCCAATGAGTCAGCTCTTCTCATAAGTTGCCCAAAGTATTGGGGTTTCAGCTTCAGCATCAGTCCTTCCAATGAATATTCAGGGCTGATTTCCTTTAGGATTTATTATTTGATCTCTTTTCAGTCCAAGGGACTCTCAAGAGTCTTCTTCAACACTATGGTTCAAAAGCATCAATTCTTCAGTGCTCTATTTCCTTTATGGTTCAACTCTCACATCTGTACATGTGAGAGTTTATGGCTGGAAAACCATAGCTTTGACTATACAGATGTTTGTCAGCAAAGTGATGTCTCTGTTTTTTAATACACTGTCTAGGTTTGTCATAGCTTTCCTTCCAAGGAGCAAGTGTCTTTTTAACTTCATGACTGCAGTCACCATCCCTAGTGATTTTGGAGCCCAAGAAAATAAAGTGTGTCACTGTTTCCACGGTTTCCCCATCTATTTTCCCTGAAGTGATGGAAACAGATGCCATGATCTTAGTTATTTGAATGTTGAGTTTTAAGCCAGCTTTTTCACGTCTCTCTTTCACCTTAATCAAAAGGCTCTTTAGTTCCTCTTCCCTTTCTGCCATAAGGGTGGTGGCATCTCCATATCTGAGATTTTTTATAATTCTCCTGTCTTTCTTGCTTCTAGCTTGAGTTTCATCCAGTCCAGCATTTCACATGATGTACTCTGCATACAAGTTAAATAAGCAGGATAATAACATACAGCCTTGACATACTCCTTTCCCAGTACTGAGCTAGTTCATTGTTATATGTTTGGTTCTAACTCTTACTTCTTGACCTGCATGCAGGTTTCTCAGGAGGCATGTAAAATGGTCTGGTATTCCCTTTACAAATTTTCCACAGTTTGTTGTTATCCACGCCATCAAAGACTTTAGCATAGTCAATGGAGCAGATATTTCTCTGGAATTCTTTTGCTTTTTCTATGATCCAATGGATGTTGGCAATTTGGTCTCTGATTCCTCTGTCTTTTCAATCCACCTTGCACATCTGATAGTTCTTGGTTCACATGCTACTGAAGCTTGCTAGCATGTGAAATGAGTGCAATTGTGCAGTAGCTCGAACATTCTTTGGCACTGCCCTTCTTTAGGTTTGGAATGAAAACCGACCTTTTACAGTCCTCTGGCCACTTCTGAGTTGTCCAAATTTACTGGTTTATTGAGTGCAGCCCTTTAATTGTATCATCTTTTAGGATTTGAAATAGCTTTGCTGGAATTCCGTCACCTCCAACAGCTTTGTTGGTAGTAATGCTTCTTAAGTCCTTCTTGACTTCAAACTCCAGGATATCTGGCTCTAGGTAAGTGACCACACCATCGTGGTTATCCCAGTCTTTAAGTCTTTTTTTTTTTTTTTTTGGATAGTTCTTCTATGTATTCTGGCCACCACTTCTTAATCTCTTCTACCTCTGTTAGGTCCTTACAATTTCTGTCCTTTATCATGCCCATCCTTGCATGAGATGTCCCTTGATATCTCCAATTTTATTGAAGAGATCTCTAGTTATTCTCATTCTATTGTTTTCCTCTACTCCTTTGTATTGTTCATTGAAGAAAGTCTTTTTATCTCTCCTTCCTTTTCTCTGGAATTCTGTATTCAGTTGTGTATATCTCTCCCTTTCTCCTTTGACTTTCAAATCTCTTCTTTACTCAGCTATTTTTGTAAGACCTCCTCAGACAACCACTGTGCCTTCTTACATTTCTTTTTCTGTAGGATGATTTTGATTACTGCCTCCTGTGTAATGTTATAAACCTCCATATCCATGGTTCTTCTGGCACTCTCTCTACCAGATCTAATCCCTTGAATCCTTTTGTCACATCTACTGCATAATCATAAGGGATTTGATTTAGGTCATACTTGAAAGGCCTAGTGATTTTCCCTACTTTCTTCAGTGTAAGCCTGAAATTTGCAATAAGGAGCTCATGACCTGAGCAACAGTCAGCTCAAGGTCTTGTTTTTGCTGATTATGTAGAGCTTCTCCATCACTGGCTGCAAATAATATATAATCAATCTCATTTTGATATTGACCAACCGGTGATGTCCATGTGTAGAATCATCTTTTGTGCTGTTGGAACATCTCTTGTGCTCTTGGAAAATGATGTTTGCTATGTGTGCTTTATTTTGTCAAGTTTGCTCTTGACAAAACTCTGTTATCCGTTGTCCTGTTTCATTTTGTACTCCAAGGCCAAACTTGCCTGCTATTCCAGGTATCTTTTGACTTCCTTTTTGCCTTCCAGTCCCCTATGGTGAAATGACATCTTTTTTGTGTTAGTCCTAAAAGATCTTGCAGTCCTTCATAGAACTGTTCAGCTTCAGCTTCTTCAACATCAGTGGTTGGGGTAAAGACTTAGATTACTGTGATGTTGACTGGTTTGCCTTGGAAACAAACTAAGATCATTCTGTCACTTTTGAGATTGCCCCCGAGCACTGCATTTTAAACTCTTTTGTTGCTTATAATGGCTACTCCATTTCTTATAAGGGATTCTTGCCCACAGCAGTAGATATATTGGTCATGGGAATTAAATTCTCCCAGCTCATTTTAGTTCACTGATACCTAAGATATCAATGTTTACTCTTGCCATCTCCTGCTTGACCACTTCAAATTTACCTTGATTCATGGATCTGACATTCCAGGTTCCTATGCAATATTGTTTTTTATAGCATTGAACTTTACTCTCACCACTAGACACATTCATAACTGAGCACTGTTTCTGCTTTGGCCTAGCCTTTTCATTCTTTCTGGAGCTGTTAGTAATTGCCTTCCTCTCTTCTTCAGTGATCCTTCCACCTTGAGGCTCATCTTCTGATGTCATATCTTTTCACCTTTCTTACTGTTGATGAGGTTCTTGTGACACGACTACTGGAATTTTTTGCATTCCCTACCTCAGTGGACCACTTGTTTGTCAGAACTCTCCTCTATGATGCATCCTTCTTAGGTGGCCCTGCATGGCATAGCTCATAGCTTCATTGAGTTATGCAAGCCCCTTCACCACTACAAGGCTGTGATCCATGAAGAAAACATCATGGTTAGGAGAAATGAATTCATTTGATTCCAAATTTTGTTTTACTGTATGTCTATCACATCCTTTCAGAAAAAAAAAAAAATCCTTTATAAAGTGACAGAATCATTTCAGGCATTTTCTAACTATTCTCATTTTTACTAAATCAAAACAAAGTAATATAACCTGTGTGCAGAAGAAATTAACATATAGCCTCATTACTTTACCCCATAATGAGATTGCAGATAATAAATTTAATCAAATGGGGTTGTTCTCTAACAACTTAGACTTTTTAATGTGCAGTTAAGAAGGTAATACCAGTTTCCTGACATAGGAAGAAGTCTTTGGAGTTGCCTATGTTATTGCTTGAAATATAAGGCCAGGTAGGAGAAAAAAAAAAAAAATGGCAGCAGAGAATGTTTAAAAGATTTAGAAATGAATGTGAATGGAGAGCAAAGAGAGATATTTGATTCTGTAAAGCAAATATAACTTTCTTTCTGTTTGTAGTGCCTTAGTACAAGAGAAAAGAAAAAAAAAAAAAACAGAAATGTGGGAGTTGTGAAAGCAGTTAAAACATTATTAATGTTTAAGCTTTTCCATAAACTGAACAGAATTTTTCCTTTAGATGCATAGTTTAATAGTATTAATTAACTGGAAATTAAACAGCCAAAGGAAAATAGGGCCAGTTGAAATGATAATAAAATCATGCACAGTGTCATGAAAATATATGATATCTGGCACCAAAGATTTTAAAATTAGCAAGAAAATAAAGTAAAAAAGGAGAAAAATAGGGTTTACCTTCTTAAAAATTAGCAGTCTAGATTATAAGAAGTAAGATGATACTCTCTTGATTATGACTAATTTTCACTGGCCACATTAATGATTCAGTTCAGTTCAGTTGCTCGCTCAGTCATGTCTTTGCGACCCCATGGACTGCAGCATGCCAGGCCTCCCTGTCCATCACCAACTCCTGGAGCCTGCTCTAACTCATGTCCATTGAGTTGGTGATGCCATCCATTAATGATTACCTATAGTTAAAAATTTAATTATACACATTTAATAATTCACATTTTGGGCACACTTTACTTGATAGCCAGCATAAACATCTATTTGTTGTTCTGGGCTATAAGAACACAGAATTTATTGAGACTACTTGGTTCAAAAATCCCTGCCACCAACATCCTGTGTGACTGTGGGAATATTACTTTTAAATCTGCCATCAGTGAAAGGGGGTTTTATAGTTTCTCACATCTAAGGTTTACTGTGAAGCTTGATGAGTCAGTAGATATGAAGCACAAGGCACAAACTGTTCAGAATACTATTATAATTATCTCAATAGTGTTATTTTTCTGTGCAATTGACTCAAATTCTCATATTTTTGGTATATTTAGAAGGAACATAGACTAATTCAATCAATTTACTTTTCAAACATGTTGATAAACTGTATCTCACCTTGACATATTTAACTCCAAGTACATGAAAACTCATCCTTAACTTTCAAAACTCTTTTTGTGGAATTTTTCCTTTATCATCACCAGAAGTTATATAGAACACAATCAGTGAATTTTTCTTAATTATGAATTACTGGGAAAGATATTCCAGTTTCCAAAAACAATAAGTCAGTTGTTCAATATATATGTCTTTGTGTCAGTCCCGAATCCTAACTGCTAATGCTACATGCTAATACTAATCATAATCCTAATGCTAATTATTCATCACCTTAAATGAAAGTTAATTTTCAAAAATAAAAATAATTCTGTAACAGTGAATGCCTCTTGTATGGGATGATCCTTTCACATCTGGGTTTGAGAGAATAATTTCCATTGCCCACTTTACTTCCTCTATTCAATTTTGTCTGCAATATAGATGAATTGACACCAAGAAAACACTTACAGACATTCACTTGCAGCCCAAATGGTAAATTACTTATATTTGTGGGTAAAAGTCAGACACACACTGTGAACAGCCAGTCCTGAGATGTTTTGAAGATGGTGCTGAAAATTGTAATAATAAAGATACACTGAATAAGGATAGCATCCAAGGTAGTATTTTCACACACAGAGATGCACACACATATGCAAGAGACCAGGTTATGTTTAACTACTATATATCATGGTGTGCATCCTTAAGTATTATGTGTATCACTGTTGTATGATAGTATCTGCTGATGTCATCTTGTCCAATGATTTAAAGAATTATTGATTTAAAATAATTTTACTTAAAACCCTTCTAGAACAGACTAGTTGCTAAGTATCAAAATAGCAAAGTAATATGAAGAAAAATATGTTAAATGTTTTCTCCCAACTTTTAGAAATATAGCAAAGTAATAAACTTTTAGAAATTTACCTCTTAACACACAATCTGTATGCTGTATTAATTCCTTGTAAATATCATGGTTTTGTTTGAAAGAGTCTAGGTCACAGCAGTGCCCTCATGGGATCAATGGAAGAGTACAACACATCCTCTACAGACTTTACCTTCATGGGGTTGTTCAATAGAAAGGAAACATCAGGCCTGCTTTTTGCCATCATCTCTATTATCTTTTTTACTGCACTGATGGCCAACGGGGTCATGATATTTCTGATCCGCACTGATTCACACCTCCACACTCCCATGTACTTCCTACTTAGCCACCTCTCCTTCATTGACATGATGTACATCTCTACCATTGTGCCCAAGATGCTGGTAGATTACCTACTGGATCAGAGAACCATCACCTTTGTGGGATGCACAGCTCAACACTTCCTCTACCTCACTCTTGTGGGAGCTGAGTTCTTCCTGTTGGGTCTCATGGCCTATGACCGCTACGTGGCCATCTGCAACCCACTCCGCTATCCAATCCTAATGAGCCGCCGTGTTTGCTGGATGATTATAGCAGGTTCCTGGTTTGGGGGCTCTTTAGATGGCTTTCTTCTAACTCCCATAACCATGAGTTTCCCTTTCTGCAACTCTCGGGAAATTAACCACTTCTTCTGTGAGGCACCTGCAGTCCTGAAATTGGCTTGTGCAGACACAGCTCTCTATGAGACAGTGATGTATATGTGTTGTGTCTTGATGCTGCTGATTCCTTTCTCTGTGGTGATTGCCTCCTATGCTCAAATCCTGACCACAGTCCACCGCATGAGCTCAGTGGAAGGGAGAAAGAAGGCATTTGCCACCTGTTCATCTCACATGACAGTGGTGACCTTGTTCTATGGGGCTGCCATGTACACGTACATGCTGCCACACTCTTACCACAGGCCAGAACAAGACAAAGTCTTCTCTGTGTTCTACACCATCCTCACACCCATGCTGAATCCACTCATCTACAGTTTGAGAAACAAAGATGTGACTGGAGCTATGAAGAGGGTACTGGGCAGCTTCAAGGGTACACAGAGAGTGTCAGGGGATGCTTTTTGACACTTGGCTCCTTCCTATGCAAATGGTGAATGGGAGCCTCTTTGACCAATGTGGCCATACTCAGTGAAAGATTAAACTGGAGGATAGGTTCAAATGTGCAGGAAAAAAAAATCCTTATAAAAAGTGTGTCTTCTTGGTCTCCTTTCCTTCATCTTCATTTCCTCCTGCCCTATTCATATGTATTCAAAATAAATGCTCTGTGATTTCCAGAAACACAAACTAAAATTGTAATTTTACCTTTCAGAGGTAAAATAAATTGCATGAGATTTTAGATAGCATGAAGTTTGTTAAGGAGTACAAGAGAGAAGTGTACAAGAGAGAGGAGTACAAACATACATGATTCTAGTGTATAAATAGAGCTCACCATCTAAGGATAAGAGAAATCTTTTTTTTTTTTTTTTTCTCTCTAGGTTTATATTAATACTCTGATCCAGCCATTTAGGAAGACAGATGGATAGCTAACTGTACATCCCAGATGTCAGATGGTAGGAAAAGTCACTGAGCCTATTTTCTCAAGAAGCCATTATATTTACTAAAATCATTAGGTGATTTTTTTTAATTTTATGTAGAAATAAAGTATTTGACTTTAGCTTGTTTGCAACACATTGTCAAGAACTATTTGTGAGAGAAGCTAAAATTGGTGGAAGAGAGCAAACGACATTGTCCAGAGAAGACAACATGATGGGACTGTTTTCCTGAAAGCATTTCTAAGATGTTGGAGAAACATCAGTTCAGTTCAGTTCAGTCGCTCAGTCGTGTCTGACTCTTTGCGACCCCATGAATTGCAACATGCCAGGCCTCCCTGTCCATCACCAACTCCCGAAGTTTACTCAAACTCATGCCCATCGAGTCGGTGATGCCATCCAGCCATCTCATCCTCTGTCGTCCCCTTCTCCTTCTGCCCCCAACCCCTCTCAGCATCAGGGTCTTTCCAGTGAGTCAGCTCTTCACATGAGGTGGCCAAAGTATTGGAGTTTCAGCTTCAGCATCAGTCCTTTCAGTGAACACCCAGGACTGATCTCCTTTAGGATGGACTGGTTGGATTTTCTTGCAGTCCAAGGGACTCTCAAGAGTCTTCTCCAACACCACAGTTCAAAAGCATCAATTTTTCAGTGCTCAGCTTTCTTCGCAGTCCACTCTCACATCCATACATGACCATTGGTAAAACCATAGCCTTGACTAGATGAACATTTGTTGGCAAAGTAATGTCTATGCTTTTTAATATGCTATCTAGGTTGGTCATAACTTTCCTTCCAAGGAGTAAGCGACTTTTAATTTCAAGCACCATCTGCAGTGATTTTGTAGCCCCCCAAAATTAAGTCTGACACTGTTTCCACTGTTTCCCCATCTATTTCCCATGAGAAACATACAGAGGTACAATTTAGAAAGATACTAAACTAATTTTTCAAATATGTCACAAATTAAGACATGTGGCATCTTATCAAGAATAAGCATGTCAGTCATATAATAGAAGTTAGGTCATAGTTCACATCCATAGCCCCACTGAACCAGGAATTGAGAACAGAAAGGATGTGGCAAATCATGTTCACATCCTATAAGACTCTATAAAGTATTCACTCAAGGATAAAAGGGGCAACTTTACTAAATTCCTTATGTTTATTTTCATATTGGTAAATCTGTCCAAAACTTAGCAACTTAAACGTCTTGTCAGATTCATCAACCTCATAATAAATGAAGCACTCATTGTGAGTTCTAATTTACTGATGAGAAAAATTGGGGTCAAGGAATCCTTTGGAGTAACATTTTTTTCCCCTGTTTTAAAAATAGATTTATTTTTAAGAACAGTATTAGTTTAGCAGAAAAATTAAGTTGAAGATACAGAGTAGGGTAACATTTCAATTAATGCCCTAAATTGCAGGATTTCAGGAATGTGATTAATGGAATATGTATCTTTCAGATACAGGTCCCTCATTCATTCATTCGTGGTAGATGTTAATACAATAGACAAAGCACTCTCACTCAAAGCGTTATATTTCAACTGGGCCAATACAATAAAAAGAAAGTACAAGCAAGAAAACCAGCAAACAATTTATATTTCCATCACATTGTATGTAACTGCAGTTGCCAAGGCTGAACTTATCCATAACTTATGCCCTAGGAGGCACATACTTGGGTAAATTTCTAACAGATATATATACATAAGCTTCACCAGATGTCATGTGGCAACAAACAAAAAATCAGAAGCTACCCAAAAGCTCACTCATGGTGAAATGAAGACATCAGTTGTGACATGTCCAATATAACAAGTGTTGCAGCACCACTAGTAACAACATGGATTTATCTCAAAAACCTAATGTTGGACTAATGAAGCAAGTTGTTACAAAAGTGAGTATTTATATAAAATACAGATCCAGCAAGACTAACCCAACCTTTGGGAAGGTTAGTAGTTGGCATAGTGCATAAGAAGACTTCCTGTGCTGGTGATTTTCTGTTTCTAGATGTGGATACATGATACGTTCAGTGTTTATTTTGAAAAAGAATTGATCAAGTTCAAATTTTTGTATGTTTACAAATTTTTACATTTCTTATACTTTAATAAAAAAAAAGTTTATATATATAAATATCATGTTTTATTTATAAGATCTTTAAAATTTACTCAGTTGAATTCTTTTTTTTTTTTATTTTTTTAGAATGTTGGTGGGAGTGTAGTAATCTGAAGGAAACTTCTGATAACTTCAAGGACAACATGCACATGGGCACCCACAAACACTTTGAGTTCTCTGACATTTTTGCCATTTCTGAGGGTTGTGGGAAAGTTCTCTTGTGTTGAGCACCACCCTCTTTCTGTTGAGCCACTGATTTAATTGGCTTTTTAACCCCAGAGCAGGTCATCTTGAGCTAACAGAAGCTTCCACACTGAACCCAAGCCCCTAAACCTCTATTCCGTATGCAGTTACCCTTCTGATTGGCATCCTCAGACCTCAGTTCTGTCCTCAGACTCCACTTTAGGAATTGCTGGTGGTTCCATCAGCAGTCCTAGATTTGATTGGAATCCCAGTCCACAGGCCGCAGTCTGCAGATTCAGGTCTTTTCTCTGTCCCCAGTTCCACACTGGACATTGCTGGTGGTTCACACAGGCCTACTACAGGCCAGTTCATGGTAACATCTCTTTGGTTTCTACTGGTATGTTAAATTTTAACCTGAGATAAAACTGGTTAGAGTGTGTGCTGCCTATTACTCAGACTCCATGTAACAATAAATTTTTCATGGAATGGATTACGTTGACACAAAGTCACCTGCCACCTCAAGAAAATTCCTGTGCATTGATGTGCACTGGAAAACATCACACAATACCCAACCTAGTGGTACAACTGCTTATGTATTAGGTTGGATTTGAAAGATTCAAAAGCTAAGAAAATGGGATTCTCAAATTCCAAAGAATTGAGTGTGTGACCTTCCAACACATCTGCTTTATTTATGTATAAGAACTCAATACCCTTTATTTGGATATCATCTGTACCTTGTGACTTGGATTAACACCTTTATTTGCCTAATTCTGAAGACATTTAAGTGCATTGTATCACATTTCACCTTGGCTAATAGGAAATCTACTCATTAGTCCCTCAATTGATCTGGTCAATAAATAATAACATATTTTACATTAAAAATCTGATACCAAGTACCTATGATTTCAGGTAATGGAAAGTCAGATTATGACTAAAATTCTGAGAGTATTACAATGGCTGCTTCATATAGAGTGAATGGTAGGAGAAAAAAACACATTAAAGCAGAAAGACCTCTTTGGCTGTCTTTCATATGTTCTGAAGAAAGATGCTCCTCTTACAGCTTAGAGTTTCAGAACTAAATATGTTAAGATGTATGTAACTTGACACATATTTTGAAGGCATGGATAATAGAAGCAGATGATATGTTGAGTTTGGGGTGTGAAAGAAATAGAATCAAGAAGAACTTCTACATAGCAGGCCTGAGCAATAAAGTAGATGGTGAACATCTTTGTTGAAATAGAGTGAAGCAGGGTTTGTGCATAGAATTGAGAGTTCTTTTTTAAGAATGTTAAATTTCAAATGTCTATTGAGTATCTAAGTGGAGATACAATATAAAAAGCTGGATATTTTAATCTGTATATAATTTGAGTTACTAAGGGTAAAGGTAGGCTGTAGGAGTCATTTCATGCAGATGAATGCAAAGACATGCTTATCCTCCTGCTCAGGTTTAGTTGCTCAGTCATGTCCAACTCTTTGCAGTCCTTTGGATTGTAGCCTGCCAGGCTCCTCTGTCCATGTATTTTTCAGGCAAGAATACTGAAGTGGGTTGCCACTTTTTCCTCCAGATGATTTTCCCAACCCAGAGACTGAATTAGCATCTCTTGTGTCTCCTGCATTGGCAGGTGGATTCTTTGTTTCTCAGCAGCTAGGAATTAGGTTAAAAGATACACCTAGAGAGGCATTGTGTAGATAGGGAAGAAATGAAAACTGAAGAACTTGGTCAGGGAAATTTCAATGTATTGATGTCAGGCCATGGAATAGGTGGCAATAAATTGTTAGAAAAGATGTGAAAGGGAAGAGTCCACCATCTGAAATACTGGGTTTAGTTTGACTAATGTGAAACAGAAAGTTGAACACCTGAGTAACCAAGTTCATAGACACATTTATTCTCTCTAGAGATATTTCTGTGGCATGATTGAGAACACCCTATAAAGTGTGTTTATAAACACCCTACAAACACCCTATCAGAAGAAAGGTGACGTTATATCTTGAGAGTTATGTGGGGTTAAGGTAAGATTTAGCAATTCTTTTGGGTATGAATAATATTAATACTATTTGGGTTTTGCCAGTCAATCCTAAAGAAAATCAACTCTGAATATTCATTGCAAGGACTGATGCTGAAGCTCCAACACTTTGGTCACCTGATGCAAAGGGCCAGCTCATGGGAAAAGACCCTGATGCTGGGAAAGATGAAGGCAAAAGGAGAAGTGGGTGGCAGAGGATGAACGGTTAGCCCCAGTGGCTCAATGGACATGAATATGAGCAAACTGTGGGAGATAATGGAAGACAAAGAAGGCTGGTGTGCTACAGTCCATGAGGTCACAAATAGTCCGACATGACTTAGTGACTCAGGAAAAACAGTAGCAATTTAGATTTTGACAAGAAATGTCTGGTGTTGAAAGAAAAATCAAGTGATTCCAGAGAGGAGTATTTCAGGATGAAGGTTTGTTAATTGGGTGAAAGAGATTGGAATACAGAATCCAATTGGAAGGTTTAATTTTGAATGGGAACAGAAACACTTCCTCATAAAAAAGCAAGGTTAGAGTACATAAAATGAGGAAAAAGAAAATTGAATAATTTTAATTTGTTCCCTTACTTCCATTATTTCTACTCCCTAATCCATCACTATTATGCAGCTACCTGCTTATTTATTTTTTCTTTTAACACACGCCTAATAGATGAATTTCTATGGTCTTGGAGACACTATCTATGACAGCCAAATTTTTAGTTGAAATTATTGTTTGAGTTCTTTTAAACTATTAGTTCGATTGATTTAAGCAGAAGAATGTAAAAAATTCTAAATCCCACAGTTAGAAACTTCACAAATTTTTGAGATTTTGCCCTTCAGTTTTGACCTGTCTCATTTACTGAGAATTGATAGCAAAGCTCACAGTCTGCAGTCCATTTACAGTGTTATTTGCTTGGAATTTCTGAATTTGCGGCTACCTGGATTTAATATCATTACAGAAGAATGTGATGGGTGACTAAACTGTGTCAACTTATACAAACTGCTTCTGAGCTTTGGCCTGAGTATTCAATAGATCAGATATCTGGTTAGCACATGACCAACTAGTTCTCCTTTCTTTTTTTCTTCATAGCTTTATCACTAAGGTATGCATCCCTAAAAATCATAGTTTATTTTTGCCTATTGTTGAACTTAAAAATATTGCTATACCACATTTATTGTTTTCATATTTGGTTATTTCACTGAATATTGCATTTATGATATTAATCTTTTTTTTCTTTATTGGTATAGATGCAGTTTGCTCACTTTTCCTTAGTGTTTGGCATTCCATTGAGTGAATATATTCCAGTTGATGTATATCCATTCTATGGTTTTTAGGTATATTTTGTTTCCAGTTTTGTCTATCTGAAATGATTTTGCTTTTGATATTTCTGTACCTGTGTTTTCACACACAAATGGCCCCAAAATGGGGTGTATACCTGAGTGAAATTTATGGAAAGTAAAGTTTGCACACCTTAAAATCTACTACAATTTGTATTTCAAAATAACTATGCCAATTTATAATCCATCTAGCAGTGTAGCTCTTCATTTGATTAATATTTGGTATTGACTGAATTTTTTATTATGTGTATATCTTTGATTATATAATGCTACCCAACATGGTTTTAGTATCTACTTATTTGATTTCTAATGTATTTGAATAATTCATTTGTTTTCCAGTCACTTAGATTTCTTTTGTAAAGTGCCTACTTTTTACCCATTTTTAATTAGATTTCTGCTTTTTTTTTAAGATGCACACAATTTTTTAAAAAAATGAATATGCTGTGTATTTTTAGTTCGTTATATAATGTACAATTGGTGACATTTGCATTTTTGATTCTCATCTATATGTAAATAGAATTATCAATAGTTTTTAATGTCAGTGTGTTTATGTCTTATTTAATTAATTATTCTACAACAGTAAAGGGGCTTCCCAGGTGGCTCTAATGCTAAAGAACCCACCTGCCAATGCAGGAAATGTAAGATGTGGACTCGATCCCTGGGTCAGGAAGATTCCCTGGAAGAGGGCATGGCAACCCACTCTAGTATTCTCACCTGGAGAATCCCATGAACAGAGGAGCTTGGCAGGCTACAGTCCATAGGGTCACCAAAGTTAGACATGACTGAAGCAACTTAGCACACATAACAATAAAGTCATGAAGATATTCTTCTATTTTGTCTTCTAAAGACTAATTAATGTTGTAATGTTCTTTATCTTTCTGGCTTACTTCACTCTGTATAATGGGCTCCAGTTTCATCCATCTCATTAGGACTGATTCAAATGAATTCGTTTTAACAGCTGAGTAATATTCCATGGTGTATATGTACCACAGCTTCCTTATCCATTCATCTGCTGATGGGCATCTAGGTTGCTTCCATGTCCTGGCTATTATAAACAGTGCTGCGATGAACATTGGGGTGCACGTGTCTCTTTCAGATCTGGTTTCCTCAGTGTGTATGCCCAGAAGTGGGATTGCTGGGTCATATGGCAGTTCTATTTCCAGTTTTTTAAGAAATCTCCACACTGTTTTCCATAGTGGCTGCACTAGTTTGCACTCCCACAAACAGTGTAAGAGGGTTCCCTTTTCTCCACACCCTCTCCAGCATTTATTGCTTGTAGACTTTTGGATAGCAGCCATCCTGACTGGCGTGTAATGGTACCTCATTGTGGTTTTGATTTGCATTTCACTAATGATGAGTGATGTTGAGCATCTTTTCATGTGTTTGTTAGCCATCTGTAAGTCTTCTTTGGAGAGATGTCTGTTTAGTTCTTTTGCCCATTTTTTGATTGGGTCATTTATTTTTCTGGGATTGAGCTGCAGGAGTTGCTTGTATATTTTTGAGATTAATCCTTTGTCTGTTGCTTCATTTGTTATTATTTTCTCCCAATCTGAGGGCTGTCTTTTCACCTTACTTATAGTTTCCTTTGTAGTGCAAAAGCTTTTAAGTTTCATTAGGTCCCATTTGTTTAGTTTTGCTTTTATTTCCAGTATTCTGGGAGGTGGGTCATAGAGGATCTTGCTGTGATTTATGTCGGAGAGTGTTTTGCCTATGTTCTCCTCTAGGAGTTTTATAGTTTCTGGTCTTACATTTAGATCTTTAATCCATTTTGAGTTTATTTTTGTGTATGGTGTTAGAAAGTGTTCTAGTTTCATTCTTTTACAAGTGGTTGACCAGTTTTCCCAGCACCACTTGTTAAAGAGGTTGTCTTTTTTCCATTGTATATCCTTGCCTCCTTTGTCTAAGATAAGGTGTCCATAGGTTCATGGATTTATCTCTGGGCTTTCTATTCTGTTCCATTGATCTATATTTCTGTCTTTGTGCCAGTACCATACTGTCTAGATGACTGTGGCTTTGTAGTAGAGTCTGAAGTCAGGCAGGTTGATTCCTCCAGTTCCATTCTTCTTTCTCAAGATTACTTTGGCTATTCGAGGTTTTTTATATTTCCATACAAATTGTGAAATTCTTTGGTCTAGTTCTGTGAAAAATACCGTTGGTAGCTTGATAGGGATTGCATTGAATCTAGAGATTGCTTTGGGTAGAATAGCCATTTTGACAATATTGATTCTTCCAATCCATGAACACGGTATATTTCTCCATCTGTTTGTGTCCTCTTTGATTTCTTTCATCAGTGTTTTATAGTTTTCTATGTATAGGTCTTTTGTTTCTTTAGGTAGATATACTCCTAAGTATTTTATTCTTTCTGTTGCAATGGTGAATGGTATTGTTTCCTTAATTTCTCTTTCTGTTTTCTCATTGTTAGTATATAGGAATGCAAGGGATTTCTGTGTGTTAATTTTATATCCTGCAACTTTACTATATTCATTGATTAGTTCTAGTAATTTTCTGGTAGAGTCTTTAGGGTTTTCTATGTAGAGGATCATGTCATCTGCAAACAGCGAGATTTTCACTTCTTCTTTTCCTATCTGGATTCCTTTTACTTCTTTTTCTGCTCTGATTGCTGTGGCCAAAATTTCCAACACTATGTTGAATAGTAGTGGTGAGAGTGGGCACCCTTGTCTTGTTCCTGATTTCAGGGGAAATGCTTTCAATTTTTCACCATTGAGGGTGATGCTTGCTGTGGGTTTGTCATATATAGCTTTTATTATGTTGAGGTATGTTCCTTCTATTCCTGCTTTCTGGAGAGTTTTAATCATAAATGAGTGTTGAATTTTGTCAAAGGCTTTCTCTGCATCTATTGAGATAATCATATGGTTTTTATCTTTCAATTTGTTAATGTGGTGTATTACATTGATTGATTTGCGGATATTAAAGAATCCTTGCATTCCTGGGATAAAGCCCACTTGGTCATGATGTATGATTTTTTTAATATGTTGTTGGATTCTGTTTGCTAGAATTTTGTTAAGGATTTTTGCATCTATGTTCATCAGTGATATTGGCCTGTAGTTTTCTTTTTTTGTGGCATCTTTGTCAGGTTTTGGAATTAGGGTGATGGTGGCCTCATAGAATGAGTTTGGAAGCTTACCTTCATCTGCAATTTTCTGGAAGAGTTTGAGTAAGATAGGTGTTAGCTCTTCTCTAAATTTTTGGTAGAATTCAGCTGTGAAGCCATCTGGTCCTGGGCTTTTGTTTGCTGGAAGATTTTTGATTACAGTTTCGATTTCCTTGCTTGTGATGGGTCTGTTAAGATCTTCTATTTCTTCCTGGTTCAGTTTTGGAAAGTTATACTTTTCTAAGAATTTGTCCATTTCATCCAAGTTGTCCATTTTATTGGCATAGAGGTGCTGGTAGTAGGCTCTTATGATCCTTTGTATTTCAGTGTTGTCTGTTGTGATCTCTCCATTTTCATTTCTAATTTTGTTAATTTGGTTCTTCTCCCTTTGTTTCTTAATGAGTCTTGCTAATGGTTTGTCAATTTTGTTTATTTTTTCAAAAAACCAGCTTTTAGCTTTGTTGATTTTTGCTATGGTCTCTTTAGTTTCTATTGCATTTATTTCTGCCCTGATTTTTAAGATTTCTTTCCTTCTGCTAACCCTGGGGTTCTTCATTTCTTCCTTCTCTAATTGCTTTAGGTGTAGAGTTAGGTTATTTATTTGGCTTTTTTCTTGTTTCTTGAGGTAAGCCTGTAATGCTATGAACCTTCCCCTTAGCACTGCTTTTACAGTGTCCCATAGGTTTTGGGTTGTTGTGTTTTCATTTTCATTCATTTCTATACATATTTTGATTTCTTTTTTGATTTCTTCTATGATTTGTTGGTTATTCAGAAGCGTGTTATTTAGCCTCCATATGTTTGAATTTTTAACATTTTTTTTTCCTGTAATTGAGATCTAATCTTACTGCACTGTGGTCAGAAAAGATGACTGGAATGATTTCAATTTTTTTGAATTTTCCAAGACTAGATTTATGGCCCAGGATGTGATCTATTCTGGAGAAGGTTCTGTGTGCACTTGAGAAAAAGGTGAAGTTGATTGTTTTGGGGTGAAATGTCCTATAGATATCAATTAGGTCTAGCTGGTCCATTGTGTCATTTAAGGTTTGTGTTTCCTTGTTAATTTTCTGTTTAGTTGATCTATCCATAGTTGTGAGTGGGGTATTAAAGTCTCCCACTATTATTGTGTTACTATTAATTTCCTCTTTCATACTCGTTAGCGTTTGCCATACATATTGCAGTGCTCCTATGTTGGGTGCATATATATTTATAATTGTTATATCTTCTTCTTGGATTGATCCTTTGATCATTATGTAGTGTCCTTCTTTGTCTCTTTTCACATCCTTTATTTGAAAGTCTATTTTATCTGATATGAGTATTGCAACTCCTGCTTTCTTTTGTTCTCCGTTTGCGTGAAATATTTTTTTCCAGCCCTTCACTTTTAGTCTGTATGTGTCTCTTGTTTTGAGGTGGGTCTCTTGTAGACAGCATATATAGGGGTCTTGTTTTTGTATCCATTCAGCCAATCTTTGTCTTTTGGTTGGGGCATTCAACCCATTTACATTTAGGGTAATTATTGATAGGTGTGGTCCCGTTGCCATTTACTTTGTTGTTTTGGGTTCACGTTTATACAACCTTTCTGCATTTCCTGTCTAGAGAAGATCCTTTAGCATTTTTTGAAGAGCTGGTTTGGTGGTGCGGAATTCTCTCAGCTTTTGCTTGTCTGTAAAGCTTTTGAATTCTCCTTCATATCTGAATGAGATCCTTGCTGGGTACAGTAATCTAGGTTATAGGTTATTCTCTTTCATTACTTTAAGTATGTCCTGCCATTCCCTTCTGGCCTGGAGGGTTTCTATTCATAGATCAGCTGTTATCCTTATGGGAATCCCTTTGTGTGTTATTTGTTGTTTCTCCTTTGTTGCTTTAAATATTTGTTCTTTGTGTTTGATCTTTGTTAATTTGATTAATATGTGTCTTGGGGTGTGTCGCCTTGGGTTTATCCTGTTTGGGACTCTCTGGGTTTCTTGGACTTGGGTGGCTATTTCCTTCCCCATTTTAGGGAAGTTTTCAGCTATTATCTCCTCGAGTATTTTCTCATGGCCTTTCTTTTTGTCTTCTTCTTCTGGGACTCCTATGATTCGAATGTTGGGGCGTTTCACATTGTCCCAGAGGTCCCTGAGGTTGTCCTCATTTCTTTTGATCCTTTTTTCTTTTTTCCTCTCTGCTTCATTTATTTCCACCATTTTATCTTCTACCTCACTTATCCTATCTTCTGCCTCCGTTATTCTACTCTTGGTTCCCTCCAAAGTGTTTTTGATCTCATTCATTGCATTATTCATTTTTCATTGACTTTTTTATTTCTTCTAGGTCTTTATTAAACATTTCTTGCATCTTTTCAATCTTTGTCTCCAGGCTATTTATCTGTAACTCCATTTTGTTTTCAAGATTTTGGATCATTTTTATTATCATTATTCTAAATTCTTTTTCAGGTAGATTCCCTATCTCCTCCTCTTTTGTTTGACTTGGTGGGCATTTTTCATGTTCCTTTACCTGTTGGGTATTTCTTTGCCTTTTCATCTTGTTTAGATTGCTGTGTCTGGGGTGGGCTTTCTGTATTCTGGAGGTCTGTGGTTCCTTTTTATTGTGGAGGATTTACCCAGTGGGTGGGGTTAGACGATTGGCTTGTCAAGGTTTCCTGGTTAGGGAAGCTTGTGTCAGTGTTCTGGTGCATGGAACTTGATTTCTTCTCTTTGGAGAGCAATGGAGTGCCCAGTAATGAGTTTTGAGATGGGTCTATGTGTTAGGTGTGACCTTGGGCAGTCTGTATGTTGATGTTCAGGGCTATGTTCCTGCGTTGCTGGAGAATTTGCGTGGTATGTCTTGCTCTAAAACTTATTGGCTCTTGGGTGGTGGTTGGTTTCAGTGTAGGTATGGAGGCTTTTGGACGGTCACTTATTACTTAAAGTTCCATGTAGTCAGGAGTTTTCTGGTGTTCTCAGGTTTTGGGCTCAAGTCTCCTGCCTCTGGATTTCAGTTTTATTCTTCCTGTAGTCTCAGGACTTCTCCAACTATACAGCACTGATAATAAAACTTCCAGGTTAATGGCGAAAAGATTCTCCCCCGTTAGGGACACCCAGAGAGGTTCACAGAGTTACATGAAGAAGAGGAGAGGGAGGAGGGAGATAGAGATGAGCAGGAAGAGAAAAAGGGGGACTCAAGAGCAGAGAGACAGATCTACGCAGCTGTCTGTTCCCAGAGTGTTCTCTGTAGCCCAGACACCTACAGAGATTCACAGAATTGGATTGGGAAGAGAAGGGGAAAGGAGGAAATAGAGGTGTTCTGAGGTAGAAAACAGAGAGTCAAGATTGGGAGAAAATAATCAACACACTCCTGAATAAAAATGGGAACTGAATTTCAGTTTAAAAATAGGGCTTCTCTCCTTTTTTTTTTTTTTTTTTTTTTTGGTAAGGTTATAGTGTATTGAAAATGAAAATTAAGGAGTAGTAGAGGAGTACTAGAGGACTTTAAAAGAAATAAGAGAAAAAGAAAAATACAAAATAGAAGAGAAAAAGGAAACAAAAAAAAGAAGAAAAAAAAAAAGGAAAGAAAAAAAATTTTTTCCCTAGTTAAAAAAATCATAAAAATCTATGAAAATGAAAGTTAAGGAGTAATGGGGGAGTAATAGGGAATTTTAAAGGAAAATAAAAGAGAAAAAATAAAAAAGAAAAAATTAAAATTAAAAAATTAAAAAAAATTTTTTTTTTCTTTCTTAAAAAAAATAAAAAAATAAAAATATATCTAGGAATTTCTCTGGAGCTGTTGCGGTCAGTGTGGGTTCGGCTCAGTTTCAAATAGCTCCTCGTTCCAGCTTACACTTCTCAATGTCTACAGGCCCCTTCCGGTGTAGTCGGTGTTTTCTACAGGGATTTTAATCTGTTGCACCGGTCCCTTCTGAAGCGGTTCCCTTTGTTTATTTGGCCTCTGTTTGCCGTCTCTTCAGAGCCTCATATTCGCCCTGACACAGGCGGGCGGAGGTGGACTCATTCAGGTAGCTAGTTCCGTCGCTCTGCAGGGAGGGGCTGGCGCTGCAGGGAGGGGCTGGCACTGCGGGGAGGGGCTGGCGCTGCTGTCTCCGTCTGCGCTGCTCAGGCTCCCGGCCGCTCCATATGGAGCGCGCCCCGCGCTGCGCGCGGTTCCAGCCCTCGGGTGTTCCACAAAGGCGCGGAGCAAAAAGCTGTGCCTGCTCTCTGTGCCTTCCCTGTCAGAGCAGTCCAGGCAGCCAGGGGCTTGATGGGCGCACTCTCCCCAGGTGTGGCGTGCCCACTCCCTGCCGCGGACCCAGTCTGTTTCCGCAGGCACCAGTCGGGTGCGTGCGCCTTCTGCCCTCCGCGTCCGCAGCCCCAATGCCCGCCCGCGCCTGTCGGGTGCCTGCACCCTGTGTCTCGCCGCGACCCTCCCCTCCCCCCTGCCTCCTGCCTCCGGCAGGGCTGGGCCAGTCCGCAGCCTGCGAGCTCTTCTCTGGACTTTCTCGGTCCCTTTGTTCTGCGAACGGCTGGTAGTGTGTTCGGCCCGTTAATTTTCTCTCTCTCTGTTTTGCTCTCCCACAGTTCAAGTTGGCAACTCACAGAAGCTCCCTCCGATTGTCCTCAGGGCACTCAGGCCCGGACCCTACCCCAAGCAATGCCGCCTCAGACTCCCTTTCCAGGACGGATCTCCGTCCTTAGCTCCTTTGTCTCACTTTTTATCTTTTATATTTTGTCCTACCTCCTTTCGAAGACAATGGGCTGCTTTTCTGGGTGCCCGATGACCTCAGCTAGCGATCAGAAGTTGTTTTGTGAAGTTTGCTCTGCGTTCAGTAATTCTTTTGATGAATTTGTAGGAGAGAAAGTGGTCTCCCCGCCTACTCCTCTGACATCTTGGCTCCTCCCCCCCAATTTTGTTTTTATCTCATTCTATTTGTATATCAGAACATTCAAGATACATTGCTAATTCTTTGGTGCTGAGCCCTACATATATTATTATACATATATAAAATGTAATAATGCACCAGTCTGCAAACACTAAAAGCTATTGTAGGAATTAAATACAACCCCCAAAATCTCAACGACTTACACCACAAATTTATTTTTTTTTCCATTTATTTTTATTCGTTGGAGTCTAATTACTTTACAACACTGTAGTGGTTTTTGCCATACATTGACGTGAATCAGCCATGGATTTACATGTGTTCCCCCTACCGATCCCCCCTCCCACCTCCCTCTCCATCCCATCTCTCTGGGTCTTCCCAGTGTACCAGCCCTGAACACCCATCTCATGCATCCAACCTGGGCTGGTGATCTGTTTCACCCTTGATAGTATACTTGTTTCAATGCTGTTCTCTCTGAACATCCCACCCTCGCCTTCTCCCACAGAGTCCAAAAGTCTGTTCTGTACATCTGTGTCTCTTTTTCTGTTTTGCATATAGGGTTATTGTTACAATCTTTTTAAATTCCACATATATGCATTAATATACTGTATTGGCCTTTATCTTTCTGGCTTACTTCACTCTGTATAATGGGCTCCAGTTTCATCCATCTCATTAGAACTGATTCAAATGAATTCTTTTTAATGGCTGAGTAATATTCCATGGTATATATGTACCACAGCTTTCTTATCCATTCGTCTGCTGATGGGCATCTAGGTTGCTTCCATGTCCTGGCTATCATAAACAGTGCTGCAATGAACATTGGGGTACACGTGTCTCTTTCAGATCTGGTTTCCTTGTACACCACAAATTTATTTGTGATATACAAATTTGTGGTAGATACCTCACAGTTTGTTGAAGATAGCATTTTTCTCTCTTTTGACTTCCTTTGTTTGCAATTAAAAAGTCAACTTTCAGTTTCACTGTCTGTACCTTAAGTAACCTCTCTTTTTTTAGATCATTTTGTAATCGTCTTTGTCTGTTGTGTTTTGTAATTGTGCTATGAGTTGCACATGGGTCTCTCTGTTACTCATCCTGCTGGATATTCATTAGGAATTATAGCTATGTTGGTGTTTTTTAACAGTTCTGAAAAATTAGCAGCCATTATCATTTCCAGACCATTGGTGTGCCCCTAGCAATGTGATCAAGTGACATATATTTTTGTGTCATAAGCCATTCTCCTTTTGAAAATTTGCAAAAGGAATATATTTTAACTATAGGCTAACTCTATTCACATCTTTATATCTGATATCCACAGACTTGCTTCTGGCTCTAAGAGCTTTATAATTTATTTGCAATCCCAAGGGAACCCAAATATCCAAAACATTTTGAAAATTAAGAGCAAAGTTGGAGAACACACACTTTCCAATTTAATTCAAAATGAATCAAAGGCCTAAAAGTAAGACCTAAAGCTATGAAACTCTTATAAGAAAACACAAGGGAAAATCTTTCTGAGATTTGATCTAGCAGTGATTTCTGGATGTAAAACCAAAATCACTGGAAAAAAATAAGTAAATTAAGCTAAATCATACTTTTAAATGTGTGAGTATCAAATGATTTATCAAGAGAGTAAAGAACTGAGCACATAATGGGAGAAAATACTAGCAAATGGTATAACTGAATAGAGATTAATATCCAGAGTAACAAAAAGAACTCTTATAACTCAACAAGAAGAACCACCCAAAAAATCAGTTATGTTCTGAACTAACAGTTATGTTGGTAAGCCAGATGGGAACTCATCTTTGCCAGACATCTCTTCCTGCTCTTTATCAAGAAGTAGTTTCCAGGGAAGATAAATTTTGAGTTTGTGCAGGCACAGTCTGGAGGGAAACCTTAATAAAGACCTGGTGGGCTGGTAATGGATGTTGATCCATTTCTTCTTTATAAAGGGCAGTGCTAAGATGTATCTGACCTGGGCTTTCCGGGGTCTCTGGGAACTTCCAGACAGCAGTTTTTGTGGTTGCCATCACATCAGGTTATCTTAACACTGGCTGTCTCTTTTTTCCTGTTTTAACCACTGCCCACCCCCCCTTTGTCCTTCCCTTTGACTACCTGGACCACATTTCTTTAGAAAAACTTACAATTCAATATTCAATTTTCTAAGATCAAATTTCTGGGAAGTTCAGGCCAAGGCAGGCCATATAGAAAAGTAATTTAATGACAGTTATCTCAAATTGGATCACAATCTTAAAAATGCAGAAGACACAGAAATGAGCTTTTCTAAAGTTATGAAAATGAAAGAAAAAAATTCTCAGTCAACCACACTAGATTAAAATTATCTTTCTCTTTATAGAAAAATGTCATTGTCTTATGAAGTGCAATCACAGAATATGCAGCCGCAAATTGCTAGAAACACAATTTAAGTGTCAAGCAGTTAAATGACAACCATATTATGTTAGGTTTTTTTTTTTATGAATTTCTTCTTGGCATTTATTAACTTTTTCAGTTTGTAATTTGAAAGGATTTCTTTCCTCATCCAAAGACAATATGTTTGTACATAGCTATGCAATCTTGAGTAAGACTTCCTGTATTATTTAAACTTTAAGCGCAAAACACCTGAAATCCTGTCTTCATTTACATACACAGAAGGCATAATTAAATGTGAATTGCATGATAAAGGGTCAACAGATGATACAGAGTGAGATAACAACATAGCAAAGACCCTGGTCAAAGGATTTTTTCTTTGGTTGTTTTAGTTGTTTATATTTTGTCTTTTCCCCAAGGGTAGAGGATTGGCACTTGTGAGAATATTAGAAATGAGAGGAAAGGCGACCTTATTCTTTAAGTAACTCAAAGATTTTATTTTCTTATATATTTTCGATGTTTTTCTATATATTCTAAATGTTTTTCAATGCTGAAATTTTTACTTATAACTAGTAAAAAGTTATAAAAGATATAAGATGGTTACATACCAAGTGAATGCTTTAGTGACAGGATAGGCTTAAAATGTAGTGTCTTTAGCAGACAATACTTTATTAGGAGGATAGGATTTTCCTTTTTAACCCTTGAGAAGAGGAATGCATAAGGGTTAGAAATGTAAAAAAGAAAGAGTGATTCAAAATAATGCAATGAAAAATTCTTTTCTAAAAAAAGTAGTTTGAGTATAGGCAGCTTAATTATTACAATTCTTTGAAAATTGACAGCTTTATGATTTTTTTAAAAATCATACATATTTATGAATTTATTTTTAAAAAAGGCGAATGAACAAATCGCACCTATATAAACTGTGTAATTGTAGGTTAGGGACAAAGTGCCCCAGGGACTGATGTGCTGATGTCAATTATTCTTCTAAATGAGAGTACTGTTCTACTCTGATAATTCAAGCTCTCTTATTTAAATTGCTTGCTCTCTTTGTTTGTACCAGCTTGCATAATGTAGCTGGTGCCAGTTGTCCTTGTACCATATTTATTAGGCATTTAAGGACTCAGCCTGTCCATCTACAGGTTCTCAATCTATTTGTCTATACTTGCCTGTTTGGAAGTATCTCACTTTGGTTGGGGCCGACCCTTAAGCCAACAAGATATGTTAATAATCCTATGCTCAAGCCAATGTACCATTTTATTATTTGAATCCATAGCCACTCCACCTTAATATACTCCCTTCTCTTTGCTTTTCTTCTCTTTGCTTTGCCTTCATCTAGAATACCAGCTCTCAGTTTGAAAAGTCTATTCATGCCTCCAAGTTACCCAAAGTTACTTAAAAATTGCTGGGCAATTCCATGTTACTCCTTTAGTTCTGTAAGATTTTTCTCTGTACAGTAGGTACTTGATCTTCACTTCAGACCATCAGAATTGGGGGGAGCTACTGTGTAAGGTAAGTAACTCTGAGGACTTTTTTTCAATTAATTATGTGGTATTTGAAATAGTATCCTATTCTGGACTTATTGGGAAGCTGTTTTAAACTAAGGGCATACTAGGGAATCTTGAGGTTAATATACCTCAATGTCCTAATTATAGGTACTCATGAATCAGTACCACTCATATAAATTTTATATCTTTTCATCTGATTTCTTCTCCCAGCTTTTCTCTCAATTCTTTATGGTATACATTAGGATGTAGGTAATTCCTCTGCTTTGGAAAATACTATACAGATTTGTTTTGATGTAAGGTTTCAAGAATGTTCCTATTGTCAAAAAAGTATATTTACTTATATAGCTTTGAAGTATATACAAATGCTATTTTTTTTAGAAATCACCAATATAAAAAGGGCAAGGGTCATGAACAATGAAACCCCAAAATAAATAATAGAAAGACAAAATATACATACAATAATATGTTCATTTTTTATTATCAAAGAAAGTCACACTAAAGTTTAGGTACTAGTAATAAATGTTGTAGTATCATACTACATGTGTGCTCCATTGTTGTTCATTTAGCATCACTAGTCATTGGCTTTGTATAACAATTTGGTGATAGACTTCAAGAGTTTAATAATACATTCTGCATGGCCTATTTTCATAAAATTAATCCCACAATGTTGTACATTGTAATCAAACTTATGAACAGTGAATGTCAACCAATTAAGAAACAGGTAGTTGCATATTACTTTATTCACCACAATGATATACTGTGTAAGAACTACACTTCTACATAGAAAGGTATACTTAACAGTATAAAATACTAGTATATATACTGATATTAATATACTATTTTAATAGTAGTATTAATATGATATTGATATTAAATATATGTATATATAATCAAATAGAAAATATACTAAGATAAAAGAAATTATACATAAGCATAGAAATAGCTATTATATGGGGCATCAAGAGTTCCAGTTGATCCCTTACTATTTTCTTATTTTCACATATTTAACATATGCTTTGTAATTCTCTAAATGCTGGACATGATTCAACACTAATAGAGTATGACAAACATGCTTTTAAAATTGGAGGGATTGTGGAGATGCTGAAATCCCTTTCCCTTTTTGAAGAATGCTGAGATCTCTAGGGACTCATCATTGAGTTGCAGTGCTAGAAATCATCGTGGTCAGGGCTAGGGACCTCTTTGCCTGAAAGAGAGAGTTGGAGGCCCATTTGTCTCTCTTGAGCTTTAACATTTTCCATGGACCAATAACAAGCACTGTACTTGATCTCTACTAACCATCTACCATCCTCTGAATTTATAGTGAAATAAGGAGCCAAGTCCTCTAAGGAGCTTGTTCTTATTAAGTATCTAAAGGGCTCTGAGTGGGCATTTCCAACTCTCTTCATCATGTGAATTGTTGTGGAGTGCTTGCTTTTAATTTCCCTAGTGGTTTAACACAGTGAGGAGTGAGGGGAAGAGTGAACCAGAAGCACACATGTCAGAAAAACAGTGTATGAAAGTCCTGATGTAAAGCTTGTAATATTTAAAGAATGAAAAGCTGAAAATCTGTAAGAATATAATGTGGGCCAAATAAATAAGAACCTAGCTGAAAACGTGCTTTCCATAGTTACAGATCTAATCTGTCATAACTTAGTTTTGGTGAAAAGGGCAGAGGATCCGTGGTATGAGTTTCCTCATGAAGCTGCCGCTGGAATTCAACTTCCAATTTCATCAAATTCTTATCACGAGGTTCTGCCCTTTTCATGTTCTACATTTACACACAAGTTGGGGAGCAGTCAAAACCACAAAGATTATAATCAAAACCATTCTTAAAGTGCCCCTGTGGCCACGTTTATTTTAGGGATTTTTATTTGTCTCAATTCAACACTCGTGAAAGGCAGGAACCATGTCTTATCTATTCTTTTAGGTCTTTTCACAGTGTAAACCATGACTCACACAGTGTGCCTCAGGAAATATTTATGAAATGATATCTATTTTGGATTACTGGAAAATAGCAGAAAGCTACTATACTTCCACTGGTCTTATGCCCCTGAGAAATATTACTTAAAAAATATGTAGAATATGGGAGGGGAGATTGGGATGGGGAATACATGTAAATCCATGGCTGATTCATGTCAATGTATGACAAAAAACACTACAATATTGTAAAGTAATTAACCTCCAACCAATAAAAATAAATGGAAAAAAATATGTAGAATAGATAAACCAGTGTTTCATTGGGTTGTTGAGGAAAGCAAATTAAAATTTATGAATAACTAAAAAGCACTAAGCACTCTGTTATCAATGTGCTCTGACTACTTTCTAATTTGCTATTAAACCTAAGTTTGTGCTCAGTTCTTTCTAATACGGATTTTAATCAATTCTGACAAACTTGCTTGGACAGAGTTATTTGGAAAAATATTTTGGGAAAGGGAAGCTTCTAGAACATTGCTCTCCATTAGAAATCTGTTGGGAGTCACAGAGGTGATTTTAAATTTTCTAGTAGCAACATTAAAAACATAAAAATAAACAAGTTAAACAAATTTAATCTATGTTATTTAACCAAGTATATGCAAAAAATTGTCATTTCAGTATTTAGTCAATATAAAAAATCAAATGTGATATGTTGCATATCTGTTGTCTTACTTAATGTTTGATTCTTAATGTTATTTGTACTTTCAGCACGACTTAGTTCAGAAAAGCTATGTTTCAGGTCCTCAACAGCCTCATGTGGCTTGTAGCACCATATTGGAGAGTCCAGTTCTATATGATACCAATAGGAACTTTTGTTCAAATAACCTAGGACTTCATTAAGTATGGTAAAATATTATTTAATATTTATTAAATAAATATTATTTAAGTAAAATAGCTATACATGCATAACTAAATATCAGGCTTAAACAGAAAAACCTCTCTTTTGAAAGATCATACCCTCCAGTATCATTTAAATCTGTTCTTTTTTTTCACTTTTTTCTATTAAAATTTGTGTATTAGTTATTAATTTCATTTAATTGTTATATAAGCTGTTTATTCTATTAATTATTAATTTCTGCTGAAAAAAGAAAACTAAACACAACTTAACTCTAAATATTTCTGCCTAATTGCCTTTCTTCTAATGATTTATAATTGAACTCTTGTGCTTTTTTCCTCCAAAATGGAGTAATTATTTTCAGATATCCAAGACCTAACAAATATAAACTAAATACTCAAGTTTTGCAATATAGAAAAATGTCAAGAATAGGGTTAAGTTAGGTAAAATCAGTTACAGTTATTATCCTTGCATAGTCAAAGTGTATATTCTTGATCAATGGTTTTCAAACTGCATTCTAATTGTGAGAACTAGAGTCTAGTATACAGGAGAAGTATATGATGGGGATTTTCCACTACTTACATAGCACTCCATATTTAGTTATACAGCTTTCATTTCTGTTTTTTGTTGTTGTTGCTTTTTTTAAAATTATTATGTAAGTTTCAGGAGTACAGCATTATAGTTAAATAGCTGTATACACTGCAGAGTAATCATTGCCATAAATCTAGTTATAATCCATCATCATACAGATGAGATCCTTCACTCATTTCACTCTCCCTAGTCTCCCTCCCCTGTAGTAAACAATAATCTATCTACTTTATCTATGAGTTTATTTCTGCTTTGTTTTTTCATTGTGTGTGTGTGTTTTAGATTTCATATATGAGTGAAATTACACAGTATTTTCTTCCTGTGTGACTTATTCCACTTTGCATAATTACCTCGAATTCCATCCTTGTCACAAATGTCAAGATTCATTATTTTTATGATTGAGTAGTGCTTGATTAGGCTTCCCTGATGGCTCAGATGGTAATGAATATGCCTGCAATGTGGGAGACCTGGGATCAGTCCAGAGTTGGGAAGATTTCCTGTTTCTACACACACACACACACACACATCTTCTTTATTCATTCATTTATCAATGGATCATTAGGTTGTTTCTATATCCAGGCAAATGCAAACAATGCTGCAGTGAACATAAGAGTGTATGTATTTTTACAAATTAGTGTTTTTGTTTTCTTCGATAAATACCCAGAACTGTAATAGATAGGTCATATAGTAGTTCTGTTCTTACTGTTTGCAAAATCTCCATAATCTTTTCTATAGTGCATGCATCAATTTACAGTCCTACTAACAAGGAACTAGAAAGATTCCTCTTTTTCAACAATGTCTCCAACATTTGTTATTCCTTGTCTTTTCCACAATATTCATTCTAAAAAGTATGAGATAATACTTCATTTTGATTTTGTTTTTTGTTTCCCTAATAATTAGTAGTGTTGAGCAACTGTTGATGTTTGTTGACCATCTGTATGTCTTCTTTGGAAAAATGTCTATTCAGATCTTTTGTTCCTTATAAAATTTTTATTTTTTGTTGTTGTTGTTTGTATTGAGTCATATAAGCTCTTTATATACTGTGAATACTAGCCCCTTAATGGAATCTTGATTTGAAAATGTATTCTCCCATTCAGTGGGTTTCCTTTTCATTCTGAAGATGATTTTCTTCAATGTGCAGAAACTTTTTCGCTTAATGTAATCCCATTTGTTTATTTTCCACAAAATAGTGCTAAAAGCAGAGTCAGTAACATTATTGCTTGTTTTCTTCTAGGAATTTTATGATTTCAGATTTTGCATTAAAGTTTTTAATCCATTTTGAGTTAATTTCTGTATATGGTATAAGATAGTGGTCTAGTCTCATTTGTTTGCATGTAACTGTACAGTTTTCTTAGCCCTGGTTATTGCAAAGGCTCTGATTTCTCTATTGTATGTTCTTTGCTACTTTGTCATAGATTAATTGTCTAAGTATGTCTGTGTATATGTGTGATTTTTTTTTTCTTCTGGGGTTTCCATTCTGTTACATTCATTCATATGAATATGTCTGTTTCTGTGGCAGAATCATACTATTTTAGTTACTTTGTAGTATACTCTGAAATCAGGGAGTGTGATTCCCCCAGCTTGGTCCTTCTTCCTCAAGATTATTTTAGCTATTTGGGGGGTCTTTTATATTTTCAGACAATTTTTAGAATTATATGTTTTACTATATGAAATATGACTTGGCATTTTGATAGGAATTACATTAAGTCTATAGATTGCTTTGAGTAGTATCAACATTAGTATTAATTTTTCCAATTCAGATTGCACAATATCTTTTTTTCATTTTCAATTTCTATTATCAGTGTCTTATCATTTCTAATACATAAGATTTTTACTGCTTAGGTTAAACATATTCCTATGTATTTTATTGATTTTATTTTGATCACAAGTGAGATTGGTTTGGTAATGTATTATTAGTGTATACTGAGACTTTATTAAATTTATTTATTAGTTCTAACAAATTTTTGGTGGAATCTTTAGAGTTTTTCATTCATGGCATCACATAATCTTTAAATAGTGACAGTTTTTCTCTTCCTTTCCAACTTGGATGTATTTTATTTATTTTTCTTGCTTAGTTGTTGTAGCTAGTCCTTCCAATACCACGTTGAATAAAAGTGGTGAGAGACAGCATCCTTGTCCTCTCAATCGTAGGGGAAAAGTTTTCAGCTTTTCACCATTGAATATGATGTTAGCTTTGGGTTCCTCATATATGGTCTTTATCATGTTGAAGCACGTTTCCTCTATACTTATTTTGATGAGACTTTTTATTATAAATGAATATTGATATGTGATATGATTTCAGTCTTCTAACATTTACTGAGACTTGTTTTATGACTTTACATGTGATCTATCCTGGAGAATACTCCAAGTATACTTGAGAATAACATGTATTTTGATGCTTATAGATGAAATGTTCTATATATCTGTCAAGTCTATATGGACTAATGTATATTTTAAGTTCACTGTTTCCTTATTGATTTTTTTTTGTCTCGATTTTTGCACTGATATAAGTGAGATGTTAAATTCTACTATTTTTTATTGTATTGCTTTTAATCTTCCAAGTCCGTTAATATTTGCTTTATATATCTTGGTGCCCCATGTTCTGTGAATATATGTTTGTAAATATATTTTCTTACTGGATTTATCCCATTGCCATTATGTAATGCCTTTACTCATCTTCTAATAGTCTTTGTTTTAAAATCTGTTTTGTGATATGAGTATAAGTAGACCAACCTTCATGTAATTTCCATTTGCATAAACTGTATTTTTCCATCATTTAACCTTCAGTCTATGTGTGTCCTTATTTCTGAAGTGAGCCTCTTCAAGGCAGCATACAAATGAGCTTTCTTTCTTTTTCTTTCTTTCTTTCTTTTTTTTTTTTTTTTGATAAGATGTACTTATTTCCATTTTGCTAACTATTTTCTGGCCATGTTTGTGGCTCCTATCTTTTCTTCTCTTCCTCTCTTCTTTTATATTTGGTGGTTTTCTTTAGTGTTATGTTTTGATCCTTTTCTCAGTCCCTTTTGTGTATTATCTATAAGTATATTCCTTGCATTTGTCTTTAGTTTTATATATTAATATAAGATCCTAAGTAAACAGCAGAGTGTTTTAAGTTGGTAGCAACTTAACTTTAAATACATTCCAAAGCTTTCTGTCTATCCCCTCTATGTTTTACTACTTTTGGTTTGTTTTTTTTTTTTTTTTTTTTTTTGCTTTTAAGCTTGCCTTATGCATTTGGTCCACTATCTTTATTGTATGTTTACTTTTTCAGTAAAAATTTTACTTTATGTGTTTTCATAGTATTAATGAGTGCCATTCTTTCAGTTTCAATAAGTCCCTTTCAACATTTCTTGTGAGGCCATTTTAGTGGTGGTGAATTCCAGCTTTTGCTTCTCTGTGGGTATGCTTAGTCACTCAGTTGTGTCCAACTCTTTGCAACCCCATAGACTGTAGCCTTTCAGGCTTCTTTGTCCATGGGGATTCTCCAGGCAAAAATGCTGAGTGGATTCCACTTCCTTCTCCAGGGGATCTTCCCAACCCAGGGACTGAACCCAGGTCTCCCACGTTGCAAGCAGATTCTTTATTGTCTAAGCCACTAGGGAAGCCCTTTGCTTTTCTGGGAAACTCTTAATATCTCCTTCAGTTCTAAAGGATGAACTTGCCAAAAAATAATTTTTGGTTTGAAGTGTTTTTATTTTCAGCACTTTGAATATGTCAAGCCACTCCCTTCTGACATGTAATATTTCTGCTGAAAAATCTGCTGATAGCCTTATGAGTTTTCCCTTGTACATAATAAGTTGTTTTTCTCTTGCTGCTTTTAGGATTTTCTCTTTATCCTTAAGTTTACTATTTTAATTCTAGTATGTTTTGATGTGTGTCTTTTTGGATTTATTTATTCCAAGGTCTCTGGTCTCCCTGGACCTGAATGTCTGTTTCCTTCCCATATGAGGGAAATTTTCAGCCATTATTTCTTCAAATATTTTTTTCTGGTTCTTTCTCTTATCTTTTAGAGGTTTTATATGCAAATATCATTCTGTGTGATGTTGTCCCAAAGCTCTCTTAAGGTATCTTCACTTTTTATTTATTTTTCAGTTTTGCTGCTCCTTCTAGGTGAATCCCATAACTTTGTCTTCCATCTTCCTGATTTGTTCTTATACACAGTCCAACTCCTGTTAAACTAATCTAATTTTTTTTTAATTCAGTTATAACTTATACTTAGTATTCTCTATCTCTTTGTTGAAATCTGCTTTTTGTTCATCCATTCTTCTCCTCAGTTTGGTGAACTTTTTTATCACCAATACTTTTAATTCTTCACCATACAGACTTCTTATCTCTGTTTTATTAGGTCTTTTACTGAAGTTTTGCCTATTGCTCAGTTGGCTGTGAGGTCCAGATGGGAGTCACAAGTAGGTGGGGCTCTCAGTATGGTATGCATATTACCAACAGCAGGTTAGATGGAAATGTCTAAAATAATGCTTGCCAAAAACAGTATTAGCAAGGTAGTCTGAGATCACAAAAAAGACTCCCACTGATGTTTTAGTTCCCCAGTAGAATCCCAAATAGTTCCTGTCTCTCTAGTACATGCTTCAAGATTAGTAATAAAGTTTATGCACATTTCAATCTGGTGTTTTTGCACTGCTTTTGGGTCAAGTCTTCATGCAAGCCCTTTAAGAGATTTTCCATTTGCTGTAATTTTACAGCTTTCCTTGATGTATTCCCCATTGTTATTTTAAAATCAAGTGTTTTGGGGGCTTTTCTGTCCTATATAGGGTCCTATAAACACACCTTTGTGATCCTTCTCAATTGTTGACTGCCACTGCTGAGTGATGGTTTCTTCCTTTGGTATGATCATGTATCTGTGTCTACTATCCATCTTGATGCTATATTTTTACCCTTTGCTCTGGCCATTGTTCCTTTAATTTTTAGGTTCTTTTCACAGGGACTTATTCCACATGTGACTATAGATTTGCTGTGTCCATGGGAGGAACTATACTGTCAGAAATCTCATTTTTATCTGTTTTATTTATATCCATCTCAATGCAAGTTTGTGCTTGAGCACAAGTAAATAAATAAATGTTCTTGAGCCAATAGACATAAAATTGTTTTCTTGTGACCTCAGAGTCAAAAAGTAATAGTAAATTAAGAATATCATCCTTGAATGAATGATGGTATAGTGTGACATAAGCTTTCTGTGTCTGGTCTTCCATGAGATTGAAAGTTTTCAACTTCTTGAATGAAGGTGGGTCTACCTAGGTCCCAAAGGTAAAAGCTAATTTCTTAAGGCAATCTATAATTGGAATCAACCTCAGGAATTATTGGAAATATTGGGCTATAACACAAAGAGATTTGATGAACTTGATTTTTGTGTGGCCACATGAGGCTTTAAGCAACCCAATGTTTACCTTGTGTGTCCAACTTTACCTATTATATCCATCTCTCATTTGTGTATCCCACAGAGTTATGGAGTGGAGCAATTATTCCATGTATGCCGACTTTGTCCTCTTGGGCTTGTTCAGCAACACACGTTTCCCCTGGCTTCTCTTTGCTTTTATCTTCCTGGTATTTGTCATCTCAGTAGCCAGCAACACCATGATGATCATTCTCATCCACCTGGATTCCCGCCTCCACACTCCCATGTACCTCCTGCTCAGCCAGCTTTCCATCATGGATATCTTGTACATTTCCACCATTGTGCCCAAGATGCTGGTTGACCAAATGGTAGACCAAAGGGCCATTTCCTTTGCAGGATGCACTGCCCAGCACTTTCTCTATTTGACCTTGGCAGGAGCTGAGTTCTTCCTTCTAGGACTCATGTCCTATGACCGCTATGTTGCCATCTGCCATCCTCTGCGCTATCCTGTCCTTATGAACCGCAAAGTCTGCTTGTTGATTGTGGTGGCAGCCTGGCTGGGAGGGTCCATAGATGGCTTCTTACTTACACCAGTCACCATGCAGTTCCCTTTCTGTGCTTCTCGGGAAATAAATCACTTCTTCTGTGAGGTACCTGCTCTTCTGAAGCTCTCCTGTATGGATACATCAGCCTATGAGACAGCCATGTATGTCTGCTGTATCATGATGCTCCTCATTCCTTTCTCTGTCATCTCAGCCTCTTACACAAGGATTCTCATTGCTGTTTACAGAATGAAAGAGGCAGAAGGGAGGCAAAAGGCAGTGGCCACTTGCTCCTCACACATGGTAGTTGTCAGTCTCTTTTATGGGGCTGCCATGTACACCTATGTGCTACCTCACTCTTACCATACTCCTGAGCAGGACAAGGCTGTGTCTGCCTTCTACACTATCCTTACTCCCCTGCTCAACCCACTTATTTACAGCCTCAGGAACAAAGACGTCACAGGGGCCCTACAGAAAGCTCTGGGAAGGTGCTCAGCCTCAGGAAGGTAACCACCTTCCAAAGAAACTGCATTTGCTGCTAGAGGTTTGAAGAAGAGGATATAGGAGTTAATCATCATCTTTGGATTTAAACATTGTCTGCCTGGAAATAGCAGGTCAGCCACATGCCAGCAACTGTGAGGCATCCTAGGATTTAGAAAGCCTACATTAACATTTTGAAGATTTCATCATCTTTTGAAAGATGAGGATTCTACAAAATGGTGTTGAGTGAAATTGGAATAAAATAGGGGTTTCAGTAGATGGTTTCACCCATCTGCTTTCAACAAATTTTGCATCCCACTGAACAGATGTTTGTTTCTTGCCATGGTCAGTCATGGCAAAAGAAATGCTAATCTGCTATTCCTCTAGCTTCTCATCACAATTTCTTTTTAGACATCATACAAATTGACTACTTCAAAGACATCAATATGTCTGATATTATTTTGATTGTATTCAAATGCTATTTAATAACTAATTGAATTTTTTACAAATGATGGTTTTGGCCTTCCAAAACATTTAATTCAATCAAGTCAGTATTGGCAGTATCATTATTTTAAAAATTGGTTTGACTTTATGTAATTAATTTTTCAACTGAATTCCACTAACATGGCTAGTGGACACAATAGTAAACATCAATTTCTGGAGGAGACCAACACCTTTACTTTTTTTCCCATGAAGTTTTGCTAAAATCATCTCAGAATAATGGACCAATGTGGTTTTGAGGCTGGTAAACATGGATGGCTTCTACATTTTCTATAATTCCTAATGATATAATTTAATAGGAACATCCAGGGCAGTTTGAAATCATATCTTTTTCACTGTATTTAAATAGCCTGAAGACCTAATATATTTCATTTTGAAAGATTTTCATGCAAAAGAATGGAACTCCTTTGAGAGTTAAATGTTGATTTATTCTTTGAAAAATTAATACATGCTACTCCTTATTTTCTATTTTATAATATTTTAATTTAGTTATAATTATTTTATTTAATAATTTAATTATTTGAATAATTGTAGTTAACCAATATTCTTCTGAAGTAGAGAAATTTATTTTTCATCATTTTTTTCTTTTCTATGCTTTTCCCTACTTGACCAAACTCCTTCTGTTTTGAGCCCTCAGTCTTTCTGTCTTTCTACCTTTATATCTTCAAGTTTGCTTATATTAGACTTAATTTTCTAAAAAGAAAACATTTTGCATTACAAAAATGACAATGTAATTATGTGTAAGCTCATTTAAAATTTTATTAATATCAGAGTGGTCTGAAGATGTATAAGTCAGATGGGAATTGATATATGTTTCAACAAATCCAATGCTTCTACATCTTGGAAAAAAAAAGGAGGAACATATCATTAGAGAACCTTCTAATGCAACTCACTTTTCTATGTTGCATTTCCATGTGGGTGAAAAATAATATTGTTTAGTATTCCTAAATGTAAAAATCTGGCCTATTTTCTCTCAATAACACCTATATTATAACCAAAAGTTGGAGTCAACTTTTAAAGACTCCACCATTTTGTCCAAATTTCCTAGAAACCTTTAACTTAGTCCTTGGAATTTATTTACTAACACTTGTGTCATGGAGAGCATGATTCACACCAAGATTGGAAATTTTGGCTTTTTATGATATAAGAATAGTGAACATGCTTTACAAATAGCTTTTGGATAGAAAAAAATAGATTAGAAAAATTGCACTCACATTTAAAAAGATACTGTGGTATTATAACCCTTATTAAACTTTAATTACAGATATGAAATTAATTTTTTCAACCTATGTCCAGTTGAACAAATTAATTTAATTTCTTGAAACCCTCTTCTTCAAGGTATTAAATTAGAACTTTCTAACTAAATTCTTACCTCAGAGGAATAATTTTAAAAGAACTTGATATAACTGGTGCAAAGCAACTTTAGCTTTGGAAGGTGCTATATGCCATGAGGTATTATTATAACTGACACATCACTATAGAGAAGAGGCAGTGAAACCTGCTTTCTTCACCTATTTCTATACCAGAAGTGATCTTGTCTCTTGACATCGCACTTAACATAGAATCTCCTCGTGCAGAGATGAGGTTACAGAGGTGATTAATGTCCTCTAACTCTAACATAAGACCTTTATTAAAACATTCAGAAACATTTTCAAGGACTGATGTTAGTCTGTCCACAGCACATACTTGAGATAAAGTGATAGTTTACAGTGAATGATGTCAGATTTGTGATCTCTGAAGAAGATTTAGCTTTGGGTTCAGGGACCAGGCTTGATCACTCAGAGCTTTTGTGTAGCAGAGTTTTATTAAAGTGAAAAAGGACAGAGAAAACTTCTGACATAGATATTAGAAGGGGGATGGAGAGTGCCCCCCTTGCTAGTCTTATCAAGGCCTTATATTCTTTTACCAGACTGACTCCCACAACAGACACCTTAAATTAACAAGATTAGAACTAGTAATAGAAAGATCTTAACAGACCCAGTCTTGAAATAAATGTCTTAAGATAACAAGATTAGTCAGAAGGTTCATGTTAAAAAGGAGAAACTTATCCTTGAGTAAGATGCATTGTTATATAATCTTTAGTACAGAGTTTAAGGAAAAACATACTCTTGAGCCATTAGTGAAGTCACTCAGTCATGTCCGACTCTTTGCGACCCCATGGACTGTAGCCTACCAGGCTCCTCCGTCCATGGCATTTTCCAGGCAAGAGTACTGGAGTGGGTTGCCATTTAAAGAAAAAGCCTTTTATGTGACTAAGAGGAAAGAATTTAGGAAAAAACCATTTGTCCTTTTCTCCTCTTTGAGAGCCCCAGGCCCCTTTCTCCTCCTGGAGGGCCCTGGACCCCTTCCTCCTTGAAAGCCTCTGACTCCTTATCAATCAACTAAATTAACTCTCTCAAAAACAATGGTCATTGCCTCTAGTGTATCATGAGAGGGTAGATATTCTAACCTCACTTCACACTAAATTCTACCTGACTTCAGAACCTGAAGAAAACAAGCAAGAACACCCTATATGAAGAAAGGTTCTTGGAAGGGAACTATATAGCCACCTGTGTAGAGGTTGATCCCTCTCTTTTTTCACATAGTGAATTAAAAGAGGCCAGAGAATATTTACTTTTCTCTTGTTAGGTAGTTAGAATAGGAAATAGGAGTCCAGAATGGTGGGGCTAAAAGACAAGGAAGGGAAAAACCCGCAAAAATAGAACAAAGGAAGGTCCGAGGACCGGAGTGAGGACCTCCGGTAGAACAAACAGCACTCCTGGCTAGCCCAATTTACATAGGACAGTCCCAGGGGGTTGGAAAAAACATATAAAAAGAGGAGCCAAAGGGTCGGGGCCCTCTCTTTTCTTCACATCTTTGGGTCAGCATGCCCTCACTTCTTGAGGGTGTATTTTCCTTTCTTTTTTTTTTTTTTCACTTTTAATTTTTTTTTTTTTTTTACTTTATAATATTGTATTGGTTTTGCCATACATTGACATGAATCCACCATGGGCGTACATGTGTTCCCCATCCTCAATCCCCCTCCCACCCCGCTCCCCATCCCAGCCCTCTGGGTCATCCCAGTGCACCAGCCCCAGGACTTGCGATTTGTTTCACATACGATAATTTACATGTTTCAATGCCATTCTCCCATATCATCCCGCCCTCGCCCTCTCCCACAGAGTCCAAAACACTGTCCTATACATCTGTGTCTCTTTTGCTGTTTTGAATACAGGGTTATTGTTACAATCGTTCTAAATTCTATATATATGCATTAGTACACTGTATTGGTATTTTTTTCCCCTGGCTTACTTCACTCTGTATAATAGGCTCCAGTTCCATCCACCACCTTATTAGAACTGATTCAAATGTATTCTTTTTAATGGCTGAGTAATATTCCACTGTGTATATGTACCACAGCTTTCTTATCCATTTGTCTGTTGATGGACATCTAGGTTGCTTCTATGTCCTGGCTATTATAAACAGTGCTGCAATGAACATTGGGGTACACATGTCTCTTTCAATTCTGGTTTCCTCAGTGTGTATGCCCAGCAGTGGGATTGCTGGGTCATATGGCAGTTCTATTTCCAGTTTTTTAAAGGAATCTCCACACTATTCTCCATAGTGGCTGTACTAGTTTGCATTCCCACCAACAGTGTATTAGGGTTCCTTTTCTCAACACCTTCTCCAGAATTTATTGCTAATAGACTTTTTGATAGCAGCCTTTCTGACTGGCGTGAAATGGTAACTCATTGTGGTTTTGATTTGCATTTCTCTGATAATGAGTGATGTTGAGCATTTTTTCATGTGTTTGTTAGCAATCTGTATGTCTTCTTTGGAGAAATATGTTTAATTCTTTGGCCCAATTTTTGATTGGGTGGTTTATTTTCCTGGAATTGAGCCCCAGGAGTTGCTTATATATTTTTGAGATTAATCCTTTGTCTGTTTCTTCATTTGCTATTATTTTCTCCCATTCTGAAGGCTGTCTTTTCACCTTGCTTATAGTTTCCTTTGTTATGAAAAAGCTTTTCATTTTAATTAGGTCCCATTTATTTATTTTTGCTTTTATTTCCAATATTCTGAGAGGTGGGCCATAGAGAATCCTGCTGTGGTTTATGTCGGAGAGTGTTTTGCCTATGTTTTCCTCTAGGAGTTTTATAGTTTCTGGTCTTACATTTAGATCTTTAATCCATTTTTAGTTTATTTTCATGTATGGTGTTAGAAAGTGTTCTAGTTTCATTCTTTTACAACTGGCTGACCAGGTTTCCCAGCACCACTTGTTAAAGAGGTTGTCTTTTCTCCATGTGTATTCTTGCCTCCTTTGTCAAAGATAAGGTGTCCATAGGTGTGTGGATTTATCTCTGGGCTTTCTATTTTGTTCCATTGATCTATATTTCTGTCTTTGTGCCAGTACCATACTGTCTTGATGACTGTGGCTTTGTAGTAGAGTCTGAAGTCAGGCAGGTTGATTCCTCCAGTTCCATTCTTCTTTCTCAAGATTGCTTTGGCTATTCAAGGTTTTTTGTATTTCCATACAAATTGTGAAATTATTTGTTCTAGTTCTGTGAAAAATACTGGTGGTAGCTTGATAGGGGTTGCATTGAATCTATAGATTGCTTTGCGTAGTATACTCATTTTCACTATACTGATTCTTCCGATCCATGAACACGGTATATTTCTCCATCTACTTGTGTCCTCTTTGATTTCTTTCCCCAGTGTTTTATAGTTGTTTATATATATATATATATATATATATATATATATATATATATATGTCTTTTGTTTCTTTAGGTAGATATACTCCTAAGTATTTTATTCTTTTCGTTGCAATGGTGAATGGAATTGTTTCCTTAATTTGTCTTCCTATTTTCTCATTGTTAGTGTATAGGAATGCAAGGGATTTCTGTGTGTTGATTTTATATCCTGAAACTTTACTATATTCATTGATTAGTTCTAGTAATTTTCTGGTGGAAGTAATTAGGGTTTTCTATGTAGAGGATCATGTCATCTGCAAACAGTGAGAGTGCTACTTCGTCTTTTCCAATCTGGATTAAAGCTAGTTCTTTGAGAAGATAAATAAAATTGACAAGCTTTTAGCCAGACTCATCAATAAACAAAGGGAGAGAAATCAAGCCAACAAAATTAAAAACAAAAACGGAGTGATCACAACAGACAACACAGAAATACAAAAGATCACAAGAGACTATTATCAGTAACTATGTGCAAATAAAATGGACAACTTGGAAGAAATGGACAAATTCCTAGAAAAGTACAACTTTCCAAAACTGAACCAGGAAGAAATAGAAGATCTTAACAGACCCATCACAAGCATGGAAATTGAAACCGTAATCAGAAATCTTCCAACAAACAAAAGCCCAGGACCAGATGGCTTCACAGCTGAATTCTACCAAAAATTTAGAGAAGAGCTAACACTTATCCTATTCAAACTCTTCCAGAAGATTGCAGAAGAAGGTAAACTTCCAAACTTATTCTATGAGGCCACCATCACCCTAATACCAAAACCTGACAAAGATGCCACAAAAAAAGAAAACTACAGGCCAATATGTTCATCTGATGAACACAGATGCAAAAATCCTTAACAAAATTCCAGCAAACAGAATCCAACAACATATTAAAAAGATCACACATCATGACCAAGTGTGCTTTATCCCAGGGGTGCAAGGATTCTTCAATATCCACAAATCAATCAATGTAATACACCATATTAACAAATTGAAAGATAAAAGCCATATGATTATTTCAATAGATGCAGAGAAAACTTTTGACAAAATTCAACATCCATTTATGATTGAAAAAAAAAAAAACCCCTCCAGAAAGCAGGAATAGAAGGAACATACCTCAACATAATAAGAGCTATATATGACAAACCCACAGCAAAAATTATCCTCAGTGGTGAAAAATTGATAACATTTCCCCTAAAGTCAGGAATAAAACAAGGGTGCCCACTCTCACCACTACTATTCAACATAGTTTTCAAAATTTTGGCTACAGCAATCCTGCTATTTTTTTAAATAAAATCGAGCTGTAACACGGAGCTGTTAACACTGATCTGGCTAAGACCTATAATACAGTATGTTCAAGACCCGAGAGCTACAACACGGTCTGTCCAAGAGCTGTGATGCACCAAGGACTTTAATGTTTATTGCTCCAAATTTTTGAGATGAAACAGAACCAAGGAGGTTACACTCACCTGACACTTTCCAGCTTAGTGACACTTATAGTTGCCACTCAGATGATATAAACTGAATGAATAAAATAAATGTCACGTGTCTTATGTTTGTTTCCAACATCAGTCCAGTTTCTCCCCTCTAGAGTAGTGTTAGCAAATCCAAGGCATATTTGGGCATAGTAGGGTCTTCTTTTCCTCAATTTTTGCTTTTTCTCTCCTCTTTTCCTACAAATTCTTTCTCTTCCTTAATTTATACCTCTCCCTCTTCCATTCCTAACAATTCCTACTTCCCAAACACATTCCTCTTTTTTTTTCTCTCTCCCTTGCTCTTGCACTTTATCTATTCCCAATTTTTTTTGTTATATTGACTATGCTCCAGCTCTCATTGCTCTTGGTAGTGATGCTGTTCTTCTCTAGTGAATCATGGGATTTTAATTATTCTATATTACTAGGATAACTAGGGGCTTGGGCATTTCGGGATTTTTAAAATGGGCTTCTGAAGTGTGCTGGCAATAAAATGAAAGAGAAGATGAGTTTTTAATATAAAGAGAATTTTAATAGAAACTACTTAACGTAGATGTGTTTGTCTTGGTTAGATGTACTTAACTGTAGCCAGAAGGTTTGCATAATGGAAAATGTAGACAAATCTAATAGTAGTTTCTTAATTGTGTGCTCAATAGGCCTCTATGGTTCTGCTATTTCAAAATAATTTTTAGTCTAAGGGTTCAAAAAAGGATACATGTATATGTATTCAATATTACTGAATCACTTTCTTGAATCATTGAAACTAACACAACGTTGTTAATCAACTGTGACCCATAATAAAATGAAATGTAAATAAAAAAGAAAATTATAGTCTGAAGAAATTAAAAAGTAAAATAAAATAGATGGATTTTCCCCAGCATTGAAAATCTACTGTTCCACAGTGAGCAAGGTAAATTTAGAGAAAGTTGTTTGCATCTCTAAGCAGAGAAGCAGATACCTCATTCTCAGCCTATGATTGGACATTCTTTCTGTCTTACGTGCCTGATCCTTCATGTGTGCTCTGGGTAGGTTCTGTCATCTGCTTATGACTGCTTCTTTGATATTTGCATCAACATTTTTTTGCTTATAGACTTAAATTTTAACAACTCCCAGTCTTTGTTTAGAGATATCCCAGAGCAAATCTTCCATAATCTCAAGAGAAATAAAAATACTCTAAACATGATTTTCTTCACTGTCTTATTTGTAACCAATAGATAATATTAAGTATTTTGGTTATAGTGAGGGATTATTACAGATGAAGCAAACATAATAAAGTAATGAGAATTAAAAAGGGAAAGAAGGAAACATTACTTGAATTCTGCATCATAGAAAATTTGAGTTTGAAGTAACCTTAGAGATGATTGTGCCAAACCTTTTCATTTAATAGATGGGAAAACAAACCCTGAGAACATAATCCCATTCCCAAAGACATATGGGAAATGGTAGAACTGCGGTTGCAATCAGCTTATCCTTATTCTAATTTCAGGGATATTTAGCATATCCTCTGAGGCTTTGTATTTAATCATTCTCCCAAGAAGATGGGTGAATTATGTGATTTATGAGTCATTGTTTAGATTAAATATTCTGACAGCTGTGGAATTTTTCCCCCCAGGTCTCTCAGTATCTTCACACTTTTTCCTTCCATTTTTGAAGTTCTGGTTAGGGAACCTGATATGTGCCTCTGTCTTTCAAGAACATCAGCAGAGAACTAAACTCTTTAGAAATTTATAAAGAGCTTCCTAAAAATATATTAATTTAGATCTTATCATGATGAATACTGGAATTTTGTGAAAGAAGAATTCACACTAAATGCCAGCTATCACTTTGGAATGGGGTGGGCAAACAAAATCATCTGAGATTAAACAAAACATCTAGAATTTAAGAATTACTATCTTATAATATAGGTCTATTTCTACCTCTGTATAAGGACTGTTACTGTAAAAGGCTAAAGGAGATGAAAGGTATTAATAGGAAAAGAGATAAAAGAGAAAGATGAGCAAGAAAAAAAGAAAGAAAACCTTGAGAAGTTACAAAATATCTATCATATATAAATAATTTAGACTCTGATACTTTACTAACAAAAGTTATGTTCAGAAGCTGTGTTATTTTCCTTTGTAAACTTGGTAATAATAATAGAAGACCAACTTGTTAAAGCAGCACTTAACCATTTTCCTGACATGGACATCAAAAAAAAAAAGGGTAGTCATTGGGGTAAATTGAGGTGGTTGTTGACTGCCAAATCAGCTTCCTGGTGGCTATATCTGCTCGGGTATTATCAGACCCATTCAGTGCTACGGACATCAGTGCTGCTGCTGCTGCTGTCACTTCAGTCGTGTCTGACTTTGTGCGACCTCATGAACAGAAGCCCACAAGGCTTCTCTGTCCACGGAATTCTCCAGGCAAGAATACTGGAGTGGGTTGCCATTTCCTTCTTTGGGGACATCAGTACCTGGTTGTAAACCACTGGTGGCTCTGTATTGAGCTGTATCACACTGGAAGGAAAAGGATATTCAAATAATTCTATTTCCAATTGAAGGACTTTTATATTTGTTGATAAGTGATATAAACTTCTTTAAGAAGCATTAACTAGTTATTGAATAGCATTATAAATGGCTGGAGAATTTTATCACATGTGATATAGAGAATACGAAGCCTAAAGTCTGTGTCTAATGAATTTGTGATGTTTAGAAATTATATAAGTAACATGTCCATCATCAGACATTCTATCATGATATCTATTATTATTGTTGTTGTTGTTACTATTAGTTAAGTTGCTTACCTCCCCAAACAAGACTTCTCTAGATAAATAAAATGAATTTAAGTTTTAGAAACTTTTTCTGATATTTAATATCTTAGTATATCTATGCAAAATAACTTTTAGAAAATAGTTGATTTTTGTTTTACTCTTTTATGTGTCTTCTTCCCTTTCCCTCTCCTGCTTCGTTTCCTTTCCTTCTTTCTTCTCATTCTCTAATTTCTTTGCTATTTATCATGTCTCTTACAGCCTATGAATTCCTTCTCCACTACCTACTAGATGAATAATTATGAAAAAATCATTTCCCTTCTGTTAAATACATATTTTTAACATAATTTTCCCCGAACAAAATAAGTCAATGACATGGAAAAAAAGAAATTTCTTTTTTAACTTTGAAACAATCTCTTTTAGAAATGTGAGGTTTTAACATTAGAATGAGCTTTACTTTCATCTCTACATTACATGCTTCTTTTATTCTTAAGAGATGCCAGGGTTAGATAAGTAGTCTTATGAGAAAAATCTCAAGAAGCAATTATAACTTTTTCTTGGGAAAAGAATAGACTCTCTGGTAAGAAGATTGGACTTTGGCTGATCTTCCTCTTATGCACAAGGTGAGCCCAGTAAATATAGATTAATTACTAACCTAGGGATTTCTCCTCCAAGATGCTGAAATCCAATATTAATTAAACACTTACTTTTATCTTAGCCCCACCTTCATATCCAAGTATTTTAAAAGGCTGCTATTTCAATGTTGCCTAACTAAGGCCTGGACTCAATTGCTCTGAGGTAAGAGTTAATAGTTTCATGGAAACCAAATAGAACATTTCCCATACACTATGATGTTTTCTTTAGGCATCACTCTAAGACTATTAGAAACTATCTTCAGGTTTTAGAAGGATAAATTTGTACATTCAGTTCTCAGAAAAGGGATACTTTAGCTTGAAATAGGAGGCGTAGAGGAATCTAGTATTAGTTTATAGGTGCTTGAATGAATTTACTAAAGAGAAAAAGGGCATGTAAAAGCTGATGGTTGAAAGATCTAGCTTAGTATTCATGATGAGTAATTTTTAGACTTTAATGTCTACAATATGTATTACTAATGAAAATCATGGATTGCTCTCTGAATATTTTTTCCTTTTTTTTCCCCCCCTCTGAATATTTTTAAGGCAAGAGTTAACCTTTTTGTATGGAAAAAGGTGTGGGTAGAGGTTTTTGCATCCTTAGAGGGAGATTAAAATATATTGAATTATTTCTTTTTATTATTATTATTATTTTCTAAGCTCACTTCTCCCTTCCTTACTCCATAGGCATGGTCATATGCTCTCATAGTGCTCAAAAGATAAAATCTTTTTCTTTTTTAATAGACAAGCAGCATTTCTTAAAGAAATTCCCTTAAAAGATTTTACCATGGTCCTATCAGAGACCATTGGGCTGAATCACTGAAGCAGAATAAGATTGTGTCTACATGTCAGAAATTTAGATCACATCATGCAATAATGAGTACGTTACATTTAGAGCTCCAGGTATCAGCTTTTTATGTTCCTCTGTCATTTCTGGTCTTGTGCAGTTGTTCATTTCCTCTGATTCTTTACTCCCCTATAGCACTAGCAGAGTAGAGAGTAGATGTCCCCTGTGCCTGATCCTTTGATTTCTGTTTACCACTGCACAAGTTGACACCACTACTCAGGAGGATATATCTCTATTAATCAAAATAAGTAGCTGTCCTGGCATCTGACAGCTTTAAATTTAGACCCTTCGTGCAATATTCCAGGAAGCCAGCTGTATTTATTGTTTCCCAGCCACTGACCACACCTTTCAGTCAGTTCAGTTCAGTCGCTCGTGTCCAACTCTTTGAGACCCCATGGACTGCAGCACACCAGGCTTCCCTGTCCATCACCAACTCCTGGAGCATACTCAAACTCATGTCCATAGAGTCAGTGGTCACATCCAGCCATCTCAAACCTTGTCATCCCCTTCTCCTTCCGCCTTCAATTTTTCCTATCATCAGGGTGTATACCCTTAACAGTATGCTTTAGGTAAGTTGGCACCTGGTATTAGAGCTAACACTTTATGATAACTATATGTACATATTTAAATCTTCTGTATCTTGTGATGTTTTGACACCTTAACATTTCTAGCTGTGGAGAGACTGCCCCTCTCTGGACTAGATACTTATTGGAGATAGCAAAAGTCTTAGCATGTCTTTGATATGAAAACTAAACTATCTGGAATCAGACCTTCTCCCTGTCAATTGTATATACAGTGAATCAGAAAGGATTGGTCCAAGACCTCCTTATCTTTGGTAATCATTCTCCCTGATCTCACTTGAAGGCCTCTTTTTACAAGATGTTGCAAGGATCTGAATTGTGTCCAGATTTCTGTGGCTTCTCTCAGAATAATTGCAGGCTTATTGTCCTGAAACGTTCAGCTTCTACCAGCTAGCACCTTGCACAGGAACTCTCTTTCATCTCCTTACCTTTACTCTCCACATGACATATCAGAGAAAAAATCAAGGCCTTTTACAAAACTTACTCATCCTTTCCCATGGCAGAGATCCAGAGTCTCCACTCACAGTGCTCTTCTTGCCTTGGCTGGATCTTCCCATTCTCTAGCCCCTGCCACACCAGGTGGTTATGTAGCTATACTAGATGATGTTATGTCAGTTCGGGAGGTGGGGCATTCTCTGTCTTGAACAACAGAAAAGCCTGAACCTGGGGCCATGCAGAGACAAGGTTTCGTTTTTTTCTTCTAAATTTGAGAAGGATTGTAATTAAAGAAGGAAATGGTAGAAATCTTGAGACTAGGGAATAATGATGATAGTGATAGAAAAGTTACCTAATGGGGAATGGAATCCAGTATCTTGTATGTGTAAATCAAATCACACATTACATTAAACAATAGTCAGTATTGTTAACACTAATGTTAAAATTAGATACTGGGAACTGATGCAAATAGATTAAATCATAACATGTCATTGTGCTCATAATGTAGATGTTGCCATGCCAAATAGTCCACAGTACAATGTTAACTACATATTTTGATCACGTGTCACATTAGTTTTATATATTTGATTCACTGACAAAAGTAATATATACACCTTTGTGCTAAGCCTCTTAGTATGCTATTCCTCTAGCAGGATCTATTCCCTACTCTTAAATATTCTCTCTCTTCCATACACACACACACTCACATATACAAAGAGAAGCAGCTTGGATCCAAACTGAGGTTCTTTTATTCACTGAAACTCTAATTGTTTTAGAAACAAAGTCAGTTTACAACATATCCTTCTGCTCCTTCAGCTTTATTAATATATTTTAACATTCTAGGATCTACTCTAAGAAAGGATCTGGAGTTTGAAAAATTTGCATTCCTTAATCAAAGAGTTCTGAGGCAATGAAAATGGTTTACCGTTTTGAATATTCTGTAGACTCCAGTCTGAGTGTATGTGTGAAATAAATTTCTCTGACCCATATTTTTATTGTAAAGCAACTTTTCCCTAGACAATTTTCAGATTATTTGGCTATCTCAGTTTTTCACTGCATTTTCAAAGTGATGATTAGGAGTGAATTTGATACTGTCAGTAGTATGTATAAAATCTACAATGTGTTTAAGTGAAAAAAAGGGATTGTTGGTCAAGATAGTTATTGTCTGCCTGCATGAATATTTTTATTCCAACCAGTTATTGCAGAGCCCCATAAACACAGTTTTAATTCTGATATCTTAAATTTAGTTTCTGTGTCTATGATTCAGAACTGTGGCTTTCACAAGGAAATCTTTCACATATTTAAAAAGGCAGAAGTAGCTGACTTTTATCAAACTTATTGAAAGCTGATATTTGATATTTAGGTAGGGTTTATGCTGGTTTACCCAGGCATTTGTTTTTCTTCTTCTCAATTGAAAACGTATATTAAAGTTTTAACACAGACCAACATAAAATTGCTTTTTATTTTCTCCCTCTGGAATTTTGCTCATTTACCTAGTCTATAATGTAATTACATCTTTAATGAACACTCAGAAAAAGTCTCACTATTGTTGCTAATAGTTCTGCTTCAGCATAAAGATTAATTCATTCTTGATACCTCAAAGACTATATATTTATTTTAAAATCCAGATAAAGTATTAGTAACTAATATATTTTATAGAAATATACTTCTTCAGTAATTCTGTCACTAAAATGAAGAGATGTACACTACAGAAATGTACACTATAAAACAATGGTAATAATAAACTCATTCCTCAATGTTCCTGAATATATCCAAGAAATGCACTTTTACATTTCTCAAGAATAAAAAATATAAGAGTTCATTCCATTTAGTTCAACTGAGTTTTTTCCCTCTAAATTCAGGAATCTCATTTCCATCTAGAGTTACCTTTACTTATAAACATAGAGGATAGATAACAATGTAGAAATATAATGGTTAAGGAATTAAAAATAAAAAACAAAGCAAGTAGTAATGGATTCCTAGGACAATATAACATTTGATAATTTCAGAATGTCAGGAAAACTGTTAATGTTTGGCTGAACAATAATTAAAGAGTTGCTTAGTTCACTATGAAGTGATATGAGGCCATTCTAAGTCATAAAATCTCAGTCCACTCAGTGGTATCAATTAGAAAGACCACAATGATGAAGAACCCAAAGCCTTGCTTGTAGAATGCATTTAAGGTGTACTCATTTGAGATTTATGACCCTAAATTTCTGTGAGAAAAAAATGGATCCAATACTTAAAATGACCTGTGCCTAAAACATGACCTTCCTTGGCAGAAAAACATCTAAACATAGGCCACAGATATTGACCATTAATTAAAGTTTGTAGTACTGCCTTGTTAATTCCTGATGTTCCAACCATTCACAAAGCAGCTTAATTATAACAGCAGCCAAAAGACTAAATTTATCTAAATTTATCAATTTCATGCTTATTTTTTATCAGTTTATGAAATCACAAATGGATGTCCATGATGTTAACAATGCAATATTAAATGGCAGAGGCAATTTAAATTTAATCTACACATACATATTGATTGCAAAGCAATATGAAGGGTAAGGCACAGTTATCAAATTGAAGAAATTTTCATTCTAAAATAAGATTATAAAATATATACAGAAGATAGTTCAAAATAAAAATAAAGAAAAATTTGAAAATGATACTGTATAAATTATTACATTTATATCTTATATCAGCCTACAGAGATATAGACCTATGATAACTTTTCACAAATGATGAAATTGAGTTAGTTTATAGATTAATTTTTCTGTCCAATGTTACATAGACAATTAATGCCAAAACTGGGATTCAATATGATTCTGAACTGATGTTCTTTCCTTTATCCCACTCTGCTTCTGACATACTATCCATGGTAGGCCCTCCCTAAATTTTGGATTATTAATTAACCTAACAACTTCCTGTCTTTGCAGTTCTAGGAGCTATTATGTGATGTAAACATGGAGATGGTTCTTCAAAATTCCACTGATTTCATCCTCTTGGGCCTCATCACACATCCCACATTCCCTGGATTTATCTTTGCAGTGGTTTTCTCCATCTTTCTTGTGGCTGTAACAGCCAACATGGTCATGATTCTGCTCATTCATACAGACTCCCACCTCCACATGCCCATGTACTTCCTGCTTAGCCAACTGTCCATCATGGACACTGTCTACATCTGCATCACTGTCCCCAAGATGTTGCAAGACCTCTTGTCCAAGGAAAAGACCATCTCCTTCCTGGGCTGTGCACTTCAGATCTTCCTCTACCTGACCCTGATTGGAGGGGAATTCTTCTTGCTGGGCCTCATGGCCTATGACAGGTATGTGGCTGTGTGCAACCCTCTTCGATATCCTCTCCTCATGAACCGTAGGATTTGCTTGTTTATGGTGGTGGGTTCCTGGGTTGGTGGCTCCCTGGATGGGTTCATGCTGACTCCCTTTACCATGAGCTTCCCTTACTGTGGATCCCGAGAGATCAATCACTTTTTCTGTGAGATCCCAGCAGTACTGAGGCTGTCCTGTATTGACACATCACTCTACCAGACCCTGATGTATGCCTGCTGCGTGCTGATGCTGCTCATCCCTATATCCATCATCTCTGTTTCCTACACACGCATCCTGCTCACAGTGCATCGGATGAACTCTGCTGAGGGCCGGCGCAAAGCATTTGCTACCTGTTCATCCCATATTATGGTGGTGATCATTTTCTATGGGGCAGCCTTCTACACCAATGTGCTGCCCCAATCATATCACACACCAGAGAAAGACAAGATTGTATCCGCCTTTTACACCATCCTCACACCAATGCTCAACCCACTCATCTACAGCTTGAGAAATAAAGATGTGGCTACAGCTCTAAGGAGAATACAGGAGAGATGTACATACTCCCAGAAAGTCAGAGCAGGGGATGTGTCCAAGAAATAGTAGAGGGAGCTGGGTACAAACTGTCTTGGTACTGTGGCTACTGGCACACAGTCATTCTAGAAAATATATTGTTGGTTCTGAAAAATATTCACTATCATTTTCACAATCCTGAATTATATAAGGCAAAATAATTCTTTTGACACCAACGCTTAAGAACTATAGCTGAACACAGCCAGTATCTCAGCAACAGCCAACTCACTTGTCAGGATTCACTGTCAGACATCTCTCAGAGAGCATTTTCTTCAGGTAGCATTATAAATCATCGCAGTCAGTCCAAACATCCCTTTGAAAGTCCTGAATGGATATTTTTATGTTATATGTTTTCATGTGTCTTTTGTGTCTGTATTGCTGACAAACTTTTGAATAGAAAATACAAGAAATAATTTTCATGTCCTTGTTGATTTAAAATCAAATGTTCAATACAAATTAAATATTTTCTGATGAGTATAGTCATGTAGCACCTCTATTTAGAAAATTTTTGTAAGGATAATTCATTTGGGTTTGGGGTTCAGTATTCTTTGTTACCTTTTATAAATGTCTGTGTTCTCTAATCTCTAAATTTAAACAGTTATCATAACTTTATTCATGTAGAGTTCATTATGTGTCTGGAAATCAGTAAATATTTACTGATTGACTGGATTTGACTTCTGCTATTATTAAGATAGACATTGCTATAATCCTTTAGTAACTTCCATCTATTCCCTAATAAAATGACTTATGAAACAAAACATGAATAAATCAAGACCTTTTGTTAGTTAAATCAGCTCCCTTGGTCAATTCTCCTATTGTAAAAGTTTTCATCTAGTACACTGGTACTATTTTTTCTATTAATTATCTTTTGGTTATTTGTGAAGCTTTAAGAGAAACAAGATCCTGATACAATAGAATGTGTATTTTAAAAGACCACAGTCACTAAGGACTGTCCATCCATTTACCTACTTAATTTTAACTTCCTTCTTATGTGTACGGTACTAAAATATGACAAATAAATTTTTATTCACCTGGCGTTTATTTTGTCTTGCAATCAAAATCTTAGAATGTGCTGGGATCATTTTTGGGTGATTTTGTAATTGACAAAGATTAAGAATAAGTTACTGTATGTCATTGTAGTGTCAATGCAAAGTGAAAACTGTATCCTTCATAGATGTTCATGTAAGTAATTTCATTCTCATCAATATGCTAATCCAGGGTTCATTTTGCCTTGGAAGATTCCCCCAGATTTGATCTTACACTGAAACAAATAAACAAATAGAAAAGAGATGGAAGAATGGCTTGGATGGATGAATCTCTTCAAGTAGAGAAACTAATAAAACACTGATGAAAGAAATCAAAGATGATAAAGATGAGCAAATTACCATATTCTTGGATTGAAAGAATAAATATATTGAATATGATTTATTTGAGTCTTCTCCCTTTTTTTCTTGATGAGTCTGACTAGAGATTTATCAATTTTACTTATCTTCTCAAAGAACTAACTTTTAGTTTTATTGATCATTGCTACTGTCTCCATCTCTTTTTCATTTGTTTCTGCACTGATCTTTATGATTTCTTTCCTACAACTAAATTTGAGCTTTCAGAGTTTGTTGTTGTTGTTGTTGCTGTTGTTCTTGTTTTGAGAAAGTCAATTCCTAGGCAAGTTGATAAGAAGTCTGGGGGTCCCCAAGGAGATAGGGGTCTGCAATTCTCAAGGAGGAGGAAATGACAAACTTTTTTTCCTCTATATTCCTTAAGATTATATAACAATAATGTATCCTGCTTGAGGACAGTTTCTGGAAAAAAAACCTTCTGGCTAATCCTGTTATTTTAAAATGTAAATTATGTGAGTGGGTCTAGTAAGTTCTTTATAACCTCCAGACATTCTTTTGATTCACTGTAATAACTAATTAAAAAGTATGTAACTCCACTGTTAACACTAGCAAAGGGGCACTCTTTCTGCCCCCTCCTAATGTCTATGTCAGAAGCTTTCTCTATCCCTTTTATGCTTTAATAAAACTTTATTACACAAAAGCTCTGAGCAATCAAGCCTCATCTCTGGCCCTGGATCGAATTCTTGTCCTCTGGAGGCCAAGAATCCCAGCGTCTTTCATGGTTGAGCAACAGCCTTTCACTTTTTCTAGTAGCCTTAAAGTAAGGTTAGGTTCTTTATTTGACGTCTCTCTTATTTCTTCAGGTAGGCTTGTATTGCTATAAACTTCCCTCTTACAACTGTTTTTACTTAATCCCATAAGTTTTGGATGGTCACATTTTCATTGTCATTTGTTTCTAGGTATTTTTTTTATTTCCTTTTTGCTGTCTTCAGTGACCTGTTGGTTATTTAGAGTGTATTGTTTAGCCTCCATGTGTTTGTATGTTTTACAGTTTTCTTTTTTTTTCCCCCTGTAGTTGATATCTAGTCTCATAGTGTTGTGGTCAGAAAAGATGGTTTATACAATTCCAATTTGCTTAAATTTATTGAAATTGATTTGTGACCCAAGATGTGATCTATCCTGGCGAATGTTCTGTGTACAATTGAGTAAAAAACTATGTTCTGCTGTTTGGAGATGGAATGTTCTGAAGATATAAATTAGGTTCATCTGGTATAATGTGTGATTTAAGGCTTGTACTTCCTTATTAATTTTTAATTTTCTGCCAGAATGATGTGTCCACTAGTGTAAGTGGGATGTTAAAGTCCCCTACTATTATTGTGCTACTGTAAATTTCTCCTTTTATGCTTTTTAGACTTTCCCTTTTGTATTGAGTTTCTGCTAAAAAAAAAAAATCATATCAATAGATGTAGAAAAATCTTTTGACAAAATTCAACACCCATTTATGATAAAACTCTTCAGAAAGTGGACACAGGAGGAACTTACCTCAACGTTATGAAGGTCATATACAACAAACCCACAGCAAGCCTTATTCTCAATGTTGAAAAACTGAAAGTATTTCCTCTAAGATCAGGAATAAGACAAGGGGAGCCACTCTCACCACTATTATTCATCATAGTTTTGGAAGTCTTAGTCACAGAGATCCTAGCTATGGCAATCAGAGAAGAAAAAGAAATACAAGGAATCCAAATCAGAAAAGTAGAAGTAAATCTTCACTATTTGCAGATGACATGATACTACATATAGAAAGCCCTAAAGATTCCACCAGAATATTACTAGAGCTAACCAATGAATATAGTAAAGTCATAGGATATAAAATTAACACACAGAAAACCTTTGCATTCCTATACACCAACAATGAAAAATCAGAAGGAGAAGTTAAGGGAGCAATCCCATTCACCATTGCATTATTTTTCTAGTTTCTTTAAGTATAAGGTTAGGTCCTTTATTTGATGTCTGTCTTATTTCTTGAGGTAGGCTTGTATTACTATAAACTTCCCTCTTAGGGAGGGGACATATGCCCACCTATAGCAGATTCATGTTGATGTTTGATAGAAAACAAAAAATTCTGTAAAACAATTATCCTTCAATTAAAAAATAAATATTTTTTTAAATTGAAAAAAAAATCTCTCTTAGAACTGCTTTTACTTCATCCCATAGGTTTTGGGTGGTCGTGTTTTTATTATCATTTGTTTCTCAGTATTTTTGTTTCTAGGTATATAATATACCATATTCTTGGATTTGTTTTTAGGTATATCATATACCATGTTCTTGGATTAGAGGAATCAATGTAGTGAAAATGACTATACTACCCAAAGCAATCTGCAGGTTCAATGCAATCCCTATGGAACTACCAATGGTATTTTTCAAGAACTAGAACAAATAATTTCACAATCAGTATGGAAACACAAAAGACCCCAGATAGCCAAAGCAATCTTGAAGAAGAAAGATGGAACTGAAGGAATCAACCTTCTTAACTTCAGACTACACTACAAAGCTACAGTCATCAAGACAGTATTTTTTACTAGCACAAAAACAGAAATATAGATCAATGGAACCAAATAGAAAGTCCAGAGATAAATCCACACACCCATGGACACCTGTCTTTAACAAACTAGGCAAAAATATACAATGAAGAAAAGATAGCCTCTTCAACAAGTGGTGCTGGGAAAACTGATCAACTATGTGTAAAAGAATGAAACTAGAACAGGTTCTAACATCATACACAAAAATAAACTCAAAATGAATGAAAGATTCAAATGTGAGGCCAGAAACTATAAAGCTTTTAGAGTAAAACATAAGAAGTACACTTTTTGGCATTATATCACAGCAAAATTCTCTTTGACCCACCTCCTAGAGTAATGGAAATAAAAACAGAAGTAAACAAATGGGACTTAATTAAACTTAAAAGATTTTATACAGCAAAGGAAACAATAAACAAGGTTAAAAGGCAGCCCTCAGAATGAGAGAAAATAATTGAAAATGAAACAACTGACAAAGGATTAATTTCCAAAATACACAAGCAGCTCATGCAGCAAAATACCAGAAAAACAAACAACCCAATCAAAAAATGGGCAGAAGACAAACAGGCACTTCTACAAGAAGACATACAGATGGCCAACAAATACATGAAAAGATGCTCAATATCATTCATTTTTAGAGAAATGTAAATCAAAACTACAATTAGGTATCACTTCATACTGATCAGAATGGGCATCATTTAAAAATCTACAAATAATAAATGCTGGAGAGGATGTGGAAAAAAGGGAACCCTCTTGTACTCCTGGTGGGAATGAAAATTCATTCAACCACTACGGAGAACAGTATGAAGATTCCTTTAAAAACTAGGAATGGAATTACCATATGACCAAGCAATCCCACTACTGGGCATATACCCTGAAAAAATCATAATTGAAAGAGATGTGTGTACACCAATGTTTGCTGCAGCAGTTTTTACAGTAGGTATGATATGGAAGTCACCTAGATGTCCATCAACAGATGAATGGATACAGAAATTGTGGTACACACATATAATGGAATGTTGTTGTTGCTTAGTCGTTCAGTTGTGTCCAACTCTTTGTGATTCCATGGACTGTAGCTCTCCAGGTTCCTCTGTCCTTGGGATTTCCCAGGCAAGAATGCTGGAGTGGGTTGTCATTTCCTTCTCCAGGGGAATGGAATGTTACTCAGCTTTAAGAAAGGACACATTTGAGTCAGTCCTAATGAGGTAGATGAACCCAGAGTCTATTTTACAGAGTGAATTAAAGTCAGAGAGAGAAAGATAAATATTGTATATTAATGCATGTGCATGTAATCTAGAAAGATGGTACTGATGAACCTATTTGCAGGGTAGCAATGGAGACACAGACATAGAGTATAGACTTGTGAACACAGTGTGGAAAGAAGAGGGTGGAATGAAGAGAGAGTAGCATGGATATATGTACATTACCATAGGTAACATAGATAGCCAGTGGGAATTTCTATGTGACACAGAAAGCTCAACCCAGGGCTCTGTGACAACCTAGAGGGGTGGGATGGGGTGGAAATGGGAATGAGGTTCAAGAGTGAGGGGACATATGTATAGCTGTGGCTATAAAGATGCTCAACATGTATGCTCTGCCATATGGGTTGATGTGTGGCAGAAACCAGCACAATATTATAAAGCAATTGTCTTCAAATAAAAATTTTAAAAAAAGAATTTCTGAAAATAATTGACTTCATTTTGTTATTTTGTAACTTTGTTAACATCTTTTGACCAGAAATTCAAGTTTTCCTTGAGTGTGACAAGTGATCATAAGATCACTTGAGTGTGATTATAAGATGGTGATAATTACAATAATTTGCATCAAAGAGGAGCTGTGAAGAGTTACTACATTAAAACACTAGAACATACAGAAAGTTGCCTCATACAGAGTAAGCAGTGCATGGATGCTTGCTATTTTACAGTCAACAACATATCTCAGTTATACTTTTCTTAAAATCTGACAAAATTATTTAAGGTATATAATTTCATTGTGGTTGCTCAAAGATCAAAAATTCAGTGCCTTAAAATGACAAATATATTATGGTTCTGAAGACCACAAATCCAAAACTGGTCATGTTGGGCTAAAATTAAAATGTCAGGAGGTTATATGTCTTTTTGTAACTGTTTGGAGAAATTTTATTTTCTAGCCTTTCAGATTCTAGAGGCTATTCAATCCTTGCCTTATGGTCCCTGTAATTTTCAAAACAAGCATCCGTTCATAATGTCACGTCTCATCCTCTGATTCCTGCCTCCCTCTTTCCTGTCTCCTTCTAAAAAGAGCCCTTGTGCATAGATTAGGCACAAGAGACATTCCAGAATAACTGCGTCATCTCACAGCCTTTAACTTAATCACAAATGCAAATATCTTTTTCAAGTAGGGCAACATATTTATAGGCTGGGGATTAGGACAGAGGAATCTGATTTGGGATGGGAAAATTTCTCTGCCTTGCAAAATTTATTTTATTTAAAACTAAATTAAATCTATTGCATATTTGTTAATTTAACAAAATAATAACTTAATAGTAGCTTTGGGGGGGAGGTGGGGTGTAGTTGCTTTATAATATTGTGCAGCAAAATGAATCAGTTATATGTATACATATATCCCCTCTCGGGATTTCCTTGCAGCTCAGCTGGTAAAGAATTTGCCTGCAGTGCAGGAGACCTGGGTTCGATCCCTGGGTTGGGAAGATCTCCTGGAGAAGGGAAAGGATACCCACGCCAGTATTCTGAGTTGGAGAACTCCGCGGGGTCGCAAAGAGTTGGACGTGACTAAACAACTTTCTCTTTCACTTTCATCCCCTTTCTCTGGCTCTCCCTCTCACTCCTCCCCCTGTCCTACCCCTCATCCCATCCCAACCCTCTTGGTCACCACAGAACACAGAGCTGAGTTCCTTGAGCTATAGAGCAGCTTCCCAATAGCTGTTGTATACCTGGCAATGCATATACCTCAATAACAATCTCCCAATTCATCCCACACTCCCTCCCACCCCTATGACTTCTGTTCTCTATGTCTGTGTCTCATTTCTGCCCTGCAAATAGGTTCATCTTTACCATTTTTTCTAGATTCCACATATGTGCATTAATATATTTGTCTTTCTCTTTCTGACATTTCACCCTGTATCACAGACCCTTGATTCATTCATGTCTCTACAAATGATCTTATTTCATTCCTTTTTATGGCTGAGTAGTATTCCATTGTGCATATGTACCACTTCTTTGTCCTTTTAGCTCTTGATGTACATTTAGGTGACTTCCATGTCCTGGCTATTGTAAATAGTGCTACAATGACCTTTGGGGTGTATGTGTCTTTTTGAATTATACTTTTCTCAGTGTATATACTCCATAGTGGGATTGCTGGGTTATATGGTAGTTCTATTTTTAGTTTCTTAAGGAACCTTCATACTGTTCTGTATACCGACTATATCAAATTTACATTCCCATCAACAGTGCAACAGTATTCCCTTTTCTCCACATCCTCTCCAGCATTTATTGTTTGCAGGTTTTTTGATGATGTCCATTCTGATCATTGTGAGGTAATATATCACTGTAGTTTTGATCTACATTTCTCTAATAATTAGTTATGTTGAGCATCTTTTCATGGGTTTCTTGGCCATCTGTATATCTTTAAAGAAATATCTACTTAGGACTGCTCATTTTTGATTGGGTTGGTTTTTTGGTTTTTTTGTTGTGTTTTGTTTTTTTGGTGTTGAGCCTCATGAGCTATTTGTATATTTTGGAGACTAACCTACTGTGCATTTTAATACACAATTTTTCTGATAACAGATGAAAACTTGCTGCTAAGTAAAAGTCATGCATAATGGTTTTCTGTACTTTTACCAGTGTAACACAAGGTGATTTCAAACTATATCATTGCCATCCACAATATAATCTCTGGATGGAAAACAGCATCTGAAGTTACAGTTATCTTTTACACTATAACTGGGACATAATGAATACAAGCCAGACTCAGAGGAGAGATAGTGGTGCATTTTCTTTTTGAAAATAATATTAATTTTTCAATAATTAAGATGTAAAATTTGTATTGCTGTTGGATCTTAGGTAATTTTGATATATGTCTAGATCCTAGAAATAAGTTATTTATTAGAAAATGTGGGTGAGTTCTATCCTATAGGGATATTAATTCAGATTGAAGATAAACACAAGCATGGCATTTAAATTTTATATCACTTTAGCACATTTTATAGAACATATTTAGATGTAAAACTTCTACTAGAACATTTTATAGAACATATATGGCTATATTTTATAGGAATTCTACTAAAAATGCATCATCTTTAAAACCAAAACAATTCATTTTATTGACTGTATATTGACTCTTTAATAATCATTTATTTAAATATTCAACAAAAAGTACCATGTATCAGGCATGATTTTATATTTTGGAACTACATAGAAAACAAAATAGGCAAATGCTCTTGTTCATATTGATCTTACTGTCTAGTGGGAAGGAGAGAAACACATAATAAAATGAATATGTATGACTGATAGTGTTAAGAAATATGAAAAATATAAATTCATCAATTCCTACAGAATAGATCCTTCTGAGAAGTTAGACTTTGAGAAAAGACCTGAAACAGAGGACCACACAGATGTAAGGATGAGAACCAGGCCTTGGTTAGGGTAGAAGCAAAGGACTTGGACAGGGGAACTTCCACAAAATAGGGACAGAAGATCACCAGCAGATAATAGGACTTGCAGCACCAGAGTAAATGCATTGGAGGCAGGAGAAAATGACTTGAGGGTCAAAGTGTCATAATACATTGGGTCTTAAAGTGGCATGTGAAGTGTGATGACAGAATTTTGAGCATAAAGTGACCTGATCTGATGCAAGTTTTTCAAGATCACTTTGCTGAGATCAGATTGAAAGCATCCAGAAAAGAATAAGCAGATGTTGGGAAAGCTACTGGAAAAAAATAAAAAATAGGAAAAGAACATTTTATCCTGATGCCCAAACAAATTTTCTAACATTTTATGATATTGTGATGCTAATAAGAAATATATATTTGGTATTCATCCCCATTCCTTGGTACAGAGATTCTAAAAGCTTTAGAATTACTTAAATGTAAAGAGCCTTGCAGGTGTCTTTTGTTATTCATGAAGAATCCCTTTAAGCCATACCTGAATTTATATGTTAACGAGGTTATTTATGGAAAGCCATAAGGATGGGGGCTGATTACCAAGAAACTAACCATACCAATAGAAATTTGGAATTATTGAAATCTTACCTCTTAGATCTCCAAGGAAAAGAGAGGTTAGAGGTTTAATCACCAATGACTAATGGCCTCTTCCTATATATATCGCTTATGTATTAATATTTCTTCCAGTTGGTTGTTCCTGAGTTATATGCTAGTCATTTAGTAAGTAAAATATTTTCCTGAGTTCTCTGAGAAACTCTAGAATATGTAATTGAATTTTTGAAAGGGATCATGGGAAACTCCAATTTAAGATAGTAGATTAGAAGCACATGCTTGTAGTTGTCATCTGAGGTGGCCTCAGTCTTATGAGACTGAACCCTTAACCTGTGGTTTGTTAGGCTTTTTCCAAGGAGATAGAGTGAGAACTGAATTAAGTTATAAGATGCCAACTTAGTGTCTGGAGAGTTGAAGACTGCTTTTTAAGGGAAAGAAACCTCCACACAAAAGTGTCAGAAAGGAAAGAATTAAAAGTAGAGAAGACACACAAAAGTCTTTCTTTCCGTTACACCCTTCACTTCCCAAGTTATTTATTCTGCTTACCTTTAGTCATCCAAATAATCAGTAAATCAAACATCCATTTCTGCAACTGGTATTTACTTAGCCCTATATGGGCTGGACAGATTTCTGAAGGCCAAAAACACAGAATAAATAAGACAGATATAATTAGAACTCTATTCCAGATATAGCAAACACCAATGTTATTATGCAATTAGCATAACCTATGTATAACAACATAAACATGAACACAGTATAAAAAGCACTGGTCTCTTTTAGCTAGAAGAATCATATCTCTAGCTAATGATTTATGATGTTTCTTGGTCTGTGTGTTTTTCTCTAGTATTTGTTTCTGTTGTTCAGTCAAGTCCGACTCTGCGACCCCATTGGCTTCAGCATGCCAGGCTTCCCTGTCCACCACCATCTCCCAGAGTTTGCTCAAACTCATGTCCATTGATTTGGTGATACCATCCAACCATCTCGTCCTCTGTTGCCCCTTCTCCTCCTGCTTTCAATCATTCCCAGCATCAGGGTCTTTTCTAATGAGTGGGCTCTTCACATCAGATGGCCAAAGCATTGGAGCTTCAGCTTCAGCATTAATCTTTTCAATGAATATTCAGGATTGATTTTCTTTAGAAAACTCATTTATATAGGAAGGTATACATATGTGTATATATATATACATATATATACACACACATATATATACATATAGTACAGTTTTCTGTGTATTCTTGCTACCTCTTCTTAATCTCCTGCTTCTGTAAGGTTCTTACTGTTTCTTATTTGTGCTTTTCTTACTGTCCTTTATTGTGCCAATATTTGCATGGAATGTTCCCTTGGTATCTCCAATTTTCTTCTCTAGTCTTTTACACTCTATGGTTTTCCTCTATTTCTTTGCATTGTTCACTTAAAAAGACTTTCTTATCTTTGCTTATTATTCTTTGGAACTCTGCATCCCGTTGGGTGTATCTTTCCTTTCTCCCTTGCCTTTCACGTCTCTTCATTTCTCACCTATACGTAAGGCCTCGTCAGACGACCATTTTTCCTTCTTACACTATTATTTCTTGGAGATGGTTTTGGTCACCACCTCCTGTGCAATATTATGAACCTCTGTCCATAGTTTTACAGGGACTCTATTTATCAGATCTAATCCCGTCAGTCTATTTGTCACTTCCACTGTATAATAATAAGGGATTTGATTTAAGAACATCTATGACTTAGGAACATCATAAGGGATTTTACATATAATATATATATATAATATATCATAATATATACATATTATATTATGTATATTATATATATAATATATATACATATATATATATACACACACACACATATATATATATATATGGTTGTTGTTGTTGTTTAGTCACTAACTCCTGTCTGACTTTTTGTGACTCCATGGACTGCAGCATGCCAGGCTTCTCTATCCTTCACTGTCTCCCAGAGTTTGCTCAAATTCACGTCCATTGAGTCAGTGATGCTATCAAACATCTCATTCTCTGCTGCATCCTTCTTTTGACTTCAATCGTTCCCAGCATCAGGGTCTTTTCCAATAAGTCCATTCTTCTTATTAGGTGGTCAAAGTATTGGAGCTTCAACATCTGTCCTTCCATAAATATTCAGGGTTGATTTCCTTTAGGATGGACTGGTTCTTTGCAGTCCAAGAGACTCTCAAGAGACTTCTCCAGGACCACAATTTGAAAGCATCAATTCTTTGGTGCTAAGTCTTTTTTATGGTCCAGCTCTCACATCCATACATGACTACTGGAAATCCAAAGCTTTCACTAAAGGGGCCTTGGTTGGCAAAGTGATCTCTCTGCTTTTTAATATGCTATCTAGGTTTGTCATAGCTTTCCTTCCCAGAAGCAAGTGTCTTAATTTCATGGCTGAGGTCCCCATCCTCAGTGACTTTGGAGCCCCCCAAAAAAAAAATCTGTCATTGCTTCCATTTTTTCCCCCTCTATTTGCCATGAAGTAGTGGGACTGGATGCCATGATCTTAGTGTTTTGAATATTGAGTTATAAGCCAGTTTTTTCACTCTCCTCTTTCACCCTCATCAAGAGGCTTTTTAGTTCCACTTCACTTTCTACCATTAGAGTGGTATCAACTGCATATCTGAGATTGTTGATATTTCTCCTGGCAATCTTGATTTCAGCTTGTGCTTCATCTAACCCAACATTTAACATGATGTACTCTCTATATAAGTTAAATAAGCAAGGTGACATTATACAGCCTTGTACTCCCTTCATAATTTTGAACCAATCAGTTGTTCCACATCTGGTTCTAACTGTTGTTTCTTAGCCTGTATGCAGGTTTATGAAGAGACGAGTAAGGTGGTCTGGTATTCTGATCTCTTTAAGAATTTTCCATGGTTGGTTGTAATCCACACAATTGTATATATGCTGTGTATATAAAGGCTTTAGTGTAGTCAGTGAAGCAGAGTAGATGCTTCTCTGGAATTCCCTTGCTTTCTCTATGATCCAATGAATGTTGGCAATTTGATTTCTGGTTCCTCTGCCTTTTCTAAACCCAGCTTGTACATCTGGAAATTCTAGGTTTATGTACTGGGGAAGCCTAGCTTGAAGGATTGTGAACATAATCTTACTAGCATGTGCAATGAGCACAACTGTATGGTAGTTTGAATATTCTTTGGCACTGCCCTCTTTGGGATTGAAATGAAAACTGACCTTTTCCAGTCCTGTGGCTACTGCCAAGTTTTCCAAACTTGCTGCCTTATTGAGGGCAGCACTTTAAAAGCATTATCTTTTAGGATTTGAAATAGCTCAGCTGGAATTCCATCACCTCCACTAGCTTTGTTTGTAGTGATGCTTCCTAAGGCCCACTTCACTTTACACTCCAGGATGTCTGGCTCTAGGTGAGTGACTATACTATCGTAGTTATTGGGGTTATTAAGACTCTTTTTGTATAGTTCTTTGAGTGTTCTGGCCACCTCTTCTTAATCTCTTCTGCTTTTGTATGACCCTTACCATTTCTGTCCTTTATCATGGCCATCCTTGCATAAATTCTTCTGTTGATATCTCCAGTTTTCTTAAGGAGATCTCTAGTCTTTCTTATTCTATTGTTTTTCTCTATTTCTTTGCATTGTTCATTTAAAAAGCCTTTCTTTTTTTTTTTTTTTTTTTTTAGTTTAAGGAATTTTTTTTATTTTTATTTTTTTATTTTTTTTTTTCCCAGTGGGTTTTGTCATACATTGATATGAATCAGCCATGGATTTACATGTATTCCCAATCCCGATCCCCCCTCCCACCTCCCTCTCCACCCGATTCCTCTGGGTCTTCCCAGTGCACCAGGCCCAAGCACTTGCCTTTCTTATTTCTCCTTGCTATTCTCTGGAACTCTCCATTCAGTTGTGTATATCTTTCCCTTTCTCTCTTGCTGGATTAAATGTTCCATTCAAAAGACAGACTGATAAACTGGCTGAGGATATAAAGATAAGAATCGCATAAATGCTTTCTATGTGAGATCCATTTCAGATCTAGGGACACAGACAGACTGAAAGTGAAGGGATGCAAAAAATGTCCCATGTGAATGGAAACCAAAATAAAGCTAGAGTAGCAATACTCATATTAGACACAATACATATTAAAATGAAGACTGTTATAAGAGACAAGAAATGACACCACAAAATTATCAAAGGATCAGTACAAGAAAAAGTATAACAATTATAAATATATGTGCATCCAACTTAGGAACACCTTAATATATAAGCCAAATGCTAACAAACATAAAAGGGAAATTGAAAGTAACAAAATAATAGCAGAAGATTTTAACACCACATTACACCATTGTACAAATCATCCAGATACAAAGTCAATACAGAAACGCAAGCCTTAATAACACAGTAGACAAGATATACTTAATTGACATTTATAGGACAATCCATCTGAAAGCAGTTGAATACACTTTCTTCTCAAGTACACGTGAAACATTTTCCAGGATAAACTACATCTTGGGCCAAAAATCAAGCCTTAGTATACCTAAGAAAACTAAAAGCAAATAAATCAATTTTCCCAACCTCAGCACAAGAGATTAGAAATCAATTTTGAGAAAAAAAAAGTGTAAAAAAGATCCACAAACATATGAAGTCTAAATAATTGGTTACTAAATAACCAGTTGTTGTTTGTTGTTGTTGTTCAGTCACTATGTTTGTGACTTTGTGACCTTTGTGACCCCATGGTCTGCAGCACACCAGGCACCCCATCCTTCACTATTGCCTGTGCATTGAGTGCTAAGTTGTGTCCAGCTCTTTGTGACCCTATGGACTGTAGCCTGCGAGGCTCCTCTGTCCATGGGATTCTCCAGGCAAGAATACTGGAGTGGGCTGCCAGGGTAATCTTCCTGACCCTGGTAGACCTGTTAAGTCTCCTGCTTTGGCAACTGTCTTCTTTACCACCAGTGCCACCTGGGAAACCTCAGTGGATCATTGAAAATATCAAAGAGAAATAAAAAAATACTTAGAGACAAATGACAATAAAAACGCTATGATACAAAACCTATGGGAGACAGCAAAAGCAGTTATAAGAGGGAAGTTTTATAGCAATACAACCAATCTTATCTCAGAAAATAAGAAAAAATCTCAAATAAACAACAAAGCTTACACATAAAGCAACTAGAGAAGAAACATTGAACAAAACTCAAAGTGAGTAGACTTCCACAAGGATTCAGGGATCACCCACATATTTTTGAAAATGCCTTAGCACAAGATTTAAGAGGACTAAAATTAATAAATGGAGCCATTCTACAATATGTGGATAACCTTTTAATAGTGAATTCTTCTAAAAAAGAGCATCAGATGAAAAAACTCTTAAAGCTGTAATTCATTTGTGGAAAAAAGGCTATGCAGTATCAAAATCTAAAGTACAAATTTCTAAACAAAATGTACATTATCTAGGATGTGTGTTTGCCCTAGGAAAAATGGGCTATGCCTGCTAATAGAATAACATTAATTCAAAAGTCAAAGCCACCAAAAACAGTAAAATAGCTTATGGCATTTTTAGAGGTAACAGGATATTGTCAGATTTGGGTTCTTGGCTATGGGCTAGATGCCAAACCGTTATATGAGCTCCTAAAACAAACCACAGAAACTGGTTCATTAAATGGAGGAAATATAGAAGAACAGGCCTTTCAAACTCTAAAGAAAAATTATTAGATCCTCCAGCTTTGGGGTTGCTTAAATCTGTAATTGAAGGACGGGTTATGAATTTTTGTGTGTCAATCTAGCATTTAGGTATGGCTCTTGGCATGTTAACCTACCTATCAACTGGGTGCCTATCTATCTAAGAGTTTGGATCAAATAGCAACAGGATGGCCACCTTGCTTATGAGCAGTGATAGCAACTGCCTTACTAGTAACTGAGGCTACTAAATTGACCCTGGGCTAGAGGATGACAATATTCACACTTCACCAAGTGATTTCAGTTTTTGAAGCAAAAGGAAACCACTAGATAGCTGGGGATGTATCATTAAGTATCAAGCCCTTTCCTTGGACATTTCAGAAGTAGATCTGAAGGTGTGCCAAATTTTAAAGCTAGCAATTTTTATGCCCAGTTTACATATAGAAGGAAATCAGGAAGAAAAATCTTTGCTTCATGAGTGTATACAGACTACTGAACAAGTTTATTCTAGTAAAGGGCTTCCCAGGTGACTTAGTAGTAGAGAATCTGCCTGCCTGGGAAGCCCTTTACTAGAGGGCAGGAGACGTGCGTTTGATCCCTGGGTCAGAAAGTTCCCCTGGAGAAGGAAATGGCAACCCATTCCAGTGTTCTTGCCTGGGACATCCCATAGACAAAAGAGCCTGACAGGCTACAATCCATGGGGTCACAAAGAATTGGATATGACTTAGCAACTAAACCACTACCACCATTCTAGTAGACCTGACTTTAAAAAGCTCCACTTAATAATCCTGATGTTGAATATATACAAATGGAAACAGTTTTATTGAGGAAGGAAAAAGAAAGGTAAGATATGCTGTAGTGAGTGTTCTCTCGGACTCTGCTGACAAAGGTCCATTCAGTCAAAGCTATGGTTTTCCCTGTAGTCATGTATGGATGTAAGAGTTGGACCATAAAGAAAGCTGAACATTGAATAATTAATGCTTTTGAGCTGTGGTGTTGGAGAAGACTCTTGAGAGTCCCTTGGCCTGCAGGGAGATCAAACCTATCAATCCTAAAGGAAATCAGTCCTGAATATTCTTTGGAAGGATTAATGCTGAAGCTGAAACTCCAATACTTTGGCCACCTGATGCGAAGAGCAGACTCATTGGAAAAGACCCTGATGCTGGGAAAGATTGAAGGCAGGAGGATAAGGGGATGACAGAGGATGAGATGATTGGACAGCATCAGTGACTCAATGGACGTGAGTCTGAGCAAGCTCCGGGAGTTGCTGATGGACAGGGAAGCCTGGCATGCCGCAGTCCATGGGGTTGCAAAGAGTTAGACATGACTGAGCAACTGAACTGAATTGAACTAGCAACAAAACCACCACCACCATTCTAGTAGACTTGACTTAAAGAAGCTCCACTTAATAATCCTGATGTTGAATGATATACAAATTAAAGCAGTTTTATTAAGGAAGGAAAAAGAAAGGCAGGGTATGCTGTAGTGAGTGTTTATTACACTATAAAATCTGGACCTCTTCCTATGGGGATTTAAGCCCAGAAGGCCAAACTTACTGCATTAACCAAAGCACTTAAACTGGCAAAAGGAAAAAAATCTACAATTTATATGGATTTTAAGTATACCTTTTTGATTCTCCATGCTTATGCCACTATTTGGAGGGAAAAGGGTATGCTAGATTCAAAGAATTCCCCTATTAAGTATGAAAACAAAATCCTTGACTTACTAGAGGCCATATAGAACCCTAAAGAAATAGTTGTGATGTACTGTAAGGGACATAGCTTTTATTTTTATTTTTATTTTTTTGGGGAGGACATAGCTTTTGGAGCAGAAACTAGAAAGGGAAATTATCGAGCTGGTCAGGAAGCAGAAAGAGTAGCTTGTAAATTAACAGATAATATTCAGGCAGTTTTAAAATTCACTAGCCTAGTAGAAGAAATGCCACATTGTTATACCAAGGAAGAGGAGGACTGGGCTAAAAGTAAAGGATTAGTAAATCAAAGAAGATGGTACATGCTAAATAAAAGGATTATGGTTCCACAAGCCCAACAGTGGAAATTAATGAAAACTTTACACGAGGCTACCCATGATGGAGGTGAAACACTTTGGTATTTGTTGCAGTTTATGGGAAAGGGAATAAAAATGGTGGTGGACCAGATCAACAAATCATGATACACCTGCTTATGAAATAACCCCAAACCAATACTACCTCTCTCTCCATAATTTAAACCTGTTCAACTCCAAAGAAGCTACGTAGGGGAAGATTGGCAGATTGATTTTACTCAAAAGCCCAAGTTTCAAGGATATAAATATTGTTGATGATGGTAGACACATAGGTTGGATAGGAAGGTTGGCTAGATAATGGCTCAAAAAAGTTAATGTATGTCCTTGGGCCCCAGTGCAAGATCTTGGATATTCTGTGAAAGTTTTATATAATAAGACAATATGTCTGGCTCACTGGACAGCCTACCCTAAAGTTAAAGACAAAACCAAGAAATTAGGGTTTAGAAATGCATTACAAACTTAGGACAGTTTTATTGGGCTCACTCCAGTATATTGTACACTAAACGGCAGAGCCGTTTTGTGCTGGGAACAGGAAAATCCACTCTTGGGTGAACAAAGAAATCTGAATAGAATTATGGGGTGGTTACGTAGGGACTCCTGTCACAACACAACAGTTCTTAGAGATACTAACTGGTTTGGAATGAACTAGGAAAGAAGGCCTGGAATATATCAGACAGCTCCAAATGGTGCCCAGTGGATATGCAGCAAAATCTTTGGCTATGGCTTCCACCAGGATGTCTGGACTGATGCACTTTAGGATTTTCTTGGGCCCAAGGACATGTTTTAATTTCTTTTTTTTTTTTCATGATTTTGCTTGATGTACCAATTTATTATGTTTTTATCAGACTGCAAGATCACAAAATTATAAAGATAAAGATAAAAAAGATTAACAGGATTTTCTTGGGCCTAAGGACATGTTTTAATTTCTTTTTTTTTTTTTCATGATTTTGCTTGATGTACCAATTTATTATGTTTTTATCAGACTGCAAGATCACAAAATTAGAAAGATAAAGATAAAAAAGATTAACAGGATTTTCTTGGGCCCAAGGACATGTTTTAATTTCTTTTTTTTTTTTTTCATGATTTTGCTTGATGTACCAATTTATTATGTTTTTATCAGACTGCAAGATCACAAAATTAGAAAGATAAAGATAAAAAAGATTAACTCTTGATAAGTCACTCTCCAACCAACCTCCCTATGAAGCAAGCTAGATGGAGCTGGTCTGTGTTTCAGTGGTATGATCATTTAGCAAACATCTTTATGCCAGGTCTTGAAAATGTAGTTCACACTGAGGCTCTAACAATATGTATTCAAAAAGCTTTAAAATGATAGCAATAATGTTATATCCCTCCTAAACAATGAAATGACTCAACAAAAAAAGCTATTCTATAAAATAAGATGAGCTTGCTTGACTTATAAAGCAAAACAGACCACTTAGCATTAAAGTCAGATTGGCTTGCTTAACAATAAAATCAAGCTACCTTGCTTAGCAGAAATACATGCAACAGAAGCACAACACCTGCCCCTAAAAAATAAAACAATGGTGTCATGAGACTCATGTCCTTCCCTGTGATTTCATGCTTTTTTGCCCCTATGACATGTTCTTTGCACAATACCAGCCCGCCCCCCCACCTCCCTGACCCCCCCCAAAAAAAACAATAGTAGAGAATAAGACCTAAAACTTGCCCAGTGGTGTCATCAAGTAATGACCCTCCAAGCATGCTCTGTGCACACAAAAAACAATCATTTATGGAAAGGTGACTTTTCAGAATGAAAGACCCTCATTGTACTGAGACCTGAAAATATTTTTCGAAAGTGCTATGACAGTCCTGGCCTGACCATGTAGAGATAAGAAAACTTCTCTGCCTTACTTCAGGGAGGAAGATGGAAATACACATCTACTCAAGAAAGACAAAGAATATCTCCTCCTCCCCTCTCTTCCTTGGATTATAAAAATATAACCCACTGAGTCCTGGGGGCAGCCCCACTCTTGCCTGACCATTTGTTAACCTTACAAGCATCTCATTCTAATAAATCACTTCTTATCTATTACTTTGCTACTCGCTAAATTCCATTCCACTGTTGAGACATAAAGGCCTGTGGTGCTGGAACTCTTCAGAGCCCTGGAAATGAAACCTAACGATTTCACCATGAGCGTCCACATGAAGGACTGAAACATCAGTAGTGTGAACAATTTCCCAAATGTCAGACCAAAATTCCTTTCCCCATAGTTCTTTGGAGTGAATTTCCCAGGTATTCTTTACCCATAGGGATAGCCAAGTAGCCAATTCATTGTTTTCTGACCAATAATATACATACATATATATGTATACGTATATGGCATTCAGTTAAATTTTATTGTTTTACAACCTGATATGCTACTTATAATCATCAGAATGACCACTATTAGTATAATTCTTTATGACCTCTGGAAATTTCCTACTCCAGAAATCCAAGGGCACTCTTTTGTCTTGTTTTTGCCATAAGCTCCAATTAGCATATAGATAGATACATTTAATTTTTGTGTCTCCTGGCTGTAGCTCAGAGGCTATTTGATCTCTATTCAAAGATAGACTACTGAGATAAACTTTAAAATAACTCAATCAAAATTTTAGCAATAAAACATAACAGCAAAGAAGTAAACCTGGGAAGTAAGTCTTAGTCAACATAGATTTCAATTAACAAAAATAGAATTTACTATTCAGTAATTCAGAAACATAATTTTTATTTACTTTTTTTCCTGTGAAGCCAGGGAAAGCTTTATCCTATCAAATAAAAAATGAGCTTTGTGAGGGAGCAAGGGTTTCCCAGGTGGCACTAGTGGTAAAGAATCCACCTGCCAATGAAGGAGACATAAGAGACTCAGGTTTGACCCCTGAGTTGAGAAGGTCCCCTGGAGGAGGGCGTAGCAACCCACTCCAGTATTCTTGCCTGGAGAATCCCATGGACAGAAAAGCCTGTCGAGCTACAGTCCATGGGGGTCACAAAGAGTCAGACATGACTGAAGCAAATGAGCACACAGGAAAAAGCCAAGCAGCCTTCGTGGATTTCCCATAGCCCTGACTGTTTGATTTACAACTATTTTTTACCCATCTTTAAATCCTTGATTTAGGAGTAGACTGTTGCTGTGTCCTAAGAATATCAGGATAGTGAAAGTGATAATCAGGGGTTAATTTTCTGTAGAAGCAGAATGACCTTTATCTGTCTGTACAATCTTCATAGATCATTGTGAAATAATATTTATTTGCTTTACCAAAGTACCATGTGCTCACTTCGGCAGCACATATACTTCACCAAAGTACCAAAGGCTTTTTAAAAACAAGTATAAAGGTAAAGAAATTCATATAGTCTGTTATCAAAAGGTACATCTCAAGAAAATTTTGCTCTCTTAACCGAGAGAAAAAAACAAATTCCGGTCTGATACACAACATAACCTTATCTGATAGAAATTCCCATGCACCTTTAACATACCAAATAACCTAATTAGTCCAGTATCTTTCTTTGGGATGCTTCAGAGACCCTCTGAAGCACTACAAAGTTAGCTAAAAGTCAAAAGAGCTTCATTAGAATTTGATTTTAGGAAGCTCTGTCAAAAAAACAAAGTTTAGAATACTCAGTCAGATAAGATTACAGGTTACTATTAAACAACAGTTATTCAGTCAGCCAAAGAGATAATAAAAGATTTCAAAGGCAAATACAGATCAAATCACTTAAGACGCAAAGAAACATAAAATCTGTCATCAAAGGCAGTTCGATATCCCAAGAAAACGTGTACCATGCATAAAATTCTTTTCTTAGGGTCCACTTTCCACCAAAAAAATTTTTTAACACTTTCTATATTTATCACTTTATTTTCCCATTCAGAAATAGACACCTGTAAATCAGACCTACTTTCTGCACCCTTAACAAAATTCAATTCCATTCCTCATACCTTCTCTACTAAAAACACACTTTCCATAAGGCATGAACTATCCTTTATATTAGCATTCTGTAGATTGGCAAACATAAATACCAGTGATAATTTGTAAAAATATTTGCTTTCTTATAGAGAACACCTCAGGATGATACCAAGCGTATACATTACTAGTGCTAAATGTTTTGTTTCTCTATAAAAGGAAGCCAGTGTTTAGTTAGAAATGCTAAAACTTCTTATTTGGAAATGGCCTAATTATTTAATAAACTTCCATCATTTAACTTAACTTAGCACAACCCTAGAAATTCAAGTGACCAAAATCTGGAGAAACTATTTTAGGTAGACATTTCTCAAGTATGGTTATTCTTAATAGACTTTATCTAAAAACTCTTATCTCATTTAGATTTTCTTTCCTTAAAAGTTTCTTCACATCAAGTTACTTTGTAAAATGGACTTACCATCTGGCCCATTTGTGGAATATACTTTCACCAGAAACCAAATGGCCCTATAAATTTTTTGAGCCTCCCTTTTTGTTTGGAGAGTTTTAAATTCCATTTTCTTTTGTTTGGCCTTAGATAAAATTTCTCTATGTCCTTTAACCCATTGTATTATCAAAAACTTTACAGCTTGAGCAAACTCCTGAATTTTCCAGAGATTAATCTCTCATCTCAAGCATCAGGGTCCAAGTCTATCCTTCCTTACCTATTGCTTTTTTTCGTTGTTGTTGTTAACCTAGCCATGTGACTTTCAATATTTAGCTTGTGCGATCTTTACTGTGGCTTTTTCAGCTACCAACTGGAAATCAGAGACATGGTCAGTTAAAATCTAATTTTGACATTGTAATGTGGAATGTCATCCTTGCAGATTGCATAATTCTTTCTCCAGTTTTAACTTTTCAATCAATTTTAATTTGGCTTCATGTACCTTACAGTACGCAGAGAGGGGGATCCAATCTCTCCAACACAGCATGGTGGTACATTCTTATTCTTCTTCAAGTGGCACAAGTGGCAAACATTCAATAACTTCTAAAGGTTTGGCCCACTTTAATTTGGGGTCCCAGTTCTGACATAGGCCAGTGGATATGCCCCATTCAGTAACTCATGAGCAGTAAGGCAAACTTTCCCATCAAGGAAAAAAAAGTTGAATAGTCTTAACCTCTTTCTTTTCCCTTTTATTTCACAAATCCTGCTCATAGGGCCAATTTATGTTTTGCTGAAAGTTTTACTTTTGTTTTAGGTTCCAAGGATTTGTTAACAAAAGAAACCATTCATCACACACAGGATAAACAATTTCAATATTTAATAGAGGATTATTTGACTTAATTTCAATATACAATCATTAAAAGAAAAGATAAATAGAAACAAAAGAAAAGAATAAGAGCATAACACCACCCAATTGGACAGACCAACATTCAGATTTAAACAGTGTAGAGAAGGCCATTGTTGACAGCAATCTGGAGTCCCAGTAGGGAACAGATCCTGGGCAGTGTGACCTCTCCAGGGGCAAGACTCCAAATTTCAGTTTTAGGGGTTCTCTCATATAATCCCATTCCGAAAAATGATATCATCATCAGTTTGTGTGCAAGCATGCAGTTCTGATTTTACTTTAAACTTTTGCTTTTTACAAAGCTGTTTGTTTTATCTTGTGAATCACAGGATTTCGTTATGCCCCAAGCAATCGGCCAGACCTCCAGGGGCCATTCTAAGATGCACTCCCTTTCTTATCTAAAGCTCCTCCTGTCTTGCTGAGCTTGTGGACAGGCAGGGAATCCAGTCAGTGTTCAGGCAGGTCTGAAGCAAGGTCAGGACCTGCTCTCCTGCTTCTGAAGTATGAATAAGACTTCTCCATTTTAGTTTCTCTAACAATTTTATAATTAAGTGGTATTTCACATAATGTACTCTGCATATGGCTTCCCAGGTGGCGCTAGTGATAAAGAACGCACCTGCCAATGCAGGAGACATAAGAGATATAGGTTCGATCCCTGGGTTGGGAAGATGCCCTGGAGAGGCGTATGGCAATGCACTCAAGTATCCTTGCCTGGAGAATCCCATAGACAGGGCAGCTATGGTGTGTAGGGTCCCATAGAGTTAGACAAGGAGACCAGTCCTGGGTGTTCACTGGAAGGACTGATGCTGAGGCTGAAACTCCAATACTTTGGCCACCTCATGGGAAGAGTTGACTCATTGGAAAAGACCTTGATGCTGGGAGGGATTGGGGGCAGGAGGAGAAGGGGACGGAAGAAGATGAGATGGCTGGATGGCATCACCAACTCGATGGACATGAGTTTGAGCAAGTTCCAGGAATTTGTGATGGAGAAGAAGTCCTGGCATGCTGCAGTCCCTGGGTTCGCAAAGAGTCGGACTTGACTGAGTGACTGAACTGAACTGAAACGTTCCAGATTTTATCTGACCACAGTGAGAGGGATCTGGGCAAATTCCCTTCTTCCCTACTTTCCTCAGTACATTCTGAATTCTGACTGTCTATTATTGGATTCACAAATGAGTGAGAATCCTCCCAGACACCTCGGTGCATGGGGCTATAACATGCAACATCTGCTAATGTCCTTTTGTTTCTGAATAGGTATATAAATCATTGTTTTAAAACTGGCATAAGAAGAGGGATTCATTATAACTCCATGATGCTAATTCACTTCAAAGTTTAACTCTTTTTTGAATAAATTGTTCCAGTTTAATATCTATTCTTACTTCTCTGAGTGGTAAGTTACTGATTTATTTTCAGTTTGCTGTTCACAGCATATTCTGTCATCTTTATAAAAATTTTTGCTATTTGTTTTTGTTATTTATCTTAAAAACTTTTCTCAAGACTAGTGTTCCCTGACTCTCTGCTGTTGGGAGGGTCTCTGGGTCAAAGTCTTAATAACTGATAGACTTCACTGAACTATGGTCTCAATATATGGTATCACATTGTTGATCTAGGGAATGACAAACATCAGTATTTCTAGCTATCTTCTTTGAAATGAACTGTTTCCTCTGAAAGGACTCTTTGGGGGGTTGCTGCCAGAATTTCCAGAACCAAAGAAGGGAAAACCAACTGGGGCTTCTTATAATTCAGTGTGTCGACTTTCTACTGATGTAGCCATGCATGAATATTTTTCCAAACCAGAGTACATTTTGTTCAACATCTACATAAACAAAGTGCTAGTGTTGTGTCAGGCAGAGGAAGAGCAAATTTCCAGCTTCATGGAGTCTGAGGATCTGGGAAATGATAGGTTTTTAAGCAGAATTTTAGCCAAGTCTCAGTGTTAGTGCTGTGTATGTGTGCTCAGTTCTAGTTCTCTCTCTAGTATTTAGAAGTACTTGGTCACTCTAATTTTAGGTTATTGAGTGTTCTTTTAGAATGATTAAACTTGTCTCTGGGGCTTCCCTTGTGGTTCAGTGACGAAGAACCCACTTGTTAATGCAGGGCATGCAAGTTTGATTCCTGGTTTAGAAAGATTCCCTGGAGAAGGAAATGGCAACACACTCCAGTACTCTTGCTTGGAAAATCCCATGGACGGAGGAGCCCAGTAGGCTACAGTCCACAGGGGTGCAAAGAGTCAGACACGACTGAGTGACTTCACTTCACTTCACTTCCAAATACCAGTTGCATACTTGCAAGATGTCAGGTACTGTTCTTAATCATTGGGAAAATATGAAGGGAAAACATTTCCCATTTTTCAAAACATATTCAACTGCATTATCTGATTTTGATTCTGATCTTCACAAGTTCTACCAAGTATTTTGAGAAGGCAGTAGCCTCATGGGAGATACAGAAGCTATGTTTATAGCAAATTATAGCCTCGCGTAAGCAAGACGCAGATGAGAGACTCAGAACCATATCTTCTGACTTCTGGTCTTGTGATTTTGTGCCAAACCTTGCTATTCTTCGATAGACAGTTTCCAAAGGAGGGAAGCATGTGACACAATATGAAACTGCCAGCTCGCTAATCCTGATAATGACCTGGAAGGAAAAAATCCCTCTGTGAATAACATGAAGATAAAATCTATGTTCAGTATCTGTCATGTGCCAGCTAGGTTGGTCTACCAAGGACCTGATGTTCCATGCTAAGAGGTATGCAGATTCTATCTGGAGTCTTTCTACAGTTGAGGGCTATGGTCATAAATTTATTCTTCCACATATTTATTTTACACAAATGAATTAAAATGCATATATGTATAATATGAAAAATGTAATAACAGATGATATGTAGTCTACTTGGTAAATAACTCTATTAAATCCTTTTAAATACCAAGAAAGTGTTCAGACATAAAAGAATGATCATCAATACTGAAAATACTTATTGAATAGTGTGGAGAAAAGAATGCAGACCTTGTTGCCAAAAAAACGACAGTTCAGTCCTGTCAAGTTAGACTACTCACTTTGTATAAAGTGATGTCCTGCCAACAGTTTTGATACCCATGTGAAATGAAACATTTAGAACTTCAGACAATGTCCTTGTTCATGTAAATCACTCTGAAAATAAGTGATTTACATGAGGCAGGGTAATTGTAATAATGGATGCTTTTATGACATTGAAAGTTTATTTAACTCAACAGACTGATTCATATGTAATTTCCTTAAACCAGAGCTATTTCTAATTTTCTTTTTAAGTTGGAATTGTTTTGAGGATAGGTCTGATTAAATCAGCATGTTTATCATGGTCTTGCCAAATATATACCAAACACATGGTGGTTTCAGAATCCAAGAGAATTGAATTTAGAAATATTTATGGTTTCTTTTTAACTGTATTATTTTGATTCAGATAATTATTTCAGAATATAATGGTGATGAATATGTGTAGCATAGACTATTATTCTAGATTTTTAAGTTTATTCAGTTTTATTAGATTTCCTGATCACATAAGCAAGGACAAGGATCTTGATTTTTGTTCTCTGATGCATCCCAAGTACCAATAAAGTTTTTCTGATATAAAATATTATTAGTTTGGATGAATGAATGTCATTTAATTTTAGAAGGCTTCATACTTGAAAATACATATTTTAATGGTTATGCAATTCATCTATTTTCTTCTTTATTGGAACTCCAGATTTGAAGATTTACAATGAAAACTGAAAATTAAAGAAATTAGGTAGCTTTTACACAGAATTTTCCATCAAGGGTAAAGCTGAAACTGAAGGAAACTTACTTAAATTCTTTCCAGCTTCACCAATTCTGATGTTATTTCTATTAAAGCATTTTAAAATTATGGAACCTGAAAAAAGGCATTATTAGTTTTTGCTGATTTTTTCATAGATAGCCATCCTCTTTTGGAGCCAGTAAGAAGTAAGTTTCATAGTTAGGCATTTGACAGAAAGATGCTTTTATCTATATTGGCTGAAAACTTGAGATGTTAGAACAAGTCTTATGATTACACATACCAATTGACATTATCTAAATTGTTCTTTTCCTGAATTTCCACAGTGTTTCTCCACAGCAGTGATTTTTAATCAGTAGTCAATAACCTTAGTAAGATAAAATACAGAAACAAGCTTGAACACAGCTAATCCCATGTCTCTGAACTTCGCCATCTGTAAAATTGATGAAGTTGCAACAGAGATCTGTTTTCCTAATCCCTGGATATGTTGTGGGAAAACTTTCAAGAGAGAAAAGTGAATTCAAATTTAAGTAAGAATGAGCTTCCTGTAAATAGTGGTCCTTTCTAATAGAAGGATTATAAAAATGTTTATATTTGTATTTTTTAAGAACAAGATTGCAACATATGCTGTGCATAGATTAGATGGTCTCAGTCTCAAGACAGAACTGGTTTGGTGCCATTTTTAATTGAAAATAAAGGTTTTTATAGTACTAGATTTATAATCTAGAAACTGTATAATTATTTTAACTCTAAATGTTTGCATTAAGGAGAATTAGACTAAAGGGACGAAAATTACTATAAAAGAGTTATATATACTGACCATTTCCAAATTCAGAAATCAGAACCATTTTCATTCTAGAGCCTGTTCTTTTCCCCCAATTACCAAAGTGGGGAGTTATTTATTTAAAGTGAACATAAAATTAAGTGAATATATACATTTCCATAACATTATTAGGTGCCAGATACTATTATGAGGGCCTTATACAAAGTCCTCCGAGTATCCCTGAAGATAGGGGCTGCTCTGATGCACTTTTGATGAGTAACAAACTTAGAAAGGGAATCTTGCAGTGTCATATGGTTAGTAAATGACAGATACTGGATTTTCACCCAGGTCAGTGAGGTACAGGTTCTATATAGAGTTCAGATTAAACTGTGTGAAGAGCAAAGGGTAAACTGATATCTAAGAGTTTGAAGTGATTGTAGAAAACTGGGAAATTTACAAAGCAAAAAAATTGTTTACACCAATGAAAAAGTCTCTATCACTTATGGGAATTCATTTGTTTATATTTCTCCCATCTTTGATAATTTCCCCTTTTAACTTTTTCTAATATGTTATATGTTTACAAATTCACATTTTCTGAGGATTTTGATGTGAGTCCCTATGAATGTAACTTATAGAGACTAAAGTGCATATTATAAAGCCAGAAGCACATGTATGTATGTATGTGAAAGTTGTTCAGTCGTGTCCAAATCTTTGTGACCCCATGGACTATACAGTCCACGGAATTCTCCAGGCCAGAATACTGGAGTGGATAGCCTTTCCCTTCTCCAGGGGATCTTCCCAACCCAGGGATCAAACCCAGGTATCCCACATTGCAGGTGGATTCTTTGCCAGCTGAGCCACAAGGGAAGCCCAAGAATACTGGAGTGGGTAGCCTGTCCCTTCTGCAGTGGATCTGCCCAACCCAGGAATCGAACCGGGGTTTCCTGCATGCAGGCAGATTCTTTACCAACTGAGCTATCAGGGAAGCCCCCAGAAACACATACTTCAGATGAAATCTTGCAATATGGAAGATTAAGAGTCAGAAGGAATTAGGTGAATTGTGTTCTGAAATATAGGGGCAGATGTGGGTAGGATTCTGGAATAAATTTAATACATCTTAGTCACCTTACTGATGTTTAAAAACCAAGAATAGGAAAATTCTAGGTTTTTTGATCAAGATGTAAATAGAGGCTTATTCTTGACTTAAAATTAAATCATTTTTACAGATATAATCAATGATTGTAGTAAGATGGAAAATATAGTCACGGTCAAATAGATGTCACTGGCAACTCCATCATCAGTGACACTTTGATTTACTTCATAATTATTCATGTATGCACACACATATATATACATACATATATATGCATATACAAAAGGACATTAAAAATATATATGCTTGTGTATATACATCTTTATCACATATATATTTGTGATAATTAGTGATACACATGTCCTTATATATATTTTGTATTTCTCTATAATTACAGATTATATGTATAAGAATATTTTTAGTAAAGAGAGGAAAAAATATACCTAATAGCATCTGCTATTGTACACACACAAAAGTTTTATATATATATATTATGATTGCGTGCGTGCCAAGTCGCTTCAGTCATGTTCAACTTTGCAATGCCATGGACTACAGTCTGCCAGGCTCCTTTATCATGGGGGTTCTCCGGGCAAGAATACTGGAGTGGGTTGCCATGCCCTCCTCCAGGGGATCTTCCCAGCCCAGGGAATGAACCCATGTCTCTTTTGGCTCCTGCATTGCTGGTGGATTCTTTACCACTGAGCCACCTGGGAAGCCCCCTATATGATTAGATATTTATACCTGAATGTATATATGCATTATGGATATAAAGTATATAAGGAGATTGCAGTTAAAAGGGAAAGTGTCTGTTGCTCAGTCATGTATGACTCTTTGTTACCCCATGGACTGAAGCACACCAGTTTTCCCTGTCCTTCATCATTTCCCGGAGCTTACTCAAACTTCTGTCCACTGAGTCATTGATGCCATCCAGTCATCTTGTCCTCTGTCAACACCTTTTCCTCCTGCCTTCAGTCTTTCCCTGCGTGAGGCTCTTTTCCATTGAGCTAGCTCTTCACATTAGGTGGCCAAAGTGGGAGCTTTAGTTTAGTTATCAGCCCTTCCAATGAGTATTCAGGATTGCTTTCCTTTAGGATTGACTGGTTTGATCTCCTTACAGTCCAAGGGACTCTCAAGAGTCTTCTCCAACACCACAATTCAAAAGCAGCAATTCTTTGACTTTCAGCTTTCTTTATGGTCCAACTCTCACATCCATACATGACTAATGGAAAAAACATAGCTTTGACTATAGGGTCTTTGCCAGCAAAGTAATGTCTCTGCTTTTTAATATGCTGTCTAGGTTGGTCATAATTTTTCTTCCAAGGAGCAAGGGTCTTTTAATTTCATGGCTGCAGTCACCACCCACAGTGATTTTGGAGTCTAAGAAAATAAAGTCTGCCACTGTTTCTAGTGTCTCCCCATCTATTTGCCATAAAGGGACCAGATGCCATGATCTTAATTTTTTGAATGTTGAGTTTTAAGCCAGTTTTTCACTCTCCTCTTTCACCTTCATCAAGAGGCTCTTTAATTCTTCTTCACATACTTTCTGCCATAAGGATGCTGTCATCTGCATATCTGAGGTTACCGATATTTCTCCCAGCAATCTTGATTCCAGCTTATGCTTCATCCAGCCTGGCATTTTGCAAGACATACTCTGCATGTAAGTTAAATGGCAGGGTGACAATATGCAGCCTTGATGTATACCTTTTCCCAGTTTTGAACCAGTCCGTTGTTCCATGTCCAGTTGCTTCTTGACCTGCATACAGCTTTCTCAAGAAATGTTTTGCACAGTGGTTTTATTTAAAGCTAAGTTAAATCTGTTATATATCTGTTAACTGAATATAACAGTGAATTAATTCTATATTTTTGAAACTTGAAGTATAATTGCTTTACAATGCTGTGCTAGTTTCTGCTGGACAATGAAGTGAATCAGCTATATCCCCTCCCTCTTGAACCTCCTTCCCATCCCTCTACCCCCATTCCACACATCTCAGTCACCACAAAACACCAAGCTGAGCTCTCTGGGCTATGCAATAGGTTCTCACTAGTTATCTGGTTTACACATGGCAGTGCACATATGTCAATCACAGTCCCTCAGTTCATTCCCCTCTCATCCCTCCCTCCAGGTCTACATGTCCATTCTCTTCTTGAGTCTCTACTGCTGCACTGCAAATCAACTCATCTGTACCAATTTCATAAATTCCACATATATGCATTAATATATGATACTCATTTTTTCTCTTTCTGATTTACTTCACTCTGCATGACATACTTTAGATCCACTCATGTTTCTACAAATGACCCAATTTTGCTTCTTTTTATGACTGAGTAATGTTCTGTTGTGTATATGCACCACATCTTCGTTATCCATTCCTCTGTTGATGGACATTTAAGTTGTTTCCATGTCCTGGCTGTTGTAAATAGTGCTGCAATGAACGTTGAGGTGTATGTATCTTTTGGAATTATGGTTTTCTCAAGTTATGTATCCAATAATGGCATTGTTGGGTCATATGGTAGTTCTATTTTTAGTTTTCAAGGCATCTCCATACTATTCTCTGTAGTGACTACATCAAATCATATTCCCACAAACAGAGCAAGTGGGTTCCCTTTTCTCCATACCTTCTCCATTATTTAATGTTTATAGATGTTTTTTATGATGGCCATTCTGACCAGTGTGAGGAGATACCTCACTGTAGTTTTCAGTTACATTTATCTAATAATTAGTGATGTTAAGCATCTTTTCATGTGCTTTTTAGCCATCTATATGTCTTCTTTGGAGAAATATCTATTTAGGAATTGTGTCCATTTTTGATCGAGATTTTTTTTTTATATTAAGACTCATGAGCTGTGTATTTTGAAAATTAATCCATTGTGCATTATTAATACACAATTTTTCTGATAATAGTGAAAACTTGATGCTAAGAAAAATCATGCAGAATTATTTTCTCCACTTTTATCTGTGTAACCAAGGTGAGTTCAAATTATATTATTAGCATTCACAATATAATCTCTAGGTAGATAATAACATCTGAAAGTACAGTTATCTTTTATACATTATTTGGGACATATTGAATGAAGAGCTGTCACAACAAACCAGATTCAGAAGAGTGAAGTTGCCTGTGTGCTAAGTCACTTCAGTTGTGTCTGACTATGAACTGTAGACTGCCAGGCTCCTCTGTCCATGGGCTTCTCCAAGCAAGAATACTGGAGTGGGTTAACATGCCCTCCTCCAGGGGCTCTTCATGAACCAGGGATCAAGCCTGACTCATTTATGTCTCCTGCATTGGCAGGCAGGTTCTTTACCACTAGTACCACCTGGGAACCCCAATAGACAGGTGAGTTCCTTTTTATAAAAGAATGTGATTTTAAATCACAGAGAGAAATTTTCTTAAATTTGCTTACACCTCAATAATTGAGATGTACAATTTGCATTGCTGTTGGTTTTTAGATACTTTTGATGTTTTTCTGCGATTTAGAACTAAGTGTATTAGCGTATATGGGTGAATCCTATTTTATAATGGTGCTAATTTGGATTAAAGATAAACACAAAGGCATAACATTTTAATTTTCACTTTAGTGCATTTTATAGAGCATATTTAGGTGTATTTTAAAGGAATTCTACTGAAAATACATCATCTTTAAAACCAAAAAAAATGCATTTTATTAACTGCATATGTTTAATAGTCATTTAAATATTCAACAAAATTACCATATGCTAAACATTTTACATTTTAAAAGTATATGGTAAGCAAACAGGCAAGTATCCTTGCTCATATTGATCTTACTGTCTAGTGTGAAGGAGAGAAATACATAATAAGGTGAATATGTACAAGAAATAGTGTTAAGGAATAAGAAAAATATTTAAAGTAATCTAGTCCTACAGAATAGATCCTTCTGAGAAGTTGAACCTTGAGGAAAGATCTGAAACACATGAAGAGATGACCATATACAGAGGTGAGGAGGACAACCAGATCTGGGTTAGAGCAGAAACAAAGGACTTGGGCTGGGAAACTCCCACAAAGTAAGGACAAAGAATCAGTAAGGACGTCATAGAACTGCAGCATTAGGACAAATGCATTGCAGGCAGAAGAAAATGATTTCAGAGGGTGAAACTGTCACACATCAATGGGTCTTAAAGAGGCGCATGAAGTGCGATAGTAGAGTTTTGAGCATAAAGTGACCTGGTCTGATGTCGGTTTCTCAAGATTATTTTGCTGAGCCTAGAACAAAGAATAAGTAAATGGTAAGAAAGCTATCAGAAAAAAACTAGGAAGAAGTTGAACATTTTATTCCTCATGCCCAAACAAATTTTTTTAACACTTTGTGATATTGTGAGGTTAATAAGAAATATATATTTGGTTTTCATCCCCATTCCTGGCACAGAGATTCTAAAACCCTGAGAATTTCATAAATACAAAGAGTCATTCAGGTGTCTTTTGCTATTTTAAAGAAATCCCTTTCAGCCACACCTGAATTTATGTTACTAAGCTTACTTATGTATGGAAAGCCCTAAGGATGTATGCAAGCCAAGTCACTTCAGTTGTGTCCGACTCTTTGTGACACTATAGACTGCAGCCCACCAGGCTTCTCTGTCTATGGGATTCTCCAGGCAAGAATACTGGAGTGGGGTGCATGTCCTCCTCCAGGAGATCTTCCCAATCCAGGAATCAAACCTTCATCTTTAATGTTTCCAGCACTGGCAGGTAGGTTCTTTACCACTAGCACTCCTAGGAAGACTCCCACCCGCCAAGAATGGGAGTTGGTTACTAAGAAACTAACCATAACATTAGAGCTTTGGAATTTTTAAAAAAAAATTTTTAATTTATTTTTTAATTGAAGGAAAATTGTTTTTCATTTTCATGTCGGTTTCTGCCATTTATAACTTTCAAAATCCTACCTCTTAGATCTCCAAGGACAAGAGGGTTTAGAGGTTTAATTAATGACAAATGACTAATGGCTTCTTCCTACACATCTTGTAGTATGTATCTCTTCCAGCTTGTTATTCCTGAGGTACATTCTAGTCAATTTAGTAAGTAAAATGTTTTTCTGAGTTCTCTGAAACATTCTAGAGAATTTAATTGAATTCTTAGAGAATTATCGCGGAAAACTCCAATATACGGCCAATAATTTAGAAGCACTGGAGATGACCTGTACTTGTGATTGGCATCTGAAATGAGGTCACTTTTAGGGAACTGAACCTTTAACCTGTGGACTCTTAGACTATTATACAGGTGAGGTGAAGAAGTGAAAGCCGTTCAGTCCTGTCGGACTCTTTGTGACCGCATAGACTATAGTCCGTGGAATTCTCCAGGCCAGAATACTGAAGTGGGTAGCTTTCCCTTCTCCAGGGGATCTTCCCAACCCAGGGATCAAACCCAGGTCTCCCACATTGTAGGCAGATTCTTTACCAGTTGAGCCACAAGGGAAGCCCAAGAATACTGGAGTGGGTAGCTTATCCCTTCTCCAGGGGATCTTCCCAACCCAGGAATTGAACTGGGGTCTCCTGAATTGCAGGAGAATTCTTTACCAACTGAGCTATCAGATACAGGTAGACAGTGTTATAAGATACCAGGGTTTCCCCAGTGGCTCAGAGGTAAACGGTTTGATCCCTGGGTCAGGAATATCCCCTGGAGGAGGATATGGCAACACACTCCAGTATGCTTATTGGAGAATACAATGGACAGAGGGGCCTGGCAGACTACAGTCCATAGTGTCTCAAGAGTCGGACACAACTGAAGCAACTTAGCATGCATGCATGACACAAAGCTAGTGTCTGGAGAGGCATACTTCTTGGTAAAGGGGAGAACCCACACATATTTGGTAGCCAGAAGTCTCAGAAATGAAAGTATTGAGAGTAGAGAAGACACACAGGAGATTCTTTTTTCCTTTACTCTGGTCACAACTCAAGGTTTTTATTCTGCTCACCTTTAAACATCCAAATAAGCAATGATTCAATCATTTTTTTTCTCTAACTAGTTGTCAACTGAAAAACAAAATGCACAATGTGAGAATTGCAAGTTAAGTTTTACTGGGGTGAAATAAGGACTGCTGCCTGGGAGACAGCACCTCAGATAGCTCTGAGAAACTGCTCTAAAAGGTAGAGGGAAAGGATAGTATATATATATGTGTGTGTGTGATTTTGGTAAAGAGGGGAATGCAATTAAGCACATGCAATCAAGCACATATTTTGTGTAGAAAGCTTCTACTGGTCTCTGAAGCTTCTCCTAGTCCTGAGAAGCAATCATCATCCAGAAGAATTTTAGTGCTTTTCTAGATATGAGGAGATCAAGAATTGGGCTCATAAAACCAGTTCTTGAGAATATCTAACTATCTGAAAACTTGTCCTGCCAGTTTTCCCAGAGCACAGAGTGCTTCATTTCTGCTCTCTACCCTGAACTACTTCAGGGGGTGTTGGAGGTCAACAACAGCACCAACAGCAGCACATGATTTAGTCCTTATAGAGGTGGAAGGCAAGTGCCTGTGTGTGTCATTGTCGCTCAGTTCTGTCTGGCTCTTTGTGACCCCATGGACTGCATCCCTCCAGGGTTCTCTGTCCATGGAATTCTCCAGGCAAGAGTACTGGAGTGGGTAGCCAGTCCCTTCTTCAGGGAATTTCCCAACCCAGGGATCAAACCCGGGTCTATTGCATTGAAGGGAGATTACTGTCTGAGCCACCAGGGAAACACAAGTGTTCATGACTAATGCCAATTTGTAGTTGACACAGTGTTCATTTAACCCAACTATGAGACAAACAAGATTCTGAAGGCTAAAAATGCAGAATAAATAGGGCAGATATAATTAAAACTCTAGATATGAGCAAATACAGATTTTATTTTGCATAAACTATGTATCATAACATATATATGAGCACAGTATAAAATGGGTCGTTTTCCAAAAAGAAGAAACATATCTCTAGCTACTGATTTAAGACATCTCTGGGTCTGATTTTCTCTAGCATTATGACTGGAAAATTTTATCTGAACCATGGCCTCTAGATGTCATCTCCATTGTGAGTTTCTCAGTTACAGGAAATGTTTTCTGTCTCTTTTTTCCCTCTGCTATTTGTGGCTTCCTATTCCTTGGCATTGTCATAGATGGTGGAAATGAAGAATAGAAATTCAACCTCTGACTTTATCCTCCTGGGGCTTCTGCTCAACAGTAAATTTACAGGGATTGTCTTTGCAGTTATTTTGGCTATTTTTGTGGTGGCTGTAACTGCAAATCTGGTCATGATATTCTTGATTCACATGGATTCCCATCTCGATACCCCCATGTACTTTCTGCTCAGCCAACTGTCTATCATGGACACCCTTTTCATTTGTACTACTGTCCCAAAGCTTCTAGTCAACATGGTTTCTAATGAGAAGACCATTTCCTTTGTGGCCTGTGGCATCCAGCTCTTCCTCTACTTGACCATGATGGGATCAGAGTTCTTCCTGTTGGGCCTCATGGCCTATGACCGCTATGTGGCTGTCTGCAACCCTCTTAGGTACCCCGTGTTGATGAACCGCAGAGTGTGTCTTCTTCTGGCTGCTGGTGCCTGGTTTGGTGGATCCCTGGATGGCTTTCTGCTCACCCCTCTCACCATGAATGTCCCATACTGTGGATCCCACAGGATTGATCACTTCTTCTGTGAGATCCCTGCAGTTCTCAGATTGGCCTGTGCTGATACATCTTTGTATGAAACCTTAATGTATATCTGCTGTGTGCTCATGTTACTCATCCCCATCTCTATTATCTCAACCTCCTACTCCCTCATTTTGTTAACTGTCCACCGCATGCGCTCTGCTGAGGGCCGGAAAAAGGCCTTTACCACTTGTTCTTCCCACTTGACTGTGGTCAGCATTTTCTATGGGGCTGCCTTCTACACTTATGTGCTGCCCAAGTCATTTCACACCCCTGAGCAAGACAAGGTAGTATCAGCCTTCTATACCATTGTCACACCCATGCTCAATCCTCTTATCTACAGCCTCAGAAACAAGGATGTCATGGCAGCAATTAAAAAGATATTTGCACAATGCTTATCTGCACAGAAAGTACCCACAAAACTTTCAGTAAGCTGGGAATAGATTATTCTAATAACCTTCTTTGTGTCGTGTTTCATAAGAGATTGGTCAACTATCAAAGATTTTTTAGCGTTCACAAGTAAGAGAATTTACCTTGGCTGTTTTCTTCCTCACAGATGAAGGTAATAAAAAATATTTCATTGGTTATAGAGCGCCTTTATGGCCAACTATCAAAAACTGTATTATTAAGTAAGTTAAAGCTTCTTCTGATCTTATTTCTTACCTCTAGCAAAAAAAAGAGAAAAAAAAAAGAAGAGCAGATATTAGAGTTCAAATCAATTCATTTTTCCTTTACACTTGCCCCATGGTTAAACAAATAAACAAAATCTTCCAAAGCTGCAAAAGTTTGGGGGCAAACACCCTGTGATTATTATTGTATCAGTATTTTTAAAAAATTACTGATTCACAAATAAAAAAGAATATAGCTACAATTTTAATCCTATTCTCTTTAATTATTGGATTTGCCTCAGTGAATTAAAAATTCTGTAATCACCTTCATATCGCTTGTGCTGAAAACGGGGACTTTCAAATTATAGGCCACAGTGAATAGTGAACAAATTAAGCTAAACAGTGTGAGTTTGTGAATGTCTGAGCTCTACATGACTACTCAAAGTGAATAGCCTCTAATATCTCACATCACAGAGCTCTAGGGTGCTTTCTTCATGTTATTTTAACAGCAAAATTCTAGGGAAGATTAACTCTATGGGAAGAACTTATACATTGCCAATATATGTGTGCTTTGATGAAATGACTTGAATGCAATTTTACTTTGGTTCAGAGATGGAAACTTCTTGAAGCATTTTCTATAACTTGGTAAGATTTGTATGGGTGTGAGAGTTGGACTATAAAGGGAGCTGAGAGCCGAAGATTTGATGCTTTTGAACTGTGGTGTTGGAGAAGACACTTGAGAGTCCCTTGGACTGCAGGGAGATCCAACCAGTCCTTCCTAAAGGAGATCAGTCCTGAGTGTTCATTGGAAGGATTGATGTTGAAGCTGAAGCTCCAATACTTTGGCCACCTGCTGCAAAGAGCTGACTCATTGGAAAAGACCCTGATGCTGGGAAAGACTGAAGGTAGGAGGAGAAAGGGATAACAGAGGATGAGATGGTTGGATGGCATCACCGACATGAGTTTGGGTAAACTCCAGTAGTTGGTGATGGACAGGGGGGCCTGGGATGCTTCAGTTCATGGGGTCACAAAGTGTCAGACAGGACTGAGCAACTGAACTGAACTGAACTGGTAAGACATACATTTTCAGAGGGATCTCTATGTCTAGATTTTGGAGAATAGAGCAGGGAGCTAGGTTGGATATAGGAAGACAATTTATGTGGCTTCAAATGAAAGAAAAAGCTGGATTGAATAGGGTAGTGATACACAGGATTACATTCATGGAAAGACTGTTAGGAAAGAGTGTGAAATACAGCAAGATCCTCTATGACCCACCTCCCAGAATATTGGAAATAAAAGCAAAAATACACAAATGGGACCTAATGAAACTTAAAAGCTTTTGCACAACAAAGGAAACTATAAGCAAGGTGAAGAGACAGCCTTCAGAATGGGAGAAAATAATAGTAAATGAAGAAACAGACAAAGGATTAATCTCAAAAATATACAAGCAACTCCTGAAGCTCAATTCCAGAGAAATAAATGATCCAGTCAAAAATTGGGCCAAAGATCTAAACAGACATTTCTCCAAAGAAGACATACAGATGGCTAACACACACACGAAAAGATGCTGAACATCACTCATTATCAGAGAAATGCAAATCAAAACCTCAATGAGGTACCATAACACGCCCGTCAAAATGTCTGCTATCCAAAAGTCTACAAGCAATACATGCTGGAGAGGGTGTGGAAAAAAGGGAACCCTCTTACACTGTTGGTGGGAATGCAAACTAGTACAGCCACTATGGAGAACAGTGTGGAGATTCCTTAAAAAACTGGAAATAGAACTGCCATATGACCCAGCAATCCCACTTCTGGGCATACACACTGAGGAAACCAGATCTGAAAGAGACACGTGCACCCCAATGTTCATCGCAGCACTGTTGATAATAGCCAGGATGTGGAAGCAACCTAGATGCCCATCAGAAGACGAATGGACAAGGAAGCTGTGGTACATATACACTATGGAATATTACTCAGCCATTAAAAAGAATTTATTTGAATTAGTTCTAATGAGATGGATGAAACTGGAGCCCATTATACAGAGTGAAGTAAGCCAGAAAGATAAAGACCAATACAGTATACTAACGCATATATATGGAATTTAAAAAGATGGTAATGATAACCCTACATGCAAAACAGAAAAAGAGACACAGATGTACAGAACAGACTTTTGGACTCTGTGGGAGAAGGCGAGGGTGGGATGTTCTGAGAGAATAGCATTGAAACAAGTATACTATCAAGGGTGAAACAGATCACCAGCCCAGGTTGGATGCATGAGACAAGTGCTCAGGGCTGGTGCACTGGGAAGACCCAGAGGGATGGGATGGAGAGGGAGGTGGGAGGGGAGATCGGGATGGGGAATACATGTAAATCCATGGCTGATTCATATCAATGTATGGCAAAAACCACTACAATATTGTAAAGTAATTAGCCTCCAACTAATAAAAATAAGTGAAAAAAAATGTTATACTGAATAATAAGTCAGATGCAAAAGATAATATACTGAATTATTACATTTATATAAAGTTCTAGAAAGGCAAAGCTAATCTGTAGGTGACAGAAAGTAAGTCAGTGATTACTTGACGCATCAGTGGGTTGAGAATGAACTACAAAGGCTAATAGATATGTTCTTATATTGTATAATGGGTAGTATAAAGGATGTATTCACTTGTTAAAATTCATCAAACTGTGTACTTAAAATGGGTGCATTTTATTGCATGTGAATTGCATACCAGTAAAAACTATATAAAAAGAAAAAAATTTTAAAAAAGAGAGTGTGATATAAAAGATAACTCAGTGACTTGGTCTCAAGTGAAAGCTGTCTTGCTTCTCACATTATTCACTGAACCCAGTATACACAGGGCATGAGCAAGGAAGCTGCAAGAAAACCTAAAAAGCTGTAGGATTGGCAGACATGTTTATTCTATGCAGGCAACAACCAAAGTGGGTGTCTTAAGGTGGGGCTTATAAACTTGTACAGAACAAAAATGTCCCATGGCCAAGCACGTGCGTGACGCACATATGTGATGCCATAAGTGAGCTCAGCTGTTACATAACCATGCAAAGTTCATTGTTTACAGAACATAGAGGCAGAGGGTGTGAGAGTGTGGGGTGAGAGAGCCAGACTGGCCCCATCTTGTTAATTTATATACAAAGGAAGATGGAATTTCTATTTACTGAGACTGAAAACTTGGAAAAGGTCAGTTTTCATTCCAGTCACAAAGAAAGGCAATGCCAAAGAATGCTCAAACTACCACACAATTACACTCATCTCACACACTAGTAAAGTAATGCTCAAACTTCTCCAAGCCAGGCTTCAACAATTCGTAAACCATGAACTTCCAGATGTTCAAGCTGGACTTAAAAAGGGCAGAGGAACCAGAGATCAAATTGCCGACATCCGTTGGATCATCGAAAAAGCAAGAGAGTTCCAGAAAAACATCTATTTCTGCTTTATTGACTATGCCAAGCCTTTTACTCTGTCAGTTCAGTTCAGTCGCTCAGTCGTGTCCTACTCTTTGCGACCCCATGAATCGCGGCACGCCAGGCCTCCCTGTCCATCAACAGCTCTTAGAGTTTACTCAAACCCATGCCCATCCAGTCTGTGATGCCATCCAGCCATCTCATCCTCTGTCATCCCCTTCTCCTCCTGCCCCCAATCCCTCCCAGCATCAGGGTCTTTTCCAGTGAGTCAACTCTTCGCATGAGGTGGCCAAAGTCCTGGAGTTACAGCTTCAACATCAGTCGTTCCAGTGAACACCCAGGACAGATCTTCTTTAGGATAGACTGGTTGGATCTCCTTGCAGTCCAAGGGACTCTCAAGAGTCTTCTCCAACACCACACTTCAAAAGCATCAAATCCTTGGCTCTCAGCTTTCTTTATAGTCCAACTCTCACATCCATACATGACCACTGGAAAGATCATAGCCTTGACCAGACAGACCTTTGTTGGCAAAGTAATGTCTCTGCTTTTTAATATGCTATCTAGGTTGGTCATAACTTTCCTTCCAAGGAGTAAGCGTCTTTTAATTCCATGGCTGCAGTCACCATCTGCAGTGATTTTGGAGCCAAAAAAACTGAAGTCTGACACTGTTTCTACTGTCTACCCATCTATTTCCCATGAGGTGATGGGACCAATTGCCATGATCTTAGTTTTCTGAATAGGGAAAGGAGTATGTTAAGGCTGTATATTGTCACCCTGCTTATTTAACTTATATGCAGAGTATATCATGAGAAGCTCTGGGCTGGATGAAGCACAAGCTGGAATCAAGATTGCTGGGAGAAATATCAATAACCTCAGATATGCAGAAGACAGCACCCTTATGGCAGAAAGTGAAGAAGAGCTAAAGATCCTCTTGATGAAAGTGAAAGAGGGGAGTGAAAAAGTTGGCTTAAAACTCAACATTCAGAAAACTAAGATCATGGCATCCAGTCCCATCACTTCATGGGAAATAGGTGGGGAAACAATTGAAACAGTGTCAGACTTCATTGTTGGGGGCTCCAAAATCACTGCAGATGGTGATTGCAGCCATGAAATTGGAAGACACTTCCTCCTTGGAAGAAAAGATATGACCAACCTAGAGAGCATATTAAAAAGCAGAGACATTACTTTGCCAACAAAGGTCCATCTAGTCAAGGCTATGATTTTTCCAGTAGTCATGTATGGATGTGAGAGTTGGATTATAAAGACAGCTGAACACCAAAGAATTAATGCTTTTGAACTGTGGTGTTAGAGAAAGCCTTGAGAGTTCCTTGGACTGCAAGGAGATCAACCAGTCCATCCTAAAGGAAATCAGTCCTGAATATTCATTGGAAGGGCTGATGCTGAAGCTGAAGCTCCAATACTTTGGCCACCTGATGCAAAGAACTGACACACTGGAAAAGACCCTAATGTTGGGAAAGATTGAAGGCAGGATAACAAGTTGACGACTGAGGATGAGATGGTTGGATGGTATCACTGACTCAATGGACATGAGTTTGGGTAGACTCCAGGAGTTGGTGACGGACAGGGAGGCCTGGTATGCTGCAGTCCATAGGCTCACAAAGAGCCGGACATGACTGAGAGACTGAACTGAAGTGAAAACTTGTAAAATGGCAAGTTTCAATAGGAGAAATCAAGAACTTGATTGTTGTTGAAACTCTTTTGAAATGTCTATTAGACATGTTAAGTCAATCAGGGTTCATATTTTGCCTCTGGTAGTCCTCAGAGTAGAAAGGATATTTAAAGACATAAAATGAGTTGAAATCACTTAAGTCAGAGTAAAGTTTTGAGACTGAGACCCAAAGGACCTGTGTTCTGTTGAGACAGGAGATAGGGGTCAGTGGAGTAGAAAGTAATATTTCAGACACAGATGAAGAAACTGTTCAAAACCGGAGAGCAATCAAATCCATTGAGTAAAGTTTCATATTGAATTACAAGAACTGAGTATTAGCCATTGTATTTGGCAATATGAAAAACATGTGTGAACTTAATAATAGTGATAAGGTCTACATGGGGGCTCATTGTTAAGATGGCTCATTATGTTGACCTCGGAAACAAAGAATAAAATCACAGTGATCCTTGAGACTGACCAAATTGCCCAAATGACATTTTGTTTTCTCACTGGTGCCTACCTTCTCACAGCTATGAGACCACTAGATTCCAGACCTCTGGCTACATGACCACAGACTCAACAACAGGCTAAAAATTAACCATTCCTTCAGAGAATTTTTCATTGGTGAGGTTTAAGAGAGACCCCGTCAGAAAGGGAGAATGCTAGTTCTCCTTAAGGGCCAGTCACCCTTTTGATTTCCCTCTAATAAATTTCCCTTTTCTTGCCTGACTACCTGGCTCACTCTCTTTTTCTCTGTACTCATCCACAAATAGCAAATTCAATATAACAGTGCTCAGGGAAAATTCAGAGTAAAATAGTAGGACTAGAAGTAGACAGCATGTGCTGTGCTGTGCTTTGTCACTCAGTCATGTCCTACTCTTTGCGACCACAAGGACTGTAGCCCACCGGGCTCCTCTGTCCATGGGTATGCTCCAGGCAAGAATACCAGTGTGAGTTGCTTTGCCCTCCAGGGGATCTCCCCTACCCAGGAGTCGAACCCAGGTCTCCCGCATTGTGGGCAGATTCTTTACCATCTGAGCCACTAGGGAAGCCCAAGAATACTGGCGTGGGTAGCCTATCCCTTCTTCAGGAGATCTTCCCAAGGAATCAAACCAAGGGGTCTCCTCCTTTGCAAGCAGATTCTTTACCAGCTGAGCTACCAGGAAAGCCTGAGACAACATGAGTAGTGTATAAATAAAGTTTGTCTCCTTTATTTTTTCTCGAAAATTTGATCCAAAAAATTGAGCAGTAGTTAGAAAGATAAAAAGCATATATGTGTTTTGTTAATGTTGTGAGATGTTTCAGGTATGTTTAAGGTAACAGTTATATACAAAAAGTAAATTGATGATAGACCAACAAAAAAAAAAAAAAAATAGAAGAAGCTTCTTCCAGAGTGATGGCTCTTTGAGATATTAAAGAGCATAGAAAGCTGTTTAAAAGTAGAGAGCCATTTTAATGGCTTTCATCTTCTGATATCTCTTCTGATAGCTTCTATTTTCTCAGTGTATTTAAAATCAGTGAGAACTTCTGTTTCACAAGAACAGAAGGATTGTTAAAAATTTGAGACGTGAAGAAGGCATTTTTGAAATGCAGCTCAGTAAATAAGAAAGGTAGAAATATTAAGATTGTAGTGTATGCTTAAGACCCTCAACTGGGATTGATTTATAGATTTATCATAAGTATGCTTGTCAGACAGTCCAATAAGTGTACCCCAAGGTAGTTCCAATAAGTGCAAGGTAATATGCAAATGGTAAGCATGCAATGTGCTACCTACAGTTAATTATGGCAACAATGACAAGGGAACAGAAAAAACAATTGCCATCACTATTTCTACAGACTTAGCAGTAACAATGTAAGTATTAATAAAACATATTGTACTCATCTATGTTGTTTAATGCTTAAATTTTGCAACATAGAATAGTGGTTCATAGTTTGTTTCACTGAATTGTTCTCTTTGTGACATTAAAGGCTTTATAACCAACATTTGTGTTCATCTAGAGCTTACTATAAAGCCTGTTGTGATTTGGAATTATTGAGTAACATCCTGTCCCATCAACATGACAATTATTTATCTTTAAGAGTTAACAACACACCTCAACACATCTAGGCATTAATCTGTTTCTTTTGTGATGGCCTCTCTAATGACAATTCGGATTCTCATTTGGTGCAAGATAGTGTCTCTACCATAAGCTCTAAGCTTTTTTTGCAGAACATTTTGTCCTGTTCAAAACATTAAGATGTTAATCTACACCAAAATGTTTATATTTGGTCCTTTCTAAAATATCCATTGGGATAATCAGTCCATGTCAAAAAGGTCCTTGAAATTGGATTCTGTCCAAAGCACCCATTGAGACATTTGGTCCATGATTTGCCAAATAATACATGAATTCCAGTTTATAAAAACTTTATTTACATTATTTTTATTATAATTCATGATAAATTTTACTTTTCACAGTTATTCTTGTTCTTCTTCCTCATGAAGTTTGGCAAGGCTTTTTCTAAGTTGATGAGGAATTGCTCGCAAGTATATGTAAAGCTGATTATTTGCTTTATATATTTGTTATATCTGTTAATAATTCCTGGTTCTGGTTACGCAAATTTAATTTTGTCAGTATCATCATAAAGTTGTAGGCTATATTTAAGTATGATCAACAAGAACATGAGTTATAATTTGTTTATCCTCTTGCTGTTTGTCTTACAATACTTTAAGAAATCTCCAAATTGAAGGGTGATTCATTATCATCCACTCTTAAAATTTTCTGTACCACCTTCCCCTGCATTGTTTATCCTGAGATTGCCACTCAGTGCCAGTATAATAATGATTCTAAGTTTCTGGTGGAAATCTTAGAGCTTCTGGTCATTTTTTGTTTATGCCATACCTGGCATAGACATATGCTTCCCCAAATCTTCAACATAATCCATTAGGTCATTGAAGTTTTCTTCTGCATTTTCCACAATGTACTCAAAGGTTTCATTGACATCTTCCAAAGGCACAAATGCAAAGACCAAACAGCAAGAATTCACACTTATTAGAGTTACTCTTTGTAACTCTAATTGTAACTTTTTACTCACATGTGTTGACTAAAATATATAGTCATAACCTGAAAGTAGAAAGTGTTTTATTTGGGGGCATTTTTGTTGTAGGAAGGAGGACCCCTTCCAGGGCCTGAAAACGGGCTCTTGTCTAGTACTCAGAAAAGAATTGTCCGAGGAGACACGTGCTGACAAAGCAAGAGATTTTATTGGGAAAGGGCACCCAGGTGGAGATTAGTAGAGTAAGGGAACCCAGGAGAACAGCTGTGTCCATGGCTTGCAGTCTCGGGTTTTATAGTGATGGGATTAGTTTCTGGGTTGTCTTTAGCCAATCATTCTGACTCAGAGTCCTTCCTGGTGGTGCAGGCCTTGTTCAGCCAAGATGGATGCCAGAGAGAAGGATTCTGGGAGGTAGTCAGACAGGTAGTGTCACCTTTTGACCTTTCCCGAACTCTTCTGGTTGGCAGAGGCTTATTAGTTCCCTGTTCCTTACCAGAACCTCCTGTCATAAAACAACTCATACAAATGATTACTATGGTGCCTGGCCAGGGTGGGAGGTTTCAATCAGTGTGTTTCCCCTAACAACTCCCCCCTAAGAGACTATATTCAAGATACTTCTTGGGAATTGGGGTGGAGGTCTCTTTCTTATGTAACTTCTTCCTGCTGTGCATGGGCATAGGCCTGACTAGTAGAGCAGAAGTCTCTCTCTACCTGATACAAGTCAAGGTATTTTTTTGCATTGACTGAAACCAGCATTCACCTTTGTAATAACAGCACTTTAGTTTGAAACTGTTGGCTCCTCTCAGAGATTAAATAGACAGGAGCCAAACAGGAGACCTAACAAATGGTCATCACTGGTCCCCAGAAACAGGAGGCAACATTTGGGGTGAGGGCTGCAGGGTGTGGGCATTATGAGTGACCCTGAGAGGCTTGTCTGAGGAGGGGTAGAAAGAAGTCAGGATACACAGAAGGTTGCAACAGGTGGGCGGGGTGGGGGGGGAGCAGTCTGTTAATTTAGAAAAACCAAATATCTCAAGGAATTCAGCACTCTTCTATGTATGAGAAGATTCAAGCACCTTAGCTCACCAAATTCATTCTTTTCATATGCATTTCAGCTACCTGGACCAAATCCTGCTTCTTGATTGTTCATAGCCTTAATTCCTTGCTTACTATAAGGGATGGCAGATGGGACAGATAGCTGCCTTTTGCCTTCTCACTATCGCCTGCCCTTCCACTCCTCAGACCTTACTGGGGGGAAGAGACTGATGGCTACTGGATAGTCAGTATTGCTTTCCCGAGCACAAAAATTTACATTTCTGTGCTGGAACCCCTAATGGCTGTGACATTCTTATTTACTGATATAGCAGGAAATATTTCATTTCATAGTCCCTCCCCATGGTCAGAAATTAAACCATATTTGGGAAACATTTCATGATTTTTTTTTTTTTTTTTTTTTTGTCTTTTAGTGCTTGCTGGGAGGTTCATCCCAGATCAGGCAAAAGTTCTTATTGATATGTCACTCCAGGTGTTAATCTCCAGATCAGGTCCATTGATAGTTAATAAAAGGTTCTCTGGATCCTCTATCTTCTAACCTATTAAGATCCAGGAGACAGTTCCCTTGTTGCTTCTTCCCATACCTAGAATTGTACTATTAAAATTATTGATAGCATACAGAAATATATTTTTTGATCAATTACTTCAAGTCACCTTGTCACCATTACATTACAACAAACAAAACCCAAAGTGAGCAGAAGGAAAAAAATCATAAAGATCAGAGTGGAAATAAATGAAATAGAGATGAAGAAAACAATAACAAAGATCAGTGAAACTAAAAGCTGTTCTTTTAGCAGATAAACAAAATCTATAAACTGTCAGCCAGACCCATTAATTTAAAAAAAGAGAGAGAGAAAGAGATAGAGAGGACTCAAATCAATAAAATTAGAAGTGAAAAAAGATTTTTATGATGGACATCGCAGAAGTTCAAAGCATCATGAAACTACTACAAGCAACTATACATCAATAAAATGGAAAACCTAAAAGAAATGGGCAAGTTTTGAGAAAGATACAACCTTTCAAGACAAAATCATGGAAGAAATCCAAAATATAGACAAATCAAAAGTACTGAAATTGAAACTGTGATTTAAAAATGCAAAAAAAAAGTCCAGGCTTCATAGGCTTCTATCAAATAGTTATGAAAGAGTTAGAACCTATCCTTCTGAAACTCTTCCAAAAAGTTTCAGAGAAAGGAATACTCCCAAGTACATTCCACAAAGACACCATCATCATGATACTAAAAATCAGACAAAGATATCAGAAAAAGAAAATTAAAGGTCAGTATCATTAATGAACATAGACACAGAAATCCTCAACAAAATACCAGCAAACTTAATCCAACAACACATTGAAAGGATCATACACCAAAACCAAATAGGATTTACCCCAGGCTTCCAAGGATTCTTCTAAAGATGCAAAGCAATTGATGTGATTGTTGCTGTTCCATTGCTCAGTCATGTCTGACTCTTTGCAACCTCATGGACTTCAGTACAACAGGCTTCCCTGTCCTTCACCATCTCCCAGAGCTTGCTCAAACTTATGTCCATTGAGTCAGTGATGCCATCCAACCATCTCGTCCTCTGTCGTCCCCTTCTCCTCCTGCCTTCCATCTTTCCCAGCATCAGGGTCTTTTTCAATGAGTTGACTATTCGCATCAGGTGTCCAAAGTACTAGAGCTTCAGCATCAGTCCTTCCAATGAATATTCAGGATTGATTTCCTTTAGGATTGACTGGTTTGATCTTGCAGCCCAAGGACTCTCAGGAGTCTTCTCCAACACCACAGTTCAAAAGCATCAACTCTTCAGCATTCAGCCTTCTTTATGGTTCAACTTCCACATCCATACACGACTACTGGAAAAACCACAGCTTTGACTAAATGGATCCTTGTTGACAAAGTAATGTCTCTGCTTTTTAATATGCTGTCTAGATTGATCAGAGATTTTCTTCCAAAAAGCAAGCATATTTTAATTTTATGGCTGCAATCACCATCTTCAGTGATTTTGGAGCGCAATAAAATAAAGTCTGTCACTGTTTCCATTGTTTCCCCACCTGTTTGCCATGAAGTGATGGGACCAGATGCCATGATCTTTGTTTTTTGAATGTTGAGTTTTAAGCCAAAAATAAAATCAAATAGGATCTAATGAAACTCAGAAGCTTTTACACAGCAGAGGGAACCATAACAAAAAACAAAAAAACAACCCACAAAATTGGAGAAAATATTTTCCCATTAAGCAACTAACAGGGAATTAATCTCCAAAATATGCAAACTGCTTATGCAGTTCCATATCAAAAAGTAAACGAACAACCCAATTTTAAAAAAGGGCAGAAGACCTAATTAGACATTTCTTTAAAGAAGACATACAGATGGCAATAAGCATATGAGAAGATGTTCAGCATCACTAATTATTAGCAAAACACACAGCAAAACTACAATGATGTATCACTATATAATCTAAAAACTATAAATGCTACAGAGGGCTTGAAGAAAAGGGAATCCTCCTACACTGTTGTTGGGAATGTTAAGTGGTACAGACAATATGGAGAATAGTGTGGTGGTTCCTTAAAAGACTAAAAATAGAGCTACCATGTTATTGAGCAATCCCATTCCTGGGCATGGACCTGGAGAAAACCATAATTCAAAAATATACGTGTACTTCAATATTTATTGCAACACTAGTGAGGACATAGAAGCAACCTAAATGTTCATCAACAGAAGAATGGATCAAGAAAATTTCTTACACATACACAATGGTATATGGCTTGGCCACAAAAAAATAATGAAATAATGCCATTTACAACAACTTAGATGTATCTAGAGATTGTCATACTAAGTGAGGTAATTCAGAGAAGGAGAAATATTGTAAGATATTGCTTTTAGGGATCCTAAAATAAATGGTAAATGAGCTTATTTACAAAATAGAAATAGATTTAAAGATATTGAAAACAATTTATGGTTACTAGGTGGAAAAGGTGGGGACTGATAAATTGGAAGATTGGAATTCACATATACACACTACTGTTAATAAAAATATATAACCTAAAAATTAGGACCTACTGTATAGCACAAGAAACTCTACTTAATATTAAGTAATGACCCTACACGGGAAAGAATCTAAAAGAGCTTGATATATGTATATGTATAACTGATTCACTTTTTATGCACAGAATATAACCCAATATTGTAAACCAACTGTATACCAATTTTTTTTTTTTTTCAATCAAGAAGAGGAAGAAGCTTCTTACACCTGAGGTTGTCTGAGTCTGTGACTTTTACCTAGTGAGATAATGGAACTCCTACCTTTGACTTCTGGTCCCAAAGCACTCTAGTGAGAGTTTCAGGTGGTGGTTTAGTCTCTAAGTTGTGTCCGACCCTTGCGACCCCATGGACTGTGGAGATCGCCAGGCTTCTCTGTCCATGGAATTTCTCCAGCAAAAATATTGGACTAGGTTGCCATTTCCTTCTTCAGGGGATCTTCCTGACCCATGGATCGAACTCATGTCTCCTGCATCACAGGTGAATTCTTTACTGCCAAGCCACCAGGGAAGCCAAGCATATCAGGAGGTTCTATTAATTTATTAAGTAGCTTATAGTCAGATAACAAACTAATTGTGTTACTTGCTCAGTTGTCTGACTCTTTGCAACTCCATGGACTGTAGCCCACCAGGTTCCTCTGTCATGGAATTCTCCAGGCAAGAATCCTGGATTGGGTTGCCATTTCCTTCTCCAGAAATAATAAACTAACAACTGTTTGTAATTGTATCAGACTTTTGTATGTCTCCCTGTTACATCTTGGCTTACTGATCTTTCTCAACAGGAAATAGATATAGATAATTTTTTTTTTAATTTCCAAGGAATTATTTTCAGATTCTATGGAGACCACCAAAAGGTGTTACTATGGGACCAATTTGGCATTATCTTTCTGCCACCTCATGGATAATTAACAACATGACATTATTCTAAAGCTACACCTTATATCCTTGATGTATTCCTTAAAGCAGGAAAATAAAATTTAAAAAAATAAAATAACACTAAGGGTATTTTTGGAAGATTGATACTGATTTTGCTTTACTTGTTTTATTAAATATTTTTCTGCATTAAGTAGATTTTTTGTTAACATCATCATTAGAAGAAGTAGTTTTCTGTCTTTCAGAGCATAGATAAGCATCTCAACCCCAACTTTACAGCTTGGGTATAGTAATACCCTATTTGTGATTCAGTTTCTTTATTTGCATAAGCATTAAATGTGTAATATAAGTAGATATTTTTCCTGGATCATAGTTCTTATTTGCATTGTTATCATCAGTGTCATCATCATTAGTAATGTCCCTAAGTCCCAGGGTTCATTTGAATTAAGGACTCAAGCTCTAGAGTGATATACAGAGTGTGAGTCCTAGGTGTTATGGACAGTGTACCATCCTCAGTGCCTGGATTCTTCACTGAAATAATTGACTCATTGTATGTCAACACACTGGGGAGAGGGAAAGATTAATTGGAATGATAATATTCTTAGTGGTTCTGAGTAAGAATCCTGAGCTGTGAGCTGTCAATAACCTATTAAAGTTATGGTCTAGCTGACCTCTCCACCAGGCTCTGGTCTGTTTCAATTTTGCTTCATATTACTCTAGAGGCAATTAGAAAGATACAATATATTTTTTTCTTTTCTCTTTTTTTCCAGATATATTTCTGTAATTATCAATGTAAGAGAAGTTTATTGGCTTAAATATATTTCTAAGGCAAGTTCCTTCTTTTTATTTTATTTAAAAGAAAGTTATGCAAAATACTACTTGGTAAAGGGATTTTTTTGGAGTAGATTTATTTGTGGCTCTGTTCTATAAAATGTTTGAGTGCTTCACATTTATTTTACCTGCATACAATTCCAGCATGCATATTTAAGACATCATTAAAAATTGCTTATAGTTTTAAAATGGAAGTATATGATTTCATTGCATGAATTCTATCTTGTTGTCACTAAATTTTTTTCTCATATGAACCTTTAAATTTACAAAATAATTTGCCAAAGTATGTTTTACTTGAACATACTACTTGATAAGCAAGTATCAGTGCCCCAATGTTTTATGCTCCTGATGCCAGGAAAGTCAGTGGCCTGGGATGAGGACTACGCTCTAGCTGATAACCAGTCTTGGAGAAAAAGATTAACAGAGCCAGCTGGAAACCTCTGCAGAGGTGGCATTGGGACAAGAGGGCTGAGAGACACAAATGCAGGCTGCATTTCCTCTAGCACACACTCAGATGGACAGATGGGTGTGTACAGAGCATATACCAAAGCTTAACACTTAGGAGAAAGCCAAGTTATAAGTCAATATCCTAATTACTTTTGATGACTCAATGGCACATGAGAAGAACTTCTGAGTGTTGGTAATATTTTCATTTTTTTTTTTAGTCAAGTGGTGAATAAATGAGAATATATACTTTGTGTTAATTTATGGTATAACCAACATTTTTGCATTTTTTCTATGCATTTTATATTTTGGTTAAACTTTACATATGAAAGGAAGTCCTTATATGAATGTATGTTTGATTGCTTAGTAAATTGTCTTGCATAAAGTGTGTAAGTATGTGTGTATGTGTATATGAATCAGGGAAAAGCAATAATAAGGGGTTCACTGGAATGAAGACATGATGGCAGGGATGAAAACGTATTTTTTTGACCAGAAAAAGGAATCCTCCACTCTAAAAATGTTTGGATAAAAGAAGGAATCAAATATTTTATATTAAATGATATCTGGACTACAAGAAGTAAGAGCTAAGAAATGACAACAGGAAACTAAGTGCTCTGGGAAGTCATAGAAATCTGAGACAAAGTACAGATCTCATTACAAATGTTGGGGATGCAGTGTTTTTAAGCCACCTGACCTAGATATCCAGAGTTGGTGTGGCATATGTTCTAACAATAGAAAAGATTCTCAGTTTCCAGGAGTTACTTTGTAGTAATCAGTCAATCTGTTGGTACAGGGTATTTTGAGGTTTTTATGAAAGCATTCAAAGAGTTTATGTATTAGTTGTATTAGTGCATTAGTCTGGGTTCTTTCAAGAAATAAAACCAATACAGGTTGGATAGATAGCTAGAGATAGAGATATTCTACACATATATACAGAAGTATTTCAAGTAAATATTCTCTTTATCTACTTGTCCAGAAAGAGAGAGGGAGGGAGAGAGCCAGATAAAGAAAGAGTTAGTTTAAGAAATTGGTTCACATGTCTACGGAGGCTGAGAACTCCCATAATCTCTCATCTACAAAGTAGAGGCCCAAGAGAGCTGCTGGTAAAAATCCTAATCCTAGCAGGTGAACACCAATGTCCCGCATCAAATATTCAGTCAGAGGGTGGGTTCTTCATTCCTTTGCCTTTCAGTTCTACTAAGGTCCTGAATGGATTGAATTATTCCCACTTTCATCATGGAAGGCAATATGTTTTACTCATCCACCAATTCAAATGCCAACCTCACGTAGAAAGACTCTCAGACAAACTCAGAAATATTTAACCTGGGCACCCCATGACCCAGTTAAGTTGACAAAAAAATTAAGTCATCACAATTGATTTCTATGCTTGCATTAATTTCACATAGAATTCTGTTCTTAAATCCTGAGGTTTATCAGAATTTCTAAAGCAGTGTTTACCCTGAAAGTCCATATGTATTCTCATTTCTGTGCCCAAATATTTATTCCTTCAACTAGAAATATGTGTAAAGAAATACATTCTAATACATTTAATCTCAATTAGATATCCATGCTATAATGATACACTCAAGAAATGACTTGATTATGTCATACTTAAAAGTAGATAGGTCCACATACACTAAATTTACAAATATTTATAAATCTACCTCATAAGATAAAACAGCAAGAAATGTAAACTTAGAGTGACAAAAATGTAAATGGTAACTTGGGATTTCTTATTTTATTGAAAAGCATGATTCATTTACTTGTCTTAAAGTTGTAATTAGCAATTATATACAGAAAGAGCATAATTATATATAATGTAATTAATAGTGATGAAACACTTTCTATGTTACTCTACAAAACCATTCATATAATTTTATTAACTATGAGGTACTGTACTGGGGGGTTACAGTACAGTGCAGAGAAAAAAAGTCTTTCCTTCACATGGCTTATAATTTAGTGTATACATAAACAATCTTTTTCAAAAAGAAGAAAATGGAATTGGTCATATAGGTGCTGAAGTGTTGAAAGAATAAGTTGGATGCAGAGATAACCACAGAACTTTCTTCCCTTGTCTTCTTTCCTTTTGATCTTTTTGGCACTATCTTTTGAGAGAATTTAATATGAAACCAGTAATGAATCCAGAGTAATGACAGTTGACCCTTGAACAATGCCCTTGTGAACTAACAGGTTCACTTATAAGTGGGTAATAATAGTAAATACTGCAGCACTGCAGGATTTACTGTTGTTGAAACAGAACTTACACACAGGTTGACTATAAATTATATTTGAATTTTCAGCTGCACAGAGGATCAGTGCTCCTATCTCCTGCATTGTTCAAGGATCAGCTATAATTCACTGAATCTCTGTCCCACCATCAAAGAGAAGAGTAAGCATGGTAGCTTTGAAGCTGTGTGTCCACAGACAAATAACTGGCACAAATTTGACTACTAGTGATATTGATTTAGGTGTCTTCCACTCATGACTGCTACACAGACATATGATTCTCCTATCAATAAAAATTATAACTCCACTTATTTCATTATATTAACATTCAATATTTATATTATTAAGATGGTATATGTATTGACATTAAAGTCATTTGTAGCACTGTGGTTATGTTTCCTTTCAATGCTGTTTTATTGCTTTTCTAACTTCTTTCCAGAATTAATCAAGTATCAGACTTGTTTATTTATTTTTCTGCCGTAAGTACCTTAATACTAATAAGTATTTTCTGGATATTGTGAATACTTTAGAATGCTTCTAATTTCTTCTTCCTAGGCCATCTGTTCTGTAGCCTCTCTCCTCCTGCTCTTCACCCAGACTGCTTGCCTGAGGCTCACCAGCACATAGCTCCTCCTGGGAGAATCCTCCACCGTTAATTCTCTCCCTTGGATCCCTTGATGTCTGTATGTTAAGCTATCCTCCTTTTTTTTTTTTTTTTTCAGCTCCCTCATTTTAGTTGAGCATATCCTTCAATAGGTTCCTAAACAAGGTGCATTGGATAAAATGTCATTGAATTTGCATGTCTGGAAATAACATAGTTTCATCTTCTTATGTGGCAGAAGTTTAGTTAAGTGTATACTTCTAGGATGAGAATCATTTCTCCTCATGATTAGGAGTGTATCCTTGCCCACTTTGTCTTTCAACATTCAGCATTACTACTGAGGGTTCCAGTGCTATCTCATTGTAAATATTTTGTGCTTAATGGACACTTAGGTTGTTGCCTTATCTGGGCTACTGTGAGAGATTTAATGAATATGGGCATACATATATCTCTTCAAACTTCCATTTTCATTTCCTTTTTACCCTAAAATAGAATTGATGGATCATATAGTAGTAGTTCCATTTTTAATTTTTTGAGGAACCTCAATACTGTTTTCCATGAATTTCCACCAATAGTATGTATTTTCCCATAGCTCTATATTTTTGCTAATTTTTTTTTCTCTTGTCTTCTTGATGATAGCCATTCTAATGGATGTGACATGATATCTCATTTGCATTTCCTTGATAACCAGTGATGTTAAGAGCTTTTTCATGGAATGGGGTCCATTCATATGCATTCCTTGGAAAAACTGTCTATTTAGTTCTTCTGCTCATTTTTAAATTAGATTGTTGGTTTTTTAAATGCTTGGGTTGCATGAAAATTTTATGTATTTTGGATATTATCTTCTTATCTGATATATGGATTAAAAATATTTTCTCCCATCCCATAGATTTGCATCTTGTTTTTTGTTATTTGCTGTGGAGAACATTTTATTTGCTAGTGTCCCACTTTTTATTATTACTTTTGTAGTTTTTACTTTTGGTGTTTTATATATGCATATATATGTGTATATATGTATATATAAATCATCACTTAGTCCAATGTAAAAAAGCTTTCTAAGTTTTTTTTCCAGAAGTTTTATTATCTCAGGACATTTAAGTCTATAATCAATTTTAAGTTAAATTTTGTGAGTTGTTAAATATAGGGATCCAATTTTCTTTTTCTGTTGTAGTTAACCAGGTTTTTTTCCAGCACTATTTGTTGAAGGGACTAATTTTTTTCCCTTTGAATGTTCTTGGCTATGCTGCAATATCAGTATCATGTTGAGGGGGTGGATTTATTTATCCTGGGCTCTTCATTCTATTTCTTTGCCCCACATATCTATTTTTATGTCAGTTTTTACTGTTTAATTACTATAGCTTTTCAATATAGAATAAAATAAGAAGCACGCTATTCTGTTTTTATTGTTTTTCTCTCTCATGATTCCTTTGGCTATTTGGATTGCTTTATGCTATGCTCAGTAGTTCAGTCATGTCTGATTCCTTACTACCTCATGGACTGAAGCCTGTTAGGTTCCTCTGCCCACGGGATTCTCCAGTCAAGAATACTGGAGTGGAAACCTATTCTCTTCTCCAGGGGATCTTCCTAAACCAGAGATGGAGCTCAGCTCTCCTGCATTGCTGGAAGATTCTTTACCATCTGAGCCAATTTTTTATGATTCTATATAAAATTTGGGATTATTTTCCCTATTCATCTGAATAATTTTGATAGGGATCATACTGAATATATAAATGAATTATAGTAGTATGAGCATTTTAACAATATTAATTCTTCCAGTGGATGGACATGCACAATTTTCTATTTTTGTATTCTTCAATTTTTTCATCAAGTTTCTATAGCTTTCACAGAGCCAGTCTTCCAATTACTTGGTTAAACTTAATTATAATTTTTTTAATTGCTTTTGACGCTATTGTAAATGGGTTAGTTTTATGTCTTTTTTCAGATTTTTCTTTTTTTAGTGTTTAGAAACACATCATATTTCTGTACATTGATTTAATATCTGTTAAGTTTACTGAATTAATTAAGTGCTCCTACCAATGTTTTGGTTGAATCTTTAGGATCTTCTCTATATAAATTCATATCAACTGTAAATAAGGATAATTTTTCTTCTCTTTTTCTGATTTGAATGTCATTTATTTCTTTGTGTTGCCTCATTGTTGTGGCTAGAACTTTCAGTATTATGCTGAATTAGATTTTTGAGAGTGGGCAGCCTTGCTTTTTTCCTGATCTTGAAGTAATTCTTCCAAGTGTTTACTGTTGAGTATGTCAGCTGCGGGTTTCTCATATATGATGTTTCACGTGTTGAGGTATATTTCTTCTACATATGATTTATTAAAGGTTTTAATTATGAAAGTGAAAGTGAAAGTTGCTCAGTTGTGTCTGACTCTTTGTGACCCCATGGACTATACTGTCCATGGAATTCTCCAGGCCAGAATACTGAGCTATCACATCTGTTGATTTGTCTATGTTAAACCATTCTTGTATCCCATGGATAAATCCCACTCATTATGTATAATCTTTTTCATATATTGTTGAACTTGGTTTGCTAATTTTTTTTTAATTATTTGCATGTATATTATTCAGGGGTATTGGTCTAGAGATTTCTTGTAGAGTCTTTATCTGGCTTTTGTTTCAGGGTAGTGCTAGTCTCATGAAATGGGTTTAAAAATGTTTCCTCCTCTTCAATTTTTTGTCCCGTTGGAAAATGTTGGTGTTTACACTAATTTTGCATAGTATTTTGTTACAGATTAGTGTCTTTTCATTTCAGCTCCAAGACTTCATTTCAAAATTTTTTGCCTGGTGGTTCTAGTGAATTTCTTAGCAGAAATCACAAAGGCCAAGAGAGAGTGGAATGTTTGTTTTGCCAAAAGTTTTACTTTTGTTTTAGGCTCTAAGGATTCACTAACAAAAGAAACCACTTGTTACACACAAAAAGCAACTTCAATATTTAATAGAGGATTATTTGACTTAATTTAAATATACAGTTATTTTTAAAAAGAAATAGAAGTAATAGAGTATACGTCACCAAGTTGGACTGAAATCTATATCCAGTCTTGAACAGTGCTGGGAAGTCCTGAGTAACAGCAGTCTGGAGTCCCAGTTGGAAAAAGGGTCCTGGGCTGTGTATCCATCCCATGAGTGAGACTTCAAATTACAGCCTTGGGAGCTCCTGCTACTAATCCCAGGTCACAGACTGATATCATCATCAGTTTGCATGCTTTCAAACTGTGGCATTGGAAAAGACTCTTGAGAGCCTATTTCTTCTTTTTATACTTGTATTTATTTACTTATTTATTGCTGTGCTGGGTCTTCATTGCTGCATGGACTTTTCTCTAGTTGCAGAGAATGGGGCTACTCTCTAACTGTGGTGTGCGGGCTTCTCAATGTGGTGACTTTAGTTGCAGAGCACAGACCCTAGGATGTGCAGGTGTTAGTAGCTGAGGTACATGGGCTCAGTAGTTGCAGATCCTGGGCTCTAGAGCCTGGGATCAGTAGTTGTGGTGCACAGATTTAACTGCTCTGCAGCATGTGGAATCTTCCTGGATCAAGGATCAAACCTGTGTCTTCTGCCTTGGCAGATGGATTCCTCACCTCTGAGCTATCCAGCAAGCCCTCAACTTTATTTATGTATTATTTATTATTTCTTTAAATAAATTTTCTGGTTCTTTCTCCTTCCCTTCTTATGGAATAGTATTTACTCTCATATTTACTTTTTGAGAGATTCCTATATAACACATAAGCATTATTCATTCCTTTCTATTCATTTGTATTTATTTGTTTTTCTCCACCTTGATAATTTCATTTTCTGTCATCTAACTCACTATTCTACTATTCATTTTCTGTACATTACTGTAGATGCTCCCTATTGCGTGTTTCATTTCATTCATTGAACTGTTTATTTTTTCAGAATTTCTGCTCTTTTTTTCTATGAGTTTTCCCTTTTTGGTAAAAATTTTATCCAGAAAATGCATTATTTTGTAATTTAATTAAATTGTCTTCTGAGTTTCCTTGTAACTCATTGAAAGTCTTCAAAAGAACAATTTTCAATGCTTTATCAGTAGATCTCAGATTCTGTTCTTTTTAGTTCAGTTATTACAGAGTTGCTGTCTTTCCCTTTGTGTTTTCTTTTTTTCTTTTTGGTCAGCAATGTGAAAATTATTTAGCATCCAAATTATATTTTACACAACAAAATAAGATCTATTTATTGTGACTAGTACTATTTACAGCATCAACAAAGATAAAAGCCAATGTGGTTTAGCATCACTTTATCACATTTGTTTCCTGAGAAAACCACAGGAAGCAAAAACCATTTATGTTAAACCATGCTTTCCCTTTGCCTTTTCAAAGATCTATTTCAGACTTGGGTAAAAAAAACAACCTAAGTACAAAAAAAAAAAAGAAGAAGAATTCTAATTTTCACTTAGCATATTCTGTTTTTTTAAATTCTTGTTTTCTTTCAGTATTTTATTTTTTTTAATCAACTTGTTTTAATTGGAGGATACTTTACAATATTGTGGTGGTTTTTGCCATACATTAGCATGAATCAGCCAAAGGTATATATGTGTCCACCCTGAAACCCCCTCATACCTCTCTCCCCACCCTATCCTTCTGGGTTGTCCCAGAGCACTCACTGGCTATGGGTGCCTTGCTTCACGCATCAAGCTTGCTTTGGTCATCTATTTTACATATGGTAATACACCATATTCTCTCAAATTGTCTTACCCTTACCTTCTCCCACTGAATCCATCTATGTCTCCTTTGCTGCCCTGCAGGTAGGATCATCATTACTGTCTTTCTAAATTCCATATATATTCATCAATATACTGTATTTGTCTTTCTCTTTCTGACTTACTTCATTCTGTAAAATAGGCCTCTGGTTTATTCACCTCATTAGAACTGACTCAAATGTATTCCTTTTTATAGCTGGGTTGTAATCCATTGTGTACCACAGCGTCCTCATCCATTCATTTGTCAATGGACATCTAGGTTGCTTCCTCTTACACAGTTGGTGGGAATGCAAACTGGTACACCCACTATAGAGAACAGTGCAGAGATTTCTTTAAAAACTGGGAATAAAACTGCCATATGATCCAGCAATTCCACTGTTGGGCATAAACCCCAGGAAACCAGAATTGAAAGAGATACATGTACCCCAATGTACAATGCAGTAATATTTACAGTAGCATGTTTTTTTTATTTTGATATTCCTTAGAGTTTTGCATTGCTGCTTTTATATATGAATCAGTAGACACCTACTTACATCTTTGCTATTTATTTTCAGCTGATGTGTTCTGTTTAATGATTTTGTTATTAGTTGGGGTTTTCTTTGTCACTGGTATTCTGTTGTACATTTCTGGGTTTCTCTTGTGGTAGAATCCTTAAAAATAGTTTCTTCTCTGGTTATAAAACTCACCAGACTAGCTACTGGAAACCTCTCTTTTCTTTTCCAGAAGGTGGCACATTGGACCACAGATCAATTCGTGGTTTCTCTCTGGGTCTGACATGACCCATTTTTGGCCCACAGGACTCTGCTTGTTGCCCAAGGCTTCCAAAGAAAGACTACAGAATTTTCTGGGTTCCAATGTGTGACCTGAATGTCATGTTTTCTGGGTTCAGAGATCAACCTAAGGAAGAAGTAGTCATTGTGACAACCTTCAATGCTTCTGAGAGTAACATGAAGTTGTCTTGTTCACAGGGGCTATCACCTTGCGCTCAGCAATGATGAGGAACATATTCTCCCAGGTCCTGCAGCAGAGCCATGTGCCCTCATGTGCAGAATTCTATAGGTAGCATCACTAGTTGTAAGATTATAGGGGAAATGGTAATTGTTACAGAAAACACTGGATTAATAGTGGGAGGAGGACACGATTACAAGCTGGTTGGATGTGCCCACTTAAAGGGGCCTTCACAGCATTCCAATCATTGCAGCTGTGAAGAATGACCATGTAGAGAAATTCTCAGGCCTCCTACATTGTGCATCTTGTATTAGCAAAGGGCATTATGAGAGAAAATAATCTGAAAATTTTGTGGTTTCTGTAGCCTCTCTGGACTATCCTCCTAAAGGCCATTTCTGTGCAGACAGAAAAATGAAGATAGAGAGAAGGGATATCTTTTCAGTGAATAACAGACTTCGTGACAATATTCCTGTTGAGTCATGTTGGGAACAGTCCTCATAGCTCACTTATATTTTTGACCACTGAGGCAAGGTGCCCCTCCCAAGTCATGAGGAAGAAAGTGATGAAGTCAATAGAGGAGATTTTTTAAAAATAGTAAGAAATGCAGATTTTATTTTGAATATATTAAGTTTTAATAACATAAAAATACATGCAACAAAATGCACATACTTAAAATACATATTTTGATAAGTTTTGACATTCATATAAATCCATGAAACCATCGTCACATCCATAGAAAACCTATCTACCTTCATATTTACCTTGTTTCTTTCATTGATGTCACTCTGACCTCTAGTCAACCATTGATTTGTTTTTCTTTAGATTAATTTTAATTGTCTAAAATTGTATATGATTAAAGTCATAAAGTGTTTATGCTCTTCCTCTCAGGTGCCCTTATGTGACATACTTATCAGTGAGTAGTTAGTTTTTTCTTATATTGATAAGAAATATGTTCTGTGGATATACCACTATTTGTCCATTCATTTGTTTATCCATATTTGAGTTCCCAGTTTTTGACTGCTGCAAGTAAACCTGCTGCAGACATTTGAATATATTAATAGCTCTTCACATGGATATGTTTTACTTTCCTGTATTAATACTTTGGGCTGCAATGCCTGACTTACAGACTTAGTGAATGTATGACTTTTTAAAGAACACTGTACTATGTTAAAGTAGGAGAGATTACACAAGGAAAAAATGAGAACTTAGCATTCTTCCTGAGCCAGGTGATAGAGGCATTAAGGAATTACACCAGTACAGACCCTGAGTCTGCAGAGTGGAGGACACTATATTCGATGAATTTTATGACCCAGGCTACTCCTGACATCCAGAGAAAATTACAAAAGCTTGAGGCTGGGCCCCAAACCCCATCATCAACCTTGGTAGAGGAGGCCTTTAAGGTCTGTAACTACTGAAACTTGATGGAGGAAGTCAATAAAGATAAGAGGTAATAAAGAAAATGCAGCTCTTGGCTGTTCTGATTCACCCACCACCTCGAGGGGACCTTGGAGGACCAAGAAAACTGGACAGACCGCCGAGAAGCCACCTAGACCCAAACCAATGTGCTTTTGTCAGGAAGGGGGCACTGGAAGACTGGATGTTCTGAGCGCCCTCCTAGGTGATGCCGAGGAGCAACCCAGACCAGACTCAGTTCTTTGTGAATAAGTTGGACGAGAAAGCCTACATACCAAAAGATGGGGCCCGAGTGCCTGCCTGGCTATAGATCCCACTTGATCCATTCTCATTACCCCAGTGGAGCCTTGGGTCCCCCTTGATGTAACAGGTAAAGCTAAATTTCTGTAGACATTAGAGCTGCTTGCTCTGTTCTGACTTGGCCAGCTAGCCCCCTTTCCATCTGTGGGTTGTATTGTGACATGAGTTGGTGGACAGCAAAAGGGAGGATGATTTACATCTCTCCTTGGCTTCCCAGGTGCCATAGTGATAAAGAATCTGCCTGTAATGCAGGAGACACAGGAGACTCGGGTTCAGTCCCTGGGTTGGAAAGATTCCCTGGATAAGGAAATGGCAACCCACTCCAGTATTCTTGCCTGGAAAACTCCATGGACAGAGGAGCCTGGTGGGCTACATTCCATGGGGTTGAAAAAAGTCAGCTACAACTGAGTGACTGAGCACATCTGAGCCACAGATTGTCGTCTGTTGCCTGAGTATGTTCCCTGTCTGCCAGAGTTCTCTCTTACCTCCTGGAAGTGTGCACCTCAAGCTACAAATTGAAGGGAAGTTTAGATTTAGCAGTCAGGGCATTGAGGGTACCTATAGGCCTTACAAATAGCTGTGAAAAGAAGAGAAGTGAAAAGCAAAGGAGAAAAGGAAAGATATTCCCATTTGAATGCAGAGTTCCAAAGAATAGCAAGGAGAGTTAAGAAAGCCTTCCTCAGCAATCAATGCAAAGACATAGAGGAAAACAACAGAATGAGAAAGACTAGAGATCTCTTCAAGAAAATTAGAGATACCAAGGGAACATTTCATGCAAAGGTGGGCTCGATAAAGGACAGAAATGGTATGGACCTAACAGAAGCAGATGATATTAAGAAGAGGTGGCAAGAATACACAGAAGAACTGTACAAAAAAGATCATGACCCAGATAACCACGATGGTGTGATGACTCACCTAGAGCCAGACATCCTGTAATGTGAAGTCAAGTGGGCTTAGAAAGCATCACTATGAACAAAGCTAGTGGAGGGGATGGAATTCCAGTTGAGCTATTTCAAATCCTAAAAAATGATACTATGAAAGTGCTGCATGAAATATGCCAGCAAATTTGGAAAACTCAGCAGTGGCCACAGGACTAGAAAAGGTCAATTTTCATTCCAATCCCAAAGAAAGGAAATGCCAAAGAATGCTCAAACTACCGCTCAATTGCACTCATCTCACACGCTACTAAAGGAATGCTCAAAATTCTCCAAGCCAGGCTTCAGCAATACGTGAATTGTGAACTTCCAGATGTTCAAGCTGGTTTTAGAAAAGGCAGAGGAACCAGAGATCAAATTGCCAACATCTGCTGGATCATCAAAAAAAGCAAGAGAGTTCCAGAGAAACATCTATTTCTGCTTTATTGACTATGCCAAAGCCTTTCACTGTGTGGATCACAATAAACTGTGGAAAATTCTGAAAGAGATGGGAATACTAGACCACCTGACCTGCCTCTTGAGAAACCTATATGCAGGTCAGGAAGCAACAGTTAGAACTGGACATGGAGCAACAGACTGGTTCCAAATAGGGAAAGGAGTATGTCAAGGCTGTATATTGTCACCCTGCTTATTTAACTTCTATGCAGAGTACATCATGAGAAATGCTGGGCTGGAAGAAGCACAAGCTGGAATCAAGAATGTCGGGAGAAATATCAATAACCTCAGATATGCAGAAGACACCACCCTTATGGCAGAAAGTGAAGAGGAACTAAAAAGCCTCTTGATGAAAGTGAAAGAGGAGAGTGAAAAAGTTGGCTTAAAGCTATTCAGAAAACTAAGATCATGGCATCTGGTACCATCACCTCATGGCAATTAGATGGGGAAACAGTGCAAACAGTGTCAGAATTTATTTTTGGGGGCTCCCAAATCAGTGCAGATGGTGACTGCAGCCATGAAATTAAAAGACGGTTACTCCTTGGAAGGAAAGTTATGTCCAGCCTAGAGAGCATGTTAAAAAGCAGAGACATCACTTTCCCAACAAATGTCCGTCTAGTCAAGGCTATGGTTTTTCCAGTGGTATGTATGGATGTGAGAGTTGGTCTGTGAAGAAAGCTGAGAGCTGAAGAATAGATGCTGTTGAACTGTGGTGTTGGAGAAGACTCTTGAGAGTCCCTTGGACTGCAAGGAGATCCAACCAGTCCAACCTAAAGAAAATCGGTTCTGGGTGTTCACTGGAAGGACTGATGTTGAAGCTGAGACTCCGATACTTTGGCCACCTGATGCGAAGAGTTGACTCATTGGAAAAGACCCTGATTCTGGAGAAGATTGAAGGTGGGAGGAGAAGGGGACGACAGAGGATGAGATGGCTGGATGGCATCACCAACTCGATGGACATGAGTTTGAGTAAACTCCGGGAGTTGGTGATGGACAGGGAGGCCTGGCGTGCTGAGATTCATGGGGTCGCAAAGAGTCGGACACGACTGAACAACTGAACTGAACTGAACTGATGGACTTCATAGTCTATCCTCTTGATGTTATATTCCCACAGGCATCTGGGTGAACTTCCTGCTGAGCACAATCCCTTTAGTGCATTCTTTTTCCCCTAGTGGAGACTCTCCAAAAGTTACTCTTATGATCACTGCTTCCACTCAACCAAAGTTGTGTGTATATATATGTATATATATTTTACATATAAATGTAAATATATTATAAACACACACATGCACTGTAAGGTATAGTTCGAGACAAGGCAAGGAAAAAAGGAAGACGACCTCAATGGAGACAGGTTACCTTTATTTAGGCAAGGTGGGGCAACAGTCAGTCTAGAGACCAGGTTGAGCACATAGGGGCTCAGGAAGGCATCATATTTAAGGGGGGTTTTACGAAAGCAATAAGGGAAGATTTAGTCAAAGGGATGAACAGGAATGAGGGGTCCCGGGCCGGGGGTGGAGGGTGCTGGGCTGAAGCAATCTGCCCAGAGTCTCAAGGTGGGACTTAAAGTTCAGTTTTGTCATCCCCGAAGTCAGATGATTTAGCAAGGGCCCTTGAGATCATTATCTTCTTTTTCCAGGCCCAAAGCCTTTGAAGTCTTTATCTTCTTTTCTAGGCCCAAGGACTCCTTCATGCACACACACACACATATACATATATATATAATCCCAGTGTTATACTGGAATCCACCATTTGGATGGTTAAACTTTTTTCAGATTCTCCCTTATGTGTGGAAATATGAAATATGCCCAACTGCACACTTTTCAGATTTTATCCTGACCACAGAGTGAAGGGTCTGGGCAGATTTCCTTACTCTTTAGTCTTCTCAGTACATACTGAACTCTGTCTGTTATCAGTTTCACAGGTAGATAAGAATCTTCCCAGACACCTTGGTGTATGGTGCTATAACTTGCAACATCCGCAGACGTTCTTTTCTTTGTGAATGGATATCCAAATCATTTCTTAAAAGGGAGGATAAGAGGAGGAATGTATTACAACTCCATGATACTGACTCACTGGAACCTCTAATTCTTTTTTTTTTTTTAATAACTTATATTAGCTTAACAACTATTCTTACCTCTTTGAGCAGATAAATTGTAGTTCAATTTTGATTTATTTTTAGTTTTTTGCTCACTGTGTAGTCTGTCATCTTTTAAAAAGTATTATTGTTTGTTTTGAATTCTGCTATTTGTTTTAAATGCTTTTCTCCAAAGACTAGTGATCCCTGACACTTGCTGGGAAAGTCTCTGGGTCAATTATTATTGGTAGAGTTCACTGAACTATGATCTCACTCTACATTGATCTGGGGTGCCAAATGTCAGTATTTCTAGATATTTTCTTCGAAATTATCTGCCTCTTCTGAAAGGAATCTTTCTGGGAGCTACCAGCATTTTCAGAACTAAAGTAGGAAAAGCAAACTGGGACTTCGCAAAACTGTGTATGGACTTTCAACTTACATACCCATGCATCAGTATTTTTCCTTTCCAAAACAGAGATCCTTTTATTCAACATCTACATAAATGAAGTGTTAATGTTATGTCATGTAAGGGAGGGGTAAATTTTCAACTTCATGAAATAAGTCTGAGGATCTTGGAACTGCTAGATTTTTATGCAGATTTTTAGCCAAGTTTCAGTTTTAGATCTACCTGTAGTGTTGAGTTATACCTGGTTACTCTAACTTCAAACTATTGAGTGTTCTTTTAGCATGATTTAACTTATTTTCTGAGCTGATTAGATTGCTAGCTTAGCATTCTACATTTTAGATATAATAAGTCAAATATTGATTATCCTTTTTCTTTCCAGACTCACAGATTTCAAAAACAAACTTATGATTACTAAAGTTGATAAGGGGGAGGAGGCATAGGCTAGGAGTTTTGGGTTAACATATACACAAATATTGTCAGTCATGTCCGACTCTTTGTGACTCCATGGGCTATAGCCAGGCTTCTCTCTCCATGGGATTTCCCAGGCAAGAATATTGGAGTGGGTTGCCATTTCCCTCTCCAGGGGATCTTTCCAACCCAAGGACCCTCATCAGCAGGCAGACCCTTACCACTGAGTCACCAAGGAAGCCCCCATATGCACACGTGTGAATGCTAAGTCACTTCAATCATGTCCAGCTCTTTTTGACCCTATGGACTGTAGCTGCCAGGCTCCTCTGCCCGTGGGATTCTCCAGGCAAGTAAACTGGAGTGGGTTGCCATGTCCTTCTCCAGGGGATGTTCGCAATGCAGGAATCGAACCAGTGTCTCTTGTGGCTCCTGCATTGCAGGTGGATTCTTTACTGCTGAGCCAGCAGGAAAGCCCCATATGCACACTACTATATATAAAATAGATAATCAACCAGGACCTACTGTATATCACAGGGAACTCTACTCAATATTCTATCATAACCTATAAGGGAAAAGAATCTGAAAAAGAATGGATATGTGTATAACTGCTGTATACCTGAAACTAACACAGCATTGTAAATCAAATATACTCTAATATAAAATAAAATTAAATTTAAAAATATAATGTATCAGCTTGAGATTGAAAGTGGCAAATTGTAATAATTTTAAATTAATTTAAAAAACCAGTTGCCTACTTGCAAGATGTCAGATACTGTTCTTAAACATGGGGTAAACATGAACGGAAAACTGTTTCCATTTTTCAAAACACATTTAATGACATTATTTGACTTTGATCTTCACAAAGTTCTGCCAAGTATTTTGAGAAGGAATTAGCCTCATGGGAGATAGAGAAATTTATAACCATATTTTATGACTTCTGGTCTTGTGATTTTGTGCTAAAACTTGCTATTCTTTGATAGACAATTTCCAAAAGCAGGGAAGCATGTGGCACAGTACAAACCTGGACGCTTGTTAATCCTGATAATGACCTGGGGAAAACATATCCCTCCGGGAGTAGCATGCAGATAAATCTATGTTCAGCTTCTGTTGTGTGTGCCATGTAGGCTTGTCTACCAAGGACCTGATGTTCCATGCTGAGAGGCAGTCAGACCCTATTTGGGGTCTTTCTACAGGTGAGGGATATGGGCATAACGTTAGCTGAACCATTTCTTCCACATACTTATTTCATTTACACAATAAATTAAAATATATATCTATATAATATGAAAATTATAATAATGGATGATATAAAGTCTACTTGTTAAATAGCCCATTAAATCTTTTACTGAATACCAAGAAACATTCAGACATAAAAGGATGTTTGTCAATACTGAAAATATTTAGCGAAGGATTTGGTGTGGAGAAAAGAGTTCAGAACTTTGTTGCCAAAAAAAAAAAAAAAATGACAGTACATCCCTGACAACTTAAACTACTGTTCACTTCGAATGAAGTGGAGTCCTGCTAACAGTTCTATTAACCAAGTGAAACCAAACATTTAAAACTTCAGATACTCAGTCAAGAAGATTTAAATGAGACAGGGTAATTGTAACAATGGAAAATTTCATGGCATTGAAAGTTTAACTCAAAGAACAGGTTGACATATATAATTATCCCAAACCAGAAGTATTTCTACTTTTTTCTATTTTTTTGTTTGTTTTCTTTTTTTTTTTTTTAAGTTGGGATTATGCTGAGAATAGATCTGATTAACAGAAGATGAGACAGTTGTATGGCATCACTGACTCTGAGCAAGCTCTGGGAGTTGGTGATGGACAGGGAACCATGGAGTGCTGCAGTTCATGGGGTTGCAGAGTCGGACACGACTGAGCGACTGAACTGAACTGATGTCTAATTAAACCAGCATGACTATAATGATCTTGCCAAATATTTACCAAAGACTCAGTGAGTGCTTCTTTCAAAAATCCAAGAGAATTAAAATTTAGGAAAATACTTAGAGTTTCTGTTCTACTGTATCATCTTGATTTGCATACTTAGATAAAAATATATTTGTGTTGAATCAGTATATGTAGCATAAATTTGATTATCCCACTTTGCTTTATTAATGTTACTAGAATTTTACATTTATTCAGCTATATTAGATTTTAGTCATTACATGACTAAGAACAAGGATCTTGACTTGCTCCCTGATACATCCCAAGTATCAAGAAATCTTCCTAATGCAAAATACAGTTAATTTGAATGAAAAAATGTCATTTCATTTTAGAAGAATTCACACTTGAAAATACATATTTTAATGTTTATGCAATTCTTTTTTCTTTTTCCTGGAAAATCAGGTTTGAAGAGTTACAGTGAAAACTGAAAATCAAAATGAATAGGTACCTTCTGCATGTTTGCACAGAATTGCCTGCCCAGGATAAGAGTGGAAGCAAAAGAAATATACTTAAATTCTTTCCAAATTCACCAGTTCAGATATCATTTCTACTGAAGCATTTTAGAACTGTGGCTCCTGCAAAGAAACATCATTTGTTTTTGCTAGATTTGTCATAGATATCTGTCCCCCTTTGGAGCCAATAAGAGGTAGGTATCATGGGTAGGCATTTACTCAGATATAGAGATAGAAACTTGCATTTTTTCCATATTGACTGAAAACTTACATGTTAGAACAAGGCTTATGATTGTATATATGAGCTGGCATTATCAAGAATTATCCTTTCCCTGAATTTCCATAGCATTTACCTACATTGGGCAATGGTTTTAATCAGTAGTCAATAACCTTAGGAAGATAAAATGAGGAAACAGGTTAGAACATAGTTAAGTCCATGTCTTTGGACTTCATCTACTAACATCAGTTCAACTAATAGAATTGATAAAGCTGCAACAGAGAGCTGTTTCCTTGCATCCCTGGAAATATTGTGAGAAAATTTCTATGAGACAAAAATGAATATAGAGTTGAAGGAAGTCAAGACTCCCTGTAAATAATGGTCCTTTGTAATCTGAAAGATTAAAACAATCTTTATATTTGAGTATATTTAACAACAAGATAGCAACATATGCAGTGCATGTCTTCAATGGTCTCAGTCTTAAGACAGAGAACTTGTCCAGTGCTATTTTAATTGAAAATAAATGTTTTTATAAATTTATACTTATAATCCAAAAATTATATAATTATGTTTACTATCATGTTTGCTTTAAATACAGTGAAAATTAGGCTAAAAGGATTAAAGGTTATACATACTGGCCATTTTCAAATTCAGAAGTTAATATCTTCTCATTCTGGAGCCTGTTGTTTCCACAATTGCCAAATTAAAAGGTTCTTTAATTTGAATGAAGGGAGAGTCTAAACATTTCCATAATATTATTAGGTGCCAGGTACTGTTATGAGAGCCTTACACAACATCCTCCCAATAACCCTGAGGGCAGGGGCTGCTCTGATGTACTTTTGGCCAGTTACAAATTTGAAGAGGGACTTTCCCACTATGGCTAATAAATGGCAGGTCTTGGATTTTCACCCAAGGCAATTAGGTACAGGTTTTACATAATGATCAGGAAAAAAAGTAAACTGACAGGGTTTGAAGTGATTATAGAAAACTGGGAAATTTAACTATCAAACCAGAGTTGTTTATACCAATGCATAAATCTATCACTTATGGGAATTATTTTGTATATATTTATTCTCTTTGATAAAATGTTATTTTACTTTTCTAATAATAAGTTACATGTTTACAAGTTCACATTTTCTGATTATTTTGATGTATGTATGTTAGTGAGTCCCTTCAAATTTAACATGCAAAGACTAAAGTGCACATTTTAAGGCCAGAAGCACATACTTCAGGTGACATCTTGCAGTATGGAAGCTTAAGAGTCAGAAGGAAGCAGATGAATTCTGTTTTAGAATGCAGGATCCAATTTAAGCAGGATTCTGGTGTAAATTTGATACATCTTAGTGAACCTACCGATACTGAAAGACTGAGAAATGGAAAATCATAGGTATTTATTGCCCAAGTTGTGAATAGGAGGCTTATTCTTTAACTTGAAGTTAAATTATTTTTACACACATAATCTATGATGTAGGAAAACAGAAAATATAGTGAAGATAAACTGATGTTCTTGAGACTCGACCATCAGTGAAATTTTACTTCATAACTCTGTGTGTGTGTGTGTGTGTGTGTGTGTGTGTGTGTACATATATACATACACATACTTAAAGTAAGTAAAGTCGCTCAGTCGTGTCTGACTCTTTGCGACCCCACGGACTGTAGCCTACCAGACTCCTCTGTCCTTGGGATTTTCCAGGCAAGAGTACTGGAGTGGGTTGCCATTTCCTTCTCCAGGGGACCTTCCTGACCCAGGGATCAAACCTGGGGTCTCCAGCATTGCAGACAGACACTTTACCGTCTGCACCACCATATGTACATTAAAATATATGTATATATGTTTTTGTGTATAGCTCTTTACCACAGGTATACTAGTGATACATGTACCCTTATCACATATGTATTATAAATTTTATGTGTAAAACATTTTTTATCAAGAAGGAAAAATATATACACAATAGCATCTGTTCTTAGACACATACAAAAATTTTATATGTATTATGATAAGATATTTATATTATATATAAAGAATATAGGGGGTTTCTAACTGCTGGATTTTTCACTTAAGAATGCAGTGAAACTGTCATACCATAATGATTTTCAGTCTACCTCATATCCTAAAGGATGCTTGGAATCTTGTTACTAATTCCAAAATCTAAATAATTTTGTAAGTGTCCAATAGCAGATGCTTAAGCTGCCTCTGTTTTCTTAGTAATGCAAAAAATACCAAGATGAATAGTTATATAAAATTGCTCACTTATTTCTTAATTTCTATATAAAATTTGCTAGGAGTAGAAAATATATGTTATTTTTAAAGTCCAGATATTGGTTTGCTGCTCTAACAAAAATAATGCCTACTTCCATTCTCACCAGCAATATATGACAGTATTCTCTGGATACTCAGTGTTGATACAATCTAACTTTCAAATAGAGGTTCAATTTGAGTAAGACTGGCAGTTCCAACCCCATTTCTATAGCCCGAGTCCTGTGCAACCGAGGAGAATGCAACCAGTGCCCTCCAACATCAGTCTTGTTGAGGAAGCTTCGTTCAGCCTGTACAAACAAGAAGAGTTAGAGCAGGTTAATCTTATGCTCCAACTTTTTCACTTTGAGCATGCAGTGCACAGCTGAGTACAATCAGATTAACAGCTTCACATTTCATCACATCTCATAGCCTCGGAGTTAAAGGAATATGGCATAAAAGATTCAGTGACTCATCATACATATTCAGGAGAGAAAGTAGTGGGATTTGTTCTTCTAAAATCACCCAGGAAAATACAGAGGGGACAACCTGGCTGGAAAAGAAGTTTGGGAACACATTTAGTTTTCAAATGACATTCTTTAATAATAAATCTGATCCAGCTCCAGCAGGGAATACTTGTTTTGGAAACATCTGGTCTGATGTAACCGCTTATCCTAGATTCAGAAATCAGTGAACTTTCAAAGTACCAGTGCCTGGAGGGAGGCTTTGCTGTAAAACAATGATGTACTGTGTTTCAACAAAAATTGCACGTAACCATAAAATATAGAAGTCTAATTGCAGAGTTCACATTTGACGGAGTCTTGAAAAATGTAATTTAAAATGTTATGTCTGCTCCCCATTTGGGAGCACCTGTGTTTAGGAAAATATAGTAGAAGATAACTATAATTTTAAAATACTTGCAAATTTGTGGTTTTAGATTTGTATATCACTGACAGGATAGTTCTGACGACATTTCAGTTTATTTCACAAGGATTTAAAATGGATTCACGCGCATGTGTTTGTTCTCAGTCGCTCAGTCGTGTCCACCTCTTTGCAACTCTACAGATTGTAGGCCACCAAGCTTCTCTGTCCATGGGATTCTCCAGGCAAAAATATTGGAGTGGGTTGCAATTTCCTACTCCAAAGTGGGTTCATAACTCTATGCAATATTTTGAAATGGCTCTGTTGTTTATTCTTTACTCAACTTCATGTAATAGTCTTGTCCTCAGGGGTTTTTTATCCTTAAGTGAACTCTGCTACTTTCCTCTGATACACATTAGCAGAAGATTTAATTCAATTCTGTATTCCAAAGGAAATTTGGGACAATCTTTACTGAGCTGTATTTGTAATGGTGGTTATACTGATCACAGCCTGACAGCAGGATTTTGGATGGGACATTACTAGGTCTGTTTGGAGATAATAAGCTGTCCTTGGCTGTGTATGCTCAGCAGTGAGATTTGTGATTTGTGAATCTGATGTTTGCAGGATCTTTCTCAGCATCCATCTGGTGAGGACTTTTTTCCCCCCTGGACATCATTAGAAAGCCACAGGTATGTGATGACTAGAGATTGCCCAGGAATTAGAGAGAATTTTGAATATCTAGAAATATTTAACTTCATATGTTACTTTGTAATTTGTTGACAAGTTTTGACCAGAAATTCAAGTTTTCCTTGATTGTGATTATGGCCTTGCAGATGGTATTATTCTGACTTTTTTTTAGCTGGTTGAAGTTACTGATGATTCAAAGGATACTATGGATTTAGGGGCCAGTTGAGTGTAGCTGTGGAGTGTATGGAAAACAAAGCTTTAGATTTGAGCTAGGACCCAGCTCCGCTACTTATTCTTTATGCCTCACTTTCTCCAACCATAAGATGGTAATAATTACAGTAATTTGCCCCATAGAGGTGCTGTGAAGAGGAACTACATCAAACACTAGAGAATTCAAAAAGATGCCTGGCATAGAGTAAGTACTGCATGGATGCTGGATATTTTATTATTAGCAATATGACTCCCTCATGTTATACTTATGTTTAAAATCTGGTAAAATTATTTATGATATATTAATTTCCTGTGGTTACTATTCAAATAGAGCAAATTCAGTGCCTTAAAATAACACAAATTTATTATCTTATTATCTTTAGTCCTGAAGACTGCAACTCCAAAACTGGTCATGCTGGGCTAAAATTAAGATGTCAGGAGGGCTATACTTCTTTCCTAAAGTGTTTGAGAAGATTCCATTTTCAGATTCTAGAGACCACCCAATTCCTTGCCTCATAGTCCCCTTCATTTTCAAAACCAGCATTTGTATTACTTGGACCTTTGTTCATAATGTCACATCTCATCTTCTTATCCCTGCCTCCTCTTTCCTGTCTCCCTCTTATAATGGCCCTTGAATATAGATTGGGTATAATGGGACATTCCAGAGTAATCTCATCTCATCATCTGTAACTGAATCACATTGCAAAGTCTCTTTTGCCAAGTAGGGAAGATATTTATAGGCTGGGGATTAGGATGGAGGGTTCTTTGAATTGGGGTGGGAACATTATTCTGCCTTGCAAGATAGGTTTTGTTTAACACTAAATTAATCTATTGGGCTTCCCAGGTGGCACTAATGGTAAAGAACTCACTGGCCAATGCAGGAGACATAGGAGACACAGGTTCGATCCCTGGGTTGGGATGATCCCCTGGAGGAGGGTATGGCAACACCCTCTAGTATTCTTGCCTGGAGAATCTCAAGGACAGAAGAGCCTGGTGGGCTATAGTTCATAAGGTCACAAAGAGTCAGACACAACTGAAGTGACTTAGCATGCATGTGCACAAGTTAATCTATTACAGACTTACTATTTTAATAAGATACCAAATTAACAGTAGCATTTACTGCACAATTTTTCTGATACTAGATGGAAACTTGTTCCTAAGAATAACACATAATGATTTTCTGTGCTTTTACCTGTGGAACATAAGGTGATTTCAAACTATATTAACTTTCATAAAACAATCACTGTATGAATAATAATATCTGAAGTTAAATTTATCTTTTACTTAATAATTGATACATAATGAATGAACAGCTGTCACAAAAAATCAGATTCAAAAGAAAGATAAAGATGTGAGTCTCGTTTTCTAAAAGAATGATGCTTTTAACTCACAGTGATTGTTTCAAATTTGTATACATGAAACTTCATTAAAATGTAATATTTGTGTTGATCTTGGATCATAATGTAGTTCTGTTTCTTATTATTAAGTTTTTTTTAATTAGAAAGTATGAGTGAATCCTATTTTATGATGTTATTTTAGATTGAAGATAAACAGAAAGACCTGGACTATAATTTCATTTTGGCATATTTTATAGAACATACTGGGGTGAATTTTAAAGAAATTCTACTAAAAATGAATCATATTAATAGACCAAAATTGCATTTTAAGGAGTGCATATGCCAAATAATCATTCATTTAAATATTCAACAAAATTACCAGATGCTAGACATTATTTTATATTTTGAAAGTGCAAGCAAGCAAAATAAGCAAATATCCATGCTCATACTGATCTTACTGTCTGGTGGGCAGGACAGAAACCCAAAATAAAATGATTATGTACGACAGATTTTGTTAAGGATAATGAAAAATAAAAAGTCATCAAATCTTACAGAATAGATCCTTCTGAGAAGTGGATTTTGAGGAAAGACCTGAGGAGATGACCACATACAGTTATGAGGGCGAGAAACAAGCCTGGGTTAGGGCAGAAGCAAAGGACTTGGGCTGGGAAACTCCCACGAAGTGAGGACAAAGGATCAGCAAGGCGGTCATAGGAGCTGTAGCACCAGAGCAAATGCATCGGAGGCAGAAGAAAATGACTTCAGAGGGTGAAACTGTCACAACACAATGGGCCTTAAAGTGGCATGTGAAGCTCCACAACAGAGTTTTGAGGATACAGTTACCTGGTCTGATGTAGATTTCTCAAAATTACGGTGCTCTACTGAGATCAGAATAAAAACATACAAGAAAGAACAAGTAGATGATGGCAAAGCTACTGAAAAAACTTAGAAAACAGCTTTAACATTTTACTCATGATGCCCAAACTAGTTTTTCTAACATTTTGTGATATTGTGGTGTGTAATAAGAAATATATTTGGTCTTTGTCTGAATTCCTTGGCAGAGATCTTAAATTCCTCAGAATTTCCTAAATGAAATGAGGCTTTCTCAGGTATCTTATTCATAGGGAATCCCTTCTAGCAGCACCTGAATTTATGTTAATGAGGTTACTTATGGAAAGCCCTAAGGATGGGAGCTGGTTACCAGGAAACTAACCATACCTTCAGTGGTCTGGAACTTCTAAATCTCTACCTCTTACATCTCCAAGGGGAGAAAAAGCGTAGAGATTTTATTAATCACCAGTGACTACTGGAGGCAGGCTTCCACAGTGGCTCAGCGGTAAAGATTTCACCTGCAATGCTGCAGACACAGGTTCAATCCCTGCGTCGGGAGGATCCCCTGGAGGAGGGCATGGCAACTCACTCCAGTATTCTTGCAGAGAGAATCCCATGGATAGAGGAGCCTGGCAGGCTTCAGTCCATCGTGGCACAAAGAGACACTACTGAATCGACTTAGCATGCAAGCACAAATAATGGAATCTTTCTACATATTCCCCTGTATATCTTCCACTTCTGTTGTTCCTGAGTTATACACTAGTCAGTTAATATGTTTTCCTGAGTTCTATGAAATACTTTAGAAAATTTAATTGCACTCTTGGAAAGAGTCATGGGAAACTCCAATATACAGCCAGGAGATTAGCAGCACAGGTGATGACATGTACTAGTAATTGATTTCTGAAGTGGGGCCAGTCTTAGGGGACTGAAACTATGGGATATTGGGCTCTATCTAGGCAGATAGTGTGAGAACTGAATTAAGTTGTAATATGCCAATCTAGTATCTGGAAATGTGCTGGTTGCTTCACAAGTGGGGAAAACCCCACACATTTGGTTATCTGAAGTGTCAGAAAGTGTTGATGAGAGTAGACACACAGGAGGTGTCTTCTCCTTCACATTCTTCACTTCATCAGCTATTCATTCTGCCTATCTTTGGCTATCCAAATAATCAATTTTATTTAATTAACCTACTATTGGCTGGACAAGATTCTGAAGGCCACTAATGCAGAATAAACAGGGCAGGTAGTGATATTTAAAACTCCAATCAAGATATAGCAAACACCAGCTTTATTATGCAATTTGCATTACCTATGTAATGCAGCACAATATAAAAAGGGTTGTGCTCCAAAAAGAAAAAAAATAGATCTATAGTTCCTAATTTATAATGTCTCTTGGTCTGCTTGTTTTTCTCTAGCTTTATAACTTGGAAAATCTTACCTGAACCAGTAGCCTCTGAGATATTATCTCCGTTGTGAGTTTCTTTTTTTCCATCACATTTGTGGCTCCCTTTTCCCTGGAGCTGTCAACAGAAATGTCAATGAAGAATAGAACTGCTTCCTCTGATTTTATCCTCCTGGGACTTCTAGTAAACAGTAAAGCTACAGGGATTGTCTTTGCAGTTATTTTGGCTATTTTTGTGGTGGCTGTAACTGCAAATCTGGTCATGATATTCTTGATTCACATGGACTCCCACCTCCACACCCCCATGTACTTTCTGCTCAGCCAACTGTCCATCATGGACACCCTTTTCATTTGTACTACTGTCCCAAAGCTCCTGGTGGACATGGTTTCCATACAGAAGACCATTTCCTTTGTGGCCTGTGGCATCCAGATCTTTCTGTACTTAACCATGATTGGATCAGAGTTCTTCCTGTTGGGCCTCATGGCCTATGATCGCTATGTGGCTGTCTGCAACCCTCTTAGGTACCCCGTGTTGATGAACCGCAGAGTGTGTCTTCTTCTGGCTGCTGGTGCCTGGTTTGGTGGATCCCTGGATGGCTTTCTGCTCACCCCTATCACTATGAATGTCCCCTACTGTGGATCCCGCATCATCGATCATTTCTTCTGTGAGATCCCTGCTGTTCTCAAATTGGCCTGTGCTGATACATCCTTGTATGAAACCTTAATGTACATCTGCTGTGTGCTCATGTTACTCATCCCCATCTCTATTATCTCAACCTCTTACTCCCTCATTTTGTTAACTGTCCACCGCATGCGCTCTGCTGAGGGCCGGAAAAAGGCCTTTACCACTTGTTCTTCCCACTTGACTGTAGTCAGCATTTTCTATGGGGCTGCCTTCTACACTTATGTGCTGCCCAAGTCATTTCACACCCCTGAGCAAGACAAGGTAGTATCAGCCTTCTATACGATTGTCACACCCATGCTCAATCCTCTTATCTACAGCCTCAGAAACAAGGATGTCACGGGAGCATTTAAAAAGATATTTGCACAATGCTTATCCGCACAGAAAGTATTCACAAGTGATGCTTAGAGATTCAATAATCTGGGAATAGTTTTCCCAGTAATATCCTCAGTGTGTTTTGTTTCACAAGAGACTATCTGCAGCTATTAAATATTTTTTTAAGAGGTGACAATTAAAGAGGATTTACCTAGCTTGGTTTCTTCCTCTTAGATGAAAGGAACCCAAAATATTTCATTAGTTATTCAGAGTCTACTTAGCTAACTGTCAAAGCTATGTATTATTAATAAGTAAGGTAAAAGTTCCTCTGAACCTAGCAGTTATCTCTAGGGGGAAAAAAGAGGAAAAAAAAGAGCAGATATTAGAGTTCAAATGGACAAAGAAACAAACAAAAATTTCCAAAACTTTACAACTTTGTTTCCAAATCTTCTGTGCTTGTCACTGTGTCAATAAGAAAGAAAAAAAAAAAAAAAAAAAAAACCAATTCCCAAATGACAAAGGAGACAAACCACAATTTAATCCTGCCTTTAATTATTAGATTTGCCTAAATGGATTGTAAACTCTATAATCACATTTATATGAGCTGAAAAAAGTGGAATATGGTTTTAGAAGGATCACTCTATCTGTAGTTTTGAGAAGAGAAGAGGGATTGGATACAGGAAGACAGCTTGTATTATGCTATGCTAAATTGCGTCAGTCATGTCCAACCTTTTGTGACCCTATGGACTATAACCCTCCAGGCTCCTCTGTCCATGGGATTCTCTAGGCAAGAATACTGGAGTGGGTTACCATGACCTTCTCCAGGGGAGCTTCCTGAACCAGGGATTGAACCAGTGTCTTTTATGTCTCCTGCATTGGCAGGTAGCTTCTTTACCACTAGCACCATGGCCAGATACAGGAAGAAAACTTAGGAGACTTCAAATGAGAGACAAAGTTGGGATTGAATAGGGAATTGACAAAATGGATTAAGCTCCTGGAAAGAAAGACTGTTAGGAAAGAATGTGAAATAAAAGATAATATTTTGGTTTCAAGTGAAAGGAAAACAGAATTTCTATTTACTGAGTCTTGAAAACTTCTAGATTGGCAACTTTCAACAGGAGAAATCAAGAATTCAGTTGTTGAGACTCTTTTGGAATGTCTATTAGATATGTGAATCACTTGGGGTTCATATTAGAGTTTTGGAGTTAGATTTATATCTGGTATTATTCAGAGTAGCAAAGATATTTGTAGACATAAAATGAGTTGAAACCATTATGGTAAGAGTAAAAGTGTGAGCCAGATCTAAAGCATCTGTGCTCAGCAGGAAGCAAGTGAGAAAAGAGATAGGGATTAATGGAATAAGAAGTAATATCTCAGATACAGATGAAGAAATGATTCAGAGATGCAGCAAGTGCAGTCTCTTTTTGAAATACAAGAACTGAGAATTGACCATTGGGTTTGGCAACATAGAAATCACTTGTGAACTTAATAATAGCAATGTCAGTGAATTTGTGCTCAGAGAAGTTTGAGTAAATTAGAGAGACATAAAGAGGACAAGAGGAGTAGAGTAGAGTATAAATATGGCTTTTTTTATTTACTTATTTTTTTTTGAGAGGAAATCAGGGAAATGGAGAAGTAGCTAGAAGGCTTTATGGGATCAATGTGTTTTGTTGTTTGAGTGATATTATAGATATGTTTAAGGAAACAATTCTATACAAAGTTTAAATAGATGATGGACAAAAAATAAAGAAAAACTTTCTTCCAGAGGGATGCTTTTTGAGAGTGACACAGAGCATAGAAAGCAGTTTAAAACTGAAGAGGTTGATCTTTGCTGTTAGCATTACCAGTTCAATGTCTGATCATGTGATACAAGTAATTTCTCTTCTGACAGCTTCTATTTTCTCAGTGTATTTAAAATCAAAGAGGTTTTGTCTGAGGAAGAATAGGGAGAATTATTAAAAATTTGAGAAAGCATTTTTGGAAAGCAGGCCAATAAATGAACAACACAAAGATATTAAGATTGTAAGGTAGTCTTATGACTCCCAGCTAAGATTGATTCATTAATTTATCACTGGTACTATTGTAATAAAGTCCAATAAATGTACCCAACATGAAGCACAGCAAATGGTGAGTGTGCAGCGTATTACCTATAATTAATAACAGCAACAAAAATGACAATAAGAGTGACAGGAAAAACAACTATTACCATCGTTCCAACAAACTTAGCATGTTCTATATAGACAAAATGTTGTATTCATTTATGTTTTTCAGTGCCTCAAGTTTGCAGCATATAATAGTTGTCCTTAGTTTGTTTTAATGAGTTGTTCTCTTTGTACAATTAAATCTTATATAACCAATATGCTTGTTTATGTGGAGTTTATGTTAAAACCTGGTGTGATTTGGAATCATTAACTAACATCCTGTCCCTTCAACATGATAATTATTTATATTTTGGAGTTAATAGCATACACAGACATATCCACGCTTTAATCTGGTCCTTGTGATGGCTTCTCTGATGACAAGTGGATTCTCACTTAGTGCAAAATACTGTTTCTATCATAAGGTCTAAGTTTTTGCAGGACATTTCATCCTATACAAAAAATTAAGACTTTTGGTCTGCCTCCTAAGATCCTTAATATTTGCATGCTCAGTCACTTCAGTCATGTGTCTTTGTGAACCTGTGGACTGTAGCCCACCAGGTTCCTTTGTCCTTGGGATTGTCCAAGCAAGAATACTGGAGTGGACTGCCATGCCCTCCTCTAGAAGATCTTCCCACCCCAGGGATCCAACCTGTGGCTCCTGTGACTCCTGCATTGCAGGCGGATTCTTTACCCTCCTGCCTAAAATGTCCATTGTGATATCTGGTCCATGACAAAAAGTTCTTGAATTTGAGTTCTGTCTAAAACATCCATTGAGACATTTGATGCATGATTTGCTGAATAATACAACATTTCAGTTTGTTAAAATTTTTATTTATATGCTGAAGAGGGTGTGGAGAAAAGGGAGCCCTCTTACACTGTTGGTGGGAACGCAAACCAGTACAGCCACTGTGGAGAACAGTGTGAAGATTTGTTAAAAAAAAAAAAAAAACAACTGGAAATAGAACTGCCATATGACCCAGCAATCCCACTGCTGGGCATACATACTGAGGAAACCAGAATTGAAAGAGACACATGTACCCCAGTGTTCATCGCAGCGCTGTTTATAATAGCCAGGACATGGAAGCAATCTAGATGTCCATCACCAGATGAATGGATAAGAAAACTGCCGTACATATACAGAATGGAATATTACTCAGCCATTAAAAAGAATACATTTGAATCAGTTCTAATGAGGTGGATGAAACTGGAGTCTATTATACCGAGTGAAGTAAGCCAGAAAGAAAAACACCAATACAGTATACTAATGCATATATATGGAATTTAGAAAGATGGTAACAATAACCCTATATATGAGACAGCAAAAGAGACACAGATGTATAGGACAGTCTTTTGGACTCTGTGGGAGAGGGTGAGGGTGGGATGATATGGGACAATGGCATTGAAACATTTAAATTATCATATGTGAAACAGATCACCAGTCCAGGTTCAATGCATGAGACAGGATGCTCGGGGCTGCTGCATTGGGATGACCCAGAGGGATGGGATGGGGAGGGAGATGGGAGGGGGGTTCAGGATGGGGAACACATGTACACCCATGGTGTATGTCTTACCAGTTCAGTTTATTTCAGTCACTCAGTCCTGTCCAACTCTGCGACCCCATGGACTGCAACATGCCAGGCCTCCCTGTCCATCACCAACTCCCAGAGTTTACTCAAACTCATGTCCATTGAGTCGGTGATGCCTTCCAACCATCTCATCCTCTGTTGTCCCTTTCTCCTCCTGCCCTCAATCTTTCCCATCATCAGGGTCTTTTCAAATGAGTCAGCTCCTCACATCAGATGGCCAAAATATTGGAGTTTCAGCTTCAACCCCAGTCCTTCCAATGAATATTCAGGACTGATTTCCTTTAGAATGGATTGGTTTGATCTCCTTGCAGTTCAAGGGTCTCGCAAGGGTCTTCTCCAACACCACAGTTCAAAAGCATCAATTCTTTGGCTCTCAACTTTCTTTATAGTCCAACTCTCACATCCATACGTGACTACTGGAAAAACCATAGCCATGACTAGATGGACCTTTGTTGGCAAAGTAGTGTCTCTGCTTTTTAATATGCTGTCTAGGTTGGTCATAACTTTTCTTCCAAGGAGTAAGCTGCAGTCAATTTCAAGGCTGCAGTCACCACCTGCAGTTATTTTGGAGCCCAAAAAAAAATCTGTCACTGTTTTCCCATCTATTTGCCATGAAGTGATGTGACCAGATGCCATGATCTTAGTTTTCTAAATACTGAGTTTTAAGCCAACGTTGGGTCTACTGTTGGGTGTGGTTATACTTCCCACTTATTGATTGTTTCATCTGAGGTGTTCCAGCACTTGGAGCCTGCAGGCTGTTGGATGGGACCAGGTCTCAGTACTAAAATAGCTATCTCCAGGATAGCTTATATCAATCAATATGCCCTGGGCCCTCTGTTACCAGTTTTCTTGCCTCCACACTGAGCCACAACCAATCCCCATCTCGCTAGGAGGCATTCCAAGACCCACAGATAGGTATAGCCAAGGTATGGAGTCCCTGTCTTGTGCTGGGTCCTAGTACACATGAAACCTTGTGTGTCCCCTTTAAGAGTGGTGTCTGTTTCCTCCACCCCTGTGGAGCTCTTGGACTCAAGCCTTATCAACCTTCAAAGTCAAATGATCTGAGAGCTCCTCCTCCCAGTGCCAGTCCCTCAAGCTGGAGAGCCTGATATGGAGCTCAGAATTCTCATTCCTGTGGGAGAAACTCTATGATACAATTATTTTTCAGTTGTGGGTCACCCACCTGGTGGGTATAGGATTTGATTATACCACAGAAGCATCCCCCTCCCCTCCACCTTCTCACTGTGGCTTCTTCCTTGACTGTGGACATAGAGTATCTTTTTTGGTGTGTCCTGTCTTTTTGTTGATGGCAGTTAGTTATTATTTTGTGGTTTTCATGAGAGGCAGTGAGCTCTAGTCCTTCTACTCTGACATTTTTTTTTCTGGAATTGAGAGACTGTTTTAAATTTGGATACTTGCTGCCTCTCCTCATCATAAGCTGGTCATTATCCCCTAGATATGGGATGTTTAGTGTGGCAGCGTACATGCTCCCAGTACTATAAGGGCAGCAATTGGTACATGCCCATGAGATATCCAGTGCCATTGGAAACCTGTGTGCCCCTGGGACAGTGGGGGCAGCAACTGGCAGCTGCTCCCGGGTCTCTCAAGAGTGGTGGAAGTCCACACACTCCTGGGCCAGTTAAAGTGGTGCCTAGTGGGTCTCACAATAGCAGTGGCCTGCACAATCCCAGGACAGCGGGGGCAGTTATTGGCATCTGCTAACCACTCTTCTGTTCTCCTTGGATGGCAGGCGAACAGTGACTAGCCCCTGTTCCTGGTTCTCTTAGCAGCAGGAGTGGCTTGAGTAGTCCCGGGACAGTGGGGAAAGCAACTGACGACTAATCACCGCCTGTACATGCTCCCCAGATGATGGGGGCAGCAACTGGCACCTGTTCCCAGTTCTCCTTGTGGTGGAAGTGGCCCATGCCCACCTTTGAAGCCCACAATGGCAGTGACAGCTAACACCTCTCCTGGAGTTCATGTAGGTGATGCCCTGTTGCCTGAGAACATGCTCACTGGGAAAGAAGCTCCTAGGCAATAGAACCCCTCTCCTCACACACTCCTTAAAATGGTACCTTGCCTCTCTGTCCAGCGAAGGTTTTTCCAAGTGCAGCTTCAATTGCCGCACTCCAGCCTCTTCAGGCTGTCTCTGCACAGCCAACACTGGTCTTCTTCCTGGATCTGAGCTTTAAAGCATGAGCTTTAGCACCCTGTCCCTGCTTACATCAGTGGACGAGAATGTCACCTCCACTTTGCCATCCATGAGCTTCCCTGCTGGCTCAGATGGTAAAAAAAAAAAAAATCTGCCTGCAATCCAGGAGACCTGGGTTTGATCCCTGGGTTGGGAAGATCCTCTGGAGAAGGGAATGGCTACCAACTGCAGTATTCTTGCCTGGAGCATATCATGGCCGGAGGAGCATGGTGGGCTATAGCCAGTGGGGTTGCAAAGAATCATACATTACTGAGCAGTAAACCAACTTCCACACTCTCCTCTGAGTCCCCCACGTTGTCCAGACTAATCTCCCTGTTGGTGAGGGGAAGTCCCAGGGTGCTAAAACACTTCCTCCTTCACAGTTCCCTCCTTGGGGTACAGGTCCAATCCTGATTCCTTTCTCTTTCTCTCTCTCTCTTTATTTTCTTTTCCCCTAACAGGTTATATGGAAGTTATCTGGTCTGAGATCTCCTGCCAGTGTTCAGTAGATATTCTGTGTGAATCTGCTACTTAGAGATTTATTCTTGATATATTTGTGGGAGGAGGTGAGTTCTACATCTTGTTTCTCTATCATTTGATTTTTCCCCCTTTTTTAGTTTATAAAACTAAAATAAAAATAGCTACCCAAAGTACTTCTATATCAGTGAAGAAATTATTTTGGGCGTACATTTATTTGTGGCTCTTTTCTATTAAATTTTTCTTGATTACTCAATTTTATCTGCATACAATTCCAGCATGCACATTTAGGATATCATTAAACATTACTTATAATTTTAGATGGATGTACATTATTTCATTGTGTGACAAATATATCTGATAAGCTATTACTAAAGTTTTTACCTCATAATATGAACACTTAAAATTATAAAAAATTGCCAATGGTTAAAATGTTTTTCTTAAGCACTCTATTTGAGAAGCAAGTATCAATAACTAAGTATCAATGATCAATGAAGGAAGTATCAAAGTTTAATGTTCCTGATGTCAAGAAAGCCAGTGGTCTAGGATGAAGACTATGCCCTAGCTGATAACCTGTAGTATAGCAAAAGATCAACAGAGCCAGTTGCCACAACTGATATCATCTGTAGGAATGGAAATGAGACGAGGGCTGTGAGACACACATGAAGGCTGCATGGGTCATCTCCTCTAGCATACACTCAGATAAACAGGTGTACAGAGAATATGCCACAGTGTACCACTTAGAAAATCAGAATTCTAATTACTTTGGTGACTAAATGGCACATGAGTAGAATTTTTGAGTGTTTGTAATATTTTATTTATTCAAGTGGTGAATGCATGTTTTGTGTTTATTTACATACATAACCAACATTCTTTTATTATTTACTATGAATTTTGTATCTTAGTTAAATTTTTATATAAAAAGAAGTGTTAATATGAATGTATATATGATAGTTAAGTAAATTTTGTTGCTTACTTGACATGTGCAAGTATGGTACATGTGTATGTGCATCATGGAAAAGCAGTGAATATGCTGGAGTTCCTTGGAATGCAGCTGTCTTTGCTAAGAAGAGGAATCCTTGCTCCAAAAGTGTTGAAAAGGAAAAGAAAAATAATATAAGCATATTAGTTAGGTGGTATCTGGGTCACAATAAAAGCAATGTCTAGGAAGTAACCACAGGACTCTAAATCCTCTGGGAAGTCACAGAAATCTAAGAGGATGCACATATATAGTAAATGTTGAATAGCCAGTGGTTTTAAGCCATCTTACCTAGATATCAAGAGTTGATAAGGCATCCATATCTAACATGACTAGAAAAGATTCTTGGATCCCAGGAATTTTTTGTAGTAATCAGGTAGTCTGTTAATAGGGGCCATTTTGAGAGTTTTACGAGTGTAATCAAAGATCCTTAGGTATTAGTTGTATTAGTGCATTAGTCAAAGATTTCCAGACAAACATAGCCAATAGGGGACAGATATATAGATATAGCCAGAAATAGATGGGGCTTCCCAGGTGGCACTAGTGGTAAAGAACCTGCCTGCCCCTGGGGCCAGAAGATTCCCTGGAGGAGGACTTGGCAGCCCACTCCAGTATTTTTGCCTGGAGAATCCTCATGGACAGAAGAGCCTGGTAACTACAGTCCATAGGGTCACAAAGAGTCAAGCATGACTGAAGTGATTTGGCACACATTCATAGATATAAGTACAGGTGAACATAGATATAAATGGGGCTTCCCAGGTGGCGCTAGTGAAGGAGGAAACAGAACAGTCTATTTCTTGAAAGCAGGACTCCATCTTGGGCCGGACTGTGGACTTTGAGCTATATGCTATGGAAACATGGAAACACATACCAACTGGAAAACCAGGCCCCCAGAGGAAAGAGCCCTAGGGCTCTCCGTTGCTAAAAGAATACCCTAATTATCTGTGTAACCGAATAGAATCATACATTCTATTATGCTTATTAGGGTATGACCACAGGCTTACTGATAATTGTCCACTGTTAACAACCTAGGCTTAAGGCATATGATCATGGGCTAACTTTGATTGTATCTTTCTTTTTCCTTTGTTCAGACTTGTTTCAAGGAACCTTACACACTTAGGGTATATGAGGTTTTCACAAAAATTTGTGGGGGTCCTTGGCTAAGATGAGACTCTGCCTTGGGCCTGCTGGTATAACAAACTGCACTCCACTATGTGCATTGTCCTTCTGAGTGAGTTTGTTTCCTCGAACACATGGCCAAAACACTAGCGGTAAAGAACCTACCTGCCAATGCAGGAGACTTAAAGAGATGCTGGTTCAGTCTCAGGGTTGGGAAGATTCCCTGGAGGAGAGCACAGCAACCCACTCCAGTATTCTTGCCTGGAGAATCCCATGGGCAGAGAAGCCTGGCAGGCTATAGTCCATAGGGTCACAAAGGGTCAGACATGACTGAAGTGACTTAGCAGAGCATAGATATAGATATAGATTCTGTACATATAGAGAGACATTTGATAGATAGATAGATAGGTAGATAGATAGATATTTTCTTTATCTGTCAAGGGAGAGAGTCAAAAAAGAAAGAGTTATTTTAGGACATTGGCTCACATGACTAAGGAGACTGAGAAGTTCCATAATCTCTCACCTACAAACTATAGGCCTAAGAGAGGTGCTAGTAAAAAGCCTTGTCCAAATATAGGTGAACACCAATGTCCTGGATCAAATAGTTGGCAGAGACCGAATTTTTCATTTTTTTTCCTTTCTATTCTACTTAGGTCCTGAATGGCTTGGATGATTCCCATCTTTATTATGAAACGCAATATGCTTTACTTATCCACAAATTCAAATACCCATCTCATCTGCAAACACTCTCACAGACAAACTCAGAAATAATGTTTAATCTGGGCACCCCACAACCCAGTCAAGGTGACAAAAAAGTTGAGCCATCACAGTTGATTTCTATGCTTGGTTAATTTCATATAGAACATTGTTCTTCAGTCATAAGGCTTACAGGAAATTCTAAAATGGAGTGTTTACCATGAAAGTCCACATGTATCTTCTGTTGTGTATCCTTAATATTTATTCCTGCAACTAGAAATATGCATCACAGAAATACATTTCAGTGCATTTATTTTCAATCAGATAGTCACACTCTAATGATACAGTTAAGAAATGACTTGATTATGATATATATGTATGATACATATTATTATATGACATCATATGTGAAAGGTTATTGCTGAACCACGAAAGACACTGGGATTATCGGCCTAAGGAGGAGAAGAATTCAATCCGGGGCCAGAGACGAGGCTTGATCGCTCAGAGCTTTTGTGTAATAAAGTTTTATTAAAGTATAAAAGAGATAGAGAAAGCTTCTGACATAGACATCAGAAGGTGGCAGAAAGAAGATCCCTCTGCTAGTCTTTAGCTGGATGTTATATAGCTACTCAGAGAAGGCAATGGCACCCCACTCCAGTACTCTTGCCTGGAAAACCCCATGGATGGAGGAGCCTGGTAGGCTGCAGTCCATGGGGTCGCGAAGAGTCAGACATGACTGAGCGACTTCACTTTCACTTTTCACTTTTATGCATTGGAGAAGGAAATGGCAACCCACTCCAGTGTTCTTGCCTGGAGAATCCCAGGGATGGGGTCGCACAGAGTCCGACATGACTCAAGTGACTTAGCAGTAGCAGCAGCAGTATATAGCTACTAACAGTTTGCCAATTAAAGAAAGGAAATGTTTCAAAACTCAGAGAATGGCACCAGACCCCTCACCCACAAGATGCATTTTGAGATAATCTTGGCACCAAGTGAGTCATCCCAGGCCATAAAACAATTGACATGAATCTTGAAGAAAGGCAGATTCCCTTACAAATATATAGTTTCATTAACATAGATTAAGAGAACAGTGTATGAGTATAACATACTGGTTTGTCAAGTCAGTTCTGAGCCTTTAGGTGAACTGGAACCAGACAGAGCCTGGGGTAAATGCATAGTACATTAACATAGCTTAAAGACAAACATTTCCATAAGAAAAATGCATTGGTTAGCTCAAGGTTTGAGAAAAGTTAAGTTCAGGTGGGACCAGGTGTCATTATGGCAACACAGAGTTTTAAGAGAAATCTCTTTAAATTTGTATAGAGAAGGGGGAAAAAAAATATAACACTAGTTTGTTTCTTCCTGCCGCTTAAGAGAGAGATAAAAAAATGTCTTACACTTACAGCCTATTTCCTCCATTTGGAGACCCCTGGCCTTCCTGCCTGTTACCCTCTCATATACTTAAGAGTAGATGAGTTTACAAATATCTTCTACTACTTCACAACACCAAACAGCAAGAAACATAAACTTAGAGGGCCAAAATGGTAAATCATAGCTTTGGGTTTCTCATTTTATTGAAGAGTATAACTCATTAAATTTACAATTAACAATTATGTATAAAAAAGGCATTACTGCCACAAGTGTATATAATATAATTAATAACAAAGAAACACTTTCTATATTATTCTACAAATGCAGCAGGATTATAGCGTAGTGGAAAGAAAGCCTTTCTTTCACATAGCTTATACATAAATGTATAATGTAAATGTAAATATAAATGTAAAATGTAGCATGCTTATACATAAACAATCTATGTTTTTACAAAAAGGAAAATCATTAAATACAAATAATTGGTTACATAGACGTTTAAGTGTTGAAAGAGTAAGAAGGAAGTATTGTACTTTTTCCTTTCCGATCTCTTCTTGGTGCTTTTCTTTTAAGAGAATTTTGCATACTGGTAATGAATTCAGAGTAATTATAGTTGACCCAGGAACAATGTCAACTTGAACTGCACAGGTTCAGTTATACATGAATAGCTTTCAATAGTAGATAATATATTACTACAATATTTGCTGCTGATGTACATAGATACAGAACCATGCATGCAGAATGCTGACCATAAATTATACTTGGATTTTTTACTGTATAGTGAGTCATGGATCCTAGCTTCTGCATCATTTAAGAGTCAACTATAATTTTCTAAACCCCTGTTCCAGCATCAAAGCAAAAAATAAACATGGTAGGTTTGGAGCTGAGAGTCCATAGAGAAGTAACTGGCAGAAGTTTGACTACCAGTGATGTTGATTTGTATCACTTCCACTCTCCTGACATCTACATACACTCACCTCAAAAAAACAGTAACTCTACTGATTTTTATATTATATTCAATTTTTATATTATTAAGATAGTATAAATATTGACATTAAAGTCATTGCACCACTGTGATTACATTTCTTTTAAGACACTGTTTTATTGCTTTTCCACCTTTTTTCCCAGAATTAATCGGGCCTCAGACTTGTTTATTTGCTTTTCCCTTATATGTATAAGTTACATCCTGGTAAGTGTTTCCTGCATATTGTGACAACTTCATAATTCTTCAGTTTCTTCTTCCTAGGCCATCCTTTCTGTAGCCTCTATCCTCCTGCTCCTCACCCAGATTGCTTGCCTGAGGCTTACCTGCACAGAGCTCCTCTTGGGAGGATACTCCACCACTTACCCTCCTCTTTGGATACCTTGATGTCTATATCCTAAGTCTACTTGTTATTTTTATTTTGATTTTTTTTTTCACTCCCTCATTTTAGTAGAGCATATTCTTCAAAAGTTTCCTAAACAAGGTGCATTGAAGAAAATTTCATTGAGAACTTGCAGGTCAGAAAATGACATTTTTTTTTTTTTCTCACTTGGTGGAAGTTTTGCTAAATGTATACTTCTAGGCTGAAAGTAATTTTCTGACTCTTTTGTCTTTTAACATCCAATATTACTACTGAGGGGCTTCCCAGGTGGCCCAGCAATAAAGAACCTGCCTGCCAATGCAGGAGATGTAGGAGACGTGGTTTTGATCCCTGGGTAAGGAAGATCCCTTGGAGGAGGAAATGGCAACCCACTCCACTTCAAATATTTTCTTGGGTTCTTTCTCTGTCTCTTTTCTCCTTCTGGGACCCCTATAATGTGAATGTCCAGATTCTCTTAAGCTATCGTACTTTCTTTTCATTCTTTTGTCTATATTCTGTTCTGTAGCAGTGATTTCCACCTTTCTGTCCTCCGGGTCATTTATCCATGCTTCTGCCTTAGTTATTCTGCTAGGGAATCCTTCTAATATTATCCATCTCTCTTTGTTTGTTCTTTAGTTCTTGTAGGTCTTTGATAAACATTTCTTGAATCTTCTCAATCTTTGCCTCCATTCTTTTACTAAGCTCCTGAATCATATTCATTATCATTATCTTGAATTATTTTTCTGGGATGTTGCCTATCTCCACATCACTTAGTTGTTTTTCTCGGGTTTTATCTTGGCCCTTCATCTAGGACCTAACTTTCTGCTTTTTCATGCTGATTAACTTTCTGTAATGTGATTTTGTTTTAGTTCCTCTGGGATTGTGGTTCTCCTTTCCTTTCCTGTCTGCCTTCTGTTGGAGGAGACTAAGAGACTTGTGTAAGCTTCCTGATGGGAGGGATCAGTGGTGGGAAAAACTGGGTCTTGCTCTGGTGGGCAGGGCCATACACAGTAAAGTTTTAATTTAATTATATGCTGATAGATGGGATTGCACTCCCTCTGTGATAGTTTTTTGGCCTGAAGTGACCCAGCCCTCAGGTCTACAGACTCTGTGGTGGCAAACTCTTTGAGAGTGTTTATCACAAAGTAGACCTTCCTGGACAGCTGCTGCCAGTCCCCCCATCCCTGTGGTGAATCCCTTCTGACCCATGCCTTCACAGGAGACCTTCCAACACTAACAGGTAGTTTTGGGTTTTTTTTCCTGTGGAGTCACTGCTCCTTTCCTCTGAGACTTGGCACACACAAGGTTTTGTTGTGCTCTCCAAGACTGGACTCTCTGTTTCCCCCAGTCCTATGGAAGTCTTATACTCAAATCCCACTGAGATTCAAGGTCAAATTCCATCTCTTTGTCTGGTCCCCAAGCCTAACGTAGGGTTCTGAACCTTCACAACAGTGGGAGAACTTCTTTGGTATAATTGTCATCCAGTTTGTTGGTAACCCACCTGGTGGGTATGGAATTTGATTTTATTGTGATTGTGCCCCTCCTACTGTCTGGCTGTGGTTTCTTTATCTTTGGACATGGGGTATCTTTTTTTTTAGCAGGTTCCAGCACCCACCTATTGATGATCATTCAGCAGTCAGTTTTGATTTTGGTGCTCTCACAGGAGGAGATGAGTACATGTCCTTCTACTCTGCCATCTCAAGCTGGTAATTTTAATTTTTTGAGGAACCACCATATACTGCTTTCCATTCAGTTTAGTTCAGTTGCTCAGTCATGTCTGATTCTTTGAGACGCCATGGACTGCAGCATACCAAGCTTCCCTGTCCTTCACTGTCTCCTGGAGTTTGCTCACATTCATGTCCACTGAGTCAGTGAAGCCATCCAAACATCTCATCCTCTCATCCTCTGTCATCCACTTCTCCTCCTGTCTTCAGTCCTTCCCAGCATCAGGATCTTTTCTAATGAGTCAATTCTTCACATCAGGTGGCCAAAGTATTGGACCTTCAGCTTCAGCATCAGTCCTTCCAATGAACATTCAGGACTGATTTCTTTTAGAATTGACCAGTTTGATCTCCTTGCAGTTCAAGGGACTCTCAAGTCTTCTCCAACACCACAGTTCAAAAGCATCAACCTTCAGTGCTCAGCTTTCTTTACGGTCCAACTCTCACATCCTTACATGACTACTGGAAAAACCATAGCTTTGACTAGATGGACCTTTTTCAGCAAAGTAATGTCTGCTTTCTAATGTGTTGTCTAGGTTAGTCATAGCTTTTCTTATAAGGAGCCTGTGGGTTTTTTGTTTGTTTGTTTGTTTTAATTTCATGGCTGCAGTCACCATTTGCAGTGATTTTGGAGCCCAAGAAAATAATCTGTCACTGTTTCCATTGTTTCCCCATCTATTCACCATGAAGTGATGAGACCAGATGCCATGACCTTTGTTTTTGAATGTTCAGCTTTAAACCAACTTTTTCACTCTCCTCTTTCACTTTCTTCAAAAGGCCTTATAAGGGAGGTGTCATCTGCATATCTGAGGTTATTAATATTTCTCCCAGAAATCTTGATTCTGGCTGTGCTTCACCCATCCTGGCATTTCACAGATGTATTCTACATATAAGTTAAATAAGCAGGGTGACAATATACAGCCTTGATGTACTCCGTTCCCAATTTGGAACCGATCTGTTGTTTTTCATAGACTTAACCAACTTAAATCCCCACCAACTCTGTACATGTTTTCCCATAGCTCTACATCTTTGCAACACTTCTCTTTTCTTCTTCTCTTGGTGATAGTCATTTGAATGATTGTGAGATATCTCATTTGCATTTTCCTGTTAAATAGTGGTGTTGAGGACCTGTTCATGTACCTGGGGCCATTGATTGTATTCCTTGGAAAAATATATGTTTAGTTCTTCTGCCCATTTTTTAATTGGATTTTTCTGTGTGATTGTGTTGCTTGGAACTGTTATGTATTTTGGGTTTTATCTTGAGTATGTGAATTGCAGATATTTTATCCCATTCCATAGTTTCCTATCTTATTTTTTATTTTATTTATTTTATTTTTTTTTTGCTGTGCAGAAACTTTTGCATGATATTGTCCCACTTGTTGATTTTTTGCTTTTGTTGTTTTTGCTTTTGGTGTTATATTCAAAAAAGTCAATTGCCCAGTCCAAAGTAAAAGTTTCCTCCCTATGTTTTCTTCTAGAAGTTTTGCCATTTTAGGTCTTACATTTAAATGTATAGTTTATTTTGAATTCAATTTAATTTTAAAAATTAAATTAAATTTAATTCAAATTTGAATTAAATATGAATTAAATTAAATTTAATTCAAATTTGAATTAAATATGAATTAAATTAAATTTATTTGAATTACACAAATTTTACATAATTTATTTTGAATTAATTAAATTTTATAATTATTTAAATTAAATCTATTGTGTAATAGAGGGATCCAGCTACCCTTTTCTGCAGTGGTTGTCCAGTTTTTCCGGCATCATCTATTAAAGAGACTCATTCTTTTCCCTTTGAGATTTCTTGGCTATGTTGTCAATATAAGCATGTGTGTGTATGTGGCGGGGGGTGGGGGGGATTTATTTATCCTATTCTGTTCCATTGCTCTACACATCTAATTTTAAGCCAATCTTTCAATTACTTGGTTAAATTTAATTCTGACTATTTTATTGGTTTTCATGCTATTGTGAATGGGATAGTTTTATGTCAGTATTTCTAAATAATTTCTCTGAAATTATCTGTTCCTTCTGAAAGGACTCTTTCTGGGAACTCCCAGCATTTGCAGAACTAAAGTAGAGAAAGTAAACTAGGGCTTCCCAAAATTCATTGTGTGAACTTTCAACTTATACAACCATTCATAAATATGCTTTTTTTTTTTTCCCCAAAACAGGATTCTTTTTGTTCAACATCTATATAAATAGATGTGCTAGTGTTATATCAGGTAGAGTAGGGAAAGCTTTCCAGCTCCATTAAGTGAATCTGAGGTTCTGGGAACTGATAGATTTCTCCACAGATTGTTAGCCAAACCTCAGTTATAGTTCTACTTGTAGTGTTTAGATATACCTGGTTACTATAAATTCAGGCTATTGAGGGTTCTTTTAGCATGATTTACCTGTTTCTAAGCTGTTGAAATTTCTGACTTAGCCTTCTGCATTTTAGACATAATAAGTCAAATACTGGTTATACTTTTTCTTTCCAGACTCACAAACTTATAAAAGAAACTTATGATTACCAAAGTGGAAAGATGAGGAGGGGAAGAATAAGTTAGGAGCTTTGGATTAACATAAGCACACTGCTATATAAAATAGATAATCAACAAGGACCTACTGTATAACACACAGAACTCTACTCAATATTCACTAATAACATTTTTGAAAAAAGACTGAAAAAATGTGTATAGGTATAACTGGAACACTTTGTTATATACCTGAAACTAACACAACATTGTGAATCAACTATATCCAAATATAAAATAAAAATTAAATTTAAATTATAGTGTATTAACTTAAGAATGAAAATGATAAAGTGAAATAATTTAAATTAATTCAAAATACCAACTGCATACTTGCAAGATGTCAGGTAGTGTTCTTAACCATGTGGAAAACATGAAGGGAAGACTGTTCCCAATTTTCAAGGCATATTCAACTTCATTATCTGGTTTTGATTCTGTTTCACAAAGTTTCTACCAAGTATTTTGAGAAGGAATTAGCCTCATGGGAGATAGAGAAGCTGATGTCCAGAGCAAATTGTTGCCTTTCCCAAGCAATATGCAGATGAGAGCCTCAGAACCATATCTTCTGACCTATGGTCATGTGATTTTGTACCAAATTTTGCTATACTTTGATAGTTTCCAAAGGAGGGAAACCTATGGCATAATATGCAGCTGCCAGCTTGTTAATCCTGATAATAAGCTGAGGGAAAAAAATCCCTTTGGGGTTTAACATGCAGATAAAACCTATATTCATTTCCTGTTGTATGTCAGCGAGGCTGACCTACCAAGGACTTGGTGTTCCTTGCTGAGAGGAGGTCAGACTCCATGTGGGGTCTTTCTACAGGTGAGGAATATGGGGCAAAAATTATCTGAATTCTTTCTTCCACATACATATTTAATTTATACAATAAATTGAGATCAATATTTATATAATATAAAATTATAATATGGATGATATAAAATTTACTTAGTAAATACTGTTTTAAGTCCTTTATTGAATACCTAGTAAGGTTTTACACCTAAAGAAATGATCATCAGTACTAAAAATATTTAGAGAATTATTTAATGTGGAGAAGAGAATGCAGACTTCTGTTGCTTACAAAGTATAGCACATTCCTGATAAGTAAGACTACTCAGTTTGGACAAAGTGAAGTCCTGCTAACAGTTCTGATAACCATGTGAAAACAAAACATTAGGAACTTCAGATAATGACTCTATTAATATAAAGAAGAGATTAACATGAAGTAGGATAGGTGTAATAATGGATAATTTCCTGGTGTTGGAAGCTTATTTAGCTCAAACAACAGGCTGATTCATGTATAATTACCCCAAACCAGAATTATTTCAATTTTTTTTTTTTTAGTTGGGAATTTGTTCATGGTACATCTGATTATATCCACATGATCTCACCAAATAATTATCAAACAACCAGTGGGTGCTTTTTTCAATAACCCACAGAAATAAATTTCAAGAAAATATTTAGAGTTTCTGTTCTACTATATAATCTGGATTTATATGACTAGAGAAGGATACAATGTTGATAAATAACTATCTATAGTATAAACTCTTCTTTATTCACATTGTTTTAGTTTATTATATTTTTAAGATTACTCAGTTACATTAGATTTTCCTGATCACATAAGTAAAGACAAGGATCTTGAAATTTGTTCCCCTGGTGTATTTCAAATGCCAAGTTTTCTGATGTAAAGCATTATTAGTTTGAATGAATGAATGTCATTTTATTTTAGATGACTTAACATTTGAAAATACATATTAATATTTATATAATTCTATTTTTTCTGGGAAATCCATATTTGAAGAATTTCAGTGAAAATAAAAGAAATGAGGGAGTTTTACAAATTTACGCAGAGTTGCCTGTCAAAGGTGAAATTGGAAGCAAAAGAAAACATACTTAAATTCTTACACACTTCACCAATTCTGATGTCTTTCCATTTAAGTATTTAAAAATTTGGCTCCTGCAAAAAAAAAAAAAATTGGTTTTTGCTAGATTTGTCATAGATATTTGTCCTCTTTTAGGGCCAATAAAAGGTAAGTGTCATAGGTTAACATTTGCCCAGGTGTAGAGACAGAAAGATCCTTTTCCCATATTGACTAGAAACTTAAAATTAGTCTTATGATTACATATATCAGTTGACATTATCAAAATTGTCTTTTTCTTGAATTCTCACAGTGTTTACCTGCAATGGGCAGTGATTTTAACCAGTAGCCAAAAATCATAGGAAGATAAAATGAGGAAACAGCTTCAAACATAGTTAAATCTGCATCTCTGCACTTCACCTTCTGTAGAACTGATGAAGTTGCAACAGAGAGCTGTTTCCCTCTATCCCTGGCTAAATTGTGGGAAAATTTACATGAGGGAAAAGTGAATATAAACTTGAAAGAAGCCAGGACTCCATGTAAACAAAGGACTTTCTGATTTGAAAGACTGAAAGAAAAAAAAAAAAAACTTTATATTTGAATATATTTAAGAACAAGATCACAATGCATTCAATACATGTTTCCACAATTACCAAAGTAGAGAGTTATTTATTCTGAATGAAAAGAGAGTTCAAAAATTTTTATAACATTATTCAGTTCAGTTCAGTTGCTCAGTCGTGGGTACCAGCTAATAATATAAGGGCTTACACAAAATCCTCCCAATAACCTTGATGACAAAGGCTGCTTTAATGCACTTTTTGACCAGTAACAAACTTAAAGAGGGATTTCCCCACTGTTATATGGTTAATAAATGGTAGGCCCTGAATTTTTATCCAGGGCAGTGAGGTACAAGTTCTTCATAAAGACCAGATTAAATTGTGTGAGGAGCAAAGGGTAAACTGACATCTTAGAGTTTGAACTGATTGTAGAAAACTGGGAAATTCACTTAAAACAAACTGGAGTTGTTTACACCAATGGATTAGTCTCTGAAACTTATGGGCATTCTTTTGTATGTATATCTCTTCTTTTTTCTAAAAAAGTTATTTTCTTTTTCTAATATGTTATATAATTACAATTTTCATAATTTCTATGTTTGATGCATGTATGTTAGTGAGGCCCTTCAAATTTGACTTATGAAAACTTAAGTGCATATTTTAAAACTTGAAGCACATGCTTCAGGTGACATCATGAGGTATGGAGACAAGATTTGGAAAGAATCATGTGAATTTTGTTCTAGAATTCAATAACCAATATCAGCAGGATTTTGTTCTAAATTCAATGCATCTTAGTCACCCTACTGACATTTAAAAACTGAGAAGTAGAAAATTATAATTATTTAATACCACATTGTGAATAGGCTTATTCTTTGACTTAAAATTAAATTATTTTTACATATATAATTTACAACTGTAGGAAGACAGAAGATATAGTCAAGAATAAGCTGATATTCTCAAAACCATCAGAGAAACTTTGATTCACTTTATAATTACATATATAGACATATATGTGTACACACATGCACATTTAAATATATATATATGTCTGTGTATATACCCTCATCACATATAAGTTAATCAAAATATATATAAGGATATTTTAAATATGCCACATTTTTCACTTAAGAATACAGTGAAACTGTGTCATACCATAATGATTATAGATCCACCTATGTTCTCAGCCAACGGAAAGATTGGCATCTCTAGGCCACTGAAATGGTTCTTCCCCTGGCCCCAGGGACCAGGCCAACCCTCCTGACATGGATTGTCCTGGAGCTGAGCAAGTGGTCCTTCAGCTCTGCTCTGTCTCCTGTCTCTCCAAGTGGTGATGCTCTTGTTCCCTGCTGCCTTGCCCCTCCTCACCAGATGCTTGGGCTGTGTGTGTGATGTTTCATTTGTGGCAAAGCCAAGCCGTGTCTTGAGGGTTCACCATGTGCTCTGTATGGCTCAGAAAGCTCATCATGTGGTCTTCGTGCTCTCAATCATGTGGCCAGGGAGAGCACTGTTCCTTCCAGTGTGGGAGGACTAGATGGCCTTCGTGCAAATGTAATTCTGCCTTTTAAAGAATGCAATGTGAATTTTCCAGCACTATTGGCAATACCTGGATTTCATGCTTTTTTTTTAGTAATATAGTGAGCCTATGTATGTAAATTTTTGGAATTGGTATTAGAAGTTGAGGGGCTTCCCAGGTGGCGCAATAGTAAAAGAACCCACTTGCCAATGGAGAAGATCTCCAAGAGACATGGATTTGATCCTGGATTGAGAAGATCCCCTGGAGTAGGAAATGACAACCCACTCCAGTACTCTTGCTGGGAAATCCCATGGACAGCGGACCCCGGTGGGCTCAGTTCATGGGGTTGCAAAGCATCGGATGCAACTGATCGACTGAGCACATGTATTAAAAAGGATGCTTGGAATTCTCTTACTAATTATAATACTACAAACTAAATTATTTGGAATGTGTCCGATTATAGACCCTTCAGTTGCCTCTGCTTTCTTACTAGTGTAAAAAAAATACTAAGGTGATTATTTGTACAAAGGTGCTCACATTTCTTAATTTTTATATAAAATTTCCTAGGAGTAGACATTTACACATATGATTTTTAAAGTCAGATATTGACTTGCAACTCTCTAACAGAAATAATATCTACTTCCATTCTCACCAGAAATGTATGATAGCCCTTCCTAGATATTCAGTGTTGATACAATCCAGCTCTCAACTAGAGGCTCAAGTTGAATTAGGTTGGCAGCTCCAACCCCATTTCTATAGTCTGTAGTCTGTGCAGCAGAAGAGAAAGTAACCAGTGCTCTTTAGTATCTATCTTGTTGAAGAAACTTCTTTGTGCTTATACAAAAGGGAAGAGTTGCAGAAAGTTAAACTTATGCTGCAACCCTCTATCTTTAAGCACCCAATGCATGACTGAGTACATTCAGGCTAGCAGCTTCATAATTCATCATGTCTCTTAGGCTCACACTTCACATGAATTAGAAGAATGTGGCACCAAGTTTTTAGTGATTCATACATATTCAAGGGAGAAAGTGGTAGGAGTGATTTTTTTTTATGAAATCATTCAGAAAAATGCAGAAGGGACCACCTGGTTGGAAGAGAAAGCTGAGAACACCTTTAGTTTTCAAATGTTATTATTTAATAACTAAATCTGAGCAAGCTCCAGCAGGGAAATTGTATTGAAAACTTCTTGTCCCATGTAGCCACTTGTCCTAGATTCACAGTGGGGTAGCTCTCAATGTACCACCACCTCTAGGGAGGTGTTGGTTTAAGACAATGATATATTATGCTTCAACAAAAAATTTAGACATATTATTTTATATTGAGATCTGTTTATAGAATTACCATTTGACTGAGTCTTTTTAAAAATGATGTTCATAAAAGATGATCTCCCATTCCTATTTGGGAGCATCTGTACCTAGGCAAATATACTAGAAGAAGGGAATTATATTTTTAAATGCTTGATAATTTAATTTATGATTCTACATTTGTACACTACTGGCAGGATGGTTCCAGGGACATTTCATTTCATAAGGATTTGAAATGGGTTCACACCTCCATGCAATATTTTGAAATGGCTTTGTTGTTTATTCTTTATTCAACTCCATGCTCTACCACGTCCTTCTGACACACATCACAGAGGACTTATTTCAATTGTGGATCTAAAAGGAAATATGGTACCATCTTCACAGGAATGTACATATAATGGTAGTTATACTAGTGAAAGTCTGATGGCAGGACTTTTGGATAGGACATTATTATGTCTGCCTGGAGATAAAATTGCCTTCAGCAGTGGATGCTCAATAGTTAGATTTGTAAGTCTGGTTTTCTCAGGATCTTTCTCAGGATACATTTTGTGAGAAATTTTGTTGTTGTTGATGATGACCTCAATATGAAGCCAGGCATCTGCATGTAGGTATGAGATGACTAGAGATTGTCCAGGAATTAGAGTATTATGAATTTCTGAAAATGATTAGTTTCATTTAGTTACTTTGTAACTTTGTTGACAACTTTTAACCATAACTTCAAGTTTTTCTTGAGTTTGATTATGGCCTTGCAGCTTATATTCTCTCGACTTTGTTTTTAAGCTGGTTGTAAACTTACCTAATACTTAAAAGGGACCAGTGGAGTATAGTTGTGGAATGTACAGAAGAGAAAGTTCTGGTTTTGAACCAGGACACAGCTTCACTACTTGTCCTCTCTGCTTCAGTTTCTCCAACCATACAATGATGATAATTATGGTAATTTATCCCATAGAGTTACTACGAAGAGATTGTATCAAAACGTTAGAGCATGTAGAAAGATTCCTGGCACAGAGTAAGTACTGCATGGGTGCTTGCTATTTTATTATTAACAACATGCTTTAATTATACATATGTTCAAAATCTGATAAAAAATATTAAGTATATTAGTTTCTTATTGCTACTATTCAAATATACCAAATTAAGTGACTTAAAATGACACAAATTTATTATCTTAGAGTTCTGGAGGCCACAAGTAAAAAACTGGGCTAAAGTTAAGATGTCAGGAGAGCTATGCTTCTTTCTGAAAAGTGTTTGGGGAGATTCCATTTCCTAGCATTTTTCAAATTCTAGAGATTAGTCAATTCCTTGTTTCATGGTCCCTGTGACTTTCAAAGCCGGCATTTGAATCGCTTCATGTTCAATGCTGTTCATAATGTTACATCTCATCCTCTGATTCCTGCCTCTCTCTTTCCTACTTCTCCCTTGTAAGAACCTTTGTGTATAGATTAGGCACAATGGGACACTCCAGAATAATTTCCTTTTGTGGCCATCCCTAACTTAATCACAGTTGAAATGTCTCTTTTGCCAAGTAGGGGAACATACTTCTGGGCTGAGGATTAGGACAGAGGGATTGTTGAGTTGGGGTGGGAACATTATTCTGCCTTTCACAATTGGTTGTATTTAATGTTAATGGAAATCTACTACAGACATTAATTTAATAAAATATGGAATCAATAGTTAGTACATTTTTAATATGCAGTTTTTCTGACAATACATGGAAATTTGCTGCTAAGAAAAATCATTCATAATGATTTTCTGTGGTTTTTACCAGTAGAACTTAAGATGATTTCAAACTGTATTATTAACATCTACAATAAAATTTCTGCATGTATAATAGCATCTGAAGCTATAGTTATCTTTTACACAATATTTGAGACAATGAATGAATAACTGTGACAACTAATCTTATTCAGAGGAGAGATAAAGAGGTGAGTTCCCTTTTCTAAAAGAATGTTGATTTTATGGCACAGAGAATGATTATCTCAAATTTGTATGCATTAATGCTCAATGATTAATATGTAAAATTTGTATTGCTCTAAGATTTTAATTATTTTTTATATATTTCTGTTTCTTAGCAATAAATTTCTTATATAAAATGTGGGTGAATCCTACTTTATGATGATGTTATTTTTTGTTGAAGATAAACAGAGGGCAAGGTATTTAAGTTTTTATTTCACATCAGCACATGTTACAGAACACACTTGGGTGAACTTTAAAAAAATTCTACTAAAAATGGATTATCTTAAAAAGCAAAAAATATATGCATTTTATGGACTGCACATGCTAATAATCATCATTTAAATATTCAAAAAAATTACCAGGTGCTAGATAACATTTTCTAATTTGGAAGCACACAGTGAACAAAATAAGCAAATATCCTTGCTCATACTGACCTTACTGTCTAGTGCACGGGAGAAAAAGCCAATAATGAATATGTATTACATAGAATGGTAAGGAACATTAAATATGCAAAGTCATCAAGTCCTACAAAATAGATCCTGCTGAGAAGCTGGATTTTGAGGAGAGGTCTGAAATACATGAGGGAATGACCACATACAGATGTGAGGAGGAGACCAAGCCCCAAATTAAGGCAGAAGCAAAAGACTAGGGCTGGGAAATTCCCACAAAGTGGGAACAAAGGATCAGCAAGAAGGTCATATGAGCTACAGCACCAGGACAAATGCATTGGAGATGGAAGAGAATGACCTCAGAGGGTGTGAGTATCACAGTATGATTGGCCTTGGAATGGTAGATGAAGTTCCATAGCAGGTTTTGAGCATAAAGTGAACGAGTCTGATGTAGATTACTCAGGATCACTTTGCTTTGCTGAGATCAGACTGAAAGAATGGAAGAAAGAGTAAGTAGATGGTGGGAGAGCATACCTAAAAAACCTTGGAAAATAAGATAGCATAAACTTTTTTATTTGTGATGCCCTAATAGATTTTTTAACACTTTGTGTTATTGTGATGTATAATAAGAAGTATATATTTGGTCTTTGTCCCTGTTCTTGTCACAGAGATCTTAATATCACCAGAATTTCCTAAATGAAAACAGCCTTGCAGATGTCTTTGGTTATTTATAAGTAATCCCTTCCAGCCAAATCTGAAATTATGGTGAGTAAGTTTACTTATGCAAAACCCTAAAGATGGGGGCCAGTTACCAGGAAAGTAATCATGCCATTAGAGGTTTTGAACTTTTAAATTTCTACCTCTTACACTTCCAAGGGAGATAGGTGTTAGGTATGTTTAATCACCAATGACTAATGGAGTCTTCTTAATACATATTTTGCCTCATATATTTCTTCCACGTGGATTGTTCCTGAGTTAGATACTCAACAATTTTGTAAGTAAAAGGTTTTCCTGAGCTCTGTGAAACACTCTAGAAAATGTAATTGATTTCATGGAAGGAATCATGGGAAACTCCAATAGATGGACAGTAGTTTAGAAACACTGGAGGTGACCTGTACCATGTGAATGGCATTTGAGGTGGGGTCAGTCTTATGGGATTGAACACTTAACCTGTAGGGTATTAGACTGTTACACGGGTAGATAGTGTGAGAATTGAATTAAGTTGTAAGACACCAAACTAGTATCTGTAGAGTTGGAAATTGTTTGGTAAGGGGAGAAAATCATGCAAATTTGGTAACCAGAAATGTCAGAAATGAAAGTATTGAGAGTAGAAAAGACATGAAGGGGTTTTTGTTGTTGTTGCTATTGTTTTCTTTACACCCTTCACATCCTAAATTATTCATTTTACTCACCTTTAGACACCCAAACAATTATCAATGATCAATCATTCTATCCTCCAACCAGTATTTACTTAGCCCTACTATGAGACAAAAAACAAGATTCTGAGGGCCAAAAATTCAGAATAAATAAGATAGGTAAATTAAAACTCTAATCCAGATATAGCAAATACCAATTTATTATGCAATTAGCAAATAGCAAAACCTATGTATTGCAACATAAACATGAATACAATATAAAAAGTGTTGTTCACCAAAAAGAAAAAGAATAGATCTAGGGTTATTGATTTATGATGTGTCTCTTGGTCTTTTTTTTTTTTTTTTCTCTAGCGTTATAATTTGGAAAATTTTACCTGAACCAGTAATCTCTGAGGTGTCATCGCCATTGTGAATTTCTCACTTACAAGAAGTGTTTTCCTCTCCTTCTTTCCCCTGGTATTCGTGGCTTCCTTTCCCCTAGAGCTGTTGTAGGAAATGTCAATGAAGAATAGAACTTCTTTCTCTGACTTTGTTCTCCTGGGGCTTTTGCTAAACAGTAAAACTATAGGGATTGTCTTTGCAGTTATTTTGGTTATTTTTGTGGTGGCTATAACTGCAAATTTGGTCATGATATTCTTGATTCACATGGACCGTCGCCTCCATACACCCATGTACTTTCTGCTCAGCCAACTGTCCATCATGGACACCCTTTTCATTTGTACCACTGTCCCAAAACTCCTGGTCGACATGGTTTCTAAAGAGAAGACCATTTCTTTCGTGGCCTGTGGCATTCAGATCTTCCTCTATGTGACCATGATTGGATCAGAGTTGTTCCTGTTGGGCCTCATGGCCTATGACCGCTATGTGGCTGTCTGCAACCCTCTTAGGTACCCGGCCCTGATGAACCGCAGAGTGTGCCTTCTTCTGGCTGCTGGTGCCTGGTTTGGTGGATCCCTGGATGGCTTTCTGCTCACCCCTATCACCATGAATTTTCCCTACTGCCACTCCCACAGCATCGAACATTTCTTCTGTGAGATTCCAGCAATTCTCAGATTGGCCTGTGCTGACACATCCCAGTATGAAACCTTGATGTACATCTGCTGTGTGCTTATGTTGCTCATCCCCTTATCTATTATCTCAACATCCTATTCTCGAATTTTACTCACTGTCTACCGCATGCGCTCTGTCGAGGGCAAGAAAAAAGCCTTTACAACTTGTTCATCCCACTTAACTATAGTTAGTATTTTCTATGGGGCAGCCTTCTACAATTATGTATTGCCCCAGTCATTTCACACCCCAGAGCAGGACAAGGTAGTATCAGCCTTCTATACCATTGTCACACCCATGCTCAATCCTCTCATCTACAGCCTCAGAAACAAGGATGTCATGGGGGCATTTAAAAAGATATTCATACAATGCTTATCTGTACAGAAAGCATCCACAAATGTTGCTTAGAGATTCAATAAACTGGCAACAGTTTTCCCTAATAGCATCACCAGTGTGTTCTGTTTCACAAGAGACTATCTGGTGAGCTCTGAATGATTTTTTATTTTTGGCAATTAAAAGGATTTACTGTGGCTGATTTTTTCCTCCCAGAAGAAGGAAACCAAAATATTTTATTAGTTATACAGAACCTTTTTTATCAAACTATCAAAAACAATGCAGTAAGTAAGTTAAAGAATTCCTTTGATCTTAGTTCTTAACTCTATGGGGGGAAAAAAGAGCAGATATTAGAGTCAAAACAATACTTATTAGCTCCCTTCACACTTGCCTCATGGTCAAGTGGGATTCCCAGTTGACTCAATGATAAAGAATCCACCTGATAATGCAGGGAATACAGGAGATGCAGGTTTGATCCCTGAGTTGGGAAGATGCCCTGGAGACAGAAATGGCAAGCCACTCCAGTATTTTTGCCTGGAGAATCCCCTGGACAGAGGAGCCTGGTGGGCTATGGTCCGTGGGTCATAAAGAGCTGGACACAACTGAATGACTGAGCATGTGGTCAAGCAACCAAAAAACTTTTCAAAGCTACAAAATTAAATAGATTGCCAGTCCACATTCGATGCATGAGACAGGGTGCTCAGGGCTGGTGCACTGGGATGACCCTGAGGGATGGGATAGGTAGGGAAGTGGGAGGAGGGTTCAGGACGGGGAACACATGTACACCCATGGTTGAGTCATATCAATGTATGGCAAAAACCACTACAATATTGTAAAGTAATTAGCCTCCAATTAAAATAAATTAATTAATTTTTTTAAAAGCTACAAAATTTTGGTGTCAAAAATGCTGTGATTATTTTTCAATCAATATAAAAATAGTGGTTCCAAATGACTAAGAAGACAAAGCACAATTTTAGTCCAGTCTTTAATCATTGGATTTGCCCCAGTGAATTAGAAACTCTATGGTCATTTTTGTAGCACTTGTGCTGAAAACAATGACTTTCAAGTAGAAGATCATAATTAATAGTGGATGAGCTGAGCTGAACTTAGTGTGAATTTACAAAATGTCTGAGCACTACATACTTTCTCAAATTGAGTACACTCTACTCTTTAACATCAAAGAATTCTGCCATGCTTCCTTTCATGTTAACATCAGAATTCTAGGAAAACTGAAGTATATGGGAAGAAAATTTACGTAGCCCACATCTGGGTGATTCAATAAAAGGTTTTGAAAGTATTTTTAGTTTTGTTCACCGTGAGATAAAGTGCTCTTAAAGAATTTCCTGTAAAAGTATAACTTGGTAAGATGTACATTTTTACTAGGATCACTATGTCTATATTTTGGAGAACAGAGCAGGGAACTGTGAGGCTGTCACGGCTAATGCCATGGCAGGCAGCCTAGATTAGGAGTAGGCCTGGTTTCCCGGGGTAACATAATTATCAGGCCTCCTGGAGCCAGCCAATCAACATATGCCTAGCCAGAAAAAAGGGAACCTATCAGGGGAAAGCTGAAAGCCCCACGTTGGGCCAACAAAAATTACCTTGCAACTGTGCAACCAATCCGCTTATGCCAACTACCCACTGTGTAACCAATCCGATTGTGCCAACTACCTGCTGTTTATTTTGACCTAATAAATACCGGAGAGAACTGGGGCTCGGGGCCTCTCGTCCTCACACACCTGGTGAGGGCGGGAGGCCCTGGCTCGAGTCAGTAATAAATTCCCCTATTGCAAGTTGCATTGTTTTGAGGAGTCTTCTTTCCCTACCGGGGACTCAGACTACGGGCAGAACAGAACTAGGTTGGATACAGGAAGACAACTTAGGAGGCTTCAAATGAACAACAAAGTGGGATTGAATAGGATAGTGACACAATACAGGTAAGCTTCTGGAAAGAATTACTGTTAGGAAATGGTGTGGAATAGAAGATAATGCAATAGTTTGGTCTCAGGTAAAAAGAAAATATTTCTGTTTACTGAGTCTTGTAAAGTTCTAGAGTGGCAAGTTTCAATAGGAGAAATCAAGAATTCAGCTCCTGAGACTCTGTTGAAATGCCTACTAGATATGTGAAGTACTTGGGGTTCACATTAGAGTTTTGAACTGAAGGTTTACCTCTAGTAGTCTTCAGAGTAGAAAAAAAAAAATATTTATAGACTTAAAATGAGTTGGAATCTCTTAGGCAGAAGTAGAGGTTTGAGACTGAGACATAAAGCACCTGTGCTCAGTGGGAAGCTGGTGAGACAAAAATAGGGACTAAGAAGTAATATTTTAGATACAGATGAAGAAATCATTCAAAAATGGAGAATGTATTCAAATGCAACAAGCACAGATTCTTGCTGAAGTACAAAAACAAAGAGTTTACCATTGAATTTGGCAATATGGAGACAACTTTCAAATTTAATGAGAGCAATTTCAATGAATTTGTGCTCAGAGAAGTTTCATGATAAAATATAGGGACAATAAGAGGACAAGATGAGTATATTAGAGTATAAATGCAGTTTGTCTTTTTTCAGATGATATCAGACATACAGAGTAGAAGCTAGAAGGACATATGATATCAATGTGTTTTTTTGTTGTTGGGAGATTTTACAGAGGTGTTTATGAAATAACTGTATACATACAGTAAATTGATGATAGCCAAAAAATAAAGAAAGTTTCTTCTAGAGGAATATCCTTTGAGAGTGAAAGAGAGCACAGAAAGTAGTTTAAAATTGGAGAGGTTGATCTTTCCTGTGAGCCTTGCCAGTTCATTGTCTGCTTGTGTGATACAAGTAAGTTCTCTTCTGACTGCTTCTATTTTCTAACTGTATTTAAAATCAAGGAGAGTTTTTGTTTGAGGAAGAACAGGAAGGATTGTTAAAAATTTGAGAAGAGAAGAAAGGCATTTTGGAAAGCAGGCCAATATATGAACAGTGTAGAGATAAGATTGTAAGGTAGTCTTATGACCCCCAAGTAGGATTGACTTATGAACTTATAAAAATCATGTTTTTCAGATATTCCAGTAAATGTACTCAACGTAGAGCCATGCTAATAATAAGCATGCAATCATTGTTGTTGCTGTTCAGTCACCAAGTCATGTCCAACTCTTTGTAACCCCATGGACTGCAGCACCAGACCTCCCAGGCCCTCACCATCTCCCAAAGTGTACCTAAGTTCACGTTCATTGCATCTTATCCAGCCATCTCATCCTCTGATGTCCTCTTCTCCTTCTGCACTCAATCTTTCCCAGCATCAGTGACTTTTCCAATGAGTCAGCTGTTCACATCAGGTGACCAAAATACTGGAGCTTCAGCATCAGTCCTTTCAATGAGTATTCAGGGTTGATTTCCCTTAAGATTCACTGGTTTGATCTCCTTGCTGTCCAAGAGACTCTCAGGAGTCTTATCCAGCACCACAGTTGGAAGGCATCAATTCTTTGACACTCCACTTCCTTTATGGTCCAGCTTTCACAACCATACATGACCACTGAGAAGGCCATAGCCTTGACTACACGGACCTTTGTCTACAGAGTAATGTCTCTGTTTTTCAACACACTGTCTAGATTTGTCATCACTTTCCTGCCAAGAAGCAATCATTTTCTGATTTCATGGCTGCAGTATGTTACCTAAAATTAATTATGGCAACAAAAATGACACTGGTAATTGGAAAGCAATTGCTTTCAACATTTCTACAGATTCAGCATGTCTTATGTAAGCAAAACATGTTTTATTCATGTATATTTTTTCAATACCTAAAATTTGCAATATGTAATAGTTGCTCATAGTCTGTTTCAATGAATTTTTCTCTTTATTCAAATAAAGTCTGTATAAACAACATATAGCTGAGAAAAGAAGAGAAGTTAAAGACAAAAGAGAAAAGGAAAGATACACCCATTTGAATGCAGAGTTCTAAAGAATAACAAGGAAAGGTAAGAAAGCATTCCTTAGTGATCAATGCAAAGAAACAGAGGAAAACAGTAGAATGGAAAAGACTAAAGATCTCTTCAAGAAAATCACAGATACCAAGGGAACATTTCATGCAAAGATGGGCTCAATAAAGGATAGAAATGGTATGGACCTAACAGAAGTAGAAGATATTAAGAAGAGGTGGCAAGAATACAGAATAACTATACAAAAAAGGTCTTCACAACCCAGATAATCACGATGGTGTGATCATTCACCTAGAGCCAGACCTCTGGAATGAGAAGTCAAGTGGGCCTTAGGAAGCATCACTACGAACAAAGCTAGTGGAGGTGATGGAATTCTAGTTGAGTTATTTCACATCTTGAAAGATGATACTGTGAAAGTGCTGTGCTCAACATGACAATAAATTTGGAAAACTTAGCAGTGGCCACAGGACTGGAAAAGGTCAGTTTTCATTCCAATCCCAAAGAAGGGCAATGCCAAAGAGTGTTCAAACTACCACACAATTACACTCATCTCACATGCTAGTAAAACAATGCTCAAAATTCTCCAAGCCAGGCTTCAACAGCACGTGAAACATGAACTTCCAGGTTTTCAAGGTGGGTTTAGAAAATGCAGAGGAACCAGAGATGAAATTGGCAACATTTGCTGGATCACTGAAAAAGCACGACAGTTCCAGAAACACATCTACTTCTGCTTTATTGACTACACCAAAGCATTTGACTGTGTGGATCACAACAAACTGGAAAATTCTTCAAGAGATGGGAATACCAGACCACCTTACCTGCCTCCTGAGAAATCTGAAAGAAGCAACAGTTAGAACTGGACATGGAACAACAGACAGGTTCCAAATTGGGAAAGGACTACTTCAAGGCTGTATATTGTCACCCTGCTTATTTAACTTATATGCAGAGTACATCATGAGAAATGCTTGGCTGGATAAAACACAAGCTGGAATCAAGATTGCCAGGAGAAATATCAATAACCTGAGATATGCAGATTACACCACCCTTATGGCAGAAAGGACAAAAGAACAAAAGAGCCTCTTGATGAAAGTGAAAAAGGAGTGTGAAGCCTTTGGCTTAAAACTCAACATTCAAAACAAACAAACAAAAAAAAAACTCAACATTCAGAAAACTAAGATCATGGCATCTGGTCCCATCACTTCATAGCAAATAGATGGGGAAACAATGGAAACAGAGACTGTTTTGGGGGGCTCCAAAATCACTGCAGATGGTGACTGCAGCCATGAAACTAAAAAACGCTTGCTCCTTGGAAGAAAAGTTATGACCAACCTAGAGAGCATTTTAAAAAGCAGAGACGTTACTTTGCCAACAAAGATCCATCTAGTCAAAGCCATGGTTTTTCCAGTAGTCATGTAAGGATGTGAGAGTTGGACCATAAAGAAAGTTGAGTGCCTAAGAAATCATGTTTTTGAACTGCGGTGTTGGAGAAAACTCTTAAGAGTCACTTCAACTGCAAGGAGATCCAACCAGTCCATTGTAAAGGAAATTAGTCCTGAATATCCATTGGATGGACTGATGCTGAAGCTGAAACTCCAATACTTTGGCTGCCTGATGTGAAGAACTATCTCATTGGAAAAGCCCCTGATGCTGGGGAAAATTGAAGGCAGGAAGAGAAGGGGACAACAGAGGACAAGATTGTTAGATGGCATCACTGACTTGGTGGACATGAGTTTGAGTAGGCTCCAGGAATTGGCGATGGACAGGGAAGCATGGCTTGCTGCAGTCCATAGGGTCTCAAAGAGTTGGACATGACTGAGTGACTCTGTTGAGCTGAACCAACATTCTTGTTAATGTGGAGCTTATTGTAAAACATGGTGTGATTTGGAATCATTAAGTAACACTCTTCCCTTCAACATTATAATTATTTAAATATAGACATTAATAACACATCACAACACATTCATACTTTGAGTTGAATTCTCATTTATTGTGAAATAGCATCTCTAGCATAAACCATAAGCATTTTTCAGGACATTTAGTCCTGTTCAAAATATTGGCATTTGGTCTGCCCTAAAATGTCCTTAATATTTGATCCTGTCCAAAATGTCCACTGAGATATTTGTTCTATGACAAAAAGGCCCTTGAAATTAGGTTTTGTTCAGTATGTTCATTGAGATATTTGGCCTATGATTCACTAAATAATATAAACATTTCAAATTGTTAAAATTTTCATTACCTTATTTTTACTATAATTTATGATAAATTTTGAATTTCACATTTATTCTTGTTCCTCCTCATGAATTTTGGCAGGGTTAATCTTAGGGCAATGATCAGTTGCTCTTAAGTGTCTATCAACCTGATTATTTGCTTGATATATTTTTTATATCTGTTAACAGTTTCTCATTATACAAGTTTGATTTTGTCAGTACCATTATGAAATTTATGTCCATATTTTAGAGTGATGACCAAGAACCTGTGCTATAATTTGTTTATAGTCTTGCTGTTTCTTTTTTTAACACTTTAATAAATCCCTGAATTGAAGGATGATGCAATAATCATCAGTTTTTGAAATCTGCCATGTCAGTCTTCCACTGATTTGTTTATCCTGCAGCCACTCAGTACTTATGTACAACGATTCCAAGTTTCTAGTGGAAGTCTTGGAGCTTCTGGTCTTCTTTCTTGGCCATGCTTTTCATGGCATAAGCTTCTTCAACCTAGTCCATTAAGTCATCTAAATTTTCTTTGGCATATTCTACAGTGTACTCAAAAGTTTTATTGACATCTTCCAAAGACACCAATACAAAAAACATGGAAGCACACTTATTGCTGTTACTTTGTTGCTATCCTATACTTCCATGTTAGACACAAAGAAGATATTTGTTGCCACAGTGATTATGAAAAGTGAAACAAGCAGCTTTTTAATTTATTCATTTGGTTTTTGTTGTTCATTCCCTAAGTCGTGTCCAGCTGTTTGCGACCCCATGAACCACAACACACCAGCCTTCCCCGTCCTTCATTATTTCCCAGAGTTTGCTCACATTCATATCCATTGAGTCAGTGATGCATCTAGCCATCTCATCTTCTGCCACCCCTTTCTCCTTTTGCCTTCAGTCTTTCCCAGCATCAGGGTCTTTGCCAATGAGTCGGCTCTTCACATGAGGTGGCCAAAGTATTGGAGTTTCAGCTTCAGAATCAGTCCTTCCAATGAATAGTCAGGGCTTATTTCCTTTATAGTTGATTGGTTTCATATCCTTGCAGTCCGAGGGACTCTCAAGAGTCTTCTCCAGCATCACAATTTAAAAGCATCCATTTTTCATTGCTCAGCCTTCTTTATGGGCCAACTATCACACCTGTACATTACTACTGGAAAAACCTAAGCTTTGACCATATGGACCTTTGTCAGCTGGAGAAGGAAATGGCAACCCACTCCCGTATTCTTGCCTGGAGAATCCCATGGACAGAGGAGCCAGGCTACCGTCCATGGGGTCACAAGAGTCAGACATGACTGAGCAACTAAACCACCACCACCTTTGTTGGCAAAGTGATGTCTCTACTTTTTAATACACTGTCTAGGAATCCCCTTCTTCATTTGGTAGAAATAAGTAAATCACATTCATTTCTGGAATCTCAAATTCCATCACGCTTAATGAAGGGTTAATGTTTAGATTTCTTTCCACCACAGATGCAGACTTTCTCATATATATATGTAAGTATCTTTTCCCTCTTTCATTGTTAGCAGTGTAGTATAACCCAAAACTACACCATGCACAGTAAATGTCTGAGGGGACCGTGTTGGTGTTGTCTTAAAGTTGTCATCACTGAGCAATTTGATTACTGAAACTTAAGTATTGAGTAATGTCATAAATTGTATAAATAAGAATTCTTTCCTAATCATGAGTGCCAGAAAGATGAATAAGAAACTGTTGTCTGTGTCTGGTCACTTTATATCTCTCTGGAATTTCAATTTAATGCAATGAAATTGGCTTTGGAAATAGATATCTGTTTTGACTTTTATTTATTTTCCTCTTTAGTGAGTTTCTTTCTGGCAACATTAAGAGGACATCTTTATCATGCATATCAGAGAGTTCTTCAAAGTACCTACGATGATGTTGCATTTGGTTTTCCTTTTCGAAGGTTGTTTTTTTACCTAATCGGTATTTTTATTTCTCCTTTAATATCAACATTGTGCAGATAATTGTTCCATCTTGAATGATTGTAATATTATCCAAATCCTGACTGGTTTTATATAGGTATTACAGATTTTCCTCTCTCCACTGTGCCAGTAACTATTACTCCACCTCTATTGTATGTGTGCCATCTGGGTCACTTCAGCCATGTCTGACTCTTTTTGACCCCATGAACTGTAGCCTACTAGGCTCATCTTTCCATGGGATTCTCCAGGCAAAAATACTGAAGTGAGTTGCCATGACCTCCTCCAGGGAATCTTCCTGACCCACGTATTGAACCCGTATCTCTTATGTCTCCTATTGGCAGGCAGGTTCTTTACCACTGGGGCCACCTGGGAAGCCCTAATGTACCACTGACTTGTCTTTTTGTGAGTATACTACTTCTGTCATATTCCACTGAGCATTTAAAAAGACAGTCACAGCGCCAAACAACAGAAGAATTTTTGTTTCTTGGTTTTTGTTTGATTTGTAGCCTTACTAATGTCTTGGGAATTCAACAGCCTGTTCAGTCAGTTCAGTTCAGTCGCTCAGTCGTGTCTGACTCATGAATCACAGTACACCAGGCCTCCCTGTCCATCACCAACTCCCGGAGTTTACTCAAACTCACATCCATTGAGTCGGTGACGCCATCTCATCCTCTGTCATCCCCTTCTCCTCCTGCCCCCAATCCCTCCCAGCCTCAGGGTCTTTTCCAATGAGTCAACTCTTCACATCAGGTGGCCAAAGTATTGGAGTTTCAGCTTCAGCATCAATCCTTCCAATGAACACCCAGGACTGATCTCTTTTAGAATGGACTGGTTGGATCCCTTGCAACAGCCTGTTAGAGCAAGCTGAATCAGCCAGTAGGTAGTCACCAACCAAGGTGTGGTGATTCACACTACTTGGTAGCTAAATGTGGGAGTCAAATCCACTAAAACCTCTCCAAATAGCAGTATATACTTCTTACAATCTATTGCGATTATATGCCCATAAAACATTGATCCCAGGAAAGCGTTGCCTGTTAATCCTGGGTGATGGGATAGCTGTACATGCAGTCACTCAGTCATGTCCAACTCATTGTGATCCAGTGGGCTATAGTCCTCTAGGTTCCTCTATCCATGGGATTTCCCAGGCAAGAATACTGGAGTGCATTGCCATTTCCTCCTCCAGGGGATCTTCACGCTCCAGGAATGGAACCAGCGGCTCCTGCATGTCCTGCACTGGCAAATGGATTATTTTACTACCAAGCCACCTAGGAAGCCCCTGGGATAGCTTTAGGGGCATTAATTAGGTGTCTGGTATCCTCCTCATGCTTAAATGGTAGTAGGTGAACACTTTCTGTGTTCCAGCACTTTTTATTAAAATGTTCATAGTTCTGTCTTTGTGTATGCCTGATAAGTAACAGTTCTGCTTTGAACTGATTGCTTTTTATAAGTTTTATTTCCTCTTTTCATTTAAATATATTTTTTAAAGTCCTTTCAATCCATACACCAATTTCAGCTGCCAATTAGAGTGACCTTAAGATCACAGGCTTGTAGTAAAACTCATTGGTGTTTGAATTCCAGATTTTTAAATTCTGGGATATCTATCTTTGTAAATAAGCTGGGCTTCCCAGATGACTCAGTAGTAAAGATCCACCTGATAATTCAGGAGATGCAGGAGATGTGGGTTTGAGCCCTAATTTGAGAAGATACCCTGGAGAAGGAAGTAGCAACCCACTCCAGTATTCTTGCCTGAGAAATCCCATGGACAGAGAAGACTGACAGGCTATAGTTCATGGGGTCGCAAAGGAGTTGGACATGATATATTGACTAAACAGCAACAATGTCCCAATTATTGTGCAGGATATATACTGTTTTCTGTCTTATTAAGATAATTTAAAAAATAAAGAAGAGGGAGAAACTTCTTACACCAGAGATTGTCTGAGTCTGTGACTTTTACCTTTTGAGCTAAAGGAAGGTTTGCTTTTGTCATCTGATCATTATCTTTCTGCCACTTAAATTAACAGCATGGTATTCTTCTAGAAATATGTCATATGTCTTTGGTGTATTAAAGCAGTATGTATGATTGAAGGAATAAAACAAACAAGAAACACAACAAAATGACATTAAGATCATCTTAGAAACATTGATGTTGATTTTTGTTTTACTTGTTAAATATTTTCCACACTGAGCAGGTTTTTGGTTAGCATTGGTTAACATCATTATTAGTAGTAGAGGGGGTATTCCATATTTTAGAGCACAGATAAGCATTGCAACCCCAACTTTACCACCTTTGGCTTTGGGTTCAGTGAGTTGGGCTTCCCTGGTGGCTCAGATGGTAAAGAATCCACCTGCAATATGGAAGACCTGAGTTTGATCCCCGGGTTGGGAGGATCCCCTGGAGGAGGGCATGACAACCCACTCCAGTACTCTTGCCTGGAGAATCCCCATGGAAAGAGGAACCTGGCAGGCTATAGTCCATGGGGTCTCAAAGATTCGGACTCGGCTGAGCAACTAAGCACATAGTAAGTTAACCTCTTTGTGATTCAGTTTCTTTATCTGTATAAGCATTAAGTGTATAATATAAAAAGACTTCTTTCCTGGCTCACTGTGCTTGTTTGAGCTATTATCATCAGCACCGTCATCATTATTATTGATCCCAGGACCCACAGCTCATTTTGGATTAAGGACTCAATGTCTAGAATCAGATACCTAACTGAGTCCCAGGGAATATGGACAATTCACTATTCTTAGTGTCTGGACTCTTCATAGAAACAATTGGCTCAGCATGATATCACCTAACTGGATAAGGGGAAGGATTTGTTGGAACAACAATATTCTCAGTGATTCTGTGTAAAAATCCTGAATTGTGAAACGTCAGTAACCTATTAGAGTTATATGTGGAGATGACTTTTTATTAGGCTCCAGTCTTTATATATTCTGTCTTATTTTTGCTCCATATTTTTGCTCCAAGAGTAATCTAGAAACAATTAAAAGATACAATATATTTTTTTCTTTTTCTTCAGATATATTTCTGTATATATCAATATAAGAAAATTTTACTGGTTTAAATATTTTTCTAAGGCAATTTCTCTCTCTGTATAACTAAAAGAAAGATAGTTATTGTAAGTATTTCTACACTGGTGAAGGAATTATTTGGGGGATACACTATTTTGTGGTTCTTTTCTGTAAAATTGTTCTTTGCTGATTAATATTGATTTTCCTGTTTACCATTCCAACATGCATATTTAAGACATTATTAAAAATTACTCTTTTAAAAATGGATGTATATTATTTCATTGCTTAACAAATCTATCTTGTTAAGAAGTCACTAATGTTTTTCTCATAAGATGAATATTTAAAATTACAAAATAATTTACCAATGATTACTATGCTTTCCTTAAATTCATTATTTGATAAACAAGCATCACTACTCCCAAGTTTTATGCTCCCAATATCAAGAAAGTCAGTGGTCTGGAATGAAGACTATTGAGGACTATTCCCTAGTTGATAACCAGTCTTGGAGAAAAAGATTAACAGTCGGTTGCCACAACTGTCATCCTCTGCAGGGCTGACAATGGGACAAAAAGGTTGTGAGATACACATGCAGACTGCCTTGTCATTTCCTCTAGCGCACTCAGATGAACAAATATCTGTACAGAGTACATGCCAAAGTGTGCCACTTAGAAATCCAAGTTAGAAGTCAGGATTCTAATTATTTTTGGTGACTAAATGGCACCTGAGTAGAATTTCTGAATGTTGGTAATACTTTCCTTATTTATTCAAGTAGTGAATAAATGAGCATATATACTTTGTGTTTATTTACATACATAACCAATGCTTTTGCATATTTTACTATGAATTTTGTATTTCAGTTAAAATTTTATATAAAATGAAGTCTTTTTATGAACATATGTCTCATAGCTTAGTAAATTGTTTTGCATAGTTGAAGAGTGCAAGTATGTTTACATGTGCATGTGCATCATGGAAAAGTAATAAATATGCTGGGGTTCATTGGAATGTAGACATGATGGTGGGAGTTCACACATCTGTCTTTGACTAGGAAGAGTCATTCTCACCCTAAAAACATTGAAAATGAAAGAAAGAATCAGAGATTTATATTAAGTAATATCTGGACCAAAGAAAACAGTAGTTAGGAAGTGAACACAGGAATGATACACAGGAATGAGTCACTGTGATAATACACTTAAGAAATGACCTATGATGACTGAATACATAGTACATATTTAGGTGTGTGTGGTCCATATGCACTGTTTACAAACATATATAAATCTAGCTCACAAGACAAAACGGCATGAAACATTAACTTAAAAAGCCAAAAATGTAAGTGGAAACATCTTACTTTATTGAAAAGCATATATCAGTATATTTATAATTAAAATTATGTACAGAAAGAGCATGACTATATATAATATGATTAATAGTAATGAAATGCTTTCTATATTATTCTACAAAATCAATTCATATAATTTTATTGAACACCATGTACTGTACTAGGGTTTATAGTATAGTGGAGGTAAAAGAAAGTCTTTTCTTCACACAGCTTATGATGTAGCATGGTTATAAATACACAATCTATTTTTTTTTCAAAAGAGGAAAATTAATACAGGGAATTGGTTACATAGATGCTAAAGTGTTGAACAAATAAGAAAGAAGCAGAGATAACCACAGAATTTTCTTCCCTGTTCGTTTTCCTTTTAATCTCTTTTAGGTGCTTCCTTTTGGGAAAATGGTTCTAGTTCTTTCTCAGTGCATACATGCTCACAAAGCCCACAGATGCTAAAACTAGACTCATCTCAGCTTTGGGAGCATTCATACATTCAGAAGTTCCACAGGTGCTAAGTCTACAAAGCAACACAGGGGGTAAATCTGTAGCTCCTGCAGCCATAAGCAGAGATTTTAGCTTTTCTTCCTTAGTTGCACAGACCCTAGTGCTCAGGTGTGGTTTCAACCCCACTTCTGTATGTGTTCTTCAACACATGTCTGCTCCTGAGCCTGCCTGAAGCACAGGCACCTGCCCAAGTAGACAGGTAGACAGAGGTGGAGGCATTGGTGGGTGAAGTGCACAAACCCATCTGGTCCTGTGGGACTGGAAGAAGCAGTTGTGAGCTGGGTGAGAAAGCCTACTCAGGTTGGCACCCCTCCTAATACCAACAGAGGCTGGGGCAAGAGTTTGGGAAGGGGACTACAACGGCAGCCCTGCGCCTTGCACACCACTCAACAATGGCACCCTTCTTCAATAGCTGCTCAAGCTTCTTCCATGAAATTTCTGTTTTTGGAGTTCCTTACTCCTACCTCTTTGCAGCTAACAGTTTTCCCCTCCCTGGGCCCACTTTCTGAATCCCATGTTCCAGCATCCAGCCCCTTTCACACCAGCAGAAACAAGACTCAGGCTGGGTGTGCAGGGTTGAGGCATGGACCATCCATGTAGGTTTTAGGGTTGCTATGTTCTCTTCCAAGTCACTAAAGCTACCTGTCTGTCCCAGTTGATCTCCCCACAGGTGAGGGTGCTTCCTTGAGTTAGGGAACCTCTCCTCTCTTTCAGCTCCCCCCAAGGGTGTAGTTGCTTCCTCTTTTCTTTTTTCTTTCATTTTTCCTACCAAGATGTGTGGGGATTTGCTTGTCATTTCAGGTATCTGAGATCCTCTGCTAGTGTTCAGCAGGTGCTCTGTGAGAACTGTTTAATTAGTTGATGTATTATTGATGTACTTATGGTGAGAGACAAACTCCATGTCCTCCTGTTTCTTCATCTTGACTCCATCTCCTGAAAAATCTGTTTTTAAACTAAGTTTTCTTTTACTCTTGAAAAACATTTAAGCTTTATTTACATACAAGACTGATAGTTTTATTCTAGGCATTTTCCTTTGAGACTCCTGTTACCTCAGTTTACTCAGATGTATACTAATTTCCACATACTTACAGATTTTTCTCTAAATTTTAAAAACATATTGTTTTTATTTTCAGTTTTATTTCATTATTTGAGAGAGTACAGTCTGTATGATTTGTGTTTTAACATTTTCAGGTTGCTTTTATGACCCAGAAAACTGTCTACCTTGGTTAATATTTTTGAATGCTTAAAAATAATTTGTATTCTATTTTTGGAGGTGATATATGTCAGTCTGCATTATGTCAGGGTTGTCTTTTTAATTTTTTTTTTCCATTCAGAGTTTGTTTCCAATCCTTTGAGCCTTTCAAGAAGAAAAAGTCAGGTCATTTGAAGATGCTCACTTGAAACATATTCCTTACTAAGTTTATGTCTGAAAAAAATCAAAATAATCAAATTTTATCTCTTGAGAAATTTTAGCCCTGAATCTGCTCCTTGTGAGTTTTAATATAAACTCTGTATTTGGACAGTGATGAAATGCACTTCAAGGCATCAATATTCACAGCTAACAAGACTGACAGAGAGTGAATAATTATTGAAGAAGAAAATATTTTGAAATGGAAAGAAGAGGAATAAATTAAAAACTTATTTTTATAAAGGAAATTGATTGGATATTAGGGTAATGAATAGAAAGGAAGCAAGAAAGAATGCCAGAGAAACAAGAAAAAAATAAACACAGAAACCACTACCACTTTATTGAATCAGTTGACAGTGCAACAAAAGTGTTTTCTATAATTTTTCCTTCTATGAAATATTCTTAGGCTTGTGAAAGAAACACCCTTTTTCATACAATGTTTAAAAAGAAAACTATTTGATTAACAGCATCACAAATAAGTATAACCTTCCCTCTCATCTTTATCAAACATTTTCAGCTGAGTCTCTCTTTCATCTTTTATGTGTGTGTTAGGCATTCCACTATTCACTAGTACTCCATCTCTTCCACCTAACTTGCTAATGACATTAGGGAATCACTGTGAACATTGCAAAGACTGTGATAAATCAGAAAATAGATGTCTTAAAATGTCATGTAACTGCGTGTTATCTTTGATATTCCTAATAGCACAAGTACCTATAAAATGATCAATACACTTTAATGGAAATTACCAACTCAACTTAATTGTGCTAAGATGCTGAGACCACCATTTAACACTTGATGTCCATTTGCAAAAATTCACCTGGATTTTGGCTGAGTTATTTTTGTACAACTTTATAAGAAAGATTCTCTGTTTTATCAGAGAATACATGAGAAAATTACTTTTTTAAAATATGCCATTTTATATTTAAATAGCCTTATCTTATATGGTGGCTCAGACAGTGAAGAATCCACCTACAATGTGGGAGACCTGGGTTCAATCCCTGGATTGGGAGGATCTCCTGGAGGAGGGTATGGAAACACACTCCAGTATTCTTGCCTGGAGAATCCCGTGGACAGAGGAGCCTGGCGGGCTACAGTTCATGGGGTTGCAAAGAGTCAGACATGACTGAGTGACTAAACACAGCACAGCACATCTTACGTGGGTAGAAGAATAGATATGACCAAATATTTAAGAAATATGTATTAGTAATTACAAAAAGAATAAAATAAGTATGAATTAAATCTATAGATCTCTCTCATAGGAAAAGAGTACCTAAACACCTCTATTCAAACACCTCAGAGGTACCTGCCTATGGTTTCATCTTATAAAAATGACCTGATCAAAAAACGGGACAAAGATCTAAACAGACACTTCTCCAAAGAAGACATACAGATGGCTAACAAACACACGAAAAGATGCTCAACATCACTCATTATCAGAGAAATGCAAATCAAAACCTCAGTGAGGTACCATTACACGCCAGTCAGGATGGCTGCTATCCAAAAGTCTACAAGCAATAAATGTTGGAGAGGGTGTGGAGAAAAGGGAACCCTCTTACACTGTTGGTGGGAATGCAAACTAGTATAGCCACTATATAGAACAGTGTGGAGATTCCTTAAAAAACTGGAAATAGAACTGCCATATGACCCAGCAATCCCACTTCTGGGCATACACACCAAGGAAACCAGATCTGAAAGAGACACGTGCACCCCAATGTTCATCGCAGCACTGTTTATAATAGCCAGGACATGGAAGCAACCTAGATGCCCATCAGCAGACGAATGGATAAGGAAGCTGTGGTACATATACACTATGGAATATTACTCAGCCATTAAAAAGAATTCATTTGAATCAGTTCTAATGAGATGGATGAAACTGGAGCCCACTATACAGAGTGAAGTAAGCCAGAAAGATAAAGACCAATACAGTACACTAACACATATATATGGAATTTAGAAAGATGGTAACGATAACCCTATATGCAAAACAGAAAAAGAGACACAGATGTACAGAACAGACTTTTAGACTCTGTGGGAGAAGGTGAGGGGGGGATGTTCTGAGAGAACAGCATTGAAACAAGTATACTATCAAGGGTGAAGCAGATCACCAGCCCAGGTTGGATGCATGAGACAAGTGCTCAGGGCTGGTGCACTGGGAAGACCCAGAGGGATGGGATGGGGAGGGAGGCGGGAGGGGAGATCGGGATGGGGAACACATGTAAATCCATGGCTGATTCATGTCAATGTATGGCAAAAACCACTATAATATTGTAAAGTAGTTAGCCTCCAACTAATAAAAATAAATGGAAAAAAATAAATAAATAAAAAAGTTTCCCAACCCTGAAAAAAAAATTGTAAATAAAAGGAAAATATAGCAAAATAGGTACATATAAGATTTCTTCTTTATACCCAAAATGTCATTCTTATAGTCAAATTAAAGAAGGAAGACTGGATGTGTAGAAAGAACTTAAGGAAACTCCAGAAAAGTTTTCCTCCCTTTAGGCTTGTCTAAAAAAATTCATGGTAAACATTTCTTTTTATTTTTTCAATTTTAAAATATATATGAAAGATAATTTATAATTTATTGTTCTTATAATTTTAAAATGTTTTAGCTCATGCTGCATATGTTGCTTAAGAAAGATAAATTCATCAAAATTTCATTCTACAAATGGTGTATCTCCTTAGACAAATATATTTGAACACTAAATAGATGAATAAAATATTAATTTTGTACAGACATTTTTACAAAAATGACATGCCAATTGTAGGAATAAAGAGTAACTCATAAAGTACTGTCTTTGAAGTAAATCCACCCAATTTTAGTAATAATTCAAAGACTGTCATGAAGAGTGGATGTCATGATTTTCTGCACTGTGAACATTCTGGTTCAAAAGATCAGTTTCTTTTTTTTTCTTATGCTGATGCCCTTCCTCAGCTGTCTTTGCAAGACACTCTTCACTTCTTTGTTCCGCAGGGTATAGATGAGAGGGTTCAGCAATGGTGTGACCACAGTGAAGAAGAAACTGACAAACTTGCCATGTCTTGAAGCAAATTGGTTCTTAGGGTCTGTGTAAACCATGGCCACTGTCCCATAAAACATGAAGACCACAGTGAGGTGGGAGGAGCAGGTAGCAATGGCTTTCTGTCTTCCCTCCTCAGATTGGATTTTACCTAAAGTTTGAGCTATGTAGCCGTAAGAAGTCAGGATCAACCCCATGGGCAAGATGGTAAAGAAAACAGCAGAGACTGTCATCTGCCACTCAGGAGTGGAAGTGTCTCCACAAGTTAGTCTTATGAGAGAAGGAACCTGACAGAGAAAGTCATCCAGACAGTGGTGGGCACAAAACGGCAGCTGGAATGTGATAGGTGTTTGGGTAACAGATTCAATCAGTCCAGACAGCCAAGACATAAGCACCAGTTTCCAACAGAACTGAGGATGCATGATGATAGTATAGCGCAGGGGCTGGCAGATAGCAACATAGCGGTCAAAAGCCATCACCACCAGCATGCCACCTTGTGTGGCACCAACACAGAGCACCATGCCCAGCTGAATGATGCATCCAGTGTAGGTGATGCTCTTGTCTGGCCCCCGCAAGTTGAACAACATTTGGGGCACAACAGTCGTGGTGAAGCAGAGATCCAAGAAAGAGAGATTGCTAAGAAAGAAGTACATGGGGGTGTAGAGTTGAGGGCTCATGCATGACAGCAAGATGATAGTCACATTGGAGAGAATGATCATGGTGTATAGGAAGATCACTATCCAGAAGAGAACCATTTCTAGCTGGGGAAATTCAGAGTAGCCAAGAAGTACAAATCCCACAGGGAAGCTCTCGTTGGTGCTTCCTGTTGCTTTTGGCATAGAGTTTTGGACATAATTTTAAGAAAAAAAAATGTGAATAGATTTGAATAGGTTAACTAGACAGGAAAAGAATTTGTTTTCTGTAAGGTCTTGGGAAATGAGACATACTGGTGATTTTCTTACCTTAGACCAATAGCATACAATCTCTCTTCTAAAAAGCTGTGAGTTTAACATAGAAAGGAGTATTCATTAAAAAATAACCTTGGGATTCATTTCCATAATCTGTAATCATAACATCCCCATCAGACATCCTCATATAATCACCTTAGATCACATACATTTTCCTCCCAGATTGTTCATGCCATGTATGTAGTAGCTAAATAAAATGTTGAACAGCAAGGCTTTGCTTTGAAATATGTAGTTATTTAAATTATCAGGGTACAATTTGCAGTTTGGTGATATGAATAAGAACACATGAAATGGTGGTTCTGAACAGTGATACCCTGAACATAAATAATTTTTTAGTGTCTGAAGAACAGAAATTTGGGATAGGAACCATACCACTTTTTAAATGAGGCAAATCTAAGTTGAATGTTTTACCATTTTTAACTAAAACAATTTAAACTTACTTAATAGATAACTTTAAAATATACATCAATATTCTTTTTTGTGTGTGATTGGATGAAATAAGGTAGATAAAACAACTACCATTCAATAGAGATCAATAGCTATTTATTTTCTTTCAAAAAAAAGAGGAAATGACTATAAACTTAAATATGTACACAGAATCACTCTGGATGATGGAGCTTTGGCAGAGCACAGAAAATTTACTTTCAATGTGCTAAGAAACATGGAAGAATAAAAAGCTATTTCAGGTCGTAAAAAAAGCATGATTCTAAGCTTGCCACATGTTAAGTGTGTATCAGATACACATTTTAGTCAATGTTTCTAGATACTTATACAATATTTAATAGTAGTCATTAATTTGGAAAACTTATATTACTGACCTAGTTAATCTTTTAACAATGAGTTATTAAGCTTTATATAGCTTATCTTTCTTTCAAATATTTTCATTAATAATTTCTGGTACTGAGTTAATATTCTTATCTAATGAGTAGCTACAATAACTCTTACCTCAGGTGTATCACATGAATTATACCAATTATTGTATAATAATTCTGAATCATATGAATAATTGTATAATGTTCTCAATAATCACTTGGGGATAATACAAATTTTTAATATAGAACTATAACTTAATAATAGAAAAATCAAACTAATAAAATTATAAAATATGTATTTTTAAAGCTTTACATCATGGACAAGAAAGCAAAGAAAGGTGATTCATGGGCTAATGCTAATTAGTAGAAAGGTATGGTATTAGTTTTGGGTATCATTGTCTTGGGGTATTAATTTTGTCTTCTAGGAACTTTATGATAGTTCAGAGAATTTCAAGAATGTAAGAGGCATCAAAGACAAAAATACTGTTAGGTATATAAACTTGATATTTAGACTGTAAATATTACATTTTGCTAGTGGTCAAACAATACAAAAATCTGAGGAGCATTACAGGGTTTCCCTTGTGGCTCAGCTGGTAAAAAATCCGAGGAGCATTACAGAGGTCTGCTACTATTCAGTAGTAAGTTCATGTGTATTTATTTAGAACCTGCCAGGTGCCAGGCACTGTGCTATGGCATGGGGATATCACCCTTTGTGACTCCATGTACTATAGCCTGCCCAGCCTCTGTCAATGAATTCTCCAGGCAAGAATACTGGAGTGGGTTGTCATTCCCTTCTCCAGGGGATCTGCCTGACACAGGGATCGAACCTGGGTTTCCGAGAGTTGCAGGCAGGTTCTTTACCAACTGAGCCACCAGGGAAGCCCCGAATGGAGAGAGAAGAAATCCTTAACGCAGGTCCGTGGGAGAGAGAGCAAGTGAAAAAACCAACCAAATAAATCATAAGTAGTATTCAATTATTTTAAAGATAATTCTAAAAATAATAATTTAAAAATCAGGAGTATTGTCATTAAGGATAAAAATGGAGGATATGAGAACAGAAGAGGATCATTTTACTCAAAGGAAACAGGAAGACAAAGCAGTGTAGTACTGAGGAGCTGTGTCTGTACAAGGAATCCAGCTGGCTGACAGAATGTTAAAGCCTTGTACACTAGATGTGGTGAGACATGTCAGATGAACTCAGCTTCTCTGTGCTAAGTGCCCATGACCATGTCCTGAACTGATTTCATTTTTTTTCTGCAGGATTCCTGAATCAACTATAAAATATCCATTTGCTTTACCAGACTGTATTGTTCCTTTAGTTCTCTCATTATTTGGAGTTTTCTCATGTACTTATTTTCACTTGGCTCAAAATGTGTCACACTCGACATTTAGACAAGAATGACCTAATTCATATGGATTTATTTTTAAATGATATCATGGGCTTATTTGTCATTGCATAAAAAAAGTTTATATATATATATAACTATATATATATTTACAAATTCCTTTTAATTATTTTTAAAGATTTTTTTTTACCGTATAAACACATTTTATGAGCCATATAGTATACACCCCTGGTGGCTCTGTTGGTAAAGAATCCATCTGCAATGCAGGAGACCTGGATTTGATCCTTGGATCCAGAAGATCCCCTGGAGAACAAAATGGAAATCCACTCCAATCCACTCTAGTATTCCTGCCTGGAGAATCCCATGGACAGAGGAGTCTGGAGGACTACAGTTCATGTGATCACAAAAAGTCAGGCATAACTAAGCAGCTAACATACTTACAGATAATTTAGCAACATAAGTATGAAACGAAAATAAAAATAAAGTCACCGTTAACCCCACCATCAAATATGGATTTTTCTGTAAAACTTTGGTTTCTTCTTTTAAGAATATATTTTAATAAATAAGGCATATAGATACATAGATATAATATATAAACTGTATCTGCTATATAGTATACTTAAAATGTGCATAGCTCAATATTATACCTTTTACACATTCTCATGACTCTAAATACTTTTAGAAATATAATCTGCTTGAGTATAATTTAATGATTCATAGCATGTTATGTTACTAACAAAGTTTATATAAAATATTTTATTTTAAATGTGTCTTTAAAAAATTTTGATAACCTAAACAACACTCTGTCTATGTAAAAATTCCTTTATTCTAACTATGAATACATTTGCACTAAGAAAATATTGTCTTCTATAGTTTCAGATTGCTTTCTATGAAGGCTCTTCCCTGATCTATCACAAAAGGCAATTTTCATTTTTACTTTTCTTACAATCAGTAAGGGTCATCATTTTTCCTATTTGTAATTTATCAAGTAAATAAGTGAATCCTTATTATGAATTTAACTTGCATTATTGTTACTTATGTTTGTTTGTTTATGCAAATTACTCTTCATCAAAATGTCTATGACATTTTTCACTTGATATGCTTCCTTTTTCTGATTTTTCTGATTAATAAGTAGTAGGACACATTGCTTTTAGCTTTTGATATATGTTTACAAGATTCAAATTATAAATTCTGCAAATTTAAATATATCTGATTATAGTTCATCTTTTTCTTCTCCCTATTTTCTGCAAATCCTGAATTACTTCCCATAATATCTTTAAATTTATTTATTCATAGTTTACTTAAAATTTTTCATATACTTTTGCCTTACTGCTTGAGTTTTAAATTTTTTAGATCCAAATCTTTAATTAGTTTAATTTTTTTCCCATTTATTTTTATTAGTTGGAGGCTAATTACTTTACAATATTGTAGTGGTTTTTGCCATACATTGACATGAATCAGCCATGGATTTACATGTATTCCCCATCTCGATCCCCCCTCCCACCTCCCTCTCTACCGGATTCCTCTGGGTCTTCCCAGTGCACCAGGCTCCAGCACTTGTCTCATGCAACCAGCCTGGTGATCTGTTTCACCCTTGATAGTATACATGTTTTGATGCTGTTCTCTCGAAACATCCCACCCTCGCCTTCTCCCACAGAGTCCAAAAGTCTGTTCTGTACATCTGTGTCTCTTTTTCTGTTTTGCATATAGGGTTATCGTTACCATCTTTCTAAATTCCATATATATGTGTTAGTGTACTGTATTGGTCTTTATCTTTCTGGCTTACTTCACTCTGTATGATTAAATTTAAACCTTATATATAAAGCCTATTTCTAATTTGTTACTATATTATCAGAGTATTTTACTAAATAATCTTTCTTCAATTCACTGACTCACAATGATGATTTTGCTGTATTTATTTGCCAAGAGTTCAGCTACAATCATGGTTGAGGGTTTCACATTCCATTGGAGAATCCAACCCCATTTTGATTCTCCTTCAATTTCCTTTCTAAAAAATACAGAAAGACAGATATAATTCTCTGTTAAGAGAGCTCTCCAAAATGAACCTGAGAGGACACTGATGAAGTGTAACTTAAGTATGTCTCTGCCTCAGTGAAATTTGGCCTTTTGAACATTTACTATTCTAATAAGGACATCCAAAACATCTGCCAGAAACTCAAGATACTCATCAGGTCCTTACCCTAAAGTGACTGATCACAGCCTATCTCACTTGGATAAATAATTTTTTCTTGTGTCAGAATACAGACTTTTGGTTTTGCCTTTATTAGACCCTGACTCTTTTTTTCCCCAGAATACTCTCAGTTTTGCTAAAATATGTCTCCTGAATTACATTTCTTAAGACCCTAAATAAATCTCTTTGTTTTTTGCAGCCACAATATTGATTATTGTTCAGCACTCTATTTTAATCAGATTATAATGCTAAAAATTTTTGTGATGATACTAGTCATACCTAATAAATAGCTTTATATGTAGATATTTGCTTGAATAGGTAATCAACATATTTCTTAAGACTGACTCTGCTTCAGATTATCACATATAAAGTGTTTAAAGCAATCATTAAAATCTAGGATTTATTTTAAACTATATTATACTAAACAATAAACCAACTCTGTAGCTTTTAATATGGGGGAGTTGTAAAATTTATTTTTGTGATATAAGAAATGAATCTGCCTCAATGCAGGAGACCCCAGTTTGATTCCTGAGTTGGAAATATCCCCTGGAGAAGGAAATGGCTACCCACTCCAGTATTCTGGCCTGGAGAAGTCCATAGACTGTATAATACATGGGGTCACAGAGTCGGACATGACTGAGCAATGTTCACAGGAAATGAGTGTGCAATAAAATTTCAATAACAAAACATTAAAAAAACTCAGTTATGTGTGTGGCTGTATTTTAACATATACATTGTACATAAATTAAAACATAATATCCTTGAGGTTAGAAAGGGCACAATAATAATCTGTTCATCTTAAAATACATCATGTTCCATGACATTCAACAGAAATGTGTATATGTTTCCTTTAAGTCCAAAGACATATTATGACTTGAATTTATTAATATGTAAGCCTGATTATTTTTCTTTATTTTTAACCATTCTACATGGCAAATGTAAGTAACTTACCTGGGTTGGAAAACAGATCAGTGGCAGAATGTGGAAAACATAAGTTAGCTTGCCTGAGAGCCATTCAGAAACTCTTTCTTGCTTTTCTTGATATCAGCCTCCCCTACTCTGAGCTACTCTCCAGTTAAATAAATGTTATTGTGTAGTCATCAGGAGATGTGATCAAAGCAGTGAGCCTTTCTTTCTATTAAGGAAAAAAAGCATAAGCAGCACAGAGGAAACAGCACTTCCCAGGAGGTCCCTGAGGCCTAATCATTGCAGGTAATCAGCTGACAGTCCAGAAAAGTTTTAAAAGCCTATAAAAATTAAAAAAACAAAAATACTTTGTTTTAGCATATGAAATGAGGTAGAAATTTAACTATTTTCGATTAACTCTTTTTAATTGCTCTCCCAACAATATTGTCAAGCAATCAATTATATATACCAAAATGTAAAGTCATTGGTTTACTTATTTACAAATTTTTACTAAATGACTATTTTTTTCCCTATCCCTATGCTAGTATTAGGAAACATTAGAGATAAGAGAAAATCAAGAAGCATCAAAAATTATTCGTCAATCTAAAATTGATTGTATATACTATTATATAATTTAAAAGTTAGAAGACATTGGATAATTCAAAGCAGTATTTTACACAAGAGAAAAGAAAAAAATAAAGTTAGGGATTGAGGATAAAGTAAAAGATGAAAACAACTCAGTTTTATCTTAGGCATGCATTGATGAACAAAATCAGTCTACATAGGACTGTGTAACACTTTATTAATGGTTACACCATGAAGCATGGTAATACGATTAACGGATCTGAAATTATTTAAAACATGTTTAAATGTAGAAGATTATGTCATTGGCATATGGTGATAGTTTTACTTCTTCTTTTCCAAGAAAACAAGATTCCTTTTATTTCTTTTTCTTCTGTTATTGCTATGGCCAGAACTTCCATAACTATGTTGAATAGTAATGATGAGAGTGAGCACCCTTGTCTTGCTCCTGATTTTAGAGGAAATACTTTCAATCTTTTGCCATTGAGGATAATGTTTGCTGTGAGTTTTTTGTATATAGTTTTTATTATGTTGAGGTATGTTCTTTCTATGTCTGCTTTCTGGAGAGTTTTTATCATAAATAGTTGAATTTTGCCAAAGGCTTTCTCTGCATCTATTGAAATAAGCATATGGTTTTTATCTCTCAATTTGTTAATATGGTATATCACATTGATTGATTTGTAAATATGGAAGGATCCTTGCATCTCTGGAATAAAGCCCACTTGATCATGATGTATGATCTTTTTAATATGTTGTTGGATTCTGCTTTGCTAGGATTTTGTTGAGGATTTTTGCATCTATGTTCATCAATGATATTGGCCTGCAGTTTTCCTTTTCTGTGGCATCTTTCTCTGGTTTTGGTATCAGGGTGATGGTGGCCTCATAGAATAACTTTGGGACTTTTCCTTCCTATGCAATTTTCTGAAAGAGTTAGAGTAGGATAGGTGTTAGCTCTTCTCTAAATTTTCTGTAGAATTCACCTGTGAAGTCGTCTGATCCTGGGCTTTTATTTGTTGGAAGATTTTTTTTTAAATTACAGTTTCAATTTCTGCGCTTGTGACTGGTCTGTTCAAATTTTCTATTTCACCCTGGTTCAGTTTTGGAAGGTTATCCTTTTCTAAGAATTTGTCCATTTCTTCCAAGATGTCCATTTTTTTGGCATATAGTTGCCCATAGTAGTCTCTTATGATCATTTAAAATATTGTGTTGTCACAATTTCTCCATTTTCATTTCTAATTTTATTGATTTGAGTCTTCTCCCTTTTTTTCTCTTGAAGAGTCTGGCTAATAGAGTTTGTCTATTTTGATTATCTTCTCAAAGAACCAGGTTTTAGTTTTACTGATCTTTGCTATAGTCTCCTTCAATTCTTTTTCATTTATTTCTCCTCTGATTTTTTTTAAATTTATTTATTTATTTATTATTAGTTGGAGGCTAATTACTTCACAGCTTCTCCTCTGATTTTTAAGGTTTCTTTCCATCCACTAACTTTCACAAGCAGCTCATGCAGCTCAATACCAGAAAAATAAACAACCCAATCAAAAAGTGGGCAAAAGACCTAAACAAACATTTCTCCAAAGACATACAGATTGCTAATAAACACATGAAAAGATGTTCAACCTCACTCATTATTAGAGAAATGCAAATAAAAACCACAATGAGGTATCATCTCACACTGGTCAGGATGGCCATCAAGAAAAAGATTACAAATAATAAATGCTAGAGATTGTGTGGAGAAAAAGGAACTCTTTTACAACGTTGGTGGGATGAAAACAGATACAGTCACTATGGAGAATTGTGTGGAGATTCCTTGAAAAACTGGGAATAGAACTGCCATACAACACAGCAATCCCACTGCTGGTCATATGCCCCGAGAAAACCAGAATTGAAAGAGACACATTAACACATATGTATGGAATTTAGAAAAAGGGTACCAATGATCCTACATTCAGGGCAGCAAAGGAGACACAGACATAAAGAACAGACTTTCAGACTCAGTGGGAAAAGACCAGAGTGGAATAATTTAAGAGAATACCATTGAAACATGTACATTGCCATATGTAAAATAGACGACCAGTGCAAGTTCAATGATTGAAGTAAGGCACACAAAACCTGTGCTCTGGGACACCCTAGTGGGATAGGGTTGGGAGGGAGGTGGGAAGGGTGTTCAAGATGGTGGGGATACATGTATTCCTGTGGCCAATTCATGTCGATGTATGGTAAAAATCATCACAATGTTGTAAAGTAATTATCCTGCAATTAAAATTAATTAACTTAAAAAATCTTAATGGAAAAGAAAATGAAAAAGAATATATATGTATAACTGAGTCACCTTGCCATGCATCAGAAATTAACACAACACTGTAAATCAACTATAGTAAAATAAATTCTAAGAAATAAGTGAAAAAACATATTTCAAAATCAAATTCTGAATAAAATATGTTGACAGCTAAAATAGAGACACATGAAAAAATAAAACTTAGACAACACATAAAAAGAAAAAATATGATTTGACAAAAAAGAATCACAAAAGCAAGACTGACATCATCATTATATTGACATAAGAGGCTCCGTGATTTTGTGCCCCCCATAAGCAAACAAACAAACAAACAAACAAAAACACCATCCTTCCATGGACAAAAATATTTTTGATAAAACTGTCTTCATATCCATATGCCAGGGGGTTCTGGAAGGGTCTGGCACATTTACACATTGAGTAATAGGCAGACATACCTCAGTTCTGACTATAGTTCCTGAAGTGGCCAATGAACTAGGCTCAGGAACTCTTAGCTGCATTCTAGGATTCCCTGGAGAACACTTCTTGTGCAATCGTCCACACACATTTGAGTGTGTAAGAGGAACAGTTTAGCTTATCCATATTACCCATCCCCAAAGTGGCCCATCCATAAAATTTATTTTTTTTGTTTGATATTTTATCCCCAGAGGAAAAAGAGTGTGCCAGTGAATACCTAACCTCACCAGTTATATGGAACAGGACAAAGGGGCTCATTTTTCTCACCTCTTTCAGATAACTAAATCAGGTGCTCCATTACTGGGGGTTGGAAACTGTGGAAGAGCAGCAGACAGGAATAGCAGAAGGCATTAAAGAGACATGGATATGAACCACATTACAGATTCCAATGAGAAGTCTAATCACAAGCCACTGGAAATGTACTTTCCATTAATTTCCATACCTGACCCATGGGCATGCCAATACACTGCCTCACAGACATATCCCCTCCCCCCACTTTGTGGCCATCTTCCTGTATGCACTCACAAGGATTGCATAAGCAGGCTTTGACAGATAGCCAGTGAATGTACAAAGAGTATTCACCAAATCTGGAGGCCAGGGAAATATTACAAACACGAGTTCTAGAGTTGTATTTGGGAAAACAAAAGAGAGATTGCCAGAATTCAAACTGGTGAGTTGCATGATCCAGAGAAGGCACACAAGCTTAGGAGCTCTGCCCCAGTGTAGAGCAAGAAGCATGGAACAGGTATATCAATAGAAGGTTGAGAAAGCTTCAGAGTCTCTGTGTAGCTCACAGTGTTTCCCCTCTTAAGACAAACAGTAAAACCTAGAAGAGATAACTGTTACTTTAAATGCAAGAGGATCAAATAAAAATCATAAGAAATATGAAAACTTTAAAAGCAACATACACCAACAAAGGATCACAATAATCATCTTGTTAGTCAAACAAAAGACACAGAGGTCTTCAACTTATCAGATAAACAATTTAAAACATCTGCTATAAGGGAATTCAATGAGTTATAAGAGATCTTGCTTGCATGCTCAGTTGCTGAGTCATGTCCAACTGTTTGCAAGTCCATGGACTGTAGCCCGCCAGGCTTCTCTGTCCATGGGATTTCCCAGGCAAGAATACTGGAGTGGGTTGCATTTCCTTCTCCAGGAAATCTTCCCAATCCAAGAACTGAAGCTGTGTCTCCTGCATTGGCAGGCAGATTCTCTACCTGAGACAACAGGGAAGCTTTATAAGAGAATACAAAAAGACAACTCAGCAAAATAAGGGAAACAATACATGAACAAATAAACTTTAAAAAGAAGTAGAAATCTTTAAAATATTCTGGAATTGAAGAATATAATGCATGAAATGATAAATACTAAAGAGAGCATCAAAAACTAATGTGGTCAAGCAGAAGAAATAAATTTCTGAAATTGAAGACAGGAACTTTGAAATTGTCCATTATAAGAGAGCAAACTAAAATAATTTTAAAAGATGAGAAAATAATAAAAAGTTATAAAGAAAGCTTATGGTGTATAAATTACAACTTAAAGGATAAAATTGAGAATCATTGAAATTTTAGAAAGAGAAGAGAGTGATAAAAGAACAGAAAGTTTATTTTTTAAAAATAATAATGGCTAAAAGCTCTCAAATATGGCAAGGACATAAGTATTCAAGTTCATGATGCTCATAGGTTACCAAATAAGATCAAATAAAGAGATTCTCTCCAAGCCTTGTTAAAATAAAATTGTTAAAAATCAAAGACAAAGAGTGAATCTTCACTGATACATAAGAAAATGTTTGTAACATACAAAGATATTTACATACCAATATCAACGGGTTTCTTAAAGACCAGAAGAGATTGGGATGATATATTCAATGCAATAAACCAAGTTAAGCTGTTAATGAAGTATATTATTCACAGAAAAACAGTCCTTCATATACAAAAGAGAGATGTATACATTCCCAGGCCAAAAAAAAAAAAAAGAGGGAATTCTTCACCATCACATCCACTTTAGAAAAAATACAAAAACAGTCTTTCAAATACTTATTAAATAAAGTTAATTTGTAACATGAAAGCATGTGAAAAATTCAACATACTAGTAATATAGTCAAATCCAAGCATTAATACTTTAACACGGTACTATATTAATAACTTAACTCTAGTATAAAGGTTAAAGGACAAGAGTATTAAAAGTAACTATAGGTAAAATAATTTATTAATAAATACAGCAAAAATAAAAATAAGCTGGAGAGAAATATAGTTTTGGTAGACCATTTATCAGTGTCAGATAGATTGTTGTATCTAAGATGTTTTATGTAAGCCTCATAGTAACCACAAAAAAAAAATCTACAAAAGATTTACAAAAGGGAAAGCAAATGGAATCAGTGTACCATTACAGAAAATTATCAATTTCAAAAGGAAAGTAACAATAGAGGAGGAAAAGAACATGGCAACTATAAGACACCTAGAAAACCACAAGATGTTATTATCATTATTAAGTCCTTACCTATCAACAGTTATACTACATATAAGTTGATTGAATTCTCCAGACAGAAGGCATTAAATGGATAGATAAACTAGGGGAAAAAAACAAAAGTGAAACTATTCTATGTTGCTTATAAAAGACTCACTTCAAGTTTAAAGATATATGAAGGCTCAAAGTTAATAGATGGAAAAAAGATGTCTCATACAATTGAGATTCAAAAGATAGAGTAATTCTACTCACTTTAGACAAAATAGACTTTCATACAAAAATAGTAACTAAAGACAAGGTCTATATATAATGATAAACAAGATTAAGTCATCAAGAAGACATAACGTTCATAAATATATCTGCACTTAACATTGGAGTGCCCAAATATATCAAGCAAATATTAACAAATCTTAAGGGAGAAATGGGCAGCAATGCAATAATTATAGGGTTTTCTAGTAACCCACTTTCAAAAGTGAATATCATCAAGAAAGAAAATCAGCAAGGAAACTTTAGACTAGGACCATGCCATACATTATATAAAACTAATAGCCATACACAGAACATTCCGTAAAACAGCAACAGAATACACATTCTTCTCATAAACACATGTAACATTTTCAAGCATAGTTCATTAGGTCACCAAAGAACTCTTACATATTTAAGAGATTGAAATTACACCAGGTATATTTTTCAACCACAATGGTATAAAACTAGAAATCAAAAGTAGAAGGAAACCTGGAAAAATGTTTAGTAATAAACAACTGTGTTAGGAATAAAAAGAGAGAACTTAATTCAGCAACTTAATTTTACACCTTAGGGAACTAGAAAAACAACTAAGCCCTACTAATGGAAAGAAGTAAAAATCAGAACAGAAATAAAACAGAGATTAGAAAACTAAAAGAAATATTTTAAAAGACTAAGAACAGGTTTTTTGAAAAGACAAATTTGACAAAATTTCCAGCTAGAAAAATAAAAAAGTAATGGGGAAATACAGTAAATAAAATCACAAATTAAAGAGGAGTCATTACAACTGATACACAAAATGCGAAGACTCATATTTTGTATTATATTGACTGCTATGAATAGGTATATCCCAACAAATTGGATAACCTAAAAGAAATAAGTACATTCCTAGAAAACCATAATATACAAAGTCAAGGTCCATACAGTCAAAGCTATAGCTTTTCCAGTAGTCAAGTACAGATGTGAAAGTTGGGCCATAAAGAAAACTGAGCATTGAAGAACTGATGCTTTTAAATTCTGGTGCTGAAGAAGACTCTTGAGAGTCCCTTGGACTGCAAGGAGATCAAACCAGCCAATCCCAATTATTTATGATTGGAACCCTTAATATTCATTGGAAGAATTGAAGCTGAAGCTGAAGTGTCAATACTTTAGCCACCTGAATGTGAAAAGCTGACTCGTTGGAAAAGACCCTGATGCTGGGAAGGAATGAAGGCAAAATGAAAAGCAGGTGGCAGAGATGAAATGCTTAGATAGTATCACCAACTCAATGGATATGAATTTGAGCAAACTGGGAGATAGTGAAGGACAGGGGCGCCAAGCATGCTGCAGCCCATGGGGTTGCAAAGAGTGGTGGGACTTAGTAACTTAACAACAACAAAATGATATGTATAGTTTAATATGATATATATAGTGTGGAAATTTTTAGTATTTGTGTTTAATTCCCCAGTCCAGAAAGATGGGTATGGGTATCTCTACTCATTTCAGGGGAATCAGTTTCTATCACTTTGTCCTGTTAGCTTTCTTCATTTTGTGTGTTTTGGAAATGTAATTTGATATATAGTATTTATTCATCAGTGTGCTGGAGAAAGATTGCACTTTCTTGTGAGAGGTAACTTGACACATCTTTTCGTAATTCTGTAGTCAGTGATATTGCATTGGCAACCTGAATTTACCATGGTGCAAATACTTAGACCATAGAAATTTGCAAATATAAGTCACACCAAAAATTAGCAGAATTTTTGTTTGTTTGTTTTATGTAGTTTTCTTTTAAGAGAGAGATGATCAACACTACTGCTTCTTCAACATTTATTATATATATCATATAAATATATATGTTATGTATATGTGTGCTCAGTAGCTTCAGTGGTGTCTGACTCTTTGTGAACCTATGGATTACTACCCACCAGAATCCTCTGTCCATGAAGTTAGATGGAATTCTCCCAGCAAGAATACTGGAGTGGGTTGCCATGCCCTCCTCCAGGGGATATTTCCTTTTTTTTTTTCCCCCAATATTTTTATTAGTTGTAGGCTAATTACTTTACAATACTGTAGTGGTTTTTACCATACATTGACAGGAATCAGCCATGGATTTACATGTATTCCCCATCCTAAACCCCCTTGCCACCTCCCTCACCATCCCATCCCTCTGGATCATCCCAGTGTACCAGCCCCGAGCACTTGTCTCATGCATCCAACCTGGACTGGTGATCTGTTTCACACTTGATGATATACATGTTTCGATGCTTTCTGAACCAGGGAGCCTACCCAAGTCTCCTGTGTCTCCTGAAGTGCAGGTGGAATCTTTACCACTGAGCCATGGGGAAGCCCATGTTATCTATATGTAATTGATGCATTATTTATATATAACATGTATTATCTATGTCTACTTATTTTTATTATATACATATATATGTACTTCCTTTTTCAAAATATTCAGGGAACATTTATAGAATTTATCTTCCATTTGATAAACATTTTTCTCATCTGTGTTTCTTCTATTGAGTCCTATTACTATGTTTTCTAAATGTAATATTTTTAAAAGTCATGTGTTTCCAGTTATTTTTTATTTTTCCCACTACTTTTGAAGCTATTTAAAAAAAAATTTTTTTTTACTTTATTTAGACTCCTTTTTGGTATTTAGCGATTTTTTTTCCCTTTATCTTCCTCATTTCATTATTTTCCTTATTTTAATTTCTTTGGTGAGTTTGGTTCTGCTTAAATATGAGGAAATTGTTTACTTCATTCTTTTTTTTTAATATGTAGTAGTGTATATTTTCTTTCCTCCATTGTTTCTGAGACTCTTTTTATCATATGGAGTTATAACTACAGTTTATCTTCTGAGCATTATGGTGATTTTTTTCCTTTCTTTTTTATTCCTTAAACAGTTTTTTTAGGGGGGAGGGAAGGGGTACATATTTGGGATGGGAGTCATCCTGATACTCATCTCCTCTACAAATTATCCTAGATGAACTGCTTTATAATTCCTGCATCTGTATCTATAAACTTCAAAATGTTTCCATTTATTTGTCTTAATATTTAGGCTAGATTTGTGCTGTGGTTTCCCTCAATTTTTTTTTAATCTTATCCAATATCTCTTTTCCTTGAATTCTTCAGTATTTCCAATATACTTAGCTTTTTAAAAAAATTATTCTAAAAAGTACATCTCTTGCTTCATGGAAGGATATTGGAATTATTTGTTCATTATGCCCTTTTTATTGTATAGGTTAAAAGCAGTTTCAATATGTAATTATCACAGAGATAGGCAAGATTGCCCCTTCCATGGGGATGAAATGGAAATAAAATTGGAAAATAAATTGGTAATGTATGTAAATCTACGTACGTGTCTTTGTTTTTGACAATTGCATTTCTTTTTTTTTTATTGTAGTGGTTTTTGTCATACATTGACATGAATCAGTCATGGATTTACATGAATTCCCCATCCCGATCCCCCCTTCCACCTCCCTCTCTACCCAATCCCTCTGGGTATTCCCAGTGCACCAGGCCCGAGCACTTGTCTCATGCATCCAACCTCAGCTGGTGATCTGTTTCACCCTAGATAATATACATGTTTCGATGCTGTTCTCTCAAAACATCCCACCCTCGCCTTCTCCCACAGAGTCTAAAAGTCTGTTCTGTACATCTGTGTCTCTTTTTCTGTTTTGCATATAGGGTTATCGTTACCATCTTTCTAAATTCCATATATATGTGTTAGTGTACTGTATTGGTCTTTATCTTTCTGGCTTACTTCACTCTGTATAGTGGGCTCCAGTTTCATCCATCTCATTAGACTGATTCAAATATATCCTTTCTGATGGCTGAGTAATATTCCATGGTGTATATGTACCACAGCTTCCTTATCCATTCATCTGCTGATAGGCATCTAGGTTGCTTCCATGTCCTGGCTATTATAAACAGTGCTGTGATGAACATTGGGGTGCATGTGTCTCTTTCAGATCTGGTTTCCTTGGTGTGTATGCCCAGAAGTGGGGTTGCTGGGTCATATGGCAGTTCTATTTCCAGCTTTTTTAAGAAATCTCCACACTGTTCTCCATAGTGGCTGTACTAGTTTGCATTCCCACCAACAGTGTAAGAGGGTTCCCTTTTCTCCACATCCTCTCCAGCATTTATTGCTTGTAGACTTTTGGATAGCAGCCATCCTGACTGGCGTGTAATGTTACCTCATTGTGATTTTGATTTGCATTTCTCTGATAATGAGTGATGTTGAGCATCTTTTCATCTGTTTGTTAGCCATCTGTATGTCTTCTTTGGAGAAATGTCTGTTTAGTTCTTTGGCCCATTTTTTGATTGGGTCATTTATTTTTCTGGAATTGAGCTGCAGGAGTTGCTTGTATATTTTTGAGATTAATTCTTTGTCTGTTGCTTCATTTGCTATTATTTTCTCCCAATCTGAGGGCTGTCTTTTCACCTTGTTTATAGTTTCCTTTGTTGTGCAAAAGCTTTTAAGTTTAATTAGGTCTCATTTGTTTATTTTTGCTTTTATTATCCTTCCAGAGGACTGATGGAAACAGAGATGCCAGTCTTGAAAGGAACAAACAAAATTTTATGCATAACAAGATCTAGAGGAGAGGCACAGTGACCCCACAGGAGACTGAACCAAAACTACCTGTTAGTGTTGGAGGGCCTTCTGTGGAGACATAAGTTGGCAGCGGCTCACTGCAGCAACTGGGGCACGGGAGGGTCCACCTTGGCATAAACCCTCTTGGAGTTTGTCATTAACTCTACCATAGAACCCATAGACCCCACAGCTGGGTCACCTCAGGTCAAACAACTACCAGGAAGGGAGTGCAAACCCACCCATCAGCAGACAATTGTATTAAAGCTTTACTGAGCAAGGCTCTGGCCACAAGAGCAAGACTCAAGTTTCCCTATCACCAGTCCCTCCCATCAGGAAGTTCACAAAGCCTCTTAGCCTCATCCATCAGAGGGCAGACAGAAGAAGCAAGAAAAAGCACAGTCTCACAGCTCACAGTGGCCAAAATAAAAACCATATTGCAAAGAATTAATCACAACAATAAAGCAGAAAGTTGTGCCCCAGATGAAGGGACAAGATAAAATCCCAGAAAAACAACTAAATGGAGATAGGCATCCTTCCAGAAAAAGAATTCAAAATAATGATAGTGAAGGTGATCCAGGATCTAGGGAAAAGAATGAAGGCAAAGATAGAAAAGATGCTGGAAATGTTTACCAAAGACCTAGAAGAACTAAAAAGCAAACAAAGAGAGATTAATAATACACTGGAAGGGATCAATAGCAGAATAACTAAGGCAGAACAGATAAATGACCTGGAGGACAGAATGGTGGAACTCACTGCCACAGAACAGAATATTAAAAAAAAAAAAAAGAATGAAGAGAAATGAAGACCGCCTAAGAGACCTCTTGAAAAACATTAAACACATCAATATTCACATAAGAGAGAAAGAAAGGACCTGATAAAATATTTGAAGAGATAATAGCTTGAAAACTTCCCAAACATGGGAAAGAAAACAGTTAACCAAGTTCAGAAAGTGCAGAGAGTCCCAGGAAGTGTAAACCCAAGGAGGAGCACATAGAGACACATAGTAATCAAACTGACAAAAATTAAATACAGAGATAAAATATTAAAAGCAACAAGGGAAAAGTGACAACATTAGAGGGAACTTCCAAAAGGCTATCAGCTGATTTCTCAACAGAAACTCTACAAGCCAGAAGGGAACTGCACGATATATTTAAAGTAATGAAAGGGAAGAACCTCCAACCAAGAATATTCTACCCAGCAAGACTCTCCTTCAGATGTGATGGATAAATAAAAAGCTTTCCAGACAAGCGAAAGTTAACAGAATTCAGCACCACCAAACCAGCTTTACAACAAAAGCTAAAAGAATGTCTCTAGGCAGGAGACACAAGGGTAGGAAAAGACCTACAGAAAATAAAACTCCAAAATATAAGAAAATGGCAATAGGACCATGAATAGCAATAATTATCTTAAATGTAAATGGATTAAATGCACCAACCAAAAGACATAGACTTCCTGGGTGGAATACATGTTCATATATGCACTTCCACTTACCACATAACTCTGACCCTCCAAAATTGTATGTGATTCTTTTATATTGTTAAGTTAATCATAGACTGGTTCCAAGTTGGGAAAGGGGTACATCAAGGCTGTATATTGTCACCCCAATTATCTAACTTGTATGCAGAGTACATCATGTGAAATGCTGGCTGGATGAAGTATAAGCTTGAATCGAGATTGCTTGGAGAAATATCAATAACCTCAGATATGCAGATGACACCATCCTTATAAGAGAAGAGAAACTAAAGAGCCTCTTGATGAAAGTGAAAGCAGAGAGTGAAAGTTCAGTTCAGTCGCTCAATCATGTCCAACTCTTTGCAACCCCATGAACCACAGTACACCAGTCCTCCCTCTCCATCACCAACTCCCGGAGTCCACCCAAACCCATGTTCACTGAGTCAGTGATGCCATCCAACCATCTCATCCTCTGTCATCCCCTTCCCCTCCTGCCTTCAATCTTTCCCAGCATCAGGGTCTTTTCCAATGAGTCAGCTCTTCACATCAGCTGGCCAAGAGAGTGAAAAAGCTCACCTAAAACTCAATATTCAAAAAACTAAGATCATGGCATCTGGTCCCATCACTACATGGCAAATAGATGGGGAAACAATGGAAACAGTGACAGACTTTCTTTTCTTGGGCTCCAAAATCATTGTGGATGGTGACTGCAGCCATAAAATTAAAAGATGCTTGCTTCTTGGAAGAAAAGCTATGATCAATCTAGACAGCATATTAAAAAGCAGAGACATTACTTTACCAACAAAGATTTGTCTAGTCAAAGCTGTGGTTTTTCCAGTAGTCATGTATGAATGTGAGAGTTGGACTATAAAGAAAGCTGAGCACTGAAGAATTGATGCTTTTGAACTGTGGTGTTGGAGAAGACTCTTGAGAGTCCCTTGGACAGCAAGGAGAGCCAACCAGTCCATCCTAAAGGAAATCAGTCATGAATATTCATTGGAAGGACTGATGCTGAAGCTGAAGCTCCAATACTTTGGTCACCTGATATGAAGAAATGACTCACTGGAAAAGACCCTGATGCCGGAAAAGATTGAAGGCAGGAGGAGAAGGGTACTATAGAGATGAGATGGTCGGATGGCATCACCGACTCAATGGACATAAGTTTGAGCAAACTCCAGGAGTTGGTGATGGACAGGGAGGCCTGGCGTGTTGCAGTCCACAGGGTCACAAAGAGTCGGACAGGACTGAGCAACCAAACTGAACTAAACTGAACTGAATTGTGTTCCCATTATGGCTTGCAATTGTAATTATCTTTTATGTTTTATCTGGCTATTGATTGTGAGAACTGATAAACATACATTACTACTGTGATTGTGTAACTAGTACTCACTTAATAGTGTTGTATCATGATTCAGTTGAGTTCAGTTGCTCAGTTGTATCTGAGTCTTTGCAACCACAAGGACTGCAGCATGCCAGGCTGGTCAATAAAAACATAATAGAACTCTATATCACCAACACTACCATTTCATAGAAAAACCTATAATCACTTTTTAAAGTCCAGATGCATATCAGAATTCTCTTGGAATTTTTTGAAAAATACAAATGCTCAGGTATTGCCTTCTTTCTCCAGATTTCCAGATATGTTTCTAATGAGTATTCATGTTTAAAAACAACTGCTCTGTATGATGACCTTTTACTTTTATCTCCTTTGTTTCACTTTTTCTATTTCATATTCAATAATCCCATTTTGTTTTGCTTATGTTCTCCAATCTGTCTCTTTATTTTGATATTCTTTCTCAAGCCTCTATCAAGTGTAATAGAAAAGCTTCTGTATACATATATAAGTATGTATAATATACATATTTTATAAAACTCAAGAATTTTTGCCTAACTAGAAAATTTATGACATTTTGATTTCACATGTTTGACAGTACAAATAAATTGCTAGATATCTAATTAAAAAGTAGATATGCAACAAGCAACAAAGGTTTACTGTACAGCATCCTTTTGGATGCAGCCATTTTGCCTTCAATCTAAGCTTTGGTAGTAGAAACAGCTCCAAACTTTATCCGTAATATTTATAGACTGACAGCAATATTCTAGTACCAACTGAATTTAAATGAGCCTCAGTTTTCCTCTCTGTTATCATAAGTTTAAGTCACATACGAATTTGATTTTTTTGTTTTCATGGATTTTTTTTAACCTTGAAATTATTATGAAAGATGGAAGTGAACCTAATATGTAGATTAAATTAATCTTTCTCTACTTGCACAGTTCTCTTTAAATACTTGAGATTAACAAATTGATCAATTCTGCTCTTTTTGAGAGAAAGAGACAGAATGACACACACTGTCACTTTCACTCGACTTCTAATCCCTTTAAAGAAAAGGGGAACAACTCTAAATTATATATGGACTGTTCTGTTTAATGAAATATTACTTATTTTATCACATTTGTAAAATAATAAAGTGAAAATTTGCATCATAAATGTTATCAATGTATCATAATTCTGTTTTATATTTTTTCATAATATAAATGAGCCAATATAATAAGACCTGTCCAGTCTCTGGTTTAAAATGACATTGTGGGAAAATGGTCATATGTTATTTCCAAAATGGTCTCTATATTATTAGAGAGAGAGAGAGAATGCTTCATGTTTTAAGGAAACATATATTATGAACCTGTTTTACCCAGAGGGTTAGATGGATCAAGTTTCAAGATAACTCAAGAGTACAGGTAAAATTTATTTTAGATTTTAGAGATAAGCAGAGATTTACCAAATAGATCAGTATTCCAGGGTGAAATAATTTGTGTATGAAATTTGATGGCATAGTGGAGGAAGAGCAAAGAGTTTTCTCTAGATAGAACATAGAATCTTGGACTTCATGAGAAGAATGTTTGGAAAAAGTGAAACACTATTGTGACTCGAGAATGTTAACTTTTTATAGAGTTCTGTGTCTTTTACTATCTCTTACAGCACTGAATAAGAAAATTGCACTTAGAACAAATAATCCGTAAACTAAAACCAACCCATTAAAATTATGCCTACAGCTCATACCCTTTATGAACTAAAAGCATTTCCCATTACCAGTGTCCTCATGGCCCCTTTCACATCTTTGTTTCTCAAAGTATAGATAATGGGGTTTAAAAGTGGGGTGACTATGGTATAGAAAAGGGAGACAAACTTTCCCTGGTTTTTGGAGCTACTTTTAGCTGGCTGAAGGTACATGAAAATGATGGTCCCATAGAAAATGATGACCACAAGCAAGTGGGAGGAGCAAGTCCCAAAGGCCTTGCTACGCCCTGCTGTTGATTTAATCCTCAACACAGCTCGCGTTATAAAGCCATAGGAGACTAAGATGAGTGACACAGGGACAATTAGAAAGATTACACTGGCCACGAATAGTTCTACTTCATTGAAAGTTGTGTCCACACAAGCCAGTTTTATGAGCACTGGCACCTCACAAAAAATATGGTCCAATTTGTGATGACCACAAAGAGGCAGCTGCACAGTAAGGGAGCACTGAATAAGGGAGGTGATGAGGCCACTGAGCCAAGCTATGCTGGCCAGGGATGCACAAAGCTGAGGATGCATAACGGTCGTGTAGTACAGAGGCCGGCAGACAGCAGCATAGCGATCATAAGCCATGACCGCTAGGAGAATACACTCAGAGGAGCCCAACCCAGTGGCTACATAGAGCTGGGCCACACATCCGCCATAGCTCATGTTCTTGTCTTTCTTATTCATGGTAACCAACAACTGTGGGGCAACACTGGTGGTGAAGCAGATGTCTACACAAGAGAGGTTGCTAAGGAAAAAGTACATTGGAGTGTGGAGTTTGGGGTCCAAGTAAGAAACCAAAATGATGGCGGTGTTTCCCAGTAGGTTTAAGACGTAGAAGAGCAAAATTATAACAAAAAGTATTCTCTCTAGTTGGGGCTGATCAGAAAATCCCAGAAGAAGAAACCCTTTTTCAGAGCTGCTGTTGCTTTCCTCCATTATCTTGCAGACTTTAATTCATAAAAGGGTTTATACTCTGGAGATAGAAAGTGAGGAGGTGAATATTAGTAAACGGTGATTGTTTCCAATATAATTATTTTTCTCTTACAACATTCAACCATGTTGTGGAAGAATGATAGCAGTTTCCTCAATGTATATCTTTAACAGAAAATACCTCTCCCCATGTTTCCTTGAAGCAGATTCCACTCTAATAGAAGGAACTCTAACACAGACACCGTCACAATCCCTGATTCTTTTCATTCTTAATCCAAAAGTGTATCATCTGCTTTACATTCTTCATCTAGCAAAGACATCTCTGTAAATTTAGTAATGTGCATTTGTGAGACTCTATTCTAACAATAGTGGTTGCAGACTCCTAGAAGAGTCTGCTATTGTTTTCTAAAAAAATTATCCAATGGAAGACAAATATGGAGAAGACATTGGGAAAAATAGCAGTTATATGTGGAGAGAATATAGGCTAGATGCAAGTGATGACATATCCCAGGCATGGAAAGAAGCTTGAACCAATGTGGCTGAGAAGGGAACTCCTAAAGAGGTGAGGTGAGTGGTCTTTAGAAGAGAGGAAAGAGACTAGATGGGAATAACAATAGCATCACCATGATGCCCACTAATTGGTTTGGACACTGGCATTGACTTAACACAGAGTTTGAGCTGCAGACATTTTTAACTAAATACCCAGTTAGCATCTTTCACACACACATTATCTCATGGTTTCTTCTTCATTTCCCACCTCCTTCTCTTCAATTATCTCCTTTCCAATAATTTTTAACATTTTTTGATTATTGTAGAGTAGCTTGCAAGTATTTAGAGATGAGTTAGAGAAGTAGTTTATCTTGTCCCTCTCCTTTATAGGTATTTCTACTTAAAATTTTCATACCTTTTTCTATTAAAATCCAATAGTTGAAAAACTATTTTTGAAATAATTTAATGCTGTTTATATTCACCTAATTGTTTATTATTTCACTTAAAAATGTACTTTGAACACATTACATTTTAGTATATAATACTTGAATAACAAAAACTAATTTTTAAAATAATATTTACTTATAATATCTTCACTTAAAAATGATTACTGTTAACTGCTTAGTATACTAGAAGAAACAGCTTAGTGATATTAAAAAACTTACTTTCATCTCCATGCTCCTTGCTCAAGACCTGTAAACATTAATAAAAATTTACATATTTATTATTATAATGGGTATAAATATTAAACTGGTGGCAGTCAAATTGTAAATTAATAATTTCTGTAAGTAAATACATATCTATTTTTATGATTTTTAATACTTTATGCTGCTTATACTTACTATATATCCAAATCTTATATTTTTATGTTATATCAAAAGTTTAAAACACAACAAAAAAATCTAGCTTTCAAAGATTACATAAGCTTTCATCATGTAAGAAATGTGATTTATTTTATTGTTTGCCATTACAGTAGGTTATAATTTGTTATTATATTTATATATAACATAATCTACTGTATTTACATAATGTATAAATATATATGTACATATATATAAAATTATACGTGATGCAATGATGTATGTGATATATAAAACTATACATAATTATATATACAAAATGTTCACAGAATATTGTCTTATCTAAAAAAATATATGTTTATTCAAGTTTACATTCTGTGGAATTTAAGACTTTCTTTAATATAATGTGGAAACAAAATAGAACAAAATCCCTCTGTAATTAAGGAAAATATGAAAAATAGTGTTTTTATTTGGACTAGAATAATATAGAAGAAAGAAGGAAAAAAATTTGGTCTATAAACACTTTGCTTACAGTTTTAGTTATTAGTTTTGCTAACAGACTGTTGTTGGAGAAGACTTGTCAGACTCCCTTGGACTGCAAGGAGATCCAACCAGTCCATCCTAAAGGAAATCAGTCCTGAACATTCATTGGAAGGACTGATGCTGAAGCTGAAACTCCAACACTTTGGCCACCTGATGGGAAGAACTGACTCATTTGAAAAGACCCTGATGCTGGGAAAGATTGAAGGCAGGAGGGGAAGGGGACGACAGAAGATGAGATGGTTGGATGGCATCACTGACTGGATGGACATGAGTTTGAGTAAGCTCTGGGAGTGGTGATGGACAGGGAAGCCTGGCATGCTGCAATCCTTGGGGTTGCAAAGAGTTGGACTCAACTGAGCGACTGAACTGAACTGAATACAAGGATTTGTTAATCGCTCAGTCGTGTCTGAGTCTTTGCGATCCCATGGACTGTAGCCCCTCAGACTTCTCTGTCCATGGAATTCTCCAGGCAGGAATACTGAAGTGGATAGCCCTTTCCTTCTCCAGGGGAGCTTCCCGACCCAGGGATCCAACCCAGGTCTCTTGCATTGCAGGCAGATTCTATACCATTTGAGCGGCCAGGAAAATGTATATGAAGATCAAGACAATATGTGTGTGTGTGTGTTTGTGTGTGTGCACGCGCGCGCACGTGCGTGTCCCTTTATGAGTTCCAAAATTGAAAATCCTTTGCACTCTTCCCCCAAACATCTCCTTCTTTACAGAGGGGAACAAATTAAAAAATTTCAAACATAAAAAAGGAAGTTCTAGGTGCTGGTAAACACTTTATATAATCTTGTAATCTTAATATTTCTACTTTTATTTTGAAAATATATACTAAACATTTCTAACAATGGCTAACATTGCACCTTCATTATCATCAGGAACAAAACAAACAAAACCTCACCAAATTAAATGTAATAAAGAAAAAAGGTACTGACATTCATCAGAATTGTTGCAGAAATCCCAGAATGGGACCAGTAGGCCTTGAAGGGAAGAAGAGGTTATTCAATGTCACTGCTGTGGGCAACACCCCCAAAATATCAAAAATAATTTTCCTTTAAATGAAGTTCTTACTATTTTGTGAACAGTTGTGCACACATCTAATGGACAAGGAGGCAGGGAGCAATCAGGGAAAATGTGTGGAGGAAACTCTGGCAAGGGACTGGTAGAGCTATCAAAGTAGCATTGTCTAAACTAAGGGAACTATTATCCCAGTCATGGCAAAGGATGAGAAAATGATAAGAAGTGGAGCTTAGAGAAGAATGTAGGTATTCACACAGCAAAGGAACAGAAATCACGAAAGGATTCTCAATGGCTGCAACCCCATGGAATCAATCTGATAATAATGCAAGATAATGTAATGTAAACTTGCCAGCAAATTTGAAAAAACAGTGGCCACAGGGCTAGAAAAGATCAGTTTTTCATTCCAATCCCAAAGAAGGGCATTGCCAAAGAGTGTTCAAACTACATTTTCAAACTAAATTTTTCAAACCACAGTTATGCTTATTTCATATGCTAGCAAGGTAATGATCAAAATCTTTCAAGCTGGGCTTCAACAGCACATGAACAAAGAACTTCCAAATGTACAAGCTGGATTTTGAAAAGGCAGAGGAACCAGAGATCAAATTGCCAACATCCACTGAATCACAGAACAAGTTAAGGAATTCCAGAAAAAAATCTACTTCTGCTTCCTGACTATGCTAAAGACTTTGACTGTGTGGATCACAGCAAACTGTGGAGAATTCTTGAAGAGATGGGAATTCCAGACCACCTTACCTGTCTCCTGAGAAACCTGTGTGCAGGTCATGAAGCAACAGTTAGAACCAGACATGGAAAAACAGACTGGTTCAAAACTGGGAAAGGAATATGTCAAGTCTGTATATTGTCACCCTGCTTATTCAACTTATATGCAGAGTACATCATGCAAAATGCCGGGTTAGATGGAGCACAAGCGGGAGTCAAGACTGGTGAGAAAAATATCAATAACCTCAGATATGCAAATGATACAACTCTAATGGCAGAAAGCAAAGAGGAACTAAAGAGCATCCTGATGAAAGTGAAAGAAGAGAGTGAAAAAGCTGGTTTAAACTCAATACTCAAAAAACAAAGATCATGGCATCTGGTCCCATCACTTCATGGCAAATAGATGGGGAAACAATGGAAACAGTGAAAGACTTTATTTTCTTGGGCTCCAAAATCACTGTGGATGGTGACTGCAACCATGAAATTAAAAGACACTTGCTCCTTGGAAGAAAAGTTATGATAAACCTAGACAATGTAATTAAAAAGCAGAGACATTACTTTGCCAATAAAGGTCCATCTAGTCAAAGCTCCAGTTTTTCCAGTAGTCATGTATGGATGTGAGAGCTGGACCATAAAGAAGGCTGAGTGCTGAAGAATTGATGCTTTCAAACTGTGGTGCTGGAGAAGACTCTTGAGAGTCCCTGGGACTACAAGGAGATCAAACCAGTCCATCCTAAAGGAAATAAACCCTGAATATTCATTGGAAGGACTGATGCTGAAGCTGAAGCTCCAATACTTTGGCCACCTGGTATGAAAAGCTAACTCACTGGAAAAGACCCTGATGCTGAGAAAGATTGAAGACAGGAGGAGAAGAGGATGACAGAGGCTGAGATGGTTGGATAGCATCATTGACTCAATGAACATAAGTTGAGCAAATTCAGAGAGATAGTGAAGGACAGGGAAGCCTGGTGTGCTGCAGTCCCTGGGGTTGCAAACAGTTGGACACCACTGAGTGACTGAACAACCACAACCTTCTTTATGGCTGAAAATTCTCCTTACCAGAGAGCAAAACCAGCAGCTTCATCCATTTGTGAAGACAAACTGCAGCCCCATATGACTAGTGTGCACAGTCAGCAGTTCTGCTTGGCTAAGGTTCCTGAACGGTAGTTCAGTCCATTGATGGAGACAAGCCTACAACCCCACCTAACCGCAGAGCAGCTTTCTTCAGAGCTTCAACCCTATTCAAATGCATATCTCAACCTGCAGCCCCATCCAAATGTGTGGTTTAGTCAGAGGTATCATCCTACCTGGGACTCCAGTGACCACACACAACCAAGCACAGCCACTGGACTTATCTGATCAGAGTCCAACCTGTACCTCTGTTCAAACCCAGATTACAGCCCTTCCGAAAACAGAGCCCAATCAGTATCATCACTGGACTTGGAGTATAGCCTGTGGCACCATCTGACAAGGGGTGATTGCAGTGGTAACTCTGCAGGATCACATAATTCAGCCAGCAGTATTGCCTATTCAAAGAGCTCAGCCCGCAGTCTCACTCATTTGCAGAATCTAGCCTGTGACACTGCCTGGTGAGAAATCACAGCATGCATTCCTGCCTGATCAGGTTGCCTAGTAAGTGGCCCTGCTTGAATACAAAGCCCAGTCAGCTGTTATCCCCTATTGCAGGGCCCAGCCAGAGAACCCACTAGACTATAGAGAATAGTCAGTGGTATTACCCTCCCAGAAAGCTCAGCCAGAGGCCCTCCTTGATAAAGGAGCTCAGTCAGTGGAACCATCAGATCACAGAGGTCAGCCATTAGGTCTTCTCAACTAAAACTCAGGCAGAGGCCCTAGCTGACCTCAAAGTCCAGGCATTCACCCCACTTCATCAGAGACTTTAGCAGAATGCCCCACTTCCCCATGTATATTACAAGCTAGCTTGGCTGGAACACCAGGTTAGGATGATTGGTAAAGGTCTTTTGGTTTTTGCCAAAATGAGCTTGTAAAAAGTGGAAGAGATGCTCAAATATACAGACACCAACATAAAGTTACAGGCATCGTGAAAACAATAGGAATGATGGCACTGCCAGTGAAAACCAATAAAACTCTAATGACCAAACCCAAAGAAAGGGAAATCTATGAAATGACTGACAGAGAATTCAGAATAATTATTTTCAATATTTAGTGAATTATATGAAAACTATACAACTATATAAAATTAGAAAGAAAAAGTAATACGTGAACAAAATGAGATCTCCTCAACAAAGGAAAAGAAACTACAAACAAAAGCAAAAAGAAATATTACAGCTGAAGAATACAATGCTTGTCTAAAACATTCAGTAACAGGAGACTTGATCAAGAGGAAGAATTCTTCCCTGAACTTGAAAACAATTCATTTGAAATTACTCATTCAGAGGAGCAAAAAGGAAAAAGAAAGAAAGAAAGAATGTGACAAAGAACTTACAAGACTTACGAGACATCTCGTAGGTATACAATATAAACATTTTAGGAGTCTCAGAAGGATAAGAGAGTCTATTGAAAGAAAGAATGACTGAAAGCTCTCAGTTTTGAAGAGGGATACAGACATCCAGGTACAAAAAATACCAAAAATTCCCAGACTCAATCTGAAGAGGACTTCTCTGAAACATAATATAATCAAAATTTGAAATTACAACAAAAGATAAAATTTTGAAAGCCACAAGAAAAAGAATCATCACATAGAAGGGAATCCCCATAAGCCTTTTTGTAGATTTCTCAGCAGGGACCTTGCAGGCCAGGAGAGAACGGGATGATATATTCAAAGTACTGACAGAGAACAAATACCAATCAAGAATACCTGACAAACTGTCCTTTTGAAATAAAAGAAAATTTAGAATCCTTTCACTTTAAACTGTATGAACCTAAAGAGACACATTTAGCTTTAAAGATAAGCATAAGCTGAAAGTGAAGGGATGGAAAAAGATATTCCACACAAATGATAACCATAAGACAGCAGAGGTGGCTTTACTTATATCAGGTAAAATAAACACATTGCAATAACTCACAAAAGACAGAAAAGGCATTGTATGATAAAGAGAGACAGCTGATCAAGTGGATGAATTGACCATCATATTGTAAATATATATTATCCAACACTGGAGCAGCTAAATATATTAAGCAAATATTAACAGATTTAAAGAGAATAATATACACCAATACAATAATATTATGAGATCAGTACCCCACTTTCAATAATGGAAGGATCATCCAGAGAGAAAATCAGTAAGAAAATGTTGGAACTGAACTATATAATTCAGACCAAATGGGCCTAATGTCTCCATCTCCCTTTCTCTCTCTCTCTCTCTTACACACAGGCACACACAATTGATGTACACACCCACACAAATAGACACATACACAATGCTTCCTAATTCTAAGAAAAAAATTGAAGACTCAAATTATAAATGTATTTTTGCCAGTCTTAGTTTTATAAAATCATAAGCACTAAAATATAGCTTGCTTGAAGTCCTGTATAATGTCGTTTGAACACATGAATATTTGTTTTTATATCAGTCTTATCTTCTGTCTGTGTCTTTGCTCAAGTAAGGGAAGCATTGCTTTACTTCATGGCTGCATTTCCTTCTGTTTGTATTTAAGATAAGTGTATAATCAACTTTGATTTGAAGAGAATTCCTAAAAATAATCATTCTGACTTATACCTACTTTATATTTTGTATGATGTAAAACCCATGTCATTTTCTTAAGACAAATATTAATAACTTCACTTAAAATAGCAATAGTCTATTTCCAAACATTTCAAGCCCCCACCTCTTCCCACCATTCAAGAACTGATTGCTCCTTAAACTTGGTGCTCTAGCTAAAGCTCAGTGCAAAACCTAGATAAGTGGTTATCAAGTACTAAGGGTGGATGGAAGAATTCTTGGATGCCATAGCTCTTTATTCATGAATCTTAAGGTCTCCAGGTACACTGAAGACTTCATTTTGTTAACTTTACACATTAAGCCTGGTATCTGAAGAGGTGAACATAACAAGCAAACTCAAGAGAATAACCAATTTTTTGTTTCCCCAAATAGTTTTCTCTGCCATCCTTTAGAGTCTCATGCCACTTGATTTTCATGTGATCTACAATTACCAAAAATTTATAATGTGCTAGGCACTGAGTTCAGCCCTGGAGACTCTGTGATATTAAAATTTAGATATGGAAACAGATATGATAACAATATCTTTATACTTTAAAAACTGCTGCAGCAAATAACTACCTGTATACTGTCAAATCCCTTTTTCTTGTATAGTAAGATTGAACACAAAAAAAGTGGTTCTGATATTGTGTTTCCTTCTCTGGCTTTTAGAGAATATTCATATCCAGGAAAATCAGTCAACTGGCTTTAAATCATACCAATTTCTGGAGAAGGAAATGGCAACCCACTACAGTATTCTTGCCTGGAGAATCCCATGGTCTGAGGAGACTGGCAGGCTACAGTCCATGGAGTTGCAAGAGTCAGAAACGACTTGGTGACTAAACCACCACCACCACCATACCAATATCTGCTATCTTTATTTTTACCAAATTATACTCTTCAAAATAAAAGAATCATTGTGGTCCAATCTATGGTCTAGTTCTACCTTGCAACACCATTTGGATGAAATTTGGAAAAGAAAAATTATACTCAATGCTTCATAGTGTATATGGCCATGAACATGGATTGACTTGCATTGGAGATAGGTCAAGTTTACAAACATATTTAAATTTTACTGTAATTCCTAGCTGCAATCAATCAGCAAGTTTACTTCTGGATCTCAGTCCAACATTTTCTTTCTAACACCAATTTTAAAATGATGTGCACAATATTCTATGATTTTTTTCCCTTTAAATCATTTTAATTCATATGGAATATTTTGCAATACCTGATATTGTGGATGATCCCAGCCTTTTCTTGGATGGTCCCTTTGGTTAGAATTTTTGTGTGACTCTAGTTATAAATCTTGCATAATGAAGACAGAAAAAAAAAAAAAGAATTTGATAGGGAAAGCAATGAAAAAGTACCAACCAAGAAAGAAAAGATAGCAGATGCAAGAGTTTGGATCCTTGACCTGCTTTCCCTGAATCGTTGCCTATTTGGGAGTCAGGAGATTAAAACCACAGAGTAACAATAAGTTCTACTTTGAATCTAAAACAAATCTGATAGGAAATGGAAGAGAACAGATTCTCCCCTTAGGGATAAAGTGCCTAAATTTAGGGTATGGCTTGTTTATACTGGCAATACCACTGGGACTGTGATCTCAACCCACCAATTAAAGTTAGAGAGATTCATGGAGATTTATGGTCCTGAGAATGCTTCCTTTGGGATAAAAATTTATACCATCCAATTGACCTAAATATGCACAACACAATTCCAATGGACAGCACATATATAATTAAACTTATGTATCTGGGCTTATATTTTTAATGTTTAATTAAAAAAATCAGAACTTCTATTAATCTCCAATAAAAATTTAAAATAAAAAATTAAAAATTGATTTTTAATTGAATAAATAAAGATAATAAAAATAAGAAAAATCAACATTTGGAAGGAAGAATAATAAACTCCAGATCAAGAAAAATACATTTCAAAAAATTAAAAATAATATTGAGTCAAGATTTTAAAAAGGAGTTACCTATTTTGTCAAGGTCTGTGATATTTGATTATTTTCCTTCAATTGATGAAAGACATTTAGAAGTTTTTTTTTTCTTTTAATACAGAATTAATGTGTCTTTACAGAATAACTATGTACACATCATAGGCATAATTTTTGTGAAGATTCTAAATAAAAATATCATATAGAGCATTTCTTTTACAAAGAAGAATGCAAAAATACACAAAGCAGAAAGGATAGCTTCTTTATTAAATTCTACCAGGAAAACTGGACAGCTATGTGCAAAAGAATCAAACTGAACTACTTCCTCACGCCATGTAAAAAATAAATTCAAAGTAGATTATAAAGACATAAATGTAAGACCTGAAATAATACAATTTCTAGAAGAAAACATAGGCATCTGTCTTAGTAACATTTTCTTTCTTTTTTTTTTTTTTTTTTTTTAGTGTCTCAGGCAAGGGAAACAAAAGCAAAAATAAGCAAATAGGACTACAGCAAACTAGAAGGCTTTTGCACACTGAAGAAAACTATCACCAAAATAAGAGGCCAACTGGCTTCCCTTGTGGCTCAGTTGGCAAAGAATCTGCCTGCAATGCAGGAGATCTGGGTTTGATCCCTGGGTTGGGAAGATCCCCTGGAGAAGGGAAAGGCTACCCTCTCCAGTATTCTGGCCTGGAGAATTCCATGGACTGTATAGTCCACAGGGTCTCAAAAAGACAGACACCACTGAGCGACTTTCATTTTCACTTAATGAATGACTGAAAAGTGAAAGTGTTAGTTGCTCAATACTATCTGACTCTTTGCAACTCCATGGACTGTAACCCACCAGGTTCCTCTGTCCATGGAATTCTCCAGGCCAGAATACTGGAGAGGTTAGTCATTTCTTTTTTTTTTTTTTTTTTTTTTAATTAGTTGGAGGCTAATTACTTCACAACATTTCAGTGGGTTTTGTCATACATTGATATCAATCAGCCATAGAGTTACACGTATTCCCCATCCCGATCCCCCCTCCCATCTCCCTCTCCACCCGATTCCTCTGGGTCTTCCCAGTGCACCAGGCCCGAGCACTTGTCTCATGCATCCCACCTGGGCTGGTGATCTGTTTCACCATAGATAGTATACATGCTGTTCTTTCGAAACATCCCACCCTCACCCTCTCCCACAGAGTTCAAAAGTCTGTCCCCAGGTGATCTTCTTGACCCAGGGATGGAACCTGGGTCTCCTGAACTGTAGGAAGATTTTTAACCATCTGAGCTGGCAGGGAAGCCCTAATGAATGACTGAAGACATTTGCAAATGATAGATCTGATCAGGAATAATGTGCAAAATATACAAAGAACTCGTACAATTCAGCATTCAACAAATAAAAATGGGCAGAGGAACTGAAGAGACATTATTTTTTCAAAGAAGATATGCAGATGGCCAATAGGCATACAAAAAGATTCTCAACATCACTATCTTCAGGAAATGCAATTCAAAATGTCAGTGAGATAGCACTTCACACTTGTTAGAATGGCTTTTATCAAAAAACAATAAATAACAAGTGTTGAGGAAGTTGTGGAAAAAAGTAAACTCATCCTCTGTTGATGGGAGTATAAATTGGTATAGTCATTATGAAAAACAGTATGGAAATTTCTCAAAAAATTAAAAGTAAAAAAAAAAAAATTAAAAGTAGAACTACCATATGATCCACCAATTCCACCCCTGGGATTCTAAGAAAACCAAAACACTAATTCAAGAAGATATATGCACTCTTTCTGTTCATTGTAGTATGAAGCATTTAGAATGGCCAAGATATGGAAGCAACCCAAACAGTGGTAACCAACAGAATAAAAGATAAAGAAGATGTGATATATATCTCACACTTAGAGATATTATTCAACCATTAAATATTAAAAATCTTGCCATTTGTGACAACATAGATGAACTTAGAGTATATTATGCTAAGTGAAATAAGTCAGATATAGAAAGACAAATACTTCATTATTTTGCTTATAGGTAGAAATACAAGTAAACAAATACAATAAACAGAAGCAGAGTCACAGATACAGGGAACAAACAGGTTATTGCCAGTGAGGAGTTATGGGAAGAAAAAAATAGGTAAGGGAGATTAAGAGATATAAACTTCCAATTGCAAAATAAGTGAAGTGCTTAGTGTGGGGAAAATAGTCAATAATAATGTAATATTTTTATATAGTGGCATATTTTAAATAGACTTATTATAAAGATCATTTTGAAATTTACAGAAATACCAAATCATGTCCTGTAACAGGAACTTAACATAATGTTGTAGGCTAGTTACACTTCAAAAACAAACAAACAAGGTTATAGATAAATCAGAATAGTAGTTACCAGAGGTAGGAAGGGGAAATCGGATGAAAGCAGCTGAAAGTTGTAAACTTAGAGTTATAGTATAAATAAGTACTGGGGATATATTATACAGCATGTAAATATAATTAACACTGTTGTGTGTTATATATGAAACTTCTTAAGAGTATAAATTTTAAATGTTCTCAACACAAGAAAATTTTTTTCTATTTTTTCAATTTTGCATGTATATGTGATGATGGATGTTCACTAAACTTACCATGATAATCATTTCATGACTGATGTAAGTCAGATCATTATGCTGCACACCTTCAACTGACATAATGCTGCATGTCAATTATATCTCAATAAAACTGAAAGGGGAAATAGAATAAAAAACACAAACAAACAGAAGAAATCAAAACTCCTTCAATGCCAACATATACATCATTCAAGCAACTTTGTTTCCTCCAACCAAAAAATAAATAAGTAAACAATAGCTCACTATAGAGTGAGCACTGACCCTGCATTTATTTCAATATTATAAATTCTTCTGTCTAGGTCTTATAGGCCTAAAGAGATAGAAAGCCAATTAGCAAATCAAATATCACAGTAGTGTGTGGTATAGATATGACAAAGATGTTTACCTGAGGAAGAACTTGAGAGATAACAAATAAAATGACAAATAGTAAATGACCAGTATTAAATATTTTTCAGTGATATGTTTCAAATACCAATGCATTTAGCTGTTTTTTTTTTTTTAATACCACTTGCGAAGTACAAAAGGAATGGTCAAAAACACAGACAGACTCTAATTTCATGGAATTAACCATGAGGTCAATTAATTCATATCAGTTGAATAATCATATAGTTTATTAACATATAATACATTTAATTAGTTTCAAAAGGATACATAAAGCTAGGGTAACTGATAATAGTATTTAATGTAAAAATTTTTTCTTATAAAATAAATATATAAATTTATATATATAGTATATTATGTAAAGTATAGAAATGTATTTATAGAAGTATATTTATATTTATATAGTATATAAAGTATAGAAATTAACTTGAGTTATCCAGGAGAGGAGCTGAGGAATCTCCATGAAGATCATGAGTGCAACTATGCTAGGTTTGGGTACTAAAGAAATATCAAAGCAAGGGAAATCTCACAAGAAAACATGTAACAAAGAATATGTAATTTATAGAGTTTCTCTCAAGTAGTTTATGTTCTCTAGAAGGTCAGAGAATCAAAATTAGCAAGAAATTCTTTTAAAAAATTAAAAATAGACATATATTTTTATCTAAAGCAATAATAGGATAAGGGTATTAAAAGAAAATACATTACACCCCTCAACTCTGTTGAACAAAGTCATGGATATGTGAAATGTCTTGGCCCATGAAATATGAGCAGGGTTAATGTGTGGACCTTCCAGGAAGAGGACTGAAGAAGGCATCCTGTGGTTCAGTACTTTTCGCTTCTTTATATCTACAACCAGCAATAATCTAGAGAGATGCTCTTCCTAAAAGGTAAATATGAAATAAAGCCAAAATCAACTTGAAGTGGTCATGAACTACAAGCAGGAGTCAATATTTGCATCTATAAACTACTAAATATTTGACATTGCTTTCTTTTAGCACATCATAGTCTAGCCTACTTTAACTGGTGCACACCATCATTTTCCTGGCTCAGGCCCAACCCTCAAAATTAGTTATTTCCTTAAATAACAGAAAGAGTTGCAATTTGTAATTTCAGGAAAACAAAAGCTCCAATGGGAAAAAAAAAAAAAAAAACTTGTTGATCATATGTTCCAGTAATTTACGCCATTTACACTCATACAAATGTATTTAAATTCAATCCTAGTAGATGACATCCTCTCCCAAAATGCTTTTAGTGTAGCCCAACTTCACATTCTTGCTTACAATCAATTGAACAGATCTTGAATAGACTTTTATCAACAGATCTTGAGTAGTTAAGTTTGTACCAATGAAAGAGAAAAATTGAAATAATCATTAAATGAGGTGGGAGGGGAGATTGGGATGGGGAATACATGTAAATCCATGACTGATTCATGTCAATGTATGACAAAACCCACTACAATATTCTAAAGTAATTAGCCTCCAACTAATAAAAATAAATGAAAAAATAAATAAAACTGCAATGCAACAGCATTACTATAAGAGGGATTCTTTGTAAAGGAATAGTGTATTCAAAAGCCAGAATTAATTATTCATACACATTTATTTAAAAGGCTAACCAATTACAATGCAATGTATTCATTCCATTAAAGTTCTCTTACCTGATTAGCATATAATTGGCATTTGGAAAGAAGGCTCCTTACATAATTGGCCTAAAAGAAAAAGAGAGAAAGTAAAGATGCAAAAAAAAAAAAAAAAAAAAAAACCACTTTGAGGTGAGTTGGAAAAATTTTTGAAATAATAATTCCCATAGGAGCATTTAAAATCTAGTTATATTATAGTTAGAGAGTACATTGGTGAGCAATTAGAGATTATATACATAGCATTTGAAATGGCACAAGGATGGGAGTTTAGAGGGTAAAAATAAATTATCTAGGATTTTATGGAAGAATGTAAGGATTTGGGCATTTAATCTTGATGATTTATATGACAATGAACAAAAGAGTGACATTATTGGTTTATATGGGTTTGAAAAGACTGTGGAAAATGTGTTGAGAATACGCTATATGGTAGTAAAGGAGAAATTAAGAAGACAGTGGTAAAGATGCTAAGATAATCAAAATAAAGATAGACATATCTTGACCAGGAATAGAAAACTGAAGAAAATGAAAAGGTATCAAATTTCAGTATGATTGAGTCAACAAGTTTTGCTTAAGGGTAGGCGTTATAAAATAATGGGGTCAAAATAAACTTTTTCTTTGAATTTTCTGACAGAAAGAAACTATTTGAGCAGCAGAAAGTAAGTTTTTGAAGAATGGAAAGATTAAGATATTGCATTACCCTATTTAGTTTTAGAAACTATTCAGATATCCAAATGTCGATATTTAGAAAACAATTGCACCTATGAGTCAAGTTTAAGGATGAGTCTGGACTAGAATTATTTGTCACTGAGAATTACCAGACTATAGGTGCTAGGTAAAGCAAGGTGAGTGGATGAAAGGGAAGAAAAGAAAACATAATATTTCTATCCTGATAGGATTTTTAATTAAAGGGAGAAAATATAAGAGTAAAGAAAAAGAAAAGAGTATTACTAAAGTGAGGTCATTGTTGTTAAGATCAGAACTGGATCTAGGGTAAAAGTGTAGGGTTTGTGTCTCTGAGAAAAGCATGGACACCTCTTCTATATTAAAAATACATAGTTTAAATACATTTGGCTTCCCTGGTAGCTCAGCTGGTAAAGAATCCTCATGCAATACAGAAGACCTGGGTTCAATCCCTGGGTTGGGAAGATGCCCTGGAGAAGGGAAAGGCTAACCACTCCAGTATTCTGGCCTGGGGAGTTCCTATGGACTGTATATATGATAAAAATATATAGTCAAAATGCATAAGCACAAATGCAAATGGTGGATAAGGGGATATCTGTTTGAAGTTCTATTCGCAAAGAACTTCACACACTTCTCAGAGAATTAAGATTTAAGGTCAACAGCTCAGAATAAAAATGAGGAAGCTGATTTGAGAACTTTAAGAAGACCAAATTCAGTATGAAACAGTCATATAAAAGACAGTAACAGAGCATACATTTGGGAATATAGTATAATTTCCAGGTAGCATGGAAGTCACACCTAATGGTAGTGAATATGAAGGAAAAAAATCACCACCTTTGTGTTTTTCCTCAATTGTTAAGTGTATAAGTGTTAGCATGGAGTGTGTAAAGAGCTGTGTTTAATCAGAGTGTGATCCGAAGAAATAACTGTGAAGGAAAAATAAGGGGGAAAGAAGAAAAGGGGATGGGAGTTCAAGGGATAAACAACACAACAATGGACAATGGAATTTAAGCTGGAGCACGAGAAACGTGAGTAAATGTTGACAGTGAATATAGTTCTCAGACAAATGAAATTGAATATATTAATGAGGGTTAAGAAGTTTGAGACTTGAATGTGAAGTCCCATCCTTGTTAACATTTAACTTTCCCATAACTGGCTTCTTTCAGCAAGGATGTATAACTATTTTACTGTGGGGTTGTTTTGGCTGCAGGAACATTTTGCTTCCAAATGTAGATAAGCCTGTGGAAATCTGTCACTGCAAGTATTCCTCAGCAAATGATGCACATAGGGTAGTAGAACTTCTTCACCTTGTTTTAATACTACAATATTGGGATATTTCACACAGTGTTCAGAGCCACCCCACCCCCTCCCCAAAATTGGAACTAAGTTGGCATTTACATTGGAGGACACAGAACACTTCCTGGACATGCCTCCTAAGGAGGCATATGAAGGCCAGGTGATAATAGGAGTCTAGTCCCCATTTTCTCACTGTGATTTTTTTTTCTTTTTCTTTTATTTACCACAAAGTATTCAATGTTCTATTCACTGCATATACATTTTTGATCATGAAAGTAGTCATAAAACACACATGATCAAAACTACATACTAATTCATAATTAAACTATAATTTAGTTTAATTGGAGAATAATTACTTTACAATATTATGATGGTTTTTGCCATACATCAGCATGAATTGGCCACAGATATACATGTGTCCCCCCATTCTGAATCTACCCTCATGTCCCTCACCACCCCATCCCTCTGGTTTGTCCCAGAGCATGAGATTTGAGTGCCCTGCTTCATGCATTGAATTTGCATTGGTCCTCTATTTTACATATGATTAAGTACATGTTTCAATGCTATTCTCTCAAATAATCCCATGCTCGCCTTTTCCTGCCAAGTCCAGAAGTCTGTTCTCTACATCTGTGTCTCCTTTGCTGCCCTGTGTGTAGAATCATTCAGACTTAAATTGAAGTAAGTAGGGAAAACAACTGAACCATTCAGGTATGACCTAAATCAAATCTCTTACAATTATACAGTGTAAGTGACAAATAGATTCAAGAGATTAGATCTGATAGAGTGCCTGGAGAACTATGGACAGAGGTTCGTGAGATTGTACAGGAGGCAGTGATCAAGACTATCCCCAAGAAATAGAAATGCAAAAAGGCAAAATGGTTGCCTGAGGAGGCCTTACAAGTAACTGAGAAAAGAGAAGCAAAAGGCAAAGGAGAAAAGGAAAGATATACCCATCTGAATGCAGAGTTCCAAAGAATAGCAAGGAGAGATAAGAAAGCCTTCCTCAGTGATCAGTACAAAGAGATAGAGGAAAACAATAGAATGGGAAAGACTAGAGATCTCTTCAAGAAAATTAGAGGACTGACTGACTGACTGACTGAAGGGAACATTTCATGCAAAGATGGGCTCAATAAAGGACAGAAATGGTATGGACCTAACAGAAGCAGAAGATACGAAGGAGAGGTGGCAAGAATACACAGAAGAACTGTACAAAAAAGATCTTCATGACCCAGACAACCATGATAGTGTGATCACTCACCTAGAGCCAGACATCCTGGAATGTGACATCAAGTGGGCCTTAGGAAGCATCACTATGAACAAAGCTAGTGGAGGTGATGGAATTCCAATGGAGCTATTTCAAATCCTAAAAGATGATGCTGTGAAAGTGCTGCACTCAATATGCCAGCAAATTGGGAAAACTCAGCAGGGGCCACAGGACTAGTAAAGGTCAGTTTTCATTCTAAGCCCAAAGAGGCAATGCCAAAGAATGTTCAAACTACCACATAATTGCACTCATATCACACTCTAGTAAAGTAATGCTCAAAATTCTCCAAGCAAGGCTTCAACAGTACATGAGCCGAGAACTTGCAGATGTTCAAGCTGGATTTAGAAAAGTCTGAGAAACCAGAGATCAAATTGCCAACATCCATTGGCTCACAGAAAAAGCAAGGGAGGTCCAGAAAAGCTTCTACTTCTGCTTTATTGACTTTGCCAAAGCCTTTGACTGTGTGGATCAGAACAAACGGTGGAAAATTCTGAAAGAGATGGGAATACCAGGCCACCTGAGCTGCCTCCTGAGAAATCTGTGTGCAGGTCAAGAAGCCACAGTTAGAACCAGACATGGAACAATCGACTGGTTCAAAATTGGGAAAGGAGTACGTCAAGACTGTATATTGTCACCCTGCTTATTTAATTTCTATTCAGAGTACCTCATGTGAAATACTGGGCTGGATGAAGCACAAGCTGGAATCAAGATTGCTGGGAGAAATATCAGTAACCTCAGATATGCAGATGATACCACCCTTATGGTAGAAAGAGAAGAGAAACTAAACAGCCTCTTGATGAATATGAAAGAGGAGAGTGAAAAATTTGACTTAAAACCCCACATTCAAAACACTAAGATCATGACATCAAGTCCCATCACTTCATGACAAACAGATGGGGAAACAACGGAATCAGTGACAGGCTTTCTATTCTTGGCCTCCAAAATCACTGCAGATGGTGACTGCAGCCATGAAATTAAGTTGCTTGCTCCTTGAAAGAAAAGCTATGACCAACCTAGACAGCACATTGAAAAGCAGGGACATCACTTTACTGACAAAGGTACATCTTGTCAAAGCTGTGGTTTTTTTCCAGTAATCATATATAGGTGTGAAAGTTGGACTATAAAGAAAGCTGAGTGCTGAAGAATTGATGCTTTTGAACTGTGGTATTGGAGAAGACTCAAGAGTCCCTTGGACTGCAAGAAGATCCAATCAGTCCATCCTAAAGGAAATAGTACTGAATCTTCATTAGAAAGACTGATGCCGAAGCTGAAACTTCAATACTTTGGTCACCTTGTGTGAAGAACTGACTCCTGGAAAAGACCTTGATTCTGGGAAAGATTGAAGGCAGGAGGAGAAGGGGACAACAGAGGATGAGATGGTTGGATGGCATCACTGAGTCAATGGACATGAGTTGGAGCAAGCTCTGAGAGTTGGTGATGGACAGGGAAGCTTGGCAGGCTGTAGTCCATGGGGTCACAAAGAGTCAGACACGACTGAGTTACTGAACTGAACTGAACTGATATATGTACCACAGCTTCTTTACCCATTTAACTGTCAGCAGACATCTAGGTTGCTTCCACATCCTAGCTATTGCAAATAATGCTATGGTGAACGTTGAGGTCGTGTGTCTTTTTCAACTTTGGTTTCTTCAGAGTATATGACTAGTAGTGGAATTTCTTGTCCATTTGGTAGTTTTATTCCTAGTTTTTTAAGGAATCTCCATTGTGGCTGTATCAGGGTACCTTCCCACCAACAGTGCAACAGGATTTCCTTTCTCCACATTCTCTCAAGCACTTGTTGTTTATGGCTTTTTTGATGATGGCCATTTCAGTCTTTATTCCCTGGACCTTGTAGTCTGGGCTTTGGGAATATCAGTGCCTTATAATGGATGATGATTGAGAGCTTACACAGCCTCCCGAAAAACGTTGCCCCTACCCTGCAATGTATTGTCACCAAAGGACACTGATCTTCAGTCCTCAAAAGCTCATTCCACTGTTTTATCAGACCAGCTGCTTCAGGACCACTGTAAAAAGGGAGGAGGTCTCGCTCAGTTGTGTCCGACTCTTTGCGACCCCATGGAAGGTAGCCTACCAGGCTCCACCATCCATGGGATTTTCCAGGCAAGAATACTGGAGTGGGCTGCCATTTCCTTCTCCAGGGGGTCTTCCCAACCCAGGGGTCGAACCCAGGTCTCCTGCATTGCAGACAGACACTTTACTGTCTGAGCCACCAGGGAAGCACCTGTGAACTCAGGAGCAGCTGCTCACTGCCACACATCATGTCCTGTGCAATGAGTTCCTTTTCCAGAAGCAGTGTGTGTGGTACTCCATGATGACAGATAAGACATCTATACATCTAGGCATGCTAGTTTTATTTTTTTTATTTTTTTTTTTTATTAGTTGGAGGCTAATTACTTCACAACATTTCAGTGGGTTTTGTCATACATTGATATGAATCAGCCATAGATTTACACGTATTCCCCATCCCGATCCCCCCTCCCACCTCCCTCTCCACCCGGCGTGCTAGTTTTAATAGAAGCATTGTTTGCAGAGAAGGGCAATCTGTTTCCAGGTTAATTAACCATCCCAGAATCTGTACTTTTATTGGCCAGATTCATCCAAGTTAGCCCTGCCATTCAGTGCATATTGCACTGGGGGTTGGTCCAGTGCAATATAAGGGACCAATAAACCCTTGGCCTCTATAACCATGAAAAACACTTGCCCTGTATCTAGTTTGCCACTTTGATTGCTATCATTGTCTGGAAAAAGTATTCTTAGTTCATTGAAAGGAAAGGCACTTCACTTTTGTTGAAAATCACTTGACCATATATTGGAGAATCCCTGAATCCCCTGGGCTATAGATTCTGTTTCAATGCTCTATTGACATATTCCATAAAACTTTGTTATAATTACTTTTTATGGCTTTGTAGTAAGTTTGCAATCAGGAGGCTTGATGCCCCTAACTTTGGTCTGCTTTTTCAAGATGATTTTGGCTATGCAGGGTCCATTAAGATTTCAAATGTATTGTAGGGTATATTTTTCTATTTCTGTAAACATGACACCAGAATTTTGATAGGACTGAGTTGAATCTGTAGGTCATTTTGGTTAGTGTTGTCATTTAGCAATATTAATCTTCCAATCCATGACATGAAATGTCTTTCCATTATTAATTTCCTTTAATTTCTTTCAGTAAGATTTAATAGTTTTCAGAGTACAGGTCTTTTGCCTCATTGATTATGTTTACTCCTAAGAATATTATTCCTTTTGTGTCATTCATTGCTTTCTCTATAAAAACACATGCTTTTTTTATAGTGAATCGTATCTTTCAACTTTGTTGAATTCACTTGTTATTGGTTCTGAAAGTGAATGTGCATGTGTTTCTGTGTGCGTGTGAACTTTAGGAATTTCTACATACAAGTTCATGTCACCTTCACACAGAGATAATTTTACTTTTCCTTCCTGTTATGCATGCCTTCGTATTTCTTTTTCTTGCCTAATTGCTCTGACTAGGAATTCCCATTCCATGTTTCTTGAAGTGGCAAAAATAGACATCCTTCTCTTGTTCATGATCTTATAGAAAAATATTTTCAGACTTTATTGAGTATGGTGTCACCTATGGATTTTTCATGGCCTCTATTGTATTAAAATTTCTTTGTTTTCCCACTCTTTTGAGTACTTTTGTCATGAAGGGATGTTGAATTTTTAAATGCTTTTTCTGCTATAATTATAATGATCATGTGTTTATTTTTCCATCTTTTTTTTAATGTGGAGTGTTACATTAATCAGTTTTTATATAATAAACCATCCTTAGATTCTAGCAATAAATCTCATTTGGTTATTATTCAAAATGCATTTAATATGTTGCTACATTCTATTTGGTAGTATTTTGTTAAAGATAATTCTAAGCATTCATGAGGATACTCATCTGTAGCTTCCTTTTTATGTATTGTCTTTGTCTGGCTCTTGTATCACGGTACTACTACTGACCTCATGGAATGAGTTAGAAAGTGTTCCTTCTTCATTTTCAAAAACATTTGAAAATTATTTTGTTAACTAATATTTATGCTTGGTAGAATTCAACAGTGAAAAACTCCACAGTGTTGTTCTTTGTTGGACTTTTTGGATTACTGATTTAATCTTCTTATTAGTTTCATGTCTATTCAGATTTTCTATTGCTTCATGGTTCAGTTTTGGTGGGAGAATTTCTAGGAAATTGTCCATATCCTCTGAGTTATCAAATATGCTCATGTGCAATTTGGCATAGCATCCTCATACAATTATTTTTATTTCAGTCAATTCAGAAGTAATGCCCACACAATCATTTCTTATTTTATTTTCTTGTCCAGGTCGTGCAGCTTGAAATATTTTACTTCTTGGATCAGGGATTGAATCTGGGCTACTACAGTGAAAGCACTGAGTCCTAACCAGTCACATATTTCTCTCATTTCTTATTTTAATATTTTACTCTTCTCTCTTTTTTCTTAGTCAATGTAATGAAAGCTCTGTCAGTGTTGTTGATCTTTTCCAAGAACCAACTTTTTTTAATTTGTATATTATTTTTCTGTCCTTAATTATTTATCTCTGCTCTAATCTCCAGTGTTTCATTCTGTTTTATAGATTTGCATTTGGTTTTCCCAACTTTTGCTAATTCTTTAATATGCAAAGTTAGGTTCTCGATAAGCTAGATTTAAAATAGTATATTTGAGCTAAATAAACTGGCTTCTTGATTACATATACCACTATCAATAATTGATGCTTACATTTAACCTAAGTGCTAAAGCATCACTTGAAATTATGCTAAAGAGTCCTAAGTTGATTTGAAACCAGCTCACCCTAACCTTGCCAAGTCCCTCAGAGCAGTGGTGACAAAACAACCATGAGCTCCTTGGAGGGACATCAGTCATGGACACGGGACAGCAGACCTCTCAGTGTCAGGATGGGCTTGTCTCCCCTACACCTCCCAATCTGCCCCCAAGCCCTAAGTTTCAGAGTCACAGACTATGATGAAATCAGACAGGCAAGGGGGAAACTTTTTTCCTCATTGTTTTTCACCAGACTGAAGGGAGACAGGCACACAGCCCCAGGGCAGGAGCCTCCTCAGAGGTCCTCCATGGGACTGATCTGAAGCAGTAAAAGGAAGGGGAAGCCAGGCTGCTCCTGTCACAGTGACACTGAGGGTGAGGTCTCAGCACTGTGACTCCCTCATACATACCTACCTTCTGATTCTAACTGTGCCCTTGTCTGGCACACTAGCCTGGCACATGCCATGCAGGATTTCCAAAGGCTGAAAGACAGAGGGGTAGTGTACAAATGCTATGCTGTACATGAGGAGAAATTTTCCTTTTGGAGAGCAGAGCTCGGATCGGGTGTGATCCCTTTTCTCAACTGAATGTAGACACAGGACTTGGTCTCTGTTGGACAGCCCCTGCCACGTCATTCTCTCTGATTTGTCTTTTCTTGCTCATGCTGTCTTTACACACTGCATGTGAGATACTTGATGAAGATCCTTGGTATCCCTTGAAGCAAAATATGTATAGAGATGGTTTCAAGGAACAGAAACCCACCCACCTGGGTGGGTTTCTGTTCCTTGAAACAGGATGCAGGTGAATTCCGTCTCTACTTCCTGAGAAGACCAAAGTATCTGAAATTGTATTTGTAAGTTCTTGTTTGCATTTGCATATGTATGTGTTTGATACCCCTAAAAATGACCTGAGGTGTGCACAGAAGTGGCAGAAGTGTAGACCAATAGATTCTGAAAACTCTATTCCTTCCTTGTGCCTCCACTACCTAAAATCTTTTCCTCTTTCCTCCTTTTAAGACACAGGAAAGAATGATGCATTTTTCCAGTTCTATCCATCAGCAGGATATCCAAGCTAAGTTCCTGGGGAGGGTCTTAGAATTAGTGAGACTGCTGAACCCCAGACCCTTCTACTGCCAAGACCCCTAGACTGAGGCACAAAATCCCTTTGAGACCCTGATTCCCTGGCCTGAGGCCACTCTTAGGAGAAAATGGTTCAGCCTGAATGTTCACTGCTGACAAAGATATTACTGAGTTGCAATCTCCTGTAGAGGCCCTAAGTGCCTTGGATTCCCGACTCTAAAAAGATAAGTCCCACAAAATATTAATATTATTAATTTCCTCTCATGAAGAGTGAGATATACAGCCCTATATCCTGGAAGACAAAAAAAGAAAAGTAGTCATTATATTAAAAGACAGTAAAACTCCTCATTTTTATCCATATTATTAATTTTTCTAGGATCAAGGATGAACACTGCCCTTACATATGGATTTTTTCTAACTGTGTGGTGTTTGTGTCTCTGGTTGAGTTACAGGAGCAATACTTAATGAGGAATTTGCATCAAGCAGTCTGTGTTCTGTTCATGCATTGTTGGTTGATCAAGTTTCTAATGTCTTGCAATATTTATCAACATGTCCATGTCCTCAGAAGATGTTTAGAACCTGTGTACCTTGCTTCCTTACTAGTTACATTTGGAATTTTTAAACACTAGTCCTGTTGGCAGCTGCCCTATTATTGGAGGGCTGCTCATTTGGGATAGAATTTCAATCTTGTTTTTACTCTTTTGTGTGACGACCTCTGCCAGTCTTTGTCCCTTCCTGCTGTCTTATTTCATATTTCCTTTCTTCAAGGTTTGCTTCTTATCTGTTACCAAAATATGAAATGAAATGTTTGATGGAAAGCATTTCAGGTGTGTACGTTTTCTAGTTAGGTGGAAGTTACTCATTATTTGACATATATCAGGGTTAGGGTGTCAGGAAGTTCCTAACAGGGATAAAGGAATCTCTCTGACTTCAGGCACTGTGTGGGGAAAAGAGAGAACCAGTTTTGTCCAAGAAGTCATTTTAAGGGTAGGGATGAGAGTCTATACTAATGTCCCAAGGCTGGAGGCTAAACTTTGCCTCCTTCCTTCTGCACTGCTGTCACAGAAATATATGGACATCTCCATTCTGTGCAGGGGAGCAGCAGGCATCATTTAATTGACAAACTCAGGAATGTTATTCTAAACTCTGTGAGTTGCCCTGTGGGCATATACTATCAACTTCAATCTATGAACTACTTCTCATATGTAGAAATTTGTCAAGGACATAATTTAATATAAGAAAATGTACATTTGCATTGTGATTTAAATCTAAAAATGTCATTTCATATATATATGGAATATTTATTTAGCCTTTGTCATTAATTTAATGTACCAATTAATAAGTGACTATTAAGTCTTCTTAAGAAATTTGGAGCATTTTTCTGGTTTTGATCATTGTAAATTGCTAGATCAAGATACATGCACTTTCAGATAGAGCTTTTGGTATATGTTAACACAGTAGTGGCAAGGAAACTAACACTTCACAGTGCAGCCAGCAGAGGGCAAGTTTATCTTTTTCATGCCAAACTGGATTTTTTTTTTTTTTTAATTGGAGGATAACTACTTTACAATATTGTAGTGGTTTTTGCCATACATTGACATGAATCAGCCATGGGTGTACATGTGTTCCCCATCTGGAACCCCCTTCCCACCTCCCTCCCCATCCCATCCCTCGGGGTCGTCCCAGTGCAACCTGAGCTCCCTGTCTCATGCATCAAACCTGGACTGGCGATCTCTTTCACATATGATAATATACATGTTTCAATGCTATTCTCTCAAATCCTCCCACCCTCGCCTTCTCCCACAGAGTCCAAAAGTCTGTTCTTTACATCTGTGTCTCTTTTTTGTCTCACATATAGGGTCATCATTACCATCTTTCTAAATTCCATACATATGCATTACTATCTTTCTGACTTACTTCACTCTGTATAATAGGTTCCAGTTTCATCCACCTCATTAGAACTGATTCAAATTTATTCCTTTTGATAGCTGAGTAATATTCCTTGGACTGCAAGGAGATCCAACCAGTCCATCCTAAAGAAGATCAGTCCTGGGTATTCATTGGAAGGATTGATGCTGAAGCTGAAACTCCAATACTTTGGCCACCTCATGCGAAGAGTTGACTCACTGGAAAAGACCCTGATGCTGGGAGGGATTGGGGGCAGGAGGAGAAGGGGATGACAGAGGATGAGATAGATGGATGTCATCATCGACTCGATGGACATGAGTTTGGGTAAACTCCAGGAGTTGGTGATGGACAGGGGGGGCCTGGTGTGCTGCAATTCATGGGATCACAAAGAGTCAGACACGACTGAGTGACTGAACTGAACTGAATATTTCATTGTGTATATGTACCACAGCTTTCTTATCCATTCATCTGTCGATAGACATCTAGCTATAGACATCTTGCTTCCATGTCCTAGCTATTGTAAACAGTGCTGTGATGAACATTGGGGTACACGTGTCTCTTTCAATTCTGGTTTCCACGGTGTGTATGCCCAGCAGTGGGATAGCTGGGTCATATGGCAGTTCTATTTCCAGTTTTTTAAGGAATCTCCACACTGTTCTCTATAGTGGCTATACTATTTTGCATTCCCACCAACAGTGTAAGAGGGTTCCCTTTTTTCTGCACCCTCTCCAGAATTTATTGTTTATAGACTTTTTGATAACAGCCATTCTGACCAGTGTGAGATGGTACCTCATTGTGGTTTTGATTTGCATTTCTCTGATAATGAGTGATGTGGAGCATCTTTTCATGAGTTTGTTAGCCAGCTGTATGTCTTCCTTGGAGAAATGTCTGTTTAGTTCTTTGGCCCATTTTTTGATTGGGTCTTTTATTTTTCTGGAAATTACCTGCAGGAGCTGCTTGTATATTTTAGAGATTAATTTCTTTTCAGTTGCTTCGTTTGCTATTATTTTCTCCCATTCTGAAGGCTGTCTTTTCACCTTGCTTATAGTTTCCTTCGTTGTGCAAAAGCTTTTAAGTTTAATTAGGTCCCATTTGTTTATTTTGGCTTTTATTTCCATTACTCTAGGAGGTGGGTCATAGAGGATCTTGCTGTGATTTATGTCAAAGAGTGTTTTGCCTATGTTTTCCTCTAGGCATTTTATAGTTTCTGTTCTTACATTTAGACCTTTTATCCATTTTGAGTTTATTTTTATGTATGGTGTTAGAAAGTGTTCTAGTTACATTCTTTTTTTTTTTTTTTTCTAGTTACATTCTTTTACAAGTAGTTGACCAGTTTTCCCAGCACTACTTGTTAAAGAGATTGTCTTTTCTCCATTGTATATTCTTGCCTCCTTTGTCAAAGATAAGCTGTCCATAGGTGTGTGGATTTATATCTGGGCTTTCTATTTTGTTCCATTGATCTATATTTCTGTCTTTGTGCCAGCACCATACTGTCTTGATGACTGTGGCTTTGTAGTAGAGTCTGAAGTCAGGCAGGTTGATTCCTCCAGTTCCATTCTTCTTTCTCAAGATTACTTTGGCTATTCAAGGTTTTTTGTATTTCCATACAAATTGTGAAATTATTTGTTCTAGTTCTCTGAAAAATACCGTTTGTAGCTTGATAGGGATTGCATTGAATCTATAGATTGCTTTGGGTAGTATACTTATTTTATCTATATTGATTCTTCCAATCCATGAACATGATATATTTCTCCATCTATTTGTGTCATCTCTGATTTCTTTCATCAGTGTTTTATAGTTTTCTATATATAAATCTTTTGTTTCTTTAGGTAGATTTATTCCTAAGTATTTTATTCTTTACATTGCAATGGTGAACAGAGTTATTTCCTTAATTTCTCTTTCTGTTTTCTCATTGGTAGTGTATAGGAATCCAAGGGATTTCTGCATTAATTTTATATCCTGCAACTTTACTATATTCATTGATTAGCTCTAGTAATTTTCTGGTAGAGTCTTTAGGGTTTTCCATGTAGAGAATCATGTCATCTGCAAACAGTGAGAGTTTTACTTCTTTGTTTTCAGTCTGAAATCCTTCTATTTCTTTTTCTTCTCTGATTGCTGTGGCTAAAACTTCCAAAACTATGTTGAATAGTAGTGGTGAGAGTGGGCACCCTTGTCTTATTTCTGACTTTAGGGGAAATGCTTTCAATTTTTCACCATTGAGGATAATGTTTGCTGTGGGTTTATCATATATGGCTTTTATTATGTTGAGGTGTTTTCCCTCAATGCTATTTTCTGGAGGGTTTTTATCATAAGTGGATGTTGAATTTTGTCAAATGCTTTCTTTGCCTCTATTGAGATAATCATATGGTTTTTATCTTTCAATTTGTTAATGTGGTGTATCAAATTGATTGATTTGCAAATATTGAAGAATCCTTGCATCCCTGGGGTAAAGCCCACGTGGTCATGATGTATGATCTTTTTAATATGTTGTTGGATTCTGTTTGCTAGGATTTTGTTGAGGATTTTTGCATCTATGTTCATCAGTGATATTGGCCTGTAGTTCTTTTTGCCTCACTTTAGAGGCAGGAAATACAAAGTCATCATTTTAATGTGCACTCTTGTCTAATTAGAGTCTCAACAATGTTTGTGGTTTTACACCTTGTACATATTTTTCAAAGAGTATTACTGTTCATACTCTTTATTTGTAATGATATTTATACTCGGGTGCTGATCTTTTGCTTATTTATTCATTATATTCTTTATGTAATAGGTATCTGAAGTCACTGTTATTAACCTGAACCCATTTTTCATTGATTTTTATTATTTCTCTCCAGTATCTGTTTTGACATTCATTTCTGTGTTGCTGTGGAGAATTAAAAATACTCACATTTATGTAGTTAAACCTTTCATTTTTCCTCTTCTGTTTTTTTGTTTCATCTAACTCAAGAATTTATGTGTGTACTTCTATATTGAATTTTTAAAGTAAACACTTCATTGAGATATAATTCCCATAATATAAAAATCCAACCTTTTACAATGTAAAGTACAATGTTTTTTGCACATTCACAGAGCTGGACAACCTCTACTACCATCTAAACTTAGAACATTTGTATCATCCCAACATGAAATCCACATCTTATGTCAGTCTCTTCCCATTTTCCTCTCCTCCTAACCTCAGCCACTAATCTTCTAAGGGTTTGCTATTTGGGGCATTTCATGTAAATGGAATTAAATAATATGTGGTGTTTGAAAATGGCTTCTTTCACTTAGTTTCCTTATCGGTTATCTATTTATTATTGATTTAGAGTACTGATGTCTCCTGCTGTTACTAAATTGTTGTCTATTTCTCTCTCTGACCTGTTTGCATTTTCTTAGTATATGGAGGTACTACCATTAGGTAGGATGTAAGCTGGAAGCTTTTGGTAGATGTGCTTTATCAAGTTGAGGAAATGCCCTCTACTCCTGCTTTGCTGAGGTTTTATTAGTAAAGGATTTTAGATATTTGCTGCAAATTATCTGCATATATTCAAACGATCTGGTGTTTTTCCTGCTTTATTTTGTGAATATGGTAAGTTACACTGATTCATCAATGTTAGCACAACCTTGTATTCCTAGAATAATCCCAGGAACGTTGTAATGTATACACACACACAAGTCTATGTATGTGTTTGGATCAATTACCTATAACATTGTGAAGAAATTTTGCATCTAAGTTATAAAAAGACATTTGCCTGTGGTGTTATTTTCTTCTAATATTCTTGCCACCTTTTGTTCTGTTAGTAATGCCAACTTCCCAAAATAACTTAGGAAGTGTTACATCCTCCTTATTTTCTGGAAGAGTTTTTAAACTCTGATCTGGTCTGATCTCCAGATGAGATGCTTTGTAGAAGTCACAAATTTTCCTTTTTTCCAGCCTTTGGGTGCTGTGGCACAGTTTATTATGTCACCCTTCTTTTATATGTATAATGCCTTGTTGAAGTTTACCAGGTAAAAATGTTGTATACTATGATTACATGTGGGTTTATCTGTGGAGTTGAACAGAATTTATTTCTCAATATCAAATTTGGGTCCTATTTCTTGAAGCCTCAGGAGAATTGGTTGGAGAATTCTCCATCTTATTTTCTGGCAGAAGTGTTAAAATTGCACTTTACATGTAGCCTGAAGTTTCCTAAAGTTACAGAAAGATGACTTGCAAAGCAGTCTATGTTGAGGGTTATGTGTGTCAAGTTTAAATTTAAGTTAGAAATCTAGGATTGTTGAAGTTTATGATTTCTTCATGTTTTCTACCCATTTTTGGATGATGATGAATGCATCATATGAGAGGCTGAAACTAAAGGAAAAGATAAACAGGCTGACATTAAAGCTGAGTTCAAGCATTTCACCCCAACAGCAAATATCAAAAACACAGATTCCTTTCATATGGAAAAAAATAAAACATAAGGAACATCTTAAAGTAAAAACAGTAAATTCATTTCTCCCACTTTATGAGGCCTCAAACACAAAAGGAGAGATCTCTAAAGAACATCATTAGTGTGGAGGAGCTATTTGATTTATATCAAGTGTATCCTCTATATGAACTGTATACAGTTTAGTTTTCTTTCAAATCTTAATGGAGAAGGAAATATGACAATTTGTGGAAAACTCAAATTTCAAAAATAGGAAAAAATACACATAAAATTATTTGAGCACAATGTAATGATAATTTTATAATGAAAAATAGAATGTCTATTTTTAAAACAGCTCATGATATTGGGATAAACAGTTCACCTAAAATAAAATTGCAGGTTATCTGGAAAATTACAATATTGAAAGTACTTAAGAAGCACTAGAAAGAAGCCTTTCTAGTATGTAAACACTGTTTACATAAAATAATTGAGTCTACTACAATTTGTTAACAAATAAGTATTAGTTTTAAATGTACTTCTCTTAAGGTTGAAATTCATAAAGATAGAAAAATTCCAAGAAAAGGAGAAGGAAAGGATTAAAACAGAAAAATATATATATTATCTTTTTAAGGAAACACAAAGATAGAGTTATTTTAAATATCAAATTTTAGTGTTTGGGATGGAAAAAATACAAGAAAATCACATATTAAATGACAAATGATAGAAGAAAATTTCTGGCATTTGTTTGCAGAAATCCATGAATATAAAGTAGAATCATGGATGAAATATATTTTTTTCAAGGAAAATGTGATATAAAAAATTGGCTTTATGAGTGCTGACTAATTAAAGCAAAAATATTTTGGAGAGTTCCTTGAAAAGGCTATGTGAATATGATGTCAGAAAAGAACCCTCTAAATTTTTTAGAAACTGTAAAGTCTGGTGCTTTTGGTGTATTCCATTTATGAGGAAGAGGGAATGATTGCATCTTGATTTTCAGCTCTAAGAAAGACAGGGTGGGGGGCCCTGGATCAGACATCCTCACTATGAGGATTAGGAGAATATGTTGCCTCACCAGTTTAGGGACAACGCTCCTTGTCAGCTCAGAAGCAGTTGTGGAATGAGAACGATGCCCCTTTTCCCTAGGCAACATAATTCTCCTAAAAGAAAAGGGGGGGAATGAGAGAGTCATTTCCTAGGCAGGTTGATAAGAAGTCTAGGGGTCCCCAAGGAGAGAGAGGTCTGGGATATTCAAGGAGGAAGAAAGGACAAACTTTTTAACTTTTTTTCCTCTACATTCCTTAGGATTATATAACAATAATGTATCCTGCCTGAAGACAGTCTTTGGCTAATTCTGTTATTTTAAAACATAAATTATGGGAGTAGGTCTGGTCTTTACAAGGATGTATCCTGCCTGAGGACAATCTTTGGATTAAACCTTCTGGCCAACTATGTTATCTTAAAATGTAAATTATGGGAGTAGGTCTGGTGAGGTCTTTGCAACCTCCAGACATTCTTTGGATTCATTGGAGAGTATATAACTCCATTGCTAACACTAGCAAAGGGGTACTCTTTTGTCCCCTTCTGATGCCTATGTCAGAAGCTTTCTCTATCTCCTTTATACTTTAATAATAAATAATAAAACTTTATTACACACACACACACACACACACACACACACACAAAGAAAGACAGGGTGGCATTTGAGACTAAATCTTTTCAAAATGGCTGTAGGATGGTTTTACACTCCTTGCAAACATACCTAGAGGCAAATATCTTGCTATGTTGGTTCACCTAACCTCTGAAGAACTCAAAAAATCTGTTGTTTACCCTTCTTACAGTGCCTAGAAACCTCTATAGGTGGATTGGCCACAATTTGCTTCCTCACAATGAGAGAGCCTTGCCAGTGTCCTCCAGACCCCTGGGACCTTATTCATACCAACTCCACACAAGAAATCAGAAGAATCTCTTGAATGGAAAAGCTGGGTTTAAGCCCTTCCCTTCCCTTGGCTTGGAATATATTCCTGTATTACATGACCATTCTGTCTAATACTGTCCCCTCTGTTCAGGTGGTTTCTCAGGAATTATCAATATGTCCTGGTTTTTTGCTTTGCCATTGAGGAGATCAGCAAGAACTCTCATCTCCTTCCCAACCTGTCCTTTGGTTACGATCTCTACAGTGCCCTTGAAAGTGACCACATGACTCTGGAAGGAGACCTGTTTTGGCTCTCTGAAGGGAAACAGACTGCCCCTAACTACAACTACCAGAGAGAGAGGAAATCTTTGGCCATAGTTACAGGAACTGCATCAGTATTTTCAGCCAAGATTGGAACACTTCTGGAGCTGTACAAAATGCCACAGGTGAGTGGGTCTGAGTTCTGGTGAGACAATATCTCTTTCCTGGTGTCTTTCACCCACATCCCATAAAAAAAAAACAATGTAGAAGTTGTGTGTATGCATTCCACCGAGTTATAAACACATTCCAGAGACTTCAGATGGTGAGTTATTCCCTGGGATGGGAGGTGATGGAAATGGTCTGTCAGTACTTTAAAGTCCAAGTTCATGCACAGGGTTAAGGCACCCATCCCACTGTTCCAGGGAACATTGAGTGTGATGGTTTACTACTCTTTACATCATAGGAAACACTCACAGCATAGGGAAATCCCTCACTCTAGGACAGGACCCTCTCAAATAACAGCCAGAAGCCAGGGTCTTAGAGACATAGTAATAAGAAGCCTGGTTCCCTAGTCTCAATTTTGGAAACCCTGAAGGGTCATCCCAGAGCCCTGAGGACCGACTGAGATTCAGTTGTAACTGTCTTGTGGTTCAGCAGTTCTTTCCCCCCCATTTCTGCCTTGCTCCTGTCCCACAAGCATATAAGGAGGATACGCCATTAAACTTTCCACACAGGTTTCTCCATCTCAGAATCTCTTTCCAAGGACCAATCTAACCAGCAGCAAACAAGAGACATTACTTCTAAACACAACAGCATAGAATAGAAGAATGCTGTCCATGGAATATTTTTAAAGAAAGCATGAAAGGGTAGGGCATTGTAATCTCTAGGATAATGTAGGTAATGTTGTGGTAGTACATTTAATCCACCATGAAGATTTAATAAGACAAGATTTACTTATTCTCAGCATTTGCATGAAACATTAGTTGTTAGGTAGAAGTAATCTCTTCTTCACAATCCACCTGGGGCAAAGTTGATGGAAACACCACATTCTTCTGGGTGCACCATCTGAAATGTCAGCTGCCATTGAAGGAGATAAAAAGCTCATGGAGATCTCACACATTCTCTTTTGGTTTTTTGTATAATATTTATATCATTTTTCAGAAGAAACTACATGTCTTTTCTAAGAGTGAGGGATCTAAGAAACACAGTCTTCTGTGTGCCCAGAATGAAATAAGATATCCAGAAGATTTTTACTTCAGTAATGTGTGGCTTCAAATTATTACATATTCACCTGCTGGATCACATTGTGGAAATATCTTCTACTGCCCACCCAATTCCTCTTTAGAGTTTATGCAAGGGAATTCTGACATGATGCTGCTGCTGCTAAGTCGCGGCAGTCGTGTCTGACTCTGTGCAATCCCATAGACGACCCCCCACCAGGCTCCTCCATCCCTGGGATTCTCCAGGCAAAAATACTGGAGTAGGTTGCCATTTCCTTCTCCAATGCATGAAAGTGAAGTCACTCAATCATGTCCGACTCTTCGCAACCCCATGGACTGCAGCCTACCAGGCTTCTACGTCCATGGGACCTTCCAGGCAAGAGTACTGGAGTGGGGTGCCATTGCCTTCTCCGCCAACATGATGACCTTGTCTGAATCTAGTTATCTCACCTATAATGCTGTGTATGCAGTGGCCCAAGCCCTTCATGAAATGCTTTTGGTGAAAACAGAAATGGGACCTCCAGGAGATGCAGACGAACCCATGATTCTACCCTGGAATGTAACTGTCCTTCAGATGCAGGTCACGAATAGACAAGCAGAAGATATATGGTTATATTTCATTGAGATACAGCATCATGACCATATGTTTGTCTCAAGTCCACAGGATTAGGCACAATGGATGCACAGTCCTTTCACATTGGTCATATATATATCTATAATTACTAGGTCTATTTGGAGAATTCTACATGAGGAGGGGGGTCTTTACTTTCTAATTATTTCTTTCAGAACATATACTTGAAAAACATTCCTAGTTTAGGATGTAATGTAGTAAAATATCAAGATGAGTGTTTATAAAACATACAAAAACATCATAAAATCTATACATTTCCTTGGAGTATTCTTGATGCAGAAAATATTGATGTAATTACCATAAGAGAATCCAATACTTTCATCTAAACTGGTGTATATGCTATGCTCCAAATGCTCCTTGAAATGATTATGATGAAAACAGAAATGGAGTCTCCATGGTATTCTACACTGACCCTGGAAAATGAACCATTTTTAGAGATAAATACAAAACCTGCAAACAATTTAAAATGTGAGAACACTGATGGTGATTATAAATTCAACATAAATTACATGGTTTACAAATTAATTCATTGAATTTTAATGATGGCTTTTGGAATCTAGAAATCCATTTCAGGATATATTTAGAAATTTGTCATTATACACAAAAGACAAATTTCATTAAATTGTTGATTAAATAGAATAAACTAATCAGATTAAATAAAATGTCTGTCTTTTTAACAGCTTTTATTTTTTATTTTTTTGTGTGTAATAAAGTTTTATTAAAGTATAAAGGAGATAGAGAAAGCTTCTGACATAGGCATCAGAAGGGGACAAAAGAGTACCCCTTTGCTAGTGTTAGCAATGGAGTTATATACTCTCCAATGAATCCAAAGAATGTCTGGAGGTTGCAAAGACCTCACCAGACCTACTCCCATAATTTACATTTTAAGATAACATAGTTGGCCAGAAGGTTTAATCCAAAGATTGTCCTCAGGCAGGATACATCCTTGTAAAGACCAGACCTACTCCCATAATTTATGCTTTAAAATAACAGAATTAGCCAGAGGGTTTAATCCAAAGACTGTCTTCAGGCAGGATACATTATTGTTATATAATCCTAAGGAATGTAGAGGAAAAAAAGTTAAAAAGTTTGTCCTTTCTTCCTCCTTGAATATCCCAGACCTCTCTCTCCTTGGGGACCCCTAGACTTCTTATCAACCTGCCTAGGAAATGACTCTCTCATTCCCCCCCTTTTCTTTTAGGAGAATTATGTTGCCTAGGGAAAAGGGGCATCGTTCTCATTCCACAACTGCTTCCGAGCTGACAAGGAGCGTTGTCCCTAAATTGGTGAGGCAACATATTCTCCTAATCCTCATAGTGAGGATGTCTGATCCAGGGGCCCCAAGTAATAGTTGGAGGAGGCTGTGGCACTCATAGGAGCTTGGACAACTATTTGTAAATTAAAAGCTTTTAGACAGTTAGAAAACCCCATTATACAGTTACAGATGTAAGGCAAAATAGTCATTAAACCAAGTTAAAATCAAAATGAAAAGTCACATTATGTCCATAGTTACATCAGTCCATCTTAAGGCTGTTAGATGTCATCAGTTTAAGAAGAGGCATCACATGCGATTGTTGAAGGTATTTGCAGACTTGGAGAAAGTCCTTTCCTTGAAGTGGAGATGTCCACCATGGGACGCCTTCCACTGATGAAGAGGGGAGTGCTCCGCAGACCAAGCAGTTAGACCGATTGTGGAATGCAGCATAGGAGTGAGCCCAGGACAGGAAGGCATTGTCTTGAGGATCAAACGGCAGACTCGGGATTTCTGGAGTCAGCAGAAGTAGGCTCACATAGATTATCAGGCCCATCTTGTCCTGAAGGATCCCGGACGAGCACCCAAGATGAAAGGTTGTTGCTGAATGATGAGACGCGGGATTCTTGGCCTCCGGAGGAGATGAATTCAATCCGGGGCCAGAGACGAGGCTGGATCGCTCAGAGCTTTTGTGTAATAAAGTTTTATTAAATTATAAAGGAGATAGAGAAAGCTTCTGACATAGGCATCAGAAAGGGGCAAAAGAGTACCCCTTTAACAGCTTTTAAAATAATTTTAAAGGAAACATGCTAGGATTTTGGTATCCAAACCACAGTCTCCAACATATGGAATTCTTAATGAAGAGTTAAAAAGATACAGCTGAATTTTGGTATAAAACTTCATGATGTTTTAATTTACACTGGTACTATTCTTTACATTCCAACTCAAAAGAGACCTATTAAACAACAACCCACATTTTTTCATACAGATTACTATTTTTCATGCAGACAACTAGGACCAAAAAGAGCTATATAAACCTCATTCTAAAAAAAAAAAAAAAAAAAAGATTGTTTGTTTTGAGGTACTTGGTGGCTCACTGAAGGACTACTCTAAGACTTCCTGTATTTTGTGGGTCTTTGGAATTTCCTAGGGCTGAGGTAGCAGCCTGCAGTGTGTTTGTTGAAAATACATAATGTTAAATAAATTAGCTGCTGCCTGGGGTCAGAGATTACAGTTGGGGAAACTATATAAAACCTCTATAGCATTGGAAGACTGGGGAAAGAGATGTTTTGAATAATAAAAGCTCTATAAAGCTCCCAAATAACACAGAACTTGGTTCATAATCAGAAAAAAACCTTTGAGAACATACTAATTCCCCACTTCTGACTGAAATTCAGGCCTCAGTCAAGTGGAAGGAAAGGCTAAGGCAGAGTTGTAAACTTCCAGGCTGAATCTTCAAGCTTTGCTTTAATACACCAGAAATCACACTTGCAGAGACAGAGAAATAGTTCTTTTTTTTTTTTTTTAGTTTTGCTTTTTGGGTATAAGGAATTTTCTAGTCATGAGCTCATGAGCTAGCCCTAGGCAATTGGAACAAAGACTTCAGTGACCAAACTTGAGAAAGAATGTGGACTATACAAGACTGGCTCAGATAATACCCTAAACTAACTAACAATAAATGTTAAGTAATCAGCAACTATAATTGGTGATTAGGGGAAGAATCTTATTTCCATAGTTGTTCCCATTGTGAACAAATATTCTGAATATTAATTTTTTATCAAAAATATGTTATACAAAGAGGCATGAAAAAGTGGCTCATACTTAGGAAAAATAAATTAATAGATGATGTCTGAAGTACCACTCAGGCCTTTTGCTCAAACACTTTTATCTGGTAATTGCTGTATATGTTCCTTTATTGAGTCTACATCTTCATAAGCTTTTGAGCAGTCATGTTGAATATTTCTGTTTAATGGTTGAGGGAAAAATCTATGGTCATGGATATTTACAACTTAATTATATATTTTCTTCTGTCTTATCCAATGCTTCTTTTTACTGTCTCATCAAAATTTAAAAGCAAAACCCAGAGAACCTATAAATATAAGTTTTTTGTGGCCTATCTAAGAATAGTATAGAATATTTGCTTCATATTTAAGTTTTGTGTAGATTATTTAAAACTTAAAAACACTAATTATAAAAATAAGCATAGATTTTTTTCAATGACCCAGCACTTGCCCTCCTACATATGTAGTCCTCCAAATGAGACACAGCACAGGTGTTTAACCCAAAATTTTTATATAAACATTCATAGCAGTGTGTATAACAGGCAAAAGAAGAAACAACCCCAATATCCATCAACTGAAGAATAATAAACAAAATGTGATACTTGCATGTAATGGAATAAGATTCAGCCACTAAAGAAATAAATTTCTTATACTTGTATAAACTTTGAAAATATTATGCTAAGTGAAAGCCAGACAGTAAAGGAAAAATATTGTATGTCTCCATTTGCATGAAATGTGCAGAAGAAGCTTTATCTATAAACAGAAAACAAATTAGTTGTTCTAAGATGCTGATTCAGGGGAAGTGTGAAGTGACTCCTTAATTGGAGCAGGGTTTCCTTTCAGATGATGAAACTATCTTGACATCAGACAGTGGTGATGGTTGAACAACATGTGAAAGTACTAAAATCCACTGAATTATACTACTTAAAATAGTGAATTATACATTGTGTGAATTTTACCATAATCTAAAGGAAACAATATAGATTTATTCTCTCCCACAACAGAGTGTCAAAAACTCTGAGGTTCAAGGAATAAAGGCTAAATCCATAGTCTCATTAATACTCTACAAGTTGCAGGTTTTAGTTTTCTTCCATAGGGAGGGTTTTTCCTCCATTGTCATCAGTCATATTCTTGCTCAAACATGTAAGAGGAAAAATTCCATGTTGTACTAATTTACAGTACAGGCACTTCCTTTTAGAAGCCTGAGTGTGCCTGCTCAGTCGTGTCCGACATTTTGCAGCACCATGGACAGTTACCCGCCAAGATCCTCTGTCCATGAAATTTTCCAAGCAAGAATGCTGGAGTGGGTTGCATTTCCTATTCCAGGGAAATCTTCTTTTTAACTATTAATCTTTCTTCTTTTCTAGCTTCCCCTATTACTAAAAAAACTCCAATTTAGAAACCGTGCTGGGGAGCACATATCCTTAGATGAGAAAAGAAGCCACGAGGGGGCAGTATGATATCCTGACTGCTGTGAGTTTTCCAGGTGGTCTTGGGCTCCTAATTAAAGTGGACGAGTTTGGCACTGATAGTCTATGTGATCAAGGCTTGGTGATCAATGAAGAGATAATAGAATGGCCTATTGGATTCAGAGAGGTATGAGATCTCTGTAAGATTATATGTATACATTGTAAATATATTAGAGAAGAATCTTTATATGAGAGGAAGTGTGTACACATTTAACTGGGCACTAAATTAACTCTTTGAGTGCAACATCGTGCCTCAGTGTATAGAATCTTATGTACTTTCTGAGACATTGTCTAAAAGAAGCAAGTTGTATACATGATTGTTTTTAGTTTCAGTATATCTATTCCTGCATCAGTTGGGTGAATGCAATAAATAATAGTAATGGATATATCTAATACCCTGCCCTTATTAACATATGGGTAAGAGTCCTTCTTATGTTTAAACACAACTAGATTATGAATGTCAACTATTACCTTATATATTCCATTTACACATTCTCTTGGTTATTTGCACATTATTTGATCATCAAACTTCATTCCCATTAGTATTTCAAAGCACTGATCACTATTTTCAAAAAATTCCCAAGTTTGAAAACTCCAGGGTAATATTAAGGTGACTCATTTTGCATATAAAAATATTTCTCTTCTTTTTTAAACAAATCTGCACCATCCCTGGATCAGAAGCCATGAATTGTGTTAATCATAATCTACATTTCATAACACAGTCTCATAATTTGTCTCTCCGTGGCCTACATCTATTGTTTATGAAGCCACTTTTCATAGTGTGTCTGCTTTTTGCGTTGTTAGGCTCTTTACCTAAAACCTACATCCTCTATGTACCCAATATAAGAGCATAGTAAAACATTTTTCTGCACCTAAAACATTCCCATTTACCACATGGGAATCTGCATTGCCTGGATGTTTGAATTATGTGGTTAAACTAGAGAAAAACAAGGTGTATTGCCAGAAATACATGAAATATTTTGGTGAAATTTTCATAGTCTCTGTAAATATTTCTGAAGAAAGAACGTGGAAGTATAACAGTATTTCACACTTAGTATTCTCTAGAGTTCTAGAGAATATGACAAGACTGGGATTGGGGAGGAGACACAGTGATGTAATAGTAGATGAAAAGCTCTTTCCTCTGGGAAAAATACAGATGTCCTCTGATAGCAGCTTATAAGTTCAAAATTTGACCAAAAACACTCTATGTTTCCTTTCAGACACTGAAATCTGTGTGTAGCCAGAGCTATAGTTCATGATTCAGAAAAATCCCACAAGATGGAAAGCCTATTTGCTGTTTTACTTGTGCTTTTTGCTCGAAGCAACACATTTCTGACCACACCAGTATAAAAATTCATAATCGCCTTCCACCTCTTACCTATTTCACAATAAAAAGGAAACTGAGGGCTTTGGGAAAGGAGTCACTGGGCACCAGTTTCTCAACTCGTGTTCTTAATCATTTTTTGACCTCTCCATTTTTATTGTGGTAAAAATATACATCATATAAAACTTGCCATTTTAATTACTCTTATGAGTACAATTTGGGGACGTTAATGAATTCCTATTGCTGTGTGACCATCTCCACTGTCCCTCCACAGAACTATCAGCCCTATCTTCATCTCTGTTACCAAGAAACAGTTACTCCCACTCCCTTGCAGTGCTTTCTAGGTGGCATTAGTGATTAAGAGCCCACTTGCCAGTGCAGAAGATGTAAGAGACATGGGTTCAGTCCCTGGGTCAGGAAGATCTTCTGGAAAAGGGTATGGCAATCTACTCCACTATTCTTGCCTGGAGAATTCCATGGATAGAGGAGCCCGGAGAGCTACAGTCTATGGGGTCTCACAGAGTTGGACACAATTGAAGCAACTGAGCTCTTAAAACACACCCTTGTAAATACCATTCCACTTCCTGTGTCTATGATTTCACTATTCAACGTGATAAATTAATGTCTCTTCTTAGGGAGAATAACACTGCATTGTATGTATGTATCTCATTTTGTTTATCCATTTATCTTTCAATGGACATTAAGGTTGTTTCCATTTTTCAGCTATTGTAAGTAGCACTTACAATATTGTAGTAAGTAGTGTAGTGTAGTGTAGTAGCACTATTCAAGGCACTGCCTTCAATTTTGGGGACTACACACCTCGATGGGAATTGCTCAGTGATATTTAATTTTTAGAGGAACTGCCAGATATATTTCCACAGCTGCTATACCATTTTTCATTCACAAAAAGAACACACAAATGTTCCAATTTTTACATCCTCACCTACACTTTCTAATTAAATGTGTCTGAGTATGGCATCAGAAGGGATCAATATGCACAATGCATGTATGCATAATGATAGGAAATATTTTTGTTTATCACATATTGAAATGTGGTACAAATGAAAAAGCACTTTATCCCCAGATGCAAAGCAGTGTGTCCAGTGCCCAGACCAAGAGTATCCAAATAGTTAGAGAAATCACTGCCTCCCTAAAATTGTGACTTTCTTAGCCTTCAAGGATTCCTTAGGGATGTCACTGGACTGCAGAGCTCTGTGATTCTGGGTGATTACAGCTGTGGTTTTGTGGGTTTTTGTGAAACACTGAGACACCCCCATAGTCAAGGCCAATAACTGGGGTTTCAGATGTCCTGCTCATCTCCCTCCTCCTGTGCTTCCTCTGCTGCTTACTCTTCATTGCCCATCCCAACATGGCCACCTGCATCCTCAGACAAATTACATTTGGAGCTGGGTTTACAGTGGCTGTTTCAGCCAAAACCCTGACTGTGATTCTGGCATTCAAGGCCAGGAAACCAGGAAGAACCATGAGATATCAGCTGGTAACAGGAGCTTCTAACTATGTCATTCCCATGTGCTTCCTCATCCAAGTGATTATCTGTGAAGTCTGACTGGGCATCTCTCTCCCTATCCTTGAGATGGACACTCCTGAGCCTAAGGAGCTCTTCATCGTGTATAATAAGGGTTCAGTCACTGCCTTCTACTGTGTCCTGGGATACCTGGGCTCCTTAGCCCTGGGGACCTTCTCCCTTGACTTTCCTGGCCAGGACCCTGCCTGACACCTTCAGTGAAGCCAAGTTCTTGACCTTCAGCATGCTGGTGTTCTGCAGAGTCTGAGTCACCTTCCTCCCAGTCTCCCACAGCACTAAGGGCACGGTCATGGTGTCCATAGAGATCTTTTCCATCTTGGCATCCAGTGCTGGGCTACTAGGCTGCATCTTTGCCCCAAAGTGCTATATTATTCTCCTAAAACCTGATAACAATTTTTTGAAAAGTTTAAGTAATAAATTAGGTTCCGAGGGAAATAGGCATTCTTGGATTCTTTTCTCCTGAGTCTCTATCACATTTTTGGCCTTGATCGAAGAATCATTCAGAAAAAAATGATATTCTATTTATTCATTCAAATGTTATTAAACATAAAAACTACTTCACTGTCAGGAAACATTTAACAAAAGGCTTCCTGTGTGCTGTTTTGGATCTGTCAGGAACCCTCTGGCCCTTATTGATTCCTGAATATTCAGGAATTAAGAGGAGAGGCACACCTTTCCCGGGGCTGAGGAATCCAGGCATTTCTCATTACAGTGATAAGTACCCTCTTCCTTATTATGAGCCAAGTGTTAAAAGATGATTGTTTGCAACTCTCTCTCTTTGATAGGGATCATCTTATGTTTTGTAAGTCTGGAATTTGAATCTTTATCTTTGCTGAGAATTACTATAGTATATATGCCCACGCCATGTTGATTAAAACACCTTTGCTCCATCAGAGCTTTGGTCCCCGTGTCTTTCTTTCTTTCTTTCCTTCTTTCTTTCTATTCCTTCTCTCTTTCTCTCTCTCTATTTCTGGCTAATTCCTGGCTTCTTTCTTGCCCGGGCTTCTAAGACCCTCTCGAGAAGGCGCACTGTGCCTTCACCCACTGGAGAGGGCGCCCGGTGCCTACGTGCAGCAGCGCGAGCCCTAAGAACAGGGCTCTATTGGCTTTCCACGTAAAGCAGGGGATATCAGCCTCTTTCTCTCTCTTACTCTCGGAACCACCAGGTTCCGGTCCATTAAAGAACCAACAAGCGCTCTCTCTTACTTTCTTATCGTCGACTCCGGACCACCAGGTTCCGGTCCATTAAAGGACCAACACTTCACCTCTATTTATCAAGTGATTCTGCTCTCTTTTTGAGTCCAAAAACTACACTCAGGGCTACCCTGGTAACTCAGACAGTAAAGCATCTGCCTAAAATGCAGGAGACCTGGGTTAAATCTCTGGATCAGGAAGATCCCCTGGAGAAGGAAATGGCAACCCACTCCAGTACTCTTGCCTGGAAAATTTCATGGATGGAGGGGCCTGGTAGGCTATAGTCCAAGGGACTGCAAAGAGTCAGACACAACTGAGCAACTTCACTCACTTCACTCAAACTACAGTCAGTCATCAAGACTTTGATAGATATTCTATCACAGATTACTTACTTTCCTCAAAGCTTTTAATATCAGTCTAACTATTTATACATTAAACACATCCTTATTGCCTCAACCACTCCACTATCTCACAATATTTCTTTAATAACTAAATGCTATTTAGAATATCTTTTACTGCACTTTTGTATTTTGTTTCTTCAATCATCAGTTAGTGTAAAAATTCACATTTGGATAAAATATTCAATTAATACATGATTTTCCCATGTGTTACTGTAACTTTTTTAGAGCTTCAAAATTCTAAATTAATGTAATATACTAATTTAAAATGAAACAAAAATAAAAGACTTATTTTTGAATGAAAATTTAGCCAATTTTTAATACTTGTAATGTATTTTCCTCATCTTTTTAAATCAGTTTTCCATTTACTTGAAATGATAATTTTATCAAGTACTAAGGAACTCAATTTCTTATATAAAAATTACCTATATATGAATTAAGATATGACAAATAAAGGAAAGGTTGATTGATTTTATCTGAAACTTACAAGTGAAACCAATTATAATTAAGAAAATAATAATGTATGAAATCAGATTTAATACAGCATTAACAGAAAAAAAAAACCTCACTTGAGTAGATATCTCTTCTTTAAGTTTAAGTACTAGAGGAAAGAAATGTAAATTCAAATCAGTAAGTAAAACCTCTAGTTTTCTGTGATTATGGTTTCAGTGTGTCTGCCCTCTGATGCCCTCTCGCAACACCTACTGTCTTACTTGGGTTTCTCTTACCTTGGACGTGGGGTATCTCTTCACAGCTGCTCAAGCAAAGTTCAAGCTGGTTTTAGAAAAGGCAGAGGAACCAGAGATCAAATTGCCAACATCCGCTGGATCATCAAAAAAGCAATAGAGTTCCAGAAAAACATCTATTTCTGCTTTATTGACTACGCCAAAGCCTTCGACTGTGTGGATCACAATAAACTGTGGAAAATTCTGAAAGAGATGGGAATACCAGACCACCTGACCTGCCTCTTGAGAAACCTGCATGGAGGTCAGGAAGCAACAGTTAGAACTGGACATGGAACAACAGACTGGTTCCAAATAGGAAAAGGAGTATGTCAAGGCTATGTATTGTCACCCTGCTTATTTAACTTATATGCAGAGTATATCATGAGAAACACTTGGCTGGAAGAAGCACAAGCCAGAATGAAGATTGCCACGAGAAATATCAATAACCTCAGATGGCATCACCCTTATGGCAGAAAGTGAAGAGGAACTAAAAAGCCTCTTGATGAAAGTGAAAGAGGAGAGTGAAAAAGTTGGCTTAAAGCTCAACATTCAGAAAACTAATATCATAGCATCTGGTCTCATCACTTCATGGGATATAGATGGGGAAACAGTGGCAGACTTCATTTTGGGGGGCTCCAAAATCACTGAAGATGGTGATTGCAGCCATGAAATTGGAAGACACTTACTCCTTGGAAGGAAAGTTATGACCATCCTAGATAGCATATTAAGAAGCAGAGACATTACTTTGCCAACAATGGTCTGTCTAGCCAAGGCTATGGTTTTTCCAGTGGTCATGTATGGATGTGAGAGTTGGACTGTGAAGAAAGCTGAGTGCAAAAGAATTGATGCTTTTGAACTATGGTGTTGGAGAAGACTCTTGAGAGTCCCTTGGACTTCAAGAAGATCCAACCAGTCCATCCTAAAGGAGATCAGTCCTGGGTGTTCATTGGAAGGACTGATGTTGAAGCTGAAACTCCAATACTTTGGCCACCTGATGTGAAGAGCTGACTCGTTGGAAAAGACCCTGATGCTGGGAGGGGTTGGGGGCAGGAGGAGAAGGGGAAAACAGAGAATGAGATGGCTGGATGGCATCACCGACTCGATGGACATGAATTTGAGTAAACTCCAGGAGTTTGTGATGGACAGGGAGGCCTGGCGTGCTGTGATTCATGGGGTCGCAAAGAGTCGGACTCGACTGAGTGACTGAACTGAACTGAACTGAAGTAAAACCTCAGCCTCAATTATCCTATTGATTTAATATAAAAAATGAAGACCAATCAAGGAAAATATAAATAGAGTTTCCTATTGAGAGAGCCAATGCCTAGGCAGGTTGATAAGAAGTCCAGGGGTCCCCAAAGAGAGAGGGGTCTGGAATTCTCAAGGAGGAGGAAAGGACAAATGTATTGTTTTCCTCTACATTCCTTAGTCTTAGTTGCATAAAACTTTTTTATCCTTAAGCCTGGAACTGATGATTACACAACAAACAACTCAGCTTAAACTCTGTACTAAGGATTATATAACAACAATGTATCCTGCTTGAGGACAGTTTCTCATTCCTGATAACCTTCTGGCTATTCCTGTTATCTTAAAATGTAAATTATGGGAGTGGGTCTAATAAGATCTTTACAACCTCCAGACATTCTTTTGATTCATTGTAGTAGCTAATTAAAAAGTATATAACTCCCTTGCTAACACTAGTGAGGGGGCACTCTCCATCCCCCTTCTGATATTTGTGTCAGAAGCTTTCTCTATCTCTTTAATAAAACTTTATTACAAAAAAGCTCTGAGCAATCAAGCCTCGTCTCTGGCCCCAGATTGAATTCTTCTCCTCTGGAGGCCAAGAATGCTGGCATCTTTCGTGGTCCAGCAACAAACTTTCTCTATGAGACATGAATAGGATGATGGACATTGCAAGCAGATGCTGATGAAAGGTCAGATACATCATAAGATGAATTTCTCAAGGTCTGCACCACTTTCCTTTTCTCCAGCATGAATGTTGCCTTTCTTACTGTGTTTTCTAGGGTCTTTCTTGGATTTTCTTTCTCTCTTCTTCCCTGGCAATCCCATATGTCCTCAAGGCTAGTGGCGGTCTCTCCTCTGCTTTCTTCACAATCTGCTTCTGTTTCTTTTCATCTCCAGAATTTTCCTGATTCCCAAAGAGAGGCTACGAGAGAACCAGGTCTGTTTCTGGGCTCATCTATGATAGCTATGAATATTCTTGGACTTCTCTAGGACTGGAATGCAGACCCCTATCCACCCTTATACTGGTCAAAGGATTTGTCACAACTACTTGGTGCAACTGTTGTTAAGTCATTTGTAAAATACAAAGGACATACAAGTTCTCCTTCACTGATGCAACCTGTAGTCCTTTCAGTCTCTTGATCTCCAAAGTGGTCCCCTGTTGGCTGTTCCTGAACTCACTGTCAGCCTGGGAAATTATTCTTGTCACTGACCTCTGGAACATGCAGTTCCAGATACAATGTAGGTATAAGTATTACAGAGTAGCTAGAGCTGAATCCAGTTTTCTGCTTGACCTATTTCATAGTCTCACTGTTTCCTCTGTGAAGTTGAGGCATATTTCTTGAGCTTTCTTTTTAAAATTAAAATATGTAGTTTGAGTAAAATGAGGGACAAACACTGACATCCATGGTGAATGTCTCAGTCTATTTGGATATTCTATCATTTTTCTGTACTGGATAAATGTGCCATCACAATCAGCTACAGGGTTTCTAAAACTCAGATTTCTGGACTTCAACCCACATAGGTCTTAAGTGGGAGTGGAGAATTTTCACTTCTAAGAGGGTCCTAATTGATGTTGATAATGCTGGTATAGGTATTATACATTGAGGAAAAGATTTAGGGACATTACAAAACTGGTGTGAGACAAGGAGAGAAATTTGAAGATTATTATCCAAACCCAGGCTGCCGGGAGCCAACACACGAGACTCTACCTCTAACAAGGCCATAAGGGAGAAAACCTGACGGGCAAGGCGGATCAGGTTTTCAGGGGTTTTCGAAAAGGTCAGCTCACAAGATCCCACCCATGACAAGGTCACGAGGAGAAAGCCTGACAGGCAAGGCAGATCAGGTTTTCAGGGATTTCGAAAAGCTGCCCCCGGCTCACCTTAAAGATGATATCTGTTTTTCTGATGCCTGCCTCAATGGACTACTCCCTAATTTCTCTGACACAGGCAGGAAGGCCTTCCCGGATCTCTTCCCAAATAAGAATCAATTTAGAACTTTAATCAATAAGTTTCCCAGGTGGTGGTATTTTATGAGATTATTCAGGGTGAAAGGAGTGTTTTAATTTAAACTCCTTTGCTGGTAGTTTGTTAGCCAAATGCATTTATGCCCTTGATACTAATATGCATGATTGCTTATAATATCCTAATCATAAAATAGCATAAAGAACCTGATTATATAAAAGCCCTAATAGATATAGAGCCCTTTTAAGGGATAAAGGAGTCCTATTAGAAAACATAAGAAAAATTATTCTATAGGTGGTTATTGGGTTGTGATTTGCTTGCTGTGTTTTTGCTTGCTGTATTTTTGCCTTTAATGTGATAAGGTTGTGTTATAAAAACCATTGTTAATATAGTTAAAGATCTAGAGAAATAAGAACTTAGCCCTAGTGTGGTAACAATGAGATGGTTGTTAATTGTCAGTCAAGAGTGCTAGGCAGAAGCTCCCTCACTAAAGTCTCAAAGTCAGTATGGGGTAAACTTCTTAGATAAATGCAACTGACAACTTTTGCAGAAAGATTAATTTTTGTATTAACATGAGTAAGCATCTTATACCTTGAAAATGTTCTGTGAAAGGGTATAAAACCGGTTGTCAAAAAGTAAAACATAGACTTGGCCCTATCAAAGCTTGTCTCTCTCTCTCTCTCTCTCTCTCTCTCTCTCTCTCTCCCCAACGCCATTCATCCTGGACCCTGGCGCCAGGCCAATTTACAAACTGGTAAATTTTTAAATCTTTACTTCTTGGTATATTGAAAATCCATCCACTAACCATACTTATGCAAGATGTCATCTTTTGAATGACCTCCTCTAATAGACTAGCAATGACAGTTTAAGATTCCTAATCCTTTCTCCATTAATTCAGGTATGAGATTCTAGTCACAATGATCCATTTAAAACATAAATCTGGTCAGCTCACCAAAACTATTCATATATATGTATACATATACATATGTATACATATATATGAAAATTTATTGTAAGAATTGACTCAGTGGCTTGATAGACAGAAAAGCCCCAGAAACTACTATCTCCAAACTGGAAATCCAGAAAAGTCAGCAGTATACTTGATTCCAATTCCAAATGCTTGAGAACCAGGAGTTCTGAAGTCCAGAGGTGGGAAAATATGGATGTACCAGCGAGGGAGAATGAATTAATCCTACCTTCAGTTTTTTTCCATTTGGGCCCTGACCAAATAGCAAAACACCCACTCACATTCATGAAAGTGGATTTATTTACTTAGTCTATGGAATCAAGTGCTAGTCTTTTCCAGAAACACCCTCAAGAACAAACCTGAAACTGTGTACCTCATATTGGAACTCAAACCCATGGTTTTTTAATTAGAATCACTCACCTAGTGTCTGTACTTACTGAAGCTCAGATTCTTCATGTCTTAGTGCAGAAGGAATTCAGGAAGAGGAACTCAGCAAGAGGAAAAGTGATAGGCAATAAATAGATTTATTAATATAGGATGCTTATAAGCAATGCAAGGAAGCAGGCAAGGGAGCTCTGCCCCAAGGATTAAGTGGGCCACCATTTTATAATCAAAGGAAACTTGGGAAGGAGGAAAAAAAATTCTTCTCTGAGTAGACCTCAGATTTACATTACTAGCTCCTCCTCATGTAGGGCAGGAGCATGTCAGACCCTATGAGGTCAAACTAGGATTATCATAGAGCTTATTCAAATCAGTAGAGAAGCAGTGAATTTTTTCTTTCACTATATGGCCTTATTGTAAAACTGTTCTTTTTTAAAAATCAAAGTTTTTCATTCTGTCTGTCTTAGAAATGAAGCTAAAAATTTTGGTAATTAAGAAGATATTGATTCTACACTTTTTACCTGGATTACTAAAGAGTAAGGCAGAACAAATATTTCAACAGAAACTGAGAGTGAAAAATAATAAACAACACAGACTTAAAATTGAAGAGAGATATGATTAAAAGGGGAGCAGAGATTAAAAGGGGAGGAATTGATATTGAAACAGAGCAAGACCTTATGGTCTTTTACCATCCCCCCAATGTCCTCAGCTTGACTTTCTTCTGTGGAAAAATTTTAGTCAAAAATAAGTTTAAGTAGAGAAACGAGAAAATGCAGGATTAAAGGAAAAGAGTCCAACAAGAATAAGTAATTTAGTTTAGTCATTAAGCAAAGTTAGTCTTTTAATTCCTCCTCAAGAGCTATAAATAAATTCTGAACACACCCTTTGAGCTAGATAGTGAAACTTTCACCATGTGAAAGAAGTTAACTAGTTGATGGCCAGACTACAGCCAAGACATAATCTGACATAATTCTGGGAATTTGCCTCAAGGAAATGGGAACAAACCAACCCTGAAAATAAAGACTAACTTTACTTAAAACCATCACTTCGTGGCAAATAGATGGGGAAACAATGGAAACTGGTTGACTTTATTTTGGGGGGCTCCAAAATCACTGCAGATGGTGATTGCAGCCATGAAATTGGAAGACACTTACTCCTTGGAAGGAAAGTTATGACCATCCTAGATAGCATATTAAAAAGCAGAGACATTACTTTGACAACAATGGTCTATCTAGTCAAGACTATGGTTTTTCCAGTGGTCATGTATGGATATGAGAGTTGGACTATAAAGAAGCTGAGTGCAGAAGAATTGATGCTTTTGAACTATGGTGTTGGAGAAGACTCTTGAGAATCCCTTGGACTGCAAGGAGGTCCAACCAGTCCATCCTAAAGGAGATCAGTCCTGGGTGTTCATTGGAAGGACTGATGTTGAAGCTGAAACTCCAATACTTTGGCCACCTGATGTGAAGAGCTGACTCGTTGGAAAAGACCCTGATGCTGGGAAAGATTGAGGGCAGGAGGAGAAGGGGACAACGGAGGATGAGATGGCTGGATGGCATCATTGACACAATGGACATGGGTTTACGTGGACTCTGGGAGTTGGTGATGGACAGGGAGGCCTGGCATGCTGCGGTTCATGGGGTCGCAAAAAGTTGGACATGACTGAGCGACTGAACTGAACTGAACTACTTAAAACAATCAAGATGACACTGATCACACTACTGCATGACCAATTTCAAGGTGACTGTCAGAGCTAACTGTTGTTTCTGCATGTAGCCCCTTCCCTCTGTCAATAAAAGCTAGTACTCCCTGATTGTGAGGGGGAAGTTGGCCTTTGGATAGGAGTCCTCCCTCCCCCACCCCCATTTCTGGCATCCAAAATGAAACAAATTTTCCTTTCTACCAACCTTGCCTCTTTAGTGGCTTTTGAGTGGTAAATAGCTGGACCCCACTTTCAGTCACAATATTACAAGTGAAAATACACAAGCACATTTCATATTGGTGAAAGGCATCCACCTACATTTGCAGTAACTCAACATTAGCTAACACAAGTATATGCAGAAGAAACAATGAAAAGCTATCCTATGGTCAAAAAGCCAAAGTTAACCTAACGAATATGTAGAGAATGCAGAAACCAAACACGCAAGAAAAGGCTTAATTTTTGACACTAATATTGAAACAAAATAAGATAAATACTAACAGAACACTATTTTTAAAGTGGGATAATTATCATATCAAATCAGAATTCTATATCAAGCATCAATGTTGCCGCAAGTAAAGATGTCTTTAAAAACGTAAAGTAAAATATTTCATTGTTAACTGCTTTAAATTAGACAAAATACTAGAGTGAGATATTAAGCTCCAAGAAAAATAATCCCAGACTGAAAATTAGGAATGTGCAATGGAAAGAGGAGGAAAGGAAGCAATGATTAGGAAATAAATATAATTTAATTTTGTTTTATAAAGAACTACTTACATCTCTGGTAAAGAGTCAGAAATGATTTACTGACTAAACAGCAGTGACAGATAACATCCCATGGAAATTAAAATATAGATAGATTGCAGAAATAATAAAACACTCAAGAAAGTGTAATGGAATTGAAAGTGTTCTAAGGTTTTAGACTTTGGGAAAGCTGGTGAAAGTATTAGACTTTAAGTGTATTAGACCCTTAAGTGAAAGATTCATAATTTAATCACCAATGTAATTACATGCAGATTTGTATATGATTAAGATTAGCAAATTTATTAGGAATAAAAAGTGCAATAAAAGTGAAGTAAAAAGAGTAAAGAGACTATTTAGTTCAAAGGGAAAGGAAAAAGTGATACAGTTGTGATCATTTCAAATATCAATAATTAGGTGAAATGTAAATGCACAAAACACTAATTTTGTTGTAGTGGCTGTATGATATAGATATTATAGTCTTGTCAATAAGACTTTTGGCATTTTTTATCAAAAAACTTTAAAGAGTCTCTATTTTTTCCTATGAAAGCATAACTTAGCTGAAAAAAAATTTTTTTAAGAACCATTGGTATATGTTTTCATTTTTTTTTTCATTTATTTTTATTAGTTGGAGGCTAATTACTTTACAATATTGTAGTGGGTTTTGCCACATATTGACATGAATCAGCCATGGAGTTACATGTATTACCCATCCCGATCTCCCCTCCCACCTCTCTCTCTCCACCTGATTCCTCTGGGTCTTCCCAGTGCACCAGGCCCGAGCACTTGTCTCATGCATCCAATCTGGGCTGATGATCTGTTTCACTATAGATAATATACATGTTTCAATGCTGTTCTCTTGAAACATCCCACCCTCGCCTTCTCCCACAGAGTCCAAAAGTCTGTTCTGTACATCTGTGTCTCCTTTTCTGTTTTGCATATAGGGTTATCATTACCATCTTTCTAAATTCCATATATATGTGTTAGTATGCTTTAATGTTCTTTATCTTTCTGGCTTACTTCACTCTGTATAATGGGCTCCAGTTTCATCCATCTCATTAGAACTGATTCAAATGAATTCTTTTTAACGGCTGAGTAATATTCCATGGTGTATATGTACCACAGCTTCCTTATCCATTCATCTGCTGATGGACATCTAAGTTGCTCCCATGTCCTGGCTATTATAAACAGTGCTGCGATGAATATTGGGGTGCACGTGTCTCTTTCAGATCTGGTTTCCTCAGTGTGTATGCCCAGAAGTGGGATTGCTGGGTCATATGGCAGTTCCATTTCCAGTATTTTAAGAAATCTCCACACTGTTCTCCATAGCGGCTGTACTAGTTTGCATTCCCACCAACAGTGTAAGAGGGTTCTGCTTTCTCCACACCCTCTCCAGCATTTATTGCTTGTAGACTTTTGGATAGCAGCCATCCTGACTGGTGTGTAATGGTACCTCATTGTGGTTTTGATTTGCATTTCTCTGATGATGAGTGATGTTGAGCATCTTTGTTAGCCATCTGTAAGTCTTCTTTGGAGAAATGTCTGTTTAATTCTTTGGCCCATTTTTTGATTGGGTCATTTATTTTTCTGGAAATGAGCTGCAGGAGTTGCTTGTATATTTTTGAGATTAATCCTTTGTCTGTTTCTTCATTTGCTATTATTTTCTCCCAATCTGAGGGCTGTCTTTTCACCTTGCTTATAGTTTCCTTTGTTGTGCCAAAGCTTTTAAGTTTCATTAGGTCCCATTTGTTTATTTTTGCTTTTATTTCCAATAGCCTGGGAGGTGGGTCGTAGAGGATCCTGCTGTGATTCATGTCGGAGAGGGTTTTGCCTGTGTTCTTCTCTAGGAGTTTTATAGTTTCTGGTCTTACATTTAGATCTTTAATCCATTTTAAGTTTATTTTTGTGTATGGTGTTAGAAAGTGTTCTGGTTTCATTCTTATACAAGTAGTTGACCAGTTTTCCCAGCATCACTTGTTAAAGAGGTTGTCTTTTTTCCATTGTATATCCTTGCCTCCTTTGTTGAAGATAAGGTATCCATAGGTTCGTGGATTTATCTCTGGGCTTTCTATTCTGTTCCATTGATCTATATTTCTGTCTTTGTGCCAGTACCATACTGTCTTGATGACTGTGGCTTTGTAGTAGAGTCTGAAGTCAGGCAGGTTGATTCCTCCAGTTCCATTCTTCTTTCTCAAGATTGCGTCAGCTATTCGAGGTTTTTGTATTTCCATACAAATTGTGAAATTCTTTGGTCTAGTTCTGTGAGAAATATCGTTGGTAGCTTGATAGGGATTGCATTGAATCTATAGATTGCTTTGGGTAGTATAGCCATTTTGACAATATTGATTCTTCCAATCCATGAACATGGTATATTTCTCCATCTCTTTGTGTCCTCTTTGATTTCTTTCATCAGTGTTTTATAGTTTTCTATGTATAGGTCTTTTGTTTCTTTAGGTAGATGTACTCCTAAGTATTTGATTCTTTTTGTTGCAATGGTGAATGGTATTGTTTCCTTAATTTCTCTTTCTGTTTTCTCATTGTTAGTGTATAGGAATGCAAGGGATTTCTGTGTGTTAATTTTATATCCTGCAACTTTACTATATTTGTTGATTGGCTCTTGTAATTTTCTGGTAGAGTCTTTAGGGTTTTCTATGTAGAGGATCATGTCATCTGCAAACAGTGAGAGCTTCACTTCTTCTTTTCCTATCTGGATTCCTTTTACTTCTTTTTCTGCTCTGATTGCTGTGGCCAAAACTTCCAAAACTATGTTGAATAGTAGTGGTGAGAGTGGGCACCCTTGTCATGTTCCTGATTTCAGGGGAAATGCTTTTGATTTTTCACCATTGAGGGTAATGCTTGCTGTGGGTATGTCATACATAGCTTTTATTATGTTGAGGTATGTTCCTTCTATTCCTGCTTTCTGGAGAGTTTTAATCATAAATGGGTGTTGAATTATGTCAAAGGCTTTCTCTGCATCTATTGAGATAATCATATGGTTTTTATCTTTCAATTTGTTAATGTGGTGTATTACATTGATTGATTTGCAGATATTAAAGATTCCTTGCATTCCTGGGATAAAGCCCACTTGGTCATGGTATGTGATTTTTTTAATATGTTGTTGGATTCTGTTTGCTAGAATTTTGTTAAGGATTTTTGCATCTATGTTCATCACTGATATTGGCCTGTAGTTTTTTTTTCTGGCATCTTTGTCTGGTTTTGGAATTAGGGTGATGGTGGCCTCATAGAATGAGTTTAGAAGTTTACCTTCTTCTGCAATTTTCTGGAAGAGTTTGAGTAAGATAGGTGTTAGCTCTTCTCTAAATTTTTGGTAGAATTCAGCTGTGAAGCCATCTGGTCCTGGGCTTTTGTTTGCTGGAAGATTTTTGATGACAGTTTCGATTTCCTTGCCTGTGATGGGTGTGTTAAGATCTTCTATTTCTTCCTGGTTCAGTTTTGGAAAGTTATACTTTTCTAAGAATTTGTCCATTTCATCCAAGTTGTCCATTTTATTGGCATAGAGCTGCTGGTAGTAGTCTCTTATGATCCTTTGTATTTCAGTGTTGTCTGTTGTGATCTCTCCATTTTCATTTCTAATTTTGTTAATTTGGTTCTTCTCCCTTTGTTTCTTAATGGGTCTTGCTAATGGTTTGTCAATTTTGTTTATTTTTTCAAAACACCAGCTTTTAGCTTTGTTGATTTTTGCTATGGTGTCTTTAGTTTCTTTTGCATTTATTTCTGCCCTAATTTTAAGATTTCCTTCCTTCTACTAACCCTGGGGTTCTTCATTTCTTCCATCTCTAATTGCTTTAGGTGTAGAGTTAGGTTATTTATTTGACTGTTTTCTTGTTTCTTGAGGTAAGCCTGTAAGGCTATGAACCTTCCCCTTAGCACTGCTTTTACAGTGTCCCATAGGTTTTGGGTTGTTGTGTTTTCATTTTCATTCATTTCTATGCATATTTTGATTTCTTTTTTGATTTCTTCTATGATTTGTTGGTTATTCAGAAGTGTTCTATTTAGCCTCCATATGTTTGAATTTTTAACATTTTTTTTCCTGTAATTGAGATCTAATCTTACCGCACTGTGGTCAGAAAAGATGACTGGAATGATTTCAATTTTTTTTAATTTTCCAAGACCAGATTTATGGCCCAGGATGTGATCTATTCTGGAGAAGGTTCCGTGTGCACTTGAGAAAAAGGTGAAGTTGATTGTTTTGGGGTGAAATGTCCTATAGATATCAATTAGGTCTAGCTGGTCCATTGTGTCATTTAAACTTTGTTTCCTTGTTAATTTTCTGTTTAGTTGATCTATCCATAGTTGTGAGTGGGGTATTAAAGTCTCCCACTATTATTGTGTTACTATTAATTTCCTCTTTCATACTCGTTAGTGTTTGCCGTACATATTGCAGTGCTCCTATGTTGGGTGCATATATATTTATAATTGTTATATCTTCTTCTTGGATTGATCCTTTGATCATTATGTAGTGTCCTTCTTTGTCTCTTTTCACAGCCTTTATTTGAAAGTCTATTTTATCTGATATGAGTATTGCGACTCCTGCTTTTTTTGTTCTCCATTTTTGTGAAATATTTTTTTCCAGCCCTTCACTTTTAGTCTGTATGTGTCTCTTGTTTTGAGGTGGGTCTCTTGTAGACAGCGTATATAGGGGTCTTGTTTTTGTATCCATTCGGCCAGTCTTTATCTTTTGGTTGGGCATTCAACCCACCTACATTTAAGGTAATTATTGATAGGTGTGATCCCGTTGCCATTTACTTTGTTGTTTTGGGTTCACGTTTATACAACTTTTCTGTGTTTCCTGTCTAGAGAAGATCCTTTAGCATTTGTTGAAGAGCTGGTTTGCTGGTGCTGAATTCTCTCAGCTTTTGCTTGTCTGTAAAGCTTTTGAATTCTCCTTCATATCTGAATGAGATCCTTGCTGGGTACAGTAATCTAGGATGTAGATTATTCTCTTTCATTACTTTAAGTATGTCCTGCCATTCCCTTCTGGCCTGGAGGGTTTCTATTAATAGATCAGCTGTTATCCTTATGGGAATCCCTTTGTGTGTTATTTGTTGTTTCTCCCTTGTTGCTTTTAATATTTGTTCTTTGTGTTTGATCTTTGTTAATTTGATTAATATGTGTCTTGGGGTGTTTCGCCTTGGGTTTATCCTGTTTGGGACTCTCTGGGCTTCTTGGACTTGGGTGGCTATTTCCTTCCCCATTTTAGGGGAGTTTTCAACTATTATCTCCTCGAGTATTTTCTCATGGCCTTTCTTTTTGTCATCTTCATCTGGGACTCCTATGATTCAAATGTTGGGGCATTTCACATTGTCCCAGAGGTCCCTGAGGTTGTCCTCATTTCTTTTGATCCTTTTTTCTTTTTTCCTCTCTGCTTCATTTATTTCCACCATTTTATCTTCTACCTCACTTATCCTATCTTCTGTCTCTATTATTCTACTCTTCGTTCCTTCCAGTGTGTTTTTGATCTCATTTATTGCATTATTCATTTTCAATTGACTCTTTTTTATTTCTTCTAGGTCTTTATTAAACATTTCTTGCATCTTCTCAGTCTTTGTCTCCAGGCTATTTATCTGTAACTCCATTTTGTTTTCAAGATTTTGGATCATTTTTATTATCATTATTCTAAATTCTTTTTCAGGTAGATTCCCTATCTCCTCCTCTTTTGTTTGACTTGGTGGGCATTTTTCATGTTTCTTTACCTGTTGGGTATTTTATTGCCTTTTCATCTTGTTTAGATTGCTGTGTCTGGAGTGGGCTTTCTATATTCTGGAGGTGTGTGGTTCCTTTTTATTGTGGAGGTTTTACCCAGTGGGTGGGGTTGGACGATTGGCTTGTCAAGGTTTCCTGGTGAGGGATGCTTGCTTCAGTATTCTGGTGCATGGAACTAGATTTCTTCTCTCTGGAGAGCAATGGAGTGCCCAGTAATGAGTTTTGAGATGGGTCTATGTGTTCGGTGTGACCTTGGGCAGCCTGTATGTTGATGTTCAGGGCTATGTTCCTGCGTTGCTGGAGAATTTGCATGGTATGTCTTGCTGTGAAACTTACTGGCTCTTGGGTGGTGGTTGCTTTCAGTGTAGGTATGGAGGCTTTTGAATGGTCTCTTATTACTTAATGTTCCATGTAGTCAGGAGTTTTCTGGTGTTCTCAGGTTTTGGGCTTAAGTCTCCTGCCTATGGATTTCAGTTTTATTCTCCAGTAGTCTCAAGACTTCTCCAACTATACAGCACTGATAATAAAACTTCTAGGTTAATGGTGAAAAGATTCTCCACCGTGAGGGACACCCAGAGAGGTTCACAGAGTTCCATGAAAAAGAGGAGAGGGAGGAGGGAGATAGAGATGAGCAGGAGGAGAAAAAGGGGGACTCACGAGGAGAGAGACAGATCTACATAGTTGTCTGTTCCAAAGTGTTCTCCATAGCCCAGACACCCACAAAGATTCACAGAATTGGATTGGGAAGAGAAGGGGAAAGGAGGAAACAGAGGTGTTCTGAGGTAGAAAACAGAGAGTCAAAATTGGGAGAGAGTAATCAACACACTCCTGAGTAAAAATGGGAACTGAATATTGGCTTCTTAAGTGTCCAAAATTTATATCACATACTGAAAAACAAAGATTAAAAATCTAGAGTAGAGGTTAGACTCTTAAAAATACAATATTAAAAGCAAAAACACAAAAAGTTTTAGAAATATATATGAAGTTTGGTTTAAAAATAGGGCTTCTGTTTTTTTGTTTTTTTTTTTGCAAGGTTATAGTGAAATGAAAATGAAAATTAAGGAGTAGTAGATGATTAATAGAGGACTTTAAGAGAAAAAGAAAAAAAAAAGAGAAAAAAATTTTTTTCCTAATTAAAAAAATCATAAAAAATCTATGAAAATGAAAGTTAAGGAGTAATGGGGAAGTAATAGAGAATTTTAAAAGAAAATAAAAGAGAAAAAATAAAAAAGAAAAGAAAAGGAAAAAAAATTTTTTTTAATTATAAAAAGTAAGAATATATCTAGGAATTTCTCTGGAGCTGTTGCGGTCAGTGTGGGATCGGTTCAGTTTCAGATAGCTCCTCGTTCCAGCTTACACTTCTCACTATCTACAGGCCCCTTCCGGTGTAGTCGGTGTTATCTACAGGGATTTCAATCTGTTGCACCGGTCCCTTCTGAAGCGGTTCCGTTTGTTTATTTGGCTTCTGTTTGCTGGTCTCTTCAGTGCCTAATTTCCGCCCTGACACAGGTGGGAGGAGGTGGTTTCTTGTTCAGGTTGCTAGTTCCGTCGCGCTGCGGGGAGGGACTGGCGCTGTTTTCCCCATCTAGGCTGCTCAGGCTCCCGGCTGCTCTATATGGAGCGTGCCCTGCGCTGCGTGCAGTTCCAGCCTTCGGGTGTTCCACAAAAAGCACGGACTCGGCTGCGCCTGCGTTTTGTGCCTTCCCCGGCCCGAGCAGCTCAGGCAGCCAGGAGCTTCACGGGCGCACTCTCCCCGGGTGCGGTGTGCCTTCTCCCCTCTGCAGTCCCAGCCTCAGTTTCCACCCGCGCCAGTCGGGTGCGTGAGCCTTCTCCCCTCCGCGTCCCCAGCCCAAGTCCCCACTGGCGCCAGTCAGGTGCGTGCGCCCTGTGCCTAGCCGCGACCCTCCAGGCGGATGTCGACCATCCAGAATCTCAGGAAGTCTTTGGTTAGAAACTGGAGGCCTGTTTGCAGTGTGGTAAGGGATGCAGTCCTTGGGGCCGAGCCTGCCCCTTTCCCCTCCCCCCTGCCTCCTGCCTCCGGCGGGGCTGGGCCGGTCCACAGCCATCTAGCTCCTCTGGACTTGCTGGGTCCCTTTGTTCTGTGAACGGCCGGCAGTGTGTTTGGGCTAGTTAATTTTCTCTCTCTCTTTTGCTGTCCCACAGTTTAAGCTGGTAACTCACAAAAGCTCCCTCCGATTGCCCTCAGGGCACTCAAGCCCGGTCCTTACCCTAAGCAATGCAGCCCGCTCCTCTCCGTTCCACCCCCCACTTGCTGGTGGCGGATGCGGGCGTCTGGGGTACTTTTCTGCTGGGAGTTGCTTTTAGGCACGTAATCTGTGGGGTTTATTTATTTTTTCCCCTCCCAGTTAGGTTGCCCTCTGAGATTTAAAAACTTCCCCCAGGCCCGCCAGTGCGAGGGTTTCCTGGTGTTTGGAAACTTCCTCTATGAAGACTCCCTTCCCGGGATGGATCTCCATCCCTAGCTCTTTTGTCTCTCTTTTTATCTTTTGTATTTTGTCCTAACTCCTTTCGAAGACAATGGGCTGCTTTTCTGGGCACCTGATGTCCTCAGCTAGCAATCAGAACTTGTTTTGTGAAGTTTGCTCTGTGTTGAATTGTTCTTTCGATGAATTTGTAGGGGAGAAAGTGGTCTCCCCGTCCTATTCCTCCTCCATCTTGGCTCCTCTCCAGCTGAAAAGTTTTATATCAAGAAACTTCCATTCTTATTTTTGCAGAATGCATTCCATAGTGGCAGAAAAAGGAAACATAAAATATTGACTAAAATCCTGACATAAACTCTAAGTAACACTCCCCACGTACAAACATATTACATTTTTTCATCTAGGACATTATGCAAATATCAGAAGCCCCATATTTTTTTCTTTTAGAATCTCTTCAGTCTCATTAATCTAAAATAGGGTGTGTCTCTGGGTTATCCACCCATCAGATTATCCACTCTGTTAGTCTATAAAAGGGTAATCAGAGGCAGAAGTCACTACCATCTCCAGCAAGTTACTGGTTGCCTTCATCTCAGGTGTGGGTCACAGGACAGCTATTGGAACTGGGAGAACCAGCATTCACGAATCAGACTGTTCTGGTAAGTGTTGCATTTTTATTGATAGCAAGAATGTCCTTTTGTATCCTTTTTTCTTTGGTAAAATCTCTTCTTGAGTTAGCGGATTTCACTCTTAAAACAAGAAGTTACCTTACTGAAGTTATTTCCTTGGTGTTAGTAGTATGAAGGTGGAGAAGGCAATGGCAACACACTCCAGTACTCTTGCCTGGAAAATCCCATGGACGGAGGAGCCTGGTAGGCTGCAGTCCACGGGGTCACGAAGAGTCGTACACGACTGAGTGACTTCACTTTCACTTTTCACTTTCATGCATAGGAGAAGGAAATGGCAACCCACTCCAGTGTTCTTGCCTGGAGAATCCCAGTGATGGAAGAGCCTGGTAGGCTGCCATCTATGTGGTCGCACAGAGTCAGACATGACTGAAGCGACTTAGCAGCAGCAGCAGTATTAAGAAATAGTTTTATATACCTTTGTATATGAAACTTTCTTGGGACAATAGTCCAGATTTTAGTTTTTTAATTTTTATATATTTATGATTCATGGTTTTACATACCTTTGTATATGAAACTTTCTTGGGAATTACAGTCCAGATTTTACATTTTAATTTTTATTTATGACAGTGCTGGCTCTTCATTACTTCCAGGATTTCTCTAGTTGCAGTGCATGTGCTTTTCTTGTTGCAGAGCATGGGGTCTAGGGTATGTGGGATTCAGTAGTTGTAGCTCAAGGGCTCTAGGGTGTGGGCTCAGTTGCTCCATGGCATGAGGAATCCTCCCAGGCTATGGATCAAACCTGTGTTCCCTGCATTGGCAGGAGTATTCATAACCCTTGGGCCACCAGGCAAGCCCCAACATTTTAGTTTTTAAAATCAACGTCCCTGGTAAGCAACGTAGTGTTTATCCCTGTGTTGCAGAAATTGTTCTCTTTATCGTAAAATTCCTTAGTCACAATGTGGGTTTTTTTCCCATTTTTTCCTTCTTCCCTTTATTTTTTGCTATCTTAGTTCCCCAACCAGGGATTGAATCCAGGCCACAGCAGTAAAAGTGAGTCCTAAACACTGGACTCCCAGGGAACTCTACCCCCATCCTTTTTTTTTTCTTTGCTCAGATATCAGGAGTCAGACTTCCCATAATCTCATCACCATCTGAAATTGTAGTTAATTCTCCCTCCCTTTTGCCTTTCTTACTGCTCTTGCTCTATGTCTCCTATCTCTGGATTGGCCTTACTGTTTGTCAGAATCCTTATTCATACCTAACACTAGAGTAGACATTCTTTAGTCTATTAACACTTTTATCTCATCAGGATTAAAATAAATTGGAGCAGTAACTTTTTTAAGTGGGATTATGAATCCTGGGTTTTAGTCCACAAGTTGGCATATATTAGGTGCTCTGTAAATGAGAGGATCAAGTGACTTTCCCTCCAGACTCAAACATCTTGAGTGTTTTAAGAGGTAGTGTTAATAATTATGGCAGAACAGGAATGGAATTTTATTTTTTTCTGCCCTTAAAAATACCATGTGGATAGAAATTTAAAAGAAAGGGTGTACTGATTAGCTTTACATCTTAAACAGGCTTATTGTGGCTAGAGTCTTAAAATGGATTACACAGAGAAAAATGATTTGAAAATGATTGCAGTCCACCACAAAAGATTATCAGTGCTTAACTATAGTGAATTTATTTGAAACGTGGAAAAAAAATTTTCTTTTTTGGTGTGAATAGTTTTCTTTCAAAATTCTGAGCATTTCCTAAGAACTAAACATATTGATGTTGCTATATGTCAGTGTTAAACATTAAAGTCTAGATCAATCTTGTCTTCATTGGATATCCAATTTAGTGAGAAAAACAATAGGAAATAAAAGATAGTGATATATGTACAATCTAAAATTGGAAAAAAAAATAGAAAATGTAATATTAATTTGGATTCCTGAATCAGGAAAAGTCACTCATGTAAATGATGTCTTGCAGGAAAATTGAAAGGTGCTCAAGAATTTCAAAGGGTGGCACCAGATCGTTGTGAAGGTGCTCTTAGAAGGTGTTCCTGGAGCAGTGGAGGTTCTCCCCTCAGATCCGGGGTGAGTTAAGTTCTAGTTTCTTGTTACCTCAGCATTGTGAACAGTCAGGTTGCTGAGCTTTCCCAGAGATCTCCCTCATCTCCCTCACCTTCCCTCACCAGGAAAATGGCTGAAATGATGGAGTCCGAGATTGAGCAAAGCTTCCAAACTGTTACTTGGAAGAAAAAGAAGGAACAAGAACAATTCCGTAAACTCTTTATTGGCGGCTTGAGCTCTGAAACCACAGAAGAAAGTCTGAGGAACTACTACAAGCAGTGGGGAAAGCTTATAAGCTGTGAGATCAAAAGAGACCATGCAAGCAAAAGATCAAGAGGGTTTGGTTTTGTCACCTTTTCGTCCATGGCTGAAGTGGATGCTGCCATGGCTGCCAGACCTCATTCTATTGATGGGAAAACAATTGCCCCCAAACGTGCTGTCCCAAGAGAGGAATCTGGACAGCCAGGGGTTTTCCTGACTGTGAAGAACCTGTTTGTTGGTGGAATTAAAGATACCGAGGAACATCATCTTAGAGATTACTTTGAGAAATATGGAAAAATCGATGCCATTGAGATAGTTACTGATAGAGAGTCTGGAAGAAAAAAAGGGTTTGGATTTGTGACTTTTGATGACTATGATCCTGTGGATAAGATTGTGTTGCAGAAAAACCATACCATCAATGGCCATCATGCAGAAGTAAGAAAGGCCTTTTCTCGACCTAAAATGCAACAAGTCCAGAGTTCTAGAAGTGGAAGGAAAGGCAAAGCTGGTTTTGGAGATTCTCCTGGTAATGACGGAAATGTTGGACCAGGATCAGGACGAGGAAGTAGCTTGGGAGGACGATCTGATGGATTAAGAAGTGGTCGGTGGACTTGGTCGTGGTTATAATAGGTGTGGTGGATGACCAGGAAGTGGCAATTTGGGAGTTAGCCCTGGTTACGGAGGAGGAAAAGGAGCTTATGGTGGTGGAGGACTTGGATATGGATAGACAAGAGGATCTTTAGCTTCCTGTTTTACATGGACTTGACTGTATAAAGAGGGGATAAGAGCCCAGAGGTAACAGGGCAGCTTTAGGTTATCCAAATAATTAGTGACTTTAAGGAAACTCTTCTCTCAGTCATGCCATGACTGTGGCAGTGAGAAGACACCAGGACAGATGCAGAGAGTCATTTGTGAATGGATTGGTTTACTTAAGAACATCACCTTACTATGGAGGAAAGAATGAAAAAAAAAAATTGCTTTTGAGACAGTTTCCCAACTTTTTGTTCTTTCAAGTAAGAGGATAGAAGAATCCCTTCTTTGATAACATTAAAACTGTTTTCTAGGATCATGGTATAATGAGACATTTAAAAAACTGAAGTGTCTTGTAGTATTAAGTTGTTGTACATTTATGATTTAATAAAGACTTCTAAAGGAAAAAGAGCTATTAGTTCTCTTTCAGTGATGTTTTTGCATTATTATTCTTTCTTTTAAATAAATATTTCTTCATTTTATGAGGCCATTGACATACAGCACCATATATTTAAATATGTAGCACAATCATATGATTTATATGTATTGTAAACTGATTACTACAGAACTTAATAGCATTTATCTCATACTGTAACTTTTTTCTTATGATAATCCTTAACTTTCAGTGTTAAGTATGGTCTTCATGTACATTATTTCTTTTGTGTTTATCTTAATACTGAATTTTTGTATTTTTTTAATTGAAGTATGATTGCTTTACAGAATTTTTTTACAGAAATTAACAGAATTTTCTGTCAAACATTAACATGAATCAGCCATAGGTATACATAAGTCCCCTGCCACTTGACCCTCCCTCCCATCTCCCCCCACATCCCACTCCTCTAGGTTGATACAGAGCCCCTGTTTGAGTTCCCTGAGTCATACAGAAAATTCCTACTGGCTATCTAATTTACATATGGTAATGTATGTTTCCATGTTACTCTCTCCATACATCCCACCATCTCCTCCCCCAACCTGTGTCCATAAGTCTGTTCCCTATGTCTGTTTCTTCATTGTTGACCTGCAAATAAATTCATTAGTATCATCTTTCTAGATTCCATTTATGTGTTAATATATGATATTTATCTTTCTCTTTCTGTATTACTTCACTCTGTATAATAGGCTCTAGATTCATCCATCTCATTAGAGCTGACTCAAATGAAATGCATTCCTTTTTATGGCTGAGGAATATTCCATTGTGTATATGTACCACAGTTTCTTTATCCCTTCATCTGTCGATGGACGTCCAGGCTGCTTCCATGTTCTAGCTATTGTAAATAGTGCTGCAATGAACATTGCAGTACATGTGTCCTTTTCAATCATGGCTTCCTCAGGTTGTGCCTATTAGTGGGATTTCTGGGTGATATGATGACTTTATTCCTAGTGGAATCTCCATACTATCGTCTATAGTGGCTGTATCAATTTGCATTTCCACCATGTATCTTTTTCAATTTTGGTTATTCTCAGGTTATATGCCTAGTAGTGGGATTGCTGGGTCATATGGTGGTTTTGTTCCTAGTCATTTAAGGAATCTCCATACTATCTTCCATAGTGGCTGTATCAATTTACATTTCCACCAACAGTGAAAGAGGGTTGCTTTTTCTGCACACCCTCTCCATTTATTATTTGTAGACTTTTTAATGATGGCCACTCTGACAGATATGAGGTGATCTCATTGCAGTTTTGATTAGCATTTCTTTAATAATGAGCAATGTTGAGCATCCTTTCATGTTTGTTAGCCAACTGTATGTTTTCTTTGGAGAAATGTCTGTTTAAGTCTTTTTTCCACTTTTTGATTGGGTAAGTCTTTTTCTGGTATGGAGTGGTGAGCTGGTTGTATATTTTGAAAATTCTATGTCAGTTGCTTCATTTATTTTTTTTTCCCATCATAAGGGTTGTCTTTTCACCTTGCTTATAGTTTCCTTCACTGTCCAAAAGCTTTTAAGTTTAATTAGGTCCCACTTGTTTAATTTTGTTTTTATTTCCATTACTTGAGGCGGTGGATCATAGACAGTCTTGCTTTGATTTATGAGTGTTCTGCCCATGTTTTCCCCTAAGAGTTTTATAGTTTCTGGTCTTACATTTAGGTCTTTAATCCATTTTGAGTTTATCTTTGTGTTAGGAAGTGTTCTAACTTCATTCTTTTACATATAGTTGTACAGTTTTCCCAGCACCACATATTGAAGGGGCTATCTTTGCCCCATTGTATATTCATGCCTCCTTTGTCAAAAATAAGATACCCATAGGTGTGTGGGTTTATTTCTGGGCTCTTTTTCCATTGATTTATATTTATATTTTTCTGCCAATATCCCACAAATTTGCTAAATTCACTGATTAGCTGTAGTAATTTTCTGATAGTATCCTTAGGATTATGTATAGTGTCATGTCATCTGCAAACAGTAAGAGTTTTAATTATTTTCCAATATGGATTCCTTTTATTTCTTTTGCTTCTCTGATTCCCATAGCTAGGACTTCCAAAACTGTGTTAATAATAGTGGTGAGAGTGAACACATTTGTCTTGTTCCTGATCTTAGAATGCTTTCAGTTTTTAACCATTGACAATAAAGATTGCTGCAGGCTTATCATATATCAGTTCAGTTCAGTTGCTCAGGTGAGTCAGACTCTTTGCGACCCCATGGATTGCAGCACACCAGGCTTCCCTGTCCATCACCAACTCCCGGAGCTTACTCAAACTCATGTCCATCCAGTCAGTAATGCTATCCAACCATCTCATCGTCTGTCATCCCCTTCTCCTCCTGCCTTCAATCTTTCCCAGCATGAGGGTCTTTTCCAGTAAGTTATTTCTTCACATCAGGTGGCCAAAGTATTGGAGTTTCAGCTTCTGCATCTGTCCTTCCAATGAGTATTCAGGACTTATTTCCTTTAGTATGGACTGGTTGGATCTCCTTGCAGTCCAAAGGACTCTCAAGAGTCTTCTCCAACATCACAGTTCAAAAGCGTCAATTCTTTGGTGCTCAGCTTTCTTTATAATCCAACTCACATTCTTACATGACTACTGAAAAAACCATAGCTCTGACTAGATGGACCTTTGTTGGCAAAGTAATGTCTCTGCTTTTTAATATGCTGTCTAGATTGGTCATATCTTTTCTTCCAAGGAGTAAAGTCCATATATGATATGTTGAGGTAGGTTCCTTCTATGCCCGTTTTTTGAAGAGTTTTTATCATAAAAGCTCTTTTTATGAGTCAAAGTCTTTTTCTTCATCTATTATGATTTTCATATGATTTTTATCTTTCAATATGTTAATACAGTGTATCACATTGATTTTGTGTATATTGAAGAATATTTGCATCCCTGGAATAAACCCAACCTTATCATGGTGTATGAGCTTTTTAATGTGCTGTTGAATTTTTGTTTGCTAGAATTTTGCTCAAGATTTTTGCAGCTGTGTTCATCAGTGGTATTGGCCTGTAGTTTTCTTTTTTGTGTGTTGTCTTTTTCTGGTTTTAGTATCAGGGTAATTATGGCCTCATAGAATCAGTTTGGAAGTGTTTCTTCCTCTGCAACGTTTTGAAAGAGCTTTAGAAGGATAGACATTAGCTCTCTAAATGTTTAATAGAATTCACCTGTGAAGCCATCTGGTCCTGGGCTTTTGTTTTTAAGAAGATTTTTGATCACAGTTTTTATTTCAGTGCTTGTAATCGAGTTGTTCATAATTTCTATTTCCATCTGGTTCAGTCTTGGAAGATTGAACTTTTCTTAGAATCTGTCCATTTCTTCCAGATTATCCATTTTATTGCCATACAGTTGCTCATAGTAGCCTTTTATACACCTTTGTATTTCTGCATTGTCTTTTGTAACCTCTCCTTTTCATTTATAATTTTGTTGATTTGATTCTTTTCTCATTTTTTTCTTGATGAGTCTGGCTAAAAAGACTTATCAATTTTGTTTATCTTCTCAAAGAACCAGCTTTTAGTTTTATTAATCTTTGCTATTTTTTTTTTCATTTCTTTTTCATTTATTTCTGCTCTGATCTTTATGATTTCTTTCCTTCTGCTAACTTTGGGGTTTTGTTCTTCTTTTTCCAGCTGTTTTAAGTGTAAAGTTAGGTTGTCTATTCAATGTTTTTCTTATTAAGGTAGGATTGTATTACTGAACTTCCCTCTTAGAACTGCTTTTGCTGCATCCCATAGGTTTTGAGTTGTTGTGTTTTCATTGTCATTTGTTTCTGGAAATTTTCTTGATTTACCTTTTTATTTCTTCAGTAATCTGTCAGTTATTTAGAAACATATTGTTTAATCTCCATGTGTTTGTGTTTTTTAGTCTTTTTGTTGTAGCTGATATCTAATCTCATAGTGTCATCATCAGGAAAGATACTTGATATGATTTCAATCTTCTTAAATTTACTGAAAGTTGATTTGTGACCCAAGATGTAGTCTATCCTGGAGAATGTTCCATGTGCACTTGAGAAAAAGATGTATTCTGCATTTGGATGGAATGTCCTGAAGATATCAATGAGATCCATCTGGTCTAATGTGTCATTTAAGACTTGTACTTCCTTATTAATTTTCTGTTTTGATGATCTGTCCTTTGGTATAAGAGGGGTGTCAAAGTCTCCTACTACTATTGTGTTACTGTGAATTTCTCAATTTATGTCTGTTAGTGTTTGCCTTATCTATCAAGTTACCCCTATGTTAGGTGCATAGATATTTACAATTGCCATGTCTTCCTCTTGAACTGACCCCTTGATCATTACATAGTGTCCTTCCTTATCTCTTGTAGTAGTCTTTATTTTAAGGTCTATTTTGTCTGATATGAGGATTGTTACTCCAGCTTTCTTTTGACTTTCACTTCCATGGAATATTTTTTCATCCTCTCATTTTCAGTCTATATGTGTCTTTAGGTCTGAAGTGGGTTTTTTGTAAACAGCATATATATGGGTATTGCTGTTGTATCCATTCAACCAGTCTATGTCAGTCTATGTCTTTTGATTGAAGCATTTAATCCATTTATATTTAAAGTAATTATTGATATATATGTTCCTATTGCCATTTTCTTAATTGTTTGGGATTTGTTTTTGTAGATCTTTTCCTTCTCTTGTATTTCCTGAATATATAAGTCCCTTAACATTTGTTTAAAGCTGGTTTGATGGTAGTAAATTTTCTTAACTTTTGCTTGTCTGTAAAGCTTGATTTCTCCATCAAGTTTGAATGAGATGCCTGCCAGGTAGAATAATCTTGGTCGTAGGTTTTTCTCTTTCAGTATTTTAAATATATCCTGCCATTCCCTTCTGGCCTGCAGAGTTTCTGCTGAAAGATCAGCTGTTAAACATAGGGCTTTCCCTTGTATGTTACTTGTTGTTTTTCTCTTGCTGCTTTCAATATTCTTTCTTTGTGCTAAATATTTGTTAGTTTGATTAGTATGTATCTTGGCATGTTTCTTCTTTCTTTTATCGTATATGGGACTCTGCACTTCTTGGACTTGATTGACTATTTCCTTCCCCATGTTGGGGAAATCTTCAATTGCAATATCTTTAAAAATTTTCTCATACACTTTTTCTCTTTTTCTTCTGGGACCCCTATAATTTGAATGTTGGTGCATTTAATATTGTCCCAGAGGTCTCTAAGACTATTCTCAATTCTTTTCATTCTTTTTCCTTTATTCTGTTCTTCAGCAGTTATTTCCACCATTCTACCTTCCAGCTCACTGATCCATTCTTCTGGTTCAGATATTGTGCTATTGATTCCTTCTAGAGTGTTTTTAATTTCAGTAATTGTGTTGCTTGCCTCTGTATGTTTATTCTTTCATTCTTCTAGGACTTGTTCACTGATTCACTTTCTACCTTCTATTTTCAAGGTTATGGATCATCTTTACTATCATTATTCTAAATTCTTTTTCAGGTTGTTTGCCTATTTTCTCTTCATTTATTTGGACTTGTGTGTTTTTAGGTTGTTCCTTCATTTGTGCAGTATTTCTCTGCCTTTCCTTTTTTTTTTTTTAAACTTATTGTGTTTGAGGTCTCCTTTTCCCAGTTATCTGTTCTCTCAAACACAAATCTCCCTCCTTCCATTCCTTCTTTTATTCTTCCTTCATTTCTTTCATCCATCCAAATAATTGTTCACTTGTTTGTCCTTCTTTTATTCTGTACTTCCATTCATCTCTCAACTTTTCTTCCTGGTATTTATTCTTCTTTCCTCCTCTTTGACTCTCCTTATGTCCACTCTTCCTTCATCAGTCCAGGTATCCCATCTGTCTGTCCATATTTCTCTTTCTCCATCTATCTGTCCTCTTTATTTAGTCTCTCTTGTTTACCCACTCACACTCTCTTGGATTCATTTCATTCATTGTGTGAATAGGAGGCTTGCTCTACTCACAAAATCACTCCTATTCACACAATCACTCCTTACCCTCACTCTGATTAGTGGCACACCTTTAAATGGTTGTCCTTGGACAAATTTCTGGAACTCAGGTGAGCCTGGGGGGGCTTTCTTCCATTCTATGGGGGACTTGGTTTTTCAGTTTGAAAATGAAATTTTTTTTTTTTTCTTTTGGAATCTGGTTCATTTAGTACCATATTTAAGAAGCCAAAAGATCATGAAGATTTACTTTTATATATATATATATATATATTTTTTTCCCCAAAGGGTTTATATTTTTATCACTGATTTAGGTCTTTATTTTCAGTTAATTTTTGTGTAAGTTGTGAGTTGGGGCACCAGGTTCTTTTTTCTTTTTTTTTTTTTTTTACACATGGATATCTACTTGTTGCAGTGCTTTTTGTTAAATAGTCTATTCTTTCCCTGCTGTCTTGGAACTTCTGTTGAAAATAACTTGCCTATAAATGTGTGTTTGTTTTTAGACAAAAAAATCCTACTCCATTGATCTAAATGTCTACCTTTATGCAAGTGGGTTGGGAAGATCCCCTGGAGAACGGAAAGGCTACCCACTCCAGTATTCTGGCCTGGAGAATTCCATGGACTATACAGTCCATGGGGTCACAAAGAGTCAGACATGACTGAGCAACTTTCACTTCACTTTATGCAAGTGGAATGCTCTTTTGATATCTATAGTTTTTTAGCAATTTTTATAATTGGGAAGTGGAATTTTCCAAGTTTATTATTTCTGCTTTTTGGTTTGGCTTTTCAAAGTACTTTGCAATGCTATATGAATTTTAGGATCAGCTTCCAAATTTCTATAGAAGAGCCAGCTGCAATTTTGACAAAGATTGTATTTAATCTGTAAATTAAGTTAAGCAGTGTTTCCATCCTAATAATATTAAATCTTTGATTTATGAATATGAGATGCATTTCTGTTTGTTTAAAAATTTTGTTTCTAAAATTTTTCAACAAAGTTTTGTTTCTAAGATTTTTCAACAAAGTTTTGTAGTTTTCAGTGTACGAATCTTAACAGTAGTTTTGTTCAATTTCTCCCCAAATGCTTGATATTTTATTCTTTGACTAATTATTTTTTAAATTTCATTTTCAGAATGTTAATACCTGGCATTTAGAAGTACAATATTTGCATATTTGTCTTATATTGTACTGAACTAATAGAATTCAGTAGTGTTTGTTTATATTTCTTAGAATTTTTAATATACAATATCTTATCATTTGTGAATAGAGTGAGATTAAGTATCAGAACACCTTATCTGTCTCCTGAGAAATCTGTTTGTGGGTCAACAAGCAATAGTTAGAACCAGACACAGTACAATGGACTGATTCAAAATTGGGAAAGGAGTACAAAAAGGCTATATATTGTCACCCTGCTTATTTAACTTACATGCAGAGAACATCGTGTGAAATGCTAAGATGGATGAATCATAAGATGGAATCAAGATTCCTGGGAGAAATATCAACAACCTCAAATATACAGATGATACTACTCTCATAACAGAAAGAAAAGAGGAACTAAAAAGCACCTTGATGAGGGTGAAAAGGCAGAATGAAAAAGCTGGCTTGAAACTCAACATTTAAAAAAAAAAAAAGAAATCTAAGGTCATGGCATCCATTCCCATCACTTCATGGCAAATAGAAAGGGAAATAGTGGAAACAATGACAGATTTCATTTTCTTGGGCTTCAAAATCACTATGGATGGTGACTGCAGCCATGAAGTTAAAAGATGCTTGCTCCTTGGAAGGAAAGCTATGACAAACCTTAACAACATTTTAAAAAGCAGAGACATCGCTTTACTAACAAAGGTGTATATAGTCAAAGTTATCATTTTTCCAGTAGTCATGTATGGATGTGAGAGTTGGACTGTAAAGAAGGCTAGGCACCAAAGAATTGATGGCTTTGAACTGTGGTGTTAGAGAAGATTCTTGAGAGTCCCTTGACAACAAGGAGATGAAACCAATCAATCTTAAAGGAAAATCAACCCTGAATATTATTTGGAAGGACTGATGCTAAAGCTGAAGTTCCAGTACATTGACCACCTGATGTGAAAAGATGTTTCATTGGAAAACACCCAGATGCTGAATTTAAGCAAATTCTGGGAGATTGTGGAAGACAGAGGAGCCTGGCATGCTGCAGGCCATGGGGTCACAAAGAGTCAAAAACAATTTAGTGACTGAGTAACAGCAATTGCAATTACTAAACAAACTATATTTACAGTTTAAATTCCTTCAAGGTAAGATCCATGCATTACTCAGATTTTAAACTAATTTCATCTATTTTTTAAAAATTCTAATGTAGGATAAGAAATGTTTAAGAAAAAGCATTTCCATGAGTAAGACATCATGCTGTGTGATCATTAGCTCTTGACTTAAAGAAAGGCCAGTCCTTGGGCAAGATACATTGTTGCACAAGGCTTAAGGAAAACATGAGGGAGAATGCTCACTTCCTACTGGAAGGGCCCTGGACTGCCTATCAACTCTCTCAGGGATGAATATGGGATGATACATCATGGCATGAAAATCTGAAGAATAATATTGGCATAAGACTATACATTTCTGATATGTACAGTGAAGGAAAATAAACCATTAGTACAAAAATGTCTTACTTTACAGTGTTGTGACAGATCCCATGTTTAACATTTTCTTTAGAGCCCCTGTGACATCCTTATTTCTAAGACTATAGATTAAAGGGTTAAGAACAGGAGTGAGTATGGTGTAAAATACAGATACAATCATATCCTTCTCAGGGGTGTGGTAGGAGCTGGGGAGCATGTAGGTATAGACTGCAGCCCCATAGAACAGGATGACAACAGTCATGTGGGAAGAACAAGTAGTGAAAGCCTTCTTCCTGCCCTCTGCTGAATTCATCCTGTGGATGGTGAGGAGGATGAATGAATAAGAGCTTGAAATGACTGTCACAGGAATGAGGAGCATGAGGACACAACACAGGTACATGAGTGTCTCATAGAGGGAAGTGTCTGAGCAGGAAAGCTTCATTACAGCAGGGACCTCACAGAAGAAGTGATGGATCTTCCTGGTTTTGCAGAAGGGGAAGGTCATGGTGACTGGTGTGAGCATAAAGCCATCCACTGATCCCAGGAACCAGCAGCCAGACACCAAGAACAGCCACACCTTATGGCTCATGAGAGTAGAATAATGGAGTGGATGACAGATGGCCACATAGCGGTCATAGGCCATGGCAGCCAGAAGAAAAAATTCTGAACCTACTAGAGTCAAATAGAGAAACATCTGCATTCCACATTCAGGGGCTGAAATCTCATTCATACCCATGACCTGGTCCATGAGCATCTTTGGCACAGTGACAGAAATGTACATCACATCCATGAGGGACAACTGGCTGATAAAAAAATACATGGGGGTTTGGAGATGGGCATTAGAATGTATCAGAAAGATCAGGATGCTATTACCAGACAAGGCCATCAGGAAAATCACAAAAATGACCACACAAAGGAGAGCTGGGTGCTTGGATTGACTGAAGAGTCCCACGAGGATGAAATCCAACTGTTCAGTGTAGTTGGCCGCCCAGGTGGAGCTGTCCATGAAGTTTCACCTAGATAAGCAAGGAGAGCTTTGTAATTAATAGATTGTTCATGCAATATGACCACCTGATATTAATGTTTAGTGTGCTTCAGCTGCATGTGTGTTTGTGTTTTTGTCTGTGTGTGCATACACACCTTCATGCACAGCCATGTATGCAATCCAGTTGTGCTAATAAGAGGAAAGGTTATGGGGTTGTAGATTTGAGGATTATAAGATTCCTGCAATTCAATACATTCTTTGAAAGAGAAGGAATTCACAACTTGTCTTTCAGTGAGTATATTGTGGGTTAAAACAATCAGTTACTAATAGTAAGTTTGCCAAAGTTCAACGTCATGAGATTTCCTCATGCAAACTCTATATAAATATATAATTAAGAAAATAAGAGTGTATAAATATAAATAAATATATTTCCAATTTTACCTGTGGATAAGCAGAGTTTCATACAGAATCCCATCTCTGTTTTATCTAGTACATGCTTCTGCAACTTCATCTCCTTATAGTTCCTACCATTTGTTTCAAATATCAGGGAAAAGAACTAGCATTTAGAAGGTCACTGCCATTTACAAGACAAGGCATTCATTTGTTTTGCAAGCATTATCTGCTTTATTGCCTACAGCAATCAAGTTTTCATGGAAAAAGAGATGCATAAAGGAAAACTGAACAACACTGAGAAGTCTCTGACTCCATATAATGTTCTGCCCCTTATCCTGCTGCTCACAGTACATATCTGTGTTCAATGCTAAAGACAAATAAAAAATAATTAAACTTAGTTACGCTTAAAGAGGTCATAATCAGTCAATCAGGGAGAAATATTACATAAATGTGATTTAAACTAGAAATTTTAAAGAGATACAAAATAAATTATTAAGAACAGTAGAAAAAAATACACCTGAACTTTCTTAAGAGAATTAGTAGTTTCCCCTACAATTTCTATCAGGCAGATTACATTTTGGAGCTTTTCATTTTCTTACATGTTAAATGTTAAGTTTTATCAGTCCTTATCAACCAGAGGAAATATTGGCTTCTTTCTGGGAAGAGATTAGAAGAGATTGGGGGCAGGAGGAGAAGGGGATGACAGAGGATGAGATGGCTGGATGGTATCACCGACTCGATGGACATGGGTTTGAGTAAGCTCCGGGAGTTGGTGGTGGACAGGGAGGTCTGGCGTGCTGCGATTCATAGGATCACAAAGAGTCGGACACGACTGAGTGACTGAACTGAAATGAACTGATGATGCAGTAATATTTCATGTAGAATTTCCAAGTTTCAAATATATTTTATATTCTTGTAATAATCCCCAAACTAATTACAATATTCAGCTTATTAACAATCCCATGTTCTGGAGTGATGAAGCTTCAGACAACTTTAAAAGTGTATTTGGTGCTTTAACGTAGATATACAACAAATTTGCCACACATTGCATTAACATGTATTTCTGTCAATTTCTACTTTCACTGGCAAATGAATGCTGAGCTCCAACTGTGTAAAATTTTAAAACTGTACAATTAAGACCAAATACACCTATGACTTAGTCTATTTGTGGTCAGAATGAAGCAAGGACCAGTGCAGTGGCTGGTACAAGTGAAGACCTCAAATCTATTTGTTGAATAAATGAAAAAAGAGCAGAGGGCAAGTGGGAAGTGGGACTTACCTTTCTTTGGTAAATGAAAGTCACTGTGTTCAAGTGACACTGAATACCTAGGATACCAGACAGATAAGGGAATTCTGTTTGTACCACAAAAACAATTGGCCTCCCTATTCAAAAGGGAGGCCAATTTTTTTCTTACTTTTCTCTACCAAATTGCCTGAGTTCAAAATCAACAAAATGGTACTTATTAAACTTGAGTAATTATTAACAGTAGTAGTAGAGTAGTAACAAATCTTAATCTGGCAGATTCTAAGCAATTGTTTTATTGCATTACTGTGTTTTTTGTACCCAAGAGCCTATGAAGTACTTACTCATCTTATTTTCTCCTTTTACAAATTAAATAATTCAGGCTCCTGGGGCATCTGCCTAGACTTGTGTCTCGGCTCAGGAGTTGGGACACAGAGTCTGTAATACTGCATAAATACTGTAGAACCCACTGTTCCCTCCACAGTCTACAATTTGGGTATTAGCTAACAACTGTAGATTTCTTCTAGGAAACAGGTATGATTGAGACACTTATTTCAGTGTTCTAATATCCAGAAATAACACCCATACCAAGTAAAATTAGTCCCTTTTTTTCTATTAATTTCAGCCTCAAGAAAAGAAATTACATTAATGTAGGAGGGCATGTATTCTTTTGTCTATATATAACTGGAAATCAAAACTCATATCCTAATATGTTGCAGTAAATAAATGTAATATGAAAGATTCAAGAGAAAAAAAACATTTGCTTCTCTCCAGAGAAATAGATGATAGTGAAAAAATTTAGAAATAAGTTCAAACATTAACAGAATGTGACAGAAACCCAAGTGAAAATAATAATAGTTACCCTTTTGATTCTTTTTTCCTGTCTTCCTATCTGATTGACCCCAAAATCAGATGATACCAAAAGCCTCATCTAGATGAACTAATGGAAAGTGGCCACAATTAACTATATAAAGAGAAACAGGAGAGTGACATCATTCCTGGTTTTACTATGCCCATTAAGGGAGTAGAAGATGGTCTTGTATAAATAAATTCCCTCTGGGACTTTGTGGAATAATGAAATCAAGAGAATTAAGTGACAGATATCTGTACTGTACTTTTCTGATTTTTTTTTCTCATTTTTAGCCACATTTTATTTTTAAAGTAGAACTCTTAACCAATATTAACAATAACCTTAAATCTTTGCCATCATCAATTAATTGTTATCTATGAAAATAGATATTAGCTTATATATCTAATATAAGCCTTAGTCTTTTCACATTAAAAGTGTTTTTCATATATATATATACATATATGTATATATATATATATATATCCCCATGTAATCTTCAAGAATATTTTGTGAAGTATTGGTGTTTGTCTTATCTTTCACAGATACAGACCCTGAAACTCATAATCTAATTGATATGTCAAAGAGAGTACCAATAACCAGTAATGTAGTTGAGATAACTTTGAGAGGGTCTCATCTCTCTCAAGGTTACCTCTTCATCTGGATCACTCTTCATTATTATGCTTTGCTGATTGTACTCTTTCTTTTGTTACTCAGCTGCAATCTGTGTTGCATTGCATTTTAGGGTATTTTTTGAAAATTGAAATGTCAACATCTTGTTTATAGAAAAGTACATTTAAAAAAAAAAAAAACAGAAACAGAAACCATTACAAAGAAAATATGTTAAAGGGGCCATGATCTAATCTATCAGACAAACATCATGCCTTAACAGTTTTATTTTTCCTTGAGACTACAAATATCTACAAATTGTATATCACACACCAGGTAGTTGGGATAAACAAGGCAACAAGAAGCAACCCCACCATCATGAAACTTGCAGGCAAATTCTTCTGAACCTTTTTCTATATGTGTGCTCTCAAACTATGTTGATTATTTTTCCATGCTGTCTTTTGTCCATGAAATCCTTGTCTAGAGAGTGACTCCTGTTTAAAAAGCCTATACTTGGTGGGGGCTGGAGCCTCCTATGTCCTCCAGGGTTTCAGCCTGCAAATGGTTTGTTCTAACCACTTTGTCACATGGTTTCCCAAAAGACTCTGATGGTGCAAGCCCTGGGAGGCTCTAGATAGTGAGATAAAGGAAGAAATTGCATCTTTTTTCTTGTTTCTGATGAATATCTCTGGCAGCAGCTGGAAGCTATAGAGAATCACGCAGGAACTGGAGGTTCCAGTACCCCAAAAGCAGTTTCAGTGTCACTGGTGGGATGCAGGACTCGACTGCAGCAGGGAAGGGTCCCGTCAGTAACCCTAGAATGCAGCATCTCCATCGGCTCAGTAGTGTGGGGAATGTGGGGCTCCAGTGTTTGACAAAGACTTGACGTTTCCTTCACTTTTCCCCCAGCTTTCACTCCAGCCCATTGACATCCCCATAACCAATCCCCTAAAGTAAATTTCTTCACTTCGAAGTGTGTAAAATGGGACTGGATATTAAATAATGAGCTTAATGTTCTATCAAGTGAATATACATTAATTACAACTCCCCACAATATTGAATAATTGTGTTGCATTCACATTCAAAATTACAAGTTATGCTGTGACAAAAATGATAAAAATATATAGAAAGCATTCTCTGAATGTAATTTCCCCTAAGATAATTTATCAGAGGGTATAGAATACTTGTGGGCTTCCCTGTTAGTTCAAATGGTAAAGAATCTGCCTGTAGTACAGGAGACCCAGGTTGAATCGCTGGGTCAGGAATATTCCCTGGAGAAGGAAATGGCAATCCTCTCTAGTATTCTAGCTAGCCTGGAGAATCCCATAGACAGAGGAGCCAGGTGGAAATACTTCAAGTTTCTTCATACACAACACAGAAATGCTTTTCCACAAATAATGTGCTATGATATCAAATTTCACTTGAACTAGCACTAAGTTGTACGTGCTTTTCCATCTCAGTCAATTTGATAGGCATATAATTAATACCTGCTGCATTGCTGATCTTGTTTGTGACACCAATTGTCTTGATGTTCACACCATTCATACTGTTCCCTGAACCCAGGGTAGACAAGGCGCGAGCTGAGAGGCTGGAAGACTCAAAGAGCCATAGGCACGGCAGACACCCTTATTCTCTCCTGGCTTGCACAGCACCCATAACACAGCATCTCCCCTTGCTGAAGCAGCAGCCATAGCAGCAGTCATAGCATAACACAACATAACCACACACAACCCTGTGAGCAAGTGTGTACCTTGTGACATGCATGCGCAATGCTATAAGCAATCTCAGCTCTTACACAACCACGCAAAGTCACTGTTTACAGAACATGGAGCAAGAGAGCCTGACCATGCCATCTTGGCTAGTTTGTCTTTATCCACACCTGTCTTTCTTGATTACTAATATGGTCATAACTTTTCATACGTTTATCCATGTAACTACTGCTTATGTGAAACATGTTTATATCTTTTGCACATTTAATTTTTTTAAGTTTTTCTTTGAAAGTATGAAAGTGTTAATATATTAAGAATAGCAACTCTTTGTGAGTAGTGTTCGTTCTTTTTTCCTAAATTTTTGATTGTGATATTTTATCTCATCAGAATATTTTATTTAGTTTAATGTGTGATTTATTTTAGCATTTTTGTGTTTAGGAAGTCCTTACACAGTTTGGAATCATTAAAAATAATCAGTTTTGCATTTTGTTAAAGAATGAGTTTCCCAGTATTTTTGAACTGTTAATTTGTAACGCAGCAATAACTTCTTGGGGGTGTGATATGGAGTGGATTTCTAACATGGTTTTCAAGTAGAGACTAACCTAAAGGACTAAAGAATTCGATCTTTCATTCACTCATTCCAAAAATATTTATTCACTACCATTTATGTGCCGACTGCATTTATCTTTCTCAAGATTACAAATTGAAAGATAAAAACCATATGATTATCTCAATAGATGCAGAGAAAGCCTTTGACAAAATTCAACATCCATTTATGATAAAAAAAACTCTCCAGAAAGCAGGAATAGAAGGAACATACCTCAACATAATAAAAGCTATATATGACAAACCCACAGCAAACATTATCCTCAATGGTGAAAAATTGAAAGCATTTCCCCTAAAATTAGGAACAAGACAAGGGTGCCCACTCTCACCACTACTATTCAACATAGTTTTGGAAGTTTTGGCCACAGCAATCAGAGCAGAAAAGATTGCTTTGACTTTTTAGGGTCTTTAGAGTTTCCATAAAAATTGCAAAATCTTTTGTTCTAGTTCTATGAAAAAATACCATTGGTAATTTGATAGGAATCATACTTGTTTTGGGTAGTATGGTCATTTTCACAATATTGATTCTTCCAATCCAAGAATGTGGTATATCTATCATTATGTCTGTGTCATCTTTGGTTTCTTTCATCAGTATCTTATAGTTTTCTGCATACAATCTTTTGCCTCCTTAGGTAGGTTTGTCCATCAAAAGGTGAATGTATAAAGATGCAGTATATATGTACAATGAAATATTACTCAACTATAAAAGGAACAAAATAAGGCCATTTTCAGCAACATGGATGGACCTAGAAATTCTCATGGTGATTGAACTAAGACACAGAAAGACAAATATCTTATAATATCACTTATATGTGGAATATTTTAAAAGGGTAAAAATTAACTAAGTTACAAAACAGAACTGAGTCACAGGTATACAAAACAGACAAATGGTTACAGGGGCTGAAGAGAGAAGGGATGAACCGGGAGGCTGGGTTTGACATACTCACATGGCGTGCACGCATGCCAAGTCACTTCAGATGTGTCTGACTCTTTGTGACCCTGTTGACTGTAACCTGCCAGGCTCCTCTGCCTAGGGATTCTCCAGGCAAGGATACTGGAGTGGGTTGCCATGCCCTCCTCCAGGGGATCTTCCCTGACCCAGGGATCGAACCAGCATCCCTGCAGCTCCTGAATTGCTGGCAATTTGTTTACCACTGAGATGCCAAGGAAGCCCATATACACACCATTATAGACAAAAAATAGACATCTAATAATAAACTGCCATTTAGGACAAGGAACCCTACTCAATACTCTGTAATGGCCTCCATGGGAAAAAATCTAAAATAAGAGTTGATATATGCATATGTGTATCAACCTCATACTTGCCAAAGATGCTCGGAGGGCGCAAATAAAACCTTGTGTGCATCAGGACCCAGAGACCCCACAGAGACTGAGCCAGACTTGCCTTTGGATGTTTGCGTGTCTCTTGAGGCAGCATGGATCAGCACTGGTCTGTTGCAGGGACAGGGACTCTGGCTGCAGCAGACCTGGGAGGTGTGACATGTGACATAACTCCTCTTGGAGGAGGTTGCCATTAGTCACACCATACAGCCACCAAGCAGATTACCCACAAACTGGAGAACAATTATACCAAAGATATTCTTGCACTGCTGCAAAAGTTCTAGGGCCCACAACAGACTTCCCACCATGGGGATCCAGCAAATGCACTGAGAACCCCCAGGGAATTTGACTTTGAAGACCAGTGGGATTTGATTACAGAACTTCCACAAGACTGTAGAAACAGATGCTTGGAGGGCACAAACAAAATCTTGTGTGCACCAGGACACAGCAGAAAGGAGCAGTGACCTCACAAGAGACTGATCCAGACTTGCCTGTAAATGTCCAGGAATCTTCAGCAGAGGTGTGGGTCGACAGTGGCCTGCCAATGGTTCAGGAGTACTGAATACAACAGTCTTGGGAACTGCAGCATGCTGACATAAATACTTTTCAACAATTTTTTTTACTGTAATTGAGATATAATCTTACCGCACTGTGGTCAGAAAAGATGACTGGAATGACTTCAACTTTTTTGAACTTACCAAGACTAGATTTATGGCCCAGGATGTAATCTACTCTGGAGAAGGTTCTGTGTGCACTTGAGAAAAAGGTGAAGTTGATTGTTTTGGGGTGAAATGTCCTATAGCTATCAATTAGGTCTAGCTGGTCCATTGTGTCATTTAAAGTTTGTGTTTCCTTGTTAATTTTCTGTTTAGTTGATCTATCCATAGTTGTGAGTGGGGTATTAAAGTCTCCCACTATTATTGTGTTACTATTAATTTCCTCTTTCATACTCGTTAGTGTTTGCCTTACATATTGAGGTGCTCCTATGTTGGGTGCATATATATTTATAATTGCTATATCTTCTTCTTGGATTGATCCTTTGATCATTATGTAGTGTCCTTCTTTGTCTCTTTTCACAGCCTTTATTTGAAAGTCTATTTTATCTGATATGAGTATTGCGACTCCTGCTTTCTTTTGTTCTCCGTTTGCATGAAATATTTTTTTCCAGCCCTTCACTTTTAGTCTGTATGTGTCTCTTGTTTTGAGGTGGGTCTCTTGTAGACAGCATATATAGGGGTCTTGTTTTTGTATCCATTCAGCCAGTCTTTGTCTTTTGGTTGGGGCATTCAACCCATTCACATTTAAAGTAATTATTGATAGGTATGGTCCCATTGCCATTTACTTTGTTGTTTTGGGTTCACGTTTATACAACCTTTCTGTGTTTCCTGTCTAGAGAAGATCCTTTAGCATTTGTTGAAGAGCTGGTTTGCTGGTGCTGAATTCTCTCAGCTTTTGCTTGTCTGTAAAGTTTTTGAATTCTCCTTCATATCTGAATGAGATCCTTGCTGGGCACAGTAATCTAGGTTTTAGGTTATTCTCTTTCATTACTTTAAGTGTGTCCTGCCATTCCCTTCTGGCCTGGAGGGTTTCTATTAATAGATCAGCTGTTATCCTTATGGGAATCCCTTTGTGTGTTATTTGTTGTTTCTCCCTTGCTGCTTTTAATATTTGTTCTTTGTTTTTGATCTTTGTTAATTTGATTAATATGTGTCTTGGGGTGTTTCGCCTTGGGTTTATCCTGTTTGGGACTCTCTGGGCTTCTTGGACTTGGGTGGCTATTTCCTTCCCCATTTTAGGGGAGTTTTCAGCTATTATCTCCTTGAGTATTTTCTCATGGCCTTTCTTTTTGTCATCTTCATCTGGGACTCCTATGATTCAAATATTGGGGCATTTCACGTTGTCCCAGAGGTCCCTGAGGTTGTCCTCATTTCTTTTGATCCTTTTTTCTTTTTTCCTCTCTGCTTCATTTATTTCCACCATTTTATCTTCTACCTCACTTATCCTATCTTCTGTCTCTATTATTCTACTCTTGGTTCCTTCCAGAGTGTTTTTGATCTCATTTATTGCATTATTCATTTTCAATTGACTCTTTTTTATTTCTTCTAGGTCTTTATTAAACATTTCTTGCATCTTCTCAGTCTTTGTCTCCAGGCTATTTATCTGTAACTCCATTTTGTTTTCAAGATTTTGGATCATTTTTATGACATTATTCTAAATTCTTTTTCAGGTAGATTCCCTATCTCCTCCTCTTTTGTTTGACTTGGTGAGCATTTTTCATGTTCCTTTACCTGTTGGGTATTTCTCTGCCTTTTCATCTTGTTTAGATTGCTGTGTCTGGGGTGGGCTTTCTGTATTCTGGAGGTCTGTGGTTCCTTTTTATTGTGGAGGTTTTACCCAGTGGGTGGGGTTGGACGATTGGCTTGTCAAGGTTTCCTGGTTAGGGAAGCTTGCATCGGTGTTCTGGTGCATGGAACTGGATTTCTTCTCTCTGGAGTGCAATGGAATGCCCAGGAATGAGTTTTGAGATGGGTCTATGTGTTAGGTGTGACTATGGCAGCCTGTAAGTTGACACTCAGGACTATATTCCAGCGTTGCTGGAGAATTTGCGTGGTATGTCTTGCTGTGAAACTTACTGGCTCTTGGGTGGTGGTTGGTTTCAGTGTAGGTATGGAGGCTTTTGGATGGTCTCTTATTACTTAATGTTCTGTGTAGTCAGGAGTTTTCTGGTGTTCTCAGGTTTTGGGCTTAAGTCTCCTGCCTATGGATTTCAGTTTTATTTTCCAGTAGTCTCAAGACTTCTCCAACTATACAGCACTGATAATAAAACTTCTAGGTTAATGGTGAAAAGATTCTCCACCGTGAGGGACACCCAGAGAGGTTCACAGAATTCCATGAAAAAGAGGAGAGGGAGGAGGGAGATAGAGATGAGCAGGAGGAGATAAAGGGGGACTCAAGAGGAGAGAGACAGATCTACACAGTTGTCTGTTCCCAAAGTGTTCTCCGTAGCCCAGACACCCACAAAGATTCACAGAATTGGATTGGGAAGAGAAGGGGAAAGGAGGAAACAGAGGAGTTCTGAGGTAGAAAATGGAGAGTCAAATGTGGGAGACAGTAATCAACACCCTCCTGTATAAAACTGGGAACTGAATATTGGTTTCTTAAATGTCCAAAATTTATATCACATACTGAAAAACAAAGATTAAAAATCTAGAGTAGAGGTTAGACTCTTAAAAATACAATGTTAAAAACAAAAACACAAAATTTTTAGAAATATATATGAAGTTTGGTTTAAAAATAGGGGTTCTGTCTCTTTTTTTTTTTTTGCAAGGTTATAGTGAAATGAAAATGAAACTTAAGGAGTAGTAGAGGAGTAATAGAGGACTTTAAAAGGAAATAAGATAAAAAGGAAGAAAAAAAAGAAAAAAACAAGAAAAAATTTTTTTTTTCCTAATTAAAAAAATCATAAAAATATATGAAAATGAAAGTTAAGGAATAGTGGGGGAGTAATAGGGAATTTTAAAAGAAAATAAAAGAGAAAAAATATTAAAAAAAAGGAAAGAAAAAAAAATTTTTTTTTTAATTAAAAAAAAAAAAGTAAAAATATATCTAGGAATTTCTCTGGAGCTGTTGCGGTCAGTGGGGGTTCGGTTCAGTTTCAGATAGCTCCTCATTCCAGCTTACACTTCTCCTTATCTACAGGCCCTTACCCATGTAGTCGTTGTTATCTACAGGGGTTTTAATCTGTTGCACCGGTCCCTTCTGAAGCGGTTCCCTTTGTTTACTTGGCTTCTGTTTGCCGGTCTCTTCAGTGCCTAATTTCCGCCCTGACACAGGCGGGCTGAAGTGGTCTCTTGTTCAGGTTCGCTAGTTCCATCGCGCTGCGGGGAGAGGGGGGGCGCTGTTTTCCCCGTCTACGCTGCTGAGGCTCCCGGCTGCTCTATATGGAGCGTGCCCTGCGTGGCGTGCGGTTCCCGTTTTTGGGTACTCCACAAAAGCGCGGACTCGGTTACGCCTCCTCCACAAAAGCGCGGACTCGGTTACGCCTGCGTTTTGTGCCTTCCCCGGCCGGAGCAGCTCAGACAGCCAGGAGCTTGATGGGCGCATTCTCCCCGGGTGCGGTGCGCCTTCTCCCCTCCGTGACCCCAGTCTCAGTTTCTGCCCACGCCGGTCGGGTGCCTTCGCCTTCTCCCCTCCGCGGCCCCAGCCTTAGTTTCCGCCCGTGCCGGTTGGGTGCGTGTGCCCTGTGTCTAGCCGCGACCCTCCCGGGGGATGTTGACCATCCAGAATCTCAGGAAGTCTTTGGTTGGCAACTGGAGGCCTGTTTGCAGTGCGGTAGGGGATGCCATCTCTGGGGCCGAGTTTGCCCCTTTCCCCGCCCCCTTGCCTCCTGCCGCCAGCGGGGCTGGGCCGGTCCGCAGCTGGCTAGCTCCCCTGGACTTGCTCAGACCCTTTGTTCTGCGAACGGCTGGCAGTGTGTTCGGCCGGTTAACTTTCTTTCTCTCTTTTGCTGCCCCACAGTTTAAGTTGGTATCTCACAAAAGCTCCCTCCGATTGCCCTCAGGGCACTCAGGCCTAGTCCTTACCCTAAACAATGCCGCCCGCTCCTCTCCGTTCTGCCCCCACTTGCTGGTGGCGGATGCGGGCGTCTGGGGTACTTTTCTGCTGGGAGTTGCTTTTAGGCACGTAATCTGTGGGATTTATTTATTTATTCATTTATTTTCCTCCCAGTTAGGTTGCCCTCCGAGATTTAAAAACTTCCCCCAGACCCGCCAGTGCAAGGGTTTCCTGGTGTTTGGAAACTTCCTCTATGAAGACTCCCTTCCCGGGACAGGTCTCCGTCCCTAGCTCTTTTGTCTCTCTTTTTATCTTTTATATTTTGTCCTACTTCCTTTCGAAGACAATGGTCTGCTTTTCTGGGTGCCTGATGTCCTCAGCTGGCGATTAGAAGTTGTTTTGTGAAGTTTGCTCTGCGTTGAATTGTTCTTTCGATGAATTTGTAGGGGAGAAAGTGGTCTCCCCGTCCTATTCCTCTGCCATCTTGGCTCCTCCCCCTGACATAAGTACTTTTGAAGGAGGTCAGCATTACTGCCATTACTCCTACCATAGTTTGTTCTCGGGTCAAACTATAGGGAGGGAACAAGCCCCACCTATCAGCAGAAAGTTGAATTAAAGATTTGCTGAGCATGACCGCCGCCCCCGCCCCCCCCCCCAATCAGAGCAAGACTCAGTTTGTCCCACAGCAGGTACCTCGCATCAGGAGGCTTCCATGGCCTCTAATCCTTATCCATCAGAGGACAGACAGAATGAAAACCACAGTCACAGAAAATCAACCAAACCAATCACATGGATCACAGCCTTGCTTAACCCAATGAAACTATGAGCTATGCTGTGTAGGGCCACCCAAGATGGACGGGTCATGGTGGAGAATTCTGACAAAACATGGTTCACAGGAGAAGGGAATGGCAAACCACTTCAGCATTATTGCCTTGAGAACCCCATGAATGATATGAAAAGGCAAAAAGATATGGCATTGAAAGATGAACTCCCCAGGTCAGTAGGGGCCCAATATTTTGCTGGAGAAGATCAGAGAAATAGCTTCAGAAGGAATGAAGAGGCTGAACCAAAGTGGAAACAATGCCTAGTTGTGGATGTGACTGGTGTGAAAGTATAGCCCAATGCTGTAAGAACAATATTGCATATGAACCTGGAATGTTAGGTCCATGAAACAAGGTAAATTGGAAGTGGTCATACAGGATATGGCAGGAGTGAACAGTGACATTTTAGGAATCAGTGAACTAAAATGGACCAGAATGGGAGAATTTAATACAGATGATCATTATATCTACTACTGTGGGAAAGAATCCTTTAGAACGAATGGAATAGCGCTCATAGTCAACAGAAGAGTCCTAAATGCAGTACTTGGGTGCAGTCTCAAAAATGACAGAATGAGCTCTCTTCATTTCCAAAGCAAACCATTCAATATCATAGTAATCCAAGTCTACGCCCCAATCACTAATGCCGAAAACATTGAAGTTGAACAGTTCTATAATGACCCACAAGACCTTTAGAACTAACACCAAAAAAAAAAATTATGTCCTTTCCATCATAGGGTACTGGAATGCAAAAGTAGGAAGTCAAGAGATACCTGGATTAACAGGAAAGTTTGGTCTTGGAGTACAAAACAAAGCAGGGCAAAGGCTAACAGAGTTTTGCCAAGAGAATGCACTGGTCACAACAAACAGCTTCTTCCAAGAACAAAAGGGAAATCTCTACACATGGACATCACCAGATGCTCAATACTGAAATCAGATTGATTATATTCTTTGCAATCAAAGTTGGAGAAGCTCTATTCAGTCAGTCAAAACAAGACTGGAAGCTGACTGTGGCTCAGATCATGAACTCCTTATTGAAAAATTCAGACTGAAATTGAAGAAAAGAGAGGAAACCACTACACCATTCAGGTATGACCTAAATCAAATCCCTTATAATTATACAGTGGAAGTGACAAATAGATTCAAGAGATTAGATCTGAGAGACAGAGTGCCTGAAGAACTCTGGAAGGAGGTTTATAACATTGTGCAAGAGGCAGTTATCAAAATCATCCCCAAGAAAAAGAAATGCAACAAGGCAAAATGGTTGTCTGAGGAGGCCTTATAAATAGCTGAGAAGAGAAGATAAGTGAAAGGCAAAGGAGAAAAGGAAAAATTTACCCATTTGAGTGCAGAGTTCAAAAAATTAGCAAGGAAAGATAAGAAAGCCTTCCTCAGTGATCAATGCAAATAAATAGAGGAAAGCAATAGAATGGGAAAGATTAGAGATCTCTTCAAGAAAATTAGAGATACCAAGGGAACAGTTCATGCTAAGACGGGTACAATAAAGGACAGAAATGGTATGAACCTAACAGATGCAGAAGATATTAAGAAGAGGTGGCAAGAATACACAGAAGAACTGTACAAAAAAGATCTTCATGACCCAGATAACCATGATAATGTGATCACTCACCTAGAGCCAGGCATCCTGGAATGTGAAGTTAAGTGGGCCATAGGAAGCATCACCATGAAAAAAGCTAGTAGAGGTGATGGAATTCCAGCTGAGCTATTTCAAGGCCTTAAAATGATGCTGTTGAAAATGCTGCACTTAATATGCCAGCAAATTTGGAAAACTCTACAGCAGCCACAGGACTGGAAAAGGTCAGTTTTTATTCCAATCCAAAAGAAAGACAATGTCAAAGAATGTTCAAACTACCTCACAATTGCACTCATCTTGCATGCTAGCAAAATAATGCTTAAAATTCTCCAAGTGAGTCTTCAACAGCGAGTGAATTGAGAACTTCCAGATGTTCAAGCTGGATTTAGAAAAGGCAGAGGAACCAGAAATTAAATTGTCGATAACTGTTGGATCATAGAAAAAGCAAAAGAATTCCAGAAAAACATCTACTTCTGCTTCATCGACAGGGTAAAGCTTTTAACTGTGTGGAAATCAAAAAACTGTAGCAAATTCTTAAAGAGATGGGAATACCAGACCACCTTACTTGCCTCCTGAGAAACCTGTATGAAGCTCAAGAAGCAACAGTTAGAACTGGACATGGAACAATGGACTGGTTCCAAATCAGGAAAGGAGAACATCAAGGCTGTATATTGTCACCCTGCTTAATTAGCTTATATGTAGTATACAAGACTGAAATGACTTAGTAGCAGCAGCAGCAGCGTACATTATGGGAAATGCCAGGCTGAATGAAGCACAAGCTGGAATCAAGATTATCGGGAGAAATATCAATAACCTCAGATATGCACTACCCTTATTGTAGAAAGTGAAGAGGAGCTAAAGAACCTCCTGATGAAAGTGAAAGAGGAGAGTGAAAAAGTTGGCTTAAATCTCAACATTAAAGAAGCTAAGATCATGGCATCTGGTCCCATCACTTCATGGCAAATAGAAGGGGGGGGGGGGGGGGGGGGGGGAGTGGAAACCAGTGACAGATTTTCTCTTCTTGGGCTCCAAAATCATTGCAAATGGTGACTGCAGTCATGAAATTAAAAGACGTTTGTTTCTTGGAAGAAAAGCTATGACAAACCTAGACAGTGTATTAAAAAGCAATGATATCACTTTGCCAACAAAGGTTCCTATAGTCAAAGCTATAGTCTCTCCAGTGGTCATGTTTGGATATGAGAGTTGGACCATAAAGAAGGCTGAGCATCCAAGAATTGATGGTTTTGAACTGTTGTGCCTGGTTAAGACTCTTAATAGTCCCTTTGACTGCAGCGAGATCAAGACAGTCAATCCTAAAGAAAATCAACCCTGAATACTCACTGGAAGGACTGAAGCTGAAGTTCTAATACTTTGGCCACCAGATGTGAAGAGCCAACTCATTGGGAAAGACCATGATTCTGGTAAAGACTGAAGGCAAAAGGAGAAGAGGGAAGCAGAGGATGAGAAGGTTTGATGGCATCACCAACTCAATGGACATGAACTTGGACAAGCTCTAGGAGATAGTGAGGGACAGGGAAGCCTGATGTGCTGCAGTCCATGGGGGTCACAAAAAGTTGGACACGACTTAGCAAGTAAACAACAATGATACATCTAGTAAGGTTTTCTTCCTGGTGGCTCAGAAAGTAAAGACTCTACCTGCAATACAGGAGATCTGGGTTTTATGTCTGGGTGGGGAAGATCCCCTGGATAAGGAAATGGCAACCCCCTCCAGTATTCTTGACCTGAGAATTTCATGGACAGAAGGTCCTGGCAGGCTACAGTCCATGGGACTTCAAGGAGTTGGACATAACTGAGTGACTAACACTTACTTACTTAAGGGTTTCTTTTTTATTTTTTCTTCCAGTTTTATTGAGATAAAATTGACACACAGCACTTTGTAAGATGTAGAGCATAAATCTGACTTACATACATCATTAAATTATTACAACAATAAATTTAGTGAATATTACATGATCTCATAAAGATAAAAAATTAAAGAAATTTTTTAAAAATTTCCTTGTGATGAGGAATCAGGATTTACTCTTTCAATAACTTTCATATATAACATGCATCAATATTAATTCCATTAATATTTACAGTGTTTTACCTGGGAAATCCCATGGACAGAAGAGCCTGGAGGGCTAAAGACCATGGGGCTGCAAAGAGTCAGACCATACTTAGGAACTACAACAACAGCAACAGCAACAAACATGATTTCCCTAGTACTTATTTGTCTTATAATGAGAATTTATACCTTCTGATTGCACTCACTTAATTTTATGTCTCTAGTAACCACAAATCTGACATCTTTGTTATGAGTTTGCTTGATCATTTGTCTGAAGTGTGATTGAGTTACTGTACTATTGTAATCCCTGTTACACAACATAATGATGTGATATTTCTGCATATTTCAAAATGATCACCATGATATGTCTAGTTTTGATTTGTCACCATATATTATGCAGTTATTGACCATGTCCCCTACATTATAAATTTCACACCCTGACTGATTTATTTTGCAACTAATATTTATTTTATACTTCTTACTGTCCCTCATGTATTTCTTTTCTTCCCTATATTCTTCTCTCTGGCACCCCCCAGTTTATTCTCTGTATCTATGATTTTGGGTTTGTGCTTTTTTTTTTTTTTTTGATATATGTGTACATTTGTTTTCTATTAAGATACATAACTAAGTAAAATTATACAGTATTTATGTTTCCTATCTGACTTATTTCACTTAACATAATACATTCTAAGTCCATCCATGTGTTGCAAATGGCAAATTTTTATTATTTTTTTTGAAGGCTGAGTGGCATTTACATATATATATAAAATATTTTTTCTATCCGTTATCTATTAATGCATACTTAGGCTGCCTCCACATCTTGGATAGTGTGAATAATGTTGCAATGAATATAGGGGTGCACATATCTTTTTAATTCAGATAAATAACAAGGTGAGGGATTGCTGGATGTAAAGGTAGTTCTATTTTTAATTTGTTGAGGAATCTCCATACTGTTTTCAATGGTGGTTGCACCAATTTACAATCACACCTTAGTGCCAGAGTCTTCCCTTTTGTCCACATCCTTGCCAGCAGTTGTTTGTTGTCTTTCTGACTAAAGCCATTCTGACAATCTGACAACTGTGTGGTGAAGTTTCATTATGGTTTGGATTTACATTTCCCTGATGACTAGTGATACTGAACATCATTTCATATGCCTGTTGGTTAACTGTTTATCTTCTTTGGAAAAAAATGTCTATTCAAGTCCTCTGTCTGTTAAAAAGGAAAGAGTAAAATATATCTGACAGGAATAGCATATGAGTTGGGAGTGCAAGTCCCATTAATTAATGGAATCAATCAATTTAAAATAGATTAATTAACTAATGGAATATCCCATTAATGAAATATGCAACTCATTTTCCAGACATCCTGGAATGTGAAGTCAAATGGGCCTTATGAAGCATCACTATGAACAAAGCTAATGGAGGGGATGGAATTCCAGTTGAGCTATTTCAAATCCTAAAAATTGATGCTGTTAAAAGTGCTTCACTCAATATGCCAGCAAATTTTGAAAATCCAGCAGTGGTCACAGGACTGGAAAAGGTCAGTTTTCATTCCAATCCCAAAGAAAGGCAATGCCAAAGAATGTTCAAACTACTGCACAATTGCACTCATCTCACATGCTAGCAAAGTAATGCTCAAAATTGTCTGAGTCAGGCTTCAACAGTATGTGAACCATGAAATTCCAGATGTTCAAGCTGGATTTAGAAAAGGCAGAGAAACCAGAGATCAAATTGCCAACATCCAAAAAGCAAGAGAGTTCCAGAAAAACATCTACTTCTGCTTTATTGACTATACCAAAGCCTTTGACTGTGTGGATCACAACAAATTGTGGAAAATTCTTCAAGAGGTGGGAATACCAAACCACCCTACCTCCCTCCTGAGAAGTATGTATGCAGCTCAAGAAGCAACAGTTAGAACCAGACATGCAATAACAGACTGGTTCCAAATGGGAAAGGAGTACATCCAGGCTGTATAGTGTCAATTTGCATATTTAACCTCTATGCAGGGCCTTCCCTGATAGCTCAGTTGGTAAAGAATCTGCCTGCAATATGAGACCCCGGCTCAATTCCTGGGTTGGGAAGATCTGTTGGAGAAGGGAAAGGTTACCCACTCCAATATTCTTGAGCTTCCCTGTGGCTCAACTGGTAAAGAATCTGCCTGCAATGCAGGAGACCTGGGTTCGATCCCGGGGTTGGGATGATCCTCTGGAGAAGGGAAAGGCTACCCACTCCAGTATTCTGGCCTGGAGAATTCCTTGGACTGTATAGTCTATGGGGTCGCAAAGAGTCAGACACGACTGAGAGACTTTACTTTCACTCTCACAGAGTACATCATGTGAAGTGCCAGGCTGGATGAAGCACAAGCTGGAATCAAGATTGCCGGGAGAAATATCAATAACCTCAGATATGCAGGTGACACCACCCTTACGGCAGAAAGCGAAGAAGAACTAAAGAGCCTCTTGATGAAAGTGAAAGAGGAGAGTGAAAAATTTGCCTTAAAACTCAACATTCAGAAGACTAAGATCATGGGATCTTTTCCCATCACTTCATGGCAAACAGATGGGGAAACAATGGAAACAGTGGCAGACTTTATTTTGGGGGGGCTCCAAAATCACTGCAGATGGTGATTGCAGCCATGAAATTAAAAGATGCTTGCTCCTTGGAAGAAAAGCTATGACCAACCTAGACAGCATATTAAAAAGTAGAGACATTACTTGCTCATTCCATTGGGTTGCAAAGAGTCAGACACAACTGAGTGACTGAACTGAACTAAACTGAACTGGGAATGAAAAAATGAGGTTCAACTATCTTAAAATCCTAACTGTCCTTTGCATAGTGCAGAGAAATTTGAGGTTAAAAAAAAAAATTAGATAAGGTATTTCACACAAAGTAAACCTGAAGAAAGTTGGTTCATTGGACAAATTAGGGAAAATTCATTAATAAATACAAAGAATGTCACTTAAACATAATAAAATGTATGATAGCCTGTTAAAATGTTTTATAAACCTAATATCCCTAAAACACATCAACTGGGGAAGGCAATGACAACCCCCTCAAGTATTCTTTCCTGGGAAATCCCAAGGACAGAGGAGCCCGGTTAGAGCCAGTTCATGGGGTTGCAGAGTCAGACACAACTTAGTGACTAAACACAAATAAAATATATCAAACAAAACAAAAAACTACAGAGAGAACAAAGTAGCAGCAGGGGATTATACAACATTCCCTTCTCTATGATAGACAGAAGAAATAGATAAAAATTAATAAAATTTGAACATCAGAATTCCAAACGAACACATGAAAAACATTGCACTCAATGGCAGAGGAAAATATAGAATTTTCACAAAAATGATCACACAAGGCCCATAATCTAAGGTGTAAAACACTTCAGAAGATTAAATCTCTGTACTCAGAGTTTGAATTCAGAATGCATTAAAACATAAATAAGAATGTCTCACATGTTTGTAGATGATAAAATATTATTTTTAATATTTGGGCCAAATAAAATATTCTCATATCAGCCCTATAGGATTCTTCAAAGGCACCAAGTAAAAGGAAATGTAGAGGCTTAAATATGTATGTTAGGCTATTTGTTTACTCATGTCTTAAACATCCTTTAAAAAAATATCATATAGCATTGAAACATGTATATTATCATATGTGAACTAGATTGCCAGTCCATGTTCGATGCGTGAGACAGGGTGCTCAGGGCTGATGCACTGGGATGACCTGAGGGATGGGATGGGGAGGGAGGTGGGATGGAGGGTCAGGATGGGGAACACATGTACACCCATGGCTGATTCATGTGATTATGGCAAAAACCACCACAATATTGTAAAGTAATTAGCCTCCAAGTAAAATAAATTTTTTAAAAAATCTAAAAAAAGAAAATATGTCCTATAATGGCAAACATAAACCAAAGAAAGTAAAGAAACAAAAGATACAATAAGGCACATCAACAAACCAGATGACAGTTCTTCGAAAAGACAAATAATACTGATAAACTTTTGCTGAAAATGATCAAGAAATAAAAGAGAAACCACAAACAACTGTAAACTATTATCAGCAGTGAAAACAAGGACATCACTAGGGGTGCCAAAAAATTACATGATACTTACTGATTCTGTGAACTGTTTACTGATTATGGGATATAAGAATTCATACCACCAGGACACATATACAAAAATAGCAGCATTGTCTGTAACTGCTAAAAAAATGAAGACATATATGTATTCATCAGCACAAGAGTGCATGATTAAAGTATAGTCAGAAAATTATATTTTATACAGCACAGAAAATGAATAAATCCATGATTCAACAACATGGATGAAATTTTTTAAACATAATAACAACAGATTCTAAGAGAAAGTCAAAAATACAAGCAACATGATTAATCCATATGTAAGCCAAATCAATTGACATTGTTAGATGTACAAAAACAGATAATAAATCTATGAATAAAAACAATAAAATGATTTTTTAAATAAAATTCAAAATAATGGTTACCTGGCAAGCAGGAGCTGGTCTTGAATAAGCAGGTTGAGAGCTTCCAAGCACCAGAGTAGTTCTCATTCTAGGTTTGGGGGATGGGCCCTAGATGATTCATTTGCAAATATTCCATAAGATCCATCCTTAAAGTCTTTACATGCTTTTCAATATTATTTTTCTCATTAAAATTTTGCTCTAGAAATTATGCAATATATTGGAAGAATATAGAAAGCTAGAGATTAGGATGGTTTGCTTTATTCTTTGATAAAAAATATAGTTCAGTTAGTTCACAGGTGGAATTGTTAAAAAGAAGAAAAGCTGGGGAAAATTTTTAAGAAGATCTTGCAGAAATCTTTCAGATGATTATTTATGCAAGGAGGGTATCCCCATACCTCACCCTTGAGGATGGACAATCACTTTTTCTTAGGTATGCCTGTCTCTATCCTTGCCCTCCTCCAATCTCCAGTTACTCTAATTTTAGAATAGATATTGTAAACATAATGTTTATTAATATACTTAATATATATTTAATTTTATATAAATTAATAGTATATGAACATAATTATTGTGCATAACTTACTCTACATTTAGAGTAATCAAAAATTGATAATAAGAATTTTGTATATGGTGTATATATATAATATATGATATTCAAATAATATGCATATAATATGTAAAATATGTGTTCTCACAACTTCCCTGTTCATGCCAGTCTACATGCATACACAATTTGATATTTACAGCTTTCTGAAATTTCCACTGCTTCATTTATACTCATATTTCCTCACAAGCATTTCCTCTTTGAAGTGTTCCTTTGTCTCTTTACAAATATATAATCTTTATTTTAGGATCACTGTTCAAACCTGGTGTTCCCTACTAGATGCTGTAGGGCTCTCATAGTTTTTATGATTGGGATCTCAAGTCTGCACAGCTTTCTTCTCCACTAGCAAATAAACTCCTAGATATAAGGGCTTGCATTCTGGCCACTGCCGTGTCCCTCACAAACTTCAGAGCATCTGTAACATTGCAAGTAGTCTATAAAGGTTTAATAAATGATTAAATGAACTAAGAGCCTAGGAAGATTTTCAAAGAGTTTAATTAGCAGAATGACATTGATATTAAATGAAAGAACATTGGATAAATACTAGATTTGTGATAAAAAGATGAAATAAATGTTTTACAAGATGGTTTTACAGGTTAACCAAGTACTTACATATAACTTTCTAATAGAAAGATTTTAAAAGGCCAGCAATACTGTTCCTTAATTCAACATCAGCTCACGAACTTCTCTCACGTGACAGAGTCTACACTGGTTCCTTCATGCTCATGAAGAAGCAGGGCCAGGACTCTGACATACAGAGTCAGAGCCAGGGATAAAGCCACCTTCATCCAGTCATACCTAAGAGGGGACAACAGACCCTTGAAGGGACTGAGCCCTGGACTAGACAAGTGAATTAAATTCACTTAATATTCAAAGTATCATGGTGATGTTCTGTTGCTAGTTCTATTAGTGGTAGAGAAATCAAGATAGTGGAGTGAGGGGGAGTCATTTGATATTAAAGCTGCTGTGTAGCAAGCTAGGATTTAGCTAGAGGTCTCCTTGATCCTACACACTCTCTCACAGCTCCACCACTTAAAGGCAAATAAAAAGAGTAGAAAATACAGAAGTGGGAATAGAAATCACAGCTTGCAACAGGTGTTAAGGACTGCCTGTGCATATTACCTCCATATTTGTCAAGGAACTTGAATAGCAAAATATGCTTTCCCCATCTCAAAAGTGATTATAAAGCAACTGTTAGGGCTTGGGCAAGTTCACAAATGCCCACATAGGTCTTGAGAACTAAAGAGGCAGATTCTGAACTAAGCCTAAGATGAATTCTTTTCACTTTATTACATCTAATCACAACAGTCCTCCTATTTGTGGGTAAATTCAAAATCAATATTTCAGTTTTTCTTTGCACTTTGTGTTCCTGGATGACAAACACATAAACCAAACACTCATTAAAAACAAAAATCAAACTGATTGGAAAGATAATATCTAAGACTTATCTAATGATATTGTTAATAATAAGATTATTTAAATTGCTTAATTGATAGTGTCAGTTTGGGCAGTTTTGCTTCTTTTATTTATGTGATCACAGCAGTTTCTAAAACTAAAATTTTACCTACCTCTGGATAAATCTCTCACTTTTTAGGTATAGGTTCTTTCCCTTCATTGTTGGAGTTATTTCCATGTTCAAATTCCTTATGTACCCTATAGGAATAATCATAAATGAGTAGCAAAAGCATTGAGTTGACATGCCATGTAAAGAAACTACTTGTCAGTCTATTGACATGCAGCAGGTATGAGGTATGAGAATACCCAATGTCTAACCTTTGATAGCAAGATAAAGGTTCTGTTCCAAGTGGTGGTACCTCAGCAATTGAGAATCCAAGTCTCCTTCTTGTACATTAATCAGAGGAATTGTACTTTTTCCTAATTTCACATATGCCCAAAACACTAGACACTTGGATCATTCTGTTCATGAATATAGTAGTGCCTGAAGACTTCACAGTAATTCACTTTTACTGCTATTGTTCAAAACCAAGTCTCATACTAAAATGATCTATGAACTTGGGATGTGAGATGAGATAGAGGGCATTATGTGTAGTTTTCTTTATGTCAGTGCTGACATAAAGGATAAAAGGACTCATATATAAAAGGACCATAAGAATGTTACATTTAATGTGATAAATTAGGATGAATAAACAGGATGGAAGAGAAATGTCACAGGCATAGGAAAGAAGAAAGACATGACTAGACTTAGTTTGTGGGACCCTGTAAACAGCAGACAAATGAAAGGAGAAAAAAGGAAAGGAGGGATAATATAAAAGTGGAAAGAGTTGTGGTCATTCCTAGACTTTCCCCTTTACAACTTTCTCTAGGCTCAGTCCTAATTGCATCCTGCTCCTCAGAGCACCTGTGACGTCTTTATTGTGGAAGCTGTAAATGAGGGGGTTCAGCACAGGGGTGATGATGGTATAAAAGGCTGACACCATCATGTCTTGCTCAGCTGTGTGGTAGGAATTGGGAAGCATGTAGGTGTAGATGGTGGCACCAAAGAATAGTAACACTACAGTCATGTGTGAGGAGCAGGTGGCAAAAGCCTTCCTGTGGCCCTTGGCTGAATTAATTCTGTGGATGAGGTGCAGGATGAGGGCATATGAGCTTGAGATAACTACAATGGGGATGAGGAGCATGAGAATACAACATAGGTACATGAGCATTTTATAGAGGGAGATGTCATAGCAGGAGAGCTTCAGCAAGGCAGGAGCCTCACAGAAGAAACTCAAGATTTTTCTGGAATGACAAAAGGGGAAGCTCATGGCTATGGGTGTGAGCAACAAACCATCCACCATTCCTAGGAACCAGCATCCAGACACCAGGCATACACAGACTCTCTGGTTCATCAGCAAAGGATAATGGAGAGGTCTGCAAATGGCAGCATATCTGTCATAGGCCATGGCAGACAGGAGAAAAGTCTCAGCTCCAGCAAGCGTCAGATAGAAGAACATCTGGATCCCACAACCTGAGGGAGAAATTGTATGATCTCCTGTCACCTGGCCCAGGAGCATCTTGGGCACAGTCACAGATATGTACATGAGGTCCATGAGGGAGAGCTGGCTGATGAAGAAGTACATGGGGGTGTGCAGGCGGGGCTCCAGGCAGATGAGGATGATGAGGAGGGCGTTCCCAGCCAGGGCCATCAGGAAGAAGATGAAGGTCACAGTGTAGAGGAGGAGGGCGTGTTTGGTTTCACCAAAGAGCCCCACAAGGATGAAATCACTTGACGTTTGATTCTGTGAATTTTGATTCCCTGAGTACATGGTTACAGTTCTCACTGAAGAAGAAAAGAAGAGCCATCACTTTTAGAAATTTCACATGCACATATTTTTTAAAGATTTTTCCAGAAAAGTACTTAGAACTGTTTTTTTTTTTTAAATATGAAATTGTACTGACGTTAAGTCAAATGTTCAAATTTCTGAAAGGCCAGGTTGCATTTTGGCCACAAGTTTTGAGGAGATTATGAAACGGACATAATGGAGGTGACAACTGTACAAATAGACAAGTTGTTTACACTCTGTAAATTACTTATTTTTTCCCCAAACTGAGAATATAAAAGGACTCATCTCATAGGATGGTTAGAAAACTAGAGTAGCAAACACAAAGTAAGTTTTAACACAATGTGAATATAGAATGAAATCATTCATTAAAGCTCCCACTCTACTTTTAGACACAGTAGGCCATCCAGGATTCAGAAACTGAAATCAAAGCTGGTGCTAATGTCAACATTAATATTGCTAATTGTACTAATACAAGTTAAGTTTACTGAAATTTGAAATATCATTAAATATTTTTCTGTCGTGTTTCCATTAAGTCCACTTCCCTCACTAAACATTTCAATTTACTCAACTGTTTCTTGCACAATGAAGCTCCGTAAAGCAGAACCACCATGGGTATCAGAGCAGAGACTGCCCAGCCTGGCTATGGAGAGCAACTCTAGGTAAAGACCTCATGCAGGACAGAAAGCAAGAGGGGATCAGTTTTACATAATATGGGAGCCAGAAGATGGACAGATTTGGTGCAGGACAGAAGAGTACTCAGTATGCAGACCTTGTACAGAGCAAGGAGGGCCATCAGGATACAGAGCTGATAAAGGCCAGGAGTCCAGGAATGTCCTGCTTGGTCCCCTTCAAAGCTGCAAGATAACATCTACGGCATTTAATATATTAAGTTTCATTTAGACAAATGATTTTTACAGGAATTTTTTTTTAAGTAACATATGTCCTGAATAGCAATTATTTTAGTTTAGAATGAATTGAATAACATGTCTTTCTCATGCCATTTATTCTCCCAAAATAGTGTCTAAAATATTAGATATTTCATGCACAGTGCATGAGTGAGTGATAGGAGTTAATAGGATTAGGTGGAGTAGCTGGTTTAACCACACAAAGCTGCAAACCAATCTTGATCCCTCCAGTCCTGTATCTCATTTTTCTTAGGAAACTAACAAAACTCTCCTGTCTATAAATTATCAGTTTTGTTCAACAACTGCTTTGCCTGAATATTTCAGTTTTCAAGTTTCTGAATTATACTTAACCTAATTATCCTATACTTATTTAAGTTAGGGATAGAGTTCTAGATTATGGAAAGTTCAGGTGCTCAATGAAAGACTTTTTATTAGTCTCAGGGTTAGAGAAATTTGCACACCAGTTTAGAGAAATTTGTAGAGGAACAGTTCACATAATATCTGAAATACATGGATAAGTAAAGTGTAATGTAGTGAATTTAGAGCAAAAATTAGAGTTTAGAACTTAGAGCAAAACCTAGAGCAAAGAAAGATAGTGTGTGACTTCAGGAAATCTAAAGTCAGAATTACATTAAGGATAGCAACAGAAATCAGATGTCTTTGCTCCTTACTTTGTTTGCTCCTTTATCAATTTCAGAGGAAACGTGCTAACAAGCCACATCCCAGGAATGAGACAAGCAAAGAATATAGTGCATATACCTTTTAAGTCCTTCCTGTTCCTTCAGATAGTAAATCTGAGTCACACCAGTGAAGCTGCTTTTACAATTCTAAAGCCAAGGCAATCATGTTTAAATTCAGGAGAAAAAGTGGGAAAGTTACATCATCAGTTTTTTCACATTAGGGAATTGGGATAAAATTTTGTTCCTCAGCCCTTCTTAGCATTAAACAAGCATAAAAACCAACAAGACTGGAGAAGCAAGGAGGAATTTTGAAGTTTCTTATTTATTCATATTACCCACACTTGGCATCAGCTCATCCTTGGAACTCTACTTTTTTTAAGGCACTCTCATAATCCACCATTTTGTTTTTTTGTTTTTCCATTTGCTTTATCAGTTCTATTGTATATTTCCACTCGTGGTATACATGGGAATTGAATGTGTTTGCCAGTTGGGTGCTGCACCTATCAACAAGCAATCTTCCGTTTCCATAAGGATATTGTACATTAAGTTTAAAATATACTACTCAGATTAAAAACACATTTTTCCTTTTTTATGCTTATTTAAAATGTTCTCTGTCTTTGTAAATATAAATCTTAATTTCAGAAAGGAAGTATTTGGGGGAATATAAACAACAAAGTCAGAAGTTGACCCAGAACTGATTTAAAACACTGTGTTTTTCTCCTCACACATTCTGTGGTCATTCTGCAGTTGCATACTTTTTGTGTGTGACACTGAGCCATCCAGTGATTGCTTCAGATGCTCCGTAGTATAACAAATATATTAATACTTGAAGATGCAAGTGTTGTATCTTCAGTTCACATCTCTTCTCCATGCCACATGGCAGATTTAAAACCCTATTATAGCTTTGTGTGAAACATTTATTCAATTTGTGTTTCCTAATTGTGTATCTAGGTTCATTAATATGACTCCCAAACTCAAAGAAACCTGAGTTTAAAATGTTATCAGCAACTCAGCGTTCTGATTCTTCTCAGTTTCCTATTTTCATGCAATTGGTTTAGCATAGAAGAAACCAGATGGCAGCAAAAGGGATTTTATAATAGAAAAAAAATTTTGGCTTAAACTTGCAGAACTGTTGTTCAAGTATTACCTTTGCTTCTAACTGCATAATTTTAATCATGTCACTAAAATCTCTGGGTGTCAGTTTCTCAGAATCAAGAAAAGAGGCAACATTTATGTACCTCCTATGCTTCTGTGAATCTCAAGACATCTATAGTTCTCATATGCATATGTCTAAGCTTTCTCCATGACAGGGTGATCCTCTTTCCCCTTATTCCTAACTTCAAAGGCTCAGAGATTTCCCTTGAAGATCTGCTGCATCAAACTTGGAATACATAATTCAGAAATGGAAAAAGCCATGGAAAAATAATTAATATTTACCAGTGCTGACTCCGTCCTGGGCACTGTGCTGAACCTTTCTTTGCACGTCATGGGTACAAAGACTGAATAATTCAATTCAGGCCCCTGTCTGATCCTGTGGACAAATAGGTCCAAACACCAGGAATAAGAATCAGCTCTTTACTAGAACCCATCCTGCCCTCCAACTTTGTTACCCTTAGGTCTCTGGTACCTTCAAATTGAACCCTTTTTGTATCCTTCCTTTCTGTGAACTTAATCCCTTGGTTTCTGTCTAAATTCTAAGAGTCCCTACATGTTCAGCTAAAATGAAAACTTCTGCATTCTCTATCCTCAATCACTGAGAACTCTCACATATTTGAGATATCACAGTGCATCATTTATATTGCTTTCATGGGCTTTATATCACTTATTCCTTTAGTTTAGTTACTTATTTTTAAATTTCAGCAAAAATTCCACATAAATTATGTGTTTATAATTGAAATTTTAAAAGTGCAAAAGGATATCTTAATTCTGTGTAGGTAAGAAAGTTTAAAATGTAAAATATATCTTTTAAAAAATTTTATTTATCTTTGGCGACATTGGGTCTTCATTGCTGTGTGCAAAATTTCTCTAGTTGCAGTGAGCAAGACTACTTTTTAATTGCAATATGAGGTCTTCTTATTGTAATGGCTTCCATGTTTGTTGAGCACAGGCTTCACTAGTTATGGCACATGAGCTTCACTGCTCTGAGGCATGTGGAATCTTCCCTGACCAGGGATAGAATCCAAGTCCCCTGCATTGGCAGGTGGATTCTTTACCACTGGTCCACCATGGACGTCCTAAAATAAATCTTTAAAAATCAAAGGTGGAGAGTTAATATATTTGAATACATCAAGTTGTGAAATTCTCTCTCCATACATTTTAATTAATGTGATGACATCATTAACGAGCTGTACATATGAATGTTTTGTGCATATTTTACCTCAATTAAGGGCTTTGTAAGGTTCTTCTGAGACTTCCCCAGGTGGCTCAGTGGTAAGGAATCAGACTGCCAAGAGAGGAGTTGCAGGATAGATCCTTGAGTCAGGAAGACCTCCCAGGAAAGGAAATGACCATCTACTTCAGCATTCTTGCTGGGAAATCCCAAGGACAGAGGAGCCTGGTGGGCTACAGTTCATGGGGTCACAAAAGAGTCAGACATGACTTAATGACTAAAAAACAATAAAGGTTCTTCTATAACCACAAATATAAAAGGATGCAAAAAAATAAAATGTCAAAATAGTTGATGAAGAGCTCTGTCATCGTGAGACCGTGAGAGATTTTTGATGAGCGGAGCCCCAGTCCCACTGAACACACTCACAGTGTGCATACCTCTTACACACTTGTTTGTTGAAAGTCAATGAGAAATTGAAGTTGTTTTTACTACAGCACAACATTGTCCATTATGATTGATCCACCCCTATACTTATAAGTGCAACACTATCTCCCCTTAATCCTCACCTACCTCCCTTTCTTTTTTCTGCTTTCATTACACATATCAGCTTCTAACATAATGATATTATGCTGTTTTATACTTGATAGGCAAATGGGTTTATTTTATTGTTTTCCCCTATCACAACACTATGACTGACATGTAATACAGACTTATTAATATCTGTTGAATGAATAAATAAATGAAAGAGAAAATGAGAGGAAATTAGTGCAACCTTTCCAAAGAAGAATTCAGTACTCTCATAAATTTAAAGAAGTTATTACTCTTTAACTAAAGACTTCTAAGAATATTATACAAAAATATACATCAATATACATCATAAACACTATTGTAGTCATGAAAAATAAAGAAGCCTAGATATTTAATAAAATAAAATAGACACATCAATCATCAATATTAATATGATTTATTGAAAATATTTTAAAAATAAAGTTAAGGAGAAAGATATGTTCCAAAATGACCAGCATGATACCATTTAGTAAAAACCACTGTTAAATATTAAATTTGGACATATGTGTACAATAAAAATATTTTGTAAATGACAAGCAAGATGCACAACTTCTGTAAACAAAGTGCTCTTTCTGAAAACACTGAGGGGAGATGATCAAAAGAGGACACAGGGCTTCAGTGCATCTATAATGTATTTTATACATTCAATGTATCTATAATGTATCAACTTGAAATAAATGTACCAAACTTGAAACAAATAAACCAAAATAATTTGATTTTTTGAAGTTAATTTGGAACAGATAGACACTGTATTAGTATATGTATTTGTCAATAGCTATTATTTTTAAATAAATTTTATACACTTCTTGAATCAAAAGCTTAATCATGTTTAGCTTTTCAAGTTTTCAGTTTGCATTAATCCAAATTTCAATTTTTCAGTTTATATTAGTACATGCTGCGTTTTATGCCTTGCATAATTTCATGTTCTTTCAACATGGAATTTCATGTTTCATGATTTCTAATGAAATTATTTTTAGCTTACATGGTCGGCTTCCATTCTTAAGTCTCAGACTCCACAAATATAAATGAATATTTCTTACACTTTCTCAGATACTATTTTGTCTCATTTATGTCATTATCTCATAGGAAATTTGGTTTATTGATTTCATTTTTATGTCATTTATCTCAGAGTTTGTAAGCTACTTTGGGAACTAAGACAATGAGAGTTTCCAGTTTTAATAATAGTGCCTTGCCAACATAGCATATTTTTTAAATTAAAAAACTGGAAAAAAAAGGATGCTTTTTTAATACTTGACTATCTAGTAGAAATTTGAAGTAAACTGACTTTCCCCATGTCCAGCCTCCTGTCCACCATCCTTCCTGGAGATCTGAAAGGTGGTTGTGAATCTTACTGGAACATGACTTGCCTCCAGATCCCTGAGGAACATGATCTTGGGTTTGCAAACTAAATTGAAGAGATGGTTTTCTAGCTTTTGATCATAAGAAGTGAGTTGCTGGGCAAATTCTCTCCGCTAATAATCAACAAAAGAAAAAAAAAAAAAAAACTAACAAAAAAAAAAATAGAAAACAAAACAAAAAAAGAAAAAAAAAAGGAAAAAAAATCAACAAAAGAGCACAAAATACACTATTTCATTGCTCTGTTACATGATTGAAGATTATATAACAAGTTTACAAGTGTTTGTTCTTGGAAACTACTAAAATCTGTGTAAGAATAGCTGTTTGTGGTGTTTTGACCCAGGCTGCTTCCATTGCCCACCTGCAGCTACTTTGAGTGGCAGTTCAAAAAGGAGAGTGAAACAAGGCAGTGAAAGCCAACAGCTTTGCCACTGCTTGCTAAATTCTTGCTAAATTATGTGAGGGCTCACATAATTAGAAAATTGTTGTGATCTTAGTGCAAATGAACACAGAAGTTTAGTAGCTGCAGTAATCTGGGATGTGATCCAGTTCAGCACATAAAATAGATGTGCAAACTAGCAAGGTAATTTAGAGGGCATCCCAAGCAGAAAAACTGACATAGGAGCTTTAAATTTTTACACATATCCTGTCTACAACTTCACCCTCAGAGAAGAGTGAAAGAAATATTCATCATACATCCCAGCTTTTGGATCACAAGCCAAGGGACCAACTTCTGCTTAAACTTCACTAAGAGGACTAAACAATCCAGCATAGTTTAGATGCTAGGGGCAAGCTAAAAGCAAAGACAAAATATGGGGCCTAACAGCAGTCTGCATGATACTTTAGGATTAAAAAAGTAAAAGGTCAGTCACTCAGTAGTGTCTGACTCTTTGTGACCCCATGGACTGTAGCATGAGAGGCTCCTCTGTCCTTGGAATTCTTCAAGCAAAAATACTGGAATGGGTAGTCATTCTCTTATCCAGAAGATGTTCCCCACCCAAGGATTGAATCTTGGTCTCCTGTATTTCAGGCAGATTCTGAGCCACCAGGAAAGCCATCTGAGCCACCAGGAAAGCCCTGGTTTGAGAAGAGGTGTGCAATTCTGAGACTTCTTCATAAGGAGGGAAGAAAATCTTGTACCAAGTTTCTCAGCATTTCATTGCATCACTCTAAAGAATAGGGGTAGATGGATCTCAGACACTTGCATGTCTCTGGAATATTGAAAGATGATGCATAATTCTTTCAGGAGAAGAGAGAGAAATAAGGCGTGCGCCCAGCCTGCCAGAATTTCATTTAGCTCCTAGATAAAGAGGGAGAAAAAGTTATGATAGTCAATAAAGCTCAATGAGATTGGAAGAAGGTGCAAAACCCTGAAACTCGAGGGAGAGTAGTGAAGTGTGCACATCTATAAAAAATGTCTGAGAGATTTCCAGAATATCTATAAACAATTATTGCTGAAGGCTTTTCTCTGTAAAACTAGAACAGGCAGCTTCTTCAAATACTCAAAAATTAACACAAAGTTACAAGGAACACAAAGAATTAGGAAAATATGATACTACTGGAGAAATAAATTTCTAGTAACTAACCCTGCCCCAAAATGGAGATCTGTGACTTGCCTGACAAAGAATTTAAAATAATGATTATTTGAAAAGCTCAGTGAGATAGAAGTAAAGACAGATAACAACCAGAGAATCAGGAAAGCTGTACCTGAAAAAAGTAATATCAATGAGATAGGAACTATAAAAAAGCAAGCAAACGAATTATGGAACTAAAGTATACAATAATACAAATGAAAATTTCAATTGAGAGTTTCAGTATAATACTTTAGTGGAAGAAAGAACTGGTGAACTCAGGGATATGTTATTCAAAATCATGTAGTCAAAGAAGCAAAATGAAAATGAATAAAAAAGGAGAGAAAAAGTCTACAGAACTGAAATGGCACAATCATGAGAACCAATGTATGCATTATGGATGCTGAACAGATGTGTACCCTAAAATGCATATGTGGAAACTTAATTCCCAATGTGATAGTACTTAAAGGTGAGACTTTGGGGAGGTGATAAATCATGAAGGCAGAATCCTCCTGAATGGAATTGGTACCTTTAAACAAGAAAAGTGGGCTCTTACAGATATCAAATCTTCTGGCACCTTTATCTTGGACTTTTAGTCTCTAGAAACAGAAAAATAAATTTATCTTATTTATAAGCCGGAGAAGGCAATGGCACCCCACTCCAGTACTCTTGCCTGGAAAATCCCATGGACAGAGGAGCCTGGTAGGCTGCAGTCCATGAAGTTGCTAAGGGTCGGACAGGACTGAGTGACTTCGCTTTCACTTTTCACTTTCATGCATTGGAGAAGGAAATGGCAACCCGCTCCAGTATTCTTGATCCCAAGAAAATAAAATCTGCCACTGTTTCCACTTTTTCACAAACACAGCACATGTACAAAAAAATTACCCACTGACTCAAAATAGTAGCCTTCTACCAATCAGTGTTTACTAAATTTAAAAAAAAATCACAAAACCTTAGTGACAGAAAACAGTAAATATTTATCATCTTCTTGCACCTGTATGTTGCCTGTGGGGGCTCTAATGATCTTGATTTGGCTTAAGTGTGTTACTCTAAGTTACACATTTTCATTACTGTGCTAACTGATCATATTCTCCTCATGAGGACTATAGAGGTATGAGAAGGCAAGCATAGACATAGATGTTTCTTGAGGCTTAGATTTGAAACTGGCACAATTCTACTCCTGATTAGATTACTTTCATCCATGCAAATTATATGGCCAAGCCCAAAGTGAAGAGGCAGAAAATACACTCTTTTTCATGGGAAACTTGAAAAATATATCTGCTGAAGGGCAACGGAGAGTAAAAGCAATGGAGACAATACTTCAGTCTGCCTCAGTGTACATGTACACTGAGAGCCACAGTGAAAAATCACTCACCACTAATGACAGTCACCCAAGAACTGCAATCAATTATGCCTATTGTTTTGTGATCTACATCAGATCCTAAAGTGTCCTCTTTTATCCAGATGCATATGAATAAAATGTTATTCAAAGGATGTTACTATTTCCCCACAACTAAATGCACAGTACTGAAACAGGGACAGGATATTCATAACAAGCCCATTTTAAAAGAGGAAGAATGAAGGATACTACATAGCAATTTTGTGTCACACAGGGTATTTGTCATGGGTCATTTATTCTTGACTTAGGGCATTTCTTTGGTTATTCCTCAGTTCTACTCTCTGAGCATTAATTCTTGATCTATTATTCTTTACATATACTGGTCTTAATCATTGAAATAAAAGGGATAACATGTTTCCTTTACCAACAACATCTTAGGACACTTCTGAATAATACAATGGATAATGTATCCATATTAGATATTAACTAGCTTTCTCAGAATGCTTCTTGCCTATAGAAACAGAAAGATCCTGTGATTTTTTCCCATTTCTTTTAGTCTAGGTTGACGGCACATGTACCAACTTTCTCAAAAACCTCTGTAGATTTCCTTTGTACTGTGGTTCACTCAAGCCTAAGAGGAAAAAAAAAAAAAGCAAAGAAAAACACTTCAAAGAGTGAATGGAGGGTATTTCAGTCGCATGCTTACTTTGGTTCTAAGAATTCACTACCCATTTACTGGACTTGGACTTTATCCCCAGGCTATGACTTAGTGATTATGCCCTTCACGTGAGAATAATCTTTCAATTCTGAAGAAACCAGAGATGATAACCTGTTTGGAGCTGTTTATTTTTGTGTGTGTGCTTTACCCAATTTGTTTCTGAGTTCATCTCTCTATTTTAAGACTTCATTAATTGTAGCTCACAAAGCTAGTTCATGCTTGTAGCATTTTGCCTGAAAATCCATTTTTAAGACCATACATTTATTGGGTACAGCTATATTGGTACACAAGCTTTCATTACATAAAACTGGTCACCATTTATCAAGCTTTTTATAATATATTCCTTATGAACTTTTGCACCGTCCCAAAGAAAAGAACAGAGCATTTAGTTTTACATTAAAGCAGAAATCTATTTCCAGTACCAATACTATTTATCAGTCTTGATTTTGTAAGGAAAACAAAGCTACTATCAGTGCTTCAGGGCTGAAAAGTTTTACGTAAGAATAGGGCTTCTGTAATCATTGAGGAGCTTGAGGGAAGATCTGTCAGTGTTGTTATGGAGTCATGACTTGACTTTGAGAAACTGACTTGGGTGGAAAAATCAGAATCATGGTATTGTCTGCATTGAATACCCAAGGTGAGACTAGGTTATAAGAGCTCACAGAAATGTCTGTGAAACTGCCACATCAAGAACAGCTATACTGCCGATGAAGCCATATGTTAGACCCAAGAAATAATGTTCCCCATCTCAATTCCATTTTCCTAATTTGAATGAGATTCCTGTTCTTGTGAAACTCTAACCTGGAATAATAAAAAGAAGGTGATTCTAGGAAACACAGTGTGCATCTCTTAGGTAGGAGTGGTGGGGAGGATCACAAGGGGACAATAGAGGATTTTGAACACTGTCCTTGAAACTGACCAGATCACAGTCTGTGTTTGAACTGATTATGACCAAACATGCTATTTATTTTTAACCTATGAAACTGATAACCCCACTTTAATAATCCCAAGCTATTTTCTCTTATGCATTTTTAATCTCAGAGACATCTTAAATCAGTTCTGGGTCAAGTTTTGACTCGATGTTTATGTTCTGCCTTTCTTAAATTTAGATTTGTTTTTATAAGGAGAGAAAGAATGTTCTAAATAAATATATAGGGAAATATATAAACTGGAAAATATAATTTTAAACTTTCAAAATGTACAATATTTTTATGAAAAAGTTGGTATGTTTGCTTTTTGATAGCTCCAACACCTAAATGGTTTGTGCTCAGTCACTCAGTCATGTCCAACTCTGCAATCCCATGGACTATAGCAGAACATGCTCCTCTGTCCATGGAGTTTCCCAGGCAAGAATACTGGAATGGGTTGCCATTTTCTACTTCAAGGGATCTTCCCAACCCAGGGATCAAACCCAAGTCTCTTGTGTCTCCTGCATTGGCAGGCAGATTCTTTACCAGTGCACCACCTGGGATTTCCCATCTGTACCATGAGTGGAAAGTTACAATATAACTTGAAAAACCTAATGTAAAAACAGAAATCAAGATAGTGGATTCTGAGAGAGTCTTTAATAAAGTAAAATTTCAGAGTAGAACTGATGCCAGGTGTGGATAATATGACATAAATAAATAAGAAAACTGAAACTTCCTCCTGACTTTCCCCAGGACAGTTTAGCTTTATGCTTGCTCAACACTGCAGTGGACCTAAGAAGACACATTCACCTCAATTCTCTAAAGTGAAAAAAATCGATGATGTAACTCTTCCCCGACCATTTGGATTTATACCTGATGCCCAGGCCAGGTTCATTCAGCTGGTGTGGCTTACATTCACTCTCTGATGGAGGAGAGAATGTGGAACAAAAGGTAAGTGCTCAAACTGTTGTGTCTTTTTCCTGAAATGCAGCATGTTATCATATATCTCCAGAACTTTATAGAACTGCAAGGGGAAAAAAAGGAGCCAAGATGTGTGATTACTGTAGCTATCTCTTAGGTAATTCTAATTTTAGATTTCATGAAATCCAAGATTTTTTTGACCTAGGTACATTACATTACATTTTGCTTCACACTTCCATGTGTCTCAGTTACTATGTGATTTTTTTCTCTGCAAGTTTCTCTAAACTGCAGAAAATCTGAGACTGACCAGACCTCAATGAGTCATGAAGTTCCTGACTTTTCCATAATCTAGAACTGGACTATCTTGTTAACTTAAATAATTTTAGGACTACTGCAATTCAAATGGAAAATTAAAAATTGAAATTTTCAGGCAAAGCAATTGTTGCTCAAGGCTGCTAAATTGTAGAAAGGAGAATTTTACTACTTTTCTGAGTAAACAGAGACAAAGTAATAGAGGAATCACTATGCTGTGTTATAGGGATGTAGCTTTATGTTTAATTTAACCCAGTTGTTCCATATACACATTTATCTTCATTCATTCATTTACTGGGCATGAAATATCCAATGTCATGATTACCTGGGGGAAGAAATGGTGTCAGCCAAAGGAGAAATAAATGTTTAAGATTTTTTCAACTAAATAATTGCCATGCAGGACATCAGTAGCTTTTGTTTTTGTAGTTTCTCACAAAAATCATTTCTCTGCATAGACTTAATACAATAAATGATTTAGACTTTGCTTTGAGGTTGAAAGATCAGCATATAGTTGACCTCCTGCTCCACCAGGGTCTGTACCTTGAATGTTTCCTCCTCTGTACAAGGTCTGGAACCAAGCGCCCTCTTTCTGCATGCTAGGTCGGCACCTCTCCTGCCCTGCATCAGGTCCATATCCTGAGTGCCTTTCTGCCCTGTACGAGGTCTGCTCCCTCCCTGCCCCGCTTTCCTTGTACAATATCTGCACCCTGGGTACTCTCCTTTCCTATGAACCCCTCTGCACGCCTTTCCTGTATGTGATTTGTACACAAGTGACCTCCTCCCCTATAAAGGTCTGCATTAGTCCTACCCTTCTGCCCCACACCAGGTCAGAAACCTGAGCTGCTCTACCCAGGCAGGCCGGCACTTTCTGCTCTGATGCCCCTGATGGTCATCTTTATGGAGCTTTGTTGTTCAAGGAAAAACACAATAAACTGAAATGCTTAGCAAGGAAAGGGTAGAAAATATTTCACGTTTCAAGTTTCAACAAACTTCAATTGTGTTAACACAATTGACAATATTAATATTAACATTTTCTGCAGCTTCGACTTCTATCGCTGAGCGCTGGAGGAGCTAATGCATCCAAAGGTGGAGTGGGAGCTTTACTGAATAGCTTCATTCAACATTTGCATTGTTTCAGACTCATTGTGTTTTTTCTAATCTAGATTTCTGATCATCCCATGAGATGAGTCCTTTTATATCTTCAGCTTGGGGTGAAAAACAAATAATGCTGAGTGTAAACAACTTGTTTATACAGTTTTCAGCTATCCAGATGTATTTCATATTCCTCTCTAGATTTGTGGCCAAAATGCAACCTGGCCTCTCAGAGATTTGGACTTTTGATTCTACATCTATACAACTTCATTTTTTAAAAAATAGCTCAAAGCAGTTTTCTGATTGGAAAAGTGTTAAGAAAATCATATATGTTTGAAATATCTTAAACCAATGAATCTTATTTCTTCCTCAGGTGAGAACTGTAACCAAGACCATGTACTCAGGGAGTCAAAATTCACAGAATCAAACGTCAAGTGATTTCATCCTTGTGGGGCTTTTTGGTGAAACCAAACACGCCCTCCTCCTCTACACTGTGACCTTCATCTTCTTCCTGATGGCCCTGGCTGGGAACGCCCTCCTCATCATCCTCGTCCGCCTGGAGCCCCGCCTGCACACCCCCATGTACTTCTTCATCAGTCAGCTCTCCCTCATGGACCTCATGTATATATCTGTGACTGTGCCCAAGATGCTCCTGGGCCAGGTGACAGGAAATCATACAATTTCTCCCTCAGGTTGTGGGATCCAGATATTCTTCTATCTAACCCTTGCTGGAGCTGAGTTTCTCCTCCTGTCTGCCATGGCCTATGACAGATATGCTGCCATTTGCAGACCTCTCCATTATCCTCTGCTGATAAACCAGAGAGTCTGTGTATGCCTGGTGTCTGGATGCTGGTTCCTAGGAATGGTGGATGGTTTTGTGGTCACCCCCATAGCCATGAGCTTCCCCTTTTGTCATTCCAGAAAAATCTTGAGTTTCTTCTGTGAGGCTCCTGCTCTGCTGAAATTGTCCTGTTCTGACATCTCTCTCTACAAGATGATCATGTACCTGTGCTGTGTTCTCATGGTCCTCATCCCCATTGTGGTCATCTCAAGCTCATACGCCCTCATCCTGCACCTCATCCACAGAATGAGTTCATCAGAGAGCCGCAGGAAAGCCTTTGCCACCTGCTCCTCCCACATGATTGTAGTGCTGCTCTTCTTTGGTGCCACCATCTACACCTACATGCTTCCCGATTCCTACCACACAGCTGAGCAGGACATGATGGTGTCAGCCTTTTATACCATCATCACCCCTGTGCTGAACCCCCTCATTTACAGCCTCCGGAATAAGGATGTCACAGGGGCTCTGAGGAGCAGGGTGCAGTCAGGGCTGAGCCTAAGGAAAGTTGTAAAGAGGAAAGCCTGAGGACGACTATATATTTTTCCCCTGTTATATTATCCCCCACCAATTTCTCCTTTTTGTCACTTGCTTCCAGGGCCCCCAACACTGAGTCCAATTATAACTTTCTTCTTTCTTATGCATGTGATGTTTCTCCTCCATACTGTTTACTCATCATCATTTATCTCATCATATTTTATGTCCTTATACTCCTTTTATCTATGAAGCAAAAATTGACATAAAGAAAACTCACATAGTGCCTTTGATCTGAGCTCCCATCCCAAGTTTATTCACCTTTTTAATATGAGACTGGTGTGAAATCCTTAATCCTAAATGTGGCTCCCTGAGAAAAATCCAGATCCCAGCATAACACAGGAGATCTTTCAGTTTTCCTTGCCCTGTAATATACCTCAGTTCATAATTCACATGTGGCAACCACAGGGTTTCAATGAGTGCTATTATACCTTAGTAAGAACAATGTACACATATTTTTTTCAAATATTGAATATGAGACTCATAGTATAAATACAAATTTACTATGTGGCTATAAGACTAAGGCTACATAGACCAAACATCAATCTACATTAAAGTTTCCATGAGTTAATACATTCATCTAACTTCACAGGCTATAAGGGTATGTAAAAATAATTAAAAGTAATTTCACACTTAGTTTCTTTACTCTTTATCATAGGAAGTGAGCTGACATACGTAAATTAAATATAAGATCCTCGAAGGAGGATAGAAGTTTAGGAAATCTTAATCTTCTTAGTTGTTTCCTTCTGAAACAAAGAGAATTAACAAAAAGTTTTGAAGATATTCACCTGTTATTACTTTATTTATTGTATATCATGCTACAGTAGAATGTCTGGAAGTTTAGTAGGTGGTTGTGGTAAAGAATCCGCCTGCTAACGCAGAAGTCACAGGAGATGTGGATTTGATTTCTGGGTTGGGTGGATCCCTTGGAGGAGGAAATGGAAACCCACTCCAGTATTCTTGCCAGGATAATCCCATAGACAGAACTCTGTCCAAGGGATCACCAAGAGTTGGACATGACTGAGCATGCATGGCCTAAGTAACTTATTAGTAGCATCAAGACACTATTATTTTCATGATAAAAATAATTCATGTGTCTAGTTTTATCCAATGTGAGAAATTAGAAAAAATACATTTACTCTAATCAATGTGCAAGGGGTTTTGGACTCTAAATTTTAGTGTCTAATACCATTTGAAACAGAACCCTGATCTTACTATCAAGGGATAGACATCTGATATTCACAAGCCTGATGCCTTTTAACAGACTGATAACTGAATAATTTTGATTTTTATTTATGATTATTCCTGCAATGCATGAAATTTGTCTGAAATTGAAAATAACCCCCCAGTAGAAAAAAATCAGTACCTGAAAAGTAAAGATATGATTTTGTAAAGGTCAGTAACATTTTGTTTTAGAAATCAGTGTGATTAGAGAAATAAGAAAAGCAAAATACCCCAAGTGGACACAATAAAAAGGCAAATCAAACAATGTTAGCTATCTTCATCTGCTGGTATAATTACCAGCATTAGATTATCATTATATAAGCATTACTTATCATTAGATAAGTCTTATGTATTATCTTTATGTAGATTTTATTTGTTCTTAATGTATGGATGGTTTACCTATTTGTCATTCAGGAGCACAAAAAAACTAAGAAAAACTTTGGTTTCAATTCACCCATAAATTGAGGGACTGCAGTGATTAGGTGTAATAAAATAAAAGAGATTAATCTTCAATTTGGTTCTGTATATGTCTTTTTAACTCCCAAGATCTGTGTGGCATTTTTGAAGTTGTCCAAGCCCTTCCAGTGGCCTTATATCACTTTAGAGATGGGGAACGCAAAGCTTTCAAGCAAAGTTCCTTGAAGACTAAGTAGAATAATATGCACAGGCAGCCCTAAAACCTGGTTCAAAAATGTGAGCTGTCTTTTATCTCAGTAAATCTTAGATTTGCTTTTTAGTAGTTCTGTTGAGCTGATTATCCCACCACTATGTTGATTTCTCTTCACTAAGGAAGAACTTGCAAGTTAATCATCATCGTGGAGCTTTGGATGTTAAGTGAATTTAACTCACCTGCCTAATTCAGGTCCTCTCAAACAGTCTAGATAAGCAGTCCTCAACCCTTATAGCACCAGGGATCAGTTTCACGGAACATAGTTTTTTCATGGATGGGGGGAGGTAGAGGTATGCTTTGTCCACTTCATACCTCCTGTTTGCTGTGCTGCCAGCTTCCTAACTGGACCCAGACAGATACTGATCTATGGTCTGGGCCTTCAGGACCCAAGGGCTAGATAAATGTTGCCCCTCTTATGTATGACAGGATGAAGGTGACTTTGCCCATGACACTGCCTCTAGGTGTCTGCCCCACTTCATGGACAGGAGGGAGCCACTATAGATTCTGTCACATGAGAGGAGCTTGTCAGCTGTCTGTTGAATTAAAGAACAGCACTTCTGGTCTTTTTCATCTTCTAGTGGACAGTCCCACATAAATATTTGATTAAGCTGTAAGACCATATTGTGTAAAATTTAATCTGTTTTCTCACAAATCTATATTCATCCAATATTCTTTGATGTAAATGACATGCTGCCAGTCAAACTTTTTTTAAATTACTTATTTGTTTTTATTTATTTACTTATTGGCTGTGCTGAGTGTTCACTGCTGTTTGAGATCTTTCTCTAGTTGCGTCAAGAATGGGCTACTCTCTTGTTGTGGTGCAAGGTCTTCTCATTGTGATGGCTTCTCTTGTGAAACATGGGCTCTAGGGTGTGTGGGCTTCAGTAGCTGCAGTATCGGGCTCTAGAGCTGTGGCTCAGTAGTTGTGGCCCATGGCTTTAGCTGCCCCAAGACATGTGGGATCTTCTTGGAGCAAGGATTGAACCTGCATCCCCTGCAGTGGAAGGTGGATTTTTAACCACTGGACCACCAAGCCAGTCCCTCAAACTCTTTGAAACAGCAAATCTTCCTAGACTCTTGGATTATCCGATCATTTATTAAACTTTCATGAATTACCTGCTATGCTATAGATGCGCTGCAGTTTATGGAGACACAGCATTGGCCAGAACATGAGCCCTTATCTCAAGGAGTTTATTTGCTAGTGGAGGAGAGAGCTGTGCAGACGAGTTCCCAGTCAAGAGAACTATGAGATGACTCTACCCAGAGAGCCCTGAAGCATCTAGATGCAAATCCCAGATTTGAGCAGTGATCCTAAACTGAAGATTGTATATATGTAAAGAGACAAAAGAACATTTCAAAGAGAGGACCAGCACATGAACAGACATGAGTGTAAAAGTCAGTGGAGATATCAGGAAGCTGTCAACACCAAATTAAATATGCCTTACACTGGAATGAATAGGGAGACTATAAGAATATATATTTTATATATTAAATTAATTTAAAAATATTAAACTAGATATACTAAAGTAAATAGAATGTATTTATATATTAGATACAAAATATATTTTAAAATACCTTGCCATCATAAATTGATAACAAGATATTTTAAATAATATAAAAGGATAACATACAATAAATTTTATTAAATAATATATATGTATAATATGCTGTTGTTCAGTCACTCAGTAGTGTCCAACTCTGTGACCCCATGGACTGCAGCACACCAAGCCTCCCTGTCCCTCAACATCTCCTGAAGGTTGCCCAAGTTCATGTCCATTGCATCAGTGATGCCATCCTGCCATCTCATCCTCTGATGCCCTCTTCTCCTTCTGCCCTCAATCTTTCCCAACATCAGGGACTTTTCCAATGAGTTGGCCGTTCACATCAGATAACCAAAATACTGGAGCTTCAACTTCAACATCAGTCTGTCCAACAAGTATTCGGGGTTGATTTCCCTTAAGATTGACTGGTTTGATCTCCTTGCTGTTCAAGGGACTTCCAGGAGTCTTCTCTAGCACCACAGCTTCAAGGTATCAATTCTTTGGTGTCTGCCTTCTTTACGGTCCAGCTCTCACAACTGTACATGACCACTGGGAAAACAATAGCCTTGACTATATGGAATTTTGCTGGCAGAGTAATGTCTCTGCTTTTCAACACACCATCTAGGTTTGACATAGCTTTCCTCCCAAGAAGCAATCGTCTTCTGATTTCATGGGCATGATCATGTACACATATATATATGCATATAAGTATTATATATGTATATTAGATAATATACAATGAATTATATATAATTCAGTATAAAATTAAATTTATACTAAGTATATTAATGAATAAATATTAATTTTACAATATTTTCTCCAGAATTAGAGTGATTGTAAACTAGAAAAGAGCGAGGATAGACACAAACATACCTATTAATAAGAGAAAGTGGCTGCACATTCTCAAGGTAAATATGGTATGAAATACCATATTTCATAACCAACAATTTGAAAATTTTCTGAATGATCTTATTAACAGTTTTTTTTTCAGTATTTCCAACTGCCACCTTAACTGATATATAGTATATTGCATTCAAAGACTATAGCAAAATATTTTTCTTATCTTTAGTCTTCTAATTTTTTCTAATCAATTGCATTCTCTCAAAAATTAAATTATATGGTGAAAAATAACATTGGGAAAAGGTGTTTTGCTTTAAAAGTTATAGTTTATGAGATGTATGTAAACTAGTTTGAATTTGTGAGGAGAACAAAGCTACTAGCAATGCTACAGGACTGAAAAGTTTTATATACAAATAGGACTTAAATAAACATTGAGGAGGGTGAGGGAAGGAGGTCCGTCAGCCTTCACATGGAGTTTTGGAAAAATACTAAGTCTCCACTTGAGTTTAACACACTTGCTAGAGTGAAGAAGTGGGAATCATGGAATTATCTGAAGCTGCCTGCATTGGATACACAAGGTGAGACTAAAGCATAGAAATGTCTTTGAAACTACCCCATCAGAGGAAGTTCCACTCTCTCATGAAGCCATATGTCAGACCTCAAGAAATAATGCTCCCCACCTAAGTTTTATTTTCCTAATTTGAATGAGATTCTTGTTCTTGTGAAACTCTAACCTGGAACCACAAAGTGAAAGTGTTCTGGGAAAAATGGAGTGCAACCCTTATACAGGAGTGGGGGGGTGGGGGTCGCAAGGGACAATGGAGGATCTTGAACACTGTCCTTGAAATTGACCAGGTCATAGCCTGTATTTTAGCCAAATACATTTGTTTTTCAACTATGAAAACTGATAAGTCCACTTTGATAGTTCCAGTGTACTTTCATTGAGGTACTTGCAATCTCAGGAACATTTCAAATCAGTTCTGGGTCAAGTTCTGATTCTGATGTGTATGTTCTGTCTGATACTGCCTTTCTGAATTTCAGAATTGTTTTTACAAAGAGAGAGTGAGAGAACTTCTAAACAAATATCAAATAAGAACATGTGATTTAAAACTGGAAAATATCCATCTGAACTTAAAAACAAATCTACAATACCATCAGGGCTTTCCTGTGGCTGTGTGGTAAAGAACTCACCTGCCAATGCAGGAGACATGGGTTTGAAACCCAAGTCAGGAAGATCCCCTGGATCCTCTCTAGTACTGCTACCTGGGAAATCCCATGAACAGAGGAGACTGGCAGACTATAGTCTATGAGGTCACAACGAGTTGTCCACGACTTAGTGACTGAGCACATATGCACAATGAGTGAGTCAGTGAAAATCACTCAGTTGTGTCTGACTCTTTACCTTTATGGAAAAACTAGATTTGCTTTTTGATAGCTTCAGCACATAAATGGCAAACATGTTCAATTCCCATGTGTACCATGAGTGAAAAGTTACAATATAACTGGCAAAAACAAGTGGAAAAACAACAGCAACAAAAATGATAGCTCTGAGAAAATCTTCTCAAAAGAGTAGTGTTCAGGGTACTGGAATAGCAGATATGGGTAATAAGAATAAGTAAGAAAATTGAAAAGTCACTTTGACTTTGCAAGTCTTGTTAGTTTCTGTGTCTATTCAATAATGCAGAGGACTAAACAACAGAAATTTGTCTGAATTCCCTAACACAAAGAAACTGATGATATAACTGTTCCACTCTATCTCCTGAAAGTATGCCTGATTTCTCTGGCCCTGGAATGGTAAAATCAGCTTCTTTTAGCTTGTGTGGCTCAGACTTACTCTCTGGTGGAGCAGAATATGTGGAAGAAGAGAAAAGGTGAAACAAAATGTGTGTACTCTAAATGTTGTGTTTGCCTTTTTGTGGAAATGTGTTTAAAAGTGCAAACAAAATTAGTATCAAAGATGTCTGATTTCTATTTTTAATCTCCACACAATTCAGACTTTAGATTTCCTGAAATCTCATGGTTTTTTTGTTTTTTTTTTTTAACCTAAGTACACTATTTTACTGTCTTCCCAGATGGCTCAGTGGTAAAGAACTCACTTGCCAATGCAGAAGACGTGGACTTAATTTTTGGATTGGGAAGATCCCCTGGAGAATGAAATGGCAACCCACTCCAGTATTCTTGCTTGAGAAATCCCATGGACAGAGGAGCTTGGTGGACTATAATTCATGGAGTCTTAAGAGAGTGGAACAGGACATAGCAACTAAGCAACAGCAACACCATATTATACTTCACTTCATATTTCCATGTGCCTTAGTAACTATGTCCTTTATTTTCTCTGAAAGTGTCTCTAATCTGGTGTGCAGTGACTCTGAAACTGACCAGAACTCAATCAGTTATGGAGCTCCTAACCTTTCATAATCTAGAATGTGACTCTACCCTTAATTTAAAGAATTTTAAGACTATTGGCTCAAGTGTGACTCAAGAAATTGAACTAGCAGTTTAAAAATTGAAATATTCAATTAAAAGAATCATATACCATGATCAAGTAGGATTTATATCAGGGATGCAAGGATTCTTTATGCAAATCAATCAATGTGCTATACCATTTTAAAAATTGAAGACTAAAAACTGTATCATTATCTCAATAGCCACAGAAAGCTTTTGAAAATAACCAACACTGATTAATGATATATGTAAAAAACTCCACAAAGTGAGCATAGAGGGAACTTATCTCAATATAATAAAGGCCATATATGACTAACCCACAACAAGCCATTCTTAATAATGAAAAACTGAAATCATTTCCTCTAAGATTAGGAACAAAACAAGGATGTCCACTCTCAACATTCTTATTAAGCTTATTAAACATTCTTATTAAACTTATTCTTATGAAATAGTTTTGGAAGTTCTAAACACAACAATCACAGAAGAAAAAGAAATCAAAGGAATTCAAACTGTGAAAGAAGAAATAAACCTTTACTGTCTGCAGTTGACATGATATTATACATAGAAAATACAAAAGATGCCATCAGAAAAATAATAGAGCTCATCAATGAATTTGGTAAATTTGCATAACACAAAAATAATTCACAGAAATCTTTTGCATTCTTATACATTAACTACAAAAGATGGGGAAAAGAAAGTAAGGAAACAATTCCATTTACCACTACAGCAAAAAGAATAAAATACCTGGGAATAAACATACCTAAGGAGACAAAAGACCCATATACAGAAAACTATAAGATAGTGATGAAAGAAATCAAAGACAACAAAAACAGATGGAAATATGCATCACATTCTTATTAATATTATGAAAGTGACTGTATACTCAAAGAAATGTATTTATTCAAAGCACTCCCTACCACATTAGCAGTTTCAAGAATTAGAACTTTCAAGAATTATAACAAAAAATTAAAATTTTTTAATGGAAACAAAAGATCTGGAATCATCAAAGCAATCTTGATGAAGAAAAACAAAGCTGAAAAAATAAACAAATGGGACCTAATGAAACTTAAAAGCTTTTGCACAACAAAGGAAACTATAAGCAAGGTGAAAAGACAGCCTTCAGAATGGGAGAAAATAATAGCAAATGAAGCAACAGACAAAGGATTAATCTCAAAAATATACAAGCAACTCCTGAAGCTCAATTCCAGAAAAATAAATGACCCAATCAAAAAATGAGCCAAAGAACTAAACAGACATTTCTCCAAAGAAGACATACAGATGGCTAACAAACACATGAAAAGATGCTCAACATCACTCATCATCAGAGAAATGCAAATCAAAACCACAATGAGGTACCATTACACGCCAGTCAGGATGGCTGCTATCCAAAAGTCTACAAGCAATAAATGCTGGAGAGGGTGTGGAGAAAAGGGAACCCTCTTACACTGTTGGTGGGAATGCAAACTAGTACAGCCGCTATGGAGAACAGTGTGGAGATTTCTTAAAAAACTGGAAATGGAAGTGCCATATGACCCAGCAATCCCACTTCTGGGCATACACACTGAGGAAACCAGATCTGAAAGAGACACGTGCACGCCAATGTTCATCACAGCACTGTTTATAATAGCCAGGACATGGGAGCAACCTAGATGCCTATCAGCAGATGAATGGATAAGAAAGCTCTGGTACATATACACCATGGAATATTACTCAGCCGTTAAAAAGAATTCATTTGAATCAGTTCTAATGAGATGGATGAAACTGGAGCCCATTATACAGAGTGAAGTAAGCCAGAAAGATAAAGAACATTACAGCATACTAACACATATATATGGAATTTAGAAAGGTGATAACGATAACCCTATATGCAAAACAGAAAAAGAGACACAGATGTACAGAACAGACTTTTGGACTCTGTGGGAGAAGGCGAGGGTGGGATGTTTCAAGAGAACTGCATCAAAACATGTATATTATCTATAGTGAAACAGATCACCAGCCCAGGTTGGATGCATGAGACAAGTGCTCGGGCCTGGTGCACTGGGAAGACCCAGAGGAATCGGGTGGCGAGGGAGGTCGGAGGGGGGATCGGGATGGGGAATACATGTAACTTCATGGCTGATTCATGTCAATGTATGACAAAACCCACTTCAATATTGTAAAGTAATTAGCCTCCAACTAATAAAAATAAATGAAAAATAAATAAATAAATAAATAAAAAATAAAAATGTTAAAAAAAAAAAGAAAGAAAGAAAAACAAAGCTGAAAGAACCAAGCTCTCAGACTTGAGTATAATACAAAACTACAATAACACTATACTATGATACTAGCACAAAAATAGGAATATAAATTAATGGGATAGTTTATAAAGCCCAGAATTAAACTCATGCACCTATGGTCACCTAATTGGTGACACACGAAGCAAGAATATACAATGAAGAAAAAACAGCCTCTTCAATAAGTGGTGCTGGTAAAATTGGATAGCTACATGTAAAAGAAGGAAATTAGAATACTGTCTAACACAAACATAAAAATAAACTCGAAATGGATTAAAGACCTAAATACAAGGCCAGACTCAATAAAATTCTTAGAAGAAAACATAAACGAAACATTCTTTGACATAAATCACAAGAACTTTTTGACCGAGTACCTAGAGTTATTTCAAAGCTTTTGCAAAGCAAGTTCAGTTCAGTTCAGTTCATTCGCTCAGTCATGTCAGACTCTATGCGACCCCATGAATCACAGCACACCAGGCCTCCCTATCCATCACCAACTCCTGGAATTTACTCGAACTCAAGCCCATCGAGTCAGTGATGCCATCCAGCCAAGTCATCCTCTGTCTTCCCCTTCTCCTCCTGCCCCCAATCCCTCCCAGCATCAGGGTCTTTTCCAATGAATCAACTCTTCACATGAGGTGGCCAAAGTACTGGAGTTTCAGCTTCATAAGACAAAAAAGAGAACCCCGAGAATTAAAGAAAATATTTCCAAATGAAGCATATGACAAAGGATTAATCTCCAAAATAAACAGCAGATCATGTATCTCAGTATAAATGGCAAACAAACAAGCAACCCAATCAAAAACTGGGTGGGAAATCTAAATAGATATTCCTCCAGTCAGTCAGTTAGTCATTTCAGTCTTTCAGTCCTGTCTGAATCTTTGCGACCCCATGGACTGCAGCAAGCCATGCCTCCCTGTCCATCACCAACTCCCAGAGTTTACTCAAACTCCTGTCCAGAGTCAATGATGCCATCCAACTATCTCATCCTCTGTTGTCCCCTTCTCCTGCCACCTTCAATCTTTCCCAGCATCAGGGTCTTTTCAAATGAGTCAGCTCTTCACATCAGATGGCCAAGAACTGGAATTTCAGCTTCAACATCAGTCCTTCCAAAGAATATTCAGGACTGATTTCCTTTAGGATGGACTGGTTGGATCTCCTTGCAATCCAAAGGACTCTCAAGAGTCTTCTCCAACACCATAGTTAAAAAGCATCTTTTCTTCAGCATTCAGCTTTCTTTATAATCCAACTCTCTTATCCATACATGACTACTGGAAAAACCATAGCTTTGACTAGATGGACCTTTGTTGGTAAAGTAATGTCTCTGCTTTGTAATGTGCTATCCAGGTTGGTCATAAATTTTCTCCCAAGGAGTAAGCGTCTTTTAAGATCATGGCTAGAGTCACCGTCTGCAGTGATTTTGGAGCCTAAAAATATAAAGTCTGCCACTATTTCCACTATTTCTCCATCTATTTGCCATGAAGTGATGGGACCGGATGCCATGATACTTGTTTTCTGAATGTTGAACTTTAAGCCAACTTTTCCACTCTCCTCATTCACTTTCATCAAGAGTCTCTTGAGTTCTTCTTCACTTTCTGCCATAAGGGTGGTGTCATTTGCATATCTGAGGGTATTGATATTTATCTCAGGAATCTTGATTCCAGCTTGTGCTTCATCCAGCCCAGAGTTTCTCATGATGTACTCTGCATAGAAGTTAAATAAGCACAGTGACAATACACAACCTTGACATACTCCTTTTCCTATTTTGAACCAGTCTGTTGTTCCATGTCCAGTTCCAACTGTTGCTTCCTGACCTGCATACAGATTTCTCAAGAGGCAGGTCACATGGTCTGGTATTCCCATCTCTTGAAGAATTTTCCTCAGTTTAATGTGATCCACACAGTCAAAGGCTTTGGCATAGTCAATAAAGCAGAAACAGATGTTTTTCTGGAACTCTCTTGCTTTTTCAATGATCCAATGGATGTTGGCAATTTGATCTCTGGTTCCTCTGCCTTTTGTGAAACCAGCTTGAACATCTGGAAGTTCACAGTTCACATACTGCTGAAGCCTGGCTTGGAGAATTTTGAGCATTACGTTACTAGCCTGTGAGATGAGTGCAACGGTGTGGTAGTTTGAGCACTCTTCGGCATTGCCTTTCAGTGAGATTTCAATGAAAACTGACTTTTCCAGTCCTGTGGCCACTGTTGAGTTTTCCCAATTTGCTGGCATATTGAGTGCATTACTTTCACAGCATCATCTTTCAGGATTTCATATAGTTCAACTGGAATTCCATCACCTCCACTAGCTTTGTTCATAGTGATGCTTCCTAAGACCCACTTGACTTCACATTCCTGGATGTCTGGCTCTAGGTAACATGCTGGATAGCATATTACACCATCAAGATTATCTGGGTCATGAAGATCATTTTTTGTACAGTTCTTCTGTGTATTCTTGCAACCTCTTCTTAATATCTTCTGCTTCTGTTAGGTCTATACCATTCCTGTCCTTTATTGAGCCCATCTTTGCATGAAATGTTCCCTTTTATCTCTAATTTTCTTGAACAAATCCCTAGTCTTTCCCATTCTATTGCTTTCCTCTATTTCTTTGAATTGATCACTGAGGAAGGCTTTCTTTTCTTTCCTTGCTATTCTTTGGAACTCTGCATTCAAATGGGAATATCTTTCCTTTTCTCCTTTACCTTTTGCTTCTCTTATTTTCACAGCTATTTGTAAGGCCTGCTCAGACAGCCATTTTGCTTTTTTACATTTCTTGTTCCTGGGGATGGTCTTGATCCCTGTCTCCTGTACAATGTCATGAACCTCCATCCATAGTTATCAGGTACTCTGTCTATCACATCTAGTCCTTAAATCTATTTCTCACTTCCAGAGTATAATTTTTGTTTGTTTGTTTGTTTATTTTTTATTTTTTTTTATTATTTTTTTTTCCAGTGGGTTTGTCATACATTGATATGAATCAGCCATGGATTTACATGTATTCCCCGTCCAGATCCCCCCTCCCACCTCCCTCTCCACCCGATTCCTCTGGGTCTTCCCAGTGCACCAGGCCCGAGTACTTGTCTCATGCATCCCACCTGGGCTGGTGATCTGTTTCACCATAGATAGTATACATGCTGTTCTTTTGAAATATCCCAACCTCACATTCTCCCACAGAGTTCAAAAGTCTGTTCTGTATTTCTGTGTCTCTTTTTCTGTTTTGCATATAGGGTTATCGTTATCACCTTTCTAAATTCCATATATATGTGTTAGTATGCTGTAATGTTCTTTATCTTTCTGGCTTACTTCACTCTGTATAAGGGGCTCCAGCTTCATCCATCTCATTAGGACTGGTTCAAATGAATTCTTTTTAACGGCTGAGTAATATTCCATGGTGTATATGTACCACAGCTTCCTTATCCATTCATCTGCTGATAGGCATCTAGGTTGCTTCCATGTCCTGGCTATTATAAACAGTGCTGCGATGAACATTGGGGTGCACGTGTCTCTTTCAGATCTGGTTTCCTTAGTGTGTATGCCCAGAAGTGGGATTGCTGGGTCATATGGCAGTTCTATTTCCAGTTTTTTAAGAAATCTCCACACTGTTTTCCATAGCGGCTGTACTAGTTTGCATTCCCACCAACAGTGTAAGAGGGTTCCCTTTTCTCCACACCCTCTCCAGCATTTATTGCTTGTAGACTTTTGGATAGCAGCCATCCTGACTGGCGTGTAATGGTACCTCATTGTGGTTTTGATTTGCATTTCTCTAATAATGAGTGATGTTGAGCATCTTTTCATGTGTTTGTTAGCCATCTTTATGTCTTCTTTGGAGAAATGTCTGTTTAGTTCTTTGGCCCATTTTTTGATTGGGTCATTTATTTTTCTGGAATTGAGCTTCAGGAGTTGCTTGTATATTTTTGAGATTAATCCTTTGTCTGTTGCTTCATTTGCTATTATTTTCTCCCAATCTGAGGGTTGTCTTTTCACCTTGCTTATAGTTTCCTTTGTTGTGCAAAAGCTTTTAAGTTTCATTAGGTCCCATTTGTTTAGTTTTGCTTTTATTTCCAATATTCTGGGAGGTGGGTCATAGAGGATCTTGCTGTGATTTATGTTGGAGAGTGTTTTGCCTATGTTCTCCTCTAGGAGTTTTATAGTTTCTGGTCTTACATTTAGATCTTTAATCCATTTTGAGTTTATTTTTGTGTATGGTGTCAGAAAGTGTTCTAGTTTCATTCTTTTACAAGTGGTTGACCAGTTTTCCCAGCACCACTTGTTAAAGAGGTTGTCTTTTTTCCATTGTATATCCTTGCCTCCTTTGTCAAAGATAAGGTGTCCATAGGTTCGTGGATTTATCTCTGGGCTTTCTATTCTGTTCCATTGATCTATATTTCTGTCTTTGTGCCAGTACCATACTGTCTTGATGACTGTGGCTTTGTAGTAGAGTCTGAAGTCAGGCAGGTTGATTCCTCCAGTTCCATTCTTCTTTCTCAAGATTACTTTGGCTATTCGAGGTTTTTTGTATTCCCATACAAATTGTGAAATTCTTTGGTCTAGTTCTGTGAAAAATACTGTTGGTAGCTTAATAGGGATTGCATTGAATCTATAGACTGCTTTGGGTAGAATAGCCATTTTGACAATATTGATTCTTCCAATCCATGAACACAGTATGTTTCTCCATCTGTTTGTGTCCTCTTTGATTTCTTTCATCAGTGTTTTATAGTTTTCTATGTATAGGTCTTTTGTTTCTTTAGGTAGATATACTCCTAAGTATTTTATTCTTTTTGTTGCAATGGTGAATGGTATTGTTTCCTTAATTTCTCTTTCTGTTTTCTCATTATTAGTATATAGGAATGCAAGGGATTTCTGTGTGTTAATTTTATATTCTGCAACTTTACTATATTCATTGATTAGCTCTAGTAATTTTCTGGTAGAGTCTTTAGGGTTTTCTATGTAGAGGATCATGTCATCTGCAAACAGTGAGAGCTTCACTTCTTCTTTTCCTATCCGGATTCCTTTTACTTCTTTTTCTGCTCTGATTGCTGTGGCCAAAACTTCCAACACTATGTTGAATAGTAGTGGTGAGAGTGGGCACCCTTGTCTTGTTCCTGATTTCAGGGGAAATGCTTTCAATTTTTCACCATTGAGGGTGATGCTTGCTGTGGGTTTGTCATATATAGCTTTTATTATGTTGAGGTATGTTCCTTCTATTCCTGCTTTTTGGAGAGTTTTAATCATAAATGAGTGTTGAATTTTGTCAAAGGCTTTCTCTGCATCTATTGAGATAATCATATGGTTTTTATCTTTCAATTTGTCAATGTGGTGTATTACATTGATTGATTTGTGGATATTAAAGAATCCTTGCATTCCTGGGATAAAGCCCACTTGGTCATGGTGTATGATTTTTTTAATATGTTGTTGGATTCTGTTTGCTAGAATTTTGTTAAGGATTTTTGCATCTACGTTCATCAGTGATATTGGCCTGTAGTTTTCTTTTTTTCTGGCATCTTTGTCTGGTTTTGGAATTAGGGTGATGGTGGCCTCATAGAATGAGTTTGGAAGCTTACCTTCATCTGCAATTTTCTGGAAGAGTTTGAGTAAGATAGGTGTTAGCTCTTCTCTAAATTTTTGGTAGAATTCAGCTGTGAAGCCGTCTGGTCCTGGGCTTTTGTTTGCTGGAAGATTTTTGATTACAGTTTCGATTTCCTTGCTTGTGATGGGTCTGTTAAGATCTTCTATTTCTTCCTGGTTCAGTTTTGGAAAGTTATACTTTTCTAAGAATTTGTCCATTTCTTCCAAGTTGTCCATTTTATTGGCATAGAGCTGCTGGTAGTAGTCTCTTATGATCCTTTGTATTTCAGTGTTGTCTGTTGTGATCTCTCCATTTTCATTTCTAATTTTGTTAATTTGGTTTTTCTCTCTTTGTTTCTTAATGAGTCTTGCTAATGGTTTGTCAATTTTGTTTATTTTTTCAAAAAACCAGCTTTTAGCTTTGTTGATTTTTGCTATGGTCTCTTTAGTTTCTTTTGCATTTATTTCTGCCCTGATTTTTAAGATTTCTTTCCTTCTGCTAACCCTGGGGTTCTTCATTTCTTCCTTCTCTAATTGCTTTAGGTGTAGAGTTAGGTTATTTATTTGTTTTTTTTCTTGTTTCTTGATGTAAGCCTGTAATGCTATGAACCTTCCCCTTAGCACTGCTTTTACAGTGTCCCATAGGTTTTGGGTTGTTGTGTTTTCATTTTCATTCATTTCTATGCATATCTTGATTTCTTTTTTTATTTCTTCTATGATTTGTTGGTTATTCAGAAGTGTGTTATTTAGCCTCCATATGTTTGAAGTTTTAACAATTTTTTTCCTGTAATTGAGATCTAATCTTACTGCACTGTGGTCAGAAAAGATGACTGGAATGATTTCAATTTTTTTGAATTTCCAAGACCAGATTTATGGCCCAGGATGTGATCTATTCTGGAGAATGTTCCGTGTGCACTTGAGAAAAAGGTGAAGTTGATTGTTTTGGGGTGAAATGTCCTATAGATATCAATTAGGTCTAGCTGGTCCATTGTGTCATTTAAGGTTTGTGTTTCCTTGTTAATTTTCTGTTTAGTTGATCTATCCATAGTTGTGAGTGGGGTATTAAAGTCTCCCACTATTATTGTGTTACTATTAATTTCCTCTTTCATACTCGTTAGTGTTTGCCGCACATATTGCAGTGCTCCTATGTTGGGTGCATATATATTTATAATTGTTATAGCTTCTTCTTGGATTGATCCTTTGATCATTATGTAGTGTCCTTCTTTGTCTCTTTTCACATCCTTTATTTGAAAGTCTATTTTATCTGATATGAGTATTGCGACTCCTGCTTTCTTTTGTTCTCCGTTTGCGTGAAATATTTTTTTCCAGCCCTTCACTTTTAGTCTGTATGTGTCTCTTATTTTGAGGTGGGTCTCTTGTAGACAGCATATATAGGGGTCTTGTTTTTGTATCCATTCAGCCAATCTTTGTCTTTTGGTTGGGGCATTCAACCCATTTACATTTAGGGTAATTATTGATAGGTGTGGTCCCATTGCCATTTACTTTGTTGTTTTGGGTTCACGTTTATACAACCTTTCTGTGTTTCCTGTCTAGAGAAGATCCTTTAGCATTTGTTGAAGAGCTGGTTTGCTGGTGCTGAATTCTCTCAGCTTTTGCTTGTCTGTAAAGCTTTTGAATTCTCCTTCATATCTGAATGAGATCCTTGCTGGATACAGTAACCTAGGTTGTAGGTTATTCTCTTTCATTACTTTCAGTACGTCCTGCCATTCCCTTCTGGCCTGGAGGGTTTCTATTGATAGATCAGCTGTTATCCTTATGGGAATCCCTTTGTGTGTTATTTGTTGTTTTTCCCTTGCTGCTTTTAATATTTGTTCTTTGTGTTTGATCTTTGTTAATTTGATTAATATGTGTCTTGGGGTGTTTCGCCTTGGGTTTATCCTGTTTGGGACTCTCTGGGTTTCTTGGACTTGGGTGGCTATTTCCTTCCCCATTTTAGGGAAGTTTTCAGCTATTATCTCCTCGAGTATTTTCTCATGGCCTTTTTTTTTGTCTTCTTCTTCTGGAACTCCTATGATTCAAATATTGGGGCATTTCACAGTGTCCCAGAGGTCCCTGAGGTTGTCCTCATTTCTTTTGATCCTTTTTTCTTTTTTCCTCTCTGCTTCATTTATTTCCACCATTTTATCTTCTACCTCACTTATCCTATCTTCTGTCTCCGTTATTCTACTCTTGGTTCCCTCCAAAGTGTTTTTGATCTCATTCATTGCATTATTCATTTTTAATTGACTCTTTTTTATTTCTTCTAGGTCTTTATTAAACATTTCTTGCATCTTCTCAGTCTTTGTCTCCAGGCTATTTATCTGTAACTCCATTTTGTTTTCAAGATTTTGGATCATTTTTATTATCATTATTCTAAATTCTTTTTCAGGTAGATTCCCTATCTCCTCCTCTTTTGTTTGACTTGGTGAGCATTTTTCATGTTCCTTTACCTGTTGGGTATTTCTTTGCCTTTTCATCTTGTTTAGATTGCTGTATCTGGAATGGGCTTTCTGTATTCTGGAGGTCTGTGGTTCCTTTTTGTTGTGGAGGATTAACCCAGTGGGTGGGGTTAGACGATTGGCTTGTCAAGATTTCCTGGTTAGGGAAGCATGCGTCAGTGTTCTGGTGCATGGAACTTGATTTCTTCTCTTTGGAGAGCAATGGAGTGCCCAGTAATAAGTTTTGAGATGGGTCTATGTGTTCGGTGTGACCTTGGGCAGCCTGTATGTTGATGTTCAGGGCTATGTTCCTGAGTTGCTGGAGAATTTGCGTGGTATGTCTTGCTCTAAAACTTATTGGCTCTTGGGTGGTGGTTGGTTTCAGTGTAGGTATGAAGGCTTTTGGACAGTCACTTATTACTTAAAGTTCCATGTAGTCAGGAGTTTTCTGGTGTTCTCAGGTTTGGGGCTTAAGTCTCCTGCCTCTGGATTTCAGTTTTATTCTTCCTGTAGTCTCAGGACTTCTCCAACTATACAGCCCTCCTTTCGAAGACAATGGGCTGCTTTTCTGGGCGCCTGATGACCTCAGCTAGCGATCAGAAGTTGTTTCGCGAAGTTTGCTCTGTGTTCAGTTATTCTTTTGATGAATTTGTAGGAGAGAAAGTGGTCTCCCCGTCCTACTCCTCCGCCATCTTGGCTCCTTCCCAGAGTATAATTATAAGGGATTTGATTTAGGTCATACCTGAATGGTCTAGTGGTTTTCCCCTCTTTCTTCAATTTAAGTCTGAATTTGGCAATAAAGAGTTCATGATTGGAGCCACAGTTAGCTCCCAGTCTTGTTTTTGCTGACTGTATAGAGCTTCTCCATCTTTGGCTGCAAAGAATATAATCAATCTGATTTCGGTGTTGGCCATCTGGTGATGTTCATGTGTAGAGTCTTCTCTTGTGTTGTTGGAAGAGGTTGTTTGCTATGACCAGTGAGTTCTCTTGGCAAAACTCTATTAGCCTTTACCCTGCTTCATTCTGTACTCCAAGGCCAAATTTGCCTGTTGTTCCAGGTGTTTCTTAACTTCCTACTTTTGCATTCCAGTCCCCTATAATGAAAAAGACATCTTTTTTGGATGTTAGTTCTAAAAGGTCTTGTAGGTCTTCATAGAATTGTTCAACTTCAGCTTCTTCAGCATTACTGGTCGGGGCATAGACTTGGATTACCATGATATTGAATGATTTGCCTTGGAAACAAACAGAGATCATTCTGTCGTTTATGAGATTGCATCCAAGTACTGCATTTTGGACTTTTTTGTTGACTATGATGGCTACTCATTTTTTCTAAGGGATTCCTGCCCACAGCAGTAGGTACAATGGTCATCTGAGTTAAATTCACCCATCCCAGTCCATTTTAGTTCACTGATTCCTAAAATGTCGATATTCACTCTTGCCATCTCCTGTTTGACCAGGAAATGATGGTGTGAAATTGCTGCACTCAATATGCCAGTAAATTTGGAAAACTCAGCAGTGGCCACAAGACTGGAAAAGGTCAGTTTTCATTGAAATCTCAATGAAAGGCAATGCAAAAGAAAGCTCAAACTACCACACAATTACACTCATCTCACATGCTAGCAAAGTAATGCTCAAAATTCTCCAAGCTACGCTTCAACAGTATGTGAACTGTGAACTTCTGGATATTCAAGCTGGATTTAGAAAAAGCAGAGGAACCAGAGATCAAATTGCCAACATCTGTTGGATCATTGAAAAAGCAAGAGAGTTCCAGAAAAAACATCTGTTTCTGCTTTATTGACTACGCCAAAGCCTTTGACTGTGTGGATCACATTAAACTGAGGAAAATTCTTCAAGAGATGGGAATACCAGACCATGTGACCTGCCTCTTGAGAAATCTGTATGCAGGTCAGGAAGCAACAGTTAGAACTGGACATGGAACAACAGACTGGTTACAAATTGGGAAAGGAGTACATCAAGCCTGTATATTGTCACTGTTTATTTAACTTCTATGCAGAGTACATCATGAGAAACACTGGGCTAGATGAAGCACAAGCTGGAGTCAAGATTGCCGGGAGAAATATCAATAACCTCAGATAAGCAGATGACACCACCCTTATGGCAGAAAGTGAAGAAGAACTCAAGAGCCTCTTGATGAAAGTGAATGAGGAGAGTGGAAAAGTTGGCTTAAAGATCAACATTCAGAAAACTAAGATCATGGCATCCTGTCCCATTTCTTCATGGCAAATAGATGGGGAAACAGGGAGACACTTTATCTGGGAGGCCTCCAAAATCACTGCAGATGGTGACTGCAGCCTGAAATTAAAAGACACTTGCTCCTTTGGAAGAAAAGCTATGACCAACCTAGACAGCATATTAAAAAGCAGAGACATTACTTTACCAACAAAGGTCCATCTAGTCAAAGCTATGGTTTTTCCAGTAGTCATGTATGGCTGTGAGTACTAAACTATGAAGAAAGCTGAGCACCAAAGGATTGATACTTTTGAAATATGGTGTTGGAGAAGACTCTTGAGAGTCCCTTAGATGGCAAGAATATTAAACCAGTCAATCCTAAAGGAAACCAGTCCTGAATATTCATTGGAAGGACTGATTTTGAAGCCTAAACTCCAATACTTTGGCCACCTGATGCAAAGAGTTGACTCATTGGAAAAGACCCTGATGCTGGGGAACATTGAAGGTGGGAGGATAGGGGGACGACAGAGAATGAAATGTTTGGACAACATCACCAACTTGATGGGCATGAGTTTGAGTAGGTTCCTGGAGTTGGTGATGGACAGGGAAGCCTGGCGTGCTTCAGTCCATGGGGTCACAATGAGTTGGACATGACTGAGCTACTGCACTGAACTGAACTGAGCTGATGTTAATTGGTTTTCCTCAAGGGGAAAAATATTATATTAGTTAGGCATTACAAAGGGCCACAAACTGGGTAGTGTAGTTGTTATTAAATCTCTAATGGGACCTTACTGAAAGGTTGTTGCTGAACGATAAGACGCGGGATTCTTGGCCTCCGGAGGAGACGAATTCAATCCGGGGCCAGAGACGAGGCTGGATCGCTCAGAGCTCTTGTGTAATAAAGTTGTATTAAAGTATAAAGGAGATAGAGAAAGCTTCTGACATAGGCATCAAAAGGGGGCAAAAGAGTACCCCCCTCCTTGTCTTAGGCTGTATGTTATATAGTCACTCACAGTCTGTTAGTGAAAGGAAAGGAGTGTCATAAAATTTAGAATGGCACCAGATAATTCATCCCTGGCCATAAAACGATTGACTTGAATCTTGTAGAAGGGCAGAATACCAACAAATAGTTTTGTTTACATAGATTAGGGAAACAATACCTGAGTAAGTAAGTTAGGCCGTTTGGGAACCAACTTGAAGATAGAGTCTGGGGTACATTAACATAGCTTAAGACAACATTTCCATAAGAAAAAGAAATGTATTGGTTAACTCAAGGTTTCAGAGTAGTTAGCTTTAGGTGAGACCAGGTGTCATGGCAACACAGCATTTTAAGAGAAACCTCCTTTTAAATTTGTATAGAGAAGGAAAAACATATCGCTGATTTGTTTCTTCCTGCCGCTTAAGAGAGATAAAAATGCCTGGCACTTGCAGCCTCTTTCCTCCGTTTGGAGACCCCTGGCCTTCCTGCCTGTTACCCTCTTATTACCTTAACTAATCACATCTGCTACCAATCTACTTCCAAACAAGATCACATTATGGTGCATTGGAAGTTAGGATTTTAATATATGAATTTTGAAGGAAGAAATCAGCCCACTAAACTCTAACCTCTGCTCCCCCAAACCCATGTCCTTATTAACTACCCAATATAGTTACCTTATCCCAACATCCCCAAAAGTGTTGATCCCCAATCCAAGATCAACTCCAAATCAAAAATTTTATACACTTATAAATCAGATATAAATGAGTCTCCAGGTAAGAATCATCCTGGGGCAGAATTTCTTTTCATCTGTGAACCTGTGAAACCAGACAACATGTTATCTCTTCTAAAATACTGTGATAGGACAGCTGTGGAATAGATACTCCCATTCCAAGAAGAATAAATCCAGATAAAAGAGAAGTCATGAGATCCACTACCTTAGAATAACCAAAAGAAGTACTGTGGAAAAATATCAAGGAAAAAAATAAGAATATATTTCTAACATTTGAGTAACCTGACATAACTACCATGAATATCATTACAAGTTCTTAGCATTTAAACAATATCAGTCCTTCAAAAATATTTTAATTATATGTTAATACAAATTCTAATTAGATCTCCTGAATGTTACCAAATGAATTGAAAGATCAATTTAAATTAAAAAGAAGTAGGAAAAATTTTGACATATTCCCTGTAAATATAATAAAAACAAGGAAAATTGTTTCGCCAGATGTTAAAAATTACTATAAACAATATCAATAAAATATCTTAAAGGAATATAGTGATAGGTCATTGAAAAAGAACTTACAATACTTTTGCAACTTCACAAAGTTATAATACTTTTCATATAGAGATGAAATGTTGAAGAACAGAAAATAGCAATTGTCTTATTGGAGGTTTATAGGAATACTGTGAACAGACCTGCTTGAACACCTCCAAAGACAAAGGATTCCTACACCTAGAATTTGTAACAACCAGCTACACCCCTCACACTTTTAGTATAAGAGAGGTTGTAATTCTAACTGAGGTAGGATTCTTTTTTTAGAATATTAGTCTACCACCTTCTAGACCTGTTGGCTTACTGAATAAAGTCTCTGTTTCTTGTCCCAGTGTCATGTCTCTCAATTTATTAGCCTGTGATGTAGTGAGCATTAGGAGCTTGATCTCCATAACAAATCTTGGTGAAACTGTTAGGAGTCATAATGCTCATGGCCAGGAGGCCCTGGTTGGGAATCTGGAGGTGAAGGCCCTAGCAGCTACTAGAGACAATTTCTGAGGATCTCCTCTTCAAAATTTCCTGTAGTAACACTGGCTGCCCCAGTGCTCGGCAGATGGGTAAGAAATCAACACATGGAGGCTGACTTCATATAGAACAGTAAGTCCCTCAGTACATATAGCCAGAAACTCTTTTTTCCCCTTCATCTGGGGCTTTTTTTTTTTTTTTTTTCTCTCCAGAAGTCAGTTTGTTTTGCATTTGAGTGGCATATCCTGCTGGAGAGAGGAAATACTTGCTGGACTTTTACCCGATTTCTGAACTGATCCATTTGTTTCATTTGTATATGTTATTTTTGTTTTGTTTTGTTTTGTATATCTGTCTTTAAAAGATGGGGACATTTTCATCTATTCCCAAATAAAGCCCTCTGAAGCGCATTTTTAAGAAGTGGCCTCATTAAAATTTATTGCAACAATATTTGGCCAGAGTACCTGTTAGGATCTCCACAAGGGATTTATGCAGAATTATCTTGGGACCTTGTGTACATTATACTGTATTTAAAACAAAAATTACCGACTGTCACTCTTGCTTTGTTAATTAAAAAAGGCATTGTCTGTGGTCTGCTGTACCATGGGTGTGGACCCAGTGCTCTCCAAGGAGTCATATTGCATGGGGTTGAGTTCACAGTTCTTGTGCTTGAGGGTTTATTTAAGATTTTTTGTTTGTTGCTTGGGTATTTGGTTTCATTTGGTTCCATTTATAGTCAAATCAGTTTCATGACGTTTAAAACTTTTTCAGATGTCAAATGAAGGAAAGGAATACACACACACACAAACCTTTCTGTTCTTATTTTAAAGTAGAATATTCTTAAGTGGAAGAAAAAAGTTCCATAATGGACAGAGAAGACCCATTGCTATTTATGATTTTACAATAAATGGTGAAGAGCATTGTCTTTTGAATGGCTTTATACAATCCTGCTATTAGAGCTATTTTGTAAAGAAGTGGGGAAGAATGATGAAATACCCTATGTGCAAGCATCTAGGCTGGTATATTAAGGAAAATAAGAAAAGGAAGTGAGGATAACTCACTTCCACTATCTCTCATTTCTATACCACCTGCCTCAATTCCCAACACTGGGACTCAAGAAATGGTCAGAATGATGCCCTTTCTCATAGGCATCAGTTAGAAAATTCTGTGATTTTCTAATTGGGAGACACAGAGACCTGGTCTGATATTGTTATGTAAGATCCAGTAGGGCATCCAATTTGGACCAGGATCCACTCCTGGGGCAAAACAATTTCCCTTACTGCATTATTCCATAGGGTGCCTAAATGCAAATACCCATCAGGCTGGATTTTTATGGATGACCCATTACCTTTGAACTATGTGATCTTCTAACTGGGAGACACAGAGACCTGGGCTAGAATCATCATCTAAGATCCAATAGGACATCCAATTTGGACCAGGATCCAGTCCTGGGGCAAAGCAATTTCCCTTACTCCATTATTCTATAGTGGGCCTAAATGCTTCCCTGATAGCTCAGTTGTAAAGAATCCACCTGCAATGCAAGAGACCCTTGTTCCATTCCTGGGTCAGCAAAATCTGCTGGAGAAGGAATACGCTACCCACTCCAGTATTCTTGGGCTTCCCTGGTGGCTCAGCTGGTGAAGAACCCACCTGCAATGTGGGAGATCTGAGTTTGGGAAGATCCCCTGGAGAAGAGAAAGACTACCAACTCCAGTATTCTGGCCTGGAGAATTTCATGGACTGTATAGTCCATGAGGATAGCAAAGAGTTGGACACAAATGAGCTACTTTCACTTTTCACTACGTTTATGAGTAGCAAAGTAATTTCAACCAAATTCAAGAAATTCAACAAAAAAAATAAAGAAAGAATCCTCTGAATTTTGAGAAAGGATTTATCAGGCCTACAACAGATCCTGTGGCCTCTGAAAATGTTAGTATGGTAAATATAACCTTTATTCAGCAAAAAAAAACCTCAGATATCAGGAGAAAATTGCAAAAATTAGATAATGCATTTCAGTTCAGTTCAGTCGCTCAGTCGTATCCGACTCTGTGACCCCATGAACCGCAGCACGCCAGGCCTCACTGTCCATCACCAACTCCCGGAGTTCACCCAAACCCATGTCCATTGAGTCAGTGATGCCATCCAACCATCTCATCCTCTGTCGTCCCCTTCTCCTCCTGTCCTCAATCTTTCCCAGCATCAGGATCTTTTCAAATGAGTCAACTCTTCGCATCAGGTGGCAAAAGTATTGGAGTTTCACCTTCAACATCAGTCCCTCCAATGAACACCCAGGACTGATCTCCTTTAGGATGGAGTGGTTGGATCTCCTTGCAGTCCAAGGGGCTCTCAAGAGTCTTCTCCAATACCACAGTTCAAAAATATCAATTCTGCAGTGCTCAGCTTTCTTTATGGTCCAACTCTCACATCCATACATGACCACTGGAAAAACCATAGCCTTGACTAGACGGACCTTTGTTGGCAAAGTAATGTCTCTGCTTTTTAATATGCTGTCTAGATTGGTCATAACTTTCCTTCCAAGGAGCAAGGGTCCTTTAATTTCATGGTTGCAGTCACCATCTGTAGTGATTTTGGAGCCCAGAAAATAAAGTCTGTCACACTTTCCACTGTTTCCCCATCTATTTGCCATGAAGTGATGGAACCAGATGCCATGATCTTAGTTTTCTGAATGTTGAGCTTTAAGCCAACTTTTTCACTCTCCTCTTTCACTTTCATCAAGAGGCTCTTTAGTTCTTCTTCACTTTCTGCCATAAGGGTGGTGTCATCTGCATATCTGAGGTTATTGATGTTTCTCCTGGAAAACTTGATTCCAGTTTGTGCTTCATCCAACCCAGAATTTCTCATGATATACTCTGCATAAAGGTTAAATAAGCAGAGTGACAGTATACAGCCTTGATGTACTCATTTCCCTATTTGGTACCAGTCTATTGTTCCATGCCCAGGTGTAACTATTGCTTCCTGACCTGTATACAGGTTTCTCAAGAGGCAGGTCAGGTGGTCTGGTATTCCCATTTCTTTCAGAATTTCCCAAGTTTGTTGTGATCCACACAGTCAAAGGCTTTGGCATAGTCAATAAAGCATAAGTTTTTCAGGAACTCTCTTGCCTTTTCAATGATACAATGGATGTTGGCAATTTGATATCTGGTTCCTCTGCCTTTTCTAAAACCAGCTTGAACATCTGGAATTTCAGTTCATGTACTGCTGAAGCCTGGCTTAGAGAATTTTGAGCACTACTTTACTAGCATGTGAGATGAGTGCAATTGTGCAGTAGTTTGAACATTCTTTGGCATTGCCTTTCTTTGGGATTGGAATGAAAACTGACCTTTTCCAGTCCTGTAGCCACTGCTGAGTTTTCCCAATTTGCTGGCATATTGAGTACAGCATTTTCACAGCATCATCTTTTAGGATTTGAAATAGTTCAACTGGAATTCCATCACCTCTGCTGGCTTTGTTCATAGTGTTTCTTCCTAAGGCACACTTGACTTCACATTCCAGACATCTGGCTCTAGGTGAGTGATCATACCATCATGATTATCTGGGTCATGAAGATCTTTTTTGTATAGTTCTTCTGTGTATTCTTGCCACCTCTTCTTAATATCTTCTGCTTCTGTTAGGTCCCTACCATTTCTATCTTTTATTGAGCCCATCTTTGCTTGAGATATTCTCTTGGTATCTCTAATTTTCTTGAAGAGATCTCTAGTCTTTCCCATTCTATTGTTTTCCTCTATTTCTGTGCACTGATCAATGAGGAAGGCTTTCTTATCTCTCCTTGCTATTCTTTGGAATGGACAATGACAGTTGGAAATTGTTACAAAGAAGAACAAACCTGACTCCACACTGGATCTATTTCTTTATCTCTGAGCTCTGTTGCTTGTGCTTAATCATGGTGGCCCTGTGCTTTTGTAAGGGAATATCTCAATGCTCTGCCTCCTGGTATTAACCTTTAATGTAAAACACTTTCCCATTCATATAGAGATGAAAAGTTGCAAGAACAAAAAATAACAATGGACTTGTTGGAGATCTATAGAACATTGTGACTGGACCTACTTGAGAAGCTGCAAGAACAAAGAAATTTAGGATGAAGTATTTTGCAACAACTAGCCATACTGCCTCCTTTTTAAATTTAAAAGAATCCTGAATTTTAACTCTAGTGAGATGAGTCTTTGGGACACTAGTCTACCAGGCTCTTGGTCTGCTGGCTTTCTGAATAAAGTTGTTCTCCTTGTCCTGAAAGGAGCTTGATCTTTTCAGACTAAGGGCTTGCTCCTTGTCTCTCTAACTATGACCTGTCATATGGCTAGCAGTATGAGTTTGCATGCATTTAAAACAGCACAATTTGAGTACATTTTTGGAAAGAAATTTAGTGTTGTGCATGAAGAAACTTGAAACATTTAAATGCTGTTGTAATTTAACTTAGAAAAAATTACATTCAGGGAGTACTTTCCACTTTTACTTCACACAACTTTTAATTTATAAATGTGAATTCAACATAATTATTCAATATTGGGGATTGTAATTGAAGTATAATTAATTTGATAAGACATTAACTACATTGTTGTGTCCAGTAACATACAAATATTTTACAAACTTCAAACCAAAGAGATTTGATACAGGGAAATTGACAGAACATTGACAAAGGGCTGTCATGAAGGCTGGGGAAGCAGAAAAGAGTCTTCACCCTCAGGAGTCCTCAACAGACTTGGACCCCAAGTGCCCCCAAGCTGATCTGATAAAGATGCTGCAATCTGTGGTTACTGGTAGTATCCTCTTCTGGTGAAATCCAGATATTTGCATCCTTTCCAACACCACTGAAACTAGCCTTGGGGTTCTGTATCCTGTAGCTCCCCAATGGTCATTACTTGAAAGTAGCTGCTGAAGCTGCCAGAGATCATCTCCAAAAGCAAGAGAAAGATGCAACTTCTTCCTTCTTCCCACTGTTCAGTACCTCCCAGGGCTTGCACTCTCAGAGTCTTAAGAAAATCCAGGTCATAAAAGGGTTAGGACAAACCATCTGCAAGCTCAAACTTTGGAGGGAACAGGAGGCCCCAGCCCCCAAGGTGTGGGCCTTACAACAAAAGTCACTGTCTGGACAAAGTATACCATGCAGAAAAGATACCATGGGAAAATAATAATTATAATTTGAGGACACATACAGAAAAATGTTCAGAAGAATTTGGTTGCAAGTTCGGTGAGGATAGAGTCACTCTTATCTTATTTCCTGGTTTATCCTAACTGCCTGGTACATGGTAGGTGTGCGTGTGCTCTCAGCCACTTCAGTCATGTCCGACTGTTTGCTACCCTATGGACTGTAGCCCACCAGGCTCCTCCGTCTATGGGATTCTTCAAGCAAGAATACTGGAGTAGGTTGCCACGCCCTCCTCCAGGGGATCTTCCAGACCCAAGGATCCATCCCACATCTCTCACATTTTCTTCATTAGCAGGCTGGTTCTTTACCACTAGAGCCACCTGGGAAGCCTAATACATGGTATACATTTCTTAAATATCTGTAGTCCAAAAGGAAGATATAACTATTAAGGAATAACTTTTATCTGGAAGAGTACACTATGATTGATTTTTAAATTTTTATTTTAACAAGTTGTGTTTTTTAATATTTTTATGATTCACTTGTATACATTAAATTAAGACCAAATATCTAAAATGCAATTCAACATTAAAACAATAGAGATTACAATTGAGTAAAGAAAACAAAACAAAAAATAATACAATTAGTTACCTATTGAAGAATGATCCAGATGAAAATGTAAAGGAGATCATCGCATTTTAGTCTTAACCACAGAACTGATTAGTGGTGCAGTCTTTGATCCATAAATTAGTCTAAGAATTTCAGAATCTGTATCTTTGAAAGATAAGAGAAGCATCAAAACCTCACAAAATATTCTTGAACAAATACTAAAGATATATAAATATATATAAGGAAAACAATTTGTAGAAAGACTAAGGCCATATATAAAATATCATTTTTGTCATAAATAAGATTTTATCAATTATGGCAAAATTTGAGAATATTATTAATATTTTTGAGATTTCTAGTTTAAAAACAAATGGAAAAAAATTTTAAAACACATGAGAAGGAAACCAGAAAAGTACAACAGAGATATCTAGTAACTTTTTTTATCTGTCTTAATTGTATTCTACTTGAAGATCCCAGAGGGAATTTATCAATAGAAAGCATCATCCATTCCCCCAATGGGCATAATATAACAGGGATGATATCACACTCCTGTTTCTCTTTATACGGTTAACTATAGACACTTGCCATTAGTCCATCTTGATGAGACTTCAGGCATCATCTGGTGTTGAGGTCAGTCAGATAGCAAAACAGGACTACAGAATCAAAAGGGTAATCACTGGTTTTGATTCATTCTGCTTCTTGCACATTCTGCTAATTCTAGACTATGTTTCCTTATTTTTCCCTTATTATTTGTTTTTATGGAAAGATAGTATTTCTTTTTCCATAATCTTTTAAGTAACAGTATTTACTGCAACATATTAAAAATGGGTTTTGATTTCCAGCTATTTAGGGACAAAAGAATATATATTCCTCCTTTATTATTGTATGATGAGCTTGTTTCTTTGAGATGGAAATTTTACAAAAGAAAAAGGAGTAGTTTTACATTGAATGAAGATTAATACTGGAAGTTATAACATTAAAATAAATGTCTCAATCTTATTTATGTTTCCTGGATGAAATGACAATGCATGGCTAGTAACCAAATTGTAGACTGTAAAGGCAAGACTATGACCTAGAGAACGTAGGCAGCATTACAAGCTCTGAGTCCTGATACAAGAGCTGAGACACAAGTTCCCTCAGGGGGATGGTATGATGATAAGCCAATGCTGTAGCAACCTGAATCATTTAAGCTATAAAAGGAGAAATTAAGGTGAATTAATAAGTACTTCATAGGCTCTTGGGGAGAAAAGTATGGTAAAACAATAGAACTATGGCTAAGATGTTGTCATCTTCATATAAGATTTGATATTATTCTACTCCTACTCTTAATAATTTTCCAAGTCAAATATTTACTTTTCCAATTTACATTAAACTCAAGCATTTGGATAGAAAACAATAAGAGAAATCAGTGAGGCCAGTTGCTTGGTGCTGTCCAGACTGTATTGCCTTGTTTGTCCAGAGTCCTACATGGGCTCTTCAGTGTGGCTTGATCACAGTGGTTCCTGTTTATCAAAGTGCAACAGAGATTTGACCAGTGCCTCTTACTCACCCTTCTTCTCACCCATCATTTATTCAGCAAACAGATTTGAGGTCTTCACATGTGCCAGTCACTACATTGGTCCTTGCTTCACTTTGACCACAAGTAGCGACTCAGGTGTTTCTTTAGTTTATTGGACTGTTTTACATTTTACGTAGATCTCAGCTTTCATCTGCCAGTGCAAGTGGAATTTGACAGAAATACTATATTTTTAATGGAATTTTTCCCAAATTTATTATTCATATTAAGGCATCAAATTCATTTTCAGTGCTGTCTACTTCTTTAGCATCCCAGAATTTGGGATTGTTTATAAGTCAAATGTTGTCATTAGTCTCTGGGATTACTACAAGAGTTTAATCTGCTATTAAAACAACCTAGAGAGTTGAGATGGGGGGATGGGAAGGAGGTTCCAGAGTTACGGGGTGTATACTTGTGACTGACTCACATTGTTGTGTGCAAAAGAAAAACCAGCACTATGGAGCAATTATCCTCCAATTTAAAATTTTAAAAGATAAATTGAAAACAGAAGGATATAAAAAATATATGAAACTTGGCAATTCTTCCTGAAATGTAAAATCTTCCTAGAAAGAGGAGCCAACATTTCCTTCTGATTTGTAATAACATATATTTTAACATTTAACATGTAAGAAATTGAAAAGTTGCAAAATTTTAATCTCCATAAGAGAAGATGTAGATATATGTCTGGGTTTTGTGATTCCCTTCAGCAAGGCTAGACATAATATTCTTTTATCACTCTTTCTTATTTAGTTTTTATCTCTTTTAAAATTCTACTTAAAATCACATTTTATATGATATGTTTCCCTGAATAGACTATGACCTCCTTAAGTGTAACCAAGTTTAATTTTTCTTTGATCTGTCTTCATCCTCCAAGATAGTTGTAGGCTGTGAACAGAAAGATAGAGGAGGGAACCTTGAATTGGAGTCAAAGATTCCTGTTTTTCACATTCCTTTCTGCATCTCTGTTTCCATGAAAAATTGATCACCATTGACAATAAAGCAGATAGATGATATCATGAAACAACTAAAGCTTTGTCTCGTAAATGGCAGTTATCATCTAAATGCTAGTTCTCACTGAGATTTAGAACAAATGGCATGAACTTTAAGGACATTGTGTTGGGGAAGCATGTACTAGACAGAACTGAAATGGGGTTTTTCCATAAAGCTTTGCATAGCAAAATTAAAATAAGAAATATATATTATATATTTATTTACATTTACATATTTATATAAATATACATTTTATAGTGTTTGTATGTATTTAAAGTCTGAGATTATACATACAGGTACATTCATGTGTATATATATACATCACACAAATCTATGTATTATATTATTTCAGAACCACAGAAATAATCAAATTCTTATATGGGTAATTAGATGCTAAAACTAGCAAACTGAAATAATGCATCTCAAATAATAGAAAAATACTATTAAAAAATAGCCGTCTTTTACACAGAATTTGCTGTCATAACTCTATATATTAATACTTTAACAATATACATGCTTATTCATCTGTAACTGGTAATATTCTAAGCAATTTAATTAGTTTACCTCATTTACCTCATTTAATCCTAACCATATCAGAGACCAAATTGTATTATTTTTATGTACTGCAGACAGAGGAATGGTGGGTAGAGGATAATGTGAACCAACAGCCTTAGTCCTGCCTCAGAATCTGAGCTCCTCATCAGTGCCCTCAGGATAACTAAATATTTGGCCATTTGTGAGGACCCCAATCTTCTCCTGTGGATGCATGGCTCCCTCCACATAATCACAGAGCCTCACAGTGAGGCCAGAACCTATAGGTAAAGGGAGTTCAGACATTTGGTATAGATTTTCCCCAAATTACGTTTCAGTTATTTTCTAATTCTTTCTCATGTGGAATACATTCAAAGACTTCATAAGATTTGTTGGTTCCTTAAAATAGACTGATTCAACTCTGACTTCTGTAGCAAAACACTGTAGGTTTACTATGAGTAACCAACTCCTTAAGCAAAAGTTGTGGAATCTCAGATTTCAACTAAATTGCAAGCAATTATTAATCCCGAAATCTACAGCCCTGTGACATTTCTTCATATTTAGAACAACTGAGTTTCTGAGAATGCACACACATGAACAAATGCATACCCCACAAGCTCACTAAATATTCATTTCAGGTGGTCATATCCCATGAATAATCTATTAATCACAAAGCTCTCCTTGGTGGTCTAGGTGAAATCTCATGGACAACTCCACCTGGGTAGCCAACTACACTGGACAGTTGGATCTCATCCTCATGGGACTCTTCAGTCAGTCCAAGTACCCAATTCTTCTTTGTGTAGTCATTTTTGTGATTTTCCTGATGGCCCTGTCAGGGAATATCATGCTGATCCTTCTGATATATTCTGATGCCCACCTCCACACTCCCATGTACTTTTTCATCAGCCAATTGTCTCTCATGGACATGATATACATTTCTGTAATTGTTCCCAAGATGCTCATGGACCAGGTCATGGGAGTAAATAAGATCTCAGCCCCTGAATGTGGAATGCAAATGTTCCTCTATCTAACAGTAGGAGGTTCAGAATATTTCCTTCTGGCTGCCATGGCCTATGATCGCTATGTGGCCATCTGTCATCCACTCCACTATTCTACCCTCATGAGTCATAAGGTGTGGCTCCTCCTGGTGTCTGGCTGCTGGTTCCTGGGATCAGTGGATGGCTTTATGCTCACACCAGTCACCATGACCTTTCCCTTCTGCAGATCCCGGGAGATCCATCACTTCTTCTGTGAGGTCCCTGCTGTAATGAAGCTCTCCTGCTCAGACACTTCCCTCTATGAGACACTCATGTACCTGTGCTGTGTCCTCATGCTCCTCATCCCTGTGACAGTCATTTCAAGCTCTTATGCATTCATCCTCCTCACCATCCACAGGATGAATTCAGCAGAGGGCAGGAAGAAGGCATTTATGACTTGTTCTTCCCACATGACTGTGGTCATCCTCTTCTATGGAACTTCAACCTACAGCTATATGTTCCCCAGCTCCTACCACACCTCTGAGAGGGACATGGCTGTATCTATCTTTTACACCATACTCACTCCTGTTCTAAACCCTTTAATCTATAGTCTTAGGAATAAGGATGTCACAGGGGCTCTAAAGAACTTGTTGAATGTGGAATCTGCCTTTCAGAGAACTATGAAATAAGACTTTTTTATGCTAATGGTTTATTCTTCAGTTTACTTATCAGAAATATACAGTCTTTTGCCTAAGTCATTCTTTGGATTGTCCTACTATGATGTGTCATCCTATATTCATCCCTTTGAAGAACTGTTTCCCTGTACTGGAAAGCTCATTTTTATACTTCTTGTAAAATTTATCTTTAATTTTACACTTCTTGTAAAAGTTATCTTTACAATTATACTGAATCCATGTTTCACTTACATGAAGTTGATAAGTGTACAGTGATGCTGTGGGATAGTATTCATATACTTAGGAAATACATAACTAAATTATTTAGAGTAAAATATCATAATTTATGCAACTAATGGGAAAGAGATGGACAGAAAAAGGTGATGAGGCAAAAGAATGTTAACAGGTAAATGTAGCTAAGCTTTATATGTGTTCATTTTACTATTATTATCCTTGGTACCAGAATATATTTGAAATTACTTAAAAATAAAGGCTAAGTTATCAGACATTTCCTTTTAGTCCATAGTTTCTGCTTGGTGGCTGTGTGACAAATCTTAGAAATCACATTCATTCTATCATAGCTAATCATGACTGCTACATATCTTCTGCCTGTCTTTATTTTGGACTAGCTTGTTCCTCAGGATCCAATTCTGAAGGTATCTAGTGAGTGTTTCCTGTCTAAAATCCTTATCATCTTGTGGTATATTGAAAATTCAATACCCCACAAGGTACTGTGGGGAAAATACTAAGTCTAAATGGACAGAATTATATTAACCCCAGTGTTCTCTCAAGCAGGGAACATTTTTTCATATGAGGTGGTATCAGAGCAAAGATTTGAAGTATGTAGCATTATATAAGCAAGGAGAAGAAACATTTAATCCTTCATTGACTCAAACAATATTTCTTATCTTATAATTAAAAATAAGACCTAAGTGAGTTTAGAATCTTAATTGCACATTCCTACTATCCCTACAAACTTGAACTGTAAGTGCAGCTTGTACAAACACTTATAATAAAATATATATATTATTTTGATGCTTTTGATGTTCCATATCTGACAAGCAACTTCGGCCAAATAAAGTGGTGCTGAGAGAAAACCTGGGAGCTCTAGATGCTACCCTCAGATTAGTAAAGGATTCTGGGGTCGGGGAACTTGCTCAGGAGCCTGATGTTATGGGAAAAGAACATCATGACTAAAGGTAATGTCGTTGGCAAATCAAGTGAAGTAATTATTTCAGTAAATTCTCTATTCCTTATTCACTTTATCTTCTATTTTCTTTCCCTTTTGTATCTAGGTCTTCAAAAACATTAAAAGTGATCTGACTTGCATTTTAGAAATGCTAAATTGTTGGTAACCATACTCTACAGCTAGGAGGGATTGGGAAAAATACATAAACAGGGTCTTGCTGAATCTGTACCCTAACACCACAACTCTGTTCAGTGAAAACAGAACAGAACACAACACAAGTAGTTAAAAAGACCAGAACCTATCAAAAAAGATCTTCTGCAACAAAAAACTTTAAAAAGTATAGCAATGAGATGGATAGAAGATGAGGGCTTACAATATAATCAAGTATCATAACCCTAGGAAGGTGATGCCTAAACTAGACAATAATTATACTGCAAACATTGTCCCATAGGAGACTTATGAACCCATGGTAGACTTCAAAGCTTGGGAGTCCTTCACTGGGAAGATAAGTTCCCCGAGCATTTGGTATAAAGCCCAGTGGGACTTGATTTCTAGAGACTCGAAGGACTGGGCAAAATAGTGTGTGTGTGTTAGTCGCTCAGTCGTGTCTGACTCTTTGTGACCTCATGGACTATAGCCCACCAGCCTCATCTGTCCATGGGATTTTCCAGGCAAGAATACTGGACTGGGTTGCCATTTCCTTCTCCAGGGGATCTTCCCAACCAAGGAAACGAACCCAGGTCTCCTGCACTGCAGGCAGATTCTTTACTCTCTGAGCCACTGGGGAAGCCTGGGCACAACAGAGACTTCATTATTAAAAAACCACACAAAATCTCACATGAACTCGAATCTAAGGCAAAACTGTCACTGTTGACAAGTGACAGAATATTAGACATAGAAAACCCTAAACACACCAGTGAAAAACTATTAAAGATGCTCCATGAATTCAGTAAATTTGCAGGAAATGAATATACAGAAATCTGTTGCTTTTCTATATGCTAATAATGAACTATAAGAAATAGAACTTAAGGAAACAGTCCCATGTAGAGTCACATCAAAAGTAAAAAAATAAAATAAATACTTAGGAATCCATTAACCCAGGAGGTTAAAAAAAAAATAAAAATAAACCTGTATTTGGAAAACTATAAGACACTGATGAAAGAAGTCAAAGACAAAGAAAACAGATGGAAAGATACAGCCTTCTTTTGAATTGGAAGATTTAATATTTTTAAATTGATTATCCTGACCAAGGTGCTCTACATTTTCAATGCAATCCCTGTAAATATAACAATGAAAAATTTCACAGAACTAGAAGAAACAATTTTGAAATTTTTGAATGTATAGAAAAAAGACCCCAAACAGCCAAAACAATTTTGAGAAAGAGGAACAGAGCTTGAGATATCATAACCCATGACTTCAGACTGTACTATAAACCTATAATATTCAAAATAGTATGGTGCTGGAACAAAAACAGACACATAGATCAATGGAACAGAATAGAGAGCCAAGAAATGGATACACATTTATATGATCAATTAATCTATGACAAAGGAGGCAAGAATATACAATTAGAAAACTAGAACCTTTGTAGCTAGGAATAAACTCAATAAAGTTGCAGGATATAAAATCAACACACAGAAGGCATTTGAATTTCTATGGAATAGTATTCCAATTAAAATAACATCAAAAATAATAATATATGTAAGGAAAATAATGATCTAAATAACAAAACTTCAAGAGTTTGCTGAAAGATATAAAAAAAGATATAAAACAAATGGAAAGACATCCTATTTCATGAATCAGAAGAGTGAATATGTTAAAATGTCCATTATATTCAAGCCATCTATAGACTCAACATAAATTACTATCAAAACTTCAATGATATTAAACATGAAAAATCATCTTAACATTTTCACAGAACCACAAAAGAGCCCAAAAAGACCAAGCAATCCCAAGAAAACCACACAAACCTGGATCCATCACACTTTCTGATTTCAAAATAAACTATTAATACAAAGTAAAATAATTAAAACTGAATGATACATTCTTAAAATAAATTTTCACCCATTGGAACAGAATGGATAGCCCAGAATTAAATCCCTGCATATATGTTCAGCTATTGTTCTGCAAAGGAGCCAAAAACACCCACTAGGGAAACGATAATCTCTTTGAGAAATGGTGCTGGAAAAAATGAATGAACTCATGCAGAAATATGAAATGGGCAACTTACCTTCCACAACACACAAAATTTTGTCAAAATGGATCAAAGACTAAAACATTAAGAACTGATACTGTAACATTCTAGGAAGAAAACATAGGTGAAAATTCCTCAGCATTGGTCTTATCAATGATTTTCTTATTATGACAACAGAGCAGATGAACAAAAGTAAAAATCAAAAACTGAGACTATATCAAACTTAAAAACTTCTTGGTTCAGTTCAATTTAGTCACTCAGTCGTGTCTGACTCTTTGTGACCACATGTACTGCAGCACACCAGGCCTCCCTGTCCATCACCAACTCCTGGAGTTTACCCAAACTCATGTCCACTGAGTCACTGATGCCATCCAACCATCTCATCCTCTGTCGTTCCCTTCTTCTCCCACCCTTCCCCAGCATCAGGGTCTTTTCAAATGAGTTAGTTCTTTGCATCAGGTGGCCAAAGTATTGGAGTTTCAGCTTCAGCATCAGCCCTTCCAATGATTATTCAGGACTGACTTCCTGTAGTATAGACTGGTTGGATCTCCTTGCAGTCCAAGGGACTCTCAAGAGTTTTCACCAACACCACAGTTCAAAAGTATCAATTCTTTGGCGCTCACCTTTCTTTATAGTCTAACTCTCACATCCATACATGACTACTGGAAAAACCATAGCTTTGACTAGACCGACCTTTTTTGGCAAGTAATGCTCTGCTTTTTAATACGTTGTCTAGGTTGATCATAACTTTTCTTCCAAGGAACAAGCGTCTTTTAATTTCATGGCTGCAGTCACCATCTGCAGTGATTTTGGAGTCCAAGAAAACAAAGTCTCTCACTGTTTCCCCATCTATTTGCCATGAAAGGATGGGACCAGATGCCATGATCTTAGTTTTCTGAATGTTGAGTTTTAATCCAACTTTTTCACTCCCCTCTTTCACTTTCATCAAGAGACTCTTTAGTTCTTCTTTGCTTTCTGCCATAAGGGTGGTGTCATCTGCATATCTGAGGTTATTGATATTTCTCCTGGCAATCTTGACTCCAGCTTCTGCTATATCCAGCCCAGCATTTCTCATGATATACTATGCATATAAGTCAAATAAGCTAAAAAAAACTTCTACACAACCAAACAAATAATCAACAAAATGAAAAGGCAAGACAATGGAACAAAAATTTTGCAAACCATACAATGAATAAGGAGTAAATATCCAAAATATATATAGATATATATAAATCAATAGTAATATACAAACAATTTTGCTTAAATAATGGACAGAGGAGCTAAATTCACATTTTTCCAAAGAAGATGTACAAAAATCCAACAAGCTGATATAAAGATGCTTAACATCACTAATCATCAGAAAATGCATATCAAAACAACAATTAGATATCATTTCACACCTGTTAAAATGGCTATTATCCAGAAGTCAAGAAATAACAAGTACTAACAAGGATATGGAAAAAAGGGAAGTATTGTGCATTTTGATAGTAATTAATTGGTGAAGCTACTATGTAAAAAAGTATGGAGTTTCCCTGAAACAATTAAAAACTGAATTACCATATGACCCAGTTCCTGTTCTAGAGACATAAACAAAAGAATTGACAACAGAATATCAAAAGGATGTCTACACTCCCAAATGTGTTATAGCATTATTCACAATATACTAATAAAGGGAATAATCAATTTTCAGTGGAAGGATAGATTAAAAATATAGGGTTCATGGACTATTTGTGAACTACTTCAATAAAGTACTAACTAACCATGAGAGAGAAGGATATCCTTCCATTTTTAACAACATGTATGGACTTTGAGAACATTATATTAAGTGAAATAAACCAGGGAAAAGCAAAGGCTGTGTGGTAACACTTGAATGTGCAATCTAAAAAAAAAGTTTGTGAAAACTGAGAGTAAAAAGGTGGTTCTCAGCAGCTGAAGAATGAGGAAAGAGAGGTATTGTTAAGGGAACAAACAAATAAACTGTAGATAAATAAATCCTGAATACTTAATAGACAAAATAGTAAATATGTAAAAAAAAAAAAAAAAAATTTGTATAGTAATCAGAAAACTTGTTAAGTGAAGAGATTTAATTATCACAGCAGACACAACACAAAAAAAGTAATTATGTGACATGGTAGAGAGTACCCCAGAGAAGGAAATGGCAACCCACTCCAGTACTCTTGTCTGGAAAATCCCAAGGACGGAGGAGCCTGGTGGCTGCAGTCCATGGGGTCGCTAAGGATCGGACAGGACTGAGCGACTTCACTTTCACTTTTCACTTTAATGCATTGGATAAGAAAATGGCAACCCACTACAGTGTTCTTGCCTGGACAATCCCAGGGATGGGGGAGCCTGGCGAGCTGCTGTATATGGGGTCACACAGAGTCAGACATGACTGAAGCGACTTAGCAGCAGCAGCAGCAGAAAGTACCCACTCCAGTATTCTGGCAGGGAGAATTCCATAAACTGCATAGCCCATAGGCTCACAAGCAGTCAGACATGATGAGTGACTTTCACAGAGAATTGCTAAAAAAAAAAAAAAAAAAAGCTACAATGTGACAATATTACTCATATTATAATACATTAATGAATCAAATCAATTTGTATTCCTTGAATTTACACAATCGTTACGTTCAGTTGTTCAGTCGTGTCAGACTCTTTGTGACCCCATGGACTGCAGCATGCCAGACTTCCCTGTCCTTCACTATCTCCTGGAGTTTGCTCAAACTCATGTCCATCAAGTCAGTGATGCCATCCAACCACCTCATCCTCTGTTGTCGCCTTCTCCTCCTACCTTCAATCTTTCCAAGCATCAGGGTCTTTTCCAATGAGTCCGTTCTTCTCAGCAGGTGGCCAAAGCATTACGAAGTTTCAGCTTCAGCATCATTCCTTTCTTTCAGGCTGATTTCCTTTAGGATTAATTGCTTTGATCTCTTTGCAGTCCAAGGGACTCTCAAGAGTCTTCAACAATGCTACAGTTCAAAAGCATCAATTCTTCAGCACTCAGCTTTCTTTATAGTCCAACTCTCACATCCATACATGACTACTGGAAAAACCACAGCTCTGACTACATGGACCTTTGTTGGCAAAGTAATGTCTCTGCTTTTTAATATGCTGTCTAGGTTGGTCATAGCTTTCCTTCCAAGGGGGAAGTGTCTTTTAATTTCATGGCTGCAGTCAACATCTGCCATGATTTTGGAGCCCAAAAATATAGTCTCTCCTGTTTCCATTGTTTCCCCATTTGCCATGAAGGGATGGGACCAGATGCCATGATCTTAGTTTTCTGAATGTTGAGTTTTAAGCCAGCTTTTTCACTCTCCTCTTTCCCTTTCATCAAGAAGCTCTTAGGTTCTTCTTAACTTTCTGCCATAAGGGTGGTGTCATCTACATATCTGAGGTTATTGGTAGTTCTCCCGGCAATCTTGATTCCAGCTTGTGCTTCATCCAGCCCAGAGTTTCTCGTGATATACTCTGCATAGAAGTTAAATAAGCACGGTGACAATATGCAGCCTTGACCTACTCTTTTTCCTATTTGGAACCAGTCTGTTTTTCCATGTCCAGTTCTAACTGTTGCTTCCTGATATGCATACAGATTTCTCAAGAGTCAGGTCAGGTGATCTGGTATTCCCATCTCTTGAAGAATTTTCCTCAGTTTAATGTGATCCACACAGTCAAAGGCTTTGGCATAGTCAATAAAGCAGAAATAGATGTTTTTCTGGAACTCTCTTGCTTTTGGATGATCCAGTGGATGTTGGCATTTGATCTCTGTTTCCTCTGCCTTTTCTAAATCCAGCTTGAACATCTGGAAGTTTATGGTTCACATATTATTGAAGCCTGGCTTGAAGAACTTTGAGCATTACTTTACTAGCATGTGAGATGAGTGCAATTGTGTGGTAGTTTGAGCATTCTCTGGCATTGCTTTTCTTTGGAATTGGAATGAAAACTGACCTTTTCCAGTCTTGTGGCCACTGCCGACTTTTCCCAATTTGCTGGCATATTGAGTGCAGCACTTTCACAGCATCATCTATCAGAATTTGAAGTAGCTCAACTGGAATTCCATCACCTCCACTAGCTTTGTTTGTAGTGATTCTTCCTAAGGACCACTTGACTTCACATTTCAGGACGTCTGGCTCTAGGTGAGTGATCACACCATCGTGATTATGTGGGTCATGAAGATCTTTTTTGTATAGTTCTTCTGTGTATTCTTGCCACCTCTTCTTAATATCTTCTGCTTCTGTTAGGTCCATAACATTTCTGTCCTTTATTGTGCCCATCTTTGCATGAACTGTTCCCTTGGTATCTAATTTTCTTGAAGAGGTTTCTAGTCTTTCCCATTCTATTATTCTACTGTTTTCCTCTATTCCTTTGCACTTATCTCTGAGGAAGGCTTTCTTATCTCTCCTTGATATTCTTTGAAACTCTGCATTCAAATGGGTATATCTTTCCTTTTCTCCTTTGCTTTTCACTTTTCTTTTCACAGCTATTTGTAAGGCCTGCTCAGACAGCCATTTTGCTTTTTTGCATTTCTTTTTCTTGGGGATGGTCTTGATCCCTGTCTCCTGTACAATGTCACAAACCTCCATCCATAGTTCATCAGGCACTCTATCAGATCTAGTCAAGATATAAACAGAAATTAAATCTCAATATACCTCTTGAATGTAGATGAAAATTTCTTAACAACTATTAGCAAACTGAATTACAAAACTGTAAAAATGATTACAAGCCATGACCAAGTGTAATTTAAGCCAAGAGTTTAAAATTGCTTAGCAGTAGAAGACTGCTCATGTAGTCTTGTAAGTTTGCACATGCATCTTTAAAATCATTTCCTTAATCATATTTTGATGATAATTGGGCTTTTGCAAGTCTCTCACAGTTCTGAAGAACCTGCCACTTGGTCAATGTCTACCCTAATCTTGTATGTTTCTCCAAAATTTTTATTTCACAAAAGTTGCTGCTCTGACTAGTGACAAACATGGCAAGTGAGTTTCTTTCTCAGGGCCTTTCTCTTCTTGTTCCCTCTATTTAAATTATCATTGCCCAGATATTTAATATCTCACTCACTTGTTTCATTTTGGGGACTGCTGAAATTTCACATTCCTAATGTGGTCTTAATAAGGCAGTATAAAATAGATTTCATCATGATTCTTTTCTTTCACTCTGCCTTAGTTTTAGTCACTGTAGTTATTAACATCTGATACAGTACTATGTATATGTAGTTTACTGCCTTTATTTTTCAGCAGAATATGAACTTTAAAGGGAAGGATTCACCATCATGAAACTGCACTACTGGCAGGCAAATAACTAGCAGTGAATAATATTTTTTGAATGAGTGAATTAAAGACTCATTTAGGAAGATGGCGGAGGAATAAGACGGCAAGACCACTTTCTCCCCTACAAAATTCATTGAAAGAACAATTCAACGCAGAGCAAACTTCACAAAACAACTTCTGATCGCTAGCTGAGGACATCAGGTGCCCAGAAAAGCAGCCCATTGTCTTCGAAAGGAGGTAGGACAAAATACAAAAGATAAAAAGAGAGACAAAAGAGCTAGGGATGGAGATCCATCCCGGGAAGGGAGTCTTAATAGAGGAAGTTTCCAAACACCAGAAAACCCTCACACTGGCGGGTTTGGGGGAAGTTTTCGAATCTCGGAGGGCAACATAACTGGGAGGAAAATAAATAAATAAATAAACAAACCCCACAGATTACATACCTAAAAGCAACTCCCAGCAGCAAAGTACCCCAGACGCCCGCATCCGCCACCAGCAAGTGGGGGCAGAACGGGGAGGGGCGGGCAGCATTGCTTAGGGTAAGGGCCAGGCCTGAGTGCCCTGAGGGCAATCGGAGGGAGCTTTTGTGAGTTACCAACTTAAACTGTGGGACAGCAAGAGAGAGAGAGATAATTAACCGACTGAAAACACTGCTGGCCGTTCGCAGAACAAAGGGTCTGAGCAAGTCCAGAGGAGCTAGCCGGCTGCGGACCGCCCAGCCCCTCCGGAGGCAGGAGGCAGGGGGGAGGGGAAAGGGGCAGGCTCGGCCCCAAGGACCGCATCCCCTACCACACTGCAAATAGGCCTCCAGTTTCTAACCAAAGATTTCCTGAGATTCTGGATGGTCGACATCCGCAGGGAGGGTCGCTGCTAAACACAGGGCACACGCACCCAACCAGCGTGGGCGGGGGCTGGGGACATGGAGAGAAGAAGGCTCACGCACCCGACCGGTGCAGGCGGAAACTGAGACTGGGGCCGCGGAGGGGAGAAGGTGCACCGCACCCGGGGAGAGTGTGCCCGACAAGCTCCTGGCTGCCTGAGCTGCTCGGACCAGGGAAGGCACAAAACGCAGGAACAACCGAGTCCGTGCTTTTGTGGAATACCCGAAACTGGAACCACACGCAACGCAGGGCATACTCCATATAGAGCAGCCGGGAGCCTGAGCAGTGTAGACGGGGAAAACAGGGCCCCGCCCCCCTCCCCGCACTGCAACGGAACTAGCGAACCTGAACAAGAGACCACCTCCACCTGCCTGTGTCAGGGCGGAAATTAGGCACTGAAGAGACCAGCAAACAGAAGCCAAATAAACAAAGGGAACCGCTCCAGAAGGGACCAGTGCAACAGATTAAAATCACTGTAGATAACACCGACTACACCAGAAGGGGCCTATAGATATCAAGAAGTGTAAGCTGGAATGAGGAGCTATCTGAAACTGAACCGAACCCACACTGACCACAACAGCTCCAGAGAAATACTTAGATTTTTTTTTTTTAATTAAAAAAAATTTTTTTTCCTTTCCTTTTCTTTTTTTCTTTTATTTTCTTTTAAAATTCCCTATTACTCCCCCATTACTCCTTAACTTTCCTTTTCATATATTCTAATGATTTTTTTAATTAGGAAAAAAACATTTTTTTTCTTGTTTTCTTCTTGTTTTTTTTTTCTCTTATTTTCTTTTAAAGTCTTCTATTACTCCTCTACTACCCCTTAATTTTCATTTTCATTTCACTATAACCTTGCAAAAAAAAAAGAGAGAGAAGCCCTATTTTTAAACCGAATTTCATATATATTTCTAAAATTTTTTGTGTTTTGTTTTTAACATTGTATTTTTAAGAGTCTAACCTCTACTCTAGATTTTTAATCTTTGTTTTTCAGTATGTGATATAAATTTTGGACATTTAAGAAGCCAATATTCGGTTCCAATTTTTACTCAAGAGGGTGTTGATTACTCTCTCCCACTTTTGACTCTCCGTTTTCTCCCTCAGAACACCTCTGTTTCCTCCTTTCCCCTTCTCTTCCCAATCCAATTCTGTGAATCTTTGTGGGTGTCTGGGCTACGGAGAACACTTTGGGAATGAACAACTGTGTAGATCTGTCTCTCTCCTCTTGAGTCCCCCTTTTTCTCCTCCTGCTCATCTCTATCTCCCTCCTCCCTCTCCTCTTTTTCATGTAACTCTGTGAACCTCTCTGGGTGTCCCTCATGGTGGAGAATCTTTTCACCATTAACCTAGAAGTTTTATTATCAGTGCTGTATAGTTGGAGAAGTCTTGAGACTACTGGAAGAATAAAACTGAAATCCAGAGGCAGGAGACTTAAGCCCCAAACCCGAGAACACCAGAAAACTCCTGACTACATGGAACATTAAGTAATAAGAGACCATCCAAAAGCCTCCATACCTACACTGAAACCAACCACCACCCAAGAGCCAGTAAGTTTCAGAGCAACACATACCACGCAAATTCTCCAGCAACGCTGGAACATAGCCCTGAGTGTCAACTTACAGGCTGCCATAGTCACACCTAACACATAGACCCATTTCAAAACTCATTATTGGGCACTCCATTGCACTCCAGAGAGAAGAAATCCAGTTCCAAGCACCAGAACACAGACGCAAGCTTCCCTAACCAGGAAACCTTGACAAGCCAATCGTCCAACCCTGTTGGGGTCCTTTAATGGACCGGAACCTTGTGGTGCGGAGTCGACGATAAGAAAGTGAAAGAGAGAAAGAGAGAGAGAGAGAGACAAAAAAAGACCCGGGGACCTAAGCTCTGATGGAGCAAAGGTGCTTTAATGATTTTTCTATGAGTATATATAGGCTGCAGTACAAGAAACTTCTTTCGGGAATGATAGAGATCAGAAAACCAAATGTACAGCAACCGTTACCAAGGGAACAAGGGGTAACGTTAGTCACAAGGTCAGGAGACAATCTATATCTCAAGTAAGGGGAAGGAGATTAAGCTGTTTTGTCCTAAGGAGAATGTTTACTAAAGGAGACTCATGCTTGCCTCACACAATGACCTCAGTCCCTGGGAGCAGCGTGCTGTTCCGCTTGAAGAGGGACAAAGGACTCATGAGAGACAGCACGTAGAAATCCTCCCGTCAAACATTCCCTGACACAACCCCACCCACTGGGTAAAACCTCCACAATAAAAAGGAACCACAGACCTCCAGAATACAGAAAGCCCACTCCAGACATAGCAATCTAAACAAGATGAAAAGGCAGAGAAATACCCAACAGGTAAAGGAACATGAAAAATGCCCACCAAGTCAAACAAAAGAGGAAGAGATAGGGAATCTACCTGAAAAAGAATTTAGAATAATGATAATAAAAATGATCCAAAATCTTGAAAACAAAATGGAGTTACAGATAAATAGCCTGGAGACAAAGACTGAGAAGATGCAAGAAATGTTTAATAAAGACCTAGAAGAAATAAAAAAGAGTCAATTAAAAATGAATAATGCAATAAATGAGATCAAAAACACTCTGGAAGGAACCAAGAGTAGAATAACGGAGACAGAAGATAGGATAAGTGAGGTAGAAGATAAAATGGTGGAAATAAATGAAGCAGAGAGGAAAAAAGAAAAAAGGATCAAAAGAAATGAGGACAACCTCAGGGACCTCTGGGACACTGTGAAATGCCCCAACATTTGAATCATAGGAGTCCCAGAAGAAGATGACAAAAAGAAAGGCCATGAGAAAATACTCAAGGAGATAATACCTGAAAACTCCCCTAAAATGGGGAAGGAAATAGCCACCCAAGTCCGAGAAACCCAGAGAGTCCCAAACGGGATAAACCCAAGGCAAAACACCCCAAGACACATATTAATCAAATTAACAAAGATCAAACACAAAGAACAAATATTAAAAGCAACAAGGGAGAAACAACAAATAACACACAAAGGGATTCCCATAAGGATAACAGCTGATCTATCAATAGAAACTCTCCAGGCCAGAAGGGAATGGCAGGACATACTTAAAGTAATGAAAGAGAATAACCAACAACCTAGATTACTGTACCCAGCAAGGATCTCATTCAGATATGAAGGAGAATTCAAAAGCTTTACAGACAAGCAAAAGCTAAGAGAATTCAGCACCACCAAACCAGCTCTTCAACAAATGCTAAAGGATCTTCTCTAGACAGGAAACACAGAAAGGTTGTATAAACGTGAACCCAAAACAACAAAGTAAATGGCAACGGGATCACACCTATCAATAATTACCTTAAATGTAAATGGGTTGAATGCCCCAACCAAAAGACAAAGACTGGCTGAATGGATACAAAACAAGACCCCTATATATGCTGTCTACAAGAGACCCACCTCAAAACAAGAGACACATACAGACTAAAAGTGAAGGGCTGGAAAAAAATATTTCATGCAAACGGAGAACAAAAGAAAGCAGGAGTCGCAATACTCATATCAGATAAAATAGACTTTCAAATAAAGGATGTGAAAAGAGACAAAGAAGGACACTACATAATGATCAAAGGATCAATCCAAGAAGAAGATATAACAATTATAAATATATATGCACCCAACATAGGAGCACCGCAATATGTAAGGCAAACGCTAACAAATATGAAAGAGGAAATTAATAGTAACACAATAATAGTGGGAGACTTTAATACCCCACTCACAACTATGGATAGATCAACTAAACAGAAAATTAACAGGGAAACACAAACCTTAAATGACACAATGGACCAGCTAGACCTAATTGATAGCTATAGACATTTCACCCCAAAACAATCAACTTCACCTTTTTCTCAAGTGCACACGGAACCTTCTCCAGAATAGATCAAATCCTGGGCCATAAATCTAGTCTTGGTAAATTCAAAAAAATTGAAATCATTCCAGTCATCTTTTCTGACCACAGTGAGGTAAGATTAGATCTTAACTACAGGAAAAAAATTGTTAAAAATCAAACATATGGAGGCTAAATAATACACTTCTGAATAACCAACAAATCATAGAAGAAATAAAAAAAGAAATCAAAATATGCATAGAAGTGAATGAAAATGAAAACACAACAACCCAAAACCTATGGGACACTGTAAAAGCAGTGCTAAGGGGAAGGTTCATAGCATTACAGGCTTACCTCAAGAAACAAGAAAAAAGCCAAATAAATAACCTAACTCTACACTTAAAGCAACTAGAGATGGAAGAAATGAAGAACCCCAGGGTTAGTAGAAGGAAAGGAATCTTGAAAATTAGGGCAGAAATAAATGCAAAAGAAACTAAAGACACCATAGCAAAAATCAACAAAGCTAAAAGCTGGTGTTTTGAAAAAATAAACAAAATTGACAAACCATTAGCAAGACTCATTAAGAAGCAAAGAGAGAAGAACCAAATTAACAAAATTAGAAATGAAAATGGAGAGATCACAACAGACAACACTGAAATACAAAGGATCATAAGAGACTACTACCAGCAGCTCTATGCCAATAAAATGGACAACTTGGAAGAAATGGACAAATTCTTAGAAAAGTATAACTTTCCAAAACTGAACCAGGAAGAAATAGAAGATCTTAACAGACCCATCACAAGCAAGGAAATCAAAACTGTAATCAGAAATCTTCCAGCAAACAAAAGCCCAGGACCAGACGGCTTCACAGCTGAATTCTACCAAAAATTTAGAGAAGAGCTAACACCTATTTACTCAAACTCTTCCAGAAAATTGCAGAAGAAGGTAAACTTCCAAACTCATTCTATGAGGCCACCATCACCCTAATTCCAAAACCAGACAAAGATGCCACAAAAAAAGAAAACTACAGGCCAATATCACTGATGAACGTAGATGCAAAAATCCTTAACAAAATTCTAGCAAATAGAATCCAACAACATATTAAAAAAATCATGCACCATGACCAAGTGGGCTTTATCCCAGGAATGCAAGGATTCTTTAATATCCGCAAATCAATCAATGTAATACACCACATTAACAAATTGAAAGATAAAAACCATATGATTATCTCAATAGATGCAGAGAAAGCCTTTGACAAAATTCAACACTCATTTATGATTAAAACTCTCCAGAAAGCAGGAATAGAAGGAACATACCTCAACATAATAAAAGCTATATATGACAAAACCACAGCAAGCATTACCCTCAGTGGTGAAAAATTGAAAGCATTTCCCCTAAAATCAGGAACAAGACAAGGGTGCCCACTCTCACCACTACTATTCAACATAGTGTTGGAAGTTTTGGCCATAGCATTCAGAGCAGAAAAAGAAGTAAAAGGAATCCAGATAGGAAAAGAAGAAGTGAAACTCTCACTGTTTGCAGATGACATGATCCTCTACATAGAAAACCCTAAAGACTCTACCAGAAAATTACTAGAGCTAATCAATGAATATAGTAAAGTTGCAGGATATAAAATTCACACACAGAAATCCCTTGCATTCCTGTACACTAACAATGAGAAAACAGAAAGAGAAATTAAGGAAACAATACCATTCACCATTGCAACGAAAAGAATAAAATACTTAGGAGTATATCTACCTAAAGAAACAAAAGACCTATACATAGAAAACTATAAAACACTGATGAAAGAAATCAAAGAGGACACAAACAGATGGAGAAACATACCGTGTTCATGGATTGGAAGAATCAATATTGTCAAAATGGCTATACTACCCAAAGCAATCTATGGATTCAATGCAATCCCTATTAAGCTACCAACAGTATTTTTCACAGAACTAGAACAAATAATTTCTCAATTTGCATGGAAATGCAAAAAGCCTCGAATAGCCAAAGTAATCTTGAGAAAGAAGAATGGAACTGGAGGAATCAACCTGCCTGACTTCAGGCTCTACTACAAAGCCACAGTCCTCAAGACAGTATGGTACTGGCACAAAGACAGAAATATAGATCAATGGAACAGAATAGAAAGCCCAGAGATAAAGCCATGTACCTATGGACACCTTATCTTTGACAAAGGAGGCAAGGATATACAATGGAAAAAAGACAACCTCTTTAACAAGTGGTGCTGGGAAAACTGGTCAACCACTTGTAAAAGAATGAAACTAGAACACTTTCTAACACCATACACAAAAATAAACTCAAAATGGATTAAAGATCTAAATGTAAGACCAGAAACTATAAAACTCCTAGAGGAGAACATAGGCAAAACTTTCTCCGACATAAATCACAGCAGGATCCTCTATGACCCACCCAAAGTATGAAAAATTTTCTGTATGAGAAACTTCAAATAATTTACACCCTCCCTAAATTGTCTCAGAAAATCTTCACTCAGAGAGTACTTTCTATGGATCGCTTTTATTTCAGCACAAATTATAATTTAGAAATTTGAGTGTAATGGAAATATTCAGTTTAAGAGTATTGTAATTGAGGCATAATTAACTTGATTTACAAACTCTTGACACATTTCAAGCTGAAGGGATAATATAGGAAATGGTTTAAGAGACAGCAAAGGGAAGAGTGGAGACTGGAGAAGCAGGAAAGGGAGTGTCAGCACCCCAGGACGAGGCGTCCTTGTCAAACACAGGAGCTCCAGCTGCCTGCACTGAACCAAACTGATGGAGACACTACATTCTGGGTCTGCTAGTAGGACCTACCTCACTGCAGCCCAGAGGCCTTTATCTTGCCAATGCTGTAGAAACTTCCTTCGGTGTGCTGGATCCCACAGTTCCCATGTGGCTGTCAGTTGCCTACAGCTCCTGGAGCTACCAGAGACCCTCACCAGAAGCAAGAAAAGGCCACAGCTTCCTTCTTCCTCCCACTGTCCGGTGCCTCTCAGGGCTTGCACTCTCAGATCCTTAACAGAAACCAGGTGACAAAAGGGTTAAGACAAGTCATACACAGGCTAAAACCTTGGAGGACACAGGAGTCTCCACCCCCAAGTGTGCATCTTACATACAAAAGTCACCATGTGGACAAAGGACACCATGCAGAAAGGATGTCATGGGAAAATAACATAATTTGAGAACATATGTATAGAAAATGATCCAGAAGAATTTGACTGTAACTTCCATCAGGGTAGAGTTGCTTCTTTCTTGGGTCTTAGTTCTTAACCAACTGCCTGGTACATGGTATAAACTCTCTACATATCTTTATTCAGAAGCCAAGTTATAACTATTAAGGCACAACTTATCTGGGAGACTATATTATGGCTGACTTTAAAATTTTTTTTATAATAGTTGTGTCTTTTAAAATATTTTTCTATAATTAACACATTGACATTTAACTTAAAATTGATTACCTAAAATGCAAGGAACATTAAAACACAGATTCCAAATGAGTTACAGAAAAAAAAAAAAGTGCAATCAGTAACCTATCGAAGAGTGATCCAGATGAAGATGGAAAGAAGACCACAGAAATTTTAGTCTCAACTATAAAACCCATTAGTGGTATTGTCTTTAACATATCAACTAGACTATGAATTATAGGGTCTTTATCACTGAAAGACAAGAGACTCATCAATACCTCACAAAATATTCTTGAAGAAACAGTAAGGACACACACATACAAGAAATTTTTTTGTGATATGAAAAGGCTAAGGCCATACATAAAATAATATCTATGTCATAGATAAGATTTTATTGATGATGGTAAGATTTTAGATTACTGTTAAAATTTAATAATAGTTTAATAATAAAAGGAGATTGTTTTAAAGACATAAGAGGAAATCCAGAAGTGTGCAAGAGAGACATTGGTTGCCTTTTTTTTTTTAGCACTCTTACTTACATTTTATTTCAAGGTCCCTGAAGATATATATTAATAGAAAACCATCATCCACTACCCTAATGAACATAGTCAAAACAGATGTGAGGTCACTCTCCTGTTTCTCTTTATACAGTTAATTGTGAGCACTTTCATTAGCCCAGTCAAATGAAACTTTCAGTATCATCTGATGATGGGATAAAAGAAACAGAAAAAAAAATTATAGGATCAAAAGGGTCATTATTGGTCTTGGCTTTTTCTGGTTCTTGCACATTTTATTAATTCTTGACTATATTTTGTCATTTCCCATATTTTCTGTGTTTATTAGGAAAAGCAAAAGTGTTTTTCTTGAATCTTTTATATAACACTTATAAAGAGGACATGCAGATGGACAATAGGCACATGAAAAGATGCCCAACATCACTAGTTATTTTTGTTGTTGTTCAGTGCTCAGTCATGTCCAACTCTTTGAAACTCCACGGACTGCAGCACACCAGGATCCCCTATCCTTCACCATCTCCCAGAGCTTGCTCAAACTCATGTCCATTGAGTCAGTGATCTCATCCTTTGTCATCCTGTTCTCCTCCTGCCTTCAATCTTTCCCAGCATCAGGGCCTTTTCCAATGAGTTGGCTTTTCGCATCAGGTAGCCAAAGTTTTGGAGCTTCAGCTTCAGCATCAGTCCTTCCAATGAATATTCAGAGTTTATTTCCTTTAGGAAATCAAAATTACTAGAGAAATACAAATCAAAACTACAATGAGATATTACCTCACACCAGTCAAAATAGCTATCATCAAAAAAATCCACAAACAACAAATGCTGGAGAGGGTGTAGAGAAAACGGAACCCTCATGCACTGTTTGTGGGAATGTAAATTGGTACACCTACTATGGAGAACAGTATGGAGGGAGGTTCCTTAAAAAACTAAAAATAGAATTACCATGTGTCCCTGCAATTCCACTCCTGGGCAGATATACAGAGAAAAACATGACCTGAAAAAAATATATGCTCCCCAGTGTTCATTGCAGCACTGTTTACAGTAGCCAAGACATGGAAACAGCCTAAATGTCCATCAACAGAGGAATGGATAAACAATATGTGGCACAAATATATAATGAAATATTATACAGTCATTAAAAAGAATGAAATAAGGCCATTTGCAGCAACATGGATGGACCTAGAGAGTGTCATATTGAATGAAGTAAGTCTGACAGAGAAGGAGAAATATCATATGACATCCCTTATATCTGAAACCTAAAAAGAAATGATACATGAACTTACAAAACAGAAAGAGACTCACAGACTTGGAAAATGCACTCAGTTGCTGCGGGGAACGGATAGTTAAGGACTTTGGGAAGGCCATGTACACATTGCTGTATTTAAAATGGATAATCAGCTAAAACCTATTGTATAGCACATGGAACTCTGCTCAATATGATGTACGAGTCTAGATGGGAGGGGCCTTTGGGGGAGAATGGATACACATATATATATGGCTAAGTCACTTCACTGTTCTGAAACTAAACAGCATTGTTAATAGGCTATACCCGAAAACTTCATCATTTGGGAGTTTAAAAAGAAATACCTAAGGAATAAACCTGACCAGGGAGATAAAAGACTTAAATGCTGAAACTATAAAACATTGAATAAGGAAATTGAAGATGATTCAGAGAAATGGAACAATATCACATGTTCTTGGATGAAAGAGTTAATGTTATTAAAATGGCCTTATTTCCCAAAGCAGTGTACAGATTTAATGCAATCCATAACACATTACCTATGATGTTTTTTACAGAACTAAAACAAGCAAACAAGAAATCCTAAAATTTATATTCAGTCACAAATGGCACAGAATTGCCAAGGCAATCCTGAAGAAAACTTACAAAGCTGGAAGCATAACCCACCCAGATCAACCCACATCTCCAGCTTAGGAGACAGACTCTTTACCATTGTGAGCCACCTAGGAAGCTTCTAGGGAAAATTGAATAGCTACATGCAAATCAATGATATTAGAACACATTCTCACACCATACAGAAAAGTAAACTAAAAATGTCTTTAAAAGGCTTAAATATAAGACATAACACCAAAAAATCCTAGAATGGAACATAGGCAAAACATTCTCTGTCATAAATCGTGGCAGTGTTTTCTTTGGTCAGTCTCCCCAGACAAAAGAGGTAAGAGCGAAAATAAATAAATGGGAACTAATCAAACTTACAAGTTTTACACAACAAGGAAACCAAAAACAAAACCAGAAACAACCAATGGGCTAGGAGAAAATATTCACAAATGTTGTGACCAACAAGGGCTTAATTTCCAAAACATACCAACAGTTCAGACAACTCAGTATTTTAAAAAATGAACAATTAAAAAATGGTGCAGAAGACCTAAATAGACATTTCTCCAAAGAAGACATAAAGGTGGTAAACAGACACATGAAAATATGCTAAGCATCACTACTTATTAGAGAAACACCTATCAAAACTCTAGTGAGGTATAACCTCAAATCAGACAGAATGGCAAACATGCAAAAGTCTACAAATGATAAATTCTGGAGAGGGTGTGGAGAAAAAAGAACCTCCATACACTGTTGGTGGAAATGTACAACGGTGCTGCCATATGGAGGAAAGTCTGGAGGTTCCTTGTTGTTCTTCAGTTGCCCAGTCGTATTGAACTCTCTTCGACCCCATGGACAGCAGCAAGCCAGGCCTCCCTGTCCCTCACCATCTTTCAGAATTTGCCCAAGTTCATGTTCATTGCATCGGTGATTACCATCCAGCCATCTCATCCTCTGACTCCTTCTCATTCTGCTCTCAATCTTTCCCAGCATCAGGGACTTTTCCAATGAGTCATCTGTTCACATCAGATGACCAAAATACTGGAGCTTCAGCTTCTGCATCAGTCTTTCCAGTGAATATTCAGGGTTGGTTTCCCTTAAGATTGACTGGTTTGACCTCCTTGCTGTCCAAGGGACTTTTAGGAGTCTTTTCCAGCACCACAGTTCAAAAGCATCAGTTCTTTGGTATTCTGCCTTCTTTATGGTCCAACTCTCACAACCATACATGACTGCTGGGAAGACCACAGCCTTGACTACATGGACCTTTGTTGGCAGGGTAATGTCTTTGCTTTTCAACACACTAGCTAGGTTTGTCGTTGCTTTCCTGCCAAGAAACAATTGTCTTCTGATTTCATGGCTGCAGTCACCATCCACAGGGAATTTGGAAGGTTCCTTAGTAAATTAAAAATAGAGTTATATATGAGGGCTTTCCCTATGGCTCCACAGTAAAGAATCCACCTGTAATGCCAGAGGTGTGGAGATGAGGATTCAATCCCTGGGTCAGGAAGATCCCTTGGAGGAGGATGGCAATCCACATCAGTATTCTTGCCAGGAAAATCCCGTGGACAGAGGAGCCTGGTGAGCTATACTCCAGAGTCACAAAGAGTCAGACACGGCTGAGCAACTAAGCAATAAGTGCAAGCACAGAGTTATACGTGATCCAGCAATCTCACTCCTGAGCATATCCAGAAAAGATGAAAATTAATTGGAAAAGATACATGCACCCCAATGTTCACAAGCAACACTGTTAACATAGCCAGGACATAGAAGAAACTTAAATGTTCATCAACATATGAATGATATAAAGATAATTGTTATATATCCATCTATATAGGGCTTCCCTGGTGGCCCAGTGGTAAAGAATCTGCCTGCAATGAAGGAGATGTGTGTTCGATTCCTCAGCCAGAAAGATCCCTTAGAGAAGGAAATGGCATCTGACTCCAGTATTCTTGCCTGGAAAATCCCTTGGACTGAGGAGTCTGGCAGATTACAGTCCATGGGGTCACAAGAGTCAGTCATGAATTAGTGACTAAACCACCATATACATATATATATATATAATATACATATATATATATACACATACATATACATACATGCATATACACATCTGTATCTGTATCTATATATCTATGTGCTGTGCTGTGCTTAGCCACTCAGTCATGTCCCACTCTTTGCGACCCCATGGACTGTAGCCAGCCAGGCTTCTCAGTCTGTGGGGATTCTCCAGACAAGAATATTGGAGTGGGTTACCATGCCCTCCTCCAAGGTATCTTCCCAACCCAGGGATCAAACACAGGTCTCCCTCATTGTAGACAGATTCTTTACCACTGAAGGGAAGCCTTATTTATATCCATATACAATAGAATATTACTCAGCCATTTGAAAATGAAATACTGCCATTTGCAGCAACATGGATGAACCTAGAGATTACACTACAATACTAAGTGAAGTACATCAGAAAGAGAAAGGCAAATATATGATATTATTTATATGTGACTGTGTGGATCAAAACAAGCTGCACACTGTTTACAATAGCCAGGACATGGAAGCGACCTAGATGTCCATCGGCTGACGAATGGATAAGAAAGTTGTCATACATATACACAATGGAATATTACTCAGCCATTAAAAAGAATGCATTTGAATCAGTTCTAATGAGGTGGATGAAACTGGAGCCCATTATACAGAGTGAAGTAAGTCAGAAAGAAAAACACCAATACAGTATACTAACACATATATATGGAATTTAGAAAGATGGTAAGAATGACTCTATATGAGAGATAGCAAAGGAGACACAGATATAAAGAACAGTCTTTCAGGCTCTGTGGGAGAAGTCAAAGGTGGGATGATTTGAGAGAATGGCATTGAGACGTGTATATTACCATATGTGAAATAGACCGGCAGTCAAGATTTGATGCATGAGACAGGGTGCACAGGGCTGGTGCACTGGGATGACCCTGAGGGATGGGATGGAGAGGGAGGTGGGAGGGGGTTTCAGGATGGGGAACACATGTACACCCATGGCTGATTCATGTCAATGTATGGCAAAAACCACTACAATATTGTAAAGTAATTAACCTCCAATTAAAATAAATAAATTAAAAAAAAAAAAAAGAACATGGAAGCAACCTAGATGTCCATCAACAGATGAATGAATAAAGAAGCTGTGGTACATATACACAATGAAATATTACTCAGCCATAAAACAAAACACATTTGAGTCAGTTCTGATGAGTTGGATGAAACTGAACCTATTATAGAGAGTGAAGTAAGTCATAAAGACAAAGATAAATATTGTATTCTAATGCATATATACAGAATCTAGAAAAATGGTACTGAAGAATTTGTTTCCAGGGCAGCAATGGAGAAACAGGCATAGATAATAGACTTGTGGACATGGGGAGAGGGTGAGATCTATGGAAAGAGTAACATGGAAACCTTCATTACCATATGTAAAATAGCCAACGGGAATTTGCTGTATGGCTCAGGAAACTCAAACAGGGGTTCTGTATCAATCTAGAGGGGTGGGATGGGGCGGGAGATGGGAGTAAGGTTCAAAAGAGAGGGGATATAAGTATACCTATGGCTGATTCATGTTGAGGTTTGACAGAAAACAACAAAATTGTGTAAAGCAACTATCCATCATTAAAAAATAAATTAAAAAATAAGCAAGCTGGAGAAAATTTTTAAAGAGATGGGAGCACCAGATCACTTTATCTGCTTCCTGAGAAACCTCTGTTCAGGCCAAGAAATAACAATTAGAAGTGGACATGGAAAAGTGGACTGGTTCAAATTTGGGAATGGAGCATGCCAAGGCTGTATATTGTCACCCTGCTTATTTAACTTAGGTGCAGAGTACAGCATGCAAAGTCCTGGGTTGGATGAATCACAAGCTGAAATCAAGATTTCTGGGCGAAGTATCAATAATCTCAGGTATGCAGATGATGCCATCCTAATGGCAGGAATCAAAGAGGAACTAAAAAGCCTCTTAATGAGGGTGAAAGAGGAGAGTGAAAAAGCTGGTCTGAAACTCATCATTCAAAAAACTAAGATTATGGCATCTGGTCCCATCATTTCATGGCAAATAGATGGGGGAAAAGTGAAAACAGTGGCAGATTTTATTTTCTTTGGCTCCAAAATCACTGCAGACAATGGCAGCAGTCATGAAAGTAAAAGACAATCGTTCCTCAGAAGAAAAGCTATGACAAACCTATATGGCATATTAAAAGGCAGAGATATCACTTTACTGACAAAGGTCTGGGTAGTCAATGCTATGGTTTTTCCAGTAGTCATGCACAGATGTGAATTGGACCATTAAGAAGGCTTAGCTGTGAAGAATTGATGCTTTTGAACTGTGGTGTTGGAGAAGACTTGTGAGTCACTTGGACAGCAAGGAGATGAAACCAGTCAACCCTAAGGGAAATCAACCCTGAATATTCATTGGAAGGACTGATGCTGAAGCTGAAGCTCCAGTTCTTTGGCTATCTGATGCAAAGAGCCAACTCAATGGGAAAGGTCCTGATGCTGTTACAAGAATGAATGCAAATGGAGAAGGGGGTGGCAGAGGAAGAGATGGTTAGATAGCATCACCAACTCAATGGACATGAATTTGAGCATACTCTGGGAAACAGGGGAACACAGGGCAGCCTGGCATGCTACAGCCCATTGGGTCACAAAACTTAGCAACTGAACAGTAACAATAAGCCTTCATTGTATACTCAAGGTAAGACTAGATCATAAGACCTTGGAAATGTTTGTGAAACTATCACATCAGGGAAAGCTCCAAAAAATAATGCTCCCAACTTCACTTTTATTTTTGTAATTTGAATGAGATTCCTGTTCTTGTGAAGTTTTAACCTAGATCCACAAATTGAAGGTGTTTCTGGGATACATAGTATGCAACCTTAGATAGGAGTGGGTAATCACAAGGCGACAATAAAAGATCTTGAATACTGCCCTTGATATTGACCGGGTCACAGCCTGTGTGTCAACACATTATACCAAATCTATTATTCTTAATCTATGAAAACAGATAAAATCACTTTGATAGTAACAACTTACTTTCTTATTTTAAATCAATTCTGGGTCAAGTTCTGTCTCAGATGTGTATGTTCTGCCTGATACTGCCTTTCTGAAAATCAGAATTATTTTTACAAAGAGAGAGTGAGAGAACATTCTAAACAAATATAAAGTAGGAAAATGTGATTTGAAACTGGAAAACATACTGCTGAGCTTTAAAAAAAATGCAATACTTTTGGGAAAATATTTGCTTTTTGATAGCTGTGGCACCTAAATGGCAAACATGTTCAATCCCCATTGAAAATTCCTTTTGGCTTGCCAGTCTTGTTAGCTTTCATGCTTATTCAGCAATGCAAAGGACTAAACAACAGAAATTTATCTCAATTCCCTTATGTGAAGAAACTGATGATGTAACTTTCCCACTCTTGTCTTCTAAATTTAAGCCTGATTGCCTAACCTTGGAATGGTAAAAGCAGTTTCATTCAGCTTTTGTGTATCAGTTACTCTCTGGTAGAGAAGATGAGGTGAAACAAAACGTATGTGCTTTAAATGCTGTGTTTGTCTTTTTGATGGAATGTGTTTTTTTTAACATCTCTTCAGAACCCTTTAAAGGTACAAACAAAAAAGGAGCAAATATGTCTAGTTACAGTTATTAATCTCTTATGTAATTCTGACTTTCAATTTCATGAAATCCCAAATATTTTTTACCCAAGTACATTACAATATACTTTGCTTCACATTTCCATGTGTCTTAGTTACTATGTGATTTTTTTTTTTCTCTGCACATTTCTCTAACCTGGTGTGTAGAAACTCTGAAACTGATCAGACCCTAGTCAATTATGGAGCTCCTAACCTTTCCATAACATATAACTGAACTCTATTCTTAATTTAACAATTTTAGGATAATTGTGTCAAGCGTGACTTAAACAATTCAACTAGGATATTAAAAATGGAAATATTCAGGGAGAACAGTTATTGAGCAAAACTGCTGGTTTGTAGAGAGGATTTCCCAGGTGGTGCTAGTGGTAAAGAAACTGCCTGTCAATATAGGAGCTGTAAGAGATGCAGGTTTGATTCCTGGGTCAGGAAGATCACCTGGAGGAGGACATCCCAATCTACTCCAGTATTCTTGCCTGGAGAATCCCATGGACTGAGGAGCCTGGTGAGCTGCAGTCCATAGTGTCGCAAAGAATCAGACATGACTGAAGCGACTTAGCATGCATGCATGAAATTTACTAGTTTCCTGATTAAACTAAGATACAAGATCAGCATATTGGGTTTTAAGACTGTAGCTTTGTGTGTGGTACCCAACAGCTTCATATTGCTATATGTGTTCCTTACCATTTAACTCCATTCATTCATTCATTAACTATACATATACATAGAAAACATAATAATTTTGACACTGTTTTCAGGGAATAAATGGCATCAACAAAAGGAAAAATAATTATTTAATGCATGTTTCAATTAGAAAGTTGCTATTTAAAACATCTATAGCTTTTGGTTTTGTTATTTCTTTTTTTTTAATTTATTTATTTTACTTTACAATATTGTATTGGTTTTGCCATACATTGACTTGGATCCTCAATGGGTGTACATGTGTTCCCCCTCCTGAATCCCCCTCCCCATCCCATCCCTCTGGATCATCCCAGTGATTTCTTATAAAAATAATTTCTCTGTATGAAACATTAAATGCTTTAACTCTGCTTTGGTGTTATGAGAGGGACCAGGTAGAATATTGCTGACCTCCTGTCTTACACCAACTATGTACCCTGTGTCTTCCTCCCCTGCACACGATCTGCACCCGAGTGACCTTCTCCTATTACCACATCTGCACCCCAACTGCCATACTGCATTGCACTGTGGTTGGCAACTTGAATGCCATCTTGCCCTGCACATGCTCTGCACCCCAAATGTGCAAGATCAACATCTCTCGTGCTCTGCACCAGGTTTGCATCCCAAATATCCTGTCCTGCACTGTCTGCACCCTGAGTGCCCTTCAGCCCAGTACAATGTCTGCACATCATATTCTTGCCCCCCTGTTCTGCACCAGATCATCAACCTTACTGCCCTCCTCACTCTGTAAAAGGCCTCACACTAAATATCCTCTTGTCCTACATCAGACTGGCATCACTTTTGCCCTCCTGAACCATACAAAGTAGGCACACAGGTACCCTCTTATCTGTACAAGGTCTGTGCACCTTCTGCCCACCTTCCCTGCCCTAGGTCTGCACCCTAAGCTGCAATCCACATGCAGGCTGAACACTGTCTGTTTTGATGCCCCTGGTGGTCCTGCTTCTGGAGCTTCATTGAAAAAGAAAGGTTGAATAAACTGAAATATTTTTAGCAATGAAAGGGGGATTAATAGAGATGTATCAGGGGAGAAAATATTTAAGATTACAAGTTCTCAGTGAACTTTGGTTATATTAGTATCATTAATAATATTAATGTTGACATTAGCATCATCTTTCATCACTGATTCCTGCATGGCCTACTGTGTCCAAAAGTGGAGGGGGAGCGTCATTAGATGACTTCATTTAACACTCACATTGTGTTACAGACTTAACCTGCGTTTCATACTTTAGCATTCTAATCATCCCATGAGATAAGCCCTTTTATATTCTCAGCTTGGGGAAAAAATAAATAATATTTACTGACTGTAAACAATTTGTCTATTTGTAGAGTTGTCACCTCCCCAGGTTTGTTTCATAATCCACTCTAGACTTCTGGCCAATATGCAACCTGGACTCTTGGAGAAATTAGCTTTTAATTCTATATCGGTACAACTTCATATTTGAAAAAATAGTTCAAAGTCCTTTTCTTATTGAAAAAAAAGTGATTAAGAAAATCATATACATATGAAATATCTGAAAACACTGACTCATTTCTTCCTCAGATGAAAACTATAACCAAGACCATGTATTCAGAGAATCGAACTTCACAGAATCAAACGTTGAATACTGATTTCATGCTTGTGGGGCTCTTTGGTGAAACCAAACATGCCCTCCTCCTCTACACTGTGACCTTCATCTTCTTCCTGATGGCCCTGGCTGGGAACGCCCTCCTCATCATCCTCGTCTGCCTGGAGCCCCGCCTGCACACCCCCATGTACTTCTTCAGTCAGCTCTCCCTCATGGACCTCATGTACATATCTGTGACTGTGCCCAAGATGCTCGTGGGCCAGGTGACAGGAGATCATACAATTTCTCCCTCAGGTTGTGGGATCCAGATGTTCTTCTATCTGACGCTCACTGGAGCTGAGACTTTTCTCCTGTCTGCCATGGCCTATGACAGATATGCTGCCATTTGCAGACCTCTCCATTATCCTTTGCTGATGAACCAGAGAGTCTGTGAATGCCTGGTGTCTGGATGCTGGTTCCTAGGAATGGTGGATGGTTTATTGCTCACATCCATCATTATGAGCTTCCCCTTTTGTCATTCCAGAAAAATCCTGAGTTTCTTCTGTGAGGCTCCTGCCTTGATGAAGCTCTCCTGCTCCGATATCTCCCTCTACAAGATGGTAATGTACCTGTGCTGTGTTCTCATGCTCCTCATCCCCACTGTGGTTATCTCAAGCTCATACGCCCTCATCCTGCACCTCACCCACAGAATGAGTTCATCAGAGAGCCGCAGGAAAGCCTTTGCCACCTGCTCCTCCCACGTGATTGTAGTGCTGCTCTTCTTTGGCGCTGCGATTTACACCTACATGCTTCCTAGTTCCTACCACACAGCTGAGCAGGACATGATGGTGTCAGCCTTTTATACCATCATCACCCCTGTGCTGAACCCCCTCATTTACAGCCTCCGGAATAAGGATGTCACAGGGGCTCTGAGGAGCAGGGTGCAGTCAGGGCTGAGCCTAAGGAAAGTTGTAAAGAAGAAAGCCTGAGGACAACTATATATTTTTCCCCTATTATATTATTCCTCCCCTCCCTATTTCTCCTATCCTTTGTCACCTGTTTCCAGGGCCACAAACACTGAGCCCAGTAATCACTTTCTTCTTTCTTATGAATGTGATATTTCTTCTCCATGTGATTTACCTATCATAATTTATCTCATTTTATTCAATGTCTTTGTACTCCATTTGTTTGTGATATGATAGCTGTCATAAAGAAAGCTGCACATAGTGCCTTTTTATCTGCTCTCATATCCCAAGTTTATTGATCATTTTAGTATGAGTTGTGTGACATTTTTAGCTTTCCCAAATCTGTTCAATTGCTTACATACATCAGTTTTTAGACAAGGAAAGAAAAACTTCTTAATCAAGTTACTTGTAAGACTAAGTGGCATAATATACACAGACAGCCCTAACACCTGCTCCAAAATGTGAGTTCTCATTCTATCTCTAAAAATCCTAGTCTCTTGTTTGCCTTCAGAGGATGGAAGTGTGAGAGACTGTGTAGAACCATAAGGACCTCCAGCTAAATCTTAGATTTGCTACTTAGCAGCTCCGTGGAGCTGATTATGCCACCACTGCATAGTTTTCTCTCCACTAAAATAGAACTAGCAATGTAAGCATCATCATGGAGTTTTGAATGTTAAATGAGTTTAATTCACTGGCCCAGTCCAGGGCTGGCCCCTTGAAAGGTCTAGATAAATACTTGCCCTTTCTAAGGTGTGACAGAATCAAGATGACTTTGCCCATGACTCTGCCTCTGTGTGTCTGTTCCACATCTTCATGGATAAGAGGAAACCAGAGCAGACTCTCTGTCACCGGAGAGGAGCTCGTTAGCTGTCTGCTGAATTAAACTACAGCACTTCTGGTATTTTTTTCATCTTCCAATTGGGCAATTTCTTGGAAGTATTTGATTACATTGTAAAACAATATTATATTTGTGTCAAGTCACAAATGTATATTTTTCAAATGTCATTTGATATAAATGATGTAAATGCCATTCTGTCAAACTCTCTGAAAAGCAGCTGTTCCTAGATTCTTGAATCATTTAATCACTTATTATATCTTGATAGATTACCTTCTATGTTACAGATAGTCTGCAATTTCTGAGAGACACAACAGTGGCCAGAACACAAGCCCTTACTTCAAGGAGTTTATTTGTTAGTGGAGGAGAGAGCTGTGTAGACATGAGTTCCCAGTCACAAGAACTATGAGATGACTGCACCCAGAAAGCCCTGCAGCATCTAGATGCAAATCCCAGATATGAGCGATTATCTTAAAGATCATATACATGTAAAGAGACAAAAGAACATTTCAAAGAGAGGACCAGCACATGAACAGACGTGAGTATAAAAGAGGCAGTGGAGATATCAGGAAGCTATGAAGACCAAATTAAGCATAGCTTTACACTGGAACGAACAGGGAGCATGTAAAGAATATATGTTTTATATATTAAATTAAATTTAACATATTAAATTAAATATACTAAATACATTAAAATAAGTTAAATTCACTCTGTATTAAATATATAATATCTTTTAAATTATCTTGTCATCATTCAATTACCAATTACTCTAAATTTAGAGTAAACAGCATATAATGCACTATCAGTTCAGTTCAGTCGTTCAGTCGTTTCTGACTCTCTGCAACCCCATGGACTGCAACACGCCAGGCCTCCATGTCCATCATCAACTCCTGGAGTTTACTCAAACTCATGTACCTTGAGTTGGTGATGCCATCCAATCATCTCGACATTTGTCATCCCCTTCTCTTCCCACCTTCAATCTTTCCCAGCATCTTTTCAAATGAGTCTGTTCTTTGCATCAGGTGGCCAAAGTATTGGAGTTTCAGCTTCAGCATCAGTCCTTCCAATGAATATTCAGGACTGATTTCCTTTAGGATGGACTGGTTGGATCTCCTTGCAGTCCAAGGGACTCTCAAGAGTCTTCTCCAACACCACAGTTCAAAAGCATCAATTCTTCAGTGCTCAGCTTTCTCTATAGTCCAAGTCTCACATCCATACATGACTACTGGAAAAACCACAGCTCTGACTAGATGGACCTTTGTTGGCAAAGTAATGTCTCTGATTTTTAATATGCTGTCTAGGTTGGTCATAACTTTCCTTTCAAGGAGCAAGCATCTTTTTATTTCATAACTGCAGTCAACATCTGCAGTAATTTTGGAGCCCAAAAAATAAAGTCTCTCACTGTTTCCACTATTTCCCCATGTATTTGTCATGAAGGGATGGGACCAGATGCCATGATCTAAGTTTTCTGGATGTTGAGCTTTAAGCCAACTTTTTTACTCTCCTCTTTCACTTTCATCAAGAGGCTCTTTAGTTCTTCTTCACTTTCTGCCGTAAGGGTGCTGTCATCCGCATATCTAAGGTTACTGATATTTCTCGCGGCAATCATGATTCCAGTTTGTGCTTCATCCAGCCCAGTGTTTCTCATGATGTACTCTGCATATAAATTAAATAAGCAGGGTGACACTATAAAGCCTTGGCATACTACTGTCCCGATTCAGAACCAGTCTGTTGTTCCATGTCCAGTTCTAACTGTTGCTTCCTAACATGCATACAGATTTCTCAAGAGGCAGGTCATGTGGTCTGGTATTCCCATCTCTTTCAGAATTTTCCACAGTTTGTTGTGGTCCACATAGTCAAAGGCTTTGGCATAGTCAATAAAGCAGAAACAGATGTTTTTCTGGAACTCTTTTGCTTTTTCCATGATCCATCAGATGTTGGCAATTTGATCTCTGGTTCCTCTGTCTTTTCTAAATTCAACTTGAACATCTGGAAGTTCACGGTTCATGTACTGTTGAAGCCTGGCTTGGAGAATTTTGAGGATTACTTTACTAGCATGTGAGATGATTGCAATTGTGTGGTAGTTTGAAAATTCTTTGGCATTGCCTTTCTCTGGGATTGGAATGAAAACTGACCTTTTCCAGTCCTGTGGCCACGGCTGAGTATTCCAAAGTTGCTGACATGGGAGTACAGCACTTTCACAGCATTATCTTTTAGGATTTGAAATAGCTCAACTGGAATTCCATCACCTCCACTAGCTTTGTTTGTAGTGATGCTTCCTAAGGCCCATTTGACCTCGCATTCCAGGATTTCTGGCTCTAGGTGAGTGATCACACCATCATGGTTATCTGGGCAGTAAGGATCTTTTTTGTATAGTCCTTCTGTGTATTCTTGCCACCTCTTCTTAATACCTTCTGCTTCTGTTAGGTTCATACAGTTTCTGTCCTTTATTGTGCCCATCTTTGCATGAATTGTTCCCTTGGTATCTCTAATTTTCCTGAAGAGATCTCTAGACCTTCCCATTCTATTGTTTTCCTCTGTTTCTTTGTACTTCCACTGAGGAAGGCTTTCTTATCTCTCCTTGCTACTTTTTGGAACTCTGCATTCAATTGGGTTTATCTTTCCCATTCTCATTTGCCTTTCACTTCTCTTCTATTCACAGCTATTTTGTAAGGCCTTCTCAGACAATCATTTGCCTTTTTCCATTTCTTTTCCTTAGGGATGGTCTTGATTCCTGCCTCCTGTACAATGTCATGAACTTCCACCTATAGTTTGTCAGGCATTCTGTCTATCAGATCTCATCCCTTGAAACTATTTGTCACTTCCACTGTATAATCATAAGGGATTTGACTTGAGTCATACCTGAATGGTCAAGTGGATTTCCCCACTTTCTTCAATTTAAGTTTGAATTTGGCAATAAAAACTTCATGGTCTGTGCCACAGTCAGCTCCCGGTCTTGTTTTTGCTGACTGTATAGAACTTCTCCATCTTTGGCTGCCAAGAATATAATCAATCTGATTTCGGTATTGACCATCTGGCAATGTCCACATGTAGAGTCATCTCTTGTGTTGTTGGAAGAGGGTGTTTGCTATGACCAGTGTGTTCTTGGCAAAACTCTATTAGCCTTTGCCCTGCTTCATTCTGTACTCCAAGGACAAATTTGCCTGTTACTCCAAGTATTTCTTGACTCCCTACTTTTGCATTCCAGTACTAATGCAATATATATAATTCATTAATATAAAATTAAATATATGTGCTAGTATATCAATTTTACAACATTTGTTCTAGTATTAGAATTTTGGAAATTATAAAAGGCAAGGATAGAAGCAAACATACCTAATAGACAGTGGTTTGCCATTCTCAAGGAAGAGAAATGGAAATTAATTCCCAGTTTAATAAAGAACAATTTGAAAAATTTCTGAATTATTTTCTTAAAAATTTTTCTCCTTCAGTATTTCCAGCTGCCACTTAATTGATATGTAGTACATTACATTCAAAAACTATAGCAAAATACTCCATATTCTTCTAATCAATTCATTCTTTCAAAATAAAATTATACTGTGAAAATTAACATTGCAAAAAGGTGTTTTGGTTTAAAGGTTATACTTTATGAAATGTATGTAAAGGTACCATGAAGTGCCCATCCTCCACATATATAAGGAAAACTTCCCTCATGCCTGAAGTCTCTATATCTGTTTATCCAACACCATTATTGCCTAAAAGACAGCCACTGTCTTCAATTTTATTTAAAAAATAGTTTTATGGTCTGTTAATGTATACCTAACAACATTAATTGATTTCATTTATATATGGATGGGTTATTTTCTTTATCAGTTCAGTTCAATCACTCAATCATGTCCAATTCTTTGCGACCCCATGGACTGCAGCACACCAGGCTTCCCTATCCATCACAGACTCCTGGGGCTTGCTCAAACTCGTGTCCACTGAGTCAGTTATGCCATCCAATCTCTGTCATCCCCTTCTCCTCCTGTCTTCAATGTTCCCCAGCATCAGGATCTTTTCCATTGAATCAGCTCTTTGCATCAGGTGGCCAAAGTATTGTAACTTCAGCTTCAGCATTAGTCCTTCCAATGAGTATTCAGTATTGATTTCCTTTAGATTTGACTGCTTTGATCTCCTTGCAACCCAGGGGACTCTCAAGAGTATTCTCAAACACCACAGTTCAAAAGTATCAATTCTTCAGCACTCAGCTTTTTTTATGGTCCAACTGTCACACCCATACATGACTACTGGAAAAACTATAGCTTTGGCTAGATGGACCTTTGTTGGCAAAGTAATGTCTCTGCTTTTTAATATGCCATTTAGGTTGGTCATAGCTCTTGTTCCAAGGAGCAAGCATCTTTTCATTTCATGGCTGCAGTCACCATCTGCAGTGACTTTGGAGCCCAAGAAAATAAACTCTGTCATTGTTTTTATTGTTTCTCCAACTATTTGCCATGAAGTGATGAGACTGGATGCCATGATCTTCATTTTTTGAGTACTGAGTTTTAAGCCAGCTTTTTCACTCTCCTCTGTCACTTTAATCAAGAGGCTCTTTAGTTCCTCTTCACTCTCTGCCATAAGGGTGGTGCCATCTGCATTTCTGAGGTTATTGATATTTCTTCTGGCAATCTTGATTCCAGCTTGTGCTTCATCCAGCCTGGCATTTTGCATAATGTGCTCTGCATATAAGTTAAATAGGCTGGATGAAGTACAAGCTGTAATCAAGATTGCCAGGAGAAATATCAATAACCTCAGATATGCAGATGACACCACCTTACAGCAGAAAGCAAAGCAGAACTAAAGAGCCCTTGATGAAAGTGAAGGAGAAGAGTGAAAAAGTTAGCTTAAAACTCAACATTCAAAAAACTAAGATCGCAGCATCCGGTCCTATCACTTCATGACAAATAGATGGGGAAAAAATGGAAATGGTGACATATTTTATTTTCTTGTGCTCCAAAGTCACTGAGGATGGTGAGTGCAGCCATGAAATTAAAAGACGCTTGCTCCTTGGAAGAAAAGCTATGACAATCCTAGACATTGTATTAAAAAGAAGAAACATCACTTTGCCAACAAAGCTCTGTATAGTCAAAGCTTTGGTTTTTCCAGTAGCAATGTACAGATGTGAGAGTTGGACCATTAAAAAGGCTCAATTTTTTTAGCTATTTTTTATCTCTCCATTTTAATGGAGAGAATATCGGAATAGACAATTTTCCAGAGCAGACACTCAGATGGCCATTAGGCATAAGACAAGATGTTTAACATTACTAATCATCAGGAATATACAAATCAAAACCAGAATAAAATATTGCCACAAATCTGTTAGGATGGCTATTATCAAAAAGATAACATGTATGGATGTGAGAATTGGACCACAAAGAAAGCTGAGTGCTGAAGAATTGATGCTTTTGAACTGTGGCATTGGAGAAGACTCTTGAGAGTCCCTTGGACTGTAAGGAGATCCAACCAGCCCATCCTAAAGGAAATCAGTCCTGAATATTCATTGGAAAGACTGACGCTGAAGCTGATACTCCAATACTTTGGCCACCTGATGCAAAGAACTGACTTATTTGAAAAGACCCTGATGCTGGGAAAGATTGAAGGCAGGAGAAGGGGATGACAGATGATGAGATGGTTGGATGGTATCACCAACTCAATGGACATGAATTTGAACAAACTCTGGGAGTTGGTGATGGACAGGAAAGCCTGGTGTGCTGCAGTCCATGGGGTCGCAAAGAGTCAGACATGACTGAGTGACTGAACTGAACTGAATAAGTGATGATGAGATGGAGAAAGGGGACACTATTGATTTGCATTGCAAACACTATTGGACGCAATGTAAATTGGTGCAAATATTACAGAAAAAAGTAAAGTGGTTCCTCAAACAATTTAAAATGGAAGTAGCATATGATCCAGCAATTTCACTCCTGAATACTTATCCAAAGAAAACAAAAATAGTGGTTTAAAAAAGATATCTGCAAGATCACCAAGATGGCAGTGTAGAAAGAGTCTGAGCTCTCTTCCTCTCTTGAGCAATACCATGACTATATATGAACTCAAAATAGTGAAGTAAAGTCACTCAGTTGTGCCCAACTCTTTGTGACCCCATGGACTGTAGCCTGCCAGGCTCCTCTGTCCATGGGATTTTCCAGGCAAGAGTACTGGAGTGGGTTGTCATTTTCCTCTCCAGGGGATCTTCCCAACCCAGAGATTGAACCCAGGTCTTTCGCATTGCAGGCAGACGCTTTACCATCTAAGCCACCAGGGAAGCTATGAACTCAACATAAGAGTGTCTAAATATATAAAGCAAGTATTTAGGAATACCACAACTATATATGAACTCAACATAACAGTGTCTAAATATATAAGGCAAATACTTAGGAATGTGAAGGAATAAACACAATAAAAGTAGGGGAACTTTACATGCTACTTACACCAATGGACAGATCATCCAAACAGAAATTCAGTAAGGAAACACTGGCATTAAATGACACATTGTATCAGATGAATTTAATAGATGCAGCATTCTATCTAAAGGGGCTTCCCAGGTGGTGCTAGTGGTATAAAGAATCTGCCTGCCAATGCAGAAGACATAATAGACACGTGTTCGATCAATGGGTCAGGAAAATTCCCTGAATAGGGCATGACAACCCTCTCCAGTATTCTTGTATGAGAGAATCCCATGGACAGAAGAGCCTAATGAGCTACAGTTCATAGGGTTGCAAAGAGTTGGACCCACTTGAGGCGACCTAATATGCACACACACACACTCCATCTGAAAGCAACAAAATACACATTCTTTTTGAGAATATACAGAATATTGTCCAAGATGGATCATATATGAGTCCAAAAAGCAAGCATTTGTAAATTGAGGAAAATTAATATTAAGTGTACTTTCCAACCACAATGCTAAGAACCTAGAGATCAACTGCAAGGAAAAACAACAACAACAACTGCCAAAAAACCCACAAACACAAGGAGATCAGAAAATATGTTACTAAACAACCAATGGATCACTGAAGAAATCAAATAGGAAATCAAAAAATACCCAGAGACATATAAAAACAAAAAAGCAATGATCCAAAACCTACCGAACAAACCAAAACTAGTTCTAAGAGTGAAGGATATAGTGATACATGCTTACCTGAAGAAACAGGAAAAATCTCAAAAATCAACATACCAGTATACATAAAGAAACTAGAGAAAGAAGAACAAACAAAACCCAAAATTAGTACCAGAAAAATCATCAGTACCAGAGGAGAAATAAAATAGAAACTAAAAAGCAATAGAAACATCAATGAAGCTAAATATATCAGGGTATAATATATTCTCTTACCAACTTTTATCTATGGTATATGTTTCAGCATATCCTCTTTCATTTTTTTTATTTATACATGCCCTCTTTGTTTTTTTCAAGAATATTGCTAAAGGTTTGTCACTTTTGCTTACCTTTAAAAAATATTTTTGTTTCATTGATCTTTATTTATTTATTTAGGCTGGGGCAAGGAATAGCGACTTTATTCAGAAAAGTTGATAAACCAAGGAGGTGGTAGACTCGTGTCTCAAAGACCAATCTTGCCTGAGTTATAATTCAGGTTTCTTTTTTCTTTTCTTATTTTTTAATTGGAGGAAAATTGATTTATAATATACTCTGGCTTCTCTTCAGATAGTATACTCTGATCTTTTCTGTTGTCTTTTGAGTCTGTATTTTATTTATTTCTACTTTGCCCTTTGTTATTTCATTTCTTCTACTTAATTTGGGCTACTTTTGGTTTTCTTTTGCCACTTTCTTGTAGTGTAAAATTACAGTGTTTACTTGAGACTTTTCTTCATGCTAACATCTAGTTAGTATGTAAAACATGCCCGTCTATCCAAGTCATGGGGGTATTAGTGGAAGTACAAGGCTGATTATTTTTACAACCACTGAAGGATCAGTTAGGAGACCTGACATAAACTGAATGACAACTTGATATCAACCCCCCCACAACATGCTTTAAACCTACAGATGGCTCTTATAGAAAACGCAGAAAAAGAGAGATAACTTCTTCATCCTGAGGTTTATGAAAAGGTAAGATAAGAAGTCCCGGCTGAATTGACCCCAGGAAGGGCCAAATATGCATGGCCAATATGATTCCTTTTGAAAAAATATGATTAGAAACTTCAGATACTTGCTAGTGTTTGTTGATGTTTTTCCAGAATGAATGGAAGCATACCCCTCTTGGACAGAAGGAAAAAAAAACCTATGAAGTGGTTAAAGTTTTCTTTAAGGAAAGTATACCCTGATTTGTATAGGTTCAGTTCAGTTCAGTAGCTCAGTCGTATCCAACTCTTTGCGACCCCATGAACCACAGCACGTCAGGCCTCCCTGTTCATCAACTTCCGGAATTCACCCAAACCCATGTCCATTGAGTCAGTGATGCCATCCAACCATCTCATCCTCTGTCGTCCCCTTCTCCTCCTGCCCTCAATCTTTCCCAGCATCAGGGTCTTCTCAAATGAGTCAGCTCTTCGCCTCAAGTGGACAAAGTATTGCTTAAGTTAATTCCCTTCAAAATGGTCATGGCCTGATGTCTTCTCTCTAGCATAATTCAACAGGTGTCATATTGACTGGAAACTGCATTCATCTTAGAGACCACAATCAATAGGAAAAACTAAAAATATAAATAAGCATGTCTAAAATATGTTAGAAAACTAATTTAACTTGGAATAAGTCCTTTCCAGTTGCCCTGCTACAGATTAGAGTGGCTCCCAAAAGCAAGCCTAAATTAATCAGCCTGGGCAGGAGAGTCTGTAGCTGTCTTAAAGAATCTAACTGTCATGAGCTAAAGTAAGACTTTAGGCACTGCTAATTTTTGCTCATGAGTTTATTTCAAAGATGTCCACATACCTGAATGTCATCCTGCTCCCTTTCTACACCACAGTTTGAGTCATACTTGAACACTGGAGAGAGCAGAAGACGTAAATAGACATTTCTCCAACTAGGACATACAGATAGATGACAGGCACATGGAAAGGTACTCAAAGTCCCTAATTTTTAAGGAAAGGCAATCAAAGCCACAATGAGGTATCACCTCACATCACTGAGAATGCCACCATTAAAAAGTCTACAAATGATGAATGTTGGAAAGTGTGGAGAAAAGGGAACTCTCCTATACTGTTAGTAAGAATGTAAATTTTTGCCACTGTGAAAAACATCATGGTGATTCCTTAAAAAACTAGAAATCATGCTACCATATGATCCAGCAACCCCACTCCTGGGCATATGTCCAATGAAGATGAAAATTCCAATATGAAAATATGTATGCACCCCAGTTGGAAAAAGGAATGAAAACCTACTCCAGTATTCTTGCTGGGAAAAACCCATGGACAGAGGAGCCTGGTGGGCTACAGTCCAAGGGCTCACAAAGAGTTGGACATGACTGAAGTGACCGAACAAGCATGCACCCCAGTGTTCATAGTATCACTATTTATAACACCCATGACATGGAAGCAACCTGTCTCCCTCAACAGACAAATGGATGAAGACGATGTAGTATATACAAACAATGGAATATTCAATTCAGTTCAGTTTAGTTGCTCAGTCATGTCCGACTGTTTGTGACCCCATGAATTGCAGCACGCCAGGCCTCCCTGTCCATCACCAACTCCTGGATCAGTCATAAAAAGTGAAATAGTGCAGCAACATTAATGGACCTAGAGAATACCATATGAAGTAAAATAAGTAAAATATGCAGAAAGACAAATATTGTATCACTTACATGTGTATGCTAAAAAAAAATACAAATAAATTAATAAACGTATTTACAAAATAGAAACAGATTCAGAGGCAAAAGAAAACAAACAAAGTTACTGCTACTCAAATGGAAAAAGAGAGGTGAAGTTATAAATTAAGAATATGAGATTAACATATACAAACTGCTATTCATAGAATAGGTAAGAAATAAGGATTTACTGTATAACACAGGGAAGAATGTTCAATATCTTCTAGTAATGTATTATAGAGAACAATCTGAAAAAGTTATATATACAGTCACCTTACTGTACATCTGAAACTAACACAGTAGTGTAAATTAACCATATTTCAATAAAAACAAAACTGGAGAAAACAAGGACCCAAGCATCAACTTGCCCCTGAGTGGACAGGACCATAGTGAGCACTGCTGAACACTCACTGCACTATTAAATTAGCTGAGACAAAACTGCGGATTAAAATTTTTTCTACAGAAACTGATGGGATGAAGAAAAAGCAGGTGTGGTCTTCTGAGCCACTTCAGTTCAGTTCAGTTCAGTCAGTCAGTGGTGTCTGACTCTTTGCAACCCCATGAACTGAGGCACGCCAGGCTTCCCTGTCCAACACCAACTCCTGGAGTTTACCCGAACTCATGTCCATCGAGTCAGTGATGCCATCCAGCCATCTTATCCTCTGTCATCCCCTTCTCCTCCTGCCCCCAATCCTTCCCAGCATCAGGGTCTTTTCCAATGAGTCAACTCTTCGCATCAGGTGGCCAAAGTATTGGAGTTTCAGCTTCAACATCAGTCCTTCCAATGAACTCCCAGGACTGATTTCCTTTAGGATGGACTGGTTGGATCTCCTTGCAGTCCAAGGGACTCTCAAGAATCTGCTTCAACACCACAGTTCAAAAGCATCAGTTCTTCGGCACTCAGCTTTCTTCACCGTCCAACTCTCATATCCATCCATGACCACTGGAAAAGCAATAGCCTTGACTAGACGGACCTTTGTTGGCAAAGTAATGTCTCTGCTTTTTAATGTGCTATCTAGGTTGGTCATAACTTTCCTTTCAAGGAGCAAGCGTCTTTTAATTTCATGGCTGCAACCACCATCTGCAGTGATTTTGGAGCCCCAAAAAATAAAGTCAGCCACTGTTTCCACTGTTTCCCCATCTATTTGCCATGAAGTGATGGGACCAGATGCCATGATCTGAGTTTTCTGAATGTTGAGCTTTAAGCCAACTTTTTCATTCTCCTCTTTCACTTTTCATCAAGAGGCTCTAGTTCCTCTTCACTTTCTGCCATAAGGGTGGTGTCATCTGCATATCTGAGGTTATTGATATTTCTCCCGGCAATCTTGATTCCAGCTTGTGCTTCTTCCAGCCCAGTGTTTCTCATGATATACTCTGCATATAAGTTAAATAAGCAGGGTGACAATATACAGCCTTGATGTACTCCTTTTCCTATTTGGAAGCAGTCTGTTGTTCCATGTCCAGTTCTAACTGTTGCTTCCTGACCTGCACACAGTTTTCTCAAGAGACAGGCGGTCTTAATTCGCTATTTTAAGTCAAGATAATTAATGATGCCTTTTGTTCTCTTTTGTTTCACCACACTGGTGATAGACACTTGTTGGAAAGGACCAAAGTGGGAAATAATCCCCCTTTCTTTAAAATGTTGGCAAGATATAAAAATAGCATAAGGAAGAGCATCTTGGATATCACCATCCTAAATGCAGGAGAAGTAAAAGTGAAAGTCATTCAATTGCGTCTGACTCTTTGTGACCCATGGGCTATGCAATCCATGGAATTCTCCAGGCCTGAATACTGGAGTGGGTAGCCTTTCCCTTGTCCAGGGGATCTTCCCAACTCAGGTTCCCACACTGCAGAGTTTATGTATATATTCAGGTGTTTGTTGAAGTGTTATAATACAGCCATAAAAAGGAAAACAATGTATGCCCAGCTTGGGACTCAGGAATACTGTCAGTTCCAAGTTAATCAATTCCATCCCATAATCACTCCCTTATTTCCCTAATTCAGCTGGAAGTAGCCAAATGATCATTACCCCCTGCCACACAAGAGTGTGGAATGCACATTAACAGTGGGGAACTAGAACAGAGAACAAATCTGACTCCATATTGGACATATTTTTCTATCTCTAATCTTTGTATTCTATTGGCTCTACTTGGTTGTGCTGGCTCTGTGCCTTTGTAAGAGAATGCTGCCTATTGCCTGAAATATCTCAGTGCTCTGAATCCCACACTTTTTCCATTCATATGGAGATAAAAAGCTGCAGAACAGAAAAGAACAATTGTCTTGTTGGAGGTTTATAGAAACATTATGACCAGGCCTACATGGACAGGGGCAAGGATGAAGGATTCTGGCACAAATAATTTTCAAAAAAATAGACACACCCTTAACATAAGAGAAGCCTGAATCTCTCTTTGGTAAGATGATTCTTTGGGACACTATTCCACTATCTTCTTGGTTTGCTTGCTTTACACAAATAAATTCACTGTTCTTTGCACCAATACCTTGTCTTGATTTATTGACCTTTTGTGCAGCAATCTGTAAGAGCCTGGATTCAGTATAACAGCAAAACTTTAGAAAGTTTTTGGAAAAGAAATTTACTGCCTGTATGAAGATACCTGAAACATTTTAAACCCTTTAGTAAATTAATTTAGAAAAAACTGCATTCAGAGACTCCTTTTTATAAAAGTGCATTTATTTGAGCATAACTTATAATTTAGAAATTTAAATGCAATATAATTATTCAATATTAGGGATTATAATAAATGTACAATGAATTTGATAGGATATTAACCTCATGTCCAATTATAAGCAAACACTTTATACACTTCAAACTGATGGAATATAATAGGGGATTGGCTACAGATTAGCTGGTAAAGTGTTGGAAAGAAGGCTGGGGAAGCAAGAAATAGAGTATTGTCATCCAAGGACCAAGAGCCCTCATGAACTACTGGAGACCCACAAACCCACACGGCTGAGCTGATTGAGCTACTGCATTTTGGGGCTACTGGTGGAACCCTCCTCTGCTGCAACTCAGATGCCTGCATCCCGTAGTGCCACTGAAACTACTTTTGAAGTGCTGGATCCCATAGCTCTCACATGATCCTCAGTTGGCTACAACTGCTGCAGCTGCCAGAGACCAACAGCAGAAACAAGAAAAAAATATGCAGCTTCTTTATTTCTCCCACTGTCCAGTGTCTCCTAGTACTTGCCTTCTCAGCGTCTTACGGGAAACAAGGTGACAAAGGAATTAGGACAAACCATCTGTAGGCGGAAACTCAGAGGACACATGAGGCCACCCCACAAAGTGAAGGCCTCACAAACAAGTCACCATTTAGACAAAGGATGCCAAGGAATAAAGATGGCAAGGGAAAACAATCAACATAATTTGAGAATACACATACAGAATAAGGTTAAGAAGAATTTTGCTACAATTTCCCTAAAGATCAGTCAGTCAGTTCAGTTGCTCAGTCGTGTCCGACTCTTTGCCCTGAGGATAGGATTGCTTTATTTTCTTTCCTGGCTTATCACAACTGCATGGTATATGGTACACATTTCATAAATATTTGTATTCTGAAATCAAGATACAACCATTAAGGCATAATTTTTGCCTCAAAAAGTAAATTATGGTTGATTTTTAAATTTTCTTCGTAATGGTTTGTGGGTTTTAATTTTTTTTTCTACAATTAGCATGTCAAAATATAAATTAAAACCAGATACATAAAATTAAATGCAGTATTAAAGCAACAGAGAATGCAACTGGGTGACTAAAGAAAGATTAAAATCAGTACCCTACAGAAGACCAATCCAGATGAAAGTATAAAAGACCATCACAATTTTAGTCTCAACCACAGTACTGATTAGTAGTGTTGTCTTTGACACATCAATTAGACTATGAATTTCAGACTCTGTAACTCTGAAAGACAAGCATCAGTACCACACAAAAAGTACTGAAGAAGCAATGAAGATATATGTATATACATATAAGAAAGTATTTTTTGTAATGTGAATAGGTTAAGGCCATATATAAACTAATACCTATGCCATAGATAAAATTTTACTGATGATGGTAAGATTTGAGATTATTGCTATTTTTTTTAAGATTCCTAGTTTAGTAATAAAGGGATTTTTTTAAGACATTAGGAGAAACCAAAAAAAGTATGACAGAGATATCTATTATCTTTTTTTAGTTCTCTTAATTGCATGCTTCTTGAAGGTTCCAGAGAGGATTTATCAATAGAAAATCATCCTCCACTCCACTAATGAGCATAGTAACACCAGGGATGAAGTCACTGTCCTATCTCTATTTATGCATTTAACTGTGACCACTCTCCATTAGCCCATCTAGGTGAAGCTTTCAGCATCATCTGATATTGGAGTAAATCAGATAGGAATATAGGTCTACAGGATCAAAAGGGTAATTATTATTATTTTCTTGTTCTACTTCTGACATTCTATTAATACTTGACTATATTTCCTAATTTTATCTTATTATCTATTTTTATGGAGAAAATCAATAGTGTTTGTTTTTTTCTTAAATCTTTTATATAACATTTATTTACTGCAGCATATTAAAATATGGGTTTTGATTTCCTATCATTTATGGACAAAAGAACTCAGATTTCTCCTCTACTACTATACGATAAACTTGTGTCCTTGTGATTCAAATTTTACAGAAGAAAACAAACTGATTTTACTTTGAGTGACGATTATTTCTGATAGTTAGAACACTGAAATAAATGTCTTAATCTTACATTTCTCAGATTAAATCATAGTGGCTAATACCCAAGTTGTAGACTTTAGAGGGAAGACAGTAGCCTAGAGAATTTAAGGTAGTGTTAAAGGCTCTGTGTCCCAACACATGAGCTGATACTTGAGTACTTCAGATGAATTGTGTGATGCTAGACAGATGCCCAAGAACCAGAATTATTTAATTTGTAAAAGGACAAAATAAACTGAATTTGTAATTCATTGGCTCCTGGGGAGATTTAAAAAAGAAACAGAAAAAAAAAAAAAACAAAAACAGCAACATAATAGGACAATTGGCTTCACCCAAGATTTTATATGATTCTACCCCTAAGGTTAATAACTCCCCAAGTTCAATATGCCCTATTCCACTTATGTTAAACCCAGACAGTTGGATAAAGAACAGTAAGAGTTACCAAGAAAGCAAGTTACCTTGCCTGATACAGACTGTATTCCTTTGACTGTCTGGTGTCCTAGATAGGCTATTCAGTGTGGCCTTAATCACAGTGACTATGATTTTCCAAAGGGCAAAGAGATTTGCCCAGTGCCTCCCATTTCCCCTCCTGTTCTCACTTCATTCCTTCAGCAGTTTTGAGGTCTTCACATTGCAAGTCCCTGCACTGGTCCTTTGCCACTTTGATCACAAATAGAAACTCAGCCACAAGTGTGTCTTAGTTTATTTGTTTTTAAATTTTGCACAGAGTTCAGCTTTCCTCTGCCAGTGTGGGTGTAATTTGACAGAAATATTATATTTTTAATGGTACTTCCCCCATATATTTAGAATAAGGGATTATTTTCAATATTGTTTGCTGCTTCAGAACCCCAGAACTTGGGACTGTTAATAAATCTCTGGGATTATTACAAGAGTATAAAGTATATTAGGACTTGGATAATCTTCCCAACAGATTCCTACAATCACAAGTACTTCTAAACTTTTCTCTGCAAGAGGAGCCAACATTTCCTCTTGTTGGTAAGATTTATAAAATTTAACATTTAACATATCGGAAATTGAAAAGTTGCAAAGGTTAAATCTTCATAAGGAAAAGTATGGAAGAAGCAATTACTGAGTCTCTTCTAAAACACCAGATGTATTTTGCTTTAGTCCTCTTTCTTATTTTGTAGCCCTTTTAAAATTCTAATTTAAATTATATTTACATAGTACTTCTCCCTAAATAGATTGAATATGACTCACCTAAATGTAAACAAGTTTAATTTTTCTTCGATTTGTCCTCAGCCTCCAACACAGATATAAGCTATGTACAGCAAGGTAGAGAAAAGAAAACTGAAGTCAGAGACATTTCAATGTTGTTCAGTTTTCCTCTCTGCGTCTCTGTTTCCATGAAAAATTGATTGCCATAGACAATAAAGCTGACGATGTTTACAAGACAACTAAAATCTTGTCTGTAAATGGGAATAACAATCTCAATGCTATTTCATCTCCCTGAGATTTAGAACAAATGGTATGAGCTTTAAGCAGATGAAGCTGGAGAAGACAGAACTGAAATGGAACTGTCCATAAAGCTCTACTTAACCAGAGTTAAGAAAGATAGATTATATATTTCATATTTATATGTCAGTGTTTATATAAAAGGGCTTGCCTCATAGGTCAGTTGGTAAAGAATCCACGTGCAATGCAGGAGACCCCAGTTCAATTCCTGGGTCAGAAAGATCCCTGCAGAAGGGAGAGGCTACCCACTCCAGTATTCTTTGGCTTCCCTGGTGGCTCAGCTGGTAAAGAATCTGCCCGCGATGCGGGAGACCTGGGTTTGATCCCTTGGTTGGAAGATCCCCTGGAGAAGGGAGAGGCTACCCACTCCAGTATTCTGGCCTGGAGAATTCCATGGACTGTATGCATGGGGTCGCAAAGAGTTAGACATGACTGAGCAACTTTCTCCCATTTATAAAAAATATATAAACTTTGTACTGTAGAAAGTCTGAGATTATGTATATATGCATATTTATATATATTTTAGAGAGATTATGTTAGAATAATATATAATACTGTGAAACAGTATAATTTGTGTGTGTATATATATATATATATATATGTATATATGTCTTGAACTACAGAATTTATCAAATCCAAATTCTTGTATAAACAAAGAGGTATTAAAGTAATGAATCTGATCGTAAAAGAAATAGTAACAACCTTCTCTTAGAATATGTACAATATTTACTAGATATTACTGCTTTGACAGTATGTATGATTATTCATCTGTAACTGGTAATGTTTTCAGCCTTTTCAATATTTTACTTCATTTAATTCTAAATGCATTTTATATCAAACATTATTCTTTGTTTAAGTAGAGTAGACAGAGGCATGGTGGATAGAGGATAATAAAGACCCATAGTCCAGCCTTAGAGTCTGGGCTTCTCACTTACTTTCTTTAGTATATCTAAGGGATTGGTTACTGTTGAGAACCCAAATATGCCCCTGTGAATGCATGGCTCACTCCACAATAATGCAGAGCCTCACAAAATTGCTTGAACCAACACACAAAGATAGGTGGAATTTTTGGTATATGTGTTCACCAAATTATGTTTAAGTTACTTTCTAATTTTTTCATATATTACTAAAGATTTTTAAGATCCAATTGGATCCTTAAAATAGACAGATTGAATCAATTCTGCCTTATATAACAAAAACCTAATGTTTACTATAAATAAATTATTTTAATCAACAGTTGTGAATTCTTAGTTTTCCACTAAATTTGTTTTATTTACAGGCACCTTATAACCCCCGAATCTCCAGTCTCATACCACTAACTCCTTTTAGCACAATTGCATTGCTTTGCATCCACAAATAGGCACACGTGCGCACACACACACACACACACACACACACACACATGCCCACTAAACATTCATCTTGGGTGATCATATACCATGAGTGATTTATTAATCACAAATCTTTCCTTGGTGATCTAGGAGAAACTTCATGGACAAATCTACCTGGGTCACCAACCACACTGGACAGTTGGATTTCATCCTTATGGGGCTCTTCAGTCAATCCAAGCATCCAGCTTTCCTTTGTGTGGTCATTTTTGTGATTTTCCTGATGGCCTTGTCTGGAAATAGCATCCTGATCCTTCTGATATATTCTGATGCCCACCTCCACACCCCCATGTACTATTTCATCAGCCAGTTGTCTCTCATGGATGTGATGTACATTTCTGTCACTGTGCCCAAAATGCTCATGGACCAGGTCATGGGTGTAAATAAGATCTCAGCCCCTGAATGTGGAATGCAAATGTTTTTCTATGTGACACTTGGAGGTTCAGAATATTTCCTTCTGGCTGCCATGGCCTATGACCGCTATGTGGCCATCTGTCATCCACTCCATTATTCTACTCTCATGAGCCATAAGGTGTGGCTGTTCTTGGTGTCTGGCTGCTGGTTCCTGGGATCAGTGGATGGCTTTATGCTCACACCCATCACCATGACCTTTCCCTTCTGCAGATCCCGGGAGATCCATCACTTCTTCTGTGAGGTCCCTGCTGTAATGAAGCTCTCCTGCTCAGACACTTCCCTCTATGAGACACTCATGTACCTGTGCTGTGTCCTCATGCTCCTCATTCCTGTGACAGTCATTTCAAGCTCTTATTCATTCATCCTCCTCACCATCCACAGGATGAATTCAGCAGAGGGCAGGAAAAAGGCCTTAACCACTTGTTCTTCCCACATGACTGTGGTCATCCTCTTCTATGGAGCTGCCATCTATACCTACATGCTCCCCAGCTCCTACCACACCCCTGAGAAAGACATGGCTGTATCTGCCTTTTACACCATACTCACCCCTGTTCTAAACCCTTTAATCTATAGTCTTAGGAATAAGGATGTCATAAGGGCACTAAAAAAAAATGTTGAATGTAGAATATTTCAGAGAACCATAGAATAAGACATTTTTATACTAGTGGTTTATTTTTCTTCATTCTGTATCAGAACTTTCTGGTCTTATACAAATATTATTCTTTAGATTCTCATACCATGTGTCATGTAATATTCATTTATTTTAGAAAATCATTCCCCTGTAATTGAAAGCCATGCATTTTTATACTTCTCTGTACAAATTATTTTTACAAAGCTAGTAGAGGTGATGGAATTCCAGTTGAGCTATTTCAAATCTTAAAAGATGATGCTGTGAAAGTGCTACACTCAATATGCCAGCAAATTGGGAAAACTCAGCAGTGGCCACAGGACTGAAAAAGGTCAGTTTTCATTCCAGTCTCAACAAAAGTCAATGCCAAAGAATGCTCAAACTACCGCACAATTGCATTCATCTCACATGCTAGTAAAGTAATGTTCAAATTTCTCCAATCCAGGCTTCAGCAATACGTGAACCGTGAACTTCCAGATGTTCAAGCTGGATTTAGAAAAGGCAGAGGAACCAGAGATGAAATTGCCAACATCTGTTGGATCATCAAAAAAGCAAGAGAGTTCCAGAAAAGCATGTTTCTGCTTTATTGACTATGCCAAACCTTTGACTGTGTGGACCACAACAAACTGTGGAAAATTCTGAAAGAGATGGGAATACCAGGCCACCTGACCTGCCTCTTTAGAAATCTGTATGCAGGTCAGGAAGCAACAGTTAGAACCGGACATGGAACAACAGACTGCTTCCAAATAGGGAAAGGAGAACATCAAGGGTCAAGGTTGTATATTGTCACCCTGCTTATTTAACTTATATGCAGAGTACATCACGAGACACACTGGGCTGGATGAAGCACAAGCTGGAATCAAGATTCCTGGGAGAAATATCAATAACCTCAGATATGCAGATGACAGTACCCTTATGGCAGAAAACGAAGAATTAAAGAGCCTCTTGATGAAAGTGAAAGAGGAGAGTGAAAAACTTGGCTTAAAGCTAAACATTCAGAAAACTAAGATCATGGCATCTGGTCCCATCCCTTCATGGCAAATAGGTGGGGAAACAGTAAGAGACTTTATTTTCTTGGGGTCTCCAAAATCACTGCAGATGTTGACTGCAGCCATGAAATTAAAAGATGTTTACTCCTTGGAAGGAAAGTTATGACAAACCTAGACAGTATATTAAAAATAGAGACATTACTTTGCCAGCCAAGTTCCATCTAGTCAAAGCTATGGTTTTTCCAGTAGTCATTATGGATGTGAGAGTTGGACTATATAGAAAGCTGAGCCCTGAAGAATTGATGCTTTTGAACTATGGTGTTGGAGAAGACTCTTGCAATTCCCTTGGACAGCAAGGAGATCCAACCAGTCCATCCTAAAGGAAGTCAGTCCTGAATATTCATTGGAATGACTGATGCTGAAGCTGAAACTCCAATAGTTTGGCCACCTGATGCAAAGAACTGACTCATTTGAAAAGACCCTGATGCTGGGAAAGATTGAAGGCAGAAGGAGAAGAGGACAGCAGAGGCTGAGATGGTTGGATGGCATCACCGACTCAATGGACATGAGTTTGAGTAAACTCTGGAAGCTGGTGATGGACAGGGAGGCCTGGCATGCTACAGTCCATGGGGTCGCAAAGAGTCGGACACGACTGAGCAAATGAACTGACTGACTGATTGAATCCATACTACATTTTATGAAGTTTTAACTCCACCATATTTCCATGGAAGGATATTCATACTCTTAAGAAATTCACAATTAAAATATTTAGATGAAAAAGTGTACAATTGCTGAAAGCTAGAGATGAGATGAGGCAAAAGGGATATATTGTTGACATGTGAATCTGGTAAATATTATATATGTTAACTATATTATTATTTTTCAAGGTACTTGTTTGTATATTTGAAATTATCTAAAAGTGAAGGATTGTGTATCAGACTTTTCTCCCTTTTCTTGTCCCTACGTTTTGATTGGTGGAGGTATAAGTGACCTATCTTAGAAATTACATTCATTTTAATGTGCTGATCATTGCTGGGACAATTCTGTCTTCTAGTTGCCTTTATTGAGGTCTACTTTGTTCTTCATGGTTCAATCCTGAAGGTGTCTAGTGGGTGTCAGCTGTCTGAAATCCTTATTACTTGTGGTAGATCAGAAATTCAAGACCCCAAAAAGTAACCTCAAATGGAAGAAGTAACATTAACCCCAATGTTCCCTCAAGCAGGGAACGTTTTCTTTGTGAAGTGGTATCTTAGCTGAGATTTGAAGTATGTAATTTATTACACAAGCAAGCAGAGGAAGAACAGCAAATATTCAACCCTTTATTTACTCAGTAGACATTTCTTTAAATTTTTAAAATATTAGGTAAGTGAATTTAGAGTTCAAATTACATATGGCTACTATCTCTACAAAGTTGAAGTGTAGGTATATTTTTCATGAAAAGTGAAAGTGAAAGTCGTGTCCCACTCTTTGTGACCCCATGGACTATACAGTTCATGGAATTCTCCAGGCCAGAATACTAGAGTAGGTAGCCTTTCCCTTCTCCGGGAGAGATCTTCCCAGTCCAGGGATCGAACCCAGGTCTCCCTCATTGCAGGCAGATGTTTTACCAGCTGAGCCACAAGGGAAGCCCAAGAATACTGGAGTGTGTAAAGGGAAGTCCAAGAATACTGGAGTTGGTAGCCTATCCTTTCTCCAGCATGTCTTCCCAACGCAGGAATTGAACCAGGGTCTCCTGCATTGCAGGCGGATTCTTTGCATAATAGTTGCTTTTTAAAATATGTAAATGCACAAATAATTTGATGCAGAAATACACAAATGATTTGATGCTCATGGGAAAAGTATACAGGTTATTACCTTATTAGGACATATCAGTTTCACTTCTAACATGCAAGTTCATCCAAAAGAAGACGGGCTGAGAGAAAACCTGAGAACTCTATGTTGAATGGTGACTAGACAAATAAAGGAGGCTGGAATGGTGTGGAAGACTTGCTCAAGGACCTGAAGCCGAACAGCATGATTAAAGATCAGGTGGTTGGCCAGGCAGGAGAGGTAAATGTTCCAATGACATCTCCATTTCTGGTTCAGGTTGTAGCCTCATTTCTTGCTCTTTTATGACCCAGGTTTTTGTGGGGGTTTTTTTTTTTTTCATTTATTTTTATTCGTTGGAGGCTAATTACTTTACAATATTTTAGTGGTATTTGCTATACATTGACATGAATCAGCTATGGATTTACATGTGTTCCCCATCCCGATCCCCCCTCCCGCCTCCCTCTCCATCCCATCCCTCTGGATCTTCCCTGTGCACCAGCCATAAGCACCCGTCTCATGCATCCAACCTGGGCTGGTGATCTGTTTCACCCTTGACAGTATACTTGTTTCAATGCTGTTCTCTCGAAACATCCCACCCTCGCCTTCTCCCACAGAGTCCAAAAGTCTGTTCTGTACATCTGTGTCTCTTTTTCTATTTTGCATATAGAGTTATTGTTACCATCTTTTTAAATTCCATCTATATGCATTAGTATACTGTATTTGTCTTTATCTTTCTGGCTTACTTCACTCTGTATAATGGGCTCCAGTATCATCCATCTCATTAGAACTAATTCAAATGAATTCTTTTTAATGGCTGAGTAATATTCCATTGTGTATATGTACCACAGTATTCTTATCCATTCATCTGCTGATAGGCATCTAGGTTGCTTCCATGTCCTGGCTATTGTAAACAGTGCTGCAAGGAGATTTGGGGTACAGGGGTCTTTTTCAATTTTCATTTCCTCAGTGTTTATGTTCAGCAGTGGGATTGCTGGGTCATATGGCAGTTCTATTTCCAGTTTTTTAAGGAATCTCCACACTGTTCTCCGTAGTGGCTGTACTAGTTTGCATTCTCACCAACAGTGTAAGAGGGTTCCCTTTTCTCCACACCCTCTCCAGCATTTATTGCTTGTAGACTTTTGGATAGCAGCCATCCTGACTGGCGTGTAATGGTACCTCATTGTGGTTTTGATTTGCATTTCTCTGAAAATGAGTGATGTTGAGCAACTTTTCATGTGTATGTTAGCCATCTCTGTGTCTTCTTTGGAGAAATGTCTGTTTAGATCTTTGGCCCATTTTTTGATTGGATCATTTATTTTTCTAGACTTGAGCTACAGGAGTTGCTTGTATATTTTTGAGATTAATCCTTTGTCTGTTTCTTCATTTGCTATTATTTTCTCCCATTCTGAAGGCTGTCTTTTCACCTTACTTATAGTTTCCTTTGTTGTGCAAAAGCTTTTAAGTTTCATTAGGTCCCATTTTTTTAGTTTTGCTTTTATTTCCAATATTCTGGGAGGTGGTGACCCAGGTTTTTAAAAGCAGTAGTGGAATGACCGGACTTGCATTTTAGAAATATTAAAATGGTGGTAATTGATTGAAGAACTGTAAGACTGGAGGCATGGAAACCAAATGAGTGAAGATGATGAGCTGAATATTGTAAATCTAGGTGGAATGGACCATGACCTAACTCTAAGAAGGTTGGGCTGAGTATTGTGGGTAAAAAAGGCCTCGTTGAATCTGTTCCATAGAACCACAATTTTTTTTGCATGTGTAAAATCTTCCAATTGGCAGTATCATGTGAATTAGATGGTTTAGAAAGTACAGATTCCATTTTCCTTTTAACACACTCAGTTACTTCATGATTATAAAACAAGGATTTTCCAATATTGGAGGAAATAAGCTGGGGAAAACAGCTTACAATATTTTTGCTTCAGCCAAACAAAATGAATAAAATATATGCATTCTTTAACTTTTAGAAAAAATGAGTAGTGTAAACAGCACTCATCAATTTGGTGAAACAAATGATATATTTAAAGTTCCATATAAAGTGCCCTGGATGTGGAGAAAAAGGCAAATAGAACAAAACAAAATATAATGTGTAATATTCTTCCAAAGATGATTAGTCTTATTCTGTCTCAATCAAAAAAAATCAGATATAATAAAAATATGTTTAGAATGATGTTTTACTTTTAAAATAAAATGTTCAAATTACAGCTATCCATAGCTTCTACTAGTAAGAATTTACAAGAACTGTGCAGTTAGTTGTGATATTGTTAGCCAAATTATACATTGAATAAAATACTCATAATTCCTGAACATGGCAGAACAATTGTTGCTCTAAATGTATTACATCTAGAATAAAAAGAATGAATGGCACAGTTTCTGACACTGAAGTGCACTTGCTTAAAGTGCCACATAAATAACTGTGAACTATAGTAATTTAAAATTGTCAAACTTCACGTGGTGTTCATGCATCTGTGTTTATGATCCATTAGCAATTGAACAAAGAAATCACTTCTACTGCATCAAAATGAGCCTTCAGTTTCCTACATCCTTCAAAGGATGCTAAGCATGAAGACTGGAATTTTTATCAAATGAAGAATGAACCAACCTAGATTAGAGGGAGAAGTTTGCTTTGTTTTTCACAAACATTCCAATTTTTAAAGTGTTTTCATATGTTTTTAAAAAAACGAGAGTAGCAAAATAAGTTTCCTAGGAATGGCTCAAGAGAAGTTTAAAGAACAAAATTATGTGCATTGGAAATAACACTTGCTATAACTTTGGTTGCCTGTTTTCCTTCTTAGGTTACTGTTTTAAAACCAGCCTTTGCAGTTATTTTACATTGAGTTCAAAATATGTAAACTTCTAATGTTATGACTAGGACCCAAATGTTGGATACAGTCATTCAGTTCAGTTGTCTCTCAGCTGTGTCTGACTCTTTGCGACCTCATGAACTGCAGCATGCCTGGCTTCCCTATCCATCACCAACTCCCAGAGTTTACTCAAACTCATGTCCATTGAGTCGGTGATGCCATCCAACCATCTCAGCCTCTGTTGTCCCCTTCTCCTCCCGCCTTCAATCTTTCCCAGCATCAGGGTCAGTTCTTCACATCAGGTGGCCAAAGTATTGGAGTTTCAGCTTCAGCATCAGTCCTTCCAACGAATATTCAGGACTGATTTCTTTTAGGATGGACTGGTTGGATCTCCTAACAGTCCAAGGGACTCTCCAGAGTCTTCTCCAGCACCACAGTTCAAAAGCATCAATTCTTCAGGGCTCAGTTTTCTATATAGTCCAACTTTCACATCTATACATGACTACTGGAAAAACTATAGCTTTGACTAGATGGACCTTTGTTGGCAAAGTAATGTCTCTGCTTTTAATATACTGTCTAGGTTTGTCATAACTTTTCTTCCAAGGAGCAAGCATCTTTTAATTTCAAGGCTGCAGTCACCTTCTGCAGTGATTTTGGAGCCCCCAAAAATGAAGTCTCTCACTGTTTCCACTGTTTCCCCACCTATTTGCCATGAAGTGATGGGACCAGATGCCATGATCTTAGTTTTCTGGATGTTGAGTTTTAAGCCAACTTTTTCATTCTCCTCTTTCATTTTCATCAAGAGGCTCTTTAGTTCTTGATGAAACTAAGGTACAGTCATACCTTATTTTATTGTGCTTTGCTACATTGTGCTTCACAGATGCTGGATTTTTAATGGAGTGAAGGTTTGCAGAAACCCTGTGTTGAGCAAGTCTATTGGTGCCATATATTCAACAGCATTTGTTCACTTCATGTCACTGTGCCATATCTTGGTAATTCTCACAATATTTCAATCTTTTTCATTATTTTTATGTTTATAATGGTAATCCGTGATCATCAATCTTTGATGTTACTACTGCAAAAATTTATAACTCACAGAAGTTGCAGAAAATCATTACCATATTTTCAGAATAAGGTATTTAAAATTAAGTTATACATACAGTTATTTCAGAAAACATGCTATTGGACATTTAATAGACTATAGTATAGTGTATATAAACTTTTATACAAACTGGGAAACCAAAAATTTCATGTAACTAGATTTATCACAGTAGTCTGGAGCTAAACCCTCAATATCTCCAAGATATACCTGTAATTCAAATTTATTTTCTAATGAGAAAATCATTTATATATATGTAACATACTTTTTAAACTATAAGAAATCATTTTAAAATACATATGAATCCACAAAATACCCCAAATCACCAAAGCAATCTTGAGAATAATGAACAAAGTTAGTGATACGTTCCTTGTATTCAGACTGTATTAGAAAGCTACTGTAATAAAAACAGCATGATACTGGTACAAAAAGGCACATAAGTCAATGGAACACAATACAGAGACCAACAAAGCCACATATCTATGGTCAATTAAACTATGACAAAAGAAGCAGTAACATATAATGGATAAAAGACAGTCTCTTCAATACATGATGCTGAGAAAACTGGACAGTTGCATGTTAAAGAACGAGATTAGAACATTTCCCTACTTCATATACAAAAATAAGCTCAAAATGGATTATAAACCAAATATAAAATATGAAACCATTGTAAGAAAATAGATAGCAGTGCAAAAAGCACCGAGCAAGCAAAGATCCTTTCCAAAATGGCCTAACCCACCAGAGTTAGATGATTAGTAAGCAAACTGCAGGGCATTTATCTCATTAGTGAGCTAATTGCAAGGACAATTATGAGATCCTGCCAACTATGCCAATTATATTGTGCCAGTCTTATACTGTAACAAACGTTGTGGCTGAACCAGGCCTTGCAATTCTTATTTTGATTGCAAGTCTTTCTTTAGCAAAGGCTATCAGGAAACTTTGAAAAGATAGAGGTCTATTATTTTTAAGACCCATAAATAGTACAGCACATTTGAGGAAACTTGGGAAGAGAAAGTGAGAGAGAGAAAAAGAGAGAGAGAGATTAAGGACTAACCTGGGATTCTGCTTTTATTGAGGTTGAAGGTCGAGGCCTAGGGTTTCACAGAGACATTCTCTTTTGGTGAACTGAAAACATAGACCAGAAATTTAAAGTGCAGAAAGAGAAAAAATGTGTCCCAAATGGTGAGTTATTGAAATCAACCAATATTCCTAAAACAAAAAATCTCAGAGTTAAGCATGCTATATGGCCTGGTTCTGGTTCTTTATCTAGTCTTGAGGCTCAATGTGTTTATTTGAGATAGTCTTCTTTGAATTAGATGTTTCCTTAAAATGGATGCCTCAGCAATCAGAGCTTAAGTCAAGCACTTGCATTATGAAAAAAAAAGAAAAAACTGTTGGGGCTTATAACACCACACATACATGGTCAATTAATTTGCAACAGTGAAACAAAGATATACAATGGAAAAAAGACAGTACCTTCAATAAATAGTGTTGGGAAATCTGGACAGTTAAACACAAAAGAATAAAGGTGAACTGCTATTTTCATCTTACACAAAAACTTATCCAGGTTTGGTGAGACTTGAATGTAAGATCAGAAACCATAAAACTCCTAAAAACAAAAAAAAACATAGGTGCTAAGTACCTTGACATGAATATCAGCTATGATCCTAGGATTTTATACCAAATGCAATGCCACCAAAACAAAAATAAACCAGTGCACTATATCAAATTAGAATACTTCTGCATAACCAAGGAATAGAAAAACAAACTGAAAAGGCAACTTACCTCATGGGGAAAAAATTAAAAAACATTTATTTGATAAGCAGTTGTTATACAAACTATATAAAAACTCATAGAATTCAAAAAAATTAAAATGGACAGAATATCTGAATAGACATTTTTCCAATAAAGACATACAGATGGCCAACAAGTGTACATAAAAATGTTCAATAGGGCTTTCCTGGTGGTTCAGTGGTAGAGACTCTGCCTCCAATGTAGGAGCCCCAGGAGACGCAGGTTTGATCCCTGAGTCAGGAAGATCTCCTGGAGGAGGGCATGGCAATCGACTCCAGTGTTCTTGTCTGGAGAATCCCATGGAGAGAGGAACCTGCTGGGCTACAGTCCATAGGGTCACAAAGAACCAGACACGCATGCACACAAAGGTGTTCAATATCATTAATCATAAGAGAAATGCCATTTAAGACCACAATGAGATATCCTCTCACACTTATTCAAATGGTTATTATCAAAAAGACAAAAAACAAGTGTTGGCAAGGATCCTGAGAAAAGTGAACCCTTCCTTGCAGACTGTTGGTGGGAATGAAAATTTGTACAGTCACTGTGGAAAACAGTATGGAGATTCCCCAAAATATTAAAGGTAGAGCTATCATAAGATCCAACAATTTCACATCTTGGTATTTATTTAAAGAAAACAAAAAAATATGTATACATTGCCAAGTTTATTACAGCTTTATCTACATTGGTCAAGATATGAAAACAACCTAAGTGCCTATTGATGGATGAACAAATAAAAAAGTATGTTTATATACACTGGAATATTTTCGGCCATAAAAAGAAGAAAATCTTGCCATTTTTGACAACATGAATAGACTTTGAGGGTATCAAGCTAAGTAAAAATGTTTGATAGAAAAAGACAAATTTCCTATGATTTTACTTATACATAAAATCTGAAACAAACAAACAAAAGCAGGTTTATATGTACGAAACACAGATTGTGGTTGCCAAGGGATGAGCAAAATGAGTGAATGGGGTCAACACATACAAACATAAAATATGCAAGTCGTATAACATAGGGACTATAGTTAATTACATTTTACTGTATATTTGAAAATTGCTGAGAGTAGATATTAAATGTTCTTATTACAAGAAAAAATAAGTATTTGTACTGACAGATATTAACTAGATTTATTTGGTGATCATTTCTCATTAACTACAAATATCAAATCATTATCATTTATACCTGAAATTAATATAATTCTGTAAGTCAGTTATATCTCAATAAAATAAAAAGAAGAGTCAATACCAATCACTCACAAATTCTTTCAAAAAACTGAAGAGGATAGAATATTTCCCAACATTTTACAAGGCAGCATAACTCTGATACAAGACAGAAAAAGACAACACAAGAAAACAATTTGCACATCAATAAACCTAGTAAATCTAAATATAAAAGTCATTAGCAAAATACTAGCAAACCATATTCAATAGCACATGAAAAAGGTCATTCTCCATTAAGAAGTGGAGTTTATCTTTGAAATGCAAAGACTATTCAAAATATTCAGATCAATCAATGTGATATATTACATTAGCAGAAAAGGGATAAAAACAATATAATCATCTCACTAGAAGCAACAAAGTATTTGACAAAATTTAACATTTTTAATGATAAAAATTCTCAATAAATTAGATACAGAATTTATAAATATAATAAAGGCTTTATATGACATGCCCATAGCTAGAGATATTCTCAATGTTGAAAAGATAAAAGAGTCCAAAAGTCTGTTCTGTACATCTGTGTCTCTTTTTCTGTTTTGCATATAGGGTTATCGTTACCATCTTTCTAAATTCCATATATATGTGTTAGCATGCTGTAATGTTCTTTATCTTTCTGGCTTACTTCACTCTGTATAATGGGCTCCAGTTTCATCCATCTCATTAGAACCGATTCAAATGAATTTCTTTTTAACAGCTGAGTAATATTCCATGGTGTATATGTACCACAGCTTCCTTATCCATTCGTCTGCTGATGGGCATCTAGGTTGCTCCCATGTCCTGGCTATTATAAACAGTGCTATGATGAACATTGGGGTGCATGTGTCTCTTTCAGATCTGGTAAACCACTACAATATTGTAAAGTAATTAGCCTCCAACTAATAAAAATAAATGGAGAAAAAAAAACAAAAAAATAAAAAGTATGGACTATAAAAAAAAAAAAAAGATAAAAGAGTTTCCTCCAAGATCTAGAACAATACAGGTATGCCCACACTCAACATTTCTCTTCAATGTAGTAGTTGAGTCCCTAACCATTGCAATTATGCAGGAAAAATAAAGGTCATTTCAATTGAATAAGAAGAAATAAAAGCATGTCTGTTTGCTGATGACATAATCTTATATAGAGGAAATCCTAAGACTCCCCCACAAAGTTCTTAGAACTATGCAAAAGCAGCAAAGTTTCAGAATAGAAAATCAACATATAAAAATAATTTGTATCTGTACACTAACATTCACTAATGAACAATACAGTGAAGAATAATTACTAATGAACATTATAGTAAAGAATATTTTTTAAAATTCACAATAGCATAAGAAACAATATAATATTTGGTTAAAAAATTAAACTAAGGAGGTGAAAGGCCTATATACTGAAAATGTAAAGCATTAATTAAAGAAATCTAAAAGTTTATACCAGGGACTTCCCTGGTGGCTCAGTCAATAAAGAATCTGCCTGCAATGCCAGAGACCCGGGTTCAATCCCTGGGTGGGGAAGATGCCCTGGAGAAGGAAATGGCAAACCACTCCAGTATTCTTACCTGAGAAATCCAATAAACTGAGGAAATTGGCAGGCTACAGTCCATGGGATCACAGAGTTGAACATGACTTACTGAATAAACCACCAGCAAGAATACACAAATAAATGGAAAAGTATTACACATTTTGGATTTAAAGAATTAATATTTTTAAATGCTCATACTGCCCCCCCAAATCTACAAATTCAGGGTAATCTTTATTAAAATCCAATGGCATTTTCCACAAAAATAGAACAAGCAATCTTTAAATTTATATGGCACCACAAAAAACTCAGAGTCATAGCAATTTTTTAATTAGTTTATTAATTTTCATTGGAGGCTAATTACTTTACAATACTGTGGTGGTTTCTGCCATACATTGACATGAATCAACCACGGCTGTACATTTGTCCCTCTGTCCCAAACCACCCTCCCACCTCCCTCCCCATCCCATCTTTCTGGGTTGTCCCATTGCACCAGCTCTGAGTGCCCTGTTTCAGGCATCAAACTTGGACTGGTCATCTATTTCACCTATGGTAATATACATGTTTCAATATTATTCTCTCAAATCATCCCACTGTCACCTTCTCCCACAGAGTCCAAAAGTCTGTTCTTCATATCTGTCTCTTTTGCTATCTCACATATAGGGTCATCATTACCATTCTTTCTAAATTCCATATATATGCATTAATATACCAGATTGGTGTTTTACTTTCTGACTTATTTCACTCTGTATAATAGGTTCCAGTTTCATCCACCTCATTAGAATTGACTCAAATGTGTTCTTTTTAATAACTGAGTAATATTCCGTTGTGTATATGTACCACTACTTTCTTATCCATTCATCTGCTGATGGATATCTAGGTTGCTTCCATGTCCTAGCTAATATAAACAGTGCTGCAATGAACATTGGGGTATATGTGTCTCTTTCAATTCTGGTTTCCTTGGTGAGTATGCCCAACAGTGGGATTGCTGGGTTGTATGGCAGTTCTATTTCCAGTTTTTTAATGAATTGCCACACTGTTCTCCATAGGGGCTGTAATAGTTTGCATTCCCACCAACAGAGTAAGAAGGTTCCCTTATCTCCACATCCTCCCCAACATTTATTGTTTGTAGACTTTTTGATGGCAATCATTCTGACTGGTGTGAGATGGTACTTCATTGTGGTTTTGATTTGCATTTCTCTGATAATGAGTGATGTTGAGCATCTTTTCATGTGTCTTAGCCATCTGTATGTCTTCTTTGGAGAAATGTCTGTTTACTTCTTTGGCCCATTTTCTTATTGGGCCGTTTATTTTTCTGGAATTGAGCTACATGAGCTGCTTGCATATTTTTGAGATTAATTCTTTGTCAGTTGCTTCACTTGCCATTATTTTCTCCCATTCTGAAGGCTGTCTTTTCACCTTACTTATAGTTTCCTTCATTGTGCAAAATCTTTTAAGTTTAATTAGGTTCCATTTGTTTATTTTTGCTTATATTTCCATTACTCTCAGAGTTGGATCATAAAGGATCTTGCTGTGATTTATGTCAAGTGTTCTGCCAATGTTTTCGTCTAGGAGTTTTACAGTTTCTGGTCTTACATTCAGATCTTTAATCCATTTTGAGTTTATTTTTGTGTATGGTGTTAGAAAGTTCCAGTTTCATTCTTTTACAGGTTGTTGATCAGTTTTCCCAGCACTGCTTGTTGAAGAGATTGTCTTTTCTCCATTTTATATTTTGCCTCTTTGGTCAAAGAAAGGTATCCATAGGTACATGGATTTATTTCTGGGCTTTCTATTTTGTTCCATTGATCTATATTTCCATCTTTTGTGCCAGTACCATACTGTCTTGATGACTGTAGCTTTGTAGTATAGTCTGAAGGCAGGCAGGTTGATTCCTCCAGTTCCATTTTTCTTTCTCAAGATTGCTTCAGCTATTCGAGGTTTTTTGTGTTTCCATACAAATTATGAAATTATTTGTTCTAGTTCTGTGATAATTACCATTGGTAGTTTGAGAGGGATTGCATTGAATCTATAGATTGCTTTGAATAGTATACTAATTTTCACTTGTTGATTCTCCTGATCCATGAATATGGTATATTTCTCCATCTATTTGTGTAATCTTCAATTTCTTACATCAGTGTTTTATAGTTTTCTATATATAGGTCTTTTGTTTCTTTAGGTGAATTTATTTCTAAGTGTCTTATTCTTTTCATTGCCATGGTGAATGGGATTGTTTACTTAATTTCTCTTTCTGTTTTCTCATTGTTAGTGTATAGGAATGCAAGGGATTTCTGTGTATTAATTTTATATCATGCAAATTTACTATATTAATTGATTTGCTCTAGTAATTTTCTGGTAGTATCTTCAGCCCCTGCTTGCTGGTGGTGGACACGAGCATCTGGGCTACTTCTCCACTCGCAGTTGTGGTTAGGCACATATTCTGTGGGTTTTTGGTTTGTTTGTTTTTTTTCCTCCTGGCTATGCTGTCCTCTGAGATTCCAAAACTCCCCACAGACGCGCCTGTGACAGGCTTTCCTACTGTGTGGAAACTTCTCCTACTTCACGATTCCCTCCCCAGGACAGGTCTCTGTCCCTAACTCTTTTCTCTTTTGTCTCTCTCTCTTTCTTTTTTTTTTTTTTTTTTTTTTGGTCCTACCTCCTTCCAAAGAGAATACGCTGCCTTTCTGGGTGCCTGGTTTTCTCTGCCAGCATTCAGAAGTTGCTTTGTGAAAGTTGCTCAGCATTCAAATCATTTTTTGATGAATTTGTGGGGGAGAAAGTGGTCTCCCCTTCCTATTCCTCCACCATCTTGGCACTGCTCCCAAGTCTTAGCAATTTGAAAAAGAATTATGAAACCAGGGGCATTACACTTTCTAGTACCAAGCTATATTACAAAGATATACTAAAATAATATATAAGATCAAACCTCTATATTACTGGTATCATCCAGTGAAACAGAACAGACAGCACAGTGATAAATCCACACATATCTCACCTCAGTTCAGTTCAGTTCAGTTCAGTTGCTCAGTCGTGTCCGACTCATGCGACCCCATGAATCGCAGCATGCCAGGACACCCTGTCCATCACCAACTCCCGGAGTTTACTCAAACTCATGTCCATCGAGTCAGTGATGCCATCCAGCCATCTCATCCTCTGTCGTCCCCTTCTCCTCCTGCCCCCAATCCCTCCCAGCATCAGGGTCTTTTCCAATGAGTCAACTCATATTCAACAAAAGTAATAAGAACACACATTATGGAAAGATTATATTTTCTAAATGGTGTTCAGCAAATTGGATACATGTATGAAATTAAAAGACACTTCTCCTTGGAAGGAAAGTTATGACCAACCTGGATAGCATATTAAAAAGCAGAGACATTACTTTGCCAACAAAGGTCCATCTAGTCAAGGCTGTGGTTTTTCCAGTAGTAATGTATGGATGTGAGAGTTGGACTGTGAAGAAAGCTGAGCACCAAAGAATTGATGCTTTTGAACTGTGGTGTTGGAGAAGACTCTTGAGAGTCCCTTGGACTGCAAGGAGATCCAACCAGTCCATCCTAAAGGAGATCACTCCTGGGTGTTCATTGGAAGGACTGATGTTGAAGCTGAAATTCCAATACTTTGGCCACCTCATGCGAAGAGTTGACTCATTGGAAAAGACCCTGATGCTGGGAGGGATTGGGGGCAGGAGGAGAAGGGGATGACAGAGGATGAGATGGATGGATGGCATCACTGACTCAATGGGCATGAGTTTGAGTAAACTCCGGGAGTTTGTGATGGACAGGGAGGCCTGGCGTGCTGTGATTCATGGGATTGCAAAGAGTTGGACACGACTGAGTGACTGAACCGAACTGATGTGTGCTCAGTCGTGTGCAACTCTTTGAGACCTCATGGACTATAGCCTATCAAGATCTTCTGTCCATGAAATTTTCCAGACAAGAATATTGGAGTGAGTTGCCATTTCCTCCCCCAGGGGATCTTCCCAAGCCAGCGATCGAACCTGAGTTTCTTATGTCTCCTACATTGCAGGTGGATTCTTTACCATGATGCCAAAGTGGATATCCACGTGTAAAAGAATGAAGTTGGATCCATGCCTTATTCCACTTACAAAAATTTGTCTTTTATCCAATAATAAAAGATAAAAGACTTAAATAAAAGTCATGAAACTGTAAAATGCTTCAAAAAATACGTACAGCAAAAGCTCCTGACATTGATCTTGACCATTAATTTTTGGATATGACATCAAAAGAATGGGCAACAAAAGCAAGAATAAAGTAGACTATATCAAACTAAAAAACTTCAGCACATCAAGGGAAACCATCAAAAAATGAAAAAAAAATCAATAAGATGGGGAAAAATATTTGTAAATCATTTATCTGACAAGGATTTAATATCCAAAATATAAAATGACGTGATACAACTCAGCAGCAAATGAACAAGTGCTCTAATAAAATTGGGCAAATGACCTGAATAGACATTTTTTCAAACACATACAAATGGCCAACACATACATGAAAACATGCTCAATCAACATCACTATCAGGAAATGTAAATCAAATTCGCAGTGAGATATTACCACAAACTTGTTAGGATTTCTATTTTAAAAAAAAATAATAGGTAAATGTTAGCAAGGATGTGGAGAAAAGGATCCCTTGTACACTGCTGGATAGGATGTATTTTGGTAAAGCCATTATGGAAAACAGTATGGCTGTTTCTAAAAAAATAAAAGTAGAACTACCATGTGCTCAACCAATCTGGGTAATAAATCTGAGGCAATGAGATTACCTCAAAGAAATATCTGTATTCTCATGTTTATTACAACATTATCACAATAGAGAAGAAATTAAAATAACTCCAGTGACAGACAATTGAGAAACTGATAAAGAAAATTTTATATATATATATATATTTATATATATAATATTGTTATATAAATATGTAGTATATATTTATATTCCCTTTATTATGGAATATTATTCATCCATAAAATAGAAAAAAAAAATCTGCCATTTGCAGCAACATGAATGAACCTAGAAGAAATTATGCTAAATAAGATAAGCTAAACTGGAAAGATAGGTACTGTACAATCTCACATATATGGAATTTATTTTAAAATTTCTTAATTCATAGAAACACAGTAAAGCAGTATATATCAAGAGCTAGATGGTAGAAATAATGGAAATATTTGAGTCAAAGAATACAAATTGTCAGTTGTAAGATGAGTTAAGTCCTGAGGATCTAACATACAGCATGGTGTTATATGTCATTGGAATATTATAGATAACCATTTATTGTATAGCTGAAATTTGCCAAGAGAGTAGATCTTGGGCTTTGACATAGTGTTAAGTCACTCAGTCATGTTCAACTCTTTGAAACCCCATGGACTGTAGCCCACCAGGCTCCTCTATCCATGGGATTTTACAAGCAAGAATACTGGAGTGAGTTGCCATTTCGTCCTCCAGAGGATCTTCTCGACCCAGGGATTGAACCCATGTCTCTTGTATCTCCTGAACTGGCAGGCAGATTCTTTACCACTGAGCCACCTGGGAAGCCCAAGCTTTTACAACCCCACCGCCCCTCAAAAAGTTCCTATAGTTCCTATGTGAGGTAATGAATGTGTTAATTGTGGTAGTCATTTCTCAAAGTATACAACATATCAAATTACCATGCTGTACACTTAAAAGATAAACAAATTTTACTTTTCAACTATTACTCAATAAATCTTGGGGAGAGAGTAAAAGGGCAAAGCTATCACAAATGATGAGAACCATCATCTGCACATAGAAAAGAGGCGGCTCTGTCTCAAACATATGACATGTGCAAAAACCTTTTGCCACAAGCTATGTGTTTTCCTTTCTGAGTAGTTTAACAAATATATGAAAGTCACTAGACAATTTTGTATCTTGTTATGGAAAACAAGCTAGTTGTACTTCGAGCCACTGATGCCCTAACTAGTATTTCTGAGTCAGCTTTTATTCCTAATGTTGAACCTGGGAATAAAGCAAAAATCTATGACACTCATGAAAGAAATATGGTGACTTCCACAAAAGCCATTGATGTTTAGGTATGGATTGCCATCTTCCATAAAGCAACTGAAGTAGATATTCTTACACACCTGAACAAGTGTGACTATAGAGTCAGGATAACCATAAAAATGTCTGATGTGAAACCAAGTCATGTGGTCTCCCAGAGCTACCTCAGCCCTTTCATACAGTATTCCTAGACAGTGAGCAACTAGTTATTTCGAGTAAAATGACTCTTGGAGGGAACTTTTTCCATCCAGAAACTCAAATAGTCACAATTAAAATAATAATCAAGCTATTGTTTCTAGAACCCACAAATTACTTGACTCATTGAATTTTCTTCCTTTAAATGAGTTTGCTTATTATTCTCTTGCTGAAACCACAGTCAGAGTTTATATTACTCAATTAATTTCCATTCCTCCATTTTCCAGTGTGAAAATAGATTGTAGTAAGATAAACTAATACTCAAACGCATGATAATTTGTAATAAAATTGTAATCAGTAAAAACATAAGATGTTTGACACTGGCATTCTCATCTAGAATTTTGCTTCATAGTTCATGTTTAAATATAATCTTCAAAAAAAAGTTTGTTTGTTTGGTTTTTGCTATCCACTCTTTCAAAGTCATCCAAATACTTTGCTATCACATTTTTAGCATGTAATTTCTTTCACATCTCCATTTTCATACATACAATCAAAGTTCAACCACACTATTTTGCAAACAAAAAGTACATAATACTGGACAGTGTGTATACTTTATAGGAAGTTTCTAAGAGCCCTATACTTATTTGGTGGTGGTGGTGGTATAGTCACTAAGTTGTGTCCAACTCTTGCAAACCCATAGACTGTAGCTCACCAGGCTCCTATGTCCATGGGATTTCCCAGGCAAAGATAATGAAGTGGGTTGCCATTTCCTTCCCCAGGAGATCTTCCCGGGCTGCTTCAATGCAGGAATTGAACCTGCTTCTCCTGCATTGAAAGTGGATTCTTTACCAATGGGTCACCAGGGAAGCCACATTTACTCTAGATCTGTAATTAATTGAAGTCTGGGGACAGACTCCCATGAGAACCCTTTAAGGTTTCTCCAACTCCGGTACACAGAATCTATGGAAGGACTTCATATTACAATACTGAATCCTCACTTTCTGTTCTCAGACCTAAGCCAGGTGTGGAATAGAAATGTAGTTAATTCATTTTCAAGTACCCTGAAATGTCAGAAATCAGGTTTCTTAAGACAAGAATTTACTACAAAAGAGTCATAGTGCACAAGGGGATGGCAGTAGCTACTGGAAGTTCACCAAGCCAGCAGTAGCCAAGGAAGAGAAAAGTTTTTTACCTATTAATAGTAGGTAAATGTACATTCTTCCATGCAAGAAGCTAACTCTGTTCATTCAGTCTCCACACCAAAGGTTCAGGACAGAAAGCTTTGAAAAACAAGAGCACATATGTTTGGACCACATAGAAAGGAAGCCTCTCACAGTGAGTCATGATATGTGAAATGAATTTCTTTTACAATTGAAGGTCAATATATAAATGACTAGACAGGTTGAATAATATTTGATGGAGGGAGTTTATGTAGGAAACTGCCTGTGTCCCCACACTCTTCAGCCATTGTCTGACAGGGTACTGAGAGCACATTGCTACGTGTCTTCTCTGCCTCAGTTCCTGCACATACGTTCCATATGAACAGTCAGTAGGTTAATGCATGTAACGGGCTCTGACATTTAGTAAGTCCTCTTGGCCTGGAGAATATCATGGACTGTATAGTCCATGGGGTCGCTAAGAATCAGACACAACTGAGCAACTTTAACTTTTACTTTACTTTTACTTTTTACATTTACTTTTACTATAAGCATTAACTGCTGTTGTTATAATCACTATTATTAGCAGTTCCTCCACTATACTGTCATTGGAGGAGATAATCATGTCCTCCCACAGCATTTCTTCAGGAATTACTGCCCCGGAGCCTAGGAGGAACACAACTTGGATCTTGCATGACAAAGACATTTTTTGGACATTGTTTTCCAGAAGAAGAGTTTAAGAGCATTCAAAAGAATAGGGTGCATTATGGATGGGAATAATCTATACAAACCTTTCTGATAGATTCTACCTTTCACCATTTACACAAAAATGGTTTAAGAGTGAGTGTTTCTTTGATTGCTAATCACTCAGTTTCAGACTTTATGCAATGGAACCATTAGGATCCTTGAGCATGTAGCAGGAAATTTGAATTTTCTAAGAAGAAACTAAAAGAATTGGCACTATTTTTAGCTAAAATATCCCACGGAATTAAAGTTGCTTTTCTGTATTTCTTGAGTAAATTGTGGTCATCCATATTTGACCATATGAAGGCAAAAATATACATATTTTGGCAGAAAAATCTTTTACAAGAATTTTTATAACATAATGTGCATTATTTAGTCAAGACTGAGCTTGTATGGACACATACTTTATCATATTGAAATAATGATTCAACAACAAAGTATGCATTAGCCAAATACAGACTTATGTGTGTGTGCTAAGTAGCTTCAGTCATATCCAACTCTGTTTGACCAGATGGAAGGACTTCCCAACCCAGGTCGGGAAGATCTCCTGGAGAATTGTATGGCAACCCACTGCAGTATTCCTGCCTGGAGAATCCCATGGACAGAGGAGTCTGGAAAGCTACAGTCCATAAGGTCACACAGAGTTGGCTAATGCATAGTTTGTTGTTGAATCATTATTTCAGTATAATAAAGTATCTGTCCAATGGTTTTATCAATACCTACTGATTAATGTAATTTTTAAGAAGGCAAGGACAGCCCTTATAAATCAAGTAGATCAGTCTCACTTACATATGAACCAACTGAATCCTAGAGCTATTCATTGACTTCCAGGCTTACAAAGATATTGATAGAACCAAGATCTTATTAAAGAAATCTCAAGATTCACTTTTACTTTATATTCCTAAATTCAAGAAAATGCAATCTTGCATTATAGATATAAAACATAATATTTTCAAACCACAATATATCACATTTAAAAGTCTAATTTGTTAATCTGTGAAATGATTAATTCATACTTGAAAAGGACTTGTATATAATTACAGAGATTTCAAAAACTGATCATCAGTTAGATGCTAGGCACAGTGTTCAATTCTTTATCACTCATGCTGCTGCTGCTAAATTACTTCAGTCGTGTCCAACTCTGTGCAACCCCATAGACAACAGCCCCCCAGGCTCCCCTGTCCCTGGGATTCTCCAGGCAAGAATACTGGAATGGATTGCCATTTCCTTCCCCAATGCATGTATGTATGCTAAGGTGCATGTATGCATGTATGTATGCATGTATTTATGTATGTATGTATGCATGTATGTTAAGTCGCATGTATGCAGAGTCATGTCCTACTCTGCGCGACCCTATGGACAGCAGCCTACCTGGCTCCTCCATCCACAGAATTCTCTAGGCAAGCATGAGCAAATTAATTTGGCAGTGCTTGACTATTTCCCATTCTTAGCCTACAATTCATCATAATAATAATCCCTGTGTGTTAAATATGTAGGCAAAATGTCATATTTTACATGTGATACTTGAAGACCATAGAATATAATTTTCAAAAATATTCTCCCATCATTTCACACCACAGAGACTGAATATGTTAGGGAAAGCATTTATATCAAAAAATGTAGGATGACAGAGAAACATCTTGAAGGAAAGCACTCCAGAAAAGCAATCCAGGGACCCAGAGGTGCCCAGGGTCTCTGGTAACTTAAGGAAACAAAATTTCCCATAACTAAAGTGCTGCCACAGCTTATAGTGACTTTTCCTTGGAAGTGTGACACTGAGAACGCTGCTCTCTTTCCATTGACAGTCAGACAGTATACAATGTTTCTCTTTCATTATTTCAAACAGAAGAAGGCATAGGGAATATTTATGAAGATACATGAATTCATCTGTCATCAGGTGAAAAATACCACTCCTACAAACAAGGGATCTTAAAATTCATTTGTAGGATTTCAGTCAACTTTTTAAGAGTATTTTGAAGGAGATTTTTACTCTATGATCAATGAACAATAATTGTAAGATTAACTGGAGCCCCTGGTGGCTCAAATGGTAGAGAGTCTGCCTGCAGTGCAGGAGACCCGGGTACGACCCTGGGCCAGGAAGATCCCCTGGAGAAGAAAATGGCAACCCACTTCAGTATTCTTGCCTGGAGAATGCCATGGATGGAGGAACCTAGCAGGCTATAGTTGATGGGGTCACAGAGTCAGACACGACTGAGAGACTTCATTTTTAACAAACAAAGGATATGGCAACTGTCTTTAAGTTGTTAAATGAATGAGAAAATTATTTAACTGTAAATATACAGTTGAAAACTAAGATGGGAAGTATGAATCAAAAGAGAAAACTGAATAAAATAACAATTACAGAGGTTAGCTTATAAAATGGAGTGAATAGCTTTTCTCATTAGCAGACAATTAAAATTTCTTGATAAAAGCTGAGAGAGAACTCCCAAGGAAGTTCAAGAAATCTTTCTTCTAGGGTGAAGGTAGATAAAATAGGACACTTAGAAAAGCAATATGCAAGAAATAAGAATGTCAGTACGTAAAGAAATTCAAACATGGGAGAAATAATGGTTAAGTGATTATTATAAATCAAAGGGAACAAATATATTCATTTACCAACTTTCAGATATGATCTTTCTAATTTCTAAGTACATGTGTTTTAATTTGAGGAAGTTTTGTGGTTTTTTTTCCCATTTTCTCTTTTATGAGAATGTGCTTCTTTGGAGTCTGATCCATCAGTGTACAAAGAAAGTCCTGACCAACAGATTAAATTATTTTAGCAGAGCACCACATCCTCTGCTACATTATTTTGCTTCTGCAAGTTTTCAGTTTTAATAAGGCATTTGAGTGAAAATATGTATCAGAAGAATGATACCTCAACTGACTTCATCCTCCTGGGGCTCTTTCCCTGGTTCAGACATCCCAACCTCCTCATCCTCATTATCATCCTTATCTACACTGCTGCCTTTACTGGAAACTCCATATTAATCCTCCTAATCTGGCTGGACTCCCATCTTCATACTCCCATGTACTTCCTGCTCAGTCAGCTCTCCCTCATTGACCTGGCTTACATCTCCTGTACAGTCCCTAAAATGGTCACCAACTATTTCACAGGGAAGAAGAACATTTCCTATTTTTCCTGTGCTACTCAGCTCTTCTTCTTCCTCACCCTTGGCCTTGCTGAGTGCATCTTGCTGACTCTCATGGCTTATGACCGCTATGTAGCTGTCTGTAACCCCCTGAGATACACAGTCCTCATGAACCCCAACATCTGTCTCCAGATGGCTGCTGCAGCCTGGATTGGTGGAGCCCTTGCAGCCCTTGTACACACCATCTATCCAATGAACTTCCCCATCTGTGGTTCCAGAGAGATTAATCATTACTTCTGTGAGATGCCTGCCATCCTGAGGTTGTCTTGTATGGACATATCAGCCTATGAGATGGTGAAATTTGTGTCAACCATTGTTTTTCTCCTGATCCCATTTATTCTCATTCTAACTTCCTACACTCTCATCTTCCTCACTGTTCTCAGGATGAACTCTCGCAAGGGCAGGAACAAAGCCCTGGCTACCTGCTCTTCCCATATGACAGTGGTGAGTCTCTACTTTGGTCAAGCTATCTTCGTCTACATGACACCCACCTTAGCCCATACACCTGAACAAGACCAGGTTGGAGCTGTTCTTGGCACCATTGTGACCCCCATGCTCAACCCACTCATCTACAGCCTGAGGAATAAAGAAGTGGCAGGGGCTCTGAGGAAGCGCATGGGAAAGTGTTACAATTGAGGAAATATCATATTCTACAATGTCACTGTCAGAAATGCTCTACTGTCAATATTAAAAATAATCATGGTCACTGGACTGTCATATGGGAAATAAAACAGCATAAAGGAGCAGGATGATATTAGGATGCATACATATTGACATATGTCTATTGAGATGGAGCTGTTCTTAGTTCTATAGTGATGACTCTAGTTGAGTACAATGTGTTACTTGTCTTTAGCTTTGGGGGAAATTACATGGGTTTACACAGATAATCTCCATCCTCTGGAGCAGCTTCATTAAGTCCAAAACTGATTGTCATCCTATAACTACTTGGTTGATGTTTCTTATCTTGAAGTCGTTATTTCTGGGTTTTCTTTCATTCATCAATTCATTCTTAATGACCTTAACTGAAGCTCCACTGCACAAAAGCTCAAAGATCACTTAATCCATGAAATAGTTCTAAATAACTCTTCTTTTTTCTAATCTCCTACTTGTACTCATACATACTTTTTTATGTTTACTACATATAATTTATGTAGTTGCATTATGTACACTTCTCAATTTAAAAATATAGATAGCCCTATGTTAATAGAAACAATGAGGTGAATGAATTCAGAAAAATTTTAAGGGATTAGATAAGAATTATTATTTTTATTTTTTTCTACTAATGTTCACCATTTTTCATTCTTCAATGCTATATTAATTGTTGTTATTTTTCAAGCCAATGAAATAGTTCCATTTCATAACTTATAATCCAATTCAGTGTGACTACTGCGACTGTAGTTAAAAATAACTACAGTTAACTGAAACTTATGATTATGTGGTCTTATTTCAAGTAAAATGAGCAATAATAAAAATTTTTAATTTATAAAATTATCACTCACTGTTCTAGTTAACTGTTCAATTTTCTTATTATTATTGACATCATCAATATCATCATCAAAATCATGTCCTCTTGTTCTAGGTTGTCCATTTTAATGGTTATAATTGTTTGTAATAATCTCTTAAGATACTTTGCATTTCTGTGGTATAAGTTGTAACTTCTTTTCATTTCTGATTTTACTAAGTCCTCTCTAAATTAATAAAATTGATGCATCTGTATAAAGTTTTATCAATTTTATTAATTTTTTCAAAGAACTAACTCTTAATTTTATTGATCTCTTCCATTTTTATTATCTATTTCATTTATTTCTACTCTAATCCTTACAGTTTGTTTTCTTCTATAACCTGTGTTCTGTTTGTTTTTCTTCTTTTAGTTTCTTTAGATGTAAAGATAAGCTAATTATTTTAGATTTTCCTTTTTTCCTGAGGTAGGTTTGTATTGCTATACAATTCCCGCTTAGAACTGTTTTGCTACATCTTGTAGATTTTTGGTCCATTGAGTGTTTGAGTGTTTCTTTTTTTTTTTTTTTAATTAACAAAGATTTTATTCTGATATAAATCATGCAGATGTTTTATAACATTTGCTTTGGATAAAGAAACAAACAGGAATATCTCCTTTCCACAATATTTGAATTCTATGAAGAATTAAGCTTCATTCATTTTATTTGTCTCCAGGTATTTTTTTAATCTCTTCTTTGATAGCTTCAATAACTCATTGGTTGTTTAGTAGCATATTTTTTAGCCTCTATATGTTTATGTTCTTTGCAGTTTTTCTCTTGCCGTGTAGCCTTGTAGTGGGAAGAGATGATTAATATGAGTTCAATTTTCTTAAATTTACTGAGATTTGTTTTGTGCCCTAGCACGTTATCTAGCTTAGATAATGTTCCATGTGAAATTGAAAAGAAGGTCTATAGTGCTGATTTTGTATAAAATGTTACATGTGTGTGTGTGTTCAATTAGTCTAATGCATCAATTAAAGCCAGTGTTTCCTTCTTTATTTTCTTTCTGGATGAAATTCATTCTTTCCACTAATGTAAGTTTCTTGTTAAGTCCACTGCTGTTCCTGTGCTACTGTCAATTTCTACCTTTATGTCTTTCAATTTTTTTTTTGTACTTAGGTAGTCTTATTTGGAGGAGAAGGCCATGGCAACCCACTCCAGTACTCTTGCCTGGAAAATCCGATGGACGGAAGAGACTGGTAGGCTGCAGTCCATGGGGTTGCAACAAGTTGGACAGGACTGAAGCAACTTAGCAGCAGCAGCAGCAGTCCTATTTGGGGTGCATATATATTTAAAATTGTTATGTCTTCTTGAATTGATTTCTTGATTATTGTATAATGTTCTTCTTGTTATAGTCTTTGTTCTAAAGTCCATTTTATTTTACAAAAAGTATTGCTAGCCCTGCTTTCTTTCCATTTCCATTTGCAAGGAATGCTTTCAGTTTGTGTGTATCTTTAGGTCTGAAGTGACTCTCTTAAAGGCAGCATATATTGGATCTTGTGTTTGCATCTATTTAGCCACTCTATATCTTTTTATTGGAGAAATTATTCCGTTTGTAATCCTTGATAGGTTTGTACATATTGCCATGTTGTTAATTGTTTGTGGGTTATTTTGTAGTATTTTTTGTTCCCTTCTGCTTTTGTTCTCTTTCCTTGTGATTTGCTGACTCTATTTAGGGTTATATTTGGATTCTTTTATCTTCTGGGTGTGTGTGTATCTATTATAAATTTTGGTTTATTTTACCTGGAGATTTGTATAAAGCAATCTATATAAATACATGATTGTTTAAAGTTGCTGATCTAAGTTTAAGTACATTTTTAACAACCTTGCAACTTCACTGCCCTCTCTCCATGTTGATTTTTGATGCCATATTTTATATCTTTTTGTTTTGTGTATCCATCAACTACTTATTGTGGATATAAATGATTTTGCTATTTTCATCTTTTGGCCTTTCAATTAGTTTTATATACTGTTGATTTGCTATCTTTATTATATATTGACCTTTGTCAATGAGATTTTTCCTTTCATAATTTTCACATTTCTAGTTGTATCTTTTTCTTTTTCACTTAGAGAAATTCCTCTAATGTTTCTTTTAAAATCAGTTTTAGTGATGCTAAACTCCTTTATCTTTTCTTAAAATTTTTGATGTTTCCTTTAAACCTGAATAAAAGCCTCTGGCTAGAGTATTCTTGGTTGTAGGTTTTTCTCTTTCATACTTTAAAAAGATCAAGTCACTTCTTTCTGGCTTGCAAAGTTTCTGTTGTAAGTTATCTGATAACCTTATGGGAGTTCCCTTGTATGTAACTCTGCTTTTCCCTTGCTGCTTTTAATATTCTCTCTTCTTCTTTAATTTTTGTCATTTTAATCATAATTTGTCTTTATGTTACCTTCTTTGAGTTTGTCCCATTTGAGATTCCCTGTGCTTCCTGGACCTGGATGTCTGTTTCCTTTCCCAGATTAGGGAAATTTTCAGGCATTATAACCTCAAGTATTTTATCTGCCCCATTCTTTCTTTCTGAGACCACTATAATGCGAATGTTAGTATGCTTGATGTTGTCTCTGAGATATCTTAAATTGTCCTCATTTCTGTTTATTCTTTTTCCTGTCAGCTCTCATGATTTCCACTACTGTGTCTTCCAGCTTGCTGATCCATTCCTCTGTATAGTCTACTGTTGACTCACTCTAGTGTATTTTTAATTTCTATTATTGTGTTATTCAGCTATGTTTGGCTTTTCTAATATTTCCTAACTCCTTGTTAAAGTTCTCACTGCATTCATCATTCTTCTCCAGAGTTCCCTGAGCATCTTTACAATCATTACCCTAAACTCTTTATCAGGTAGATGCTTATCTCAATTCACTTAGTTCTTCATACAGTTTTAGCTTGTTCCTTTGTTTGAAAAATATTCATCAGTCACCTCATTTTGCCTAATTCAATATTTTAATTTCTATTTATTTGGTAGGTGGTCTGTTTCCTGATCTTGGCAAAGAGGCTCTTTGTAGGAGACATCTTATACTTCTCAACAGTGCACTCCCCTCTGGTCACCGGAGCTAACTGCTAGAGGGGCACCCTCCTATGTGGATTGCATGAGTCCTTCTGACTAGTCCTATTGTGGGTGGTCTTGTAGGTGTGGCTGGCTCCTAGTCCTGTTAGTTGCTAAACTCTGCCTTGTATGGAGTCTACTGACAGATAGGTGAGGCTGGGTCCCAAGGCAGATGGCTTTAGGTCTCCAGGAGGTCCCAGGACCAATGCTGACCCACTTGTGCATGGAGTCAGGTTTTGTTGTGAGTGGTTGTTTGGTCTTGGTTCCCAGATCTAGTATCAACTGGTGGGCAAAGCAGGTCCTTGACATTGCTGGTTGAAGGGTTCAGGGAATCCCAAATTTGGTGCTGGGCCACTGGTGAGTGGAACTGAATCCCAGGGAAGCTGGCTGAGAGATCCAACACGTCTCAGAGTTGGTGCTGTCTCTTGGCGGGCAGAACTGGGTCTTTGGGGTTAAAGAGCTGATGTTGGCCTGCTGGTGGCAGGGCTTATGCCTTGCAGGGGATGGGGTGGTCCCAGGGCTAGTGCCAGTTCACTGGTCTGTGGAGCCAGTCCTGAGGTCTTTGGCTGGCTGCAAGGCTCTTGAAGTCCTGGAGTTGGTATGTTGACCCACTGGTGGGTGGGGCCCAGTTATTCCTAGAGCTGATGCCTGCCCACTGTAGGATGAGGCTGTTTCCAAGGCTAGCATTGGCCCACTGGTGGGTGAAGCCAAATCACAGATTCTCTGTCTACAAAGCCCTGGGTATCTCAGAACTAATTCTGGGTCATTGGTGTGTGGGGACATGTCTTGAGCCATAAACTAGAGGGGAGATTACAAAATGGCATTTGCCAGCACCAGCAACCACATGATAGAACATGCTCCCCAAAAAGACTCCCACCAGTGTTCATGTCCCCAAGGTGAGTTCCAGCAGCTTCCTGCCTTTCTGAGAGACTTTCCAAGATTAGAAGCTGGGTCTGACACATGTTTCTTTCAAATTACTGTCTCTTTTCTGTATTCCAGAGCATGTGAAATTCTGTGTCAGTCCTTTAAGACAGACATCTCTCTTTCCAAAAGTCCTCAGGCTTTTTCTAAATCAAGCCTTACTGGTCTCACAGCCTGGTCTGTGATATGGCGCTTGGACTCCTAACTTGTTGGAGAGAACCTCTGCAATTATAATTATTCTCCCATTTGTAGGTCACCCATATGAGGGTATGCATCCTGTCTAAACTGCATCTTTATCTTTCCCACCCATATTGTTGTGTTCCTTATTTATATCTTTCATTGTTTGAGATCTTTTCTGTCAGTGTTCTGGTTTTTCTCATCAATATTCAATCTGTAAATAGTTGTAATTTTGGTGTGCTTAATGAAGGAGGTGAGTTTAGGGTCTTCCTACTCAACCATCTAGGCCACCCACCAAAGATCTCTTTTCATTTAGTGCTATGACTGTTACTTTTTTAGTCCAATCAAGGAACATTTTCACTGTAAAAAATCTCTTAAAATATTAGTTAATTTTCCACTAATATTACTGGGATTTACTTCATTATCTCAAGGCCACAATAACAAATCTGCTTAGAATAAATGTTTTGCCTGAGTTTTCTGTGAAGCTTCTATAGAAAAAAAAATACCCTTAAGATTTATAGAAATTCAACTATAGAGAAGATTTGCAAGATATAACATTAAATTCCTAGAAGGATGTTTTAATACAGCAGTTTCTATATTCCAAAGCCAAAGCTATGGCTTTTCCAGTAGTCATGGAGGATGTGAGAGTTAGACCATAAAGAAGGCTGAGTGCCCAAGAATTGATGCCTTTGAATTGTGGTATTGAAGAAGACTCTTGAGAGTCCCTTGAACAGCAAGATCAAACCAGTCAATCCTAAAGGAAATCAATCCTGAATATCCACTGGAAAGACTGAAGCTGAAGCTCCAATACTTTGGCCACCTGACATGAAGAGCTAAATCATTGGAAAAGACCATGATGCTAGAAAAGACTGAAGACAGGAGGAGAAGGGGATGACAGAGGACAAGATGGTTGGATTGCATCACTGACTCAATGGACATGAGTTTTAGCAAACTCTGGGAGATTGAAGGACAGGGAAGCCTGGGATGCTGCAGTCCATGGCGTTGCAAAAAGTTAGACACAACTGAGTGACAGAACAACAACAGTAGCACTATGCACTAACAATAAAAGATCAGAAAGAGAAATTAAGGAAACAATTCCATTTACTACCACAACAAAAAAAGTAAAATACCTAGGAATAAACCTCGGTAAAGAGGCAAAAGATCTATACTTTAAAATTGCAAACACTGATTAAAAAAAATTGAAGAGAGCATTATAAAAATCTACAAAAAATAAATACTGGAGAAGATGTGGAGAAAGAGAACACTCTTGCACTGTTGATGGGAATGTAAACTAATATAGCCACTATGGAGAACATATGGCAATTCCTTAAAAAACTAGGAATAAAACTACCATATAACTTAGCAATCCCACTATTGGGCATGTACCATAGGAAAACCATAATTTTAAAAGACACATGTACCACAATGTTCATTGCAGCACTATTTACAATAGCCAAGACTTGGAAGCAACCTAGATGCCCATCGACAGATGGATGCATAAAGAAGTTGTGGTACATATATACAATGGAACATTCAGTTCAGTTCAGTCACTCAGTTCTGTCTGACTCTCTGTGACCCCATGAATCGCAGCACGCCAGGCCTCCCTGTCCATCACCAACTCCCAGAGTTTACTCAAGCTCATGCCCATCAAGTCAATGATGCCATCCAACCATCTCATCCTCTGTCATCTCCTTCTCCTCCTGCCCCCAATCCTTCCCAGCATCAGGGTCATTTCCAATGAGTCAACACTTCGAATCAGGTGGCCAGAGTATTGGAGTTTCAGCCTCAGCATCAGTTCTTCCAATGAACACCCATGACTGATCTCCTTTAGGATGAACTGGTTGGATCTCCTTGCAGTCCAAGGGACTCTCAAGAGTCTTCTCCAACACCATAGTTCAAAAGCATCAACTTTTCAGCACTCAGCTTTCCTCACAGTCCAAATCTCACATCCATACATGACCACTGGAAAAACCATAGCCTTGACCAGGTGGACCTTTGTTGGCAAAGTAATGTCTCTGCTTTTTAATAGGCTATCTAGGTTGGTCATAACTTTCCTTCCAAGGAGAAAGTGTCTTTTAATTTCATGGATGCAATCACCATCTGCAGTTATTTTGGAGCCCAAAAAATAAAGTCTGACACTGTTTCCAATGGAACATTATTCAGCCATAAAGGCAAACAAATGTGAATCAGTTGAACTGAAGTGGATGAACTTAGAGCCTATTATATAAAGTGAAGTAATTCAGACAGAGAAAAAGAAGTATCATATATTAATGCATACATATGGGGAAGTGGTACTGATGAACCTATTTGCAAGGCCATAATATAGATACAGGCTTAGAGAATGGACTCATGGACACAGTGGGGGAAGGAGAGAGTGGAACAAATTGAGAGAGTAGCACTGACATATATAAACTACCATGTGTAAAATAGATGACTAGTGGGAAATTGCTGTATAACACAGAAGCTCAACCCAGTGCTCTCTGATGACCAAGAGGGATAAAAAGTTGAGGATGGGGGGAATGGGAAGGAGGCTCAAGAGGGAGAGGCTACACATATAATTACAACTGACCTGCATTGGTAGAAATCAACATAACATTGTAAAATAATTATCCTCCAGTTTAAAAAAAAATAAATTTAAAAATGACACAAACAGATAAAAAAATATACCTTGTTCTTGCATTGGAGGAATTAATATTGTTAAAATGATGACACTACCAAAGGCAATCTACAGATTCAATGCAGTCCCTACTAAAGTGCCAATGGCATTTTTCACAGAGCTAGAATAAAAAGTATTTAAATTTGTATAGAAACACAAAAGTTGAACAGCCAGCGCAATCTTGGGAAAGAAAAATGGAGCTGGAGGAATCAGGCTCTCAGAGTTCAGTCTATAGTAGAAAGTTATAGTCATCAAAATAGTATGGACTGCCCTGTGCCCTCCCATCCCCCACCCACCCTGCCCCCCACAAAGAGCAGAAATCAAGATCAATGGAACAGAATAGAAAGCCCAGAAATAAGCTCACTCTCCTATGTTCAATTAATCTATGACAAAGGAGAAAAGAGTATACAATGGAGAAAGGACAGTCTCTTCAATAAGAGACTGGGGAAACTTGGTGCTGGGAAAACTGGGCAGCTATATGTAAAAGAATGAAATTAGAGCATTCTCTTACACCATGTGTGTGTGTGTGTGTGTGTGTGTGTTAGTCGCTCAGTCATTTCTGACTTTACAACCCCATAGACTATAGCCTGTCAGGCTTCTCTGTCCTTGGAATTCTCCAGGCAATAATACTGGTGTGGGCTGTCATTCCCTTCTCCGCTCTAACACCATATATAAAAATAAACATAAAATGAGTTAAAGACTTAAATGTAAGACTGGATACTATAAACTCTTCAAGGAAAACATAGGCAAAAAACCCCATGGACTGCAGCATGCCTGGCCTCCCTGTCCCTCACCATCTCCCAGAGTTTGCCCAAGTTCATATTCATGAAAGCATCTATATTCCAATACAAAACAATTTGTTTACTCCCAGTATACCAAAAAAAAAAGTTAAAATGTCTACAAATTGAGTTGTTGGCAAAGATATGGGGAAATGCTAACTCCTAAATTGCAAGTTAACAGTGGAAACTGATAAATCACTTTAGAGAACAATTTTACAATATTAAACAAAGTTTGTAAAAGACTAAAGAAAGACCTTTATTTTTGTTAAATCACACTGGAATTTTCTCCTTTAAGAGAGAAATCAATCCACAAAATGTCACCAAGCAACAGCAGTCTGATTTTATTTAAGAATACCAATCTAAAAGTAATAATTAAGTGAGGAAGAAAAAAAATTGCAGTTTAGGAACAAAATTTCAGTATTCTAGACTTGGGCTAAAGCTCTCTTAAACTTTTTTGCAAAGGGCTTGAAGCTTTTAGCAAAAGAAAGCTTTAATCTAACCAAAAATTTCACAAACTTTTAAAACCTGTCAAAGATCTATGATTTGCGCAAGTAGCAAAAATCTTAGTAAAGCTGCATTTACAATTTTACTGGGAAATGCCCTGTAGGAGTCTTCACCTTTACTTTGACATTGTTTCTAGAACAATGGTCATCCCTAGTAAGGTAGATCAATTATTATTGATCATCAACAGCAAAGTTTCTTTAGCAGTAAGTTTCCAACATTGAAGAAATGTATTCTTGCCATTGTTTGGAGAAGGACTTGGGTGACACCCAGCGGCAATCTTGGGGATGTCAAAGCTCATTGTGCATGGGACAGTTTTGCAAATCATTGACACCCATTTAATTAATCGCATTTCATTAAGTCCTTTTGGATTCACTAAATCAAACTGGACAATTATTATTATGAAATCATGGTAAAACAAAGTTTTTTGTTTTGTATAGCGTAAGCTGAAACACATTGTCCTTAGTTTTAAAATACCATTCTAAGTATGGACAAAAATCTTAATTTTGTCAGGCATCATATATTCTCTATTAAGCAATTAATTTATTTCTATTTTTAATTAAGATGTTTTCAGAAGTCAAAAACTTCATTTGTCTCTACAATATGTCTATATCACAAACAATCTCAAAGGCTTCTCTGCTGAAGGTATACCTATCCACCTAATCTATTTTCTTTTAGGCAGACTTTGGATGGAGTGTTATATTCAATTATTCACATACTATTTAGTCATCCGCACAGAATGAATTATAGATATTTTTAATGTATTTATAAAACAGTTTTCAAAGGTCATAGCAATCAATTTACCTTGATTATTCTTAAAATATGTGAATGAAACCACTCTAATTTCAGAAGGTGAAGAGGACTAAAGAGCCTCTTGATAAGGGTGAAGGAGGAGAGTGAAAGAGCTGGATTAATATTAAAAAAATAAGATCATGGCATCCAGCCCTATTACTTCATAGCAAACAGAAGGGGAAAAGGTGAAAGTAGTGACAGATTTCCTCTTCTTGGGCTCTAAAATCACTGTGGATGGTGACTGCAGCCATGAAATCAGAAGATGATTGCTTCTTGGCAGGAAAGCTATGACAAATCTGGACAGTGTGTTGAAAAGTAGAGATATTACTCTGCCAAAAAACATCCATATAGTCAAGGCTATGGTCTTCCCAGTGGTCAAGTACAGGTTGTGAGAGCTAGACCATAAAGAAGGCAGCACCAAAGAATTGATGCCTTCAAACTGTGGTGCTGGAGAAGATTCTAAAAGTTCCTTGTACAGCAAAGAGATCAAACTAGTCAATCTTAAGGGACATCAACCTGATCCCAAACATCAACCTGAATACTCACTGAGAGGACTGATGCTGAAGCTGAAGCTCTAGTATTGTGGTCATCTGATGTGAACAGCCAACTCATTGGAAAAGTCCCTGATGCTGAGAAAAATAGAGGGCACCAGGAGAAGAGGACATTAGAGGATGAGATGGCTGGATGGCATCGCTGATGCAATGGACATGATCTTGGGCAAAATTCAAGAGACAGTGAGGGACAAGGAGGTCTGGCATGCTACAGTCCAAGAGGTCACAATGCATTGGATACAACCGGGTGACTGAACAAAAACATTCTTAAACTGTCCTTCAAAATTAATAGTCTAAGGAACCATCTAGCATTTGAACAACCATTTAAATAATCAAGGATTCACCTTCATCAGAAAAGAAACTATGGTACCTGTATTTACATTTAGAGCAGACTTCTGGTTCTTAGAAAGTAGGAGGGGAAATCAAAATCTCAAGGTGATATGACTAGATGTAAGTGTTGTGTTCAGTTCAGTCACTCAGTCATGTCCGACTCTTTGCAACCCCATGGACTGTAGCACACCAGGCTTCCGTGTCCATCACCAACTCCTGGAGCTTACTCAAACTCAACTCCATCGAATCAGTGACGCCATCCAACCATCTCATCCTCTGTCATCCCCTTCTCCTCCCTCCTTCAATCTTTCCCAGCATCAAAGTCTTTTCCAATGAGTCAGTTCTTTGCATCAGGTGGCCAAAGTATTGGAGTTTCAGCTTCTGCATCAGTCCTTCCAATGAATCTTCAGTTGCAGTCTAAGGGACTCTCAAGAATCTTCTCCCACACCACAGTTCAAAAGCGTCAATTCTTTGACAACCAGTTTTCTTTATAATCCAACTCTCACATACATACATGACTACTGGAAAAATCATAGCTTTGACTAGATGGACCTTTGTCAGCAAAGTAATGTCTCTCCTTTTTAATATGCTGTCTAGGTTGGTCATAGCTTTTCTTCCAAAGAGCAAGCATCTTTTAATCTCGTGGCTGCAGTCACCATCTGCACTGATTTTGGAGCACAAAAAAATAAATTCTGTCACTATTTCCATTGTTTCCCCATCTATTTGCCATGAAGTGATTGGACCAGATGCCATGATCTTAGTTTTCTCAATGTTGAGTTTTAAGACATTTTCACTCTCCTCTTTCACTTTCATCAAGAGGCACTTTAGTTCTTCTTTGCTTTCTGCCATAAGGATGGTGTCATCTGCATATCTGAGATTATTGATATCTTTCCAGCAATCTTGATTCCACAACACTGGAATCAAGATTAGAATCAAGTGTTGTGTAGTAAGAAGAAAATCTTCCAACCCAGAAGTGACCCATCCTGTTAAAAGTGGAAATGTAACCTTGAACACCAACAAGTCCAAGAACAATTTGCACAATTTTTAACCTATTAATTGATGGCCAAAATGTAATTCATTGTGTTGCAAAGTCAAAGCCAAGATCCTAGGAATTATGTTAAAGACATAGTACAGATAAACTAGGTGGTGCCAGTGGTAAAGAACCCACTTGCCAACACAGGACACAAGAGATGGGGGTTTGATCCCTAACTCAGGAAGATCCCCTGGAGTGTGAAATGGAAATCCTCTCCAGTATTCTTGCCTGGAGAATTCCATGGACAGAGAAGCCTGGTGTGCTACAGGCCATGGGATGGCAAAGAGTCGGACATGGCTGAGGGACTGAGCACACAGCGCACACACACCACACATCAGAATATAGCATTTTAAAGTTTTAATCAATGTAAGCGGAGTAACTAAATCCTTAAAATTTAGTTTTATGATCTTAAAATTCAGTAATTTATAATTATATTTAGATTAACACAATACTTGCATTTCTTATCATTTAATTAAGTGATGTTAGCCTATCTGATTCAAAAATGGTAATTTGTACAGCAAATTCAGAACTTTCAAATTAATTAGATGAGAAAATAAAGCAAAATTGTAAGACAAACATTTTCTAAGATATTTTTCAGAATACATACATAAATTGCATATTGTATACACACACAATAGACTGAAAAAGCTAAGAAAACATTGATAAGCAAGTTACACAGAAGAATAAAGAGTTTTTTTAAAACTCCAGATAACATATATTTCTGTGATAAGGCCACTCATATGACCAAAGTTAGATTTATTCACAGAGAAGATATGAGAAATCTTAAGTTGCCACTTCTGTCTGATTTTCAGGCTCTACAAAAACAGGAATGGAAGGTTAAGGCAGAGGTGTCAGTAAATGGATGAGAGTTGAAACTGTGTTCTAAAACAAAGCTAATCTATAAATATATTTTTCTCCTCACTTTCTTTTATACTCTAAGAAAACTCTATAAAAACTAGCTTACTGCTGGCTAACAGAACATAGTTCAATGCCTACCCATGGCAAAGAATTTTGAAAAGTGTTAGTTACTCAGTCATGTCCAACTCTTTGCAACCTCATGGACTATATATAGCTCACCAGACTCCTCCATCCATGGAATTCTCCAGGCAAGGATATTGGAGTAGGTAGCCATTCCCTTCTCCAAGGATCTTCCTGACCCAGGGATTGAACCTGGGTCTCCTGCATTGCAGGCAGATTCTTTACCATCTGAGCCACCAGGGAAGCTTATGGCAAAGAAAACAAGCCATTAAAAAAAGTTTAGAAAAGTCACTACACAAACTGCATGGGCAAAAGCAGGGATAAAAAGAAACAGGGAGGAGTGAGAATCTTATTTCTAGGATTGCCTGATAGTTACATTCAACCTGTCCAAATTGCAACAAAATGTTATGATGTATAAGAAGAAAGAAGACATTATAGACCATTGACAGAAAAAAAGAAATCAATGAAAATTGTGAGAGAGACAGGTATTGCACTTGTGGAAATATTTTAAATGTACTCTCTTTAAGTATGCATAAATAGCTAAAAGAAACCATGGACATAGGACTAAAAGAAGTCATGAGAACCAAATTACCAAATAGAGAATATAAATAAAGAAACATAAATTATAAAAATAAAGCAAGTGAAAATACTAGAAATAAAAAGTATAATAGATGAAATGAAAATTTCACTTAGGTTTCTATTAGTTAACGAAACTTGACTAATAAAGAAGCCAATAAGATGTTGGCTAGATAGATGATAGATAAATGGATAATAGATCAATAGATAGATTGATAGATATAGAGATATAGACAGATATATAGATATATATTTAGATGGATTTTTATAAAGATTTATTTGGGGAAATTGTTTCATGTTATTATGGAGGCTAGCAAATGCTAGCAAAGAAATGCTCAAAATTCTCCAATCCAGGCTTCAAGAGTATGTGAACCATGAACTTCCAGATGTTCCAGCTGGATTTTAAAAAGGCAGAGGAACCAGAGATGAAGTTGCCAACATCCACTGGATCATCAAAAAGCAAGAGAGTTCCAGAAAAACGTCTACTTCTGCTTTATTGACTATGCCAAAGCCTTTGACTGTGTGGATCACAACAAACTGTGGGAGATTCTTTAAGAGATGGGAATACCAGGCCACCTTACCTTCCTCCTGAGAAATCTGTATGCAGGTCAAAAGGCAACTGTTACAACTGGACATAGAACAACAGACTGGCTCCAAATAGGGAAAGGAGTACATCAAGGCTGTATATTGTCAACCTGCTTATTTAACTTATATGCATAGTACATAATGTGAAATTCCAGGCTAGATGAAGCACAAGCTGGAATCAAGATTGCCAGGAAAAATATCAATAACTTCAGATACACAGATATCACCACCCTTATGGCAGAAAGCAAAACTAAAGAGCCTCTTGATGAAAGTGAAAGAGGAGAGTGAAAAAGCTGGCTTAAACCTCAACATTGAGAAAACTAAGATCATAGCATCCAGTTCAATCACTTCATGGCAAATAGATGGGGAAACAATGGAAACAGTGAGAGACTTTATTTTCTTGGACTCCAAAATCACTGCAGATGGTGACACCAGCCATGAGATTAAAAGACACTTGCTCCTTGGAAGAAAAGCTGTGACCAAATTAGACAGCATATTAAAAAGCAGAGACATGACTTTGCTGACAAACGTCTGTCTAGTCAAAGCTATGGTATTTCCAGTAGTCACGTATGTATGTGAGTTGGACTATAAAGAAAATTGAGCGCTGAAGAATTGATGCTTTTGAATTGTGATGTTGGAGAAGACTCTTGAGAGTCCCTTGGACTGCAAGGAGATCCAACCAGTAAATCCTAAAGGAGATCAGTCCTAAATATTCATTGGAAGGACTGATGCTGAAGCTGAAGCCTCAATACTTTGGCCACTTGACTCATTGGAAAAGACCCTGATGCTGGGAAAGATTGAAGGAGCAAGAAGGGGAAGACAGAAGATGAGATGGTTGGATGGCATCACCGACGGGATGGACATGAGTTTAAGTAGACTCCAGGAGTTGGTGATGGACAGGGAAGCCTGGTGTATTGCAGTCCATGGGGTCGCAAAAAGTTGAACACGACTAAGTGACTGAGCTGAACTGAATTAATAGATTTCTTCTATGCCAGTCTGCAAAGACTGAAAGAAGTGGCTGCTTTTTTAAATACCCAATTTTCACAAAAGATCACCAGGCATACAAACAAACAAACAAACAAAAAAAAAAAAAAAACATGCCATACTCAAAGACACTAACTCTCCAGAAACACACATATTGCATCTACTAGACTATAACTTTTATTTTTTAATTAATTTTTAACAGAAACTAGTTGATTTACAATGTTTTATGTGTAGCACAGGAGCTACCCCACTTCCTAGGTCAGGAGCACCAGCTGCTCTTTGCTGGAGCAGCTGTCAAGAGATACCCCATGTCCAAGATAAGAGAAACCCAAGTAAGACAGTACGTGTTGCCAGAGGGCATCAGAGGGCAGACACACTAAAACCGTAATCACAGAAAACTAGCCAATCTGATCACAGGACCACAGCCTTGTCTAACTCAATGAAACTAAGCCATGTCTTGTAGGGCCACCAAAGATGGTTGGGTCATGGTGGAGAAGTCTGACAGAATGTGGTCCACTGGAGAAGGGAATGGCAAACCACTTCAGTATTCTTGCCTTGAGAACCCCATGAACAGTATGAAAAAGCAAAGTGATAGAATACTGAAAGAGGAACTCCCCGGGTCGGTAGGTGCTCAATATGCTACTGGAGATCAGTGGAGAAATAACTCCAGAAAGAAAGAAGGGATGGAGCCAAAGCAAAAACAACACCCAGTTGTGGATGTGACTAGTGATAGAAGTAAGGTCCGATGCTGTAAAGAAAAATATTGCATAGGAACCTAGAATGTTAGGTCCATGAATCAAAGTAAATTGGAAGTGGTCAAACAGGAGATGGCAAGAGTGAACGTCAACATTCTAGGAATCAGCGAATTAAAATGGACTGGAATGGGTGAATTTAACTCAGATAACCATTATATCTACTACTGTGGACAGGAATCCCTTAGAAGAAATGGAGTAGCCATCATAGTCAACAAAAGAGTCCAAAATGCAGTACTTGGATGCAATCTCATAAACGACAGAATGATCTCTGTTCATTTCCAAGGCAAACCATTCAATATCATGGTAATCCAAGTCTATGCCCTGACCAGTAATGCTGAAGAAGCTGAAGTTGAACAATTCTATGAAGACCTACAAGACCTTTTAGAACTAACACCCAAAAAAGATGTCCTTTTCATTATAGGGGACTGGAATGCAATAATAGGAAGTCAAGAAACACCTGGTGTAATGGGCAAATTTGGCCTTGGAGTACGGAATGAAGCAGGCCAAAGGCTAATAGAGTTTTGCCAAAAGAACGCACTGGTCATAGAAAACACCCTCTTCCAACAACACAAGAGAAGACGCTACACATGAACATCACCAGATGGTCAACACTGAAATCAGATTGATTATATTCTTTGCAGCCAAAGATGCAGAAGCTCTATACAGTCAGCAAAAACAAGACCGGGAGCTGACTGTGGCTCAGATCATGAACTCCTTATATATTGCCAAATTCAAACTTAAATTGAAAAAAGTGGGGAAAACCACTAGACCATTCAGGTATGACCTAAATCAAATCCCTTATGATTATACAATGGGAGTGAGAAATAGATTTAAGGGACTAGATCCGATAGACAGAGTGCCTAATGAACTATGGATGGAGGTTTGTGACATTGTACAGGAGACAGGGATCAAGACCATCCCCAAGAAAAAGAAATGCAAAAAAGCAAAATGGCTGTCTGAGCAGGCCTTACAAATAGCTGAAAAAAGAAGAGAAGTGAAAAGCAAAGGAGAAAAGGAAAGATATTCCCATTTGAATGCAGAGTTCCAAAGAATAGCAAGGAGAGATAAGAAAGCCTTCCTTGGTGATCAATACAAAGAATTAGAGGAAAACAATAGAATTGGAAAGACTAGAGATCTCTTCAAGAAAATTAGAGATACCAAGGGAACATTTCACGTGAAGATGGGCTCAATAAAGGACAGGAATGGTATGGACCTAACAGAAGCAGAAGATATTAAGAAGAGGTGGCAAGAATACACAGAAGAACTATACAAAAACGATCTTCACAACCCAGATAATCACGATGGCATGATCACTCACCTAAAGCCAAATATCCTGGAATGTGAAGTCAAGTGGGCCTTAGGAAGCATCACTATGAACAAATCTATGGAGGTGATGGAATTCCAGTTGAGCTATTTCAAATCCTAAAAGATGATGCTGTGAAATGCTGCACTCAATATGTCAGCAAATTTGGAAAACAGCAGTGGCCACAGGACTGGAAAAGGTCAGTTTTCATTCCAATCCCAAAGAAAGGCAATGCCAAAGAATGCTCAAACAACTGCACAATTGCACTCATCTCACACGCTAGTAAAGTAATGCTCAAAGTTCTTCAAGCCAGGCTTCAGCAGTACATGAACCTTGAACTTCAGATGTTCAAGCTGGATTTAAAAAAGGCAGAGGAACCAGAGATGAAATTGCCAACATCTGCTGGATCATCAAAACAGAAGAGAGAGAGAGAACCGAAAGAGAGAGAACCGAAAAGAGATTATTTGAATAAACAATATCTGAAAATTTCCAAATTTAAGGAAGAACAAGGACTTATAGATCCAAAGACACAATGAAATCCAAATAAGATAAAGTCAAATATTTATCTACAGTGAGAAACATAATGAAATGGTTGAAAGACAAAGAAAATCTTGACAGCAACAAGAAAGAAGTGATTGATCACATACAAGGGACCTTTCATGATTTCTATCTGAAGATTTCTCAGCAGAAACCTTGGAAGCCAGATGGCAGTAGAATGATACATTTACAGAGCTGAAAGGAAAAAAAAAATCACCCCAAAATTTTACTCTGTCAATTTTTTTTTAAATGAGAAATAAATTAAAACACTGTCTGGAAAACAACTTCTGAGTGAGTTTACTACCACTACAATGTCCTACAAGAAATCTTGAGTCCTTCAAGTTGAAATAAAATGAAAATTTAAAGTTCTCCAGTAGAGATAAAAACACAGGCGATTTTTTTTAAAGAATACTATTTAAATTTGATTTGTAATCCTACTTTTTATTTTTTATAGGATTAAAAAACAAATGCACAAAAACATCCATAAATTTAAGTTAATAAGTAGACAATAATTTAAGATTAATTTTGATATAGATATAGATATAAAGTGGGAGCTAGAGCTATAAAGGAAAAAGTTTTTTTTAAGCAACTGAAGGTATGTAGTATCAACTTAAAATAGATTATTAAAACTTTAGGATATTATACTGCATTGTAACTACATACCCAAAAAAAAAAAAAAAACTATAAAAAATGCACAGAGTAAGAAGAGAATTTAAATGTGTCACCACGAAGATTAATACAAAGAAGACAATTATCAGGGAAATGAGAGAAAAAAAATTAAAAGCTGTATGATGTAGAGAAAACTATTTAGCAAACTGGCAGAAGTCTCTCTTTACCAGTACTTACTTTAACTGTAAATATTCATCCCACAGACACACTAAGGTTAGAGCTACACCTAAAACAATATTCTCTGAAACGGACCTGAAGACTAGCTGAACAGCTCTTGCACATCAAGAACAAGGGACAGAAAAATCATATCAAGATGAGTTAAGAGAGGCAGAGATACACACTTTCCAGCACCCTACTCCCAGTTCAGAGGGCAGAGGTCTATTGGAACTTTTTGTGGGGACAGATACACAAGCAGTTGCCATCTTACATTCCACCTATGTTGCTAGCTCATTTTCATGGAGTCCAATTTTGACACTCCTCCCCATCTCCTTTGTTAGCATCACTTGCTCTGCCCTAACGTGTCACCATGCCTTTCCCTCAACTGCCAGATGTGGCATACAGACTCTTCCAACCCTGGCACTCCAGCACGGCCTAGCTCCACTCTGCCAAACCCAACATGCAGGCTGGCCCTGCTCTGCTGCCCCAAAATGGCTCAGTCTCACCTCAGCAAACCTGGTGAGCAGCCTCAACCCACCCCATTGCTCCACTGCGGCCTGGCTCTGTCCCACAAAATGCACCAGTGATGTGTAGTCCACAGGCAACACCCCTTGAATGCCTGGCCCTGGTGGTCAGAGGGGCTAATGTTCTTGAAGTCTATGGGACTGAAACAATCAGAGAGGCAGTTCTTGGCAGGTTAACATCTCCAGGGCACTGCACAGACATCAGAATCAAACTTCCTCATGCTTTCTCAACCATTTTGTGACCACTGCTTCAGTCTTGGGAGAGATAGCTGTGTGTATACACACACACACACACACACACGAGAGAGAGAGAGAGAGAGAGAGAGAGAGAGAAGGTCGAGCAAAATGAGAAAACAAAAGAATATGCTACAAATTAAAGAAAAGGATAAAACCCAGAAACAAACTTAAGGAAACAAAGATAAATATTTTAGCTGATAAAGAGCTCAAAGTAATGATTATAAAAATGCTCACTGGTCTCAGGAGAAAAATAAACACAGTGAGGACTTTCACAAAAAGACAGAAGTATAACAAAGTTCCAAACAGAAATCACAGAGCTGAAGAATACAACTGAGGTGAAAAATATACTGGAGGGTTTCAACAGCAGATATCCAATCTGAAGCATCTAGAAGCAGAAGAGAGGGAACAATGGCCAGGAAGCCCAGTAAGTGGAACTCACACAAACAAAGTAGCAAAAACAAACAAACAAAGAATTTAAAAGAGCAAAGAGAGCTTAAGGTACCTATGGGACAACATGAAGCGGAACAATGTTTGCGTTATAGAGATTCTAGGAGGATAAAAGAAAGGAACAGAAAAATTATTTGAAGAAATAATGGCAGAAAAAATTTTAACCTGGGGAAGAAAAATCCATATCCAGGAAGACTCAATCAGTTTAGTCTCTCAGTCATGTCCAGCTCTTTGGAACCCCATGGACTGACTGCAGCACCCCAGTCTTCCCTGTTAATCACCAACTCCCAGAGCCTACTCAAACTCATGTCCATTGCATCGGTGATGGCATCCAACCATCTTATCCTCTGTCGTCCCCTTCTTCTCCTGCCTTCAATCTTCCCCAGGATCAGCGTCTTTTCCAGTGAGTCAGTTCTTTGCATCAGGTGGCCAAAATATTGGAGTTTCAGCTTCAACATCAGTCCTTCCAATGTACACAGGACTGATTTCCTTTAGGATGGACTGGTTGGATCTCCATGCAGTCCAAGGGACTCTCAAGAGTCTTCTCCAACATCACAGTTCAAAAGCATCAATTCTTCGGCGTTCAGCTTTCTTTATAGCCCAGCTCTCACATCCATACATGACTACTGGAAAAACCATAGCCTTGACTAGATGGACCTTTGTTGGTAAGTAACGTCTCTGCTTTTTAATATGCTGTCTAGATTGGTCATAGCTTTTCTTCCAAGAAAGAAGTGTCTTTTAATTTCATGGCTGCAGTCACTACCTGCAGTGATTTTGGAGCCCCAAAAATAAAGTCTCTCACTGTTTCCATTGTTTACCCATCTATTTGCCATGAAATGATGCCAGGAAGACTAGAGAGTTCCAAATAAAATGAACACAAAAAGATCCTCACAGAAACGTATTGCAATTAAAATGTCAAAAGATAACAAAAGCATAAACTGTTAAAAGTGAGAGAAAAACAACTTGTCATGTACAGTAGAAATCCCATAAGACTATCACATTTTTCAGCTGAATATTTGCAGGCCAAAAAGGATAGGCAAGATATAGCCAAAGTGCTGAGAGCGAAATACTTCAAACCAAGAACACTTTACCCACCAAGGTTATCATTCACAATTGAAAGAGAGATAAAGAGTTTTCCAAACAAGCAAAGCCTAAAGGATTTCACTACCACTAAATTAGCCTTTTAAGAAATGTTAAAGGGACTTCTGTAAGCTGTAAAGAAAAGATGATAAGTCATAACAGTAAAACATAAAATTAAAATCTCACTTGTGAAGGAAAATACATAAGGGCAGTAGACTGATTAGGGCTTCCCAGGTGGAGCAGTGGTAAAGAATCCACTGGCCAAGGCAGGAGTCACCAGAGATGGTCCAATCCCTGGGTCGAGAAGATCCCCTGGAGGAGGAAATAGACCCAGCCCAGTATCTTTGTATGAAAAATTCCATGGAAGGGGAGCCTGGTGGGGTATAGTCCATGGGGTCACAAGGAGTCGGACACAACTGAGAAAAGGGCAACAGGATGAGATGGTTGGATGGCATCACTGACTCAATGAACATGAGTTTGAGCAAACTCCAGGAAATAGTGAAGGGCAGGGAAGCCTGGTGTGGTGTGCTGCAGTTCATAGGGTCACATAGAGTTGGAAACAACTTAGCAACTGAACAACTACAACAGAGGGGCATCGAGAATGCATCTACAAATGGAACGATTCTCACAGAGCACCTGCTGCACATTATCAGAGGCCTCAGACACCTAAGAAGACAAGAAAAGATCCTCATGAAACCAGGTGAGATGAAAGAGATAAAAGGAAAAAAAGAGGAAGCAGGAAGGGACCTGTGCCCCTATGGAAGAGTGTGACTAAAGGTGAAGAGACATTTCTGTACCCAAAGAACATCTTTACTGTTGGAGAGATCAGCCGGGACAGAAAGAGAGCTTCCAGAGCCCAGAGGAGAGTGCAGAAACCAGTCTGTGTCGGGCAAAACAGAGTGAGACCTACACAGATGGTCCATGCCACAGGCCTTGTGTATCCCAGCCTGAGACATGTGTCTGCTGGCACGGACAGAGGCTGAGTGCTAGAACATGGAGTTTGGAGAGCAGGTCCAGGGAGAGGACTGTTGTTGGCTGTGCAGAGACAGCCTGAGGGGATGGGATGAGGAACTCCACAATTGGAAATGTTCCTGGAGGAAGCCTAGAAAACCACAGAAGTAAAGTGCCATGTTGAGTAAGCACAAAAGGTGGGAGAGGCATTACAATCTCTCTCCCCTTGTGCTGGTCCCTGCCTCCTCAGACTAGAATAGGTTCCCATCAGAGGGGTTTCATGCATCCAAATCAGTAACTACCTCCCCGCCTTCCCTCCTGGTGAGTAGGTGTGTCCAAGTCACCTCCACCCCCTTTTGCCTGAGCAGGGACCAGATGCCTGTAGGTGACCCATACACAGAGCGGGGGCTAAAACCAAAGCCGAGTACCAGGGGCTGTGTGACTAAGGAAGAAGAGCTGAAATCTCTCCTTATATCTGTGCAAAGTGTGATTAAACCCCTGAAACTGGCTGAGTATACTCAGTGCTTGCAAAACATCCAAACCCACCACAAGTGCTCCCACAGCGGAGACATGTCTAGTTCTAGCAGATGTGGACTTTGTGGACATTTACACGTGAGGGTTGGGCCAGTGAAAATGCTGAGCAGTCCCATTAGCACCCACAGCTGGTAAAGAGCCACAATTGCTACAATTCTGAGATCTGACTTCTGTGGATCTATGCTGGTGGCCTGGTGAAAACAATGCCTGAGAGACACCAGGGCCAATAGCCAGCACACCCATGGTTAAGGTAGAGACAAGAGCAGTGTCAAAAAAGGAGTAATTCGTGAGCACGCACAGTGGGTGACAGGTGACGCGACAGAGCATGCTCACAGGTCAACAGTTCCGGAGGAGGAATACTCAGTGGCTTTTCTCCCAGTTGGAGTGCTCCAATCCCATCTGCCTCACACCACAGATCAGAAATACAGGTAAGAAACAGGTCTGGTTAGGGGCCTAGAGAGCAGACCTCATTCCTGACAGAGGAGTGAAAGTCACAGAGCCAAGGGGAGACCTCATTCAATTTTCAAGGCAGGGTGAGGTCACCACATCAGTCAAACCCCATAACAAGGAAGTAATGGCTGACATACATTGAGGAAAGAGGTGGCAAACATTCATGCTGAAAATAGCCCTTGAACCCCACCTCAAATTTAACCCACATAGGCTATACCAGGGCATTCCTATGTAAAAATAGCCCTCCAAGATAGCCTGGGTGTGTGGCATGTAGAAGAAGAATTCCCAGATAATTTAGCCTTGAGGGCCAGTGAGACTTGACTTTAGGAGTGCCATAGGACTGGGGAAAACAGAGATTTAACTCTTGGAGGGTGCACACAATTTCTCGTGTGTGGTAGGACCCGACACAAAGCAGTATCTCCATAGTCTACTGCTAAATCACTTCAGTCGTGTCTGACTGTGCAACCCCATAGACGGCAGCCCACCAGGCTCCCCCATCCCTGGGATTCTCCAGGCAAGAACACTGGAGTGGGTTGCCATTTCCTTCTCCAATGCACGAAAGTGGAAAGGGAAAGTGAAGTCGCTCAGTCGGGTCCAACTCTTAGCGACCCCATGGACTGTAGCCTACCAGGCTCCTCCATCCATGGGATTTTCCAGGCAAGAGTACTGGAGTGGGTTGCCATTTCCTTCTCTATAGAAACCTGGACTAAATCTACCTAGGGGTCTTGGTGAATTTTCTGGGATGGCAGGGGTTGGGTATAGCTCATCATGGGAGCAAGGACACAGGTAGTAAAGGCCCCAGGGAATATTAACCATTGTGAGCTTTCCTGGAGGTCCCCATTTTGGCACCAAGATGGGCCTTGGTCTCGGGAACACTTGCTTCTCACACTGAGCACAGCAAGTTCATTCCCTCTGGCAGGTCCATCATCTCCTGCTCTCTGGTCTGTCCCAAGAGACCTCCCAGGTCCCTGTTACTGTGTGGAGTTGCTCCAATATAACATCTTAGCCGGGAGCACCCCTACCCAACAGCCTGCCTACTCCAGTGCTAGAATACCTTAGAGCAAACCACCAGCATGACAGAAATACAGGCACACTCATCGGCAGACAGGCTGACTAAAGTCATACTAAACTCACAGCTGCCTGACAGGTCATGCCCACTGGAGGGACCAGACCCAGCTCCATCCACCAGATGGCAGGCACCGTCCTTCTCACCAGGAAGTCTGCATGAGCCACTGGAACAACCTCATCCACCAGGGGGCAGACACCAGAAGCGAGAAGAACTACAGTCATGCAGCCTGCAGAAAGGAGACCACACACAAACACAGTTAGACAAAATGAGATGATAGAGGAATATGTTGCAATGGAAGGAGCAAAATAAAAGCCTACAAAAATAACTAAATGAAGAAGAGATAGGCAATCTACCTGAAAAAGAATTCAGAGTAATGATAGCACAGATGATCCAAAATCTTGGAATATATTTAAATGGTCTATAAATAAAGTTTTTCAGTGGCTAAAACATCCCATTAAACTGCACTTAATATTAAAATCTTAAATTGCTTGACTAACGGTGTGACTTCAGATAAATCAATTCACCTCCTTGCACCTGCATTTCCGTAATTTTTAATATTTCTTAGCAAGTTACAAGAAAATCCTTTTTTACTTATGAAAAAAACAGCATCCTTACTGAAAAATACTAATTCAAATGTTAATCTTGTTGTGGAAGTGGGGTGTGATCTTTACAATAAATAGCATTTTTTAAACAGAAGTTTATGGAATAATTAATCACAAGGATCACAATGAGAATGTTAGGATTTATTCTTGTTAATTATCATTTTCAGTGATGTCCAATATTCTACAGAATGGATTTAACTCTAATTTAGTTACTCTGCCCCATTGCTTAATGTTGTATTTACTGTTGTGCCTTATTGTGTCTGAACTATAATGAGAGTATGCTTATTTTTTTTTCATTTTTGCCAAATATTTCCCTAGCATAATTTTTAAAATGGATATATAGGGCAAAAACTCAAATTTTAATAAACCTATATAATTATTTCTGATTGTGCTCCAATGGAAGTGAATCTTGCGGGCCATTTAGTAGAAACCGTCCAAGTTTTCTGAAGAACTCATTCTATAACCTTAAATATATGTACATGCTTGTAATAAACATACACACACAAACAATGAGCAAATAATGTGTGATGTTAACAGGGTGACAGATGAGGAAGATCCAGGACCCCATTCACCCATGAAAATACTAAATAAGCAGCATTGGAACCAAAGTAGTTTCTGAGAACCAGAAGAAAGTTAGAAAGCAAAACAACCAAATAAATGCCTGAAAATAAACCACATAAAGTGGTAGGAAATTTTATGGTGTTTATGCTCACCATTTCCCTATCCTGTCCCAAGTATGGCACAGTACACCCAGAAAGACCCTGATTCCAAGTTCCTTCATTGGGAGAGAAGGAAAAGAGCAGCACTTCCTTACAATTTCCTCACTTGTCGGAAGACAACCTGAAGGACTGATTTCTCTCTTGGCTGACTGCAAATGCTGACAGGTATGGTGGCATAGATATCAGGTTGCAGGGAATGCAGAAACAGGGACATCTGGGATGAGAAATTAAGAACAGAGGAACATAACTGAAAATCTAAGGTCATAATAAGTGACATCAGTAATATGTGATATGTGACATCAGTTACATAAGGTAGGGAGAGAGAGTATAAAAGGCCAGACATATTGCATGCAATAAAAGTTAATTTGTTTTTTAACTTAGAATGTTAAGTGTTAGGATGTTATATGCATACTCATGCTGCTGCTGCTGCTGCTAAATCACTTCAATCGTGACCGACTCTGTGCGACCCCATAGACGGCAACCCACCAGGCTTCCCTGTCCCTGGGATTCTGCAGGCAAGAACACTGGAGTGGGTTGCCATTTTCTTCTCCAATGCATGAAAGTGAAAAGTGAAAGTGAAGTCTCTCAGTTGTGTCCAACTCTTAGCGACCCCGTGGACCGCAGCCTACCAGGTTCCTCCATCCATGGGATTTTCCAGGCAAGAGTACTGGAGTGGGATGCCATTGCCTTCTCTGACGCATCCTCATAAAAACCACCAAATATCTAAATATACAAAAATATACCAAAAAAAAGAATACACAAAAAAAAGTAAATTAAAACATGTCACTATAGAAAAAGTCAACTAAACTTAAAGACAGTCAGGTAGGAAAGAAGAGGTAAAAAGGAAAGCTATAAGATATATAGATAACAAATGACAACATAGTAATAACACGGTCTTAGCTATAATTAATTTCATTAAAAGTAACTATATTAAAATCCTCAATCAAAAGGAGTAGATTAAGAAAGTGGATTTTTAAAAAGGCAGAGAGAGATCAAGATGGTGGAATAAGAGGATGTGGAGCTCAACACTTTCCACAAACATCAAAAATACACATACATATGAAGCAATTCTCATGGAAAGCCATATGGAAACTGGCAGGAAGACTCCTACACAACCAAGGTTGTAAGAAAGATCCACAAGTAATTGGGTAGGACAGGAAGAAAAGTACTGGGTTGGGAATTGTGCCCCTAGGAAGGGACTAAATGGAAAAGGGCACAGGTGGACATTTTCCATGGGGAGTGAGAAAGTTGTGTCACAGACTGGGTGTCCCAGTCCTGGGGTCCTACACATAGGAGACAAGCCATCCCATGTCTGCTTGAAGAACAACTGGGACAGATACAAAGGCTGGAGGAGCCTAGATTCAACTCATGAGGAGTATGCAGGTGCTGTCTTGCCTCTAGGCAAGGGGCTGGCAGGATGCAAAGAGGTCTTCACTAGAAGCTGCCTTGCCACACTACCCAGTCTGAGTCAAGCAAACATTCAGGCACCACTCAATTCATGCCACAGCTTGGCACTGGAACTAGGGTGGACAGGACCTGGGAAAAGACTTTGTCAAGGGGCACAGAGGGGATCTGGGAGCCCAGGGTGAAGCCCAGGTGGGGCAACAGTAGCCATTGTTGGAGCTTATTCAAATAATGCCCCCAAAGCAGCCACACTTCTGACTAGTGTGGCTGCTGGATTACCCATGACTGTTGTGCTATGTGCTCCAACCCAAGCAGAGCAAACACTCCAGCCCCACCTGAGGCAGGAAAGACAGGGCCAGACCCAAAGCCAGCCTCCTCATTCATAGGCATTGGGCAGGAGGCAAAGACGCCTCCTGGCTTTGCACTTAATGAGGGCATACGGCATAGAGGAATAGCATCCAAAACAAACTTTTTAGCATCTGAGCAAGAAACTAACTTTAAAAACTATGGAACATGCGCAAATAAAAATGCATAAACTGCTGATGATTGAATGAAAAACAGAGGCAGACCACCACAGCTTCCCCATTTTTGTGGTCAAGATTTCCCAGCCCAACACATGTGCACAGGTTGGTCTCAAGTCACCCTCTAGTAACGTTGCTCACATTGTAATATCATTAGCACTGCAATTATAACTCCCTTCCCCCATGAGTTTCACTTAGGTATTTGGAATGGTTCCTTGTGCAAGTCCAAATAAGGAATTGTAGATGACATGATCATAGGGGAGGTTGATCATAATCACCCTCATGGGGTGACTATGGGGTTAATCTCCTGGGGTTTAGATGAGGGTGACTATCTCAACCCCTGAAGATTAACCCCTTATTAACAGCCTAAGCTACCTCTATTGAATACCTCTCATCCACCTCTCGTTGCTCTTCATCTTCAAGTAGGTAGATTTTGCTTCTGACCTAAATAAACTGCTTCTTGCAAGCCATCTTCCAATAAACTCTGATCTTGGTCTCTTCGAAGAATTCTTTCTTCAAAAAAGATAAGAACTGAGGTCCTCTCACCACTGCAGTCATATCCGCGCCACATAAGAATTAGCACTGGATCTAGAGCAGCCACAACAGGTAAAAGAGGTGACGGTGGGCTGTGACTGAGTGAAGCTGCACGCACCTACACAAGTAGTGCATCAGATCTCTGTAAGCACGTGAGTTCCACGTACTTCAGCACCCTCCTCCTTTGGGGCAAAGGACCCAGTAGAGAGAGAAGGAAAAACACACAAAGAAAACACAGTCAACTCAAGCCCAACACACGGAGCTTCTGTTCCAGCAACTGGAGAGCAGACACTACTCCCAAAAGGGTGGTGATTGCTGCTAAGCAGAGAGGAAGTTCTCCCACACGCCCTGCACAAGTTCTAATTTCTCCATCATCAGCCATACATCTACCAAGGTGATAACCATCACCACACTCTCGGGAAAGTCATGACTAGAATCCATATCAAACCTAGCCTTCCCACTAAAGGTGTCGGGCAAACATTCTACATAGGAAGGCTCCCACATAAGAACACCCCTTCAAGATCACAATAAGCAACTATTTCTCCTAAATTCATAGAGACAGAGAAAGTTGAGTAAAACAAAAAGCCAGTTACTTTTTTATTTTCAATCAAAAGTGCAAGACAAAAGTCATGAAAATAATGAAACAATAAGCAATGTAACAGGGAAAGAATTTTATTTGATTGGTAATAAAAAATATTAACTGAACCAGGAGAGAGAATTGATCTAAACACTGACCATTTTAACAAGGACCTAGAAAGTATAAAGAAGACCCAACTACAATTATAAAAGGCACATGTACCCAAATTTTCACTGCAGCATTATTTACAGTAGCCAGGACACAGAAGCAACCTGCTGCTGCTGCTAAGTCGCTTCAGTCGTGTCCAACTCTGTGTAACCCCATAGACGACAGCCCACCAGGCTCCACCATCCCTGGGATTCTCCAGGTAAGAGTACTGAAGTGGGTTGCCAACCTAGATGTCCATCAACAGATGAATAGATAAAGAATATGTAGTACATATATTCAGTGCAATATTACTCAGCCATTAAAAAGGAATGAATTTGAGTCAGTTCTAGTGAGGTGGATAAACCTACAGCCTGTTATACAGAGTGAAGTAAGTCAGAAAGAGAAAAACAAATGTCATATATTAACACATAATATGAAATCTAGAAAATGGCATTGATGAATGTATTTGCAGGGAAGGAATGGAAAAGCTATAGAGAACAGACTTGTGGACACAGTGGAGGAAGGAGAGAGTGGAACAAATGGAGAAAGTAGCATTGATATATATACAATGATGTGTAAAACAGACAGCTGGTAAGAAGTTGCTATATAACACAGGGAGCCCAGTCTAGCACTCTGTGATGACCTTAGAGGGTCGGGATGAGGGGAGAGCAAGGAAGCTCAAGAGTATGAGCTGAGTCATGTTGTTGTATGTCATAAACCGAAACAACATCATAAAGCAATTTTCTTCCAGTTAAATATACAGCCACTGGGAATTTTCTGTATAATTCAGGAAACTCAAACCAGGGCTCTGTGACAATTTCGAGGGGTGGGATGTGGGAGAGAGGTTCAAAAGGGAGGAGACATATGTACATCTATGGCTGATTCATGTTGACCTATGGCAGAAACCAACAAAATATTGTAAAGCAATTATCCTTCAATTAAAAATTGAAAATATAAAATGAATAATTTTAAAAAAGACAGAATTACCAATGAAAATTTAAAAATTAAAAAGAGCCAAGCAAAAATAGATAATTCAACATCTGAGATAAAAAGCACTCTAGAAGCAATGAATAGAAAACTAAATGACATAGAAGAACACACAAGTGATATGTAAGTAGATTAATGGAAATCACCTCATTAGAGCAGCAGACAGAGGAACAAATTTTTAAAAATGAAACCAATATATGTGATCTATGTAATAACATTAAACATGCCAACATTCAGATCAGAGATCCCTGAAAGAGAAGAGAAAGAAGGGTATTGAAAATGTATTTGAAGAAATTATGGCTGAAAACTTCCTAAACCTAAAGAAGCAATCAGATATCCAAATACAGGAAGCACAGAGAATTCCAAATAAGATGAACCTAAACAGCACATCAAGACATATAATAATTAAGATGGCAAAAGTTAAAAGTAAAAAGAGTTTTCTGAAGGCAGAAAGAGAAAAGCAAAGAGTCACATACAAGGAAATCCCCATAAGGCTATCAGTTGATTTCTCTGCAGAAACTATGAAGACCAGAAAAGAGTGACATGACATAGTCAAAGTGCTAAAAGAAACAAAAAAAAAAGAAAAAACCACAAAAATCTGAAATTTGGATACTCTACTCAGCAAGATTACCATTTAGGAGAAGAGATAAATAACTTCTCAGACAAGCAAAAACTAAAAGAATTCAGTAATAGTAAAACTATCCTAAAAGAAATGTCAATGAACTAAATCCTCCAATCAAAAGATGTAGGGTGGTTGATTGGATTAAAAAAAAACCTTCAATAGACCACAGGAGACTCTTTTCAGGGCAAAAAAATAAACACAGAGGCTGGAAGGTAGGGGATGGAAAAAGATATATCGTACAAACAGAAATGACAAGAAAGTGGGAATAGAAATATTCATATCAGACAAAACGAACTTTAAAACAAAGATTACAACAAAAGACAAAAAAAGGTATTATAAAATATCTTGATAAAAGGATCCATGCAAGAAACGAACACGGCACTCATTAACATATACACACCCAATACAGGATCACATAAACACATGAAGCAAACACTAAGAGACATTAATCGAGAAATTGATGGTAATATCATAATAGTAGAAGACTAACACCTCACTGACATCAGTGGACAGACCCAGATGGAAAATCAACAAGACAACAGTGAGTGGTCTTAAAATGATGCAATTGAACCTAACCAGCTGCTGTTAGCTGACATCTACAGAACATAGAACATTGATTTCAAAAACAGCAGAATACACACTCGTTTCAAGTATATATGGAAACTTCTCTAAGATAGATCATAAATTATATGCCAATAAATTGGGCAGCTTAGAAGAAATGCACAAATTTCAAGAAATATTCAGTTTGTCAAGACTGAGTTAAGATACAGACAATATGAACAGACTGATTATTAGTGAAATTGAGCTTGTATTTAAAAATATTAAATAAATGACAACATAAACCTCCAAGCAAGCAGAAGTCTAGGACTGAAAGGCTTTACAGAGAAATTCTACTAAGTGTATAAAAAAGAACTATACCTATCCTGCTCAAGCTATTACAAAATACTGAAGAGAGAATAGTCCTAAATTCATTCTACAAGGCCACCATTACCCTTATACCTGAACCAGACAAAGTACTAGTATTACCAAAAACAAAAATAGAAAATTATAGGACAGTATCTTTGATGAATACAAATGCAAAAATTCTATAAAATTCCTAGAGGAAAACATAGGCAAAACACTCTCTGACATAAATCACAGCAGGATCCCTTATGACCCACCTCCCAGACTAATGGAAATATAAGCAAAAATAAACAAACGGGACCTAATTAAACTTAAAAGCTTTTGCACAACAAAGGAAACTATAAGAAAGGTGAAAGAACAGCCTTCAGAATGGGAGAAAATAATAGCAAACAAAGCAACTGACAAAGAATTAATCTCAGAAATATATAAGCAGCTCCTGCAGCTCAATTCCAGAAAAATATATGACCCAATCAAAAAATGGGCCAAAGAAGACATACAGATGGCTAACAAACACATGAAAAGATGCTCAACATCACTCACTATCAGAGAAATACAAATCAGAACCACAGTGAGGGACCATCTCACTCTGGTCAGAATGGCTGCTATCAAAAAGTCTACAAACAATAAATGCTGGAGAGGGTGTGGAAAAAACGGAACCCTCTTACACTGTTGGTGTGAATACAAACTAGTACAGCCACTATGTAGAACAGTGTGGAGATTCCTTAAAAAACTGGAAATAGAGCTGCCATATAACCCAGCAATCCCACTGCTGAGCATACACACTGTGGAAGCCAGAATTGAAAGAGACACGTGTACCCCAATGTTCATTGCAGCACCGTCTACAATAACTAGGACATGGAAGCAACCTAGATGTCCATTGGCAGACGAATGGATAAGAAAGCTGTTGTACATATACATGATGGAATATTACTCAGCTATTAAAAAGAATGCATTTGAATCAGTTCTAATGAGGTGGATGAAACTGGAGCCTGTTATACAGAGTGAAGTAAGTCAGAACAAAAAACACTAATACAGTATATTAATGCATACATATGGAATTTAGAAAGATGGTAACAATGACCATGTATGAGAGACAGCAAAAGAGACACAGATGTAAAGAACAGACTTTTGGACTCTGTGGGAGAAGGCGAGGGTGGGATGATATAAGAGAATAGCATTGAAACATGTCTATTACCATATGTGAAATAGATCACCAGTCCAGGTTCAATGCATGAGACAGGGTACTCAGGGCTGGTCCACTGGGATGACCCAGAGGGATGGGATGGGGAGGGAGGGGGGAAGGGGTTCAGCATGGAGAACACATGTATACCCATAGCTGATTCATGTCAATGTATGGCAAAAACCACTACAGTATTGTAAAGTAATTAGCCCCCAATTACAATTAATTAATTAATTTTTTTAATTCTCAAAATATTAGCAAACCAAATCCAACAATACATTAAAAGGATCAATACCATGTCAAGTTGAATTCATTCCAGGGTCACACAATGGTTCAATATAAACAAATTAAATCTATGTGATACACCACATCAACAAAAGGACAAAAACCACATGATTACCTCAAAAATACAAAAACAGCACTTGACAAAAGTTAACATTCATGATAAAAACTCACATGAAAGTGGGTATATACAGGTCATTGTTATTGTTCAGTCGCCAAGTCGTGTCTGACTCTCTGTGACCCCATGAACTGCAGCACACCAAGTTTCCTTGTCTTTCGCTATCTCCCTGAGTTTGCTCAAACTCATGTCCATTGAGTCAGTTATGCCACCCAACCATCTCATCCTCTGTCACCCTCTTCTCCTCTTGCCCTCAATTTTTCCCAGCATCAGGGTCTTTTCCAGTGAATCGGCACTTTGCGTCATGTGGCCAAAGTATTGGAGCTTCAGCATCAGTCCTTCCAATGAATATTCAGGGTTGATAGCCTTTAGGATGGACTGGTTTGATATCCTTGCTGTTCAAGGGACTCTCAAGAGTCTTCTCCAGCACTACAGTTCAAAAGCATTAATTCTTCAGTGCTCAGCTTTCTTTATGGTCCAAATCTCACATCCATACATGACCACTGGAGAAACCATAGCTTTGACTTTATGGACCTTTGTCAGCAAAGTGATGCCTCTGCTTTCTAACATGCCATCTCAGTTTGTCAAAGCTTTTATTTCAAGGAGCAAGCATCTTTTAATTTCATGGCTGCAGTGACCATCTGCAGTGATTTTGGAACCCAAGAAAATAAAATCTGTCCCTGTTTCTACTTTTTCCCCATCTATTTGCAATGAAGTGATAGAAGGGGTCATATGCCAATATAATAAAAGCCATTTGTGACAAACCCACAGTTAACATAATAAACTTTGAAAAACTGAAATCTTTCCTAATAAATATAGGAACAAGACAAAGATGCTCACTCTCACCACTTTTCTTTAACATAGTGTTGGAACTCGTAGCCACAGAAATCAGATAAGGAAGACAAATAAATGTTATTCAAATTGGAAACAAAGAGATAAAACTGTCACTGGATGCAGATGCCATGATACTTTATATAGAGAACCCTAAAGAACTAATCAAGGAATTCAGTAAAGTCGCATGATGTGAGATCAAAATACAAAATTCTGTTGTGTTCCTATATAATAATAATGAAATATCAGAAAGAGAAAGTTTTTTAAAAATCCCATTTAAAGTTGCATGAAAAAAAGCAACCCTAAGAATACAGTTAATCAAATAAATAGAAGACTTATACTCTGAAAACTGAAACATTAATGAAGGAAATTCAAGATGATTCAAAGAAATTGAATGATATCTAATGGTCTTGTGGGCTGCCGTCTACGGGGTCACACAGAGTTGGACACGACTGACGTGACTTAGCAGCAGCAGCAACAATGGTCTTGAATTGGAAGACATAATATTGTTAAAATGATCATACCATTCAAAGCTCAGAAAAGAAAATACAATGCTCAAAACAGAAAAAAAAAAATATCTGCAAGTCATTTATCTGACAAGGTGTTGTTTTAGTATACATCGTAAAACAGAATACCATAAACTTGGTGACTTATAAAGAACAAAGATTTATTCCTCACAGTTCTGCTGTCGCTGCCGCTGCCGCTGCTGCTAAGTCGCTTCAGTCATGTCCGACCCTGTGCGACCCCATAGACGGCAGCTCATCAGGCTCTGCAGTCCCTGGGATTCTCCAGACAAGAACACTGGAGTGGGTTGCCATTTCCTTCTCCAATGAGTGAAAATGAAGTCGCTAAGTCATGTCCAACTCTTGGCGACCCCATGGACTGCAGCCTACCAGGCTCCTCCGTCCATTGGCCTGTCTAGGCAAGAGTACTGAAGTGGGTTGCCATTGCCTTCTCCAGCCTCACAGTTCTGAAAGCTAGGAATTCCAAGACAGATGGATGCCTGATATATGCAAGGTGTAAATGTCACAATTCTTTAGGGAAACTCAAATTAAACCACAATTAGATGCTAGTTCACACCAATTACAATGACCATGGTAAAACACACACACAAACACACACTTATGCACACACTGAAAATAAATGCTGGCAAGATTGTGGAGAAATTGAAATACTGTGCATTTCTTTTGGGAATATAAAATGGTCCAGCTGCTGTAGAACATAGTATAGAAATTCTTCAAAAAATTAAACATAGAATTACCATATGAGCCAGAAATTTTACTTCTGGATATGTATCCAAAAGAAGTGAAGGCAGAAACTCAAGCAGATATTTGTACACCTTCTATTTTTCCTGTGTGCATTCTAAAGTCTCTCCTAACTGATCAGACAGTTACTCTGGAATCTGGAAGAAATTCAAGTAACTCTCAGGGAATAGAATTAATTAAAGTTTTATGGCAGATTCCCCAATGGCTAAGACCTGAGGGAGTCCCCAAAGCAGTTACATAATGGCAGACATTGATTTCATCAGGCATTTCCCCTGACAGATGCACTGTCTTGTACTTATTTCTCGTGTCCTGGCAGATCACAGCCCACTGCAATGTGTCCTCCATTGGTTGGGCTGTGTTTTCCTCCATGAAGATCAAGCCAATCACATGGATGAATCTAAACACAAAGAATAGATCTAATTCCCTTGGGGTAAGCCAATTTTTCCAAGGTCAGTGATGACTGAGCGTAGGAGGTTTATCTATTGCCTGGTATGTTGGGACTAATAATCTGATGTTTGCCCAGCATGATGTAAAGTCAATGTCCAGGTCATTTCTTCAAGGTGCATTAACTATACCTCCCTTCAGCAGTTAACAAATGTTTCATCTTCACCAGCCCTGAAATCTACAGTTAGGGAATCCTAGACACATAATCTGAGTAGGGCCAGTGGTTTTAGATGGAAGAAGTGAAGAGCTGAATTGAGGCTAGTGGCCTTACCTGTAAGCAGGGCCTGGGCTGAAGACAAGCATTGGGGGTAACAGAGAAAGGGCCACTGGGCCATGTCCTTTTACTCTTCCTCCATCTCCCTCCTTCAACATCACCCCAGATGCTGCATTCCTGATGTGGTTCTCAGTTAAGGTGAGACAGGGGAACAGGATTGTCTATGTGTGGTCCTGGGTACACTGGGGGCTGAAGAGGTTGAACAGCCCGAACAGGAGGGACAAAGGAGGGAAGAGCATGGCTATGGTAGTCATCCACAGGTAAGAGACTGCACATGGACTCTGGGAGTACTTGCTCCAAATCAAGGCTCTGTGCTGTTTATCATTTGATCTTAGGCATGTGAGGTAATGTCTATGCTGGAATCTCCTATTTGCAAAATAACATCTAGCACACTGGGAGAGCAATTAGTAAGTGCAAAGTAGTTAAAACTGTGGCCTGCTCATAGTTAAGACTTAAGTCGCATTTACTATCACTGTTTCAGCTCTTATTATCTGTCTTGTGTGTTGGCCTTTGTTCCTGTCCAGGAATTTATTTGAAAATTTAAAATTAATTATTTCAATGGAAAAGAATCTGCCTGCCAACGCGGGAGACACAAGAGATGTAGGTTCAATCCCTGGATCAGGAAGATCCCCTGGGGTAGGAAATTGCAACCCACTCGAGTACTCTTGCCTGGAAAACTCCATGGACAGAGAAGCCTGGTGGCCTACTGTCCATGGAATCACAAAGAATCGGACAAGACTGAGCACATACACACATTTATTCTTTTCAAGTTTTGGTAAAAAACAGTATAATTCTGGCATCATCTTGTTCATGAAGGGAATCAGGCTAGATGAAACCTGAACCATCCAAGTCAAAAGAAAATCAGCCTCCAAGGAAGATTAGATAGCAGACCCTCCTCGTGCATTCCAGTATCCACCAATCATGCCTCATTTAATGCCAATTTATGCTTATGTTCTGAGAAAATAAGAGTAAATTTCCTCATAGATGGCCCTCCACATTTAACCACTCAAGAAGAAAGTAACACATTGTTACTTACATAAGACAATTCTGTTGGGATTCCCAGGAGACATTAATCCTAATGGGTTTCCTTGTATGCTTCTTTGTCTCCCCCTTCCCTCTTCCTTTCTTATCTTCGTTCCACTATATTAAGTAGTCTTGTATGCCAGGCACTATGTTTTAACAGTGAAGGTTAAGAAAATTAATGAGGAAGTCAAATGTCTCACAAACTGGGGACAAGTAGCAGACATATGAACAAATAACCAAAATGCCTATTATTCAAATGTAAAAAGTTTTTATGAGAACCCTGATAGTAAATGTGTTGATGAATAGTGCCAAAACTGCATCAGTCATTTAAGACTGCCTCTCTACCTAAGATGGAGAAGGAAATGGCAACCCAGTCCAGTGTTCTTGCCTAGAGAATCCTGTGGACAGAGGAGCCTGGTGGGCTGCCGTCTATAGCGTCGCACAGAGTCGGACATGACTGAAGCAACTTAGCAGCAGCAGCAGCTCTACCTGAGAACTGCAATACCAGTTGGTGTTTAAGATTCAAAGGCAAGTTTTTATTTTAAAAACATCCTCTGTAGAGGACTCAAAAGCTTTTTCCCACATCAGCATATAATGTACTTTGAAAGTGGAATTGATCTTAGAGGGAATTAACTCATCAACTCCCACTCTAGAGACAGAAATGTCTCATCCAAATCCTGAAGGCTAGAGAGACATAGCGAGAATGAATGTCTCTGAAGAGAAGCATTGTACAAAGAACTGACTGTTGGCACCCAAGAATAGCCTGTGAGGTCAGGGAAGGGAAGGACAGAGATGGGAAAAAATACAAGAGACCAGCCCTTCACATCTCTATTTCATCATCCCAGGTTTGTGAAGAAGTCCAAAAGTTAGGTTTTCCATTTCATCTCATATTATCTATGGAAAGCTCCAAATTTACAATCAGAGTCATGAGAGCATAAATTCACTCATCCAAATGGTTCTGAATACATACAAGAGGCCTTCCATGTGGTCAAAATTTACCCAATTTTATGAACTGAATTTTTTTTTTTACCTAGTCGTCTAGATATCTTGAAATTTATAAATCTTGAGTTGCAAACTTATGTATCTTTATCAAACATATTTTTAAAAAGAGTGATGTGTCTAGAGCTAAGATAAGAAGTGGTGGAGGCTGAACCAAATTAGAAAGTGTAGGGCCCTTTAAAGGTGGTCAAATTACATCTTAAGATGCACTGGTCAAACAATTCATCAGTATATCAGCGTGATATGCTTTTGAGCCACCTGTGTGCCCAATTCAAAACAGTGCATTTAATTAGAAAATTTGTTCAGTTTTCCTTTATTAAATATGATTAAGAATATCTAACAAGGTGGCTCAGATGGTGAAGAATCTGCCTGCAATGCAGGAAACCCGGGTTTGATCCCTGCGTCAAGAAGATCCCCTGGAGAAGAGAATGGCAACCCACTTCAGTATTTATTTTTTTATTTTTTTTTATTTTTTTTTTTTTGGCCCTAAGCTCAGCACTCCAGTATTTTTGCCTGAAGAATTCCATGGACAGAGGAGCCTGGCTGGCTACAGTTCACGGGGTCACAAAGAAAGGAACATGACTGAGCAATTTATACTTTCACTGTGCTTGAAGCGATTACCTGTGAAGGCTATTTACCCTTACTTTGAAGAAGATATTTCTGAAACTATGTGAGTGCAGATGGGCTTAAAACACTTCCTATTTTTCCACAGAGAAACATTTTCACATCTCGTTTAAGTAAATTGACAAATGCCATTCTCTTATGTGCAAAGCATGTGAGAATGCTGAGGTTACTATGACCTTTCAAATTTAAATAAAATTGACTCAAATGTATATGCAAAAGGAAGCCCTAGCAAGCCCTAGCATCTCCTCAAATGTCTATAGACTCCTGTGATTGAAGGTTTAGAAAGCAGCTGAGTACCTCCAGTTCTGAATTGTGGCTTCTGTCTTTCATTCATTACCTGATTTATGTTGTCAATCCATGCATGCATTTCCTTCTTGTTTCACAACAGCCCTTGCTAGATACTACTCCTGCCCTGTTCTTTCACTTCACAGATGCCTCCAACAAAAAGCTACTTGCATAACAGACTGCCCTAAGTTTAAGGACAATAAAAGATGCTTAAATACCAGAAGCACACCCACATAACAATATTAACATGAATCATATGCTTTCTTATTATTTTAAAAATATTTGGCTCTCCTAACCCTGGGGATTTCTCACCGGTCAGTATCCTTTAAAGAATCCAGTCAGTTCTTTTTGACCCACCTCCTCTGATCTGTTCATGTTGATATCAACCACAAATTCATGTTAGTGGTGCAGCCAAAGTTTTTAGATATTCCATCCTTCAGCCGCTCATAACCAAGGGTATTTTCCTGAAAAGAGAGCTTCTTTTCTAATAAGATACCTTTAACCCAGCTGTTAAATATTTTTTATCTTTTTTCTTTCTTTGCACTGAAGGATCTTCAAAGAGAGTGTTTTCAATAAAGTCATAACAAAAATAAAAGGTAGGCAGGGCTTCAACAGAATTGCACTTTTAAAATTTTGTTTCCTCTATACCCTCTAGTTCTAGTCTGGAGATTGGAACATGGATGGAAAGAATGAAACCTTGACTGATTTCTTTCTCCTGGGACTTTTCCCAGAGCTGCAGTATATCAGCGTCCTCATCAGCTCCATTCTTCTGGTCTACATCATTGCCTTCACTGGCAATGCCATCTTAATCCTCTTGATTTTGGTGGACTCCCACCTCCACACCCCCATGTATATACTGCTCAGCCATCTCTCTCTCATTGACTTGGCCTTAATTTCTACCACAGTTCCAAAAATGGCTATCAACTTTTTCTCTGGGAAGAAAAACATCTCAAAAGTTGCCTGTGGCACCCAGATTTTCTTTTTCTTTGCCCTCGGGGGTGGTGAGTGTCTCCTTTTAACCCTTATGTCTTATGACCGCTATGTGGCCATTTGCAACCCCCTGAGATACACAGTCATCATGAACCCAAGAGTCTGCCTGCAGATGGTTCTAGTATCCTGGGGTGGAGGTGCCCTAAATTCCCTCTTCAATACCATCTACACCATGCATTTCCCCTTCTGTGGATCCAGGGTGATCCACCACTTCTTCTGTGAGATGCCTGCTGTCCTAAAGCTCTCTTGTGAAGACACTTCCCTCTATGAGATGGCGGTGTCTGTCATCTGCATTGTATTTGTTCTTCTTCCATTAGGGCTCATCATGGCTTCCTACATGCTCATCTTCCTCACAGTCCTCCATATGAATTCACCAGAGGGCAGGAGGAAAGCCCTGACTGTATGCTCCTCTCATTTGGCTGTAGTGAGCCTCTACTATGGGCCGGCCATGATCATCTACATGACTCCCCACTCCTTTCACACTTCAGAGCAGGATGAAATACTCTCCATGATTAATACCATCTTCACCCCCATGCTCAACCCTCTCATTTACAGTCTGAGGAACAAGGAGGTACTGGGTGCTCTGAGAAAAGCAATGAACAGAAGATTCATTTTGAGTTAGAAAGTCTATCTTCATTCTGTAAATAGTCTGCCACATCTACAGAAACTCTGGAACCACAAAATAGATGACAAGCCACATCTCTATACTTACAGTATCTAAGAGGTAAATATTTATCCCTTAAAGTATTTCCTATACTTTGGCTCATAACTTGGCAGAACAAATCTGAGAATATGGATACCTGGGCATGACCCTGGCGTGGATATTTGACAACTATATGAAAAGCTATATAAGGAAATTCTCTTATTTGTGCCAATTAAGGAATTCATTCAGCCTTGATGGTAATTTCCAGATCTAAAAGGTCCCTGATCCTATTCTAAGATTCTGTGACACTGTTGGAGGATGCATCAGTTTCAATATCTTGTTCATACTCTTTTGACAGTAAATTTTGAAGTTCATACTCCAAAAATGGGCATAAGGATGCTTGTTTAGTAGTAAATATTGAAATTTTACAATATCAAGTCACTCTGGGCTTTTTAGTGATCCAGTCCAATTTTTGGTAGATGTGTGAATTCCTGCAAAATGGCCTGTGGCCTATTCATTCCTGAGAAGATTCTCAAAAGTAAAACTAGGAATGACAGATTTTTGAGCCAACCCATGCTAAGAACTAGTCATGAGAATGTGCTTCTCATATTGCCAGATTTCCTGGGAGATTGTAGCCCAGCCTTTTGTTTCTATAGAACAGAAAACTAATAAAAGAATTTGTCCAAGTTTGAAGAACAATACTTTATGAGAAAGCAGATGTGAAAAGGGACGCAAAGAGCAGGGAGTAGGCTGCTGCCACACTTGCCATTCACAGCAGTGAGCTATTGGTATTTCTAAGTCAGGGTTATTGCCTACTCAAAGAATAACCTCCAATGGATTCTGAGATAGAGACACTCCATGAGTGCAATTAGTCAAACAAGTACGTTCAAATGAAATATAAATTAAAAGAATTACTAGACTCATTTTATGGAGAACAAAACAGAGGTATTTAATGGACTACATTTCTTGGGTTTCTTCTGATGGTCACACATTATAGATATGCTAAATTCTGGGTTCTCATAGTTTAATGAAAGATACTAGAGTCTCCACAAGGATAATATATTTAGGTTCCTTCCTCTTCATTTTATCTTCTTGCTTGGTTAGTGTTCTCCACAAATCTAGTGGTTAACAAGTATTACCATATGAAGTTAGAAATGGATTTTATTTCTCAAACTAAATATGATGAGGTAAAACCATATCACTTGTAGTGAACCTCAGAGCTCAGTTTTACTTTTTGTTTTAATGAATGGGGGAGGTGGAGAAGGAGAGAATGAGAAGCTGGAGGATTGTTCTCATTTTTAATTTTGTTGTTCAGTAGCTAGGTTGTGTCCAACTCTTTGCAACCTATGAACTGCAGCACACCAGGCTTCCTGTCCTTTACTATCTCACAGAGTTTGCTCAAACTCATGTCCATTGAGTCAGTGATCCCGTCCAACTATCTTATCCTCTGTCACCCCCTTCTCCTCTTGCCTTCAATCTATCCCAGCAGGGTCTTTTCTAATGAGTTAGCTCTTCCCATCACATGGCCAAAGTATTGGAGCTTCAGCTTCAACATCAATTCTTCCATTGAATATTCAGGGTTGATATCCTTTAGGATTGACTGGTTTAATCTCCTTGCTGTCCAAGGGACTCTCAGGAGTCACCACCAGCATCACAGTTTGAAAGCATCAATTCTTTGGCTCTCAGACTTCTTTATGGTCTAACTCTCACATCCATACAAGAGTTCTGGAAAAATCATAGCTTACATGAACCAAGAAATTCCAGATGTTCAAGCTGGATTTAGAAAAGGCAGAGGAACCAGAGATCAAATTACCAACATCCTTTGGGTCATAGAAAAAGCAAAAGAATTCCAGAAAAACATCTACTTCTTCTTCACTGGCTATGCTAAAGCCTTTGACTGTGTGGATAACAGCTAACTGTGGAAAATTCTTAAAGAGATAGGAATACCAGACCACCTTACTTGCCTCCTGAGAAATCTGTATGCAGGTCAAGAAGCAAGTTAGAACCAGACATGGCACAGTATACTGGTTCCAAATTGGGAAAGGAGTATGTCAAGGCTGTATATTGTCACCTTGCTTATTTAACTTATATCCAAAGTACATCATGCACAGACTGGATGAAGCACAAGCTGGAATCAAAATTGCAGGGAGAAATATCAATAACCTCAGATACGCAGATGACACCACCCTTATGGCAGAAAGTGAAGAAGAACTAAAGAGCCTCTTGATGAAAGTGAAAGAGGAGAGTGAAAAAGCTGGCTTAAAACTCAACGTTCAAAAAGCAAAGATCACAGCGTCCATTCCCATCACTTAATGGCAAATAGATGGGGATACAATGAAAACTGACAGATTTTCTCTTCTTGGGCTCCAAATTCACTACAGATGTTGACTGCAGCCATAAAATCAAAAGATGCTTGCTCCTTGGAAGTAAAGCTATGACCAACCTAGACAGCATATTAAAAAGCAGAGACATTATTTTACCGACAAAGTTTCATATAGTCAAAACTATAGTTTTTCCAGTCATGTACGGATGTGACAGTTGGACTATAAAGAAAGTTGAGTGCCAAAGAACTTATGCTTTTGAACTGTGGTGCTGGAGAAGACTCTTGAGAGTCCCTTGGACAGCAAGGAGATCAAACCAGTCAATCCTAAAGGAAATCAACCCTGAATATTCATTGGAAGGACTGATGCTGAAGCTGAAGCTCCAATACTTTGGCCACCTGATCCGAAGAACTGACTCTTTGGAAAAGACCCTGATGCTGGGAAAAATTGAAAGGAGGAGGAGAAGGGGATGACAGGGGATGAGATGGCTGGATGGCATCACTGACTCGATGAACATGAGTTTGAGCAAGCTCTGGGAGTTGGTGATGGACAGGGAAGCCTGACGTGCTGCAGTCCATGGGGTTACAAAGAGTCGGGCATGACTGAGAGACTGAACTGAACCAAACTTAACTGTATGGACCTTTGTCAGCAAAGTGATGTCTCTGCTTTTTAATATGCTATCCAAATTTGTCATAGCTTTTCTTCCAAGGAACAAACATCTTTTGATTTCATGGCTGCAGTCACAATCTACAGTGATTTGGGAGCCAAAGAAAATGAAATCTATCACTGTTTCCACTTTTTTCCCATCATTTTGCCTCAAAGTGATGTGACCAGGGGCTTCCCTGGTAGCTCAGCTGGCAAAGAATCTGCCTGCCATGGAGGAGACCCCTGCTTGATTTCTGGGTAGGGAAGATCCCATGGAGAAGGGATAGGCTATCCCATCCAGTATTCTTGGGCTTCTCTGGTGGCCCAGATGGTAAAGAATCTACCTGCAATTCAGGACACCTGGGTTCAATCCCCAGTTTGGGAAGATCTCTTGGAGGAGGGCATGTCAACCCACTCCAGTATTGTTGCCTGGAGAATCCCCATGGACAGAGGAGCCTGGTGGGCTACAGTCCATGAGGTCACAAACAGTTGACATGACTGAGTGACTAAGCACAACACAGATGGGACCAGATGCCATGATCTTAATTTTCTGAATGTTGAGTTATATATGTATGTGTGTGTACATATATATATTTGGCTGCATCAGATCTTAGTGGGATCATCATTGGGGTGTGTGGACTCAGCAGCTGTGGCCCGAGAGGCTTAGTTGCCCTACAGCACATGGGATCGTAGTTCCCCAACCAGGGATCGAACCCACTTCCACTACATTGGAAGGAAGAGTCTTAACCACTGGACCACCAGGGAAGTCCCCCGAATGTTGAGTTTTAAGCCAGCTTTTTCAGTCTCCTCCTTCACCTTCATCAAGAAGCTCTTTAAGTTCCTCTTCGCTTTCTACCACTAATGTGGTATCATCGGCATATCTGAGCTTGTTGATATTTCTCCTGGCAATCTTGATTCCAGGAGATTGTGCTTCATCCAGTCTGGCATTTCACATGATGTACTCTGGATATAAATTAAATAAGCAAGGTGACAATATACAGCCTTTCCCAATTGGGAACCACTCCATTCTTCCATGTCCAGTTCCAACTGTTGCTTCTTGACCTACATACAAATTTCTCAGGAGGCAAGTAAGGTGGTCTGGTATTCCCATCTCTTTAAGAATTGTCCACAGTTTATTGTGATCCACACAGTCAAAGGTTTTAGCATAGCTAATGAAGCAGAAGTTGGTGTTTTTCTGGAATGCCCTTGCTTTTTCTATGACACAGCAATTGTTGGTAATTTGATCTCTGGTTCCTCTGCCTTTTCTAAATCTACCTTGTATACCTGGAAGTTCTCAGTTCATGTACTGTTGAAGCCAACTTGAAGGATTTTGAGCATTACCTTGGTACATGTAAAATGAGTGCAACTGGAAAAACTGACCTTTTCCAGTGCTGAGGTCACTGGTGAGTTTTCCAAATTGGCTGGTATATTGAGTGCAGCACTTTAACAGCATCATTTTTGGATTTTTTAATAGTGAGTCTTTAAATCAGTCCTTTACTTTAAAATGTGTGCTGCTGACTATAGCTAGACGTGACTAAGAGAAGGAGGGATTCTGCAGAAGCCACTACTACTCTTAGTTAAGAGTCAATGAAGAATGTCTTGTGTGTGAGCTCAGTTGCTCAGTCATGTCCAACTCTTTGCAACCCCCAGACTGTATCTTGCCAGGCTACTCCATCCATGGGATTTTTCAAGCAAGAATACTGGAGTGGGTAGCCATTTTCTCCTCCAAGGTATCTTCCCCACCCAGGGACCAAAACTACCTCTCCTGTGTCTGTTACGTTGCAGGTGGATTCTTTACTCACTGAGCCATCAGGGAAGTCCCCCAAAAGTCTATCAGAAAGGCAATCACCAAGAGGTCAATTAGCTTGAGTAATGACAACCGAATTGTAATACTCCTCATGGCAATAATCTATCACAATGATTATAATCAGAATTTGTAACCATCACCAACCCTCACATTTGTGCAGTGCTCTGCACATTTCAAAAACTTTACCTGGTCTCTAAGAACTATTTTTGAAAACATGAGTAAGCAGCTTCTCGTTAATAGTTATTGTTTTAAAAAAAAAATTGTAACCTACCAAGTATGAGATTTAGTTGTTTAGTCCTTGAACTTTTACTAATTAAATTGGAAACATCACACAATTAGTCTCTGTGGGCCTCATTCCCATCACAAATGCCAACAAGGATATCTTTTGGTAACATTCCCAAGTTCCAAGTTTTGTTATTTGATAGTGAAGTTATAAAAACCAAAATGCAAATTAAAATATATAATATATTATATCCATCAAGGCAGAGCATTTGATGTCAGGGAACTTTCTGCCAAATGCTAAAACAAGTCATAGAGTAAGCCTGACAGGATGCAAATTCTGCATTAGAATACAAATATCAGCTTGCAATTTGGTATAACACTCACTCACGTAATTACCTGAACTATTACAATTAAATTCTGCTCCTCCCAGCTCCTGGCCATACAAAGATAGTCGAGAACAGGATGGGATACTAAAGAAAAAGATAGGTTCATATGAGTTGCTTTTTATTTTTATTTTTGAAAGGTTGGCACAAGAAACCTGGTTCATGAGAGTTAGGAAAGAAATAGCTGAGATAAGTACAAGCACATATTCTGAGGAGAGATATGCAGGTCTTGCTCCCTTACACATCACTGCAGAGCCTCTCAGATGCTCAGGAGATCACCACTATACTGTGAACCAGACAACATATCTAACAGTCACTTATTTAACGTTTTTCCCATTTTAAAGAATTTGTGAATTGACTTTTATGAACTTATAAGTAGTCATGATGTTGCACACTGGGAGTGCTAGTGGTTCTCTGTTTATTTATAGTATTTTGCTCCAGCCAATCCCACAAACTACATATTTGATAATAAATTAAGATGGAGATCTGGGCATATTTTTACTAATGAAGTTACTTACAGATAACTTTCAAGAAACTTATTACCTAACAGAAGAATTAAGTGCATCAGAGTAGCACCATGAAAGCCTGGGGAGTGGCCTCCCATGAAAGCAGGATTTGAGATACTATGTCTTTCAGAGATTCTGATTCAGTGATTATAGATGTCCTTCCTAGAAACATCAATTTTTATTCCAAGAAAAATTAACCATAAATATAGTTAAAACATACACTATTGACTTCCATATAAGTATTGAAGGTGCTCCAGACTTTGGATTTCAGTGAGAGTTATAAATCACTACAAGATCTGTGGCCATTGATATGATCACATTATGTATACAGAATGAATAAATCAGTTTTTCCAAACTACTGTGAAAATGACAGTCATTTCCTATCAAAGGACATAGGCATTTAATGTGTGTTATTGGATGTCACTTTACATTTCTGTGCCTCAGTTTCATATTCAAATATAATTTTACTAAGAGATATAAAACAATGAGCTCTGTTGAGCAAAATGGTGGAGTAGACAGCTTCAAACTTCTCTCTCTCCAGAGCAACATCAAAATCGCAATCAAAAGCCATGAGAATCAACGTTGTAAGAACTCTGGAAAATAATAGAAAGTGTATGTCAACCAAGTTAATTGAAGCAATAAAAATATTAGAAAAGCTTTGTGGCATTTCCTTGCCTTTGTACCACCTCTCCACAGTCCAGCACAAGTTTTGAAGATGGCAGCCTCATTCCCAATATGGGACTCAGGTCCCTGGTTCCAGTGGGAGCCAAGCAGGCAAATTATTATATTTTCCTATTGTAACCTGTCCAGGGATACCTGAAAGACTGATGAAAGTTGCTTGTCTCTCTATCACCTAGCTTAGAGTCTACCCAGGGTGGAAAAGCATCAGACTAAACTTGTTTGAAACATTTTAGGGCAACAAAAAATTTAAAAAAAGAGAAAGAAAAAAGAAAACATATACCCATCTGGGGGTTTCCCTGGTGTCTCAGATGGTAAAGAATTTGCCTGCGTTGTAGGAGACCTGGGTTCAATCCCTAGGTGAAGAACATCCCCTGGAGAAGGGAATGGCTACCCACTCCAGTATTCTTGCCTGGAGAATTCCATGGACAGAGGAGCCTGGCAGGCTATAGCCCACAGGGTTGCAAAGAGTCAGACATGACTGAATGACTAATACTTTCATTTTTTTTTCTTAGCCATCTGGGGCAAAAGATTGTAGTTGAGGCTTACAGTACCTAAGGCCTGAGGCGGGGGGCGTGGGGGGGCGGAATCCAAGGAGAGAGTTTCTCTGGGAAATTAAGACATTCAAAAGTACCATATATAAGGGGAATATAGAAAGCCATGTCCATGCCCAAGGCAGAATGAACATTCAGAGAAGACCTGAAAAGTTCCTAAACTTTCCCCACAGACTAATCTATAGGCTTAGTGTAAGTAGGAAGGGAACACTAAGGAAGAATTGTGATAGATATTAAAAGAATGTTCTAGCACATAGATAATCAGTAAAGGCAGGGAGAGGTTTCCTTGTATTTTGTGTGTGTGTTTATTTTTAAGTTTCTGGCATTGTAAGAAATCTAAAATACTGGCTGTACAGAAGTCAAGCTTTCCACAGTCAAGAAGCAAACCCTAGAGAAGGGAAATCTGAATTCCAGAGATATAATTATCAAATTTTTAGTTTTCAACAAAAATACCACACAAATTCAAATAGAAAATTATGGACCACTTGTGGTGCAAATGTAAATTGATACAATCACTGTGGAGAACACTATGAAAGTTCCTTTAAAAACTTAAAATAGAACTACCAGCAATCACACTCCTGGGCATATATCCAGAGAAAACCATAATCCGAAAGGATTATCTTCACCACAATGTTCATTGCAACACTATTCACAATATCCAAGAAATGGAATCAACCCAAATGTCTACAGATAGAGGAATGAATAAAAAAGATGTGGTACATATATACAATGGAGAAAATGTGGTACATATATACAATGGAATATTACTCGGCCATAAAAAAGAATGAAATAATGTGTTTTTACATCAATATGGATGGACCGAGAGATTATATACTAAGTGAAGTCAAACAGAGAAAGACAAATATCTTATCATATATGTGTAACCTAATTTTTAAAAAAAGATACAAATGAACTCAATTACAAAACAGAAGCAGTCTTACAGATATCAAAAACAAATTTATGGTTACCAAAGGGAAAACATGGTTGGGGGGAGAGAGGAGAAATCAGGAACTTAGGATAAACACATACACACTACTATATATAAAATAGATAACCAAAAAAAAAAAAAAAAAATAGATAACCAATGAGGACCTCCGATATAGCACAGGGAACACTACCCAGTATTCTGTGATCACTTATACAAGAAAAGAATCTAAAAAGCAAAGAATATATGTATATGTATAATTGAATCACTTGTTGTACATCTGAAATTAACCCAACATTGTAAATCAACTACACTCCAATAAAGTTAAAATAGTAAAAAAAATTACAGTCGACTCAAAGGAAAACAATGAATTAATAGAAACTATCCCTGAGGAAGACTTTAACTCAAATGCATAAAACATGATCAAAGAGCTAAAAGAAGTTTACTATTTTAGATTCCACATATGAGATCATGAATTTGTCTTTTTTGTGTCTGGCTTACTTCACTTAGTATAATGTAGTACAGGTTTCTCCGTGTTATGGCAAGTACAGAATTTCCTTCTTTTTAAAGGCTAAATAATATTGCATAATATAACACCCATGGTATTAATAAGAAGGAAATTCTGTACTACATAATTTAAAAATCTAATCAATTCTGACAAAGGTCTCTTCTCTTTAAAAATTGGAACACTCATCCATTATCGGTGGCAGTGTAAAATGGTGCATGGTACAGCCACTGTGGAAAACAGTCTGTCATTCCTCAAAATGTTAAATATATAAAATTATCAGATGACCCAACAATTCCACTCCTAAGTTCTAGCTGAGAGGGAGTTATTAAGGCAGGCCTCTGGGAACCACTACCACTGGGGCAAGAGGCCGGGCCCCCATTGCAGAGTTCCATGGGCACATTTGAGAATTATCAAATATTGCAAGACCATTTAAATTGAATTAAAAATAATAAATCATTTAAAAAAATTTTTAATCTGAGCTTAACCTACACACAGTAAATTAAAGATTCTGGATCTGACATTTCATATCTTTGTGACCTTGGGCAAGTTACTTGATAACTCTCTGCCTTGGTTTCCCCATCTGCATAAAGAGAGTGTTAATAGAGCTTGTCTCACTCAGGATTGTGTTGTGGAAATAATGCATTGCAATCATAAATGCAGGCACATTGAGTCTCCTACTTATATTCCCACCAGAGCCAGGTGAAAACGGTGTTATAATACTTCGCTTTTAATGAAGTGCTTCTCAAATTGGGCCCAAGTCCTCAAGTAAAAGAATCACAGCTATAAAAGATTTATATATGTCAAAGGCATAGCACCTTTTTGTAAAGGTGTTAAGGAGGCTCATTGGAGAGAAAAGTGACATAAAGGCAGCACATAAATATACTCTGACCAGCCACGATATATACCACTGCCTTTAAGGAAGAGACAGCCAGAGAAGGAAACTCTCCAAAGGGGAAAATGGGTGTCTCTGTGGGAGTCAAGGTGAGGAATATTTGGTTTTTAAATCGGATTACTTATTTATCCACATGCTTATGGGCGTCCCTAATGTCTCAGATGGTGAAGAATCTGCTTGCAATGTGGAAGATACCGGGGTTCAATCCCTGGGTTGGGAAGATCCCCTGAAGAAGGGAATGGCAACCCAGTACAATATTCTTGCCTGGAGAGTTCCAGGGACAGAGGAGCCTGGCAAACTACAGTTCACAGGGTTGCAAAGAGTTGGATATGACTGAGCAACTAACACTTCCACTTTCACTTCAAGCATCAACATATAGTGAGTCCTCTGATGCTCCAAGAACTGCTTGGAACTCTTCAATGGGGGCCCCGCCTTTTGCCCCAGTGGTAGTGGGTCCCAGAAGCCTGGCTTAATAACTCCCTCAAAAGCAAGATTCTCAGCTGGGATTGATTATCTCAAATGTGTGCTGTCTGCTCAGGGACCATTCCTGTGGTTCAAAGGTCCCCACCAGGTATGGTCTTGGAAGAATGGTGAAAGAGAGAAAGCCTTGAAGTCATTCCATGACTTTTCCAAAAAGCACAGTTTAGACAGCTGGATGTGTCCTCAGGTCTGTCCACAGGGCAGCCTGTGTTATTCAACTTCATTCATTCATTTCATCAGAGACCAGACAAAAAGTGACAGATTTTCTGAGTTCTCTGTAGACACAGCCCAAGCCACCAATGGAAAGTTGCTTCAGCCTTCTGGGATTTGTTCCTCCTTATCCTTAATGCAAAGTCTGGAGAGCAATTTCATACAAATAAACAAAAATAATTATCTGCACTCTCTCCAATGAGAAGTATGAAAACCTGGCTTTAGTTCTTTTCAGTTCCTTAGGGATGAGCTGGAGAAAAAGCACCTTTTCTGGTAGACTATAGCTATAGTTAAATCCAGAAAAATAGACTGACATTTTAAACATCGTTAACAATTGATTGAAGATAATCAATTCAATATTGCTGTATTTACTATTTTTAAAGTATTATGGTATAAATAATGAAGTGAAAGGTAAAAGAATCACCCATCACTCAACTCAAGATTTATCTTTCATTCCTTTTCTATATGTATTAAAATATGCAATTTTTATCATTATAATCACAGATAGTTTTATGGTCCACTTTATAATTTTGTTATTTTCATAAGATTTCCTCCAGGTTGCTACATATTCTAAGCATATGTTACTTTCAAATGATTAATGATACTCCATGGGGTGGATGCAACAAAATTTATTTATCTATTCCCCTATAGGTGGGCATTTTTTTTCCCATTTGTACTAATACAGTATAAGCTATATGGGATATGTTTTCTGAATGTTAGTTTACACAGCTAAAAGCAAAGTTTTTATTTTTATTTTTTACTTATTTTGGGGAGCTCCAAAATCAATGCAAATGGTGACTGCAGCCATGAAATTAAAAGATGCTTGCTCCTGGAAAGAAAAGTTATGACTAACCTAGACAGCATGTTAAAAAGCAGAGACATTACTTTGCTAACAAAGGTCTGTCTAGTCAAAGCTACAGTTTTTCAGTAGTCATGTATGGATATGAGAATTGGACTATAAAGAAACCTGAGCACTGAAGAACTGATACTTCTGAACTGTGGTGTTGGAGAAGACTCTTGTGAGTTCCTTGGACTGCAAGGAGATCCAACCAGTCAATCCTAAAGGAAATCAGTCCTGACTATTCACTGGAAAGACTGATGCTGAAGCTGAAACTCCAATACTTTGGCCACCTAATGTGCAGAACTGACTCTTTGGAAAAGACCCTGATGCTGGAAAAAATTGAAGGCAGGATGAGGAGGGGATGACAGAAGATGAGATGGTTCAATGGCATCACCGACTTGAAGGACATGAGTTTGAATAAGCTCCAGGAGTTGGTGATGGACAGGGAGGCCTGGCGTGCTGCAGTCCCTGGGGTTGCAAAGAGTCGGACATGACTGAGTGACTGAACTAAACTGAAAAGCAAAGTATGAATATGTACACAAAACTTATGTACACATAATTTGTGGTTTGATATTTTTAAAAAATAGCACTTGGGAGTGGCTCCATCTGCAGGTTTATCTGAAAGATAAGGACTTTGTGCATGTCCAGTTACTCCAGTGATCTACTGGATTGATGGATTTGATGGGCCTGACTGCTCTAGCTCTTAATCTAGCCAGCAGAAGTCATAATGTATTGATTGTTCTTGAAAGAACTCCAATTCCCCCATAATCATTTGAGTAAATTGTTTTCACTGATGATGGTGATGTGGTTGTGAAAAATGTTTTTACATTCTGGTTTGGGAAATGCTAACCCAGTGATAAATCCCCAAAACATCCATATATTGGGAAACACACTCCTAACAAGTGAGGCTTTAGGAAATGACATTCCTTGCCTTAAATGCTGGTTCTGCTGGTTGTACAGTCTTGAGAACATTACTTAAATGTTCTGGGCCTCCATGTGACTCACAGATGTAATAATCCATATTCATATGGTTGGTGTGAGCATGTAAAACTTATGGCTCAGTGACTTATACATGATAAGTGTACAACAAATGGTAGCTATCATTATTGTTGGTATTCCGAATAATAACAAAAGTGGCCAAAAAGCTTACAATGCTGATTTTTAAATATCCCATTAATAAAAATATTTCAATGTGTATAAAAATACAAGAATTGCTGTCTTGAAAAAGAAGAATGGGGCTGGAGGAATCAACCTTCCTGACTTCAGACTATACTACAAAGCTACAGTCATCAATACAGTGTGGTATTTACACATAAACAGACATATGTACTGATGGAACAAAATAGAAAGCCCAGAGATAAACCCACTTGCCTATGGGCACCTTATTTTTGACAAAGGAGGCAAGATGTTGAAAAGATATTCAACATCACCCATTACTAGAGAAATGAGAATCAAAACCTCACACCAGTCAGAATGCATGCATGCTCAATCGTAACCAACTCTTTGTGACCCTATGGACTATAGGCCTCCAGGCTCCTCTGTCCATGGGGTTCTCCAGATAAGAATACTGGAGTGCATTGCCATTTCCTTCTCCACCAGTCAGGAAGACCATCATCAAAGAGTCTACAAACAGTAAGTGCTGGAGAGGGTGTGGAAAAAAGGGAAACCTCTTGCACTGTTGGTGGAAATATAAACTGATACAACCACTAGGAGAACAGTATGGAGATTCCTTTGAAAAACTAGGAATAAAACCCTATAATGACCCAGAAATCCCACTACAAGGCATTGACTCTGAGGAAACCAAAATTGAAAAATACACGTACCCCAATGTTCATTGCAGCACTATTTACAATAGCTAGAACATGGAAGCAATCTAGATGTCCACTGACAGATGAATGGATAAAGAAGCTATGTACGATTATACAATGGAATATTACTCAGCCATAGAAAGGAACACATTTGAGTCAGTTCTAGTGGATGAACCTAGAGCCTATTATACAGTGTGAAATCAAATAAGTCAAAAAGAGAATAATAAGAGAATAAAAGAGAAAATAATAAGTCAAAAAGAGACAAACAAAAATTGTGTACTAACACATATAAATCGAATCTAGAAAGATGCTACTAATGAAACTATTTACAGGACAGCAATGGAGACACAGACATAGAGAACAGACTTATGGACACAGAGGGACTGGGGAGGAAGGAGAGGGTGGGATGTATGTAGAGAATACCATGGAAACGTACATTAACATATGTAAAATAGATAGCCAGTGGAAGTTTGTTGTATGACTCAGGGAATTCAAACTATGTCTCTGTAACAATCTAGAGCGGTGAGATAGAGAGGGAGTTAGGATGGAGGTTCAAGATAGGGGCATAGGTGTGTCTATGGCTTATTTATGTTGATGTTTGGCAGAAACCAACACAATACTGTAAAGTAATTATCCTTCAACTAAAAATAATTTTTTAAAAAAATGTACAAGGCTGTGTTAAGAGGAATAAAAAATAGATATCTGAAAAAAATATAAGAATTGCTTTATTTTATACAGATATGTTCAGTTGCTGCGAAGAATTTCAGTAGGGACTAACACAAGTGTATAGACATAGGTTCCAAAAACTGGCATTCCGAAACGTGATTTGGACAGTTTGAACAGCTACAAGTAATAAAGCAAATAATTAGGGAATTTTAGATTTCCATAAGCTAAGTAAGTCAAATTATACAGTGGAAGAATTTAAAACAAACAAACAAAAAAGCCTCCAAGGACCCAGAAGTCACCGTTGCATCTCTCATCAGTCAGAAATGTTTCAGGCATTCTGTTTAACTCAGACAACCACAACACACGTACACAGAATGTAGAGAAATTGCAGTCAGAATGAAGAGGGAATGTGTTCAAGAGTAATGGAAAACAGCCTGAAAAGGCAAGTTTTAAAATATGTGGGTATTCAACAACAGAAGACAGGAGCTAACTTTGTTAACCGTTCCTGAGTTGATCTGTCCTACTAAAAACAAACTAAGGAATTTAAAAGCAAATGAGAGTAAGCAAGACTATGGCTGAACAATACGCCACTGTACATATAAGCCATATTTTCTTTATCCATGCATCCATTAATGGATATTTAGGTTGTTTCCATATCTTGGCTACTGTAGAGAATGCTACAATGAACATGAGAACATTGGTGTCTCTTCAAATCCTGATTTCAATTTTCTTGGCTAAATACTCAGAAATGAGATCATAGGGCATAGAATGAGGGGGAAGGAGAAGTGGGGAGATGCTGGTCAAGGGGTACAAAGTTTCAGTTATGCAAGTTGAGTAAGTTCTAGAAATCTAATGTATAACATGGTCGCTATAGGTAACAGTACTGTACTTACACTTAAAATTTGCCTTTTGAGGTAGATCCTGTGTATGCCAACTAAAAAAAAAAAGATTAATTATGTGAGGTGATGCATAATGATTAATTAGCTTAATTGTGGTGACTATTTCACAGTGCTACATAAATCATAAAGTATGCACCTTAAGTATGCACAAGTTTTTAAAAGACTATGGCTAGCCATAAGCTCATTTTTATTATCAGCCCAATTAGACTCTGGAAGGCACCATAACAATTCTCTCCCCAAGTACTTTGAATTTTCTTATGCACAGAACTGGATCTTATGACCTCTTGGTATATTGTGTTATGATCCCTACAGGACTAGAAAAGCTTAAAGAAATAGTCCATACCTCCCTCAGTACAGGGCTTCCTTGGTGGCACAAAGGGTGAAGAATCCTCCTGCAACGCAGGAGACACCTGGGTTCGATCCCTGGATCAGAAAGATCTCCTGGAGAAGGGAATGGCAACCCACTCCAATATTCTTGCCTGGAGAATTCAAGGACTGAGGAGCATGGCAGACTACAGTCCGTGAGGTCGTGAAGAGTCTGACACAATTGAGCAACTAACACTTTATTTCATTCGGTATGAGAACAGCCTTGGAGGTACTTAGTAAGCATTGTTAGATAAACAAAGAGAGCAGTCACATTTGAGAGCAGAAAAACTACAGAGAATCAAGTACAAAGCAGTAAATGGACATTTCCGTGACTTTAGCTGCAGACCAGCGTTACACGAGTCATGTATATGTGAACTATTCAGTGGGATTGAATGTGATACACACCAATAAACCCCTGGGCAGAGAGCATGCATGAAACCCTGTTGGTGAGTTCTGTTGCACTGACATGATGAGATTAGGTCATGATGATGGATACTTGAATATGAGGATCCTTGGATATAAGGTTAGGCCATGATGATGGAAATCAGGGAGATAGCTGAAGCTGAGGACAGAAAAGCCACAGTGGGGTAGAAAGGAATGCAAGAGAATAGAGGAAGTATACCAAAGAAAAATACTCTATAGTCTTGGCTATGACGATCCCAATAGCACTTTAAGTATACATGAAAATATGACAATGAGACAGGACAAAGGCCATATACTTTTAAAAAATAAACCAGTATTATTCCACTTCCCACTTAAAAGCAATGTTGACAAAGCGTGCATTAATAGACCTATGTAGACATAACCACCAAACAGCCATATTATGGGAGTCCGTGCATGTTAACTTTACCTAAATTCCCGCATATTAATCTGGATTTGGCAGATTACATATAGCACATGCTGGCTGCGTGTAGACAAAGATCATAGGCTTCACCAAAATCTAGACCTGGAGGGAGGAGCCAAGATGGCGGAGGAGTAGGACGGGGAGACCACTTTCTCTCCTACAAATTCATCAAAAGAATAACTGAACGCAGAGCAAACTTCGCAAAACAACTTCGGATGGCTAGCTGAGGTCATCAGGCGCCCAGAAAAGCAGCCCATTGTCTTCGAAAAGAGGAAACGCTGACTACACCGGAGGGGCCTGTAGATATCGAGAAGCGTAAGCTGGAACGAGGAGCTATCTGAAACTGAGCCGAACCCACACTGACCGCAACAGCTCCAGAGAAACTCCTAGATATAATTTTACTTTTTTCTCTTTTTTTTTTTTTTTAATTTTTTTTATATTTTTTCTTTTTTTCTTTTTTTTCTTTTTTCTTTCTTCTCTTTTATTTTCCTTTAAAATCCCCTATTACTCCCCCATTACTCCTTAACTTTCATTTCCACAGACTTTTACGATTTTTTAATTAGGGGGAAAAAAAAAAAAAAATTTTTTTTTCTTTTTTTTTTTTTTCTTTTTCTTTCTTTATTTTTTCTTTTTTTTCTTTCCTTTTTCTCTTCTATTTTCTATTTTTCTTTTTCTCTTATTTCTTTTAAAGTCCTCTAGTACTCCTCTACTACTCCTTAATTTCATTTTCAATACACTATAACCTTACAAAAAAAAAGAAGAGAAGCCCTATTTTTAAACCGAAGATTATTCTCTCCCAATCTTGACTCTCTGTTTTCTACCTCAGAACACCTCTATTTCCTCCTTTCCCCTTCTCTTCCCAATCCAATTCTGTGAATCCTTGTAGGTGACTGGGCTACGGAGAACACTCTGGGAACAGACAGCTGCGTAGATCTGTCTCTCTCCTCTTGAGTCCCCCTTTTTCTCCTCCTGTTCATCTCTATCTCCCTCCTCCCTCTCCTCTTCTTCATGTAACTCTGTGAACCTCTCTGGGTGTCCCTAACGGGGGAGAATCTTTTAGCCATTAACCTAGAAGTTTTCTTATCAGGGCTGTATAGTTGGAGAAGTCCTGAGACTACAGGAAGAATAAAACTGAAATCCAGAGGCAGGAGACTTAAGCCCCAAACCTGAGAACACCAGAAAACTCCTGACTACATGGAACTTTAAGTAATAAGTGACCGTCCAAAAGCCTCCATACCTACACTGAAACCAACCACCACCCAAGAGCCAATAAGTTTTAGAGCAAGACATACCACGCAAATTCTCCAGCAACGCAGGAACATAGCCCTGAACATCAACATACAGGCTGCCCAAGGACACACCTAACACATAGACCCATCTCAAAACGCATTACTGGGCACTCCATTGCTCTCCAAAGAGAAGAAATCAAGTTCCACGCACCAGAACACTGACGCAAGCTCCCCTAACCAGGAAATCTTGACAAGCCAATCGTTTAACCCCACCCACTGGGTTAATCCTCCACAATAAAAAGGAACCACAGACCTCCAGAATACAGAAAGCCCACTCCAGATACAGCAATCTAAACAAGATGAAAAGGCAAAGAAATACCCAACAGGTAAAGGAACATGAAAAATGCCCACCAAGTCAAACAAAAGAGGAGGAGATAGGGAATCTACCTGAAAAAGAATTTAGAATAATGATAATAAAAATGATCCAAAATCTTGAAAACAAAATGGAGTTACAGATAAATAGCCTGGAAACAAAGATTGAAAAGATGCAAGAAATGTTTAATAAAGACCTAGAAGAAATAAAAAAGAGTCAATTAAAAATGAATAATGCAATGAATGAGATCAAAAACACTTTGGAGGGAACCAAGAGTAGAATAACGGAGGCAGAAGATAGGATAAGTGAGTAGAAGATAAAATGGTGGAAATAAATGAAGCAGAGAGGAAAAAAGAAAAAAGGATCAAAAGAAATGAGGACAACCTCAGGGACCTCTGGGACACTGTGAAACGCCCCAACATTCGAATCATAGGAGTTCCAGAAGAAGAAGACAAAAAGAAAGGCCATGAGAAAATACTCGAGGAGATAATAGCTGAAAACTTCCCTAAAATGGGGAAGGAAATAGCCACCCAAATCCAAGAAACCCAGAGAGTCCCAAACAGGATAAACCCAAGGCGAAACACCCCAAGACACATATTAATCAAATTAACAAAGATCAAACACAAAGAACAAATATTAAAAGCAACAAGGGAGAAACAACAAATAACACACAAAGGGATTCCCATAAGGATAACAGCTGATCTATCAATAGAAACCCTCCAGGCCAGAAGGGAATGGCAGGACGTCCTGAAAGTAATGAAAGAGAATAACCTACAACCTAGATTACTGTATCCAGCAAGGATCTCATTCAGATATGAAGGAGAACTCAAAAGCTTTACAGATAAGCAAAAGCTGAGAGAATTCAGCACCACCAAACCAGCTCTTCAACAAATGCTAAAGGATCTTCTCTAGACAGGAAATACAGAAAGGTTGTATAAACGTGAACCCAAAACAACAAAGTAAATGGCAACGGGACCACACCTATCAATAATTACCCTAAATGTAAATGGGTTGAATGCCCCAACCAAAAGACAAAGATTGGCTGAATGGATACAAAAACAAGACCCCTATATATGCTGTCTACAAGAGACCCACCTCAAAACAAGAGACACATACAGACTAAAAGTGAAGGGCTGGAAAAAAATATTTCATGCAAACGGAGACCAAAAGAAAGCAGGAGTAGCAATACTCATATCAGATAAAATAGACTTTCAAATAAAGGATGTGAAAAGAGACAAAGAAGGACACTACATAATGATCAAAGGATCAATCAAAGAAGAAGATATAACAATTATAAATATATATGCACCCAACATAGGAGCACCGCAATATGTACGGCAAACACTAACGAGTATGAAAGAGGAAATTAATAGTAACACAATAATAGTGGGAGACTTTAATACCCCACTCACAACTATGGATAGATCAACTAAACAGAAAATTAACAAGGAAACACAAACCTTAAATGACACAATGGACCAGCTAGACCTAATTGATATCTATAGGACATTTCACCCCAAAACAATCAACTTCACCTTTTTCTCAAGTGCACACGGAACATTCTCCAGAATAGATCACATCCTGGGCCATAAATCTGGTCTTGGAAAATTCAAAAAAATTGAAATCATTCCAGTCATCTTTTCTGACCACAGTGCAGTAAGATTAGATCTCAATTACAGGAAAAAAATTGTTAAAACTTCAAACATATGGAGGCTAAATAACACACTTCTGAATAACCAACAAATCATAGAAGAAATCAAAAAAGAAATCAAAATATGTATAGAAATGAATGAAAATGAAAACACAACAACCCAAAACCTATGGGACACTGTAAAAGCAGTGCTAAGGGGAAGGTTCATAGCATTACAAGCTTACATCAAGAAACAAGAAAAAAACCAAATAAATAACCTAACTCTACACCTAAAGCAATTAGAGATGGAAGAAATGAAGAACCCCAGGGTTAGCAGAAGGAAAGAAATCTTAAAAATCAGGGCAGAAATAAATGCAAAAGAAACTAAAGAGACCATAGCAAAAATCAACAAAGCTAAAAGCTGGTGTTTTGAAAAAATAAACAAAATTGACAAACCATTAGCAAGACTCATTAAGAAACAAAGAGAGAAGAACCAAATTAACAAAATTAGAAATGAAAATGGAGAGATCACAACAGACAACACTGAAATACAAAGGATCATAAGAGACTACTACCAGCAGCTCTATGCCAATAAAATGGACAACTTGGATGAAATGGACAAATTCTTAGAAAAGTATAACTTTCCAAAACTGAACCAGGAAGAAATAGAAGATCTTAACAGACCCATCACAGGCAAGGAAATCGAAACTGTCATCAAAAATCTTCCAGCAAACAAAAGCCCAGGACCAGATGGCTTCACAGCTGAATTCTACCAAAAATTTAGAGAAGAGCTAACACCTATCTTACTCAAACTCTTCCAGAAAATTGCAGAAGAAGGTAAACTTCCAAACTCATTCTATGAGGCCACCATCACCCTAATTCCAAAACCAGACAAAGATGCCACAAAAAAAGAAAACTACAGGCCAATATCAGTGATGAACATAGATGCAAAAATGCTTAACAAAATTCTGGCAAACAGAATCCAACAACATATTAAAAAAATCATACACCATGACCAAGTGGGCTTTATCCCAGGAATGCAAGGATTCTTTAATATCCGCAAATCAATCAATGTAATACACCACATTAACAAATTGAAAGATAAAAACCATATGATTATCTCAATAGATGCAGAGAAAGCCTTTGACAAAATTCAACACTCATTTATGATTAAAACTCTCCAAAAAGCAGGAATAGAAGGAACATACCTCAACATAATAAAAGCTATATATGACAAACCCACAGCAAGCATCACCCTCAATGGTGAAAAATTGAAAGCATTTCCCCTGAAATCAGGAACAAGACAAGGGTGCCCACTCTCACCACTACTATTCAACATAGTGTTGGAAGTTCTGGCCACAGCAATCAGAGCAGAAAAAGAAGTAAAAGTAATCCAGATAGGAAAAGAAGAAGTGAAGCTCTCACTGTTTGCAGATGACATGATCCTCTATATAGAAAACCCTAAAGACTCTACCAGAAAATTACTAGAGCTAATCAATGAATATAGTAAAGTTGCAGGATATAAAATTAACACACAGAAATCCCTTGCATTCCTATATACTAACAATGAAAAAACAGAAAGAGAAATTAAGGAAACAATACCATTCACCATTGCAACAAAAAGAATAAAATACTTAGGAGTATATCTACCTAAAGAAACAAAGGACCTATACATAGAAAACTATAAAACACTGATGAAAGAAATCAAAGAGGACACAAACAGATGGAGAAACATACCGTGTTCATGGATTGGAAGAATCAATATTGTCAAAATGGCTATTCTACCCAAAGCAGTCTATAGATTCAATGCAATCCCTATCAAGCTACCATCGGTATTTTTCACAGAACTAGAACAAATAATTTCACAATTTGTATGGAAATACAAAAAACCTCGAATAGCCAAAATAATCTTGAGAAAGAAGAATGGAACTGGAGGAATCAACCTGCCTGACTTCAGGCTCTACTACAAAGCCACAGTCCTCAAGACAGTATGGTACTGGCACAAAGACAGAAATATAGATCAATGGAACAGAATAGAAAGCCCAGAGATAAATCCACGAACCTATGGACACCTTATCTTTGACAAAGGAGGCAAGGATATACAATGGAAAAAAGACAACCTCTTTAACAAGTGGTGCTGGGAAAACTGGTCAACCACTTGTAAAAGAATGAAACTAGAACACTTTCTAACACCATACACAAAAATAAACTCAAAATGGATTAAAGATCTAAATGTAAGACCAGAAACTATAAAACTCCTAGAGGAGAACATAGGCAAAACACTCTCCGACATAAATCACAGCAAGATCCTCTATGACCCACCTCCCAGAATATGGGAAATAAAAGCAAAACTAAACAAATGGGACCTAATGAAACTTAAAAGCTTTTGCACTACAAAGGAAACTATAAGCAAGGTGAAAAGACAGCCCTCAGATTGGGAGAAAATAATAGCAAATGAAGAAACAGACAAAGGATTAATCTCAAAAATATACAAGCAACTCCTGAAGCTCAATTCCAGAAAAATAAATGACCCAATTCAAAAATGGGCCAAAGAACTAAACAGACATTTCTCCAAAGAAGACATACAGATGGCTAGCAAACACATGAAAAGATGCTCAACATCACTCATTATTAGAGAAATGCAAATCAAAACCACAATGAGGTACCATTACACGCCAGTCAGGATGGCTGCTATCCAAAAGTCTACAAGCAATAAATGCTGGAGAGGCTGTGGAGAAAAGGGAACCCTCTTACACTGTTGGTGGGAATGCAAACTAGTACAGCCGCTATGGAAAACAGTGTGGAGATTTCTTAAAAATCTGGAAATAGAACTGCCATATGACCCAGCAATCCCACTTCTGGGCATACACACTGAGGAAACCAGATCTGAAAGAGACACGTGCACCCCAATGTTCATCGCAGCACTGTTTATAATAGCCAGGACATGGAAGCAACCTAGATGCCCATCAGCAGATGAATGGATAAGGAAGCTGTGGTACATATACACCATGGAATATTACTCAGCCATTAAAAAGAATTCATTTGAACCAGTCCTAATGAGATGGATGAAGCTGGAGCCCATTATACAGAGTGAAGTAAGCCAGAAAGATAAAGAACATTACAGCATACTAACACATATATATGGAATTTAGAAAGGTGATAACGATAACCCTATATGCAAAACAGAAAAAGAGACACAGAAATACAGAACAGACTTTTGAACTTTGTGGGAGAATGTGAGGGTGGGATATTTCAAAAGAACAGCATGTATACTATCTATGGTGAAACAGATCACCAGCCCAGGTGGGATGCATGAGACAAGTGCTCCGGCCTGGTGCACTGGGAAGACCCAGAGGAATCGGGTGGAGAGGGAGGTGGGAGGGGGGATCAGGATTGGGAATACATGTAAATCCATGGCTGATTCATATCAATGTATGACAAAACCCACTGGAAAAAAAATAATAATAATAATAAAAAAAAAATCTAGACCTGGTTTACACCCCAGATCTGACACCTCCTGGGCAGATGACCTCAAGCACTAAGCTAATTAACTCTGAATTTCTGTTTCTTCATGTGTAAAATAATGATCTATTTACTTACATGATAAGATTACTGTGAGGATAAAGTCAAATTAAATAGGTTGTATCTAATACAAAATGGGAGACAGAATAATTAGTTTGCTTCCCATTCTGATTCCTTTCAGAACTGAGCAGAACAATAGGGCTCGTGGTGGCTCAGAGGGTAAAGAATCTGCCTGCAATGCAGGAGACCTGGATTTGATCCCTGGGTTGGAAAAATCTCCTGGAGAAGGGAGTGGCTACCCACTCCAGTATTCTTGCCTGGAGAATTTCATCGACAGAAGAGCCTGATGGACTACAGTCCATGGAGTCACAAAGAATCAGACATGACGGATTGACTAACACTTTTACTTTTCACTTTCAGAACAATAGGACCAAAAAAAAACTATAACTCCAGCTATAACTCCAGTAACTTAGTAAATATTTTGAAGAGAGGAAGGAAGGAAGGGAGGCAGGGAGGGAGAAAAGATGCTTCTTTATATCTCTAATAGCTGACTAGGGAGCAGTTTCCCTCAGACACCAAAATGATGCTGCGCTGATCTAACCAGCAATTCCCAAGCCTGCTCCACAAGTACCCTGTGTATATAAGGGTTTGAAACAATAGTGTGGGGGCCCTGGAGGCCCTGAAGACACTGCTTCATGGCTAAGAAAATATTTGTGTGTGTGTATGTGTGTTTCAGAGAGGCCCCACTTTATCTCAGATCTTGACACTTGCTCTTACTTACAATTCTTTTCAATATAGATTGTCTCTTCTTTCTGAAGCCACTTAACTGCTTACATGTTAAAAAAAAAAAAAAAAACCAGGAAATACTTAGGAGCCAGCAAGGAGAGAATTAAAGCTTTCAGTTTTGGAAAACTCATCCTGTCCAACTGCAGGGACTCAGGTATCTGCACAGGTAAGGAACCTGCTCACCTATATGTAAAAATATCTCAAAGGATGGAGAGTCACAATCTTCCTCAATCAGCTATTTCAGAAATAAACAACCTTCTCTTCCAGGACATCCTTCTTATAATCCGCCTCATTCTACATTCATTAACCATGAGGACTTTGTTAAAGTTCTGGTCGGGAGGAGAACTAAGAGGTCTTAGTCACCCTCCACCTTCTTTCCTCCTGTCCATATGTAAGCAGTTTCTTTAGATGTTTCTACCTAGGTATTTTAATCATCATTTTTTATTGAAGTATAGTTGATTTGCAATATTATGTTAGTTTCAGATATACAGAAAAGTGGTTTGGTTATAGAACATTCTCTAGGATAGATCCACTCAGGTTTTATTTGAGCAGAGTCTGTTGGAATGGCAATCCACTCCAGTATTCTTGCCTGGGGAATCCTATGGACAGAGGAGCCTGGCAAACTACAGTCCATGGGATCACAAATAGCTGGACACAACTTAGCCACTAACACTACTATTACTAGTCTTGGCTCAAGGTTAAAGTATGTCAACTGACATTTCTAAAAGTAACTACTTGAATTTAGGCTGGCATTTGGTGACCAGTCACACACAAATTTTGGAGCTGTGAGACTTCAGAGAGCAGTCAGAAAGCTGTCTAAACAAAATGGCACGGTCCCACAAGTAGTGGCTTCAGGTCAGAGTGAGTTTGAACCTACCAGTCTGGCATCTGCCATCTCTGTACCTGGGCTTTCTACCCTGTAAAACACATATAACAAAGCCTATGTAGAACGTATGCATTCAGCACACTGAGCCCAATCCTGGCACACAGTAAGCCGGTAGGTAGAAATAGTAAAGCCATGTGTGTCTACAGACTGCAGGCTGAGAAATCCCAACAAGCTTAACTTACCTCTCCTCTCACCATCACTCTTCCCTGATCTGTCTCAACAGATGGTGAAACTGCCCACAGATCAGTCATCCATTGTCTCCCTGGCACCGAGTTTAGATTTTGGCCACAATTACAGAGCGTCAAACAAATCAGCAGAACTGTGGAAAGTTTGTCCATAAATGAGGCCAGTGGCAAGACTGGCAGTATTTCCCTCACGAATCCTGAACGATATCCATGAAAGCCCAGTTCCATCCCTGTGTTATAAAGTAACCACACTTAACAATGTTTCTGTGTATATCAAACAACCTCAAATATTCATCAGTGGAATTAGCTGTTTGTGCCAAGCTGCCCACTGCTTGGGAAATGCCTGACCATGTCTGTTTGCATCCCATAAAACCCAGGCTGACGTTGTTCTGATGCTCTAAATAGGTGTGAATTTTCACTACTTCAACAACATCTCCTTTAGTCAACTGGATGAGCTTTGGTCTATCGGTTTACTTCTGTCATGAGTGGTGGTCTTCTTCATTCACTTAACCACTCAACAGCCTCATTCAGCTGCCATAACATGCACTGTTCATCATATTGCTCCATGGAACTTGTTATAGGAAGACCATTAGAGAACATAGGTTTGGACAAAAATCACCCAGGAAATCAGAGTGATCAATAGAAGCTTTCCTGGTCTTGGCACTATGGACATTTTGGGGCTGGTTAATTGTCTGTTGGGGGGGTTGCTGCCCTGTGTACCCATGTTCAGCAGCTCCCTGACCTCTTCCCAGTACATGCCATTAGCACTCTTCCTTCTAGTTGTAACAACCAAAAATGTCTTCAGACAGTGACAAGTGTCCCCTGGGGGGCAAAATCACCCTCTGGATTACAGAGAACCTCTGGACTACAGCAGTGGTTTTCAATCTTTCACAAAATCAGACCAACCAAAGGACTTTTGAAAACAGACTTCTGAGCCACCACCCAACATTTCTAATTGGATAGGTCTGAGGTGGGCCCTGAGGATTTGCATTTTAACAGTGACTGATGCTGCTGATCCAGGGATCACCTCTGGTCTAAGGAGATCTGGGTGCCAGCCATTGGCATATCTGGCATGTTCGTGAAATCCCTAATTTGGTGGTTTCCAGATTTGTCTGCAGATTAGAAATACCTGGAAATTGTTTAAACCTTCCAACAGTCCAGCTGTATTCCAGACCAAATCAATCTCCACTTCTGGGGCTGAGGCACAGGCACTGGTATTTTGAAGCTACCCAGATAATTTTGATGTGTAGACAGATTTGGGAGCCATTGTTCTAAATATCATTACCTTATTTGTAATGTGGGGTTAAACAGTTTATATCTTCTCAGCACATATGTCCTACAAGTCTCAACAGCACAGCTAAATCAGGAGAACTGACCTACGTGGGACTATGCAATCCTTGCATCCGTGGATGAGAAAATGGGGCAAATGTAGTTACAAAATCCATTCATGGCACTCTGAAATTGGAAGGAGCCCTAGGAACAGGCAGCAGTTCACACTAATCATGGTAAAGATAGATATGATATGTTGTGCAAAGATAGGGCTCTAGGGGGGAAACAGGAAGCCTTTTGGCATGCCCTGTTGAAAGGAGGTGGATTTCAAGCTTTAGTTTTCAGATTCTTCAGGTGGACTCCACAAAGGACCTGCCCTGGTTTCTGAACCTCAGCCTGGAACCTAGGAAGGAAAAAAGTCAACAAGAGACTGAGACTCCTGATGGAAACTGCAGATTGGGACAATGTGAGGTGAGTAGGGGGATGAAATGGGAGCTGGAGAAGTGGGGACTTTACCTCCATTTATGCAGCCCCATAATTGACAAAGGGCAATTCTACAACTCCCCTCAGGTAAAACTTTGCAGCATTTAAAATCTCTAACTGGAAGTTGTTTTTGTTTATTTGTTTGTTTACACCACTCATCTCCAAAAATGAGACCTCTTAAATTGTAAAACCCAGGACTATGCTTTACAAAAAGAAAAGAAAAATCAGTCACCCTGCAAGGGAATAAAAAAAATCATACCAGTGAAGAAAAATCATAAGGGAGAGAACAACAACTTAGGCTAAATTTAGTCAACACCATGAAATGACCATTTACACTAAGGATTTCTTTGTTGTTGTTCATTGTGATAATTCTTTAATGTATGCTGGGTGCCACTTCAGATCTAGGTAAGCTAGAAGATGAAAGAATAGAAAAATATATCCTCTTCCTCTATGGAACAGCTTGAAAGAAAAAGAATCACCCTGAATTATTCTGAGACACACACACATCACACATTCACTGCGTACACTACATTGCAGACATGTGTGTCAATACTGAGAAACAGTCATGAAAAGAATAATGAACGGTGTCAGGACAACCAAAGAAGCATCTCTGGGTGCAGGTACTCATGCAGAGCCCCACAGAGCAGATACTGAATTCAGATGGCTATGCCAGAGGGTGGCCATAGAGGTAATAGTATTTTGTGGATAAGTGTGTGTTTTTTTCTCAGCTACTCACCACACATCCTACAAACATTGCCAATAGTGAACCACATTCTGTGCAAAAAAGGAAAGGACAGAGTCAGTCACTAGAGGTAATTCTCAACCAAGATGGGAGATCCTGCGTGCACTGAAGGAGCCCATCCTATCACAACCAACAGAACCCCCTCCAAGGTTTCTGAGAGGAAAACCTTGGAAAGTAAATCTCCAAGTGGAAGAAACTAGGGGCTCTTTGCAGGTACACGTATTGACTATGTGATTATTTTGCAAAACTAATTTGCTTAAGTGAGGAAAGGAAGAGTTCTAACATTTATTGAATATGTATTATGCAAAAGATATACTCTCAACATTTTTCTTACTCAACATTTTGAAATAACCCTGAGAAATTAGTTTTATGACCCATTTTACAGGGAAATAAGGTTATAAAAATTGTAATAGGCAGAAAGAATGTGCTATTTAAGTTTCAGCTGCTATTAATGCCAAGATTATTACCAAAGAGCACTAAATGTATACTAATTATTTAAAGCTTTCAATAGTCCCAACAGTTTTTGAGATGAGGAGCCTAAGACTGAGTAACTTGTCCAAGTCACAGGGCTGGGAAATGGTGGAGTTGAGGCTTGGGACTGAGCTGCCTGACTCCAGAGACTAAATCCTTAAGCACAATGGCTTAAACTGGGTAAAACCTGCAAAAGACATTCTATCATATCTGCTTTATTGCAGGTTTTATACATGTGAGTCCTTATTTTTCATTTGCCTTAGAGGAATGGGCGAGAATGGAAAGAAAGGTAACTGATAGTAGAATTTCAGTGCTGAGTTTCCCAGCTGGGGACAATTTTGCCCTGCAGAGAACATTTTGCAATGTCTGCACTATTGTTTGTCACAACTGAGAGAAAATGCTTCTGGCATCTAATGGAAGAGTCCAGGATGCTACTAAATGCCCTGTAATGCATAATACAGCACCCTCCCTCAGCAGTGATCCATCTTAAAATGCCAGTTGCGCCAAGGTTGAGAAAGCCTACTCTAGAACACTTAGAAAAAGTTGGGATCTGGCCTAGAAAATAAAAAATATGTTGACCAAGGCTCATGCTGCTTTCCCATTGGAAAAATGGGAATGTTTTACAGCTATAAAATCTATGGAGGCTGAGCCATGTGAGATGCCAAACAATGCAAGCTGTGCCTGCAAGATGCCAAAGCAGGGACAATATGAGAAAACACTCTTTAAGGGAATATTTAAAATATACCTGAGATCTTACTTATATTGAAGGAATGGTGGGATGAACAGATCAGGAGATCATTGCCATTGAAAAGATTGTTACTTACAGTTCCCGTAAGGAGAGAAAATGCCACACTATACAAGACCATGCAGGAAAGAACTAAGGTTGGTCAGAATGTAGGAAGAGTGAGAGGAATGCATACGTCAAAGCCTTATGTGTTCACTGGGTTTTGTGGGAAGAACTGAGTGAGGCAGGGCAAGCAACTGAGGAAGTTTAGGATTACATTGAATAATAGTATCAGCGGGCTCTGGGCAACAGGGGTAATCTCTCATTGCCTGGGACGTGGCCCGATGGTGATTCAGGGCATAGGAATAGTGTTCTGGACCCCAGAATCCTGATATTTGGAGGCAGATGGCTGGTTTTCACATTGAAGCCATTCTCCCAGGCAAGTTGTTTACTATGTATAAGAATTGGCTAACCCCCAAGAGGAGCAGTTCTTCCTGTCCTGTGAACCATCAAGAAAACAAAGCATTGTAAAACAGAGAAAATAGATGCAGTGTGTTATATCTTAACTAAAAGCTCATCTTGAATTGTTTGGGTTTAACAGTGTTAACTTCTCATGCTCAGCTTCAGAGACAGGCTGTGGGAGCAAGACCTGCTATACTCAGTATATTTGATTCAACTGAGTATATTTGATCTGTGTGTGTACAGTGTGAGCAGCCTGGAAATGGTGGAGTTTAAAGCCATAGATTAGAAGAGCCATATGGCTTAGCAGGATGAGCCAGCATGAACACTGAGGAAAGGCTTTCCCTGTGATATACAGTGAGACCTAAGGCAAGTTGTGTCTTCTAAGTTCCTTTGCACATTTAACCATGAGAGATGGACAGTGAGTCTCAATTCAGTTCACACTTCAGAGTAGCATGGGAGGTTTCAGAAACACAGGTGCTCAGGACTCACTCCCAGGGATTTGATTCAGGGAAACAGGAAATACAGATCTCCCATAGATTATATGGGCTTCCCAGGTGACCCTAGTAGTAAAGAAGCCGCCTGCCAATGCAGGAGACATGAGATACAGGTTCGATCCCTGCGTCAGGAAGATCCCCTGGAGAAGGGCATGGCAACCCACTCCAGTATTCTTGTCTGGAAAATCTCATGAACAGAGGAGCCTGGTGGGCTACAGTCCATGGGGTTGCAAAGAGACAGGCCTGAGGCGACTTGGGACACACCCACGCATTGTAAATTACAGCTTGCCCCTAATTTGTAAACTTGTAAATTTGTAATAGATTGTACAGCCCTGCTAGTGATTCTGAAGGATATGCAAATAAAGGCCATAGGTGGTCACATCTCTGGCACGCCTCTGAAATTTGTGGCGCCTCCAGCCCAGTCTCAGTGACCCAGCGGTGTCCAGCAGCTCCAAAATTCTCCCATATTCTCAGCTCATAATAGGACACTGGGCAGTTCAATTTATTTCCTTTCAATCTCTTCATTTAAGTCACTTGCTATCAAACTCAAGACTGGAGATACAAACCAGAATTCAAGTCATTTCCTAGGATCTGGGACATTTGGAACCAAGAATCCAGGAGAACTCAAAATTTCAGGGAATTTGCCTGGTGGGCAGCTCCCTGCAGGCTCACTTATCGCAGAATAAGTAGTCTGAGTTTGACCCTTGTCTACACTTTTTAAAATTGCCTTAGGATGACATATTTGCCATCATAGCTTGACACTGACTGATTGACTTTGCCTGAATAAATGTAATTTAACAAGAGAGAACTTTAAAGCCTCAGAGCCTTCCTAAGGGAAACACTGAAACTGATTTACTTACGCTTACCATGGCATCTACAGGTTTATACTTATCACGAAGACTATTTACTATCAAAAATTTAAAAGGGATCTTCTTACTAAGATAATAAGACTTAGCTATAGGGAAACCACTTAAACGAGGTGACAGTTATCAATATGTTTTGAAGAATAATAATAGTATTAACTATATGCCAACAATTTAGAAAACTTAGACAAAATTTATAAAATTCCTGGAAAAACAAAGAATGCCAAATTTGGCAAGATAATTGAATAAACCATTGAGCATTAAAAATACTGTTTTGACCAAAAAATAAAAATAAACAAGGTGACAGTTATGAAGATGAGGGCAACATACTTCCAGAAACCCATGTAAAAAATGATTATAAGCTCTGAACACAATGAGTGTATCTGGGACCCCTGAGGGACAAGGTGGCAAGAGAAACACGGCCATGCCTGGCTCTGCTAGCTGAGAAAGCACACTTTGTCTGCCACAGTCACAGGCTCTCATCTATTTCTAACAGAAGTGCATCACATAGATACCCAAGTACATAAAAATTTGTGTGTGCATGCTCAGTCGTGTTTGACTATTTGCCACCACAGGGACTGTAGTTCCTACGCTCCTCCGTCCACTGGGATTTTTCAGGCAAGAATATTGGAGTGAGTTGCCATTTCCCCCTCCAGGGGATCTTCTCAACCCAGGGATCAAATTCATGTCTCCTGTGTCTCCTGCATTGGCAGGCAGAAAATAAGAATTTTGAACCATGTAATTCATATAGGTGTGGATCTAGTTCTCAGACTAACCATGAGAGTAAATGTTTCCTTTTTATAATTTTTTTCCTGTGTGCCTATTTATTCACTGGAAATATTGTTAAGGATGCTAAGTATATTTTTATAAAAACATAAGGTGTTCTAGGGCACTGTGGTTCCTTTTCTAACTTTTTGAGATGGAAACTTTGATGATTGATTTGTCTTTCCTCTTTTCTAACGTTTGTATTCTGATTTTAAGTTCCCCTCTGAACACTGCCTTGGCTGAATACCATGTCTGTTATAGTAGTTTTTCTTTGTGAAAAAATGTCGACCCTATAGCAATTTGCAAGACTGTTAGGAAGAACTCCCACAGCCCCTTAGTCAGCCTTGCCAGTTACTTCCTGCTGTTCATCTGTCACCTTCTCTCTGACTCAGAGTGGACGCTTCTGAGCCCTTGGTGAACTCTTGGTGAGCCGTTCACTTTCCTCCCCACAGTGAAGTTCAGCAGGAGGCAGTCAGAGGGACCTGGAACCATTCCTCCTCCACTAACTTTGTTCTCACCAGCCTTTTTAATGAGAGCCGGATGCACTTGTTCCTCTTCAGCATGGTGGTGGTCATCTATACACTTGCCATGGCCGGCAATGCTGCCATGGTCCTGCTGATCTGGGCAGATGCCCGGCTCCACACACCCATGTACTTCCTCCTCAGCCAGCTATCCTTCTTGGACATCTTCTTCACCTCAGTCACTGTCCCCAAGATGATAGCAGGCTTCCTCTTTGGATGGATAAGCATCTCATTTGGAGGCTGTGGAGCACAAATGTTTTTCTTCATGTTCCTGGGGGCTGCAGAGTGCATCCTGCTGGCCCTCATGGCCTATGACCGCTACGTGGCCATCTGTAACCCTCTGCGCTACCCGGTGCTCATGAGTCGCCAGACCTGCCTGCTCCTGGTGGCTGCCTCCTGGCTGGGAGGGTCACTCAACGCCTCCATCCAGACTGCACTGACCCTGCAGTTTCCCTACTGTGGCTCACGGAAGATTGCACACTTCTTCTGTGAGGTGCCTTCACTGTTGAGGTTGGCCTGTGCTGACACAGCCGCCTATGAGCGGGTGCTCTTTGTGACGGGTGTGGTGGTCCTCCTGGTGCCCATTGCCTTCATCACCACCTCCTATGCCTTAATCCTCGCAGCTGTGCTCCGGATGCACTCTGCGGAGGGGTGTAAGAAGGCCCTAGCCACCTGCTCCTCCCACCTGGCAGTCGTCAACCTCTTCTACGGGCCCCTTGTCTACACTTACATGTTACCTGCATCCTACCACTCTCCTGGTCAGGATGATGTAGTATCCGTCTTCTATACCGTCCTCACACCCATGTTGAATCCTGTCATCTACAGCCTCAGGAACAAGGAAGTAACAGGAGCAATGAAGAAGGTCATAGGGAAGTGTGGGGTAGGTAGGACTGTTTAAGACCCAGCAGAGAAGGATCCTCACCTCTAAGATGTGCCTGTGGCTCCAGGTGCCCATTCTAGGATTGCCTTCCAGAATGAGCAGTCTCAAATCCACATACAGAAAAGTGAAAGGGGCACTCCTCATTCCCTTCCAGCTCCCACACTTCAAAGAGATGCCCAGATGATTTGTGTCCACTCCCCACTCACCTTGCCACCTCGACAAACTCCAGGCCAGCTCCTCCATCCATCCCTTGTCTGAAGCAGCAGTCTTTCATCATCTCCATGTCACTGAGTGTCCAAGGGCTTCCCTTCTCTGCAAAGGGCCTTCATTGCTGGCTATTTCCCCAAACATCTCCTTTATTCTTCTCCTCCAGCCACAATAACTCTCTTGCTGTTGCTCAAAATTCCTAAGTACAATCCCACCTAGGGGTCCTTCAATGCAAAGGTCTCAATCCCTGGGCACTTCCCCCTACATGTTTGCATGGTTTTTGCCTTCACTTCATTTAGGAACTGCTCAAATGTGACCTTTTAGGGATTCCTTCACTGGCCATCCTGTCCAAAATGTCATTCCCACTCCATCATCTTTTTCTAACTTCATTTGTGTATTCTACGTTTCTATTTCCCTTTAAATGTACAGGAGTACAGAGGCTTTGATTCTTAATTCTGATTCCTAGAAGAATGACGGGCACATGGTCCATCAATAAATACTGGTTGAATCAACAGATAAAGCTAAAGAACATTTTCTTACCTTATCCAATGTTGGCACTGTTGTTAGTTCCTCCTTGAAGATCTCTCTTCTGACCCACCCCTTCCTATTGAGTGATGAGTGCCTCTGGACCTGGTGCCTATGCCTTCTCAATTCACACTCTCTCTTATCACTCTAATTCATGGCTATGACTTCAGTTACCACCTGACACCAAACTTGGTCATATATTTATAAGCTAGCCAGATATCTCCTACAAGACCTTTAATACCCAACTCCACATGACACACCACTGGATTTTTCAAAGGTACCTCAAATTCGTCACGCCAAGACACAAAGTCATGATCTCACTTTCATGTCAGGTTGAGTGAATGTCTCACCAGCTCAGTAGGTGTGCATCGCCACTCATATTCAGTCTCTCACAAAGTCCTCAACACCGTCCCTTTGACTGTCAATGCTTACCTTCCCTTAGGGTGCTTTCCCTTAGGGCTGCAGCTACCACTACCGTATCTCTAAAGATACAGTGGATGAGTCACGAATGTCCAAACAGGTCTCCTTGCCCCCATTCTTACCACACTTCATGTACAAAACCACAGGTTTTTTCCTCAACATGTAGCCAATGAGATTTCTGGACACAAATCTAACCCCATGCCACCGACTTCACCCTATAGCCTCCCCTTAAATTGTTTTAGCAATTGCCATTGTTCCTTCACTTGTCATCCTCTGACACATGATATATTTTTACATACATATATTGTTTGCCACCTGTCTTCTACTCTAAGGTAAGCTCCATGAGGACAAATGTTGTCTTTGTACTTGACACATAGTTAGCATTTATTAAATATTGAATAATGACTACATGAATGAATTAATGCACTCAGGCAAAACAAATAGTCTTTCCCATTGCTTACAAAGCCCTGAAGAGTCTGGTCTTCTTGGCTTCATCTCATGTTTCTTTCTTCTTAATCCTGCTCCTCTGCTCCTTCTTCCTTCCAGGTCATTTCCAGAGCTGTTCCTCTGCCTGGGATGCTGCTTTCTCCTCTGTGCTTAAAATCCTTCCTTCCTTAGCCCAAGTATCATCTCTTCAAGGAATTCTCCATAATTCAAAACTAAGTCAAGTTCTTTTAGATATGTCCCATATCCTTCCTATCCTTTAGTTCTTCAATTAAGTCTGTCTCCTCACAGTGCGTGAGAGCAGGGAGTCTCCATGACTTCACCACAGTGCCTAACTTTGCACCTGGCACATTACAATGCCTCAATAAGTATCAAAAAGAAAGAAAGGAAGAATACAGGCAGAAAGGAGGGAAAGCAGAAGGCAGCAGGAAAGCAGGGAGGGAAGAAGAGATAGAGACTGATTTGCAGTCTTGTACCTCCAAATTAGACCAACTTTGCACCATAAATCTTTGCTTATATAATGCAACTGCCATAAGAGATGCCACCAATCACTCTATGTATTTTAAGATGTCTCTAAAAGTCTTCAGAGGCCAGAAATCCATCCTGAAAGCCCAATCTACATCCTTTATGCCAAACCTGGATAATAAAAATTGAGAACAGGCCAGCGTTTTCTTCCACTTCTGGTCATATATAGTGAGGATCACATTATGCTTCCAGATGCTTCAGGTGCATCTTCAGGAGGAGTTAGCAGTGTAGCAGAAGACATCAAGACCAAAATCAACCAGACTGTCCCTTTTGACAGTTGCTTCCCCCACCAGGATCAGACCAGGAACTACTGACAGAACTACCTGACTTCCACTGCTATGAGAAGGCAATGATTGCTAAAGCGGGAGAGAGAAGGGGCATGTGCTAATGGTACCTGCATGTGTAAAAGTCCTTCTACCCCACATCCTGGGTATCAGCCTGGAATGACTGGCAGACAGAAAGAGTATTTCCTGGGAAGATGTGATCTGGCTCCATCCCAGTTCCTCTGTCCTCCATCCTTCTCCCAGTGTGGTGAAGGAGAACCTAAGTACATGGTGACCCCCACCCTAGGATCCTGAATCATGGCTTAACTAATGATAAATTACTCATTAGAAAAGTCGGTGGGGGTGGGGGATGAGAACATCATTGAGAAGTATGTTTTCACCCAAACACTTTAACCACTTTCCCTTCTCAAGAAGAGATTAACTAAGGGGAGAGTGAGTTCTATTCCAAAGGATTATGTGCAGGCCAACGTCTTATAATCTCATCCCACCACAGAATTCCAGAACAGGATCCCCTTCTTCACCACAATTCCCAACTCTGTACATTATAAGCATGATCTTTAACTCCTTAGCACTTGCCCAAGCAAAGGAGAAAGCCATAATTTGCAGCTATTGATATGTCTGACCTCTCACTCATCAAATAGGTAGGCAAGTTTTGAAAACTGACAAGTGGAAGATAACCTGTCTACTCATGCCTTCCTTTGCTACAGAGAGCAAACTATATTAAGATATAAAGTTTGATCTTCTTCTTTGTAAATATACCCCAGTTTCAACTGAGCAGACACTGCCTAGAATACGTTTCCCGGTTATCAATGCAGCTAGGTATGGCTATGTACCTAAGCTCTGAATGGTGGCCCCTAAGCACAAATGTAGCCGTTCAGCAGGGTCCTCAAATGTCAGGGCAGTGTCACATTCCTCTCCACCCCACCACACTTTCCTTCTGGCTGACATGTAGTCATAACAAATGGAGCTTCAGTGGACATCTTGGAATATGAGACAGAAACCAGGAAATGAGAATATCAGAACAGCAATAAGGGAGGAAATTGAGTTTCTGAAATCATGGAGTTGATCAACCACTGTGTTTTCTGGCACTTGCAGTGAATCTAATTCTAATTAACAACACTTCACACCACAAAAGTGAAAGGAAAAATTGACCCTTTTCATGGTGTGGCAGGAATGGCTGTATAGCCCCATACTGCTGTAATGCCAGGGAAAAAAATACTTTCTGAAAACCAGGTTAAACACACCAAAATGTACACACCAGAATACAACATGAGGACTGTAAGTAGCTTTGAGAATTTGATCTCCACATGAAAAAAAAATGGCAAACTCCAATTAGAACTGGCATTTAAGAAAGTACACATCATAGAATTTCCAATTTATGATGTAGGCTACTAGCTTTTTCCTTTTAATAGAATATGAAAACATGAAAATGGGAAGATTTTAAAACTGACTCAGCAGGAAATATTTGGCAAATGACATGGGAAAGCCTGGTTCTATTAGACATGAGAGATGCCAAGCATCCTTTATCATAAGTCCTATACTTAGGAAGCAGAATAAATAATAAGAAACATAATCTAGATAGGGATCTTGTTATGTCTGTTATGTGTGTGCATGTGTGCTCAGTCATGTCCAACTCTTGGCAACCCTATGCACTGTAGCCCACCAGGCTCCTCTTTCCATGGGATTTCCCAGGCAAGAATACTGGAGTCAGTTGCCATTTCCTTCTCCAGGGAATCTTCCCAACCAAGGGATCAAACCTGTGTCTCCTGCATCTCTTGCATTGGCAGGTGGATTCTTTACCACTAAGTCACCTGGGAAGCCTGTAGATAGAGATCTAGATAGATAAAGCTTTTAGATATAGATCTCAGATAGATGATAGGTCATATATACACATATGATAGATAACAGATAGATGATAAATAGATCACTGACTAGATAGGTGATAGATACATGGATACATAATCACATTTTCTTCATTCACTCCTCCATAGATGGACATTCACATCGTTTCTCTATCTCGGCTATAGTGAATAATGCATCAATGAACATGGGAGTACATACACCTCTTCAAGACACTAATTTCATTTCCTTTGGGATTATCCAGAATTGTGATTGCTGGATCATATAGTAGTTCTATTTTTAGTTTTTTGAGGATAATGTTTGTTTATGCAAGTGTAAGTAGTGTTTCCATCTTCTTCATGGCCTTGATATTCCTCTGGAGAGGTGATTTATAGTACTTTTACTATCAGCTTCTTCCTGAGAGTAGGCCCACCCCCAAAGAAAGAATTGATGGCAGCCTCATTCCTCAGAAGTGGTTGCTTTTAGTAAGATAAATGAAGCTCTGAGAAGGCTTCTTTCTTTCAATCTGTTAATGTCAAATATCTTCAGCTTAAAATAATCTTCATATCAACTCAGTTTCTGAGCAGGTCCCCACACTTCACTGCATAAAGGCATAAAGATTCTCCAGTTTCCTACCAGTTGGCATTTTCTCATCCTTAGCAGCCAGTGTAAAGGTCTTGCCCTCAACTGGTAATTCTCACTGCTTTTTCCCCCCAATAGTAGCAGCCCTGAGATTTGGACTGAAAGCTGGTATCCCATCAAAGGTCTGATAACTCCACTTGAGGCATTTCCTTGAAGGATCCTTTCCAGCCTTTCTTTCTCCCTTCTTTATCTGGAGAGAGACCTGGGAGACTATACTCAATAGGCAGATGGAGGGGCAGGGTTTACATACTTTCGGATACTCCACCCCTGATCTACCCAAGCCTAGGACATCACCCACACCTCCTTGCAGGGCCTTTTCCAGCTAGTCTCTCACAGAGACTCTCGTTCCCTTGGTCACTTTGGCAGTGTGCCTACAGACTACCTCCTTGCCCTCGGGTGCAGGAAAGCACACACCTGGGACAGGAAGTAGCAATGTAGCCAGCTGTGTCTCTCCCTTTCTTGCTCTCAGCTGGGACATAGACAAGGCAATCTCAGAAAATCTTTGACTGTTCCATCTGTGACCTTCACCACTTCTTTTCACTTCCAAGTCAACATCCTCATCAATTATTTTATTTTTTAAATTTTGGACTATTTATTCAAAAGATCATGGCACCTGGTCCCACCACTTCATGGCTAAAAGATGGGGAAACAGTGGAAACAGTGGCAGACTTTATTTTGGGGGGCTCCAAAATCACTGCAGATAGTGACTGCAGCCATGAAATTAAAAGATGCTTGCTCCTTGGAAGAAAAGTTATGACCAACCTAGACAGCATGTTAAAAAGCAGAAACATTACTTTGCCAACAAAGGTCCGTCTAGTCAAAACTACAGTTTTTCCAGTAGTCATGTAAGGATGTGAGAGTTGGACTATAAAGAAAGCTGAGTGCCAAAGAATTGAGGCTTTTGAACTGTGGTGTTGGAGAAGACTCTTGAGAGTCCCTTAGACAGCAAGGGGAGCCAACCAGTCCATCCTAAAGGAAATCAGTCCTAAATATTCATTGGAAGGACTGATGCTGAAGCTGAAACTCCAACACTTTGGCCACCTGATGCAAACAGCTGACTCATTTGACTCATTTGACCACCTGATGCTGGGAAAGATTGGGGGCAGGAGAAGAAGGGGATGACAGAAGATGAGATGGTTGGATGGCATCACCGACTCAATGGACATGACTTTGGGTAAACTCCGGGAATTGGTGATGGACAGGGAGGCCTGGCGTGCTGCAGTTCATGGGGTCTCAAAGAATCAGACACGACTGAGTGACTGAACTGAACTGATACTCTGCATACTAACACAACATTGCAAAGCAACTACACTCCAATAACTTTTTTAAAGTACAGTGTAAATATAACTATCAAATCCACTGAGAACTCCCCCCAAATTATGTGACTCCTTTTATTGAGCTACTTGCTTTATTGTGTTGGTCTGGAAACAAGACCTCACTATCTCCAAGGTATGCCTACATGTTACTAATGTTAATTTCACTTGTTTATTTTTACTTTTCTTTGTAAATTTAAAAATACAAGTGTAGCTCATTGTATTTTTATTGGACTGCACTGGTCTAGATTATTGACAGTCCAGTGAAATATTTACCTTAGACATTTTGTATTGTCTCCTTTGTAAGGTGCTGTTCTGTCTGTTTGCTTATCACTTTATGTAGTCTCATTATTAAAAAAAATTTTTAAATAAAGTTAAAAGCTTTTTTTCTTACCAGAGAAAAGAAACAAGAAAGTGTCCAAGTGCCCAAACAGTTATTGATGTTGCTAATTATTGGTCTGTGTTAAACCTTAAACCTTTTCACAGAAATTCCTCTCTTTCAAGGCACATGGTAGTATTACTCTGCCCCAGCCCCCTGAAGTTAGGCATACCCATTAGAATGTGATCTGGGGGGACATTTAAGAATCAATCCAATGATTGATTTGTGTATATCCTTGCATCCCTTGAATAAATCCCACTTGAATATGGTGTATTATCCTTTTAATATGTTGTTGGATTCTGTTTGCTGCTATTTTGTTGAGGATTTTTGCATCTATGTTCATCAGTGATATTGCCCTATACTTTTCTTTTATGTGGTATCTTTGTCTGAGCTTGGTATGAGGACAAGCTTGGTGTGGTGGCCTCAAAGAATGAGTTTGGGAGTGTTCCTCCCTCTGCAATTTTTTGGAACAGTGTCAGAAGGATGTGTATTAACTCTTAGCTAAATGTTTGATATAACCCTCCTGTGGAGCCATCTGGTATTGGACTTTTGTTTGTTGGGTGTTTTTAATCACATTTCAATTTCAGTACTTGTGACTGGTCTGTACATATTTTCTATTTCTTCCTGGTTCAGTCTTGGGAGATTGTACCTTTCTAAAAATGTGTTCACTTCTTCCAGGTTGTCCATTTTATGGGCATATAGTTACTTGTAGTAGTCTCTAATGATCCTTTGCATTTGTGTGGTATAAGATTTGCCACACTATCTTTCCCCTGCTGTAGTGACTGGGGAAGCTCAATTTGAGACAGAGCTTCCTGCCACTCCATGGCAACAAGGAGTATAATTTAGAAATAAAATTATATGTTCATGGTGTTAAGTTACTGAAAATTGTGATGATTGTTACTACAGCAAGACCTGACCCATTTTGACTGATGCATATTCTATCACTGGTAATTTAGACAGGAAGCCACCCTGATCAGGTATATACACAGTGTGTGTTGCTGTATCTTATAATTGTTGGACTCCAGTCTCTTACTGGACTCTGAGTTCCTTGAGGATAGAAATAGTATGCACTTAATTTCTTCACACCACCATCAGATCTGACACATAGTTAGAAGTTAGCACATATTTGAAGACTGAATGGAACAAATGAATTAATCGATGAGTCTCATAACAGGTAGCTAAGTCTTTTGGGCAGGGAGATTTCTCAGAGGAAGATAGAATAGAAGGAGTAAAAAGATTGCCAAATTAAGCTTGGAGCTCAAATAAGTATAATAAGCATAAGTTTATTGTAGCATATAGCTACAGATATGAGTGTTCATTTTTGGTTTTCATTTTGTTCTTCTGTTTGCTTGCTTGCTTGCTTGAGTTTTTTGTTTTGTTTGCTAGCCCTGTTCTAGTGCCTGTATGATTCCAGAATCAGATGTTGGCAGGTCACCTGACAAGAAAGAGTACACTAAAGCAGTGAAGGAATGAGTCACTAAAGAGACAAGAACTAGAAGCTAAACTTGATCAGCAATGATAAGATAACTCCCCAGTGGAAGGTGATATAAAGGTGTGTTTATAGCAGTTGAGGCATTAGTGGAGCTTGAAAAAGTAAATATCAGCTCAAAATCTTCCCACCATTGATCAGGCTGGGAGAGAAGACATAGATAAATACCAGGTGCAAAGTTAACAGGAAACATTTCTCCTGGGGTAGGAATAAAGTTTTTATCTCTTCAGTTATAAAGTTGAATGACTATTGCTTTCTTAATGAGAAACTTGCCTAAAAAAATCTAAGTCACTTTGCAGACAAATATCTTTAATCTCCAACCTAGGAGAAAAGGTGCAGATATGAGATTTTAGGCATTCACTTCTTTTTTTTTTTTTTCCCATTTATTTTTATTAGTTGGAGGCTAATTACTTTACAATATTGTAGTGGTTTTTGCCATACATCAACATGAATCAGCCATGGATTTACATGTATTCCCCATCCCGATCCCCCCTCCCACCTCCCTCCCTACCCCATCCCTCTGGGTCTTCCCAGTGCACCAGCCCCGAGCACTTGTCTCATGCATCCAACTTGGGCTGGTGATCTGTTTCACCCTTGATAATATACATGTTTCGATGCTGTTCTCTCAGAACATCCCACCCTTCCCTTCTCCCACAGAGTCCAAAAGTCTGTTCTGTACATCTGTGTCTCTTTTTCTGTTTTGCATATAGGGTTATCGTTACCATCTTTCTAAATTCCATATATATGCGTTAGTATACTGTATTGGTGTTTATCTTTCTGGCTTACTTCACTCTGTATAATGGGCTTCAGTTTCATCCACCTCATTAGAACTGATTCAAATGAATTCTTCTTAATGGCTGAGTAATATTCCATGGTGTATATGTACCACAGTTTCCTTATCCATTCATCTGCTGATGGGCATCTAGGTTGCTTCCATGTCCTGGCTATTATAAACAGTGCTTGTATCTTAACATTGTCATTTCAGCGGTCCACCTCACAGTCCAAACCTGACAAGGATCTATCTACATATAGTGGTGCTTCACTTTGAACTTCATACAAATTTCTCCCAAGTGTCACTCTTCTCCCAAATTCTGTAATAATTCTTTGTTTGGTGACATGTCCCAGAGTTCCTACTCAAATCAAGAAACTTAACTATGTGGGGCTACAGGGTTATCCTCGGTTATCTAGTTGTTGAGTCTAGCAAAGTTTCTCAGCCTCAGCACTATTAACATTTTAGGTCAGATAATTCTTTGTTGTAGCAGTGAGGGAGACAAACCTGTGCATTGTTCAGCATGCTCAGCAGCACCTCTGACCTCTAGTCACTAGACACCAGTAGCACCCCCAGTTGTGACAGCCAGAAATGTCTTGGTACCCTGTCAAATGTCTCTGGAGATTACATTCACCACCCACTGAGAGTCACTGGGCTAGGACATACATTATCAATGGTGACCATATCACCAGTAAGATCTTCAAATTTTTAAGTTTTGTAACTGGAGTATTTTTGAGGAAGGGGGAAGAAATCTTATATATCACAATAGTGTGTGGCCCTCCAAAAGATCATAGTACATGTACAAATAAACAATATAACAGCGGTATTAAAATTTCACAACAGAGGAGCCAATAGGAAGAAAAGGGGTCTAAACAGGCCCTTGTAGAAGGGCAATAATGGAAAGAAGTTGAGAAACTACAGGCCTGGATAAGCTGCAGTGGAAGCGGAAGTGAGAGTGTTGGAAGGAACTGAAGTTAGAGCATGAGTAATGGCAGACTCCATTCAGGGACATCTGTCTGGGAGTTAGGAAGCCTATTCTGTGGTTGTGTGGGAGTGCAGGGAAGGCAAAATGCAGAGGAGAGCAATCTGATAGCTCTGGGGTTTAGGCTATTTGAGTTTAAAGTAATTTAACATTCCAATTTACCGCCTAGCTAGCTACGTTCTAAGCATACAACCACCTCCAGAGCAGAGGGGGGCCACTTCTACTGGTTACCTTGGGCTGCTGTAACAAACTACCAAAATGAATGGCTCAAAACAACAGAAATGTATTTTCTCATTGTTCTGAAATCAGGTGTTGGCAGAGCCACCCTTTCTCCAAATGCTCATGGGGAGTGTCTGTTCCTTGCCTCTTCCTGCTTCTAGTGGCTGTCAGAATTCCTTGTGGCCATATGAGTTCAACCTCTGCTTCCATAGTCTCATAGTCCTGTTCTCCTCTCTGAGTCTTCTCCTCTGTGAGTCTCTCAGAACTCCTCCTGCTACTCTCTTCTAAGAATACATATTAAGGGCCACCCAGATAATCTAGGGGAAAGGTCTCAAGATCCCCAACTTAATCAAATCTTTTGCCATCTAAGGCAATATTCACAGGTTAAAGATTAAGATATGGATATAACTTTAGGGACCCATCCAACCCATCACAGTACTATGCTAACACAGATATAGATCATTTTTTGTTGTGACCGAAAGTTCTTTTGCACAGGGCTATAGCAAGGAAAATTATAAACCAAGAGTCAAAACATTTGATGAGGGCTTCCCTGGTGACTTGGTGGCAAAGAATCCACCTGCCAATGCAGGAGACACAGGTTCAATCCCTGACACAAGAAAATCCCATATGCTATGCAGCAACTAAGCCCATGAACCACAACTACTGAGTCAGCACTAGACTCTGTGCTCTGCAAAAAGAGAAGTCCCCTGCTCGTCACAAGTAGAGAAAAGCGCCCCCAGAAACAGAGACCCAGAACAGTCAAAAACAAATAATTAAATAAAATTATTTCAAAAAATTTTGAAGAGTCGTCAGAACTGACCTAGCAGCTAGTGAACTTATCACAAAGAATGAAGTCAATGTAAATGTCAAGGGAGTAGTTCGTGTTTTTTTTTAATCGCAGTTTTGAAAAGCCATAAAATTTCCCATTTTAATAATTAAGTACATAATACAATAGTCTTAACTATAGTCACATTATTGTGCAACAGATCACTAGAAATTCATATTGCAAACCTGGACCTCTATACCCATTGAACAACTACCCCTTTCCTCCTCTCCCCGCCCCCCATCCCCAGCCCCTAGTAACTATTGCTTTGCTTCCTGTTTTGAAGAGATGGAGCAGAGATGTTTAGAGTTGACAGATAATTGGATCAGCCACCATAAGATATCTTTAAGCGGGTATGTGAGTGAACACCAAACAACGAGGAAAAGCGGTAACTCAGCTTAACTCATTTCTCTCAATTCTCTGGACCACGGAAACAGCCCATCAGCCTTTTTCCAGTCACGTGAGCTTCTGAGGCTCTAGCATCTCGTTGGCCACAGCTCCCGCGAAGTGTGGGAAGAGCAAGAGGAGGGACCAGTAGGGATGGGCCAATTAGGAAGCAGAGGCCCCGCCCCTGCGCTTGCGCAGTACTCTCTGGCCCGCTCCAGGAAGAGCTGTGTTCCCGGGTGCAGGTGCTAGGTAACACGTGTGGCCACTTGCCTGGCCACACAACACACCAGGGAGCTAGACACAGCCCACTTGCTCCCGGAACCCTATAGAAAGTAGCGGACAAGCCGGAAGGAGCCCCAGACCACTTCTGAATACCAGGTGCCTCCAAAGGCCAAGCTCACAGTGGCCCACCCAGCAAGTAGGGCCTCAGGAAGGGTTCACAAGTGGCAGAAAGCCTATTCCTGTGGGAGGTCGATCCTGGACAGACTGGGTGTTTCTTCCTGTGGACCTGGGCTGACTAGCTCCTGTCTTTCAGAAAGAAGGGGACAAGGTATCAGCCATGCAACAAGCAGCTCCCAGCAGCCTTCTCTTGGCCTGTAGCCTGGCCTTGGCACCTTTCCTCGCAGGTACGTGTACAGGGTGTGTCCCTAGCCAAATTCTCTCGTCACTGCTTCCCCACCCACATTCCTGTATCCCTAGCTGAGTTATCCTCTGTATTCCTCTTTGCATTCTCTCATTAATGCGCTCATTCCTGCATTCCCACCCTTGTTCTTCCATTCTTGTCTGTATTCTGCAGACCTCAGTGACACTTTCCCTGTGGGTGCTATGCTCGGCATGGACATCTGCAGTGACTATACAGGCATCATCCCTGCCCTCATAGGTCTTACAATGTACCGACCAGTGCTGGGAACAGAGTCCTGAGTGTCAGTTCAAATCAGCTCCAACTCCTTACTGCCTGGCCTCAGGCAAATAACTGAGCCCATCCACAGGGCTTCCCAGGTGGGGCTAATGGTAAAGAACTCGCATGCTGGTGCAGGAGACATGAGAGATACAGGTTTGATCCCTTGTCGGGAAGATCCCCTGGAGAAGGGCATGGCAACACACTCCAGTGTTCTTGCCTGGAGAATCCCGTGGACAGAGGAGCCTGGCGGGCTACAGGCCACAGGGTCACAAAGAGTCAGACACGACTGAAGTGACTTAGCCCTCACGCACATGCCTCTAGTATGGGCTTCCTAAGTGACTCAGAATCTGCCAGCAATGCAGGATACATCCCTGCATTGATTTGATCCCTGTGGGAGGAGGGCATGGCAACCCACTCCAGTATTTCTTCCAGTTCAGGTATCATTGCCTTGGGCCCCAGAGGGCACAGGGAGGCTCGAGGGCAACTTCAAGGGGAGAGGAGGAAGTAATACTGCCACACTTAACCTGGTGACCATTTTTCTTCAGATTTGCCCTCATTTACTCTGCTGGTCAGAGCTTGTTTTGTGGTTATGATTTATAGTGAAGTTTGCTTGAATGTTCTCTACCATAAGCCTTTTTCCTGGTTTTATTAATATAGAATTAACATACATCACTGTACATCACTGTGTAAGTTTAAGGTGTGCAGCATAATGGTTTGACTTAACATTTATTGTGAAATAATTACTGAGTACGTTCAATTTTTCCCTTGTGATGAGAACTCAGGATTTACTCTCCTAACTTTCAGTGTTAACTATAGGCATCATGTAGTATTATGTCCCTAGTACTTTTTCCTTATCACTGAGAGTTTGTGCCTTTTGACCACGTTTTCCCAATGCCCCTTTCCATTACCTCTGGTAACCACAAAGCTGATTGCTTTCTCTATGAATTTGTTTTAGATTCTGCATATAAGTGAGATACATACATATCTTTTTCTGTCTGGCTTACTTTACATAGCATAATGTTCTCAAGGTCCATCTATGTTTCCACAAATGGCAGAATTTCCTTGGTTTTTATGGATGATATCTATATATATACACACACATATATATAAAGAGAGAGAGAGATCTCACAATTTCTTTATTCATTCATCTATTGATGGAAACTTAGGTTGCTTCCATTCTTGGATGTTAGGAATAATGTTGTTGTGAACATAGGGGTGCAGCTATCTTTTTTTTTTAGTGTTTTCATTTCCTTTGAATGTATTCCCAGAAGTAAAATTGCTGGACTAAATACAGAGGTACTGTATTTAATTTTTTGAGGATCCTCCATACTGTTTTCCATTAGTAGCTATGCCAGTTTACAATTTCTTTTCTCCACATCCTCACCAGCATTTGTTATCTCTTGTTTTCTTTATGATGACCATTCTGTCAGGTGTAAGGTGAAATATTGTGGTTGTGATTTGCATTTTCCTAATGACTAAATATTGTGAGTCATTTCAGTCCTGTTGGCAATTTGTGTATGTTCTTGGAAAAAATGTCTATGGAATTTTGCCTATGAATGTTTGGTTTTTCCAGGCCTTTTCTTAAGGGACAAAAAAAAACTTTAGGACCTATCTTTTCTATTATTTCCCATTGTTTTTATTTACTTATATTTATTTGTTTTTAATTAGATAACTTTTGGAATAAATAATATATGCCCCGGTATAAAATGAAAAAGGTATAGGATGGAGACTGTCTTCTCCTCTGTAGACCCCCAGCTCAGTTCTTGGAGCTGTGGATAACCAGTTATCCCCTTCATGTTTACCTTTCCAAAGATGGTTCATGTATTTATAAACATATTCAAATGTACCATTTTCTTCCCATGGCAGCATTTTATACCTAGCATTCTACATCTTCCCTTAAAGGTACACCTTGGAGAGCTTTTCATATCAGTGCATGTTAGAACAACATATTCTGTATATATCCATTTCATGGACATCCCAAATCCATGTAACCATGAGCATTTCAGTCACTTTTAATCATTTATTATTACAGGGAATACTTCAGTAAATGACTTGGTATAATTACACATGTAGGAAAATACCTAAGAATTGATGGATCAAAGAGTTTGTGGGATCTAAATTTTTACTCTATATTTATCAAGTTGCCCTTTAAAGAAATTACCCTAATTTACTCATTAGAAACAGATAATGCCTGTTGCTCAAACTCTCACCAACATGCTTTAGTTTCAATTTTCAATTTGTGTTCATCTTACCATGAAAGACTCTAGAGCAATGCTGTCCAATGGTATTTTCTGCATCAGCAATAGGTCTGTGTCTACACTGTTTGGGACAGTGGTCACTAGCCACTGTCACATGTGGTTATTGAGCATCTGAAATGAAACAGGTGAAGCCAAACTATTAATTTTTAAAATTTTAACTCAGTTTCAATAGACACCTTGGAGAAAGTAGCTTCAATCAGAGTGGGGTGTAAAAGAGTTTGGAAAGAGAGAAAGGGGCATATGAGACATATTGGTGAGAAACTATGAATTGGAAAACCTCTTTAATGACTTAAAATTTTTATAATTTGTTTGATTTTTTAAATTAATTTTGCCTTTCTGTATGTGTTCCATCAAGCAAGACTCTCTAGGGAAGGCAGGCCAGGTTACCCTTAAAAACCTTAAATCTCAAGGTTTTATTTTGTTTGTTTGTTTGTTTGTTTTGGGGGGGGGGAGTTTAGTTACTAGTAATGTAACAGTGTAGGTTTTTTAATTTTTTTAATTGAAGTATAATTGACTTATAGCACTGTTAGTTCCAGGTATACAACAGAGTGATTTGATATTTCTAACATATTACAAAATGACCATGATACATCTAGTTACCATATGTCACCGTGCAAAGTTACTACAATTTTATTGACTATATTTCCCATGCTATACACTTCATCTGTTTGACCAGTTTATTTTGTAACTGAAAGTTTGTACTTCTTAATCTCCCTTATCTATTTCACTCATCCTCCTACACCCCTCCCCTCCAACCACTTGTTTTCTGAATTTATAAGTCTATTTTGTTATGTTTGTTAATTTGTTTTTTAGATTCTGCATGAGTTAAATCATATGCTATTTGTATTTTCCTTGATGAATTATTTAACTTAGCATAATATCAGAGAAAGCAATGGCAACCCACTCCAGTACTATTGCCTGGAAAATCCCATGGATGGAGGAGCCTGGTAGGCTGCAGTCCATGGGGTCTCAAAGAGTCAGTCACGACTGAGTGGCTTCACTTTCACTTTTCACTTTCCTGCATTGGAGAAGGAAATGGCAACCCACTCCAGTGTTCCTGCCTGGAGAATCCCAGGGATGAGGAAGCCTAGTGGGCTGCCATCTCTGGGGTCGCACAGAGTCGGACACGACTGACTCGACTTAGCAGCAGCAGCATAATATACTCTAAATCCATCTATGTTGTTGAAAATGGCATTCTTTTCTACTGCTAATATTCCATTGTATATATATATATAAAACACATCTTTATCCATTCATCTATTGATATTTAGATTGCTTCCATATCTTGACTTTGTAAGTAATGCTGCACTAACAGGGGTGCATATATCTTTTCATATTAATGTTTTTGTTTTCTTTGGAAATAGAAGTGAAATTTTTAGATTATTTAGTATCTCAAAGGGTTTTAATCTGGATTCTGCTTCTTCCTCTTCGTATGGTAGCATGTGACTGTCAGCCCCCAGAAGCCAAGCCCCCAACCCCTGCTCTTGCCCAGGATGGAAGGCTTGCTGCTCTCACATTTGCAGCACCCAGGGCAGCACGGCTAAATATTTAAAAGGTACACATTAGGCCAAAAACAAAAAGGTGTAGATGGAATCTTTGTTTTACTGGACAAACGTACCTTCAGAGTGACCTAAAATGCCTGGGATTTCCCCGCTCTTTGGGATCCCATGCCAGGGAATGCCAGCACTGAGAGATTCCCGCCCTGGTCTCCAGCCCACTTCCTCTCACCACCCCACCTTCCCCTTCACTGACACACCAGTTTTCAAGTTCAAGCTCCCCCATTCCACCTGCTCTGCAAACTGCTTGTGGTACTTGAGCAAGAAATTTCAGGATTGTTGATATCCAGGAAGGATGAGGGGAGGGTATGCAGACACCAAGTGGGCATGTCCCCCTGGTGTCACTCTACTCTCCCTGTGGGGCTTGGCAGAGCCAGAGAGGGGAGGTCCTGTTGGAGGGGGAAGCTAACTAATTTGAAATCACCTTTCAGTAGTCTGAGAAAAGTTTTGCTAATAAATACTGACTTTTACTCCCTTTTTTCCACTTGCTCTTGCTTTCCACAGGTTTCTACTTCTTCATCCATCGTTTCTTCTATTCCCTGCTCTGCTGCACATCTTTCACTGGGGCAGCCAGATCTAGTCTTTGTTCTTAACAGTAGCTGGTAGTGGGGACACTTGGATAGAGGTACAGGGGCTGGTCAGTGGACTTCAGTTCACTAGGATGTTATCAAGCCCCAAAGGCAGAGAATGCAGGGGTTAAGGCTCCCTCTTGTCAGCCCCTTCTTTGAACATCCCATACCCTTTATTTGTAAGACTTAGTTATTCTGTACAGGTATTTGGAAGAAGATCTCTTTTAGGACTCCATTCAAAAAAGTTTCTCTTTCAGTGAGAACTTCCCAAACCATACTATAAATTGCAATCACACCCTGCCCTTCCTGTCCTGTTTTGTCTTCTCACTAGTATTTATCAATTTATCATCACTTGACATACTGTGTCGTTTCTGTTTGCCTTCTCCATCAGAATGTAAGCGCCATAAAGGTAGGAATTTTTGTGGTAATTCCAGTGTTAAATGTCACACACAAAATGCCCGGGGAAGGTATTGGGGAGGGTGAATGGGGCAGATCTAACTCTAATTCTGCTCCATGAGCATGGCTTAATTTGCCTGCCAGTGGTAAATAGCCAGCCAGTTTTCTTCCTTTTATTTTTGTATACAGTCTCCTGGGAGATTAAAATAAATGACCTCGATGAGAAGGATGTTAATAAATTCCAGTCCAATGGCTATAAGTGTCCAACATGCTTTGCTGTGATGGGAAGAAAGTGTCACACCGATCTCAAGTGGTGCCAAGCAGATAGACTGCAGTGTGTTGAATTTTCTGGCATCATAAACACAGGTACGTCTCTAGGTACTTGTCCTTCTGGAGAAGAAAATGGCACCCCACTCCAGTACTCTTGCCTGAAAAATCCCATGGACAGAGGAGCCTGGTAGGCTGCAGTCCATGGGGTCGCAAAGAGTCGGACACAACTGAGTAACTTCACTTTCACTTTCTAGGATGCAATGTAGACCCAACAGGTCGCACCTAAAGTAGCAGTCTCTCACAAGCTTATGGGGCATAGGCCTTAAGGGTGGGGTTGAGGAGAAATAAGCTTTTGTTCAAATCTCTTAGAAATAAGGATACCCAGAGTGGCTTGATTCTGAAAATATGTCTAATTAGTTTTCTCACATTCATTTGTTCATATATGAATTTTTGCATGCTCATATTAACAGACTTTCTGATATCTTTAAGGAAGTTATTTCAGCATATTGGGTGACCTTTCAACCTCTGCAAACTTTGGTTAGTTTTTTGAAACACGGGTAGTTTGTGTTACCTCTAACCCTGTTTTTCTGTTTTTTTGTGTTTTTTTTAACTTTGAAAGTAAAAACTTTGGAGAAAGGCAGTGACTAAACTTAAACTTTCCTCAAAGGTATCATAAAGCATAATTTACTGTGCTTAATTTGAGACGATCCTACATAAAATTCTAAACCAACTGAGGACACAAATTAGAAATTCATTACGAATAGTAGCATAGTGTGGGTCTTCCCCAGTGGCTCAGCGGTAAAGAGTCCGCCTGCAATGCAAGAGGTGCAGGAGGCATGGGTTCAATCACTGGGTCACGAAGATCCCCTGGAGGAGGGCATAGCAACCCACTCCAGTATTCTTGCCTGGAGAATCCCATGGACAGAGGAGCCTGGCGTGCTACAGCCCATAGGGTCACAAAGAGTCAGACACAACTGAGGCGACTTAGCACACATGGACACAATACAGTATAGTGTGAAGAGCAGTGGGCAGAGTACCGTGAGGATTGGGTTGTTTTCATAGCTCTTCTTCTTCCTCCTGCTAATTCTGGGGAGTTCAGCCTTCTTGAATTCTTCATCAATGAGATAATCACAGGGGCTAGTCATTTTGGTTGGTCTCTGAGGTTCTCACATTTCTACTTTCTATGATTTGCATAACAGTGATTCTTTGCTTTAACGTAGCAGTCACTGGAAATGGCACCCAGAGGAGGTGAGGTGAAATCACCAACAGCTGCATGTGAAAGGATGTATCTGAAGGCACTTTGAAAGGCAGGGAATACAATCAAAGTGATAGCCTTTTTATGGCTGATATTGATATTTTTAAAAAGATAAAGAATAGGAGATTGGATTTATGTCCTTAAAATCAGAAAGGGTTTATACCTAACCAAAACACAGAAACATCAAATCCTTATAGATCAGCAGCATGCAAGATGCTACTAACAAAGTCATTTGAGGACCAATAAAAGGAAGAGATTCTTATTATTATCTGCATGCTGCTGCTGCTAAGTCACTCCAGTCGTGTCCAACTCTGTGCGACTCCATAGACGGCAGCCCACCAGGCTCCCCCGTCCCTGGGATTCTCCAGGCAGGAACACTGGAGTGGGTTGCCATTTCCTTCTCCAATGCATGAAAGTGAAAAGTGAAAGTGAAGTCACTCAGTCGTGTCCAACTCTTCACAACCCCATGGACTGCAGCCTACCAGGCTCCTCCGTCCATGGGATTTTCCAGGCAAGAGTACTGGAGCGGGTTGCCATTGCCTTCTCCGATTATCTGCATAAAATGTCTAAAACATAAAATGTCATAAAAACACAATGCTAGATCCCCAAGTGATAATAGGAATTGGAAAAAAGCTTATTTAAAGAAGGTTCATAAAGTTCCATGAGGGTTCCAATATTTGACTGAGATGGGCTGTGAGGGGATTTGAGGATTTGAAGGCCCTGTGTTTGGAGAATACCAACCCTGTTAGAGAGAATCATATTTAATGACTCACACTCAAATTGTGTGGCCTGGTTTCTATTTTACTCCAGCCCAGGTTGGGGTGGTAAAAAAGGGATTATAAAGAAGGATGAAGTGGAAGTAACATTTATGGTTTCTTGCAGGTCTTAAAGACATGCCTATTGAAGTGAAAAGATGCATACAAGCAGATCTCTGCGAAGAGACAATAACTTATATGGGTTTTCCAATTGCTAACCAGAGTAAAAATTGCAGACCAGCCATCAACAGTGGGACCAGGATCAGACTCCCACCTCCCGTCATCTTTGTTCTCTTCCTGGAGAAGCTGCTTTATTGAGCTCCTGCAAGGGCCCAGCCATCTCCATTTATGAATTAAACAGTTATTTTTTTGGTTTATGAATTCTTTCATGTCTATTAAATTTTCCCTAGGTGTGTTCAGTTGTCAATTTATTTATGATTCAGCAAGTTTTATTTGTGTATTCACCCTCACACAATCAGTGTTGGCTCCCTTCTTTTAAGAAGATCCCAGGGCATTTTGAGAATAAGGATATGCACACATTAAATGTTTAAAAAGCAATGCAAAAAACAAGAATGAGAGTGGTACCCCTGCTCAGGTAGCCAAAGCTGATGGTTCTAGACACAAGCTAGATAGAAGTGGAAGAGCATGAATTTGATTAGGGAAAGGTTAAGAATTTACATGAACTTTGAAGAGATCTGTACTATTTGGCCCCAGGGATAGTGTGCATTAGGACACAGAGATGGGAAAGCGGGCAGAGGCTGCAGCACAGCAGCTAAGACTAATAGTAGGGAAAGTGGTCTAGGACTAGCACTATGTTTGCTAGACCTGGCATTTGCTCGGTACATAAGGTTCAAAATTTCCTTTCCTTTTTTTATTTATTTTATATTTTGCAATTTTTTTCCCATAATATTGATTTTAAAAACAACAAAAAAAACACAAAAAAATAGTAAAATATAAAAACAAATTAATGTTTTATAGACCATGGGAAAAAGAATTTTCAGCAAAGTACAAAAATTTAAAGCATTCCTTTCTTTAATTTTGTAATTCTTTACTGTGGAATAGCTCAGAATGTCACTTCTGTTTTAAGTAACAGAATTGATAACTGAGCAAGGAAACGTAATTTGGATTATAAAATTCTTGCTTTAATAAAAATTCCTTAAACAGTGAAAAAAAAAATAGTAGGGAAAGTGGAAGAGGAAGGTGTCAGTAAATATATGGACCTGTCTAGAAGCCTCTATCTGTGCCTGATTGGTGAACACAGTGAGCTGAGCACAGGCCCCCTCCCTGCAGGTTGGAAAACAGTTCCCCTCAGTCTGCTAGAGATACCAACTCAAGACTGAGACCTCTCTGTGGTTCTTGCTCCTGATTGCTCTTAGAATCACCTGGCAGTTTCAAGTTACAGTGCTCACTTGGGCCATCATTTGGAAACATTTTTTCCTAGTCATTAGGTTGTCTTTTTGTTTTGTTTATGGTGTCTTTTGCTATGCAAAAGCTTGTAAGTTTGACTAGGTCCCACATGTTTATTTTTGCTTTTGTCTATTTATTTATTTTTGCTTTTGTCTATTTATTTATTTTTGCCTTGGGAGATTAACCTGAGAAAACAAATAAGAGGCAGATGTTTTTCTTATTGCTTTATTTCACTGGAAGTGTTTTTGCTCAAGTTTTCTAAAGCAGCCTCTATGACAAGTGTTACAACTCTAATAAAAATAAATTTTAAAATACTTTTAAAATAAAAATTGTTTAAAAAATTAAGGATAAAATAAAAATTAATTTAAGAAATAAAATAGTAAATAAGGAAAAAGGAAAATACCATAGAAGAAAAAAAGGGCCACAGATAGATTTAAAAGTCATTGAGTGTGCAGTGTTGCAAATGATCATCAGTTTATGGAGCCGTTAAATAGAATATAGTGAATTTAATAATCTTGTGTTGTTTGCCAGTGCTTGTTAAATGAATCATAGAAGAATTTTACAATTATCGTCGTTTGCCCCAATTCAAGATTTCCTTGGAAAAAAAGGAATACTTACCAAGTGTTTAATAATTAAGGACCAGGAAGGTAATTTACATTTTCCCATTGATATTACACTGCACAAGCATGAGATAATATTTTTTTATTGAAGTATAGTTGATTTACAAGTGACTCAGTTATATACATTCTTTTTCATATTTTTTCTACTATGGTTTATGACAGGATATTGAATGTAGTTCCCTATGCTATATAGTAGGACCTTGTTGTTTATCCATTCTATATATAACAGTTTCTATCTGCCAACCCAAACTCCCACTCCATCCCTTCTGCACCCCCTTGGCAACTGCAAGTCTATACTCTGTCTGTGTGTCTGTTTCATAGATAAGTTCACTTGTGTTCTATTTTAGATTCCACATATATGTGATGTCATATGGTGTTTGCTTTTCTCTTTCTGACTTACCTAACTTACTATAATAATCTCTAGTTCCAGCCATGTTGCTGCAAATGGCATTATTTCATTCTTTTCTATGAGTAATATTTCATTGTATATATGTACCACATCTTTAGGCTTCCCGGGTGGCTCAGCAGTAAAGAATCTGCCTGCATCACAGGAGCCGCAGGAGATGCAGGTTCAATCCCTGGGTCAGGAAGATCCACTGGAGGAGGACATGACAACCCAGTCCAGTATTCTTGCCTGGAGAATCCCATGGACAGAGGAGCCTCGAGGGCTACAGTCCATAGGGTTTCAAAGAGTCGGACTTGACTGAAGTGACTTAGCAAGCACACACCACACCTTTATCCATTCATCTGTTGACAGACATGTAGGTTGTTTCCATGGCTTGGCTATTGTGAATAGTGCTGCTATAAACAGAGGAGTGAATGTATGTGTTTGAATTGTAGTTTTGTCTAGATGTATACCCAGGAGTGGGATTGCTGGATCATATGGCAACTCTATTTTTAGTTTTCTGAGGAACCTCCATACTGCTTTTCATAGTGGCTGCATAACTTACATTCTTACTAACAGTATAGGAGAGTTCCCTTTTCTCCATATCCTTTCCAGCATTTGTCATTCATAGACTTTAATTATGGCCATTCTGACCAATGTGAGAACTTAGTTTTGTTTTGTTTTGTTGCTCTTTATTAAAATACAAATTTTTTTTTCCTAAAAAATTCCTTTTTACTTTATTTTTTTCCCAATTATTTTTATTAGTTGGAGGCTAAGTACTTTACAGTATTGTAGTGGTTTTTGCCATACATTGACATGAATTAGCCATGGATTTACATGTGTTCCCCATCCTGAACCTCCCTCCCCATCCCATCCCTCTGGGTCATCCCAGTGCACCAGCCCCGAGCACTTGTCTCATGCATCCAACCTGGACTGGTGATCTGTTTCACACTTGATAATATACATGTTTCGATGCTGTTCTCTCAGAACATCCCACCCTCGCCTTCTCCCATAGAGTCCAAAAGTCTGTTCTATACATCTGTGTCTCTTTTTCTGTCTTGCACATAGGGTTATCGTTACCATCTTTCTAAATTCCATATATATGCATTAGTATACTGTATTGGTGTTTATCTTTCTGGCTTACTTCACTCTGTATAATGGGCTCCAGTTTCATCCATCTCATTAGAACTGATTCAAATGTATTCTTTTTAATGGCTGAGTAATATTCCATTGTGTATATGTACCACAGCTTTCTTATCCATTCGTCTGCTGATGGGCATCTAGGTTGCTTCCATGTCCTGGCTATTATAAACAGTGCTGTGATGAACTTTGGGGTACACGTGTCTCTTTCAGATCTGGTTTCCTCGGTGTGTATGCCCAGGAGTGGGATTGCTAGAACATAGTTTTGATTTGCATTTCTCTAATAATTAACAATATTGAACACCTTTTCATGTCTCTGGTGGCCATCTATGTCTTCTTTGGAGAAATGTCTATTTAGTTCTTCCCATTTTTTCATTGGATTGTTTAATTTTTTGTTGTTCAATTATATGAGCTATTTGTAAATTAAGCCGTTGTCAGTCATATCATTTGTAAGTATTTTCTCCTGGTCTGCAGGTTGTCTTTTTGTTGTTGTTATGGGCAGAGAATGTTTTTCCTATGTTCTCTTCTAGGAGTTTTATGGTATCATGTCTTATATTTAAGTCTTTGAATCATTGAGTTTATTCTTGTGTATGGTGTGACGATGTGTTATAACTTCATTGAGGTTGTCAAACTTCCCCAATACCACTTGCTGAAGAGACTTTCCCATTGCCCCCCTTTGTCAAAGGTAAATTGATCAGAGGTGTGGGTTTATTTCTGAGCTCTTCATTCTGTTCCATTGATCCATCTGTTTTTGTGCCAGTACCACAACTGTTTTGATTACTATAGCTTGGTAGTATTGTCTGAAGTCTGGGAGGGTAATGCCTCCTACTTTGTTCTTTTTTCTCAGAATTGCTGCAATTCTGAATTTTATGGTTCCATGTAAATTTTAGGATTATTTATTCTAGTTCTGTGAAAAATGTCATGGGTCATTTGCTAGGAATTACATTAAACTTGTAGATTGCTTTGGGTAGTATGGCTATTTTAAACAGTATTAATTCTTTCAATCCAAGAGCATGGAATGTCTTTCCATTTCTTTGAATCACCTTCAGTTTCTTTTATTAATGTTTTATAGTTCTCAACATGTAAGTCTTTTATATCCTTAGTCAGGTTTATTCTTAAGCATTTCTTTTTGAAACATAATTTTACATTCCCTTTCTGATATTTCCTTGTTAGTGTAAATAAATGCAGATTTCTGTGTTGATCTTGTATCCTACTACCTTGTTGAATTTGTTTATCAATTCTAGCAGTTTTTGTGTAGAGTCTTTAGAGTTTTCTATATGTAGGATCATGTCATCAGTATATAATGACAATTTTACCTCTTCCCTTCCAATTTGGATACCTTTACTTATTTTTCTTATCTGATCACTTCCAATATCATGTTGAATATAAGTGTTGTGAGTGAGATTTTAGTAAGAATATTGATCCAGATTTTGCCTTGATCCAGATTTTAGTAAGAAGGTGTTCAGCTTTTCACCACTGAGTATTATATTGGCTATAGGTTTGTCATAAGTAGCTTTTATTATGCTCACATATGTTCCCTCTATACTCACTTTTATGAGTTTTTATAATTAATGGATATTGAATTTTATAAAATGCTTTTTCTGAATCTATTGAGATGATCATGTAACTTTTGTCTTTTCTTTTAATGATGTGTTGTATCACATTGATTGATTTGTGTACTTTGAGCCATCCTTGTAAACTTGGGATGTATCAAACTTGGTTGTGATATATGATCTTTTTTATGTGTTGCCATCTGTGTTTGCTAATATTTTGTTGAGAATCTATATTCAAAGATATTAGCCTATAATGTTCTTTCTTCGTGGTATGTTTTTCTGGTTTTAGTATCAGGGTGACGGTGGCTTCATAGAATGTCTTTGGAAGTGTTCACACCTCTTCAGTCTTTTGGAAGAGCTTGAGAAGGATGAGTACAAGTTCTTTGTATGCATGAGCTAAATTTTAATCTCCAATAAAAAGAAAAGCTAATTTGTGATATTTCTAGATAGACATGAGATTTTATGTTGAAAATGAAATCTTTCATAGAACAAACCCATAATGATTTTACATACTTTTAACATGAGTCAACATACTGAAGATTTTAATTGTAATCAGCAGTGCTATGTAAGATCTGTAAAAACGTTATCCCCTTTCTTGTCCAATACCTGTTCCCCTCAAAATTCGGTACTATCAAAGAAAAGGAGGGATTGAAACTAAGAAGGACTCTGTGGGGCCCTCCTGGGTATGAAAGCCTTTCTGTGTTTGCCTTTTCTTGTTTGTAGGAAAAACTTTAGCCTCCGAGACCTTCCTAGTTCCAAAAAACAGAGTCAATTACTAATTAGGGAAGAGAGGGAAAACAGAAGCCAAGGAGGAGCAATCAAGAAACAATAGTGCAATAATAAAGCAGGGTCTTGGTTCTTCTTCAAGAGATATACATAAGAATGTATCTCTGAGTTCTTATATAGGAATTAAGACCCCCACCCAGGTTCAGTTCAGTTTAGTTGCTCAGTCGTGTTTGACTCTTTGCGACCGCGTGGACTGTAGCACGCCAGTCTTCTCTACCATCACCAACTCCCCAAGCTTGCTCAAACTTATGTCCATCGTGTCGGTGATGCCATCCAACCATCTCATCCTCTATCATCCCCATTTCCTACCTTCAATCTTTCCCAGAATCAAGGTCTTTTTCCAATGAGACAGTTCGTCACATTAGGTGGCCAAAGTATTAGAGTTTCATCTTCAATGTCAGTCCTTCCAATGAACCCTCAGGACTGATCTCCTTTAGGAAGGACTGGTTGGATCTCCTTGCAGTCCAAGGGACTCTCAAGAGTCTTCTCCAACACCACAGTTCAAAAGCATCAATTCTTCACCACTCAGCTTTCTTTATAGTCCAACTCTCACATCCATACATGACTACTGGAAAAACCATAGGTTTGACTAGACGGACCTTTGTTGGCAAAGTAATGTCTCTGCTTTTTAACATGCTGTCTAGGTTGGTCATAACTTTTCTTTCCAAGGAGCAAGCGTCTTTTAATTTCATGGCTGCCGTCACCATCTGCAGTGATTTTGGAGCCCAAAAAAATAAAGTCTGTCCCTGTTTCCATTGTTTCCCCATCTATTTGCTGTGAGGTGATGGAACTGGATGCCATGATCTTAGTTTTCTAAATATTGAGTTTTAAGCCAAGTTTTTCACTCTCCTCTTTCACTTTCATCAAGAGGCTCTTTAGTTCTCTTTCTGCCATAAGAGTGGTATCATCTGCGTATCTGAGGTTATTGATATTTCTCCTGGCAATCTTGATTCCAGCTTGTACTTCATCCAACCTGGCATTTTGCATGATATATTCTGTATTTAAGTTAAATAAACAGGGTGACAGTATACAACCTTGATGTACTCCTTTCCCTATTTGGAACCAGTCTATTGTTCCATGTCCAGCTCTAACTGTTGCTTCTTGACCTGCATACATATTTATCAAGAGGCAGGTCAGGTGGTCTGGTATTCCCATCTCTTTATGAATTTTACAGTTTGTTGTGATCCACAGATTCAAAGGCTTTGGCATCGTCAATAAAGCAGAAGTCGATGTTTTTCTGGAACTCTCTTGCTTTTTCGATGATCCAACAGATATTGGCAATTTGGTCTCTGACTCCTCTGCCTTTTCTAAATCCAGTTTGAACATCTGGAAGTTCATGGTTCATGTACTGTTGAAGCCTGGCTTGGAGAATTTTGAGCATTACTTTGCTAGCGTGTGAGATGAGTGCAATTGTGTGATAGTTTGACCAGTCTTTGGCATTGCCTTTCTTTGGGATTGGAATAAAACTGACCTTTTCCAGTCCTGTGGCCACTGCTGAGTTTTCCCAATTTGCTGGCATATTGAGTCAGCCCTTTCACAGCATCATCTTTTAGGATTTGAAATAGCTCAACTGGAATTCCGTCACCTCCACTAGCTTTGTTCATAGTGGTGCTTCCTACGGCCCACTTGACTTTGCATTCCAGGATGTCTGGTTCTAGGTGAGTGATCACACTATCATAGTTATCTGGGTCATGAATATCTTTTTTGTGTAGTTCTTCTGTGTATTCTTTTTGTTTGTGTGTTTGCTTTCCATCTATTTTTATTAGTTGGAGGCTAATTACTTTACAATATTGTAGTGGTTTTTGTCATACATTGACATGAATCAGCCATGGATTTACATGTATTCCCCATCCCGATCCCCCCTCCCACCTCCCTCTCCACCCGATTCCTCTGGGTCTTCCCAGTGCACCAGGCCCAAGCACTTGTCTCATGCATCCAGCCTGGGCTGGTGATCTGTTTCACCCTAGATAATATACATGTTCCAATGCTGTTCTCTCTAAACATCCCACCCTTGCCTTCTCCCACAGATTGATATCTATAGGACATTTCACCCCAAAACAATCATCTTCTGTGTATTCTTGCCACCTCTTCTTAATATCTTCTGCTTCTGTTAGATCCATACCATTTCTGTCCTTTATTGTGCCCATCTTTGCATGAAATGTTCCCTTGGTATCTCTAATTTTCTTGAAGAGATCTCTAGTCTTTCACATTTGATTGTTTTCCTCTATTTCCTTACACTGATCACTGAGGAAAGCATTCTTATCTTTCCATGCTATTCTTTGGAACTCTGCATTCAGATGGGTATATCTTTCCTTTTCTCCTTTGCCTTTCACTTCTCTTCTTTTCTCAGCTATTTGTAAGGCCTCCTCAGATGACCATTTTGCCTTTTTCCATTTCTTTTTCTTGGGGATGGTCTTGATCACTGCCTCCTGTACAGTGTCACAAACCATCCATAGTTCTTCAGGCACTCTATCAGATCTAATCCCTTGAATACCCACCCAGGTAGAAGATGGTAACTTTACACTGAACACAAGCACATAGACCCAAGACTGGTTGGAACAAAAGGACTGATGGTTGAGATTCCTGTAACACCACCCTGTTATCACACCCCATCCAATCAGAGGAAAATTCTCCAGGGAATCTTCCAGACCCAGGAAATCAAAACCAGGTCTTCCGCATTGCAGGCATATTCTTTACCATCTGAGCCACCAGGGAAGCCAACAGTCTGCAGACCTCTGGCTAAATTTTTCCCATGAAAACTCTTCCCCCAAAATCATTGGGGAGCTCAGGTTTTCTGAGTACAAGCCACCCATTCTTCTTGCATGGCCCTTGCAGTAAATCTTTCTCTGCTCCAAACTGTGATGTTTTAGTTTCTTTGACCTCACTGTACATCAGGCACATGAACTTGAGTTCAACAACAAAACAATAAGAGAAAAAAGGACTCTTCCGATGCCAAATCCCAAGATTAAAACTATTTTAAAGTTTGTAGAATTTGACTTCCATATGGAAAGCTTGGGCTTCCCTGGTGGCTCAGACAAAAAAGAATCTGCCTGCAGTGCAGGAGACCTGGGTTCAGCCCCTGGGTGGGGAAAATCCCCTGGAGAAAGGAATGGCAACCCACTCCAGTATTCTTGACTGGAGAATCCCATGGACAGAGGAGGCTGGCAGACTATAGTCCATGGGGTTGCAAAGAGTCAGACATGACTGAGCAACTAACACACACTCTGCATATAAGTTAAATGAGCAGGGTGACAACTTATAGGTTGTCTTTTTTTTTCAGTCAACAGATGCTATTTTCAATCTACAAGGAAGAGAATCTCACACCCTCCTTCTGTCTTCCCAGCCCAGAAAGTGAGTGTCGGGGAGGAGGGCAGGGTGGAAGGACTTGAAACCTGGTGGAAACAGTGCCCTGACCTCCTCCTTCCATGGGGAAGAGTTGTTGCTGAGAAGAGCTGGCCCCCCAGAACCTATGTTGCCCATAGCCTTGTGCCTAGGTGGTGCCAAATAGCACCTCAGTTCGGTCCAGTAGAGTTAAGTGCCCTTCTTACAAGTGAGTTCCATTCTGAGAGCACATTTGTAAGTCCAGTTTGTTCGTTAAGTCCAACAAAGTTAGACTAGGTACCCAACTAACACAACTGGCTATATAGTACTGTACTGTAAAAGGTTTTATAATGTTTTCACACAAATAATAAATGAAAAACAAACACAAAAAATAAAGAAAATGTTTTTAATTGTGAAATGAAATACTTCCTGCATAATGGTGGGCAAAAATATTTCACAGCTATCTGTGATTCTGGCCCTCCAAATGTGAATGTGGGAAAGGGAACACAATGCCTGGGATCCAGCAGTTGCCGACACCCTCCACAGTGAATCCTGAAGAGCTGGGGGAATACAAGAAGCAGCCATCTGCCTCACCTGCCAACCCTTACAGTGAACGAGGAATTAAGGATATAAACAGTCAGGAAACAGGATTTGGCCCCCAGATAGCTGTGGGGCACATGAAAGGAATAAATCCAGTGAGCCCAAAGGCTGATGTCTTAGCATACATAGGAGAATGCTAACTGCCTTAACTTGATATCTGAGTTTCCTTACTTACATCTTTGATGTTTAGACTGCCTGCCCACCCCGCTGCTTTGTTGCAAGCTTGTGTATAACCTGACTCCCACTTCCACCTCCTCAGAACTATTGAGATGCTGTCTCCCAACATTTCCAACGAATGAAATAACTCTATTTACAGATTGTGACTAATATTTTTTAGTCAACATAATCTTACAGTACAGTACCTTGAAAAATACAGTAGTACAGTAAAACGGCTGGCATACAGGGGCTGGCATCAAGTAAACAGACAAGAAGAGTTACTGACTGGAGGAAGGAGAGGAGGAGGGAAATGATAGAGGCGAAGGATTGTGAGCAATAGGAGATGAAAGGCAATCTTCAATTTCACTCAAGCCTGATATTGATGGCACAGGTTCTGGTTCCTACTGAATTCAATTCTATCTACTCTCTTGAAAAAACGATCCAGTGATGTCTAGTTAGTAGCTCTTTTTCTTTTCATAGATGAGACATAACACTGGACTGCATACTGACCAGCTGCTGCAATCATTGTGTACCATCCTACTTTCAGGTCCTGGGCCTCAAAAACTAACAGTGCCTCCTCAAACAAAGAGAATCCCCTTGCCATTTCCTGCATCGTTAATCTCTTGGGTTCTTCAGTGTAGGGAAAGAGCAAATTAGCCAAGATGATGTGGTCCATCTCTCTCACCCCACAGCCTCTTGCTCTTGCCCCACGTTTTGTAAATAATGATTACGTAACAGCTGAGATCATTTATAGCACTGCTCACGTGTGACAGGAGGTACTCGCTTGGACAGGGGCTACTTTTATTATATAAGCTCCACTGGAAAAGTCCTGGGGGCTGTGTGTGGTATGCCTCTATGAGCTTCACTATGAAAGCCCTGGCTGCTGCTTCCCTGGGGCTACACTGGAGCAGCATAATGATTACGTTTTATGAGGTTATGTTATGGCTGCCATGCCAGCCAGGAGAGAATAAATGTGTCTGCAGCTCCTACGGCTCCTCACGTCTTCTTCCAGCCTCTTAGCTTGTGCCTTGCCCACCCCGGGTTCAGCAAACAGTGTGAACAGCAAGACAACTGGCGTCACGATCAGAATCAGCAATACATTCAGTTACTTCTTCCTCCTGTCTCTCTTCATGCTTTCTCTGGGCCTCCAATTCCCTCAGCTCTTCATTGATAAGCTCCTCGTGCTGGACAGCAAGGAGTTCAGCAAAGTCATTCTAGAGCAGATCTAGCTTCAAATAAAGATATTATACTACTGTACTCTGTACAGTACACAAAAGCACAGCCACTTGTGGAGGGTCCACGCATGTGACAAAGTCTGCCAGACACATGAACTAACTTATGTGACCGGACACACAAGTGCACATTCACATCTTTGAAAGTTTACAACTTGGAGATTCATATGTAGAGGACTTACTTTATGAGCAGAAGAGCTGCCTGACTCTTCCAGGGTGGGACAGCGAAGATGCAGGTGGAAGCCTGGGGCCAGAGTCAGGTGGACTTCAAGGAGACTGGGGGACCTTGAGGATATAGGGGGAGAGAGCTTCTATATCTTGTCTGAAGGAGTGGTTACCTGGGCACATTTGTCAAAACTCATTAGTCAACACATTTACATTTTACTGTATGTAAATCCGACAATCCCGGAGGAGGATATGGCAACCCAATGCTGTATGCTTGCTGGAAAATTCCCATGGACAGAGGAGCCTGGCAGGCTGTAGTCATACATAACTGAGCATTACACACACAAATCCTACAATATATGAATAAAGATTATTCTAAATAAAATAACCTGGGCAAATTTTCAAATTATAAAGAGCAAATTGTAAAAACCACTGATTTTTAAATCAGTGATTCATGATTTGTCCAACTGTACAATGTAAACACAGAATTCTGTGGAGCTCCTCAGACATAGGGCTTATCCCAGAGCTCTGGCAGGGACTAAGGAGGAATTGGCAGCAAAGGGCTTTATCTAGGTGGGAAGTCCTAAACCCAGCCCAGAGGACAGGAATCCAGAGCTAACTATGAATAGCCAAGGGAAGGAATGTAGACATTGAACAGGAGTGGTACTTTGCCCTCTTCCCTACTCTTGGTGAGGAGGCAAGTGGCAGCAGGGCAAATAGAAGTGCATAGAATTGTATCAATTACTCTCAGTTATGCAATGTGAAAGAGTGCTTGCCCTGGGCAGGTCCCTACTACTTCTCTGTTTAAACTCCCTCCCTGAAATATCATATGACATCCCTATATGTGGAATCTAAAAAGAAATGATGCAAATGAACTTACTATAAAAGTGAACTTACTTACTAGGAAAAAAGAGAGAGACTCACAGACAAGAGAACACACAGTTGCCAGGGGGAAGGTTGGAGGGAAGGGATAGTTAGGGAGTTGGGGATAGACATGTAACACGCTGCTCTATTTAAAATAGATAACCAATGGAGACCTACTGTATAACACATGGAACTCTGCTCGTTGTTGTGTGGTCGCCTGGATGGGAGGGGAGTTTGGGAGGGAGAATGGATACATGTATTTTTATGGCTGAGGCCCTTTGCTGTTCATGGGAAAACTATTAGAACATTGTTTGTTAATCAGCTGTACTCCAATCCAAAGTAAAATGTTTAAAAAGTAAATAAATCCCCTCCCTGCACTGTCTTCCTGTTGTCTTTCTACCTGCACCCTACAGTCTGAGAGAGCTTCCTAGTATGAAAACCCAATCCTCTTCCTGCTTCTGTACTTACCTCTGCCATGGCCCTCTTCAGCCCTCCATCTAAAGCCTGAGTCCTTCCACCACGTGGAACCTCCCATAATATAGCCCTGCTCACTCTCCAGCTGCCTTCCCAAACCTCAGCACCCTGATTCCCATTCCTGTGTGACTCTTTGCTGTTCCCCTAAAGTACTGCTTCTTCCTCGCATCAAGCCTGAGTGGGGAATTTCCAGGAGGTTCTAAGAGCATGTCAGCTCTGGTGGTGCCCCTGGCAGCTGGAGTCAGCAGCCACATGAAGATGAAGATGTAAGCAAGCTGTGCTGTGGCCTGTGCAGTCACGGTGCCAGTGACTATGGAGCTCTGGGGAGGAAATGAAAAGGGAGAGGGGATCCTGAGACACAGAAGCAGCTGTAACCTCAGTGAGGTCAGCATGGTCTGAAGGAAGTGGGCCAGGGCTATGCCTTCCACATCACTCTTTCTGGTAGTCCTCTCTCTCCCTAGAGCATGGAGGGAGCTACTTTCAAACTGGAGTCATTTGCTGATGGCTAGTATTTGCTTCTTGCCAGGGAGCTATGTTGGCAGCTCTTACAATCCCACTCATCAGGCAAGTGATAACACTATCCCTTTAGTACAAGTGGGAAACTGAGGCCTGGCGAGATGACATATGTTGCCCAAGTTTCTAGACTGGAATTTGAAGCTATGCTTCTGACTCTCGAGGCCATGCCAGGCTTTTCTGTTCATAGAATTTTCCATGCAAGAATACTGGAGTGGGTTGCCATGCCCTCACCCAGGGGATCTTCCCAACCTAGGGATCAGAGCTGCATCTCCTGTGTCTCCTGCAATGCAGGTGGATTCTTTACCTCAGAGCCACTGGGGAACCCCACTACCAAGCCATACTGGCTCTAAACCTGGTACCTTGATCCTGCAAGCTGCATTTGAATAAACTACTTCCTCGAAAGCCACGTAATTGAGGCCTGACCCCTGGGGCAGGCTGCATAATCCTCTAGACTCTCTTCTTGTCAATAAGCTGGATGCAGAACACTTAACCAAGATCCCAAGAATCCCAGGGAATGGGAGAACCAAACTGTAGGAAAGAAAGAGTCTGGCCACTTCCTCACTCTTAGAGGGAAGCTGCCCAGTCAGGAACATCTATATGGGTTTAAATAACTTAGAAATGAACTTTTCTTGTATTAAACCCCTAAGTTTTTTGGTTTTGTTTTGTTTTTGTTTTTTACTGATATCCATTTGTTACAACAGCACAATTTTGCAATTTGTTATTAATTGCAAAGAGAAAAAGCAGTAACTTTATGTTGGAGAAACCTGGCTGACATCACCTTAAAAAACCAATCAAGATAAGCATCACCAGTTGATACAACGTCAACATCATGTATGGAGAAGGAAATGGCAACCCACTCCAGTATTCTTGCCTGGAGAATCCCATGGAAAGGGGAGCCTGGCGGGCTGCTATCTATGGGGTCGCACAGAGTCGGGCATGACTAAAGCGACTTAGCAGCAGCAGCAGCAACATCATGTAACTTCTGGGACTTCCTTGGTGGTACAATGGCTAAGATTTCATGGTCCCGGTGCAGGGGGCGCTGAGTTTAACTAGATCCCACATGCTGCAACTGAGAGTTCGTATGCCACAGCTAAAGAACCCACGTGTCACAACGAAGACTGAAGATTGTATGTGTTGCAACTAAGATCCAGTGCAACCAAATAAATAATGTTTTTAACTATGTAGCTCCTGATAAGATGCACTGGAGTTCCATACCCATGTCCCATTTCATGAAAGGCTATGAGACATACCATTTCTGTGGGATACTTGCCAAAAAACATAGCTTCAATCTTATCATGAGAAAACTTCAAACAATCTCAAATTTCTAAAAAAACAACTGGTCAGTGAAATAAAGACTCCAAAACTGTCACAGAGTATGGGAGACTGAGGAGACATAAACAACTAAATGCAAAGAATTGGATCCTGTACCAGACAAAGGACATTAGTGAAAAGTGGCAAAAGTCAGATGAGGTCTATTAGCTAACAGTATTATTTCAATGCTAATTTCCTAATTTCAGTAATTGTACTGTGGTTATCTAAGATGTAAACATAAGAGGAAGGTGGGTGAGGGGGTACTAGAACTCTGAACTGTTTTTGAAACACTTTGAGAAATCTAAAATTACTTCAAAATAAAAAAAAAAATTAATAAGTAAATAAGAATGAATGTGGTGATGAGCTACCACCAGACGGCCCTTCTGGTGGATTTGGTCTTAATCGTCATTGGCAATCCTGGACAATAAAGACCCACACTGGGTTATACCTTTAAAAGTTTTTATTACAGAAAACCCCATTCTTCCAAGTCCAGCTCAAAGCACCCCCCCAGCTTTTTTTTTTTTTTTTAACTAAATCTGGGCTTCTGTACATATTGGATCAAATGATTTTCTTGCTCCTTGGGTATCTACTACGGAGTCGAGGACTCTGCCATTGATTGTAGTTCTCCAAGAGGAGGGGCTGGGACTCTGTAGCCATGTTCTGTTCCGTGACATCTGGTCAGCAAGGTACTAACAGCATTATGCCCCTGCCTGGGAGGCTAGGCGGGGAATCTGCCAGCCTTCAGCAAGCCCTGTGCACCCACTTTGGGTCTCATGGTGACCAGGCTCTAGACAATGTCACTGTGATCTCTGACTACAGCCAATACAACTACTGGCATCAACACAGGGCATTATGGCTGGGACCCTCCCTGAGTGTGAGAATGGGGAGAGTGGCATGTCAGTCCCCAGAAGCGCGGGATTGTAGGCAAAAGATGCCAGCACAGCAGAAGGGTCTGCTTCTCAGAAGCAAACTGGGCAGGGGTCAGCGAGGTCCTGGGAGAACACACACGAAGGTGCAAGGATTTCCTTCAAAGGCAAGGAGCTGCGAAGTGATGGTGGACAGTGGCCTGAAGGAAGCCCAGCCCAGAACATATCAGGACAGATTTGATCAGCGAGTGAACCAATGCTTTAATAATAAAGAATAATGTGGCTATCACAGGACATTGCCTGGATGGCTGTGACTGCTACTGCTACTCACTGAGCATTTAAACAGGGGCGGGGAATGTTTGAAGGTGCAGATCTCAGAGCAGCAGCCTTAGCAGGAGGATGCTGGCAAGGGCCAAGGGTGTGAAGGAGGCTTGAGCGACAGTGTCAGAGGTGGTCGAGGTAGGGGAAGTGGGTGTTGGTATGCTGGAGTTGTCTCCACACTCAAACTTTCGGAAAGTGATTCCTCTGAACATCTGATTTGCAACACCCAGGAACTCACAGGTGGAGTTGCTGACATTGGAGCAACCTTTCAGCACGAGTGTTGTCGTCTCTGTGAATGCAAATGAGACAGTAAGGGCTTTACAGTCCCTTCACCCTCCCTCCCCAAGTGACCTGCAAGAGCTGAAACAGGTCTGTTCCTGCAACCGGAGCTTGGCGAAAGGAGCCCAAGAACAATGACTGAAGGGTAATGGCAGAGTTACCATGGAGGTGAGGGTCTAGAGCCCCTCCCTGACCCAGTCCCAGAGGAAACTGAGGCTCCTGGAGGTGGATGTGAGCCTGAGCTCACAGGTCAGGGCCAGAGCTGGGCCTGGGACTCAAATCTTCAGTGTTTTCCTGAGTCGCTGGCAAGGGGTGAAATGCAGGAACAGGTTCAGACCCTCCATAAATCCTCTGTCCTCAATCCAAGAAGAAGTCAGCACTTCAACTGCTCTGGGCCTCCACTCCTCTAGGCTCTGCTTTCCATCCCCATTCCTCTCTGGACCTGAATTCTCTCTACCTGAGTTTTCCTTGAGAAGAGGAGAAACAGTCAGAGGGGATATGAAGAGACTACCACGTCTTTACTCCTAATTCATGTTGTGATGTGTTGAACTCTATTTTAAGGTGAGGTCCTAGGAAAAGACCAAGGGAATTTGCAAAGAAGATGTGATTGTGATTGCAGCTACCATTTATTGAGTACCGATTATGTGCCAGTATTGCTTTATAGTAGTGCATGTGTATTATTCAGTTGTTAAGTCTTGTCTGACTCTTTGCAATTGCTTTGAAGGCTGCAAGCCAAATTGTCCTGAAGGACAGGCAGTTCACAGAGGAGGAAGGCGCTGGAGGAGATGACTGGCTATTTGTTAGAGGCAGGGCTACAATTTGAGTTCAAGGCTGACTCCATCCTTGCTCTGAGAAGGAAGGAGAAACTTCCAAATACCAGTAAAGAAAGAAATTCATTGTTGTTTTAGAGCAAATATCAGTGTTGAAGGTTGAATTAGAGTGTGTGAGGAAGATATGTTGCTTGGCACATGTCCACAGTATTTTTTTAAGTGACCTTGGGCAAAAACAAAAACAAAATCCTACATTTATGATGACTTTGATCTGTCTGGCTTTCAGATTGAGTCAAGGCCTGGGACTTTGCAGACACCTTGGAATAAGGTAAGCAGAAACAGCAAGTCTTTCTTATGCCATTGCTGCCCTCAGGCAAAGCTTTAGAATTAGACATCAGAGCTGTGTAGACATCAAGACCCTTAAATGCATATTATTGCCTGACATAAATCACTCTGAAAAGGCTACAAACTATACGATTTCAACCATATAAATTCTGATAAAGGCAAAACTATAGAAAGAGTAAAGAAAAATCAGAGGTTTCCAGGGGTTAGGGTTAGATAGAGCACAGAGGATTTTCAGGTCAGTGACACTACTATGCATGATACTATGACAGTAGATACATGCCATCATACATTTGTCAAAACCCATATAATATACAGCACAAACAGTGAACCCTAATGGACTCTGAATGATAGCAATGTGTCAGTATAGGTTCATGGATGATAACAATGTACCTTTTTGGTGGGTGATGTTGATAGTGGGAAAGACTATATATGTGTATGGGGAAAAAATTATAGAAAAAATATATCTTCCCCTCAATTTTCCTGTGAATCTAAAACTTCTCTAAAAAATAAAGTCTATTTTTTTTTTTAAGTAAAAAGAAGTTCAGGAGAAGTATGAAGTTTGGCCCCACTAAGAAATCTGCAATTACAATTAAGCATCAAATTCCAAAACCATAACTGCCATTTAACAAAAGTTGAAATCAAATTGTACTTGGATATTGGTGCTCTTTAAACTCTTATTATTGTAAGGCATACTGTGGCAGAGACTGACTGACTGTTCATTTTAGCTTTATGCCTCTTCCTTTCCTGCTGTGTCACCACTGGATTAAATTTCCACCTTCCAGGGCAGTCTGAGTCCCAGACAACAGAATGTGGAAGGGAGTGAGGCACTCGCTTCTAGGCATTGCCTGTAATAACCTTCCTGCCTTCCTCCACTCCCCCTCTTACTCCACCTGCTGGTGAGATGCAAAGGATACAGAAGAGAGCTGCCAAGTCCTGAGTGAGTAGGGGCTGGAACCTCAAGATGGAAGGAATCCAGGGCCCTGGACTCTGCAATGAACTGCTCCATGAGCAAGAAATAAGCTATGTTGCATTGAGCCATAGGACATGGAAGTTGCCCTTAAACAGTAATTAATTAACACTAATAGTGTTATATTAGTAATATTAGCATTAGTAATTGGCTAATAGTAACAGTTAATAAATGTATTATTATTTAAATAATCATGCATAACATTTGTCTGAATATTTAAAGAATAATATTTATTAGTTTTATATTGTATGATGGTTCATTTGTATCTCATAAGTTAGTATCAAATTACTTCTGTAAAAAAGAACAGTTGGTTGGATTTTTTGAGAGAAATCATCATTATTGTTCATTTTCAAATATCCACTGACTTTTTTAGGTAGGAAACAGTGTATTGATTTACACCATGACCAAGGGGAATAGATTATACCTAAGGTGTAAAATAGCTTTTTTATTTCAGTGTTGTTTTTGTTCTTTTTCCAATTGGTTGGGTATTAAAGTCCAATTTGAGTCTCCCTTCTAGGCAACTCTAGTTGTCAGAAGCCAACACCTCTCAATGACGGGTAGAGAAGGGAAGTTACATATAAAAAGTAATAAAAGTCGAACCCACCCACACCTACAGAACAGCTCAACCTAGTAAAGAAATAAATGCCAGGAGTGACGTGATGCCCTTAAATGAGCCTGGCTTGATTACAAGTCATAAAAAGAATAGAATTCAAAAGATGGGCAGCCCAAGAGGAATGACACTGGACTGAGGAGGCAAAAATAGCAAGCAACTCAAGGCTACGTTAACAGCCTCACTATCTCAAAGGTACCCTGACCTTATTTCCTCATCCTATCTCCACCAGGCCTTTTTTTGTGAATCCAGAATTTATAATCCAAGGTGTAACATGTGTTTTAAACTCAAGACCCATAAAAAGGAATTCACATACCATTTATAAATTCTGCGATTATACTGACACATCTTTCTCCAGAACATTTCCGGGTTTCATTACAGGAAGTTTCATTATTTCCATAACATGCAGGGCACTCTACAATGCTGGGCATCACTTGCTGTGGAGGAGCTGGGTAGAGTAAGAAACGTTAACTCAGAACAGTGTTTTCACAAAGATCATGGTATTGCCTGGAGTGGAAGGGGAAATGCAGACAAAGATGCTAGCCAGAGAGACCTCTCAGGGTCTCTGCATGCTCAGGAATCTCCAATCCTGCCATAAAAATACCAGTCATCCTATTCCCATGTCCCACCAAAATATTTGCAGCACTTAACCTCACAGATCTGCCCTTACAGACCATCCACTCTTCAAGAACTGTGGTCAATGAGTGTGTTGGGATGAGAAGGGACAGGTAAGATTTTGAGCTAAAACTAACATTAGCCAGCTATTCTGGATTTAGCCAACAGGTGTGTGACTATTACTAAATCTTGCTCTGAACAAATGAAATCAAGTAATTATTTATCATTATGACTTTGATTTTTTAAAAAAAATTATATGAGACCCAGCTCTGCTATTAATGAACCATGCTTTATGACTATGGCCACATTTTCTCCTCTTCAAAACAAAGGCTTTGATCTAAGCCAACAGTTCTCAAATGACGGTCCAGGAACTCCTGGGGATCCCTGAGATCCTTCCAGGGAGTCCACTAGGTCAAAATTATTTTCATGGTGATACTAAGATGTTCTTTGCCTCTTTTTCTTTCTTTCATGAAAATACAATGGAGTTTTCCAGTGGCAACATGACGTGAGATTGCAACAGAATAAATGAACAAGCAAATCTGAGAACCAGCTGTATTCTATGAAACCAGAAATTAAAGTGCTTTGAAAAAACATAGAGCAATGCCATTCTTTCCACTAAATATATTTTGTTTTGGAAAATAATTATTTCTATTCTAATAACATAGAAATGTTATTAATGTTAACATGTAGTGGGTTTTATTATTTTTTAGTAACTAACAAATATTTTAAAAATTTCTTAGCCTTATTTTTAATACAGTAAATATTGATAGATATAGTCCACAGAAACAGAAGTTATTTGGGGTCCCTCAGTAATTTTTAAGACTTAGCATCTGGAAAGACGGTGTGAGGCCACAAAATTTGAAAGCTACTAATGAGCATCTACTGCCTTCCCACACAGGTTGAAGAGCTGTGATTTCTGTCTTTACTGAGAAGCGGAAAACATAATAGCAGTGCTGGCTTTCTTCATTTGTTTCTCAAGTAATTGTCGTGCGTCAGCTGTTAATGTTACCCAAATAGGCACTGAAGTGCCTAGACTTAAAGTGTCCACCTAAGATTGACAATCACAAGTGGTGAGAGAAGGGATGGATCTGGGAGGACAGAGGGAAGATGTGGCCAGCACCCACCAGTGGCATCACCTGTTTGATTGCATGCTTCTCCTAGGCAACACTGGCTTTCAAAGTGGAAGATTTCTTTTTCAGATACGTAGACCATGAAAGGCTGGACCGTGGTCTCACTGCAGTTCTCTGCAGAGCAGGCATGATCCTCATACCATACGGAGTTTTCTCCTACACAAAGGCAAACACAGACTATCAGTCCTAGGTACAAAGCGTTCAGGGAGCAACCGCTTTAGGCAAGGACAGAAAATATACTCTCAGCTCAATGCAATTTAGGGGACACCGAAGAGAATTTCCTGCAAAAAGAAAAATCCTTCCCCAAAAAGTAGTTTCTGACTTCAGCAGGAGATTTTTGCAGCTTAAATTCCAGGTGAAAGGCTGATGGGTGAAGTGGATGATTCACGCTGACACCCCCAGAGCCCACTGGTCAGTCTTAACATCTCTAAATATAGCCAAGCAGATGTGATGAGTCTATGCACAACATGATATTGAACCTGAAACCAGTAAAGCTTATAGACCAAAGCTATGCAATGTGGTGGTCATTTATAAAGCTCTATGTGGTCATTTACAAATCACTTCCTCATATTTCAAGAGATCAATAACTGAATGCACATATAAGCCAGCACTGATATACACATTAATACCATTGAAAAAACTTCTACTGAAAAAGCATGAGTGCCATTTATAGGAAACACCAGGAAGAGGTGAACAAATGAAATAACATCACAAAGAAGCAATCAAGCAAAGCCAGAATATGAGACAGCTACAGGACAAATGCCCCTATTTCTCCAACAATTCAGTGGAATTGAGCAAAAAAAGAGATCTTACTAAACAAACTAGGCACAATAGACCTAACAGCAAAATGTAATTTTGTTTGGGTCCAAATTCCAATGCATCAATTATATCTCAATATCTTTGAAATATGTTGAATATTTTTAAGGTCACCTTAATTTTAAAATTTAAAATTAGCTAATTTCTTAGGTGTGATCATTGTATTGTAGTTATGTAAAAAGCAGGGGAGAGTTCTTATCAGAGATGAATAATGAAGTGTTTATAGGGGAAATAACATGTTATCTAGATTTGCTTTAAAATACTATGGGGAGTAAATTAGGAGTTAAGGATTAAAACATACATGTCACTATATATAAAATAAATAACCAGCAAGGACCTACTGAATAGCACAGGGAACCATACTCAATAACTTGTAATAACCTATAATGGAAAAGAATCCATTTTCCTAAAATGGAAAAGAATTTGTGTGTGTGTGTGTGTGTGTGTGTATAAGACTCACTTTGTTGTACACCTGAAACTAACATAATATTGTAAATCAACTATATTTCAATAAAAATTTAAAGAATAAAAATGCTATGGGAAAAAAAAAGCAAAATGTTAATTGTTGACACAGGACCACCGTTCACTATACTCCTCTTCCTGCTTTTGTGTATGTTTGAAATGCTCATAATAAAAAGTTAAAAATAAATCAAAATGCTCTGAGAGAGCTATAACAATCATACCAGCAAAACACCCTGGAAGGAAGTCTGAGTGAAAGTGTGTTGAATCTGAAACAGGAAGGAACACTGAGAGGAAGCAAAGGGGAGCAGAAGATGGACAAATGAAAGCACCTAGAGAAAGCTGACTGCTTTATAATTTAGCTACGAGCTGTCCCTGCTTCTCGTGTTCATTAGCACGGGCCTACAGTGAGGTTTCAGCCAGAGGAGGCAATTCCAAGGAGCCACAGAGGCTTGTCTGCTTGCTTGGCTCTACCACTTGCGTGTTGCTTCTCCTGGGAGGTGCCTTCATGACTCCCTCTCTCTGTGCACAGCCCAGCCTTAGTCTTCCTTTTCCTGGCCAGCCTGTCCAGCACCTGCCCTGTGCAAGTTCCAGAAACGAGAATGATCACCCCCTGAGGCTCACCTTGAGAAAAGTTGGTTGAGAAACTTGTACAGCTGGTGTTGGCATTTGAGGGACACTCCGTGGCATTTTTTGCAATGCAGCTATCTTTCAATGAATTACACTGTACACAGTGCAGTGTATGATACTGGGATTCTGGGGAAACAAAATGTTTGGCATCGTCAACATTCAGGAGACATTAATAGAGTTTGCTTTGGACAAAGCACCACACTTACCTCAGGTTAAAAGAATAGCCAAGATAGCATCCCTTCCCTCTGGGGTCCCCCAAACTTTAAGCTGTGAGATGTCTACCATTCTCCGGTTGGAAGACCCAAACTTGACCCACAGCACAGAGTGGTATCACAGCGGGCAGTGTGCAAGAAGGGGTCTCACAGTCTTCATTGCCCACATCTTGACAAGAGGTCACTTGAGGGGATTCCAGAGCACCAAGACTGACAAGACTCTGGTGAGGTGCAAAATGGGGTCTTCATTCCAAAAGGGAGCAGTGTGGTTTCCCTCACCTACAGCTGCAACCGTGAGCACGACGATGATACCAGCGAAGAGGAAGCCCTTCATCGTGCTGGACATGTGCCTCCTGAGGACGAGAACTGTGGCTGCAGAGCCTCGAGCCTGAAGAGAGAGGCACAAAGAGGACAGTCTGGGGATTCAGAAGATTGCCAGGGCGTGATATCCCCTAGGGTTGCAATCACACTTCAACAAACCTAGCCCAACCTTGTGACAGAAGCAATCACCATCGTCAGCTGGAAGCACAGAGCCGTGATACAGGTTCAACCCTGCCTTTATACCCACAAAAATCTGAGTTTTCCCTTTGCCTACAAAGGTATCTACACACACAGGTACGAAAGCCCAGGGCATTTCCTACAGAGCCACTACAGATACAAAATGGGCAGGCAGATGATTGCCAGCCCCACTGAGGATGGGGGTCCAAGAAGAAAGCTGGGCTCTCCTCTCCCAGAGCATAGTGTCCACCCTCTAATTGGAATCTTGCCACATTCCCATAATGCCCTTAGGGGCTCTGTCTCTGCCATCACCATTCCAATAAGCAGACACCTATTGAGCACTTACTCTGTTCTGAACATTTATGTGCACTGATTCATGTAATTCCTCCACCTCTGTAGGAAGGTACTATTATTAGGATCACCTTTACTTCAAATGGGGAAATTAAGCCCCAGAGAAGTTAGGTAAGCACTCAAAGTCAAGGTCACACTCCTGAGAGGGATAAAAGCTGGATTTGGTCCAGATCCCTAATCCTCACTCCACACTGCCTCCAACAGACATGACTCCCAAAGCCCCAGACCCAAAGGTCCCAGCACACCTCTGACTGGTCTGTCATCAATCTCTCTGCACCTAAGTTGTCTAATAGCTAAGGTCTAGCTGTATTTATTAAGATCCTGAGAGTTGAGGATTAGAAAATGTAAACTACTATATATAGGATGGATTAACAAGTTCCTACTGTATAGCACAAGGGACTATATTCAATATCTTGTGATAATCCATAATGTAAAAAAATATTTTTTAAAAAAGAATGCCTATATGTATAAAACTGAGTCATATAAAACTGCTAATACAGCAGATTAGCACAACATTGTATATCAGCTATACTTCAAATTAAACAAATAAATAAATATCCTGAATCAGAGCTCCTAAAATTTCAATTTGCCCATGTATCAAAGCAGCACGAAAGGAAAATATCTGGCTCTGCACTGAGTCCTTCTTTATCATTAGCTCATTTATCCTGTGAACAGTAGGCAGGAGCCACATGTAGCCACTTACATTTGGATTCATTGAAGGAATAAAAAGGAAACATATTATTTCTCAGACCAGCCATGTTCCAGTGCTCCATGGCCACCTGTGGCTGGTGGCCGCGGTATTGGCCAGTGCAGGTATGAAACAAGTCCCACGGCACAGTGCTGCTATAAAGATTTTTGCCTACTCCCCAGCTGAAAAACCTGCAGAAAGAGGGATAATAAAAATTGCCCAGACTCATTCAGCTTGTGAGACCAAAAGTGGGACTCCATTCGGTGTCCTTCCATGTCCAAAACTGAGTTGTACCATGATGCTGCTGCTGCTGCTAAGTCACTTCAGTCGTGTCCGACTCTGTGCGACCCCATCCCTGGGGTTCTCCAGGCAAGAACACTGGAGTGGGTTGCCATTTCCTTCTCCAATGCATAAAAGTGAAAAGCGAAAGTGAAGTAGTTCAGTCATGTCCGACTCTTCGCAACCCCATGGACTGCAGCCTACCAGGCTCCTCCGTCCATGGGATTTTCCAGGCAAGAGTACACTGCCACTTATTAAAAAACAGCAAACCTTCTATTGGGTGTTGCAACCCACCGCCTGCATCCCACTTCACCAACCACACATGCACCCCCCGCCAACATACACACATACACACACAACACTATGATCATCTAGTTAACTTATTAGGGGCCAGTGAAAAGAAAGAGAAACTAGTCACAATCAGGGAAGACAGATGGCCCATCAATTATCTAACGCCCCAACATTTAGAGATCCAAGGAGAATAATTAAGTAGGTTTGGTTTGGCGGTTGTGGCAGATGTCCTATGCATTGTACCCTACATCCTCCCATGCCCAGTCACTGCTCCAGGCACAGAACCCCAATGCAGAGAGAGGTTTAGGGGTTGAGCTTCCCAGGAAGGGCATCTCAAGCCTTGTGGCTATAAAGGAAGAGGAGATAGGACAAAAAATGAGAAAGAGGCCACAGAAGCCACATCAATTAAGTGCACAAATCACCTCGGCCCTGTGGTTCAGACCTGATGACTAGCCTCATTTTCAGAGGGACATAATGGAGGCCCAGAGGGGTCAGGACTCTGCCCAGGAACACACAGCAGAGAGACAGAGACTGTGGTGGGACTGAGGGGCCCGCGAGCTGGGGGCCAGAGCAGAGGGCCCCACAGGGAAAATGAGAGCAAGCACATCTGTACACCCCTTTGCAAAGTCCTTCCCCCTCATTGTATCGTTGGACATTTTCAGCAGTCTGAGAGGGTCCTGTGACAATCGCTCTCATGTTAGACAGAGGAGCATGAGGTCACAAAAACTGTGAGAAGGACACAGCATCATGAACACACAGAGTGAAGTCCAGTACCTCTCGACTCCAGCCTTCCCCTCCCGGGCACTGCTGAAGGAGCGAGAACCAAGAGAATGCCCTGGACCCCAGACAGCTCTGAATGCCTTTCCCCTGTTCTCAGCTGCTCCCAGGTTGGGCCCCGCTTCAAAGCTCAGCCCCAGTCCTTTACCTTCTCTGTCTGGCCCAGAGACTGCCCTGCAGAAGGTGGATCCCAGCAGAAGGCTGGAGAAGGTGTGTGAGGGGCCTTATATAGCAGGTGGTTGCACAATCAGAAAGTACAACTGCCTACAGGGAGGGGCTTCTGAGCCAGACTGGGCCCCGCCCAACGTAGAGTCATACACAGCTTAACCCTTGGCAGCTATGATGCTGGTCAAGTCTCTGAAGCCTCCAGGAACTGGGAAAAGCTTCGGTCAGGGCCTGCCTTTGGCAAAAGACACAAAGGAGCCAGATATGTCCCTGGCATTGTCTCATGTGGGCTGCCACCCACCAGATGGATTCCATGACCAGTTGATGGATCACAAGTATCACCTTATCCTGACCTTGTAAAGCAATCACCTTGATCAGCCCATCTACAGATAAGGAAACCAAGGTACATAAGAGAAAAGTAACAGAGCTTCCCTGGTGGTTCAGTGGTAAAGAATCCGCCTGCCAGTGCAGGAGACAGGTTCGATCCACGGTCCGGGAAGATCCGACATACCTCAGAGCAGCTAAGCCTGGGAACCGAAACTACTGAAGCCAATGTGCCTGGAGCCTGTGCTCCGCAAAGCCACCACAATGAGAAGCCCGGGCACCACAACTAGAGTAGCCCTTGCTTGCTGCAACTAGAGAAAAAGTTCACACAGCAATGAAGACCCAGCACAGCCAAAAATAAATAAATGATTTTTTTTTTTTTTAAGAGAGAGAAACATAACAGATTCTCCCAAGATTACACAGCTGGGAAAGAGTCAAAACTCAGAATCAGGTCACATGGGGATTGTGCAGCTCAGGGAAGAGGCTCAGGTCTCCTTGGGCAAGTGTCTGAACTTCACTAATTCTTAGGGTCCTCCAGCCAAGATGAGGATAAACTCACTGTACAGTCTCACAGGGTAGAGGGGCCAGGAAGCCCCTGCTTGCAGCATACCCTATGCCCCTCAGTGGGGGGTGAGCCCTGCTGCTGCTGCCCCCCACACCCTAGGCATTCCGTCTGACCGCACGGTCTGGGCAGCCTCTATTGGTGACAGCAGATGTGGGCCAGGCTCCTCCCAGCACCTTCCCATTGTGGTGTGTGTGCTTCTGGCTTGGAGTGTGGATCTGAACTCCCTTCCCTCCTGCTGTTCCTGCCCCTTCAGACACTTACACACTCACACACACACACACCACACACACAGAGGTTTCAGGTAGGCATCTCACCAACACTTCCCAGCTGGCAGTTAAATATTAAGAGTTCTCTACTTTTGAATATATTCCTTGTCCATCTGCTGCCCGCTCTGTCCAGACTGTGGCTGGTCTCCTTCTTTCCTTAAATTCATTCATTTAATCAACAAATGGGGCATCCCATGCCCACTCTAGGGATTCGGGAGGTATTTGGGCAAAGAAGGACTTTGCCTTCTGTAGGAGTATAGTCTAGAGGGAGGGACACGACACAAATAAAGTAATAAATAAGCAAATTACAGGGTAGATTAGGATATGGTGACCGCACTGGCAAAAAAAGAGTAAAGGTGAGGGATCAACGGTGCTGGAGAGTGGGCACATGATTCAATTTTAAATAGAGAGGCATTGGTCTCATGGAGAAGGCAAAATCTGAGTTATTTCTATATGCAGATCTTCTGGCCGTCTCCTGTTTTCTCCTTTCTTACCCTCTGCCATCAGTCTGATCACAACAGCATTTTCCTAAACAAAGGCAGCTCTCTCCTTAATAGAATCTTACTCAGTGCTAATTCCAGCCTCGTGGCAGGGCCCAGTGGGAGAGGTGGGAGCAGGAGCAGCCAATGGGATGTGGGTGGGAGAGGGTCTGAGGACAGAAGAGTTGAAGAGCCCCATATGCTTCCTTTAAGATAATAGCCCAGGCGGGGAGGTAGCCAGGGGTGGGGGGTGGGGGGAAGGGGGGAGTAGTGGGGGTGGGGGGCCGGTGGGAGAGAGGCCAGAGGACACGTTGTGCAGCAGGATCAAGCTGAGGACACACAGGAAAACCAACCTGATCAATGTTAATTTTTCTCAGAAGGCACTAGACACCCAGGAATGTCTGGGTCTGAATCTAGACTTTGCTCCTCATATCTCCTAAATTACTTACTAACCTGGCTTGTTGGGCCCAAGTTCTCCATCCGTCAAAGAGGAACACCATACCCTGAAGAAACACCTACTGATTATTTCCTCCTGGAATTCTTTTTTTAAATATTCATTTATTTATTTATTTATTTTTGTCTGCTTCAGGTCTTAATTGTGGCACAGCTCTCTAGCTGTGGCCCAACATGTGGGATCTCAGCTCCCTGGCCAGGGATCGAACCCACATCCTCTGCGTTGGAAGGCAGATTCTTACCCACTGGCCCACCAGGGAAGTCCCTCTCCCTGGGATTCTTATCCTGTTTCACTGTGTTTTTTGCCAGTGTCATCTAACTGTAATGCCATGAAGGCATTTAATCATGTGTGATGCAGTAGCAACCTCTGAAGTGGGCTGTGCACAACCATTCATGGCAGCCCTGGGTCTGCCCCTCCCAAGGCCCTGGGCAAGATAACTATCATTATCCCCTTGAAAGATGAAGAGACTGAGTCACAGAGAGGACTTGCCTCCAGGACTTCAGGCACCAGGGCCAGCAACCTTTCCATTCCAACACAGCTTATGTGGGCCCTGCCCATTCCCAGCCTCTGCCCATGGGGCTGAAAACATCAACCCAGCTCTCCCATCTCCCTGTTCCAGGGTCACGTCTCTGTCATCACTGTGGGGCTATCAGGATCGAAGTGCCAGGATCACTCCAAGGTTTTATAAGAAATCACCCCCATAAAACAAGCCCTCCTGACTGACCAAGAAATCCAGGGACCCAAGAGAAACAGGGTCTCAATACAGAGCCCAACTTTTACTCTTAAACTAAAGACAGTAGGCATACCCCAACCACCTTGGTTCCATTATCCCCTTAGAAAAGGACAAGGTTGTGTCCTCATGATCACTCCATGAGACAAACTGGGACTCACTTGGATCCTGGAGAGTCATCCTGGGGCGTGAACCTGTAACCCCTGTGGGAAATGGGCTTCTCCTATTTCTCTCAATTTCTCCCATTTCCCTTGATCATTAGCAGAAGGAATGATCAAAGCTTGGATGTAAGTTCTTTGAGGAGACCACTCAGTTTGGGAATAAACTTGCAGAGGGGGCCGGGATTGGAACAGGATGGCCAGAGCAGGAACTCCAACCGGTGTCCAAGCTGAGAACTAGGAAAACGGTCCCCTGCTTCATCCGTTCTCTGTCTGGGTTTGTTTCAGGGAGCTTTCGTTGACTGGCTTGTTCCTCCAGCCTGGAAATGCGAGAACAGGCTAAAAATAATGAAATTACTATCCCTAACTGCAGGCACCATGCAGGAGAAATGTGTGAGCCCTGAGAGATAAGCCTCCCAAATAGTCCATACTCTGGGTAAAATGATAATCCTCTGAGTCTTGAGTTCTCCTTCTGTCAAATGGGAAAAGCATTACCATTCACCTCTGAAGAGCTGTTCTGAAGGCCTCCAGAAAACAATCCCTCCCAATATAGACACTGCTCCTAGAGTCTGCACTAGTGACACCACAGCCTAGGGGAACACACCACGTCACACGGGGCAGGAGCTAAAGTGGGACCCGACCTCAGAGCACACTTCTGCCACCTACCAGTTGAACTTGAACAATTAGTTACATGTTCTCTAAGTCTGTTTCCTCGCCTGAGAGAAAGGGACATCCATAATATCTAACCTTTCATAAAGATTAAGAGGAAACACTCTTTAGATGGGGCACACAGTGTTATAAATTTAGCTCAAAGAAATTTCGCTATGATACATACCATCAGTTCAGTCACTGGCAGTTTTCCTGGGCTTCCTTTGTGTCATGCAACATGTCTAGGACCAAATAAGTAATCATTCCAGGACATTTTCAATATGACAATTTCTAAAAAAAAAAAAAAAAACAGGCTCTAAATATATTTGAAGAACTATTGCATCCAACATTATAAAAACAGTTTGTCTGCCTGATCTATAATGTGAACCTCCACTGGGTTGGGGACAAAGGACAAAAAGCAGACAGGCTTTCTCTGCATCTATTGAGATAATCATATGGTTTTTATCTTTCAATTTGTTAATGTGGTGTACAAACTAGTACAGCCACTATGGAGAACAGTGTGGAGATTCCTTAAAAAACTGGAAATAGAACTGCCATATGACCCAGCAATACCACTGCTGGGCATACACACTGAGGAAACCAGATCTGAAAGAGACACATGCACCCCAATGTTCATCGCAGCACTGTTTATAATAGCCAGGACATGGAAGCAACCTAGATGCCCATCAGCAGACGAATGGATAAGGAAGCTGTGGTACATATACACCATGGAATATTACTCAGCCATTAAAAAGAATACATTTGAATCAGTTCTAATGAGATGGATGAAACTGGAGCCCATTATACAGAGTGAAGTAAGCCAGAAAGATAAACACCAATACAGTATACTAACGCATATATATGGAATTTAGAAAGATGGTAATGATAACCCTATATGCAGGACAGAAAAAGAGACACAGATGTATAGAACAAACTTTTGGACTCTGTGGGAGAAGGCAAGAGTGGGATGATCTGAGAGAATAGCATTGAAACATGTATATTATCTAGGGTGAAACAGATCACCAGCCCAGGTTGGATGCATGAGACAAGTGCTCGGGGCTGGTGCACTGGGAAGACCCAGAGGGATGGGATGGGGAGGGAGATGGGAGGGGGGATCGGGATGGAGAATGCATGTAAATCCATGACTGATTCGTGTCAATGTATGGCAAAAAACCACTACAATATTGTAAAGTAATTAGCCTCCAACTAATAAAAATAAATGGAAAAAAAAACCAGCAGACAGGCCTGGTTTGACAGCTGTCTATGCCAGTTATCAGCTGTGTAAACTTGGTTAAGGTTCTTGGTGTCTCCATTTAAACAAAGGGACATAAATTTTCTTGGAGGCTCACTCACATAGTGGCTGCCGACACACAAAGAAGAACAGCTGCCTTCCCCTCATCTTTTTTCTGACCATTGAAACTTAAATGTCCTCATTTATTCCATAAATATGTGTTTGGGCATTTATTCTGTGCCAAACCCTGGATAGTGAATTTACAAAGTTAATGAGACAGATGAGCTCCTTGTCATCCCAAAGACTTTAAGCTAATAACAACAACTACAAACAAACAAGGAAACATTTTTTTTCTTTTTTTTTTCTCCTTATTTAAAATTTAATATTAAACTTATGTCAACAGCATAAATCTTCATATAGTAACATATACTGAAGGATATCCTGGACATGTTGATAAGTGAAAGACCAAATAATAGAGTAATTTTTATAACATGATTCAATTTCTACTTTAAAGGATTATAAATAACCACATCTATTTTTGTTTAAACATGTAAAAGCATAGACACACATATAATACATCAAACCAAGAATAGTTGTTACCTTTAAAGTAAGATAGTCACAGTTGGTATTAGAGATGGGTATAGGACTCTTAACATATTCTTTAGTATTTTTTATTTATAAAATATATGTGTATTACTTTTGAAATTAAGTTTTCAAAAAAGAATTCATGAAAGGAACAACTTAAATTATATCAGTATGAGAAATGAGAGACATTTTTATTTTATTTTATTTTTTTGTGTGTAATAAAGTTTTATTAAAGTATAAAGGAGATAGAGAAAGCTTCTGACATAGGCATCAGAAGGGGGCAAAAGAGTACCCCCGAAACATTTTTTAAGTAAACAGACAAAGATAATTGCAAACTTAAGATTTGTGATGGAAACAAAATGGTAACTGAGTTAGGAAAGAATAGGATTGGGGTTTGAAGGCATCTCCAAGAGGTAAGAAGGAAACAGTCAAGGAAAGAAAGTAGTCAGATGGTTCCAGAACAGAACAAAAAACATGAGCAAAAAAAAAGGTTTCTTAGTCAAGAGCATGCCTTGCCAAAGGGACTGAGCAAAACGGTACACCAGTGTATTGAAGAATCCCAAGGTTATATCCACACCTTACTGAGATCATTTCAACATTTTATGTTGGTTCTTCAACCAAACAGCTTAGATGAAGTGCAAAGAGCATCAGGCTTTATTGACAGAAAATGAAAGTTCAAAACCTAGTTTTGTAATTTACTAACTGGGTGTTAACTTTTATCCATGAGTCACAATTTCCTTATCTAAAATGGTAAAATTAGTAATACTTACCTGAGAGGAAATGAATAATGACTACCTTCATCCATGACGTAGAATGGGAGATAGTTAATTCATCACTGGTTTTATCATTCCTAATGAATATGGTAGGTGATATCCCTTACAGATCATGCCAAGGTTATTGTGTCCATTTGGAGCAAAATCAAGTTGATAGGGAGACTCTGTTGTTGCTGTTCTTCTTCTTCTTGAGTCACTAAGTTGTATCTGACTCTTTGCGACCCCATGGACAGCAGTACACCAGGCTTCCCTGTCCTTCACTTTCTCCTAGAGTTTGCTCATATTCATGTCCACAGGACTGAATTACATTGCCTTCAGAAGAATATTAAGACTCAATTTTGCTTTCTAGGCAATGAGTTAGGTAACCTGCAAGTGTTCCCATTGTTGAGGAGTCTGAACTGGCCCCAGGTAACTCCCTCCTCTAGCCCATTGTTCATTCTTCCCCATCTCAGAACCAGCAACTCCAGGCAGAGGACAGCTTCCATTAGCAGCCGGCCAGAGCCAAAGGTGATAGCAATGCTGAGATTGCAGAAGGGAGCAAGGATTGGGATTCTGTGTCCCTTGCGATGCAGTGGAGTTGAGTTTCCCTGGGAAGAAGGGAAATTGTCTCCCGAACAGAGACAATTCTTGACTGTTCATAGAAAACAGAGGGAGGAAAATTGAGGACGAGTGAAAAGAGACCCAGAAGAAAGAAGAATCATCCAGGACAATCCTTTCCACCTTCTGCCTCCTCTGTGAGACCCAAGACAGAAGTGAGTTGATTCAGGCTCCTTCTAGATATATCGGTCTCTTACATTCACCAACCTGTTACTGAATGTACCTCCACCAGCCGGAAACACTGCCTGCCCTCTTTCTGAGAGGTATTGACATCCACTTCCTCATCACTCTAATAACAGATGGCAGTGCTATTTTTCTTTGTTACTTTTCAACATAAAATCTAGGAAACCTATAGCAGCTCCAAATATTGCTTGGGAATCCATGCAGCAGACACTTCATTCTTTTATTCAGTCTGTCCTAAACCCAGAAGCTAGAATTGAGAAGAGCTCAGAAGGACGGGCAGGACTAAAGGAATTAAAAACAAGTACATGGGCAGCTGAAGATAAACAACCCACAAGGCTATTTCTTGCATCTTACTTCCAAGCCTCTGTCTATTTGCTTACTGGTACAGGGACAAATTTCCAAGCCTCTGTGACTCATGCAAATGACATACTCCTTTAGGGAATATCATGCTGTTTCAGAAAAAGAAATGAGTTATTAAAAGGTGGAACAGTAAAAGCCCCATATTGATGTTGGTGGCAATAAGGAAGTGTGGACTACAGGGCTGGTTTCTATTTCTGGCTTTCATAGGCTGTGTGATTTTGGCCAAAGTCCTTCCCCTGTTTGTACCCTAGGAAAGACACTGGGGTACAAATGGGGGAAGTCTAGAATTCAGTCTAGTTTCGAGTGTATATTGTTTCTTGAAGTGGAGATTTAGATAAGAGATTTGTAGACATGTAATTCAAGGCTGTTTTTAAAATTTCTGGTTGCTTTCTCCCAACCACCAAAACAGTTTTTGAAAAATACTTTTTGACTCAAAATTGAAGATTTTCCATTACAGACCAGCCAGAGGTTTGTTTGCCCTTTTTTGAGCACCAAGGGGAAATATTCATAACATTGAAATCAGCCTATGATGCATTACATGATATAAAATAAATTTAATATGTCTATGAAAATGCTTTGCAGCCTAAACTGTAGTGCTTACACAGAAGCACTGTCAATATTACTAAACTGCTGCAAAAGGAGGAACTTGTCAACACCATTTTGGCTCAAGTCACGGTGATTCAACAGACAGAGTGACAGCCCTGATTAAGGCAACTGATTCAAGCATTCACACAAAACTGGGGATGAAGTGCTATATAAATCATTAAGATTTTATGGAAGAAAGCCCATACACTCCTCTCCCATGGACTGTTGAGACTCCAGCATTTCTAAATAAAATGCCGTATAACATTCATTTGAACACTATCTGGAATTCTGCCAGAGCAGATGATTAACTTGAATTGAGGCCCTTTCAGCTTCTTTACCATCGGCAAAAACATCAAAGAAGGCATCCAAAGCCTCTCCTGCTGCCACAAGGTGGTGGGATCTTTGGTGGCAGCCTCAAGCAGAAAGTACCCAATGGTCTGAAGGAAACAAAATACATCATTATCATCTGATATTCCAAGTCAGCCTCCAGAAAATAAGCACTGACTCTAAATGTGGCCAACAATTCATGCACATTTATTTTATATAAAACTGTTAGGGAAATTTTAAAATTTTTAAAAGACAACACATATTGTGAAAATATCAAATGTAATGAAGATAATTTTTAAATGTTAGAGTTTAAATTCCTAAATAAAATAAAGATCCATTAAGTGATATATGAAAGATTAATCTCAGAAGTATTTAAAATTTCCCCTCTAACTCTCTCAAGAATGCTTTTTCTCTGTTCTTTCTTTTTTGTTTTACTTTCACCTCTCTTACAGTAATCAGAGTCTGATCCAGCCTGGAGCAATTCTTATCCTCACGGGAATGGAGGGAGAATGGATGAGTATGGTCAGTAAAGGACCAGAAACAACCAGGAATAATAGGGAGAAATGGCATTTTAACAAAGTTGTCAGTCCCTCACTAGGAAGCCCACTTTGGTGGGAGACACTTCTAATCCACACAAATCTTTTTTTTTTTTTTTTTTTTCTTTTAACTTGATTGTGTCAGGTCTTAGTTGCAGCATCCAGGATCTTTTGTTGCAGCACACAGATTTTAGTTGTGGTGTGCAGGCTCAGTAGTTGCAGCATGGGGGTCCAGAGTGAGGCCAAAGTACTTGTGGTGTGTGGGCTTAGCTGCTCCACGGCATGTGGGATCTTAGTTCCCTGACCAGGGTTGAACCCACATCTCTTGCATTGCAAGGTGGATGCCTTTTTTGTTTCTCTGTCTCCCTTTTACTTTTTTAAACTAATTCATTTATTTCAATTGGGGGATAATTAGTTTACAATACTGTGATTTTTGCCATAGAGCAACATGAATCAGCCATAGGTATACAGGTGTCCCCCCCCCCATCCTGGGCCCCCTCCCACCTTCCTCCCTACCCCATCCCTCTAGGTTGTCCCAGAGCACCAGCTTTGGGTGCCCTGCTTCACGAATCAAATTCGCACTGGTCATCTATTTACATGTGGTAATGTGTATGTGTCGATGTTATTCTCTCAAATCATCCCACCCTCACCTTCTCCCACTGAGTCCAAAAGTCTGTTATTTACATCTGTGTCTCCTTTGCTGCCCTGCATGTAGGATTGTCAGTACCATCTTGCTAAATTCCATATATATATATATATGTTAATATACTGTATTGAAGTTTCTCTTATTGACTTACTTCACTCTCTATAGTAGGCTCCACGTCCACCCACCTCATTAGAACTGACTCAAATCCATTCCTTTTTATAGCTGAGTAATATTCTATTGTGTATATGTACACAACTTCCTTATCCATTCATCTGTGGCTGGACATCTAGGTTGCTTCCGTGTCCCAGCTATTGTAAATAGTGTTGCAGTGAACACTGGGGTACATGTGTCTCTTTCAATTCTGGTTTCCTCAGGATATATGCCCAGCAGTGGGTCAAAAATGTTTTTTTCCACGATGTCAAAATGCATATAAATGTTATCTGTAACAAAAAAAAAAAATGCTTTTTAAATTACATGAAAAATACTCTGAAAACTTAAAAATTTTAAACACAATTTCAAAAAATATATGAAGCAAAAACCTATAAAATAGAGAAATAATGATTTAATAATAATAACCCAAAACTCCAATACCCCACTTTCAATAATGGATAGAAAAACTAGACAGAAGGTCAATAAGGAAGCAGAAGACTTAACAATGCTGGAAACCAACTAGACATCTATCGAACACTCCACCCCATGACAACAGAATATACATTCTGCTTAAGTGCATGCAGAACATTCTCCAAGATAGAGCATGTGCCAGGCCACATAACAAACCTCAATACATTTTAAATGTTAAAAATAATATAGGGTGTGTTCTCCAACAACAATGGATGAATTCAAAAATCAATAACAAAGAAATTTGGAACACTCATAAATGTGTGGAATTTAAATAATATACTTCTAAACAGCTGTGGATTTCCTCATATGTCAACTTAGCTAGGCCATGGTACCAGAATTTCACTAAATATTATTCTAGATATTTCTGTGAAAGTATATTTTAGATGAAGTTAACATGTAAATCATCAGAATTTGAGTAAAGCAGATTACCCTCCACAATGAGGATTTTAATTGCGTTCATTGAGGGCCTTAACAGAAAAAGACTGATCCCCTAAAGAAGAGAAAACTTTACCAACAGCCTTTGACTTGAGCTGCCAGCATCAAATCTTCCCTGGTCTCCAGACTGCTGGATTACCCAATATTGGATTTACTAGCCTCCACAATTATGTAACCCAATTGTGTAACTGTTTCTCTGGCAGAAAGAGAGATAGACTACTATGAACAGTTGTATAACAACAAATTTGTTGAACAAGATAAAATGTATATGTTCCTAGAAACACACAAACTATCAACACTAATGCAAGAAGATATAGAAAATATGAATAGACCTACAACATGTAATGAGATTGAGTCAGAAGTCAAAAATTTCCAAAAAGAAAAATCAAAGAAAAACCCACTCCCACGTCCCAGGATTGTTCTATCTGTTGTCTGTTTAATGAAAGATCTGTCTGCTTGAGCTGTAACTAGTCTCTTGTTTCAAGTCCTTGCTACAATGAGACAAGAGCCAAGAAATCCTAACTTCTTGAGCTGTAATTAATCCATCATTCCAAATCTTTGTTACAAGGAGATAAGAACTGAAGAGGAGAAACAAACTGACCTGAGAATATGACTAGAAAAAGATGGCTAAAGAAAAGATGGTCTCACTGGCGAATTTCACCATGTCTAAGGAAGAATTAACATCAGGGGCCAAAGACTCATTCTACGGGGCCACTGCCAGAGACCACTGCTGACAACAGCTCAGGGAAGGCAGCAGTGTTGATGTAGCCTTCCACAATGAGAAAAGTAAGATGCTAGTGACACTGTGTTTGACAGTAGACAAACTGGTAGGAATGTAGAACCTTAAAAACTCACATCTTCTCCATCTTTAACACTCCTGAAATTGACCTACCTTGGCCCCAGCAGCAGTACTTGGCACACCCCTGATTCAGACACCCTCCCCACTGCCAAGGCTTTAGAATTTGTTGACTCAATCCAGAGGAAGCAGGGGTCCACGCAGGGCAGCCATTCCACGTGTCAGGCAGGAAAGTTAATGGCCCTGGGCTCCTTTCTACAGTTCAGAAAGCAGTTTTCTCACAAATGTCAGTGTCACATACAAAGGGTCAAAGACCTAACCTACAAGGGCCCTCTGGCCATGATACTGTTAGGTAGTTAAAGTAGAAAAAAGGAATCCAAAATGGTGGAACTACACGTAAGGGAGTGGGAGGAGTCCACAAAAGAGGATGTTGAGGACCAGAGTTGAGAACCTCTTGCAGGAAAACACACCCAAAACATGCCCCCTTCCCTGACTGGCCTTGAGCATACACCCATTTGCATTGCCTTTCTTGATTGGTGGCAGGCATAGGCACCTATTTTGCACAGGCAGAACCAAGAGGAGACAGGAAGTATAAAAAGGGAAGCAAAGAGGGATCATCACCTTTCCTTCAGGGTTGGCCCACTTCCACATCTCAGAAGTGTACTATCTGTTTTCTGTTTAATAAAAGATCTGTCTGCTTGAGCTATAACTAGTCTCTTGTTTCAAGTCCTTGCTACAATGAGACAAGAGCCAAGAAATCCTGACTTCTTGAGCTATAATGAGTCCATCATTCCAAATCTTTGTTACAATGAGACAAGAACTGAGGAAAAGAAACAAGCTGACCTGACAATATGACTACCCGAGCAGCAAATATTAATACATAAGCAAGGCTCTGAAAGACCATGAGTTCACTCTGACCCTCAAAGAAAAAAGTGCAGCCAGTGGAAGGTAATATATTCCATTTCTATCAATTTTTCCAAGTAGAAAAGGGTACTAGCCTGGAAAATGGCCCCAAAGATATTAGTTCCTAATCTTTTTGGAACCTGTTGATGTAACCTTAAATAGCAAAGACTTTACAAATGTGATCAAGTTAAAGATCCTGCTTTGGAATCCTGGGTTACATAGGTGGGCCCTAAATGCCATCACAAATGTCCTTATAAGATATAGGCATGTTGACTGCCTGACTTCAGACTATACTACAAAGCTACAGTCATCAAGACAGTATGGTATTGGCACAAAGACAGAAAAATAGATCAATGGAACAAAATAGAAAGCCCAGAGATAAATCCATACACCTATGGACACCTTATCTTTGACAAAGGAGGCAAACATATATAATGGAGAAAAGACATCTATTTAACAAGTGGTGCTGGGAAGACTGGTCAACCACTTGTAAAAGAATGAAACTAGAACACTTTCTAACACCATACACAAAAATAAACTCAAAATGGAATAAAGATCTAAATGTAAGACCAGAAACTATAAAACTAGAGGAAAACATAGGCAAAACACTCTCTGACATAAGTCACAGCAGAACCCTGTATGACCCACCTCCCAGAGTAATGGAAATATAAGCAAAAATAAACATATAGGACCTAATTAAACTTAAAAGCGTTTGCACAACGAAGGAACCTATAAGCAAGGTGAAAAGACAGCCTTCAGAATGGGAGAAAATAATAGCAAACAAAGAAACTGACAAAGAATTAATCTCAAAAATATACAAGCAGCTCCTGCAGCTCATTGCAGGAAGGGGGACCCCTTCCAGGGCCCGAAACTGGGCTCTTGTCTAACACTCGGAAATGAATTGTCCGAGGAGACACATGCTGACAAAGCAAGAGATTTTATTGGGAAAGGGCACCCGGGTGGAGAGCAGTAGAGTAAGGGAACCCAGGAGAACTGCTCTGCCGCGTGGCTCGCAGTCTTGGGTTTTATGGTGATGGGATTAGTTTCCGGGTGGTCTTTGGCCAATCATTCTAATTCAGAGTCTTTCCTGGTGGCGCACGCATCGCTCAGCCAAGATGGATGCTAGCGAGAGGGATTCTGGGAAGTGGACGGACAGGCAGGGTCTCCTCTCGACCTTTCCCTAACTCTTCCGGCTGGTGGTGGCTTATTAGTTCCGTATTCCTTATCAGGATCTCCTGTCATAAAACAACTCATGCAAATGGTTACTATGGTGCCTGGCCAGGGTGGGCGGTTTCAATCAGTGTGCTTCCCCTAACAGCTCAATTCCAGAAAAATAAAAGACCCAATCAAAAAATGGGCCAAAGAACTAAACAGACATTTCTCCAAAGAAGACATACAGATGGCTAACAAACACATGAAAAGTTGCTCAACATCACTCATTATCAGAGAAATGCAAATCAGAACCACAAGGAGGTACCACCTCATGCTGGTCAGAATGGCTGCTATCAAAAAGTCTACAAACAATAAATGCTGGAGAGGGTGCTGAGAAAATGGAACCCTCTTACACTGTTTGTGGGAATGCAATAGTACAGCCACTATGGAGGACAGTGTGGAGATTCCTTAAAAAACTGGAAATAGAACTGCCATACGACCCAGCAACCCCACTGCTGGGCATACACACTGCTGCTGCTGCTGCTAAGCCACATCAGTCGTGTCCAACTCTGTGCGACCCCATAGACAGTAGCCCACCAGGCTCCCATCCCTGGGACTCTCCAGGCAAGAGTACTGGAGTGGGTTGCCACTGCCTTCTCTGATACACACTGAGGAAACCAGAATTGAAAGAGACACGTGTTCATTGCAGCACTGTTTGCAATAATTAGGACATGGAAGCAACCTAGATGTTCATCAGCAGACGAATGGATAATAAAGCTGTGATACATATACACAATGGTATATTACTCAGCTATTAAAAAGAATGCATTCGAATCTGTTCTAATGAGGTGGATGAAACTGGAGCTTATTATACAGAGTGAAGTAAGTCAGAAATAAAAACACCAATACAGTATATTAACACATATATATGGAATTTAGAAAGATGGTAACGATGACCCTATATGTGAGACAGAAAAAGAGACACAGATGTAAAGAACAGACTTTTGGACTCTGTGGGAGAAGGCGAGGGTGGGATGATTTGAGAGAATAGCATTGAAACATGTATATCATCATATGTGAAACAGATCGCCTGTCCAGGTTCAATGCATGAGACAGGGTGCTCAGGGCTGGTGCACTGGGATGACCCTGAGGGATGGGATGGGGAGGGAGGTAGGAGGTGGGTTCAGGATGGGGAACACATGTACACCCGTGGCTGATTCATGTCAATGTATGGCAAAAACCACTACAGTATTGCAAAGTAATTAGCCTCCAATTAAAATAAATAAATTTTTAAGAAAAAGATATAGGCAGGTTGAGATTTGATACAGAGAAGATGTGATATGGAGGCAGAGACTGGAGGGATGCAGCCACAAGTCAAGGGATGCCAGCAGCCAGAAGAAGCTGGAAGAAGCAAGAGACTGGGTCTAGCCCAGAGCTTCTGGATGGGGTATGACCCTGCCAAAACTTTGATTTCAGTTCACTGAAACTGATTTCAAAAACTGTGTTGTTTTGAGCCACAAGTGTATGGTAATTTGTTATGGCAGCCACAGAAAGCTGATACAGGAAGTGTTCATAGGAGATGGGTTTTTGTTTCTTCTGCCAAGTGCAGACTTACAGTGGTTTGACTCATGATTTTTTGACAGTACAATGGTGCAAAAGCAATATGCATTCAGTAGAAACCATACTTCGAATTTTTATCTTTTCCTGAACTAGCAATAGTTCTAGACTCTCTTGTGCTGCTGGGCAGGACAGCAAGCCACAGCTCCTGCTCAGCCATGCAGTCATGAAGGTAAACAACCAATACACTTAGAATCATTCTGTACCCATACAACCATTCTGTTTTTCACTGTCAGTACTATATTTAATAAGTTACATGAGACATTCAACATTTTATTATAAAATAGGTCTTGTGTTATTTGATTTTACCTAACTTTAGGCTAATAAAAATCCCATGGATGGAGGAGCCTGGTAGGCTGCAGTCCATGGGGTCACTAAGAGTCGGACACGACTGAGTGTCTTCACTTTCACTTTTCACTTTCATGCATTGGAGAAGGCAATGGAAACCCACTCCAGTGTTCTTGCCTGGAGAATCCCAGGGACGGCGGAGCCTGGTGGGCTGCCGTCTATGGGGTCGCACAGAGTCGGACACAACTGAAGTGACTCAGCCCCAGCAGCAGGCTAATAAAAGTGTTCTGAGAACTTTCAAGGTAGATTAGGCTAAGCTACGTTTGGTAGGTCAGATGTAGTAAATGCATGTTCTCTATGTCGGTGTCTCTAATTATACTTTGCAAATAAGATCATCTATACCATTTTTCTAGATTCCATATATATGCTTTTGTTTTCTCTTTCTGAATTACTTCACAAATGGATAAGGGGGAAAGGGAGGTGGAAGGAATTGGGAGATTGGGATTGATACACATATACTTACCGATACTATGTATAAAATAGATAACTAATGAGAACATATTGAACCGCACAGGGAACTCTACTTCATGCTCTGTGGTGATCTGAATGAAAAGTAAATCCAAAAGATACAGGATATATGTATATGTATGGCTAATTCATTTTGCTATACAGCAGAAACTAACACACATATAAAGCTACTATACTCCAATAAAAATTAATTTTAGAAATTAATTTTTTTAAATGCATGTTCTACTTACGACATTTTCAGCTTATAGTGAGTTGATTGAAATTTACCCCATTGCAAGCTGAGGAAAATCTGAGCATGTCATTTTTCTGTGTGAGTAGGAGAAGGAAAGATTAGGATCTAACTCAAAACGTACCAAATAGAAGCAGATAAAACAAGATGAACCAGGAGGAGGAGTTTCAAGAGGGTGTCCCACAGGGAGGAAGAAGCCAAGTTCCTAAAGGAAACCTCATCACCTAGACTCAATGCCCTGACAAAGATTCTCTCCTGACCAAACTCTAGCCAGACTCCTCTTCTCCACTGGACTTCACCCCATCCTATAAAGACTTGCACAAAATACCAACATAGTTCCTAACAGTTCAGGATCACATTCATAGTATAGCCCAAACTTAAAATACCTGCCTGAGAAAGCTCAAGGCTGCCAAAAGAATTGACTGTTCCAGCCAGCGCTTGAAGACAGGGTCCCTGTGTCCCGACCTGTGTAGAAGGGTAGGAGCCTAACTTCTATAAGCACCAGTTAGCAAACCCAGACAGGCTTCACATGGACCAACCCTGTCTTCACTATTTTTCAAATTTTTCACTTCCCTGTTTTGGCTCAAGCCCCCAGACCCCTCGATTCTCCCTTCATAGTCCCTCATTCTCTCTTTAAAACATCCCGTCACATCTCTACAAATCAAAGTTGAACTCAATTCTTGCTGGACTCTTCCTCTACTGCAATTGTATATTACTGATTAAAATCTATCCTTATCACTTTAGCGAGTGTCCAGCTTTCTTTATCTCTGACGCCCCCGACCTGGAAATTGGATCCTCCAGGGCCCACTGATTATAACTGTTAGGTAGTTAGAATAGAAAAAGTAGCCTAGATAGCAGAACCATGTGGAGAGCAAACAAACAAACAAAAGCCCATGAAAGAGGAGGGCAAGAACCAGAGTGAGAACTTTGGCAAGAAAATACGTCCATTTCCTCAACTGGCCTTGAATGTATGCCCATTTTGGTGGTGGGTACAAGCCCTATTTTACATAGGACTGAATCAATCAGGCTTTGGGGGGAAGAGATAAAAAGTACAAAAAGAGAAGCCTGGGAGGATGGGGCACTCCTTCAAGGGTCAACCCACACTCAAGCCTCAAGAGTGCACTGCCTACTGCCTACTGCCTTCCTCCTGTTTAAGTTGTAACTGAGATGTAACAGAGCTGACACTAGTCTATTATTAAGAATACTGCCTGCTGCCTGCTGAATAAAACTCTGCCTGTTTGAGCTATAAGTGGTCCATCATTCCAAATCTTTGCTACAATGAGACAAGAACAGAGAAAGAGAGAAATAAATCAACCTGACATAACAAAATCTGAGGTGGGTTCCAGGGTGTTTAACTCTGCCAGCAGGTCAAGTCAGATCCGACTCTTAGATACACAGTGCTGGCCAAGTCAACACCAAGAGAACACAACTGTAGAAAAACTACATTATAAAAACAAAACAAGATAAAAGAAAAAAATCTGACAGGAGGAAAACCTCAGGTGGTAATGTGAGTGATGGAAAGTGACCAGTGTGGACTTTAAAGTCTTACTGATGTGTTTAAATGGAAATCACCTAAGGAAAGGTAGTTTTGAACCACCTGGAACTACATAATATGTGTCAGGGCCCAGTGAGAGTTACTTGCTCAGTTACTCAGCCCCAGGACTGTAGCTGGCAGGGTGTCATTTCTGCTTTAAAGTTCTGGTAATATTACAGCATGACAGGGAGGAGTAAGAATAGTAATATTTCTGAGACCTGAAGGAGACAAACCTAAGAAAGGAAAGGAAAACAAAAGAAGGTAAGTGATTATCAATCATTTCCTGGCATTAGAGCAGTTAGAAGCACTGCTGCTGATGTCCCCATGTTTGTGGCCTCTATAATCCTATAAAGCTGTGGGTGTCTTCTCAGTTCCCACTTTTTGCCTTTACATACTATCAGGATGTGATACGCCGAAGAATTGATGTTTTAGAATTGTGGTGCTGGAAAAGACTCCTGAGATTCCCTTGGATAGCACGGAGATCAAGCCAGTCAGCCCTAAAGAAAATCAACCCTGAATATTCATTGGAAGGACTGATGCTGAAGCTGAAGTTCCAATACTTTAGCCACCTGATGCAAAGAACTGACTTGTTGGGAAAGTCCCTGATGCTGGGGGATAATGAGCACAGGAGGAGAAGGAGGCAGCAGAGGATGAGACGATTAGACAGCATCAACAACTCAATGGGCATGAATCTGAGCAAACTCTGGCAAATAGTGGAGCACAGAGGATCCTGGCATGCTATAGTCCATGGGGTTGCAAAGAGTGGGATGCAACTTAGAGACTGAACAACAATAACCTTTTCAGTGCACTTAATCCGTGGTCCTCAACATTTTTGGCACCAGGGGCCAGTTTCATGGAAGACAGTTTTTCCATGGCCAGGTTGGGGGGATGGTTTGGGGATGATTCTTATAAGGAGTGTGAAACCTAGATCCCTTGCATGCCCAGTTCACAGTAGGGTTCATGCTCCCATGAGAATATAATGCTGCAGCTAATCTGACAGGAGGAAAACCTCAGGTGGTAACGTGAGTGATGGGAAGTGGCCATAAATACAGATGAAGCTTTGCTCTCTCACTTCCTGCTCTGTAGCCCGGTCCCTAACAGGCAAGGACCAGTACTGGTCTATGGCCTGGAGTGTGGGGAGACCCCTGCACTGAAAAGAATTTAAATATTCCACAAGAAGCTGACATGTCAGGATGTGACTAATTCAACACATAGAGGTGTTTTGCTAATTTTACAATTAATGTTTACGCATTTGGGCAAATGCAATATGCTAAACTCAAGTACAGATATTTAGATGATTGTTGATTCTTTGCTATATTTAAAAAATGTCTAATTGATAGCATAAGATTAGTGACATGGGTTGTTGCTGTTGTTCAGTCACTAAGTTGTGTCCAACTCTTTGTGACCCCGTGGACTGCAACACGGCAGGCTTCCCTGTCCTTCACTATCTCCCTGAGTTTGCTCAAACTTGTGTAAATTGAGTTGGTGATGTCACTTAACCATCTCATCCTCCCTCATCTCCTTCTCCTACCCTCTATCTACTCCAGCATCAGGGACTTTTCCAGTAAGTCAGTTCTTCGCATCAGGTGACCAAAGTATTGGAGCTTCAGCATCAGTCCTTCCAATGAATATTCAGGGTTGATTTTCTCTAGGATTGACTGGTTTGACCTCCTTGCTGTCCAAAGAATTCTCAAGTCTTCTCCAGCACCACAATTCAAAGGCATCAATTCTTTGGCACTCAGCCTTCTTATGGTCTAATTCTCACATCCATACATGATTACTGGAAAAAACATAGCTTTGACTTCTATGGACTTTTGTCAGCAAAGTGATGTCTCTGCTTTTTAATATGCTGCCTAGGTGTGTCATAGCTTTCCTTACAAGGAGTAAGCGTCTTTTAATTGCATGTCTGCAGTCACCATCTGCAGTGATTTTGGAGACCAAGAAAAGAAAATCTGTCACTGTTTCCACTTTTTCCCCATCTATTTGCCATGAAGTGATGGGACTGGATGCCATGATTATAGTTTTTTGAATGTTGAGTTTTAAGCCAGCTTTTTCACCCTCCTCTTTCACCCTCATCAAGAGGGCTCTTTAGTTCCTCAAATCTGCATATTTGAGGTTATTGGTATTTCTCCTGGCAATTTTGATTCTACCTTGTGACTCATCCAGTCCAGCATTTCACATGATGCAGTCTGTATATAAGTTAAATAAGCAGGGTGACAACATACAATTTTGAGGTACTCCCTTCCCAGTGACATGGGTATTAAATGGCAAGTGCAGGGCCTCGGGCAGTAGAGAATCCTCTCTGTTGATGAATTCCAGGAGGTGTGAGGTGTAATGTACAACTTTACTTTTTCCTTCTTGGGAAGCTAGAGACTGGGATGAGGAAAGGAGTTTCCAGAGTGCTGAGGGGAAAGGAAGAATGAAAGGTTTAACTGTGCTCAGCCCCATACCCAGGCAATGGCCAATGTGACTGGGTGGAAGAGAGAGTCCATAACCAGGACTGATCCTTCCCTGGGGTGGGGTAGATAAGAGGGTGGAACACTGGTTTTGTTTTTGTTTCTCTCTTTCTAAGCAGATGAAGTGTGGAGAGCTTCACAGATACTGCCTCTCCTCCTTGCCCCTGACACTAATTCCCACTCAGCAACTTCTCAAAGATGTACTCTTCCCAGAGCTCCATCTGAGTTCGAAGAGCAAGGCAGCAGAGTGAGGGTAGCAAATCCAAGGCATCATATCTCATCTTACCTATATACACCAGCCTGGGCCTCTGGAGCCCACTGCAATTGTGAAAGGGCAGAAATAGGACTCAGCAACAAGGCTTCTGGCTCCAAACTACCCCCTAGACCACAGCTGCCCCTATCACCCCTCCCACTCCTGTACACTTCTGGCAGACCCAGCTTGGATCCCCAGAACACTGTACAACAGTCCCAACTCATGCTTTATCCACCCTTAGCATAGATCTCAGGCCACTCTCGAGATCTCAGGAAGCACACCAACCCCTCTATCCCCTTCTGCCACCATTTCTATGTAGGTGGCATCTGCGTACAGTAAAGTCCAAGGGCAGGAAAGGAGCAGTTTAACCATTAATAGCAATTGGCTGTACATTTATGATGGGATTACTGTGAAAATCATAGGCCCCAGAATACAAAGACCATCTCCGGAGAATTCCTGGCAACCTCCCTGCAATCAGGTTATAGAGCCCAGGTTGAAACACAGCTTACTCAGTGGCAGTGGTGAGAAGTGTGGGGAGTGCCAATCCTTTCAACTTCTCTTTGAGATAAGGTTGCTCTCAGCTAGGTTTGACATCTATAAGCTGGGAAAAAAGTTAACATCACACACACATATTCAGCCCAGAGAACGAAGCCTTCCCTTGGGCATTCCCTCTCAAACCTGGTGCTTCCACAGGTTTCCAATGAGCTTCAAGCGGTGTTCAAAGCCAAGTTTAATAAATAACAACTGAAGAAAACCCCCACCCAGCCACTCATTGACAAGACTCAAGGTCACTCGTTCCTTAGGCCCAGAGCTCGTGCCCTCCTGAGTGTCATTTTGGTATCTCCATCTCAAGCAGGATATTGATTGTTGGTAAATATTATCAATTTTTAATTTCAAATTACAATTGTTCATTGCTAACATATAGAAAAGAAATTGATTTTGTATGTGATCTTGAATCCTGCAACCGTGATATACTTGATAATTTGTTGTTGCTGTTGTTCAGTCAATAAGTCATGTCTAACTTTTTGCAGCCCTATGTACTGTAGCATACCAGGCGTCCCTGTCCTTCAAATCTCTCTGAGTTTGCTCAAATTCATATTTGTTGTGTCGGTGATGCTATCTAACCATCTCATCCTCTGTTTCCCCCTTCTCCTCTTGCCCTCAATCTCTCCCAGCATCGGGGTCTTTTCCAATGAGTCGGCTCTTTGCATTAGGTGGCCAAAGTATTGTAGCTTTGGCATCAGTCCTTCCAATGAATATTCAGGGTTGATTTCCTCTAGGATTGAGTGGTTTGATCTCCTTGCTATCCAAAGGACTCTCAAGAATCTTCTCCAGCACCACAATTCCAAAGCATCAATTCTTTGGCCCTCAGCCTTCTTATGGTCCAATTCTCATATCTGTATATGACTACCAGAAAAACCATAGCTTTGACCAAATGGTCCTTTGTTGGCAAAGTGATATCTCTGCTTTAATACACTGTCTAGATTTGCTGTAGCTTTTCTTCCAAGGAGCAAGTATCTTTTAATTTCATGGTTGCTGTCACCATCTGCAATGATTTTGGAAATGAAGAAAAAAAACTATGTCACTGTTTTCACTTTTTCCCCTTCTACTTGCCATGAAGTAATGGGACATTCAAAAAGCTAAGATCATGGCATCCGGTCCCATCCAGCAAAGCTTACCACTCCAGCTAAGCTCAACCCTGACAATATTTGGCTTCTCAAACCTGTTTTTTCTCCTGTTCCCTCTCCCACTGTAGGCAGTGGTACCATAATCCAGCCAGTCAGCCAGGCCAGAAACCAGAGATTTGTCTTAAATTATTCCATCTCCTGCTAATCTTTCTGGCCTCTTAACTGGGGCATACAAAGTCCCAAGCTAGCTCCCCAGCCCACAGTTTTCATTTTTGTTGAGGTTTATCTTTTTTATGAGGGAAGACAATCAAAGAGCTCTCCAGAACTAAAGGAGGCTAGCACATACCTATTCTTTCCTTGGCTTCCGTAACCAATCTGTGGTGGCCTCTCTACTCTCCACCCCACTCCTTCCACCTCCTCCATGGCCTCACACTTCCAAATGAGCTCAGGTTTAGTTGAATAGTGACAATCTCCATGCTGGCCAGTTACTCAAATCACCACCACGGGGGAGATGGTGCCCATGTCACCTGCCAGGGCTTTCAGTCTGGAAGACTAAGGTGAGACCAGCAATGTTCACAGTGAGCACTTCTTACAGTCTAACAAGGAAGGCAATTCCATGCACCATCCATAAGAGAAGGCTCCACCAGAAGGGATATCATCATAGAGTCAAACAACCTATCTCTAGGGCCTCCAGCTCATGCTTCCCATAGCCAACACCCAAATATGGTCCTTCCTATTTGCTGCACCTACATGGGCACCCATCCATGGAAGCTCTCTAACCTCTCTCTTCCCACCAAAACTGTTCTTGGGAGCAACTTGAGATCTGCATTCATACCGCTCTATGATCATAGTATCTCCCCTGCCAGGTAAGCAAGCATTCACACCACTCTGAATCAGAGCCACGGAGTACCTCCCAGCCCCAGGAACTTGCACAAGTGAGGCTTCACCTATCACTGTGGACTTCCAGCTTGGAAGTTTCTAGGAGAGAGGAGCTCCTCTCTGGCCAGGCAGCAGCACGCAGCGGCACCGTGCAGGGAACAGCACGCCCTTGAGCAGAACAAAGAGACACCGCATGTCCAGCGTAGTCCTTTGTAAACCGTGGAGAACCAGAGCCATGAATGGCCTAGCATATGCCCTGTGATGATAATGATAATGCTGTTGTCAAGGGTATGGGAAAACTTCCTGAAATGGTAAACACACAGACGTCTCAGTGTTCATGTTGCTTGAGCCCTGCAGGGAGCCCATCGCTAATATCACTAGTGCTGTCTCCTTTGAGTCTCAGAACTGTAGTGTCCATGCTTCATAGGGGCAGGAGAGTGTGACAAATGTCATATCTTAACAAAGAAAGCATCATGGTCATATTACTGCACAGAGAGTGGGAAAGGACAATCCAACCTATATCCAGGAAGGCCATAAGCAGAAATAAAGGCACTGGGCTTTGGTATTTAAAAATAAAACAGCCTGAATTCAAACTCAGCTCCTAGTTACTATCCATGCAATAGGTTCTCATGATTTGGCCTTTCTAAGCCTCAGTGTTTTCATCAGTACTGTGACAATAATAGCAGTAGCCACTACTTACTGATCATTTACTACATACCAAACACGGCACTAAATATTTTACATCTTATTGGATTGACAAAAGAGATATGTGGTGGATGCTACCACTAGGGAAATAATATCTTTCTTATGGTAATGAGAAGCAAATGTGATTACATAAGCAAACCATAGTTGGTGTTTTTAAAACTGCAACTGAGTCCAGTCCTATAAAAGACAGGGCTTCATAGATACCGGAGTGGTAAAGAATCCACCTGCCAATGCAGGAGAAACAGGAAATGCTACTTCAGTCCCCGGGTTGGGAGGATCCCCTGGAATGGGAAATGGTAGTCCACTCCAGTATTTCTTGCCTGGGAAATTCCATGGACAGAGAAGCCTGGTGGGCTACAATCCATGGCATCACAAAGAACCGGACACAACTGAGTGACTGAGCATGCATGCTCTGTGAAAGGTATGGTAGGAGGTGGAGAAGAAGCAGAATAGGAGGAGCTCAAAGACAAGAAGTACAAGACTTAGATGTAACCTTCAAGAAGATTATAGACAGTTGGGAAGATAAGTCATAAGTGCATGAACCAGAAAACTAAAACACTCTCCCTCCCATGGGAGGGTAGAATTTCTCCACGGAGGAATACAGAGAGATTTTTGAGGAAACAAAGAATAAAGTGGGAACTGGAGGAAGATGAGGGAAGCCAAAATATGAAAGCAGGTGGAGACTTTAGGGTCATTTGCTAGTGAGGGCATGAAGAGTTTCACATTGTTGCTGTTTCACATTGTACTCTGCTATCTCAAGACTAACCATGAGTCATTTCCCTGGCCCATCTTGGCTCTTCACATAGTTGTAATCAGCTCTAGCTGGCACCAGCTACAGCACTTGTCTCCTCTTTTTCAGATGAGGAATCAGAGGCTCAGAAGATACAAAACTTAGCTGATCCGAAAGAGAGCTATCTAGATCTTCTAATTCCCTCTAATGCCCATTGTCCTCATCACTAATTGCCATCGACATCAGAAGGCTCACTCTACCTTGCAGCTGCCCCACCTACCCAGTACTGAGGGGAATAGACAAGAGCTAGCTCTTACATCCAAGTAGGGCCTGGAAGAATGTACTAATATTTCCAGATATCACTGACCCTCCCTGGAGTAGATTATACCCCCTTGTCTCATTGATGGCATGTTTGGTCATATGATTTGCTAGCATATAATAGTTTTCCATTCTCTCTCTCATGTTTTATTGTTGTAAAATACACATAAGATAAAATATACCATCTTAACCATTTTTAATTGTACAGTCCAGTGGTATTAATCACCATCTCTTTTTCCTCCACCATGACAACTAGCAATTCTTCAAATAAGATGTTCTTCATCAGCCTGTGTCCCAGGTTAAGATGACATGAGGAGAAATGTAACTGACTCAGATGGTGCAAGCAAGAAATACACCTTTGACACCTCCAGCACCTTGGGGTTGACCTCTCCTGACTGATACACAGTATAAAACACTGTTATCTCCAACTTGCTATGCACACTGCTGGCTAAAGACCATGAAAGTTCCATGCCATAGCATCTACCTTGTACAAAAGTAGGAGATACTTTTCAGCTGTTTCCATTACTGGTCTGTACCCTGCATCTTGAGCTTGATAGATCAGGAATGGAAACAGCTGAAAAGAAAGGGCAAATGTATACAACTGAACAAGGGCATTTATTAGCATGGGCATGTTCAAAAGGAAGGCTGCTGAGGACAGATTTTCTTCAGAAGGGAGTCATTTGACACAGGGTGTCACATCCAATTTTCTCAATCTAAAGAGAAAGGTGGGGAGGAGGAAAGCCAGGGTACGGGGAAGGACGTTTCTTTATCACTGGCTATCATCTCAGACAAGGGACTTTATTGCTATCTATCCTTGATAACTGGAGAAGGCAATGGCAACCCACTCCAGTACTCTTGCCTGGAAAATCCCATGGATGGAGGAGCCTGGTAGGCTGCAGTCCATGGGGTCACTAAGAGGTGGGCACAACTGAGCAACTTCATGTTCACTTTTCACTTTCATGCATTGGAGAAGGCAATGGCAACCCACTCCAGTACTCTTGCCTGGAGAATCCCAGGGATGGGGGAGCCTGGTGGGCTGCCATCTATGGGATCACACAGAGTTGGACATGATTGAAACGACTTAGCAGCAGCAGCAGCATCCTTGATAACATGTGGTTAGACACATAGCAAAGAGAAGTGATGTGTCAACTTGTCCAGTCCTGGCCTGGGACCATTCACCACTTGCACAAACCCTGGAAGCCTACCACCCAGGAGAACAGGGTCTTAGAATAGGGTCTTAGAACAGGGTCTTAGGAGAGGTCTCAACACCTCTGCTGCTTGTTGACAAGAGACAGATGGTGCTTGTACTTCTTTCAAGGACAGACATGTGTCATGTGAAGGTGGAGGAGGAAATAAAGCTCCACAAACACACTCAATCCCTCTTTATGGCACCCATTTGTATACCTGGCAGTTGTCCAAGTCATCAAAATCCCATTCTTCCTGAACAGGTAAAAGGGTGAAAAATGACATGGGTCAAAGTTTAAAGAGCCAGGGAAAGGCCCAGAGGTGACAGAGTCAGACTGAGCATAGGCATTGTCCACCTTAAGGTGACTATGCAGTTCCCCCTCATCTTTGGGGCCCTGGTGGACCCACCAAAATCTATTATGCCCTTTCTAAGAACCTGAGCATAAAGACACTATAACAGTTGACAGTTTTCTTACCTGGAGTCTGGAGCCAGTGTGCCTGAGTTCAAAACAGCTAGAACAGCACCTGCAAGACTAGACCTGAATAAGGTTTGGCTTTAGCTGCTGCCACGGTGCTCTCAACCATTATCTCCCATGGAGTTCTAAGCCAGGATCACAGATGTAAAGGACTAGTCTGAGCCCAGGACTAGTCTGAGCCTGAGGCTTGGAATAAGTGAGATTCAGACCAGGCCATGGGTCCTCTGTCTGCAGAAGTCCCACTTCCTGGGACCAATGGGCCAACCATGAAGATCCCAACCCTGAGTCTCAGCATTTTTGTTTAGTCCAAAAGGTGGAGAGGAAATTCATCAAAAGCCACAGCTTGAGGGCCAAGAGTGAGGTGTCATTCCCAAAGCCCACCTTACTCATCTGAGAAGTGGGCGAGTCAAAACACGGATGTACAGCAGAGCATCTGGTGGGAAGGAGTAGGACAGCAGGGTCTGGTGTGCAGGGCATTGTGCCCAGTCCCGCAACACTCGCAGCAGCCCTGCAAGAAGACCCGAGGAAGTCAAGGTTACAGCGCAGGTCCGGGCTGGAGTCTGTGCCCCACATCAGGCTGCTTCCCTCAGACTATTCCTCAATGGAAGCTGAGACTCTGGACCCAGCTGCCATGGGGATGTGAGAAGAGATGAAGAAAAGAGAAAAAAATGTTACCTTCGCTGCTTCTCACTACTGATTTCCAACCATTTTTCCCCCAATCACTAATTCACTGAGCCAGAAAGTGCTTTCTGGCTCCTATCATAAACATGAAACGCGTTGCTAGGGGTCTTGAATTGTGACTTGAAATCGAGAGTTAGGAGGGAGAGGCCAAAGATTTCCAGATGGTGGAGTAAGCCTAGATGTCAAAACTAAAAGGTCTATGTGTGAGGCTAGGAGTGAACTAGTCTGGACAGGGTGGTGGGTGCGTGAAGGCAGGCAGCAGGAAGGCATGTTGGGTTCAAACTATGAAGGTAACCATCTTCATTTCCTCAGGCTGCCACAAGAAAGTTCCATCAACTCTGTGGCTTAAACAACAAAAATGTATTCTCTCACAGTTGTGGAGACGAGAAGTCTGAAACCATGGTATCAGCAGGGTTGATTCCTTCTGGAGGCTCTGAGAAAGAGTCTGCCCCTGCGTGTCCTGGCATTTAGTGGCTGCGGCAGCCCTTGTTTTGTAGATGCCTCACTCCAATCTTTACCTTCATCTTCACATGGAGTTCTTCCTGTGTATGTCTCTCTCCTCTTCTTATAAGGAGGCTAGTCATATTTAATTGTGGTCCAGCCCACTCCAGTATGACCTCATCTTAGCTAAACCAGTAATATCAGCAATGAGCCTGTTTCCAAATGAGAGCACATTCTGAGGTATCAAAGGTTAGGACATCAATATATCTTTCTTGGAAGGCATAATTCAACCCATAACAGGAGCATAAGTTTCTGGGTTTTCCACTCTCTGTGCTCCAGGATCCTTCCCCAGATTCCTCCAGTTCTGTCCTTTCTGGTGCCCATTCAGGCAGAAAGCACTGCTCCCCTGGGGACACATTCATTCCTGTATGAACGTGCTCTCTCTGGGAATATAAGTTGAGCCATTATGAAAAACAGAATGGAGGTTCCTCAAAAAATTAAAAAGATAACTACCATATGATCCAACAATTCAACTTTGGAGTATATATCTGAAGGAAATGAAATCAGTATCTCAAAGAGATATGTGCACTCTCATGTTCATTGGAGCGTGATTCACAATAGCAAAGACATGAAAACAACCTAAGTGTTCATGGACGGATGAATGAATAAAGAAGATGAGGTATGCAACTTAATATCAAAAAACCAAATAACTTGATTTAAAAATGAGCAGAGGCTAGTGGTTGGGAAGGAGAAGGCAATGGCACCCCACTCCAGTACTCTTGCCTGGAAAATCCCATGGATGGAGGAGCCTGGTAGGCTGCAGTCCATGGGGTCATGAAGAGTTGGACACGACTGAGCGACTTCACTTTCACTTTTCACTTTCATGCATTGGAGAAGGAAATGGCAAACCACTCCAGTGTTCTTGCCTGGAGGATCCCAGGGATGGCGGAGCCTGGTGGCCTGGCATCTATGGGGTCACACAGAGTCGGACATGACGAAGCAACTTAGCAGTAGCAGCAGCAGTGGTTAGGATTCTGGGTTTTTGCTGCTGTGGCCCAGGTTCAATCCCTGGTCAGGGAACCGTGGTCCCTTAAGCCACATAGCACAGTCAAAGAAAAAATTTTTTAATTGGGCAGAGGAACTGAATAGACATTTCTGCAAAGAAAACCTATAGATGGCCAACATACACATGAAAAGATGATCAATACCACTCATTATCAGGTAAATGCAAATCAAAACCACAATGAGATATGACTTCATACCTGTCAGAATGACTACCACCAAAAAGAACAAATAACAAGTGTTGATGAGGGTTTGGAGAAAGGGGAATCCTCTTCTCAACACTGTAGCATTGGTAGGAATGTAAATTAGTCACGCACTGTGAAAATAGCATGAAAGTTCTGTTAAAAATTAAAAATAGAATTACCATATAATCCCACTTTTGTGTATTTACTCAAAGAAAATTAAGACACTAATTTGAAAAGATACATACACCAAAATGTTTGTAGTAGCATTATTTATAATAGCAAGATATGAAACAACTTGAATCTCCATCAACAGATGAGTGGTTAAAAAAGATGAGGTACATAGATATACAGTGGAATACTACTTATTGATGAAAAGAATGAAATCTTGCCATTAGTAACAACATGGTTAGACCTACAAGGTATATTAAGTTAAATGAGTAAGACTGAGAAAGCAAACACTATATGATCACACTTAAAATGAAACAAACAAAACAGAAACAGGCAGATAGAACTATAGGATATATAAAATATGATATTATATATTATTATATATTATATTATTAATAATTTATCAATATTATGTAACATCAATATTATATATAATATTATATCAATATATAATTATATTATATGTAATATTACATATGTTATTTATATATTATATATTATATTATTATAATATAATATATATAATAAGTAATATATATACAGTATAATATATAACATATAAAATATATAAATATATATAAATAAATAATATAAATAATAATATATAAATAAATAGTGTTTTTTATATATATATATATAATTCTACTCAGCCATTAAAAAGAAGGAAATCCTGCCGTTTGTGTTGACATGAGTGCACACTGAGGGCATTGTGTAACTTTATTTGGTGTCGAGGGCCACACACTTGGGAGGAGAAGGAGCTTACACCTCCACCTTCTGACCTTGGACACAGTCTTTATCTGCCACACCAAAAAGCCTGGACACATTCCTGTCACAAAAGCTGTTTATATGTAGAGCTGAACAGGATAAAAGTCTCTGATGAGAGTGTTCCTGACTCAGGGTCTGTGTACTGTGAAGGGAGTATTCTCAACTGGATTCTCTGGACAGAAATGAATAAGGGAGGTTTGGTCCCTGCCCACCCTCTAAAGTGTCCAGGGTAGAAGAATATCTGAGTTCAAAGAAACTACATGCTCCATTCCTGTTCACTCAAGGATCCTTATCTCCAGATACGTCTCCCCACTGGAAGATGGGGAACCCAGGTCCCTCTCTGCTCTGGTAGCAGCCAGTATGATGGGCCACAGCCAGAGAAGTATCCCTGGGACCTGTAACCCTTTCCACAACTCCACCCGCAACAGTGGGAGAGGTTCAGGATGGAGAATGAGGGGGCTCAGCCAGCTGAGGCCTCTCCTGCAGTCCAAGGTTAGGCTCCTCACTGGAGCCTCTTACACTTGATCATCCTCACTATGGCCAACACAGAACTGGGATGACAAGCTTGGACTGGGTGACAGGGTAAGGTAGGATTGCCATGAGCTGGTATGGCTGGATGAGTCATTGTGAGTATGTGAGTGGAAAGAGGGAAGATGGGAGGGAGGGAGGGAGGAGGATATGTTGCACGTGTGTCTGAGTCACCTTCTATGATCTGGGTCTAGTAAGTATTTGGAAGACTCTCCCTACACCACCCTTTCCCACATATTTAATCACAAACAGGAAATGGTGGTTTAATTCTGAACTCACATAATCAGCATGCCCTGGCTCCAACAGGCTCTGGGTATTCCTGACACAAAATTAAAGTGGCATGTGGGTGAGAATTCCACTACTAGCACAACAGTGTGGGAAAAAAAAAAACCTGCAGACCAGTCAACTACTGAAAATTACTATATTTTAAATGCCTCTGCAAATGGTCCTAAGGGCATAGAGTCAATGCAGAAACAGTTATTCAAGAAAATATACTAAAATTCAGTAAAACCAGTTGAAACATTTTTGAACCAAAATCCATGTTCGTCCCCTCTCCCAGCTCAGTGAGATGGAAACTTTATTCTTCTGTTACAGCCAAGAACACAGAGCTCCTTCTCACCCCTGCTCCAGTCAGAGGACTGTCCTCCTGGGGGAGGCAGAAGTCAGCATTTCTCATCCTCCCTTGGCCTATTTTTGGCTGAGCACTGAAGAATTGATGCTTTTGAACTGTGGTGCTGGAGAAGACCCCTGAGAATCCTTTGGACTGCAAGGAGATCAAACGAATCAATCCTAAAGGAAATCAACCCTGAATATTCATTGGAAGGACTGATGCTGAAGCTCCAATACTTTGGCCACCTAATGTGAAGAGCCGACTCACAGGAAAAGAACCTGATGCTGGGAAAGATTGAGGGCAGCAAGAGAAGGGGGTGACAGAGGATGAGATGGTTGGATGACACCACCAACTCAATGGACATAAGTTTGAGCAAACTCCAGGAGAGAGTGAAGGACAGGGAAGCCTGGAGTGCTGCAGTCCATGGAGTCGGAAAGAATCAGACACAACTGAGCAACTGAACAACAACAAAGTTCTAGGGGAGTGTGGCTGAAAAGTAGATGCTTATTCTTCACAACCAACACTCCTGTGATGGAGGCCTACCTTGAGAATACTCCAATACTGGGGCCCTGATCACTTCTTCCCCAACTCGTGGGGCAGGTTTCCATGGCAAGAGGGGTAAGCTGAGAAGTTCTGAGCCTGATGCCTACCACTCCACTGAGGACTCAGCTCCTAATGCAGGAGAGTCACTCAGAGAGAAGCCTGACATTGTCCCCACCCCAGCACCAGAGTCATGGCTCAAAGATTTTTCCCAGTGGGGAGAATCATACCAGAGAACAAAGAAAGAAGCAGACCACAGAACAGATAGCTCCAAATGTCTCCCCAAAGAACTGACAAACTGACTTCGTTTGCAACAGAGTGAGAAATGTTTAAACCTAAGTATGTTCCAAAAACGGTGAAGGGTGTGGTGAAAGGCAACAGGAAAGCAATTGATGTATGTATTCATTGGAGATACAGGCTAAACCACAGATCCACTAGTTTACAGAGAACAGGAAAAGAGAAAACTGTGAAGAGTCCTTCTGGAGTCAGAATAAATTTGAGATTTTGAGAACTGTTTCTTCAAAGGAGACAGAATTTGGTTTGGAGGAAGAGATGTTTTGGGAGGTTTGGGTTTTTTAGAGGCATGAACCATCTCAAAGAATGCAATTTTAGTATTTCTAAGGGTTATTTCTAAGGACAGTGATCTATAATGACGCACGTTAAGAGTATCCTAAAGTATACAGGGACATGCCTTAATTAAATAAACAAGAATGCTGTGTGATTTGTATATTATTTAATAACTGAGTGACCCTCCAGTGTTCTAAAAAAGAAAAAAACCTCTTGTTCTCTTGAGTAATCTAATTTCTAATATTTGCTTAGCAAATCTTTAAAGATTCTAAATTGTAATGAAACTAGTAAATGTACATGTTTAACATATAAAATAGTACAGAAAGTCTGATGAGAGAGAGAGTTTTTAAAAAAAGATAGAGAGGGAGGAGTATAAGGACAGAGGGAGGAGGTGGTGGGGGAGATGGGAGGAAGAGGAAATGAGGGCCTCTAAAGATCTTTCCCACCTTTTAGACTTGTCCTTGGAGGTAGCCACTTTTAACTGGTTCTGGTTTCAATTCTTTCATGGTCACTTCAATATCTTTTGGCTAGGTTAAGTCACTATTTTTTAATTAATTTTAGAATTGGTTATTTTTCTACTATAATAGATAAGAATGTAGATCCTTTCACTGCTACTACCTCCGATATAGTTACATTGATATTTTAGTTGGGTTTTCAATTATATCTGACTGCAACAATAATCAACACACTTACAGCTTTCCACTAACCACAGGCAAATCCTCTAGCTCCTCTCTATGCAAGTGAAGGTATCCAAATCTTGACCCTTGTCTCTCCACCTTGTACTCTCTGTTCTCTCACAAAAGGAGCCTGAATTTGGTTGAATGAATCCATGAGGCAATTTATTCCCAAGACATTATTCAAGATAATAGAGTAATCAGCCTGCAGAGTGTAATAGCTGGGCATAGTCATGAAAAAAGATGGTCACATAAAGACTGCTAAAACCACTGTCATCCCAGGGAGACTATGGCCATGCATAAGGGGTATATACACAATGTTCCCTGAGGAGCATCCTTAGACTCTCCCTGTGGGGGTGGGGAAAGAAGAGGGATAGCAGAAGTCATGAAAATAATCCAGCCAGTCACTACACAAGTACGCAGGCAAATAAAAATAGCAAACCCCTGGGATCAGGGGATGAGTGCTCAGAGTTGCTACTGTATGTTATCTAAAATGTGCAATTTCAAAAAGAAATATGAGACCTGAAGAAACAGAAAAGTATGACCCATGAACTGAAGAAAAAGCAGGCAACAAACTGCCTCTATAGATGTCAGTCAGGGTTCTCCAGCAAAGCATAACCAATAGGTTGTATTTATATATACATCTAGATAGATAGATAGAAAGATATAAATCTATAAAGATTTATTTTAAAGAATTGGCTCATGATTGTGGAGGTTTGGCAAGTCCAAAATCTGCAGAGAAGGCCACCAGCTGGAGGCCTAAGTTATAGCTGCAGTTCAGAATTCCCTCATCTTCTGAGAGGTTGTTTTTTTCTTAAAAGGCCTTCAACTATTGGATGAGATTCATCCACTTTGTGGTAGGTGATCTGCTTTACTCAGTCTGAAACTGAGCAGACCCTGTGGGACTCTCCCAGGCACAAGAGCCTTTCTGTGTTACCTGTTTCCCATTTGTAGGAGAAAGGCTTCAGCCTCCTAGACCTTCCCTGAGTCACAATGGACATCTGCTAATCAGGGAAGGGAGGAGATGCAGAAAGGAGGAGCAGTCAAGGAACAACAGTTCAGCAATAAAACAGGGTCCTGGTTCCTCCTAAAGAGATATCATAACAATATATCTTTGAGTTCTTCTACAGATGCTAAAGCCTCCACCCAGGTGGAGGATGATATAACTTCATCCTGAGCATAGGATTCCTGGAATACTAACCCTCACTCCAAATTCCACCTATAAAAACACTTCCCTGAAAATCATCAGGGAGTTTGGATTTTTTGAGCATAAGCCACCTGTTCTTCTTGCTTGGTCCTGCCATAAGCTTTTCTCTTCTCCAGGCTCCAATATTTAAGTTTGTTTGGCCTCACTGTGTGTCAGGCACACAAATGTGCATTAGACAACAAATTTACTGATTTAAATGACATTCTTAGTCACTCAGTCGTGTCCGACTCTTTGCAGCCCCATGGACTGTAGTCTTCCAGGCTCCTCTGTCCATGAGATTCTCCAGGCAGGAATACTGGAGTGGGTTGCCATTTCCTACTCCAGGGTTAAATGGTAATCTTACCCCCCAAAAAATACCTTCACAAAAACACTTAGAATGTTTGACCAAATATCTAAGTGGTCCAGGCAAGTTGACACATAAAAATCAGACAGGGGTCTGATTCTTGAATAATAGCCTGATAACAATAAGACAAGTGTTATTTCCCAATGTTATTCAATAGATAATAATAAACTGCTTCAAAGATTGTAAAATATGAACTCTGTAAGAAGTCTATGATAAGTCATAATGACCAATTTTATCATCCTGACTTAACATTGTATATATTTAGTTTATTTTTAAAACTAATTTATATCAGAATATAGTTGATTTACAATGTTGCTGCATTAGTTTATGCTGTATAACGAAGTGTATCAGTTACACACATATATATATATTTGCTCTTTTTTACATTCTTTTCCCATGTAGATCATTACAGAGTATTGAGAAGAGGTCTCTGTGCTATACAGTAGGTCCTTATTAGTTATGTGTTTTCTATATAATGATGCATATTTTTCAATCCCATTCTCCCAATTTATCCCTCCTCCAACCTGATGCATAAAATTAGCCATCACATTTCTACCTGTGGAAAATGAAGTGAAAGCGAAAGTCACTTGGTCATGTCCAGCTCTTTGCAACCCCATGGACTATACAGTTCATGGAATTCTCCAGGCCAGAATACTGGAGTGGGTAGCTGTTCCCTTCTCCAGGGGATCTTACCAATCCAAGGATCGAACCCAGGTCTCCTGCATTGCAGGAGGACTCTTTACCAGCTGAGCCACCAAGGAAGCCCAAGAATACTGGAGTGAGTAGCTGTGGGAGAGAGCAAATTAGCCAAGATGGCATGTTCAGGCTCTCTCACCCCACGTTTTGTAAATAATAACCATGGAACAGTTGAGATCATTTACAGCACTGCACATTTATAGCACTGCATATGCACGTCACAAGGTACTCACTTGGTCAGGAGTTACTTTGTGCTGTGAGATATGTGAGCTCCACCTAGAAAGTGGCAGGATTACTTCTGTGTCTCAGCTGTCTCTGTGGGGTCAGCTACGAGAGGAGAGAATACAGAGAGTCTGTAGCTGCTGCAGCAGCCAGGAGAGAATAAACACGTCTGCAGTTCCTACGGCTCCTCGAGCCTCTTGGCTCGCACCTTCCTACCCTGGGTTCAGTGAACAGTGTGAACAGCAAGACAACTAGCGTCACAAACAGGATCAGCAATACACTACCCCTGACAACTTAGTACCCATACACGTCTCCTTAAACCATACTACATCTCCAAATCAAGAAAAACAAGGTCACACTTTGACCTAATACAGCCATCTTGCATACAACCAAAATCACCCTAACCCATTCTTCAGAAGAAGATGCAAAGTCCTTGGGCTATGTTTACTCTTCCCCCTGATATTCCATAACTTAAATACTATGATGTAATGTTAGCAATATTTAAATACTATTATATAAAGCCAATACATCTTATCTTATAAGAGGATAAGAAAGACATGGAAGGAAACAAAGATATTTGTTTTATGTAAATATGTAGAGAGTCACACACACATATTTATAACAAAATATGGAAGAAATCTGATGACAATTACAGTCCTTGATTCTGTAACTGGTCAGTTAGTTACAGCTGGTATTTATAATTACCTTCTTCTATTATCCATTCGGTGTTCCCTTTGCCTTCACTGGGCATTTCAGCTGGTTGTAACTCTTTACCTTGTGGAATGACCCAAACTTCCATTTCTGAATGGTCTGGGCCATTAGTATCCCTGCCTGGTTTGACCTGTTGGATCTTCCACTGATACAAGGAAGAACTTAACCAAGGACATGTTAATACTAAGAGATGCCCCAAGGGATTCCAGACATATTCTTTGCTATAGACTGAATATGTTCCCCCAAAGTGCATAGGTTAAAACCCTAATGTTACCCAAAAACTGGGTTCATCTTTTGGCAGGTGTTACACCAAGTAACAGAACCAAGACAAGGCATGGGACAAGTAAGGATTTATGGTTACTTGAATCTGGAGAAAGCGTGGCAACCCACTCCAGTGTTCTTGCCTGGTGAATCCTATGGACAGAGAAGTTTGGCAGGCAACAGTCCATAGGGTCACAAAGAGTCAGATATAAGTGAAGTGATTTAACATGCACGCACACAGCAAATAAGGAAAACACTAAGACTCTCGCAAAGCAGAATCTCCCCAAAGAGCATAATTGGAGTTTTAAGCTAAGGACACGTGCATATTTATAAAGGGACTTAAGAGAGAAAACAACATAGAATTGGGGCAAAGGTCAACAGAGTCCAAGCTTTAGTTGATTGAAGTCTGGAGAGTCAATATCATTATCCTATCCTTCACCTGGATGAGGGCCTTAGTTCCTGTGGAACTCAAAGATATATTATTATGTATACCCCTTAAAGAGGAACTAGGACTCTATCATTGCACTGTTGTTTGACTGCCTTTTCTCTGTTCCTGCATTCTTTTGTCCCCTTAAGATTGCTAATTACTGAGACCTGTTCACAGGCAAGCATTAGGCTTAAAACAAAATGGCTTAGGCTAAATTAGGTTCTCTTATGTCAAGAGATTATGTCAAATTAGGTCCTCTTATGTCAAATTTGCTGGCCTATTAGGTTCTCAATATGCCAGAAAATTTGGAAAGCTCAGCAGTGGCCACAGGACTGGAAAAGGTCATTTTCATTCCAATCCCAAAGAAGGGCAATGCCAAAGAATGTTCAAACTATCACACAATTGCACGCATCTCACATGCTAGCAAAGTAATGCTCAAAATTCTCCAAGTGAGGCTTCAACAGTATGTGAACTGAGAACTTCCAGATGTTCAAGCTGGATTTAGAAAAGGCAGAGTAGTCAGAGATCAAATTGTCAACATCTGCTGGATCATTAAAAAAGCAAGAGAATTCCAGAAGAACATCTACTTCTGCTTCATTGAACTATGTCAAAGCCTTTAACAGTGTGGATCACAATAAACTGTGGAAAATTCTTCAAGAGATGGGAGTACCAAACCACCTGACCTGCCTCCTGAGAAATGTGTATGCAGGTCAATAAGCAACAGTTGGAAATGGACATGGAACAATGGACTGGTTCCAAATTGGGAAAGCAGAACATCAAGGCTGTGTATTGCCACCCTGCTTATTTAATTTACATGCAGAGTACATCATGAGAAATGCCAAGCTGGATGAAGCACAAGCTGGAATCAAGGTTGCAGGGAGAAATACCAATAATCTCAGATATGCAGATGACACCACCCTTATGGCAGAAAGTAAAGAGGAACTAAAGAGCCTCTTGAAGAAAGTGAAAGAGGAGAGTGAAAAAGTTGACTTAAAGCTCAATATTTAAAAAATGAAGATCATGGCATCTGGTCCTGTCACTTCATGGCAAATAGATGGGGAAACAATGGAAACAATGACAGACTATTTTCTTGGGCTTCAAAATCACTGCAGATGGTGACTGCAGCCATGAAATCAAAAGATGCTTGCTCTTTGGAAGAAAATCTATGACAAACCTAGACAGCACGTTAAAAAGCAGAGACATTACTTTTGCTGACAAAGGTCCGTATAGTCAAAGTTATGTAGTAGTCATGTATGGATGTGAGAGTTGAACCATAAAGAAGGCTGAGCACCAAAGAATTGATGCTTTTGAACTGTGGTGTTGGAGAAGACTCTTGAGAGTACCTTGGACAGTGAGGAGATCAAACCAGTCAATCCTAAAGGAAATCAACTCTGAATATTTATTGGAAGGACTGATGCTGAAGCTGAAGCTCCAATACTTTGGCCACCTAATGTGAACAGTCAACTCATTAGAAAGATACTGATGCTGGGAAAGATTGAAGGCTGGAGGAAAAGCGGGTGACAGAAGATGAGATGGTTGTGTTAGGTAGTCAGAATAGGAAAAAGGAGTCCAGTATGGCAGTGGCTAAAAGATAAAGCAGGGGAAAGCCTGAGAAAATAGAACAAAGGAAGGTCTGCGGATTTCACGGGGCTGTAACACTGATCCGTCCATCGCTTCAAATTTTTGTTGTGACAAGACAGAACCGAGGAAATTACAAACTCCCCAAACTCTATGGTGCCATTTCTCAGATTTAACCCGGCTGAAACAACCTCGGCTCAGCCCCCAGAGGCGGAGGCCAAGCACAGCAGAAGCCCAACTTGGCAAAAGCTCCCGCAATGGAAGCGGAAAGCAAAGAAAACCCAGCTCAGGGGAAGTGACAAGAAGCCCAGCGTGCTAGAAACCAGGACAGCGAAAACAAACTCAGCAGAAAGCTCACGCAGCTCAGGCTCAGATTCCAGAAGACCTCTGGTTAAGGCAGGAGGTCCTCATTCCTAATGGCTGGAAGGACATATGACTAACAAAATCTTAATTCCTTTACAATCTCTCATTTCTTGTTTCCTCGAACCCCCCATGAACAGGCGAGCGGCAGTGGGTGCAACTGAGGGACTCTGGCAGGGGCTACTCCTTAGCGTGTCCCAAAGGCTCCACTATCTGCTGTGCCCTAGTAGCTGTTGCCCAAGCGGGTGGGGGTCCTTCTGTCCTTAATCTTCTTTGTGCCAAGGATCAGGCCAATGAAAACTGAGCACAGGGCAGATATTTAGCAGATTTTCTGGCAGGTTATGAAGGGGATTCCTCAGAACGTTTTTCCAGTGCATTTTCCTCCCGTCCTTCAGCTCCTCTCTCCCGGGATTTGAGCCTGGCCAACACCCATGGGGCCTGACTTCAGGACCTAATGAAGCTCAGGCTCTGATTTCTCATTGCAAAAATTCAGTGAGAGACACGGTGATAGGTAAGAGGTGGATTTTTTCAGATTCAGAGACGCATACCACAGGGTGTGGGCCATCACAGAGGAAAAGTGTGGTGGCCATGGAATGTGGTGCAGTTAGTTTTTGCAAGCTGGGTGATTTCATATGCTAATGAGGGTGAGGATCATTCCAACAATTGGGAAACCATCCACTCCTCCATCTTGAGACAGTGCCTTGGAAAGGTCCTGGCACCTCTGGGTGTATCGTTTAGCTTACAGATTGGGGATCAAGGCTTAGTTGAATTTGACTTGTCATCTTGGACCCATTCGATTTTAATTGGTTTATGTTATGCCCTTGGGCTATGTCATTCTCTCAAAAGTTGTGCCCTGCCCCCTTCCCTCCTGTTTCATGCTCTTTTCCTGAGCCTCATCAGGGCCCACAGTGTTGCCTCTTCAATCTTCTGGGGGAACAACCAGAAAATAGCTGGCCTTTGGGAGAGAAATGCTGTATAATAAACAATCCCTCTAGGTATTCAGGCCTTCATCTTCCATGTTTCCTACAATATGTGCAACAACAGTATCTCTCAGTGAACCTGCTAAGGTGGGTGACAGGCCCACAATGCCTGCTAGAAGTCCATCAGTTGGCATCCCTTCAAGGGCAATTCTGCTTCCAGGGATAATGTTTGCCACTTTGGGAGTTAGCCTGCAGGCCATTTGGGCCCAAACCCTTGCCACCCTTCTCCTAAAGTTACAAACTTCTGGGTCAAATCTCCACTCCACTTTCATGGAACATCTGGTCTATTGCCTCTTATCAATTTGTTCTTAAGGCACTTACTAACTCCTACAACCAGGACCCTGCCCCCTTGTAGGCAACATTACTCCACCCAGCCTATTAAAATACTCTCAATGCCCCTAACGGGCTTCCCTTGTGTCTCAGCTGGTAAAGAATCCACCTGCAATGCAGGATACCTGGGTTCGATCCCTGGGTTGGGAAGATCCCCTGAAGAAGGGAAAGATTACCCACTCTAGTATTCTGGCCTGGAGAATTCCATGTTTCACTTTCAAGGGAAACAGTGCCAGACTTTATTTTTTTTTTTTTTTTGATCTCCAAAATCACTGCAGATCATGACTGCAGCCATGAAATTAAAAGACACTTACTCCTTGGAAGGAAAGTTATGACCAACCTAGACAGCATATTAAAAAGCAGAGACATTACTTTGCCAACAAAGGTCCGTCTAGTCAAACCTATGGTTTTTCCAGTAGTCATGTATGGATGTGAGAGTTGGACTATAAAGAAAGTTGAGCCCTGAAGAATTGATGCTTTTGAACTGTGATGTTGGAGAAGACTCTTGAGAGTCCCTTGGACTGTGAAGAGATCCAACCAGTCCATCCTAAAGGAGATCAGTCCTAAGTGTTCATTGGAAGGACTGATGTTGAAGCTGAAACTCCAATACTCTGGCCACCTGATGCGAAGAGCTGACTCATTTGAAAAGACCCTGATGCTGGGAAAGATTGAAGGCGGGAGGAGAAGGGGATGACAGAGGATGTGATGGTTGGATGGCATCACTGATGCAATGGACATGCGTTTGAGTAACTCCAGGAGTTGGTGATGGACAGGGAGGCCTGGTGTGCTGCAGTCCATGGGGTCGCAAAGAGTCGGACACGACTGAGCAACTGAACTGAACTGAACTGGGGGAGGGAAATCAGTAACTTACATTCTCTCACAGCAATAAAAGGATAAAGGTTATGGCTGTTTCACCAGGTTTCCAGTCTCAGGGCACAGACCTGGATTGCTTTACATCATGGTATCTATTCCCCTCCTTGGTGGACAAACCACCAATGAGTTAAGATTACAACCTCTTAATTATGGGCTTCCCTGATAGCTCAGTTGGTAAAGAATCTGCCTGCAAGGCAGGAGACCCCAGTTCGATTCCTGGGTTGGGAAGATCTCCTGGAAAAGGGAAAGGGTACCCACTCCAGTATTATGGCCTGGAGAATTCCATGGACTGTGTAGTCCATGGGGTCACAAAGAGTCAGACACAACTGAGCGACTTTCACTTAATCCTACCCAGCACTTTCACTTAGTCCTACCTCATGCTGGAGGCCTTGGGGATGCCCAACTCCAGCCTGGGGTCCCGGGAAGTCAACCTGCCTCAACCTGCCTAGGGATCTGGTCCTTGGAAGGTTGTTATGCCTCAACCTGCTTGGGGATCCACCAGTTCAGGGTTCTCAGGAGGCTGACATGCCTCGACCTAACCAAGGATTCGATCTCCAGGAGGCTGTCATGCCTCACTCTGCCTGAGAATCTGCATCCTGACCCAGGGACACCCGGCTCTCAAGTTGCAACAGTACCGGTAGGATAAGCTTCAGATAGACTCACCCCTAAGGAAGTCCACCCATGGAAACAGAAGGAAGCCTATTACTTGTGGGACTGTGCCCGGTCTCAGTAATAACTCAGGAGTCCAACGAGAACCCCACTGACTTTCTGGAAAGTCTGAAAGAGGCCCTCCAAAATTGTGATTTTGAAGGACAAATTCCTGTCCCAATGTGCATCAGACATCAGGATAAAGTTACAACAGTTACAGCAGCAGGACTCTGCTGCCTTTTTAGATGAGATGGTCCAGACAGCCACTGATACGCTTTATAACAGAGAAGAGGAGTGGGAGGCCAAGGCCCAGGAAAAGGAGAAAAGGATAGAGACAAGACGTGCCCAGATGCTGGCCACCCTCCGGGGAAGCCCTATGGCAAACCCCGAGTCCTTGAAGGACCAGGCACGAGGCAAATGCCTAATCTGTAGACAGGTGGGACATTGGTCCAAAGAGTGTCCAAACCATGGCAAGTCTCCTAAAATGGCTTGCTACAAATGCCATCAATTGGGACATTTGGCTGCACTCTGCCCTCGGGACTCAAGAGCCTCAAGGTCAAGTGCCAAGCCTTCCCTCATGATGGTTCAACAGGAATGAGGCAACCCACTCCAGCCAGCCCGCCTCTCACAGATAACCATCATGGAGCTAGAGCCAAGGGTAAAACTGAATGTGGCAGGTAGGTCCGAGAATTTCTTGGTTGACACAGGGAATACCTACTCTGTCCTGCCCTCCTACTCCGGAGCCTTCTCCTCCCAAACCTGTACTATTTGGGGTGCTACAGGAAAAACAATTACAAAAAGATTCACCCAAGCACTTCTTTGTTGCTGGGATGGACGAATATTTTCCCACAAGTTTCTGGTGGTCCCTGACTGTCCTACTCCCTTATTGGGAAGCGATCTCTCCCCGCCTTTGAAATCTTGCAGCTATTGACATCCTGATAGAAGATGCTTTAAAACTCTCTTTTGGGGGCAAACTAACTATTTTTACCAGCCATCAAGTGAAACAACTCCTAAATGGGAGAGGCCATTTATGGATGTCTGATCAAAGAATCCTCAGATATCAAGTAGTGCTGATGGAAAATCCAGGTCTGACTATATCCCCTTGTGAGGTGCTTAACCCTGCCACCCTCCTGCCTACCCCTGAGGGCTCTCTCCCCTTTCACTCTTGCCTAGAAATTTTGGACCACTGGACAAAATCCCAAGAGGGATTGTCAGAAGATCCTCTGACCAATCCTGAGGAAATCTGGTACACTGATGGAAGCAGCTTTGTCTTGGATGGAAAAAGAAGTGCCAGATATGCAGTAGTCTCCAATTTTGAGACCACAGAGGCTAAAAATTTGCCACCAGTTACTTCAGTTCAATTAGTTGAGTTCATAGCTCTGATTTGAGCTTTAGAGCTGGGAAAAGGAAAAAGAGAAGCCATTTACACTGACTCCAAGTATGCCTTTCTGGTGCTACATGCACACGCTGCTATTTGGAAAGAAAGAGGCCACTTGACCACCCGAGGGTCCCCACCTTACTCTTGGAGGCAGTCCATCTGCCCACTGAGGTTTCAGTCTCCCACTGTAAAGGACACCAAAAAGGGAGCACAGAAGTGGCATGAGGGAACCAAACAGTTGATCAGGCAGCTAAGATAGCAGCCTTACAGAACCATGACCTAATAGGGGTTGCCACCTTAGTTCCACAGACTAGTTTGCCAGAAACTCCTTCATATACTGAAGGTGAGACTCTTAAAGCTAAGAGTTAAGGGCTTTCAAGAAGATCATATGGAGTGGTTCCAAAAGGAGGAACTCTTTTTTCTTCCTGGGAACCTCCAATGGAAGTTGGTTAACTCCTTACATGCCACCACTCATTTAGGGAAGAAGGCCCTCCAAAGATTACTAAAAAGGTCCTTCAGAGAACAGGCCTCCAAATGACTATAAAGCAAGTGGTCACCTCTTGTCCCACTTGCCAATTAAACAACCCCAAGGAGCTCGAAGACCCCAACTGGCCCAGCCCAACCAAAGCATGGGATCTACCCAGGAGAGGACTGGCAGAGGGACTTCACCCAGATGCCAGTTTTTCAATGGTATAAATACCTACTAGTCATGATAGATACATTCACAGGATGGACTGAAGGCTTTCCCACCCAGACTAAGAAGGTTGAGGAGATAGTAAAAAAACTGCTCCAGGAAATCATTCCGAGATTTTGCCTGCCCAGGTCATTATAAAGTGACAATCGGACATCATTTACTTCTAAGGTCACCCAAGGGGTCTCTAAAGCATTGGGCATTACTTATTATCTCCATTGTGCTGGAGGCCTCAGTCTTCAGGAAAAGTAAAAAGAGCCAACCAATTCTTAAAATCAGTGATTAAAAAAAATAACCCAGGAGACCTCCCTGGGATGGAAGGAGGCTTTAACAAAAGTTCTCCTCTGCACCTGTATTGTCCCTAAGGAACAGGTTGGTCTTAGTCCTTAGGAGATGCTATATGGGAGACCTTTTGCTTATGTCAATGACCTCTTCCTAGATCCAGAGGCTCAGGCCCTCCATCTCATACCATGGCCATTGGGCAATTCCAACAGGATATATGTTTGTGGGGTGTCAACCAGGAGCCAAAAAATTCTAAAGAGTCACCACTATATGCTCCAGGGACTCAAGTCCTAATTAAAGTCTGGAAAGATGGGTCCCCAAAGGCTCAACTCCAGCCCACATGGAAGGCCCCTGTCCTGAAATACTTTCTACCCCCACAGCAGTCAAGGTACCAGGACATGACTCCTGGATTCACTACTTACAAGTCAAGCCGTGGAAGGAAACAGAAGAGGACACTCAATACACCTGTGAGCCCCTGGGAGCTCTCAAATACCTATTCAGGACTACAAATGCATGCCATTCTAATGAACACTCCCAAAATTAAGTTTCTGGGGATAAGATTTCTCAGGACAGCTCTAAAGAGCCAACACAGCTTGGTAGGGGTTGTACTCCAAAATAGACAGGAGCTAGATCTCCTGATCCCTGAACAAGGAGGGACTTGAGCCATCTTGAGTGAGACATGTTGTTTCTGGGTAAATACCACCAGCTAAGTTAAAGAAACTCTCACAGTCCTCAAGAAAAACATTCTAAATCCTACAGGACCTCAAAGAACGAGCTGGAGAGTTCTTGGGGTGGCTACAATCTCTCTTTGGGGGAATCCTTCTCCTGGTGATGGGGAATTTGGAGTTGGCTAATGCCCCTACTAATCCTTGTTATCACCATACTGATGCTTCTTATGATTACTCCATGTATTATCAATTGTCTAACCCATTTTATCTCTGCCCAGGTGAACAAGCTACAACAAGCAGTGCCAGTTCAACAAGGATATATAAAACTACACCCGACCACAGAAAATATCACTCACCCTTACATGGACACTGCTATAAGGACTTTGAGGCTTGCGACTGGTAAGAGGAGGAGGTCCAATGCTCCTCGCCATCCCAGTTCAGCAGGAAGTAGCCAGAGAGACCTCAGTACCCCTATTCTCAAAGAATTGGGCCTCCCATCTCTTGAGGGAGGAATGTTAGGTAGTTAGAATAGGAAAAAATGAGTCCAGAATGGTGGTGGCTAAAAGACAAAGAAGGGGAAAGCCCATGAAAATAGAACAAAGGAAGGTCCAAGGACCAGAGTGAGGACCTCAGGTAAAGCAAACAGCCCTCCTGGCTAGCCCAATTTACATAGGGCAGGCTCAGGGTGGTGAGAAAAAAACATAAAAAGGGAGCCAAAGTTGAGCCTGGGGCTTCTCTTCTCTTTGTGTCTTTTGGGTTGGCCTGCCCTCATGCCTCAAGGATGTATTTTCCTCTGCTTTCTAAATAAAACTGAGCTGTAACACAGAGCTGTAACACTGGTCCATCCATGGAAATTACACGGGGCTGTAACACTGATCTATCCATCGCTTCAAATTTTTGGTGCGACTAGACAGAACCGAGGAAATCACAAACTCCCCGGACAGTTGGATGATATCACCGATTCAATGGACATGAGCTTAAGCAAGCTCTGGGAAATGGTGATGGACAGGGAAGACTGCCATGCTCCAGTCCATGGGGTCACAAAGAGTCAGACATGACTGACTGACTGAACAACACTGTGGCTGCATCTTTTATTTCAAATTCCAATTGTTCATTGTTAGTATTTAAGAATGTAATTCTTTTGGGGGTTTCCTTGGTGGCTCAGATGGTAAAGAATCCACCTGCAATGCGGTAGACCTGAGTTCGATCCCTGGGTTGGGAAGATCCCCTGGAGGAGGACATGCAACCCACTCCAGTATTCTTGCCTGGAGAATCCCCATGGACAGAGGAGCCTGGCGGGCTACAGTCTGTGGGGTTGCAAAGAGTCAGACATGACTGAGCGACTAAGCACACACACAATTCTTTTTAATATGCTTTGTCTTCATTATGTTTTGATTATGGTAAAATATATAACATAACATAAAATTTACCAGCTTAATCATTTTCAAGTGTTAAATATATTCTCATTGTTGTGCAGCCAACCTCCAAAACTTTTTCATCTTGAAAAACAAGCTCTGTACACTTAAACAATACCCTCTCAATTTACTTTCTTCCAAGTCCTTAGTAACCATCATTCTATTTGCTGTTTTTATGATTTGACTGCCTAAGTACCACATATAAGTGGAATCACACAATATTTGTCTTGTTATGATTGATTTATTTCATTTAGCATGATATCCTCTACATTAGCGATTGACTTTTGTGTATTAACTTTAGTATCCTGTGATCTTGTGATATTTGCTTAGCTCCATGAGTTGTTTTGTATCATTATATTTTTTTGGTATGTCAATTCTTTGGAATTTTGTTTATAGACAATTGTATATACTTCCACAAGTAGTTTCATTTCTTTCTTTCTAATCTTTAACCTTTTATTTCTTTTTATTTTGTTATTGCACTAGCTAGGATTTCCAGTACAACTTTGAAGAGGCATGATAAGAGAAGACACTCTTGCTTTCTTCCAAGTCTTAAGAGAGTATTCAACTTTCACCATTGTGTATGTTGTTAGCTGTAAGTTTTCTGTATATTCTTTGTCAAACAAAAAAGTTTTATTCTATTACTAATTTGCTGAGAATTTTTATCAAGAATGAGTGTTGGATTTTATCTGGTTTTCTGCATCAATTAATATGATCATATGATTTTTTTCTTCTTTAGTACATTAATATGATTAATTACATGGATTGATTTTAAGATGTTGACTAAGACTTGCATATCTGGAATAAAGGGCTTCCTAGGTGGTGCTAGTGGTAAAGAACCTGGCTGCCAATGCAGGAGACGCCTGAGACCAGCTCCTATCCCTGGGTCGGGAAAATCCCCTGGAGGAGGGCAGGGCAATCCTCTCCAGTATTCTTGCCTAGAGAATTCCATGGACAAAGGAGCCTGGTCGCGTACAATCCATAGGGTTGCAAAGAGTCAGATACTGAAGTGACATAGCATTCACAAATACACCTGAAATAAATCTAATGTGGTTGTGGTATATAATTTACATTGTTTGATTTGATTGGCTAATATTTCCTTGAGGATTTTTTGAATTTATATTCATGAGAAATATTGGTCTGTTATTTTCCTTTCTTGTGATGTCTTTATTTGGTTTTAATATTAAGATAAAGTTGGCCTCATATAATATATTTGGAAGTGTTCACAGTGCTGCTATTTTCTGGAAATGAATATGGAGAATTGTTACATATTCTTTCTTAAATGTTTTTTAGAATTCACCAATAAAACCACCTGGGCCTGGTGCTTTCTTTTTTTGAAGTTTAATAATTATTGTTCCATTTCTTTAATAGATATAGAACTATTAAGCTTACCAATCTCTCCTCTGTGAGATTTAGCAATTTGTCTCTTTCAAGAAATTGGTTCTTTTCATAAAATCATCTAATTTGTGAGCATGGAGTTGTTCATAGTATGTCCATGGGATCATCAGTAATTTGAGGCTCCTCCCTTCTCTTCTTGGTTAACTTGACTTATCAATGTTACTGATCTTTTCTAAGAATCAGGTTTTTTCATTAATTTTTTTCTACTGGCTTCCCATTTTAAATTTTATAGTTTTTACACTAATGTTTATTATTCTTTTTGTTATGCTTGATTTAGGCTATTGCTCGTCTGTCCCAGTTTCTTAAGGGGAAAACCTTGAGTTAATGATTTTTTCTAATATATACATTATATGCTATAAATTTCCCTCCATGCACTACTTTCACTACATTTCACAAAACTTGACAAATTGTATTTTATTTATTTCAAAATAATATTTTTGCTTTCCCTTTAGACTTCTTAAAGTTGTACATTGATTATTTAAGTGCTTTATGGAAATGATAAAAAAAATATGGCAGACCCCTACCTTATTACTATAGCTTTTTATTTTTTTATTTTTTTTTAATTGGAGGATAGTTGTTTTACAACACTGTGTTGGTTTCTGCCATACATCAAGATGAATCAGCCACAGGTATACATATGTCCCCTCCTTCCTGAGCCCCCCACTCATCTCCCTCCCCATCTCACCCCTCTAGGTTGTCACAGAGCACTGGGTTGATCTCCGTGTGTCACACATTGATACAGCCACTATGGAGAACAGCATGGAGATGTCTTAAAAGACAAAAAATAGAACTACCGTATGACACAACAATCCCATTACTGGGCATATACCCTGAATAAACCATAATTGAAAGAGAGCCATGTACCCCAATGTTTATTGCAACATTTTTTAGCTCGCACATGGAAGCAACCTAGATGTCCATTGACAGACGAATGAATACAAAAACTGTGGTACATATATACAATGAAATATTACTCAGCTATAAAAAAGAATGCATTTGAGTCAGTCCCAATGAGGTAGATGAACTTAGCGCATGACATAAAAGTTACCATCTTAATGATTTGTGTGCAGTACAGTTCTGTTAAGCATATTCACATTGCTGTGCAACCAACTGCCAAAATTATTTCATACTGCAAAACTGACACTCTGTACATGTTCAATAATAACTCCCTGTTTTCTCCTCTCTCCATCTCCTGGAAACTACCATTCCACTTTTTTTTTAATAAATTTGCCTACTCTAGGTAACTCACATAAGCAGAATCATACAGTACTTGTCTTTTTGCGACTGACTTACTTTACTAACACAGTGTTCTCAAAGTTAATCTTTGTTGAAGCATGTGTCAGAATGTCCTTTTCAAGGTTGAATAATACTCCATTGTATGTATATACCACATTTTATCTATTCATTTGTCAATGGATATTTGTGTTGGTTCTACCTCTTAGCTATTGTGAAGAGTGCTGTTTAGAAAATAGATGTGCAAATATCTCCAAGATTCTACTTTCAGTTATTTTGGCCATATATCCAGTAGTAGAGTTGCTATTGATCAGTTGCTAAGTCATGTCCAACTCTTTGCAACCCCATGGACTGCAGGACACCAGGATTCCCTGACTTTCACTATCTCCAAGAGTTTGCTCAAACTCATGTCCATTGAATCGGTAATGCCATCCAGTCATCTCATCTTCTGTCACCCCCTTCTCCTCCTGTCTTCCATCTTTCCTAGCATCAGGGTCTTTTCCAAGGAGTTGGCTCTTTGCATCAGGTGGTCAAAGTATTGGAGCTTCAGCTTCAGCATCAGTCCTTCCAATGAATACTCAGGGTTGATTTCCTTTAGAATTGACTCTTCTGATCTCCTTGCTGTCCAAGGGACTCTAAGGAGTCTTCTCCAGCACCACAATTCCAAAGCATCAGTTCTTTGATGCTCAGCCTTATGGTCCAACATCCGTACATGACTATTAGGAAAGTCACAGTTTTGACTATATGAATGTCAACAAAGTGATGTCTTTGCTTTTTAGTACCGTGTCTGTGTTTGTCATAGCTTTTCTTCCAAGGAGCAAGTGTCTTTTAATTTCATGGAGTGGAGTTGTGGGATAAGTAACTTTTATGACCCAGAAATGGTCTTTTTCAGTGAATATTCCACCTAAGTTTGACATGCTGTTGGATGGAATATTTAAAAAATGCCAATTAGATCTAGCTACTTCATAGTGCTATTCAAGTCAAATATATCTTTATTAATTTCCTGCTTGATTGATCTGTCACTTACTGAGAGCAGGTATTGGGATCTCAACCATAACAGTGAATTTGTCTATTTATTTTAGTTTGATCAGTTTTTGTTTCACATATTTTTATACTATTTTGTAATATACATGTTTAAGACTGCTATCTTCTTGAAGTACTGACTCCATTATCATTTTGCAGGAATCCTTTTTAATTCTTGACAAATTTAATTATTCTTTGTCTAAAATTAATATAACTACCCCAGCTCTCATTTGATTAGTGTTAGCATCTTATATCTCTCCCTCTTTCATTACTTTTAACTTATCAGGGTCTTTATATTTAAAGTGGTTTCTTGTAAGGGCATAATTGGTTTGTTTTTTTTTTTTTCTTAATCCAAAAGACAATTTTGTCTTTTAATTAGTATACTAAGATCAGGGCTTCCCAGGTGGCACAGTGGTAAAGAAATCGCCTGCCAATGCAGTAGACACAAGAGATGCAGTTTTGAACCCTGGGTCAGAAAGATCCCCTGGAGAAGGAAATACAATCCACTCCAGTATTTTTGCTGGAAAATTCCATGGACAGAGGTGCCTGGTGGGCTATAGTCCACGGGGTTGAAAAAGAATAGGACACAACTGAGCACACACACACACACACACAAGAGCAATCACATTTAAAGTGATTGATATAATTGAATTAATGTCAACAATGTTTATAACTTTTTTCTATTCATTGTCAGAGGCTTCTTTATCTGCCCTCTCTGGTGTAAATAGAGTATTCAAAATAATTCTACTTAATCTCCTCCTCTCTCTCATTTCTACTTCCTTAAAAAATTAGCTATAGAACTTACAATACACATTTTTAAATAATTTAACTTTACCTTCAGATAACACTATTCCACTTTATGCCTATTTCAGGAACATGGATGACAGAGTTATCCACTTGCTAAACCATCTGATATACTGTTACTATTTTATTATTTTAATATTTTGTTTATTTATTTATTTTTGGCCATATCAAGTCAGTTGCAGCACATGGGATCTTTGGTGCAGCACGCAGGCTTCTCTCTACCTGTGGTGCATGGGCTCCAGGGCATGTGAGTTTTATAGTTTGCAGCACATGGGCTCTCTAGTTGAGGCACATAGGCTCAGTAGTTGCAGCATACACAAGCTTAGTTGCCCTATGGCATGTGGGATTTTAATTCCCCAACGAAGGATCAAACCCATGTCCCTTGCATTGGAAGGCTGATTCTTAACCACTGGACCACCATGAAAGTCCCCTTATTTTATTATATTAAACAAATTAGCTTTTAGATAAATTACTGCACAAGATTTCTTTTTTTTTAATATTTTACTTATTTATATATTTTGCTGTGCTGGGCCTAAGTTGTGGCACACTGGATCTTCTAGTTGTGGCATGCAAACTCTTAGGTGTGGCAAGTGAGACTGACCAGGGATTGAACCCCAGACCCCTGTGTTGGGAACATAGAGTCCTAGCCTCTGACCTGCCAAGGAAGTCCCAGGTTTCTTTTCATTTAAAATATTTCTCCTGCAGTGTTCTTGTTTTCTTCATGTAGATCCAAGTGTCATTATCCTCCATTATGCTTTATCATTTTCTTTCTACCTCAAGAAAATGCTTTTAACATATCTGTTGGTGAATTCTCTCAGTTTTCAGTTGTCTGAGAAAGTCTTCGTCCGTCCTTCACTTTTTAAAAATAATTCTGTTGATATAGAATTCGTGTGTGTGTGTGTGTGTGTGTTTCTTTCAACGCTTTAAATATTTCACTTCACTCTTGTTTGCATGCTCTCTGATGAGAAGTCTGCTGTAATTCTTTACCTTGTTTCGCTATAGTCAAGGTAGGTTGGCATGGCTTTTGTTTTCTTTTTTCCTGACTTCTTTCAAGATTTTCTCCTCTTTGATTTTCTGCAGTTTGAATATGATGCCTATGTGTACTTATTTTTGGTATTTATTCTGCTTAATGTCCTCTAAGATTCTTGGCCTTATGACTTAAGGTCTGCCATTAACTTTGGAAAATTTTTCATCATTATTACTTCAAATACTTATTTTGTTCTGGTCTCTTTTTCTTCTCTTTCTTCTGGTATTCCAAATATGCATATATTAAATGCTTTGAAACTGTCCCATAGTTCCTGGGTGTTGGGTATATTTTCCAATTCTTTTTTCCTGTTGCATTTCAATTTGGGAAGTTCCTAATGATCTTTCTTCAAGACCATATTTCCTCAACCCTGTCAAGACTACTCATGAGAGATCTTCATTTCTGTTTCATCATTTTCCCTTTTTATTCCTTCTGTTATATATTCTGTTACATCTAGCCTTTCTCTTTTATCCTTTCTTAAGTTTTGCTCTTTTTTCTGCATGATTCATCTGTTCTTGCATGATGTCTACCTTTTGCATGAGAACCCTTAACATGTTACTTTAAATTCTGTTACTTTAAACTGTTACTTTAAATTCTCTGATAATTTCAATGTATAGGTCAGGTTTTGATGTTCACTTTACCCCTTTAGATGACATTGTTCTCTTTCTGCCTTTTTGCATGAATGTGTAATATTTTTGTAGAAATCTTAAAATGCTTTATGTAGGAATAGGAACTGAGGTAAATCTTTTAATATGAGAATTTATATTAACCTGACTAGAATTTGGGCTTTGGAGTTGTGTTTTGTTTAATGCATTCTAAATTTATAGGTACTAGAGGCTTCAAATTCCACTAGTTTCCTTGATTTTGTAACCTTTATTACTTTGAGCTTCCCTAAGTATTCCTCCTCAGAGAGAAAGAACCTTTGTCTTGTAGTTCTCTCAACTGTAATTCATGATTAGTATATTAGAGCCACATTGGTGTCGTTGCAAGGTGTGAGAAGGAGAAGCATTCTATAATCTTCCAATCAAGTTTTAGTCTTTTAGTTAGCCTGTGGCCTTCACAAATATTTCTTTTAAAGCTTCAAAACCCTCCCTCCCTAGGTGAGTTAGGAAAACTACAAAGGGCTGGGGTGGGAAAAATGCCCTTCCCCCTGTTAGGGAAATTAAATAGTGTTGTTTAGGCTTCAGAGACAAAGCAGAGCAGGCCTCTGACCTTGCTTCTAACCTGCCTGGACACTGCCCTGACCATGAATGACTGTGACTGACTGCCTGCTGTGAGGGCAAGCCTTGCAGCACCTTAGATAAGATGGCAGAGGAATTTTGAGATTGTTGAGCCCCTGGAGGGTGTCTAGCCAACCAAGCCCCAGGTTTAACAACATTCCATGTTTTCCACAACAAAACAAACAATATCTACATGAAACCAGAGCTCCAATTTGCTCACAGATTAATGTAGCTTGCTTGCATCCTGGGATTATAAACGGGAACCCTGAATTGCAATTTTTGAAGTCTCCCTTATGAAGTGGAAACACTGCCTGGGACCTTTTCCCAACTGAGACTCCAGATGTACTGTGTCACAGGACTTTCCACCACTGTTTAAGTCCTGATGTTGGTCAAAACCCAATTTGGTGATGTATCCTCTGCTGTTTCTATTTCTCTTTTCTTTTAATGTTAGTGCATTGAAAGTAAGATAAGTAATTTTTAATAAATACTGGTATTATTTATTTGTATATAACGAGTGGCTTATTTTGTTAACAAATCCTTCGAACCTGAGATGAAAGTGAAAACTTTCTGCAAAACACCCCCTGGTGGAATAAACCCTGGTAATGTTTTTTCCCTAGATAGTAGGCTGTTATGTAGAATTCCCTGGGCAAACCTCTTGGGATTTCTGGAGGTGACAACTGCAAAAGTAAGGGGTCCCCTAACATTGTGACCCCCAGGAGTTTCTCAGTCTCATACTGATCCACACTCAAATTCCAGCAATTCGTCAAAATGACCATATAAGTATTCCTACTAGGTAATGTCTCCAGTGCCTTCTAGATTAACAGATCTTGGCTATGTTCTCTGTTTGCCTGTCTCTCCAGATTCCAAGTTGGAAATGTTCTCTGAAACTCAGTTCTCTGACGAGTCTAAGAAGAGCCTCTGATTTTCAGTTTGTCCAGCTTTTTCTTGATATATGGGTAAGAGTGTAAGGATTCCAAGTTCTTTACAAGTCTGAATTAAAAGTCTTCTAGGATAGAGATCTTAATAATAGTACATTGCTATATGTTCAAGAAATTGGTTTTTTACTTATTTAATGACTCAATATGGTTCTAAGAATTTTATTAATATATCAATTTGTTTTGCAATATTTTAGGCTTCTAAATCAAAATATAATTACTAGAAGAACAAACCTCTGATATGTATTTTATTCAACACCACTAAGGAATTAACTCAATTCTGACACCATCGACTCGAAGATAGCCTCAGATCCCACAGGTTAAGGGCCCAGTCCTACAAAACTGCCCTCACCTCCGCCTCAGACACCAATCCTAAGTCCAGGTTGTCACCCATGCTTTTGAACTACCAGCTGTAGATGGGTTTCCATGGCCCTCCTTTGGCTCAATTAATTTGTTAGAGTAGCTCAAAGAACTCAGATAAATACTTTATGTACTGGATCAGAAAAGGATGTAACTCAGGAAATGCCAGATGGAAGAGATGCATGGGACAAGGCATGCGGGAAGGGGTGCAGAGCTCCCATGCTCTCTGGAATCTTCATTCTCCCCAAAACTCCACATGTCCACCAACTTGGAAGTTCTCCAAACATTGTTTGCTTCTTATGGAAGCTTCATTATGTAGGCACGGTTGGCCACTGATGATTGAACTCAATCTCCAGACCCTTGAACTCAATCTCCAGGCCCTTTCTCCTAGGTTTGGGGGGGTGGACCAAAATGTCCAACTCTCTAATCACATGGTTGGTTCCCCTAGCAAACAGTCTCCAGCCTCAAGGTTACCTAGGGGCTTTCCAAGAGTCACCTCATCAATATAACAAAAGACACCTTTATAGTTCATATCATTTAGGAAATTCCAAGAGTTTTAGGAGCTCTGTGCCAAGAACAGGAGGAAGACCAATGTATAGATAGATAGATAGGTAGATAGATAGATAGATATCACAATATCACAAAAACCAAAATCAATATGTCAACTGAAAAAAATGCACAACCTAAAAGCTGAGAATTATGATTTATTCAGTAGACTTACTGAGGACTTTAAGTTAAAGATATAGCCCCTCAGATAGCTCTGAGGAACTGTTCCAAAGAGGTAAGAAAGGAGCCAGGATACATAGGAGTTTTTGCTGGGGAAAAAAAAAAAATGTAGGCTGACATCCAAAAATTACTGCTAATAGCAAAAAACAGACATCTCAAGTTAATGATTTTAGTGCTTTTCTATGTATGGGAAGATGCAGGCGCCTGGGCTTATTGAAATTATTCCTTTGATATGCACCTTAACTATCTGGGGTCATTATCCTGTTTTTCTCCAGTTCCCTTCAGAGTGCACCTTTGGGGTAACAGTGGTGGCTGATGGCTTTGTGGCCACAACATCTTTTGTTTATTGTTGTTCAGTTGCTCACTTGTGTCTGACTCTTTGTGACCCCATGGACTGCAGCATGCCAGCCTTCCCTGTCCTTCACTATCTCCTGGAGTTTGCTCAAACTTATGTTTGAGTCAAGGATGTCCATTGAGTCAATGATGCCATCCAACCATCTCATCCTCTGTCACCCTTTTCTCCTCCTGCCCTCAACCTCTCCCTGAAAAGCATCAGGGTCTTTTCCCATGAGTTGGCTCTTCACATCAGGTGGCCAAAGTATTGGAGCTTCAGCATCAGTCTTTCCAATGAATATTCAGGACCGATTTCCTTTAGGATTCACTGGTTTGATCTCCTTATTGTCCAAGGGACTCTCTGAAATGGTATTCTTTGTCCACAAATATATTTCCCAGACCTGGGTCCTTTAAATAACATAAATCATGCAGTACAGTTAGGTGGAAGTGCCTTGCTAGCCAGTTTTGTTGCACACACTGCAGTGGGGTTCTGGAGAGGATGTAAGGACTCACTCCTCCAAGTGTGCACAGATGCTCCGGGACCCTGGCTCCAGGTCCACTAAGTCAGAATCTGTGTTGTTGACAAAAAGTTAATCAGTCAATCTACAAAAGAATGTAGCAACAGCATCGCAAAATGTTCCGAGAACTGTTCTGCCCAATAGAAGTCAAAGCACATTTATTTAAGTTTTTTGAGACAGAGAGGGCTGTACATCAAATGATGTATTACTGACAATTTACACATTCAAATCCACAAGTATGAAGTAGTGGGCCATGTGACCCCTTACAAAATTGAGAACTTAATCTTTTAAAAAAAATAATATTTAGGTTTTTTGGGGGGCTGTGCTGGGTCTTTATTGCTGCACGGGCCTTTCTCTAGTTGCAGCAAGTGGGGGCTACTCTCTAGTTGTGGTGCACCAACTTCTCATTGCAGTGGCTTTTCTTGTTGTGGAGTGCAGGCTCTAGGATGTGAGGGCTTCAGGAGTTGTGACACATTGTCTCAATAGCTCCCAGGCTCTAGAGCACAGGCTCAATACTTGTGGCTCATGGGCTTAGTTGCTCCGTGGCGTGTAGAATCTTCCCAGAGCAGGGATCAAACCTGTGTCTCCTGCACTGGCAGCAGATTCTCTAACACTGAGCCACCAGGGAAGCCTGGTAGTTTATCTTTTAAGCAGTTGTCTTGTTGATGCTAAGAGAATGGTTGCTCTTTAGGGTTGAGCAGGTATTTCTGCAGATGGGAGAGTCTGGTTGATGTGTAAGTCAGATACACAATGCAGAGTGACGGGAGCCATAAAATACAAATTTTATTTCACAGTGTGTTAATACCGTCCCCACTTGATCCATGGAAATGACAACCTCAGAGACATAGACCACACTAAAGATACTTAACATCCCCAATGCAAAGTTTTGACCCTGAAGACCACCCACTAATTTGGCCTAATCAGTGTTTCCCTAGCTGCCTTATAAATGCCCCACTTAAAATAAATGCCTCTGCAGTTTTTTCTTAATTAATTGATCTCTATCTTCTCCCACTTACTCATTCAACACTTCCAGAACACCTTCCAGGTGGAAGATATTGCAGCAGCTCTGAGGATCCAGTGATGGGTGATGAATGGCTTTGCCCACAGGAGAGACAGACATGATAAGACATAATGTTTCAGGCATAGCATATGGCAGAAGGGATGCCGGGACCACTTTAGAGTTCAATTGGAGAAGTCTGCAGAGAAGGAAAACCACTTGCCCTGAGTCTTGCAAGATAAATGAGTGGGACTACACCAGACAGGTGAGTGGTGAAGGCCATTCCCAGGGGAGGAAACACCTTCTCTACTTGTCTCTGATGGTATTATAGGAGAACATATGGCTATATAAGTGCTTTGTAAAACAGCAAATGAAGAAGGTTATTGACAAGCTAACCAGGATGTCTCTGAATTTGCAAGAACACTCTACCCCTGCTTTGGGACTCACCACCATATCTGAGCTATTCTATTAACAATACTATCCTGAAGCTTTATGCCTAGGACTAGACAGGCTTCCCTGGCTGAGAGATGCCAGTCAAGGGGATCTGTTTGCTTTTGTTTGTTTATTTTTTTAAATTGAAGTATATTTTTGTTGTTCAGTTGCTAAGTCATGTCCAACTCTTTGGAATCCCATGGACTGGAGCACACCAGGCTTCCCTGTCCTTTACTATCTCCTGGAGTTTGTTCAGATTCATGTCCATTGAGTTCCTGATGCCATTCAACCATCTGATCCTCTGTTGCCCCTTTCTCCTCTTGCCCTCAGTCTTTCCCAGCATCAGGGTCTTTTCCAATGAGTCAGCTGTTTGCATAAGGTGGCCAAAGTATTGGAACTTCAGCCTTAGCATCAGTTCTTCCAGTGAATATTCAGGGTTGATTTCTTTTAGGATTGACTGGTTTGCTCTCCAGGGCCTACTCAAGAGTCTTCTCTAGCACCACAATTCCAGAGCATCAATTCTTTGGTGTTCAATCTTCTTTATTGTCCAGCTCTCAACACTGTACATGACTACTTGCTCCCACGGCTTGGTCAGTGGGCTCAGAGGTGTTGGGAATGACGCTTAGGGCTCAGTGGTTCCCAGCATGGGCTCCTCCATGACAACCTCAGTTACTGGAATGGCAGTAACAGGAGCTGAAAACTCTTCTTCAAGTGTGGAGACAATCATACCCTGAGTCAGGAGCCCTCCTGGAGCACTCAGCATCAACCAATTTTTCTCTGGTTATCACTGTGTCCATTCTGTGTGCCAGCTCCCAGGACCTCAGTCCCATCAGAAGCCCCAACATCCATTTTCCTGTGTTTTGATGGCTGAAATCAACCAGCTAAATGGCTGAGCTGGGATTCAAGCCAGATGTGTCTGTCTTTGTGGCATCTATGGGGGTCACACTTCTCAGAAGCTTTCAGGAGAGATGGCATCCCTGAAAGCCCACCAAAGGGGGTGAGGTATTTTGGCTTGTTTGGCCAGGATGGGGAGGAGATGGGATGGAGGAGCCAGCCAGATGCCACAGACATCTCAGGTCAAATGAAGTCTGATTCCTTCTCAGCTTGATTTCACCTAGAACTGGAAAACACATGGGTCCAAGCTGCCTGAGGGTCTGAGGGCCAGGCTGCAATTGCTTCTGTTCTGAGGGTCTGGGGCTGGAGGCTGTGTAGGGAACACCAAAGCTCTAGCATGGACCTTTTGACTTAGAAAAGAATTCAACTGTGGGGCTAAAGGGCTCATCCTTTCGGAGGGCAGCAGAGCCAGGGAAACCCAGGGCAAATCCGGGAAGATAAGGCATATGTCAACAGATGCCTTGTAAACAATGTAGCTACTTGCCAGAAGAGATAGCCAGGAAGATAAAGAAGGGCCAAGGAAAGGTGCCTAATGGACTTAATGCTCATTCAACAGGGAAGACTCATCCATTTGCAATGTTGAACAGTGGGGCTGTTTGGAAGAGATGCTGGGCTGTGTAGAAATGAATCCGTTTACCACAAACCTGTCCCTTTCCCTCCTGTTACAGAAATGCCCTGCAAAGGGATGAGCATGGGACTCAGTTCACTGAGTCTTAAAATATATATGTTAAGTGACTTGGGCATTTATTCATTCACTACCACACTAATAGGGGGACAAGTAGTCCTGGTTTGCCCAGGACTGAGCTATTTTCTGGGATGTGGGACTTCCAGTGCTTCCAGGACTGTCTTGGGCACACCAGGGTTAGCTGGTCCCCTTCTTCCTGAGAACCCATGATGGACCAGGCCCTGGGCCCCCACAGAGCTCTGTTCTTTTTTTAATATTTTTAAAATGTATTTCATTTATAGTTGACTTATGACATTGTGTTACATTTCTGGCATACTGCAACATAATTCAGTAATACATGCATGTATAATAGTTTGTACCTGCGAATCCCAAACTCCTAAGCCATCCCTTCCCCTCCTCTCCTCCCCCTTGGAAATCACAAGTCTGTTCTGTATGTCTGTGAACCTGTTTCTGCTTCGTCGATAAGTTCATTTGTGCCATGATTCCACATGTAAATGATATCATATGGTATCTGTCTTTCTGACTGACTTCACTTAGTATGATTAATCTCTAGGTTGCTGCAAGTGGCATTATGTAAAACATTTTTTATAGCTAAGTAGCATTCCGTTATACACACACACACACACATATACACACACACACACACACACACACACCCCACATCTTCTTTATCCATTCATCTGTCAGTGGACACTTGTTTCCATGTCTTGGTTATTGTAAATACTACTACTGTGAACATAGTGGTGAATGTATCTTTTTTAATTATAGTTTTATCTGGGTATATGTCCAGGAGTGGGATTGCTGAATGATATAATTCTATTTTTAGTTTTTTGAGGAATCACCATACTACCTTCCATAGTGGCTGAACCCATTTACATTCCCACCAACAGTGTAGGAAGGTTCCCTTTTCTCCACACACTCTCCAGCATTTGTTATTTATAGACTTTTTAATGATGGCCATTCTGACTAGTGTTAGGTAGTACCACGTAGTTTTGATTTGTTTGTTTTTAGTAATTAGCAATGTTGAGCATCTTTTCATGTGCCTATTGGCCATCTGTATATCTTCTTTGGGCTTCCCTGGTAGCTCAGCTGGTAAAAATCTGCCTGCAATGCAGGGGACCCCAGTTCAATTCCTGGGTTGGGAAGTTCCCCTAAAGAAGGGATATATATTTAGTTGTTCTATTTTTTGCTTCCATTTGTTGTTATTGTTGTTGCTGCTGAGTTGTGTGAGTTTATATATTTTGGAAATTAAGCCCTAGTCAGTCTCATCGTTTGCAAATATTTTCTCCTAGTCCATAGGTTGACTTTTCCTTTTATTTATGACTTCCTTTCCTTTACTAGGTCCCGTTTGTTTACTTTTTGCTTTTATTTCTATTGCCTTGGGAGACTGACCTAAGAAAATATTGCTACAACTTATGTCTAGAGAATGTTTTGTCTATGTTCTCTTCTAGTTCTTTGGTGTTGTGTCTTTTATTTAATTCTTTAAGCCATTTTATGTTACTTTTGGCTATGGTGTGAAAGTATGTTCTAACTTCATTGATTTGCATCCCACTGTCCAGCTTTCCCAACACCACTTGCTAAAGAGACTCTTTTCTCCATTGCATATTCTTGCCTTCTTTGTCAAAGATTAATTGTCCATTGTGGGGTTATTTATGGGCTCTGTGTTCTGTTTCATTGATCCATATGTCTGCTCTTATGTCAATACCACACTGTTGTTGTTTTTAAAATTTTATTTATCTATTTATTATTTTTGGCTGTGCTGGATCTATACTGCTGCATGCAGGCCTTCTCTAGTTGCAGTGAGCAAGGACTACTCTTCATTGCAGTGCACAGATTTCTCATTGCAGAGCACAGGGTCTAGATGTGTGGGCATCAGTAGTTGTGGTGCATGGGTTTAGTTGCTCCAAGCCATGTGGGATCTTCCCAAACCAGGAATCAAACCCATGTCCCCTGCATTGGCAGGTGGATTCTTAACCACTCAACCACAAGGGAAATCCCAATACCACACTGTTTTGATTACTGTAACTTTGTTGTATTATCTGAAGTCTGGGAGGGTTATGCCTCCTACTTTGTTCTTTTTCTTCAGGATTCCACTGGAAATTTTGGGTCTTTTATGGTTCCATCTAAGTTTTAGGATTATTTGTTTTAGTTCTGTGAAAAATGTCATGGGTAATTTGACAAAGATCACATCAAATCTGTAGATTGCTTTGGGTCAGTTCAGTTACTCAGTCATGTCTGACTCTTTGCAACCCCATGGACTGCAGCATGCCAGGCCTCCCTGTCCATCACCAACTCCTGGAGCTTACTCAAACTCATGTCCATCGCATTGGTGATGCCATCCAACCATCTCATCCTCTGTTGTCCCCTTCTCCTCCTGCCTTCGATCTTTCCCAGCATCAGGGTCTTTTCCAATGAGTCGGTTCTTTGCACGAGGTGGCCAAAGTATTGAAGCTTCAGCTTCAGCATCAGTCCTTCCAATGAATATTCAGGACCAATTTCCTTTAGGATTGACTGTTTGGATCTCCTTGCAGTCCAAGGGATTCTCAAGAGTCTTCTCCAACACCAGTTCAATAGCATCAGTTCTTTGGCACTCAACTTTCTTTATGGTCCAACCCTCACATCCATACATGACTACTGGAAAAACCACAGCTTTGACTAGATGAACCTTTGTTGCTTTGGGTAGTATGACCATTTTAAGACTATTAATTCTTCCAATCCTGCAGCCCTTTTCTGCTTGCTAGATGAGATGCTGAGTGATTCACAATTCATTCAATAAAGCCAATTAGATCTTGGAAATTTACCCAGTTGAATTTTTGTTATTTAACACTATCTATGGCCTAAAATGGGCTTCCCAGTTGGTGCCAGTGGTAAAGAACCCACCTGCCAATGCAGGTAGACATGAGAGACACAGGTTTGATCCCTGGGTCAGGAAGATCCCCTGGAGGAGGGCATGGCAACCCATTCCAGTATTCTTGCCTGGAGAATCCCATGAACAGAGGAGCCTGGCAGACTATGGCCCATACGATCACAAACAGTAGGATACAACTGAAGCAACTTAGCACACATGCACACACATGGCCTAAAACACCCAGAACTCCCACTTCCAGGGCACACTGTAAGTTGTACTTCCCACTCCTTTAAAGTTAGGCCAAGTTACTCATTTTGGCAAATAAAAGGTAAATGAAGTGCAAATCTAAGGACCCCCACATGCATTTAACACATCCCTTATACCTTTCTATCCTCAGGCTCCAGGGAGCACCAGAATCATGTGGAGGGCTTGTTTAGTAGGTCCTGGTGCCACCCCCAGAATTTCTGATTCAGTACGTCTGGAATGCTGGGGCCTGAGAACACACATTTCTAACAAGTTCCAGGTGATATTTATGCTGCTTGTCTGACAAATGTACTTTAGGAACAAGGTTTCTAGAAGAATCCTCTTTGGGCCAGAGTCTCTGGGTGATATCTCCCTACTGAGCTATGTTTAAGGTGAAGGACAGGTGAGAAGCAAATATTTTTTCTTTTCTCAGTGCACTGACATTTTCATGCACAAAATTCTTAGATCCCATAAGAACTCATGAAAACAACACTGTTTTGATTAAAAAGTGGCTTGTTCAGCTTTGATTGGGTTCCAGCATACAAATCCTCAGGCAATTAAATCCTCTTTGTGCAGAACTGCCAAAAGGTCCTTGGGCATGTCCTAAGGAACATCCCCCTTGGTCCTCTTCTGGTAATAAAATAGCTACTTCCAAGAAAGAATGCAAGAATTTCCTGGGATGGCAACCTCTCTCCTCTATGTCTTCCATGGGCTCTGCCTATGTCTTGAATTCACCCTGTGGATAGCAAGAAAACAGACCAAAAATGTAGTCACTTACGCTAAGCCCCATGGACTTAATGCTTAGTGTAATTATAGTTTTGGCCTCTCCCAGGAATGAAATTTTAAACCAGTCAACCAGGAATTATCTGGTCATCACTAGTGAAATAATCTGCATGGTGGACGTCTGCAGCCGCCTAAAGGAAGGTGATCTTGCTACAACCAGTCTATTTTTGCCAGTATGTCTTCCCTTTTCCTGCTCCCTTCTGCTTATAAATGTCTTTCATTTGTACAGCTCCTTGGAGCTCCTTTCCATCCACTAGATGGAACGCTACCGGATTCATGAATTATTGAATAAAGGCAGTAAGATGTTTAAAATTTATTCAGTTGAATGTTCTTTTTCACAACTCACAGGATCTGCTTTTCCATTACTGGATATCAAACACTGCTGGAGCCAATGGAGGGCAGGGCATGTCTGAGACAAGATTTATCAGTCATTTCCCTGACAACAGAGCCATAAATCTGGCTAGCAGACGGTTGCAGAATGTACAGAGCTCCAGGAATGGTCCCACCCCTATAAAACTTAGGCCAAGTCAAGATAAGGGAAGGCTATAAATCTGACTTGGCTCAATTAGTGTCCAGGCACCTCTGAGCACCATCTCTGCTACCAGCTCTGTCACCTTGGGGTATTGCCCTCTTCTTATCTCAGGTCCCTCCCTCCAGCTGAGTGCACACACGTATCTTTGTCTTGCTTCCTCTCTTTTATTCCACTTCTTTCACTTTCTCCAGTTCTTGTGGTTTCTCTCTCTATATATATACACATATATATATATATTTATATCAATTTTTTTAATCAATTCAGAAAAAAATAAATAGTATACTGAAGATGACAAGTTAACTAAATACCTGGCTGCAATTTTCTTTAACCTTGAGTTTGGTTTTTGTTGGTGCTGTGAACACATAGCTTTCCTCTCTAAGGGTGACCATCCTAAGGCCTCATGCCTTTCTTGACGGGTCCCTTCCAACTGGGTAGCCACAGTCCGAATGCTAAGTACAACTGTTTGAGAGAGAAGCAGTGACTTGTAATTAGAAGTCTTGGAAATCCTGTCCAACATGAAAGCAGGGGTTGAGTAAGGATCAGCTAGAAGAAGGACAAATGGGAGGAGAGCAGGAGTGCACACTCCCACCCAGGGGTTTGGTCTTCCCAGATGGCGCTAGTCGTAAAGAACCCACCTGCCAATGCAGGAGATACTTAAGACAAGGGTTTGATCCCTGTGTCAGGAAGATCCCCTGGAGGAGGGCATGATAATCCACTCCAGTACCCTTGCCTGAAGAATCCCATGGACAGAGAAGCCTGGTGGGCTATGGTCTATAGCACTGAAAAGAGTTGAACACAACTGAAGTGACTCAGCACGCACACATACACCCAGGGGTAAAGGGGCAGGTGGGCTTCTGGCTTCTCTCTCCAAGAAGAGTGGGAGGCCGAAACCACAGCAGCAACACTGAGGTTAGAAGGAGGGAGAGTGATGTTAGGTGAGGGCCTCTCATCTTCCCCCTAAATAGCGGCAAGTCCTAAAAGCCAGGAAGCCTTTCATGCCAGGAGCTTCCACAAATCACTCCTCCCACAGCCCCACAACACTTGTAAGAATTCCTGCATCACCTCTGGAGAAGGCAAGAATGAAATTCCCTCCTGTTGGATATGGAGAGGACCCTGCCCTTCTAATGTTGTCATGGAAATCATAAGGAGAGAAGAAAAGGGACAGAAAGCATGTGAGATGAAGCAGCAGCTGAGGAAAGAAGAGTTTGCCTTGTCTTGCCAAACTCCACAGCTCTGACCTTTATCCCATCCTAGGTCACAATGATCCCCTGTCCTAAATGAGGGAAAAAAATCATTTTTCCACCCTCTCTTCTGACCTACATCGATGAATAAGCTGATATGTCCCTGTTGTGTTGCAACCACCACCTGCCTCACATGGGGAAGGAGAAACCACTGCCCACCATTCCAAGTTCCTTGACCACAATGGACAGTCATCTCCTCATACCCAAAACAGAAATGTCCAGCATCTTTCCACTAACTCTGGGTTAGGCCTTAATCAACCCTAGTCTTGGAGTTCTCATGCGCTGACCCCAACACATTCACTGTATCACATCCTCCACCGAAACATCTCTGACAGGCCCAGTCTCCTTCACTGGTCATATAATTTCAGTGTTTCTGATAACCTCAGAGATTATCTACCCAGTTCAGACCCACTTCTTGCAGACTGGAACACCAAATCCCAGAGAATCTAAGATGCTCATGCAATGTGCACACAGCCTCTTCTGGCAAAGGCAAGTCAATGACAGCCCTCTGTGGACAGTGGGATCAGTACCTTTCAGTCTTGGGTCACATCTTCCCCCCTTTCACACTCAAGTCTCCTTTTTTTTCTTTTTTTTTTTTTTTTTTTTGCCATGTGGCTTTCAGGGTCTTATTTCTCTGACCGGGAGTGAAACCTGCGCCCCCTGCAGTGGAATCATGGAGTTCCAGCCACTGGACTGCAGGGAATTCCCTCAAGTATCCCACTTTAGACCATACATGACATAGAATCACTGTATTGAGTAACATATAGTCACAATGTCTATTGTATCATGTTACGTACTGAGTAAGATAGAGTCAGGAAAGACCCCAGGGGTGACATTGGACCAGTGCTGCATTAAGTCAGAAGAGCCTTGTGGAACTTGGGTGGTGGGATTAATTCAGACTTGGCTGGAAAGCTAGGAAACCTGAAAGGCCTTTGGTCAAAATTCCACATGAGCTGGGCCTCAAGCCACAGGCAGAAATCTAAGTTAAGCAGGGCGGAAATGTATGCAAAGAGTAGCATGAGTATAAGCAAGCCTGTGGGGCAGATGTTCGGTGGAGAGTGCCATGAGCCAGGCCCTGAGAACACCAACATGGGGGTGACACAGGCCCAGGCTAGAAAAGCTCAGGCCAGATTTCAGAAGAGTGAAGCATAGGGACAGGAGGACTGGAAGGCAGGGGCACGGGGGTGCGGTGGGTCTTCCTGCTACCATCTCCAGCCAAAGGCCAGAGGCTGGTTCAGAACTTGAGTATCCTCAGCTCGACAAACCTCCCAGAGCGTTCTTGACTGCATCCCTCTTTAATGATCTATTTTTTTACTGCCCTGCATCATCTATTAGCTAAGTGTACCCCTGTATTCCTTACCTGTATGTCTGACCCATGGTATATTTTCTGTGTTCCTAGCAAGCCCTACCAGTGTTTGGCAATCTGGAAGATCCTGGTAAATATTTCTTGTGCTAAGTTGCTTTAGTCGTGTCCAACTCTTTGTGATCCTATGGACTGTAGCCCACCAGGCTCTTCTGTCCATGGGATTCTCCAGGCAAGAATACTGGAGTGGGTTGCCATGCTCTTCTCCAGGGGATCTTCCCAACCCAGGAATTGAACTTCCGTTTCTTACATCTCCTGCTTTGGCAGGTGGGTTCTTTACCACCAATGCCACCTGGGAAGCCCAAATATTTCTTAATAAACCACATGGACTTTCGCCAACCAGTGAAATGGTCCCCTTGTTCCCTTAGTTTAGGCTATGACACAGTGTGGTGGGAAAAGTCAATGGGATTTCCCAAGAGGGTAATATGGAAAAAGGGTGAGGGAGGGAAAGGGGCAGAACACTAGAAAGGAAAATAAAAGAAGTGAGCTCTAAGAAGAAACACTAGTATTTCAACAGGCATAGAACATGTGGTCTCAAACGACATGCCCCACAGCAGACTCGCCCCAGCTTTCACCCAGTTGCTGATTCCAAGACAAGCTGGAAGGCAAGAGGCCCATATGGGGACAAGGTTCAACTCGTGGGTATGGACCCCAACCCACACCCCACTGCTCCCAGTCCCTGCTGCCCAGTGCCCAGGAGGCGAGCGTCGTAATGCTGCAGGACTAACGCAATAATGCTGACAGAGCTGGAGACCCAAGAGCTCACTTCGCTGGCTTCCTGGTGGTTGCTGCCCCCTACTGACAGAGCAGGACCATAACAGCCCAAGAAGCCCATCTCCCTGCCACATGCAAGGCAGAGTAAGGAAGACTACAAAAATCACATCCAAATGGGGAAATCCAACCTTCAGTGGGATCTTTATAAAGGGCCTCCTGGTTTGGCACAAGATGGGAAGAGGGCTCCCTTCGTGAATTTCATTGCATTATGAAGCTTCAGAGAACTGCTAACATGGATCACTGATGTGGCATTGTATTGAACACATCTAGATTTTCTCATCATACAGGTCATAAAATTGAAGCATAAATTTGAAAACCACCCCCTGGAGATGTGGAGTTTCTAGGACCATAGATACAGATCCCTATCTCCTAACTGCAGTATTAACAAAGTATAGATTTTCCTAGACCTCCAAGGAGGGTACATCCTGACAAACCCCTCACAAGTAGAAAATATCCTAAGTGAAAAATGCACTTTGATACACTTAACCGATTGAACATCATAGCTTAGCCTAAACTACCTTAAATGTGCTCAGAACACTTACATTAGCCTACAATTGGGCAAAAACATCTAACACAAGACTATTTTATAATAAAATATTAAACACCTCATGTAGTTTATTGAATACTGTTGTTGTTTAGTCACTAAGTCATGTCCAACTCTTTCCAACCCCATGGACTGTAGTCTGCCACTCTTCTATCCATGGATTACCCAGGCAAGGATATTGGAATGGGTTACCATTTCCTTATCCAGGGGATCTTCCCGACCTAGGAACTGAACCCACATCTCCTGCATTGCATGTGGATTCTTACGCCTGAGCCACCAGGGAAGCCCCTATTGAATACTGTACTGAAAGTGGAAAACAGAATGCCTGTATGAGTATAGAATGGTTCTATGTGTATCAGTTGTCCACCCTCATGATCATGCAGCTGACTGGGAACTACAGCTTGTGGTCGCTGTCCAGCATCACAAGAGTATCATACCACACACCACTAACCCCAGGGGAAAAAATCAACAAAACTCAAAATCTGAAGTAGTTTCTACTGAATGTGTATAGCTTTCTCATCATTGTAGTCAAAAAATCAAAAAAAATTATTGTAGGTCAGGGACCACCTATAACCTGCTATAGATTTGGATCACGCCAGGGAGACACAAAAGCACATTTATTAGGTGATGGGTGCCAGGGAGACTGAGGCCCCATTGCTCACCTGAGGAGGCCATAACTCACAAGTCATTATCACTATGACCATGATGTAACATGTTACAAAAATGGAGAAGGCTCCAGATCCCCATAACTTCACCATCTCTTGCTTACTTTAATTTCCTTTGACCATCCTGACAGTTCCCAGCCTTTTGTCTTCCCAGTAAAACTTCCTAAGAGTTGACTACACTATTCCCTCTACTTTCTCACCTCTAGTTCCTTTTGGCACCTTCACTCAAAGGCTGAAGAGTTTGGACTCGAGAGCAAAGCTGCTCACTTCCTGCTGTGTGGCCTGGTTCCTAACAGACCACAGACCAGTACTGGTCCATGGCCCAGGGGTTGGGGACCCCTGCTCTAAAGTTCAACTGCCTCCATTACCTTCTACAAGGATAAGCGCAGAGGACTGGGCACCCCTACTGTGCCTGTATTCTCATCTATGAAAAGGCAATAGTGGTGGTATCTACCCTTTAATGTGGTCATGGTGCTACATGGGTCAATGCATATGCCTGGTACGTGGGACACACAGTGCAATCCGCTACTCTTACAATAGGGCTGCGGGCACATTTGCCCTGCTCAACCATTAGCGTTAACCCTCCTGTTCTCTCTCCACTATTGCCTCATCTAGTAGGTGATCTTGCACAGAGAAACTGGTAGGCATGGCCAGCCCTTCTTTTGGGGGCTCCTTTGAATGAGGAGCCTTACAGGTCCCACACTGCCACAGACTGCATAGGGAAGCAGGACCCTGGACCCACTTGGCCAAGGACACAGGCCATATACTCAGAGCAGCTTTTCCAGTGATAAAGCAAGTATTTGGCACCCAACTACCTTATTGCATTTATTTCTCAATTAAGAAGTCAGATCAGGAAAGGCAGTCTCACACCTGGACAATCTTGTCAAAGGGTACATGGTGGCTCCTAATGGCCCATCTACCATCTAAGATCACCAGGGTCACTCCTCTGCCCTCCTGTCCCTTTAACTGCTGGCCTTCACCTTGCCCCTTAAAGGTCAAGATACCCATTTCCCACTCAGTTTCTCCCCTTCCTCCTCCCTGTTAGCATCTTCTCCATCCCTCAGTTGACTTGGTCCTCAGCTGGTTATAAATGCAGGCTCACCTCTGGTAGGGCTCAGTTGAAAGCCTTCACTCCACCTCCGCAGCTTTTGAAGTTCTTATCTTTTCCCCAACCTGACTCCACCAGATGTTTCACAGGCTGCCGGTCCAAACGTACTCAAACTCCTCCTGATCCACAACAGGTCAAGCCCTGACTTGAAAGTCACCTTTTACCTATGTTAAATTTTAATTTCAGACAATTGACAACACGTATGTCCTAAACACTGCAGGGAGGCAAAAATACTGTCTTATCTGGAACTCAAGTTTAACTGGGCACCCTGTATATTTGCTAAATGCCATAATCCTACTTGTCCCTCCCCTTTATTTATGCTCATGTCCAGGATTGGCAGCACCATCTCATCTATACCACCAGTGGCTGACACACCCACTCCACCCTGCAGAGATCCCTTCCTGGCTTGCAGATTGGTGGTTGTGGGGGGTGGGGGAGAGTGTTGCCAGACACCACTGACCTGATGTGCATTCACCCCAGCCCTGTGGCCATAAGCCTTCCCTCCTCTCATGGCTGGAAGTTTGATCATTCTCATCCTTCACCTCCCAAGAGACCTTCCCTGACTACTCCATCAAAATGCACCTTGCTTCATTCACCCTGCTCCTCCCTTCTCTCCATCTTCACCCCTTTCTCCTCTTCCCTCCCCTGAAAGGGACAATAAACATTACTGTTACATAAACTATTTTATTTAAATAAAATCAGGGGCAGACCCTTTCCCCCCATACACACAGGCACATGCATGCACGCACGCACGCCCACGTCCTCCTCCATTTTCCCTCCACCCATGGCCACCTCAAACCTGGCAGTTCTCATCATGACCATCCTGTTTTAACCCTGGGACAGGGAGACAACCTCAATTTGAAGGCCTGCTCCCCACCCCCCACCCCCCCTAGTTGATGGCAGCAGCACACAGGCCTAGGCACAAATTCTCCTGTCCAGAGTCCAGCTCTCAGCCCTCCTGGGGTGGGACAGGAGGATCGGTTCCCCAAGGCACCCAGATCCAGTGTAGCTTCCCTGCCTTTCCCCCACACAGCATGGGAGTGCCATCAGACACCTGAAACTGCTCCCTATGGAGGGTGGGTTCCCTCACCGCAGGCCAACCCTGCCCTGTATCAGCAGAGGTTCTGCAGCCAAACCTGAGCATCCCCCAAGAGATCCTGGACTAGGTATGGTTTGGTTTTGGGAAGAGTGAGGGAGAGCAATTGAGCACCAAATTCCCTAACTCCACCCTGTAGAAGAATTCTGAGATTTGGCTCAGCATCCTCTACCCAGAAAAAGTAAACAGACCTAACTCCACAGCAGAAATGGGAAGAGCTTCAGCCGTCAGAACCTCACTACATCTCCACCCCCCCAATATGGACCCACTAGCACCTTGGCAATGTTGGACACAGCCCAGCTGGGGAAACGCAACGCACACAGGAGCCTGTTTGGAGTTGGTAGTGTCCCCTCTGTTGACAATGGGATTGGGCTTCACCTTCCCTGACACCAGTATCCCTCAAGTCCTGCTTTGAGGCACAGGTGGCTTCGGTCATGAGGAGGGAGTACTGAAGGGATGGGTGGTGTCGTCCAGAGGCACACAGTCCTGCAGCACTTCTTACATGTTACCCACGAGCAGGCTGGGACAGAGGATGGGCTGCTGGGCTGCTGGAGGGTTCCGCAGCATCCCAGGAACCACCTGGGAGATGAGTAGGTGGGAGGGGGACCCATCCATTCACTCAAGCTGGGGGGACCAAGATGCTGGGACCCAGATCCAGTGCCCACCTTCTCTGATGCTTTCCCTGTGCCGCCCAGACAAATTTCCCTGAGGGGAAAAACCAGACAGAAGTCAGAAAGAGGGCAGCAGACAGACAGACTATGAAGGACCAACACAGGGAAAGGAGATGTCAGAGCCAAAGATAAGCCTTCTGAAAGGGTAAGGCAAAGAGAGCTGCCACCTGTCGGGGGCAGGGCCAGGTGAGAAAGCCAGGACATATACAACAGACTCAAGACACAGCCAACCTGCCCTCTCTGAGGGAAGCAAGGACCCGAGGAGAGGGAGCTAGGAACCTGCAGGGCCCTCCTTGGGCCAGTGGTGGTATGAATGCATCAGCCACCCTGAGCACGGGGTTACAGGCTGATACTGCGCTGGTGGCGACCTCCACGACCCCCACTCCGAGGACCCAGCTCCTGGCCATCTAGACTGGTGTGGTCCGAGAGACCCCGCAGGTGCTCCACGGAATCGCACTTCTGCAGGTCCGAAGCCACAGTGCGCAGGCTCAGCAGGCTCAGCGTGTCGGTGTCCGGGGCAGGGCCAGGCCCCAGGCTGACGCCCTCCTCCAGCCCTCCACCCTCCGCCCCCTCAATGATCCCGCTGTCCGCATCCTCGCCACCATCAGGCCCAGCCTCCGCCCCCACTGGAGAGGAGCGCCTCTGGCCCGGGGTATGAGCAGGCTGGCCCCGGCGCCGTGCATGAATCTGCTCGCTGATTTGTTCCAGGTTGCGCAAGGCGACTGAGTAACGGGTCTTGGCCTGGGCCACCTGCTGCTCCAGCTCCGTCACCTTGGCCTTGTGCTCCTGCAGAGGGAGGGTCAGAGTCAGGTGACCCTTTGGGCAACTGTCTGAGGCCCCTGGAGCTGCCAAGTCCTCTCAAACCCACTGAGATGTCCCATTCCCAATCTGGGCTCTGCTCATCCCCAACCACTCATCTGCAGTGCAGAACCAACCCTACCCAGCCCCTCTCCACTCCTTTTTCCTGGGATCCTCCTTCCCCAGCAACCTGCCCTGGTCCTTCCTGACATTCCAGGGCCTTCCTCCTAGGTCTTCATTCCCACCCACTGCTTCTCCTCTTCCCATTGTTCCCTTTCCCTATCTGGCCAATTCTTCGCTCCCCATTCTCTCTGGTTTCCGCCAATTTTCACATCTCCTTTACCTCCCTTCTCTGTCAGCATCCATTCTCCAACCCCAACTCCCATTCCTATGGAGTCATTCTGAACATACCTGTCCCACTACACGGGCCTGGTGGATGGCCCAGAGAAACAGACTAGTGTTCCCTCTACCTGCCCTCCCTTCCTAGCCTGCCCCCTCTCCCATCCTTCCCCCGACCCCCACCCCCGTCCCCCACTCAGCTACCTCCAGGATCTGGCTGAACTGGGCCTTGAGCTCAAAGTAGGGCCGGCTCTTGCCAATGGCGCGGCGGAGGGTCTTCTGCAGGGCCTGAACCCGAGCCTCGGCCTGCTGGCACAGCCGCGTCACCCGCTGGTGCTCCCGCTCACCACGAAGCCGCTCTTCCTCGGCCTCGTTCACCTGGGCCAAGTGGGGCGGGGCACACACATCACTGAACACGGAGCCACACTCCTGCCCCTACAGCCTGCCCAGTCTTGTCACTCCAAGTGTTAAACTGCCTACAGAGCCCGGAGACGGCACTGAGCTGCCAAGACACAAGGGAACCCTGGGTCCTCGCGCCTGCCTACTGTTACCCGCACCACCCGCCACCTCAGCTTTGTTGCTGCCAAGAGGTGCTGAGGTCCTCTAGCCCGCGCACGAGCGTGCAGGAAATGTCCATCCATCTGTGACACATCTGCCACATCACGGTTCTCAGAGCTCAACCTTGGGGGTTGGGGGGAGGGAGGAGCCTCACTGGGAGAGCCACAGCTCTGCACTGGGTTCTCCAGGTTTCCACGTCCAAGCAGCTAACAGGCAAGGGCTCCAGCCACCGCATCCACCAAGACCAAGGAGTCGACCTCACACACACACAGACTCAGCAACCCCTCCCCCAGGGCTGTGTGAGTTCCAGAGGAGTGGAACTCCTGCCCTCATGTGACCCATGGGCCTGGACTAAGGAGGAGCACACAAAAAAGCTTGAGACATGACCACTCATCAGGAGCTGACACTTACTCCTACAAAATAAATGACTGTGTCCCCTCAAAGTTTTTTTTTTAGGTGTTTTGTTTTTTAACTGTGGACCATTTTTAAAGTCTTTATTGAATTTGTTACATTGTTTTATCTTTGGTTTTTCAGGCCACCAGCCATGTGGGATCTTAGCTCCCCCCACCAGGGATCAAACCCACACCTTCTGCACTGGAAGGTGAAATCTTAACCACCAGAGAAGTACATGCCCCACCCCATCCCCCTGCAAAAAAAAAATTCTTGTGTTGAAATCCTAACCTTAATGTGGGCCCTCTAAGAAGTGATTAGCTCAAGAGCAGGGAGCTCTCATGAATGAAATTATCTGCCTTATAAAAGAGGCTTCAAAGAGCTCCCCCAGTCCTTCAGCCACGTAATAATACAGTGAAAAGACAGCTGGCTGTATGGGAAGCAAGAAGCAGGCCCTCAGCAAACACCAAATCTGCCTGTGCCTTGATCTTGAAATGTCCTAGCCTCCAGAAAATAAACTTTTGATGTTTAAGCCACCCAGTCTGCTATTCTGTAGTAAAGCCAATGGACTAAGACACTTGCTCTTTACAAGGTGAAGGTGGGAGACTAGAGCTGATGCCAGGGATCCTCCCACTCCTCAACCCTCACAAAAGCAAAGCCAAAGTCTCTCAGTCATGGCCAACTTCAGGCCAGAATACTGGAGTGGGTGGCCTTTCCCTTCTCCAGAGGATCTTCGCAACCCAGGTATCGAACCTACATCTCCCACATTACAGGTAGATTCCTTACCACCTGAGCCACAAGGGAATCCCCATAGAAAAGACTGGAAATAATACACAGGGTATACTTCAAGAACCAAGGTACACTGGCAGAGCTCAAAAGCAAGAAAGGAAGAATATTCAGAAAATAGAAACAAAGGGTCACAGCTAAACATAACAAAGGAGAGTTGAATCCAGAGCATTCAGGAATGAACTACTACTTGAGTCACTCCCACATCTGGAGGCAAGATTCAAGAAGAGCCAAGAAGGACCTTCTAAGTCAAAAGGAAGTATATATGGGACACACTGGAGGCCAAATAGGGCAGAGAGCTAGGACCAGACTTTTCCTGAAACAGAATCAAAACTGAGGGAAGGCAGGAGCAGAAGAGAGACAGAAAGGAGTGAGGAAGGTGACAGGATTCAGGGAAAGCAAACAAAGCACTAGAACTGGCAGAAGGGACCAGCTGGCACTGCCTGGCTCACCTTGCAGGTGGCGTGGTTGAGCATCTCCTGCCACGTGGGGTCCAGCCGGTTCTTGTCAGCCATGACGCCCTGCTCAGCCACAAACACCATCTCCCGGGCAGCGTTGTGCATGCTCACAGCCCGCTCATACCGCAGTGCTGCCTTCTGTGTCTCCTGCTGGGCCTGGGAAGGGGGGGTGGGGAAGGACCACCAGGAGAGTGAGCTGCAAAGGACCCCTGGCTGCCTACGGAGACCCTCCCTGGGCAAGGACGAGAGAGAAGGAAAAAGGCCCACTGTAATGTTGGCTTCACCCCGCAAACTGCACTAAGGATAAGTGCTGAGGAAGCAAAATTCTACAAAGAATATGTTGCAAGGGTATAGCTAAGAGAAGAAATACATGTAGAAATAGGACACTGCCAGTGGAGGGCAAAGTGTATAAAATCCAGCATTCTCCAAGGCTGCTGGACTTTTGCCCTAGGGAAAACAAAGAAAAATCCACACCTTTTACTTGGAAGGTGGTTAGTTGATGGTTGAGACCATCAGCTCCAGTCCAGCAGGTTAAGCTGAATGAAATAACCAGACAACTGCTTGGAGATATTCATCATAAACATAGTTACCAAACAAAATACTAGAAACAAACCTAAGTTTTCAGTTACAGAAAACTGGTTAAACAAATAATAGTACATAAGAAAATCTTAAATTCCTAAAAACAATGGCATGGATGGGTAATTCTTGACATGGAACTATGTCTTCAAATAATAAAGAGATAAAAACACTACGTGTGTGATTCCATTTTGGCAGGATATATTAAAAAAAATTTTTTTTCAGAGATTATTTGTGCTGTATTAATCACATTTTTATTTTCTATGTTTCATGATGTTTTGGTATCTTGGAGGCCTTGCTGGCCCTTCTAGGGCTGCCTAATTTCTAGAGACAGTGAACTACTCTGTGAGCACACTTTTTATATGTAAATCCAGCAATCTGAAGCCCATCACCTCCTTTATCTAACTCTCTTAAGCCAGTAGTTCCCCTGCTCTAAATCACTGAAAGGCTAGGTACCAGAAAACTAGAGACCTTCCCCATAGCCCAGAGCCTGCCTCTGTTATTCAAACTGGCCAATCCTAAATTTGCTCAAAGCTGCCTACCCTGTCTTATCCACTCCTTCCCACGAAAACAACAATAAAGGCTCTACAATAAAAGCTCTGAGATAAACTTTCCCCTCACATTTTCTGCCTCCTCACCCACTCAGGTGCATCCCCATGTAGTCCTGAATAATCTGACAGGCTCTATTCTCTTAGGAACTAAGTAATAAACTTTTTTAAGGCAGTTGTCTCTGTGTCTGTCACCTTCATACTTGATTAAAACAACTTTCAGGTACAAAAATCACAAAACATGCATGAGGTTGAATCTGCGGAAGATTCTGGTTCTCTTATCTTGTTTTATAGTTACAAGTTACACTTACAGCCTTCTAATACTGACACCATATTATTTATATAAAGAAAAATTTTAAAAGAAGGAAAGGGCGTAAACAAGTGGAGAAGCAAGCAAAGAGAGCATGAATCAAAGGGGATACAAGAGGAAAAGATGACTAGAAAAGGTGATCTGTCTCACACCCCATACAGAGACAGAAGACTACAGGGCCAGGCTCTGCATGCAGCCCCCCACCCTAGAATGTAGGTCAGCTGGCCGTACCTCCTTAGCCAGCCGCCGAGCTTCATAGTAGGGCCGGGCCTTCTCGATGCAGCTCCCTAAGTGGGAGCCCTGCGTGTTGAGCTTCCTTGCTGACTCCTGCAGGATCCTCCGGTAGGTGGTTCTGGCCTCCTGGCAAAAGGATAGGGACACGGGCAGAGGGAGGCACGCGCGTGGGTCCTAACCCCTCTTGTTTTTCATACATGCCCCTTCCCCTGCCACTGTACTGAAAGAGGACAGAAAATGATGAAAGCACCTCTGGAACCAGCCCAAGAGTGTGATGAAAAGGAGTATCACTCACATCCAGCTGCAGCTCCACTTGGTTGATTTCCTCGCTGGCCTGGTTCAGATGCTCCAGCTCCTCCTGACACAGAGAGAGGCAGAAAGTTAGAGCAGCAGAGGAAAGCAGCCTCATATGAACCAGGCAGGGCAGGAAAATGGGCACAGAGGGAAAGTCCAGCCAAGTAGTGAAGGGAAGAAATGGAACAGGAGGTCACTGTCAAATGCCTTCTTGTCAAGAGATCTAGTAACATACAGCCTCTTGTAATCCTCACAATTCCACCTCTATATCAAGTAGTAAACCCCCATTTTAAGGACAAGAGAATTGAGGTTGGAAAACTCCAATGCACACAACACAGTGGCAACAAGTCTGTCGCCATCGGACTGCACCACCACCTCCTTCTCATACTCCAGCCAGGAGTCTCCTCAGAGCTAATGGTCTCTGTCCCAGGCAAGGAGAAACCCCTGGGCCCTACTCACCCGGCATATTTTTACTACACACTTAGACACCCAGCACCATGAAACCTAGAATTTAGAGCACAAAGATGCAGCAGCTCACAGCCCAATAGTAAGCAACAGGCCCTTGGTGGTGTGAGGAGCCATAGGAGAGGGGGGCATGATAAGGGCTGGGAATCAACAGGAGAGCAGGTGACCGGGGCAGGCAGGCTGTCAGGAGAGAAGCCAGAGAGGCTGGGGCACAGGGACACGATACTCGGACTTCTCCCAACGGCAGGGGCAACCCCTCAGAGCTTGATGCCCCCGGTGGTTTAGGAAGGCAGACTTGGGCAATGTAGGGAAAGCTTGGAGGGGCCAGAGAGACAAAAGTGGAGGCTGTCTGTAGTACTTCAGGTGGGAGAGGAGAGGGCAGATCCCTGGGAAATCCAGGATGCAAAATCATTAGGACTTCGTGACAATTAAGGTCAAGATTAGGGAAGAACACGTGGTTCAAGAGACCTCTAACTGCTTGGGCAGTGGTGACAGGACCCCAGGCCCCCACAGAGTAGATCCTATGGCAAGGAGGGAGAGCCTCAGGAAGAAGTTCTCCAGTCACACTGGCCTGAACTCCTCACTGGCCCCAAGCACTGGCAAAAGACGCAAAAGCCACCCGTGCCTTTCAGTGGCAGGGAGGGTGCTGGCCATGAGTATCCTCCCCTCCCCTTGGTCAAGTTCCTGGGGCCCAGGGAGCCAGTGACACTCCCGAGGAGGAGCAGTGCCTGGAGAGATGCGTGGTGCTCAGCTATAGCGTCCTCCTCCAGGAGCCCTGGACAGGCCAGCAGTAGCCAGCCTGGTGTCTGCTTGCTGCCTATGGCCAAGCCCTACATTCCACCTGCACTGGGCAGTGAGGAACGCTGCCATCACTGCTCCTGCATACTTCGCCTGGCTCTTTCAAAAACCCACTGTGGGATCCTTTAGTCCTTTTATTTCTGTACCTCACCTCAAGCTCTAAAAGATTTGAGTCAGCAAGTAAGAATGCAAGAAATCAAGTTATATGCTCTAATTACAGTATAAGATAGAACACAAAGGAGGAAACATATAACAAAACCAGGAACAATGATATGAAAATACACATACTCACAACAATGTAGACTCTGCCTCAAAGAGGACCACAAACTTGTCTCTAAACTTTTCAGAACAGAGATATCTGACAGAAATATAATGTGAGCCTTATGTGAAATTTTTAGTTTTATAAAAGCCACATTTGTAAAAGAAAGAAAACCACCAAGATGAAATTTTAACAGTACATTTCATTTAACTCAATATATCTAAAATAATAACAGTTTCAACCTGTTATCGACATAATATTGTAACTTTTTTTTTTAAACCATGGCTTTGAAATCCACATGCATCTGACCTTAGAGCACACCTTAGCGTGGATAGTCGCATGTGGCTCCTGTACTGGTCTGTGTAGATCTAGAAGTTAGTGCACAAGATCCACTGATTAGTCACACAACTCAGTGCTCATATGGTAACAAGTGGCCACTGTGGAAAACAGGCAGCCGGTTCTCTGGCTCAGAGAACCCCAGAGGAAGCCTGGGGCAGTGCCAACACCACCCTACACACACACAGTCTTGAGTTTCACGGTGCCTTCCTGACAAGAACGTCACTTTCAGCTAATGAGATCACCACAAAGAAACTGTCAGAAAAGACAATTCCTGTCTGGGTGAGAGGCAACTGGGCCCTCTTTGGGCTCTGCTTTCTGTGGCTGGACTTGGCCCACAGGGGATTTCAGATAATCTAAGGGAGGAGGTGACCAGTCCTTTCAGCAGTTCCCACTGGAATACTCTCTATCTCAACCCATTCACATTTGATAGACAAGAAACAATAGGGCAGGGAATCAGGGATGGAGTTGGGACCCAAGACCTGACCTATGATCTGGCTTTCTGCTACTGTTGATTACATTCCTAGGACTACTGAAGTCCTTAGATGGATGCCTCAAAGACAGGAGTACCACCACCTAAGAAAACCACCTACAGTCCTGGTAAGATAATAATAATTTTGGGGAGAAGAGGAAGAAGTGGGGAAAAGGCACCTATAACATTCCTCTGAGTGAACCAAGGTCTAAGACAGGATCCCATTTGGTTCCACAGCCCAAAGCACTCTCAGACCCTGACAAGATCATCAGAGGAGTGAATGGCAAGTCATCGTCACTGGAAAGAAAACAAAAGACTTTGGCTCTTGGTCTACAGAAGCAGGAATGTATGTCTTTCTACACTGAAACTTGTACCCATGAAGCACGTCCAGCAATTTAAAAAGGCTTCCTATTAACTCTGAGGTCTGCTCCTCAGAGTCACAAAGCTCTAACAGGACAAGGAGACTGGGGAGAGAGCAGGGTGGAGGGCAAAGGGTTAGGGGATGAGGGTAGCCAGGCTGAGGCAAACCCAGGGCAAAGCACAGCAGGAAGCCAACAAGCACCCAGGGCTCTGCTTTGGGCCACTGGCGACACATTCCATTTGGCCTGCTGCACCAGGGACTCCTGGCACCTGACTGAAATCGAATTCGAGGAGGATGAAGCCTGAGTCAGCATTCACCATCCATCAGTGAGCCTGCAGCCCGCAGGGAGGGTGACCTTCCCGGAGCACACCAGGCTGATGCCCAGGATGCCAGGCCACTGAGTCAAAGGCAGTTAGGAGACAGATGCTGTTGCCCAACTTGTGCAAGCCATTAAAACACTCAAGCCCAAAATGAAGTATAATCTTATAAATTGTGTTGTACACCCGAAATTTATATAATACCCTAAATCAAATATTGATATATCTTGATTAAAAAAAAAAAACCCAAGTCCCCAGTCAGTCAGGAGGATTGGGGTGATCCATGACCTAAAGACTTAGAAATAAAGTAAAAATGACCTCCAGAGCAAGCTAAACTAAACATTTCAGACAATCCAGAGATTGCAAAGTCACTCCGAGGAGGAGGAGGTGAATGAAAGCATCTACTTACCTGAGGAAAGAAATGTGTCCATCACAAACAGGGCTGAGAAAGGTCATAGGAGAGAAGACCCAGGCCCATCCCAGTACTACCCTCCTCTATTCCTTCCTGTCACTGGGACCCTGCCTCTCAGAAAGCTAAGGCCCAGCCTGGATGCCTCAGAAAAACTGTGTTGAGGTCAAGCACACAGAGACATCCAGTGGACTTCCCTGGGATGCAGCACACTTCAGGTAGGCCTACAGCTGGCAACCACCTGGCTTCCCTCCAGCTTCCAGAAGGATTCTAGACAACTTCCAGACAAGAAGGCACAAGCTGCCTGTCTGCCAAGAATCCCCATTCCCCACGCCAGAAAGAGCCTGGCCCTAAAGGACCACTTCTGGGAGTTCCAGAAAATACCTGAAGAGGGTCTCCATCTTTGGACTATCCTTGGATCAGTGGACTCACCCAGGCCACCAGTCATAACTTCTCACCCCAAACAAGAGAAGAATGTCTGGCCGAAGCTCAGGAACAAGTGTTTCTAAACTTTCCTGATAGGTACTGATGGATCTGTGGGTAGAGACCCACTGAATGCACCAATCTATTTAAAGTGCTAAAACACAGGATCAGGATAACATGATCTTGCACACTGTCAACACTAGTGTTGCCAACACTACAAAGAACAACACTGTAGTGTTGCCAACACTACAAAGAAACTCAAAAGACACATACCCAATGTCTTTCTCATCTAGAAGAGCCCAAACTCAGAGCTGAAGGCCACCAGCCTTCACCATGAAAGGCGCTCCTCACATCAAGCTGCCTCTCCCACACAGCAAGAAGACGCTGCATCTCTGCTGAGGCCAGAGAACTACACCAGTCTCATCAGCGAGGGAGGCCTCTAAAATAAGACCTTGCCTCCCTACATAACCTACAACATTCCACAACGTGCCTCTTGGTTTAGCAAGAGAGACTAGGGTCCTCCTGTCCCTCTTGCTTCATTAACACTGCAAGCTCACTGAAGGCAAGATGAATCTTACTCTCGCTCAATATTCTCGGACCCTTACAGAGTTCACCCAATACAACTGTCGATGATGATGGAAATGTTCTACATCTGCCCTGCCAGCAACACCTGAGGAACTGCATTTTTTTTTTATTGATTCTTAACTGAATTTAAATATCCACATGCAGCTAGTGACTACTTTATTGAACAGCGCAGCATGAAAGCTGCCTTTTCACACCACCACTTTTGCCTGTGTAGGCAATGGAAAAATACACAGGAGCAGAAGCGACTGAGCAAAGAAATCACAACTGATTCTCCTCCTGAGTGGAGCAAGGAATGATGCAGAGGGGAATATGAAGGATATCAACAGGCCCTCCTCCCTGACAAACAGAGATCTCTTTCTCAAAGCAAGACCTACAAACTTTCATCAAAGACAGGCAAGAGAGTTTGTAAAAGAAAAGAATCACAGGACAGGGTCAGAGCAGAGTGGCAAAGAGCTGTGCAAATAAGCTAGACCAAGCTTCCATGTTACAAGTGAAGAAAAGGAGGCTTGAAAAGGTTATGTAACTTACATGAAAATCACAAATCATAGGGCTAGAAGAGGCTTGAATCTCAGCCCAAGGTTTTTTTTTCACTACAACTTGTTTCCTAGGCGGACAACAAATCTATATAGAACTAGCAGGAGAAATTGAGTTGTTTTCAATGCAATGCCCATGAAACAGAGCAGAAATAAATTACTGACTCATGCCAGTAAACAAATGGCTCACCACTACTACGCTATCAGCACAGACAGTTTCCCCACACATGTCCCAGGAAACTCCACCAAGAGAAAGCAGGAAGAATGCGAGGAGTAGCTTTGAAACCTTCCTGACTCACTAAAGTAACCTAATAAAGGTCTGTTGACAGAGAAGCCCAGGAATGAGAGCGCTGGGAGGCTCTTGCTCACCTGCAGAGGTGTGAATCACTGCCACATCAGAATCTGTGGGATGCTACCATACCAAACAGCAGACTCAGGCCCCAAACATACAGGAGCACCCCGGCTCTCACCTACCTAAACAGCTTCTCCAGGGAACTCTTCCCTGACACTGTCCAGAAACACCACAATCCAGCCTCAGCTGGTCATGCATCTACTGCGTGTGCGGCCTGTCCTCCTCCTCCACGGCCTCCTTCACAAAGTTCTGCCCCTCTACCAACTAGTAAATGCTCCAAGGCAAACAGATCAGCTCCTCCACTCGTTTGACTGACCCAGCATCCTCAAAGCAAGAAATCTGTATTATGAAGGATTGACCGCACCTGATATAACTCTCTGCACACATCAGATTTCGTTACAGGCCTACGCCTGGTGCCACCTTTGTAAGACATGAAAAGTCTCACCTTTCACAAATAAGAATGTCCCTGGGAGGCAATGATAAGAAAGCAGAAGAGGGGAAAAGATTCAAAATTGCCTCCAATCTCAAATACATCTTCTCTCACATCCCATTCCAAATACGCCAGGGGGTTGTTGAGCCCCTTGGCGTATTTGGAAAAGAAACAACAGTTCTACTCTCTTCTGACCTAAAGTGTGCTTCCTACACCTACTGCCAATTTGTCACTTCAATTTATCAGTAAAGCCAGCAGCAACACATCCCAGGCACTCAGGCCCAGCCTCTCTCTGTACTCCCACCTACACAACTCTTTCAGCACTTGTGACACTACACTACAATGATTTGTTGACAATCGTTGTTTTCCTTTCCTGCCCCAGTGCACTGGGAAAAGAGTAAGTCTAACTCATTTATCTGACAGTTCTTCAGAAAAGCTAGAATCTAATTTCCCTGTCCTCCCCCAGCTCAGTCTTCTAACCTGTATTCTAGGATCCAGTTCTTCTTCTTCTCTTGGGGACAATTTGGCTTCACTGCTGTTGCTTCCGCCTCCTCCAGGCTCCTCTGCAACTGGGCTCCGAGGGACTTCATCCTCTACAACCTCAGGCCGAAGCTCCCCTTGTGGGGTCTCCCGCCCCCCTGGAATCTGCCTGAGTTCAGCCATGCTGGCAGGGAGAAGGCACAGCCCTAAGCATAAAAGAGGACTGACATGCTGGGACCAGGGCCCCAGCTTGGGGCTTCCTGGGCTCTGGGTGGCAAGAAGGGTTTCTCTTCTCAAAGGGTGGAAACAGGACACAAGAAGAACCTCAGACTCGGTTAGAGGCCGAGATTCAAGTGGCCAGTGGGGTCCCAAGAGCTATAGCTTTGTATATGCAAAAGTCCTTCCCTCCCCGTCACAGGGAGTCCACCAGGAGAGACCCGGAGCAATAGCTCCGAGGCGGGGGGCAAAGGGGGCCTGGATCCTGGGCCGAGGCCTACGAGGAGGAGCACCATTCGGGAGGGCGGAGGCAGGCGCCTCCAGGCTGTGGTGGCAACTGGAGAGAGAAGGCTGGGCCTGAGCAGAGGCTGCTGGCTAAGAGTCTCTGAGGAGCTGCAGGGGAAACAATGGCCAAGTACACGGTCAGCATTCGAACGTCGGCTACCAGCCTCTTTCCATCCCTCAGCCTCCCAAGGACTTTACTACCTTCCTCCCACACCTCCACATTCCGACCAACCCCCTCAACTCCTTTCCCGCGTCCCAGGATCTCTGGGCCCAGCCCCTCCCCACCAGCGCCTTCCAGACTTCCCTCCGCATCCAAATCCTCTCCATCATTTCCCCCAACCCTTCCCCAGCCCGCGTCATTCCACCCCAGTCTGGCTTTGCAGATCACCTTTTAACCCCCAGCCCCACCCCACCTCCTCTTCTCTCTCCAATTCTGCGGACAACCCGAGCCTCGCATCTCCAACCCCCGCTCTTCCTAAATCACAAGGACCCTGGCTGGCCGCAAGCCTCCTACACAGCCAGGCGCAAAGCCCGCCCTCTGTTCGACTTTACCTCAGTTTACCTTCCCGTGCGCGGATCTCCGCTGCAAACAATCTTCCCCCGCCCTCCCCGCAACAAGCTGGTCCAACCAAATACAACGAGGCCGAAAGGAAACGGAAATACATCATCCTGTTAAAAAAAAAAAAAAAAAACGCCTTTCTTCCCTCTCGCCCCTCCCTCTCACGCTCTCCTGCTAACCAGGTCACGTCTGGATTCCTCAACGCTCATCTACTCCTAGCCTTCGTTTTCCGTACAAAATGGTGTCTCACGGCGCTGACTCTCACCTTACATTGCCTCCAACCCATTCTCTACCACTGATAAATGAAACTGAAATACGGGAGGGTTGTGCCGAGAAAAACTACGGAGGATAATGAAAGTCGAGAGACCGAGGTGAATAGGGAAAGGTTGGAAATTAAAGGGAGATTAGACAATTGCCTAAAAGAGTGCTGCCATCTTGCTTTACGGCGCCGTGTTCTGGCTGCACCCAAAACCGTTTCCGGCCTCGCCCCGGAAGTCGAAAGTGGGCTTGTGGGCGTCCGGCAGCGGTGGCACTTGTCTGCTGGAGTCCGGCTTCAGCGGACTGTGCTCCGGGAAGAGGGGTTGATTTTTCAGAAATAACTCCCCTTATTCAAGTGAAAGGGTTTCCCTGGTGGCTCAGATGGTAAAGAATCTCCCTGCAATGCGGGAGACCTGGGTTCAATCCCTGGGTTGGGAAGATCCCCCTGGAGAAGGGGATGGCAACCCACTCCAGTATTCTGGCCTGAAGAATTCCATGGACTGTATATAGTCCATGCAGTCGCAAAGAGTCAGACACGACTGAGTGACTTTCACTTTCACTTTAAGGGACTTCCCCGGTGGTCCAGTGGCTAAGACACTGACCTCCCAATACAGAGGGCCCAAGTTCAATCCCTGATCAGGGAGCTAGATCCACATGCGGCAACCAAGAGTTTGGGATTCCCTGGTAGCTCAGACAGTAAAGCGTCTGCCCACAATGCGGGAGACCCCGGTTCTATCCCTGGCTTGGGCAGATCCCCTGGAGAAGGAAATGGCAACCCACTCCAGTACTCTTGCCTAGAAAATTCCATGGATGGAGGAGCCTGGTGGGCTACAGTCCATGGGGTCGCAAAGAGTCGGACACGACTGAGTGACTTCACTCTCACTTTCTTATTCAAGTGAAGTCAGTGGTTCCCTTAGTTAGTAACAAAGTCTAAATGGCAGCTCTGATACGTTCTCTCTTGCCGGCGTCCTCCCCATGGCTCTGGCGCTGCACTTCGCCATCACCTCCCCGAACCAGGCTCTGTCCCTCTGAACGTCGTTGCAGTGGTATTGCCGATTAATCCGTGAGCACTGATTAGAAGTTTTGTTATCTGAATTCAGTGCTCTCGTGCACTCTGTTCAAAAGCCCACGAGGAAGAGGAGTTTGTTACATGGTTTTGTGAAAGGATCTGACTTAAAGTCACCACTTCTCAGTGTCACCAGGAGAGACCTGAAAGGAAGGCTTCAGGTTGGAAGGTTTACTTTTGCTAAAGACTTAACTTCCTCTGAGGTGAAGAAGTCAAATGGGCTGAATTTTCCATCTTCCTTTGTGCATCCCTCCCTCCATCCCCTCACCCCGTGAATAAACAAGTAAAAAAAAAATTTTTGTTTAAGTAGACCCAAATATATTTTTAAGTAATTTAAAAGTGATTTTCTTCCCCCCAAATTGGAAATATATTTTTTAAATTCCAGAATTGACTTTTCTCCAGTGAATCAGTGAGACCCTAAGTAGCAATTCTAAGTAGATAAATCTGATAGATAATAATGTCTCATATCATACTCCTGTTTGTGATTAATGTGCCATACAAAAACCATGAAAATTACATACAGAAATCAGAAATTGTCTGCTAGTTTCTTTAATTTTGTAAAACTGGAGTTTCACTGTAATCATTCAGTTTTACCTACCATCTTCTGTGTGTGCTATCCTGAGTTTTCTGAACCTTTCTTATTCAACACTGCTATAATATCTATAACCTTTATATCTTGTCCCACAACTTCTTTTCCCTGTGTGTTCATTCCTTAGCAGTCATGAGTTTCAAGTCGTCATATCTCTCTTGCGTTTGGTGGGAAAACACCTTGAACACACACAGTACCCAGACTGCCCCTAGATCACATCCTGAAGTTCAGTTGCCTCCCTGATGTCTCCACTGGCCTACCCTTGGGTTAACTCTCACTCACCGGGAGCAAAAATGATATCATCATGTATATGTGCATGGTAAGTCACCTCTGACTCTGTGCTACCCTATGGACCATAGCCCACCAGGCTCCTAGGTCAGTGGAATTCTCCAGGCAAGAATACTGGAGTGGGTTGTCATGCCCTCCTCCAGAGGATCTTCCCAACCCAGGGATCGGACCGGTGTCTTGTCTCCTACTTTGGCAGGCAGGTTCTTTACCACTAGTGCCACCTGGGGAACCCCTCATCATGTATGGATTGTAATGTAATCCGCAGAAGTTTTTCTGCTAGGTTTGGATAATGTTTCAGGTGGGAAGAGGTTAGGGAGAGCTGTGCACTGGCTTGTTTTATTGAGGCCGGTATAAACATTATGAGTTTTGTTTTTTTTTTTTTTTTCAGAGCAGCACTATCCAATAGACCTACCTGCAGTGATGGAAATGTTTTATATTAGCTCTGTGCCATATGTAAGCTGAGCATTTGAAATGGACCTAGTATTATTAAGTAAGTGCATTTTTAAGTTTAATTTAAATAGCCATGTGTAGCTATTGATTCCATTATTGGACAGCATGATTCTAGAGCATGCCTTTCCTATGTAATCTTTTCCAGGCAGGTAGTGAACCTCTGTCTATGACAAAACAAATGTCTCTCACTCTCCACTCTCCTTTCTCTCATCTCTATTTCCTCACCTCTTGTTTATTTCTGTAGTCTGACTTCTGCTCCTGCCACAGAAATGGCAGGGATAAGCTCTGAGTATCACCAAGTGACTGACATCTGACAATGGGTTGTTACTTCTCTCTCATCCTTCTTTAGCTTCTGAGTCACCCTTGTCCTGAGTTTCCTCTTTTTCCCTGACCTATTGGTTAATTCCTTTGTATAGTATGTTTACTGAGTGTCTGCTACATGCCAGGAGTTTGTTTGTATGTAGCTTGCAGTCTGTGCTGTCATTTTATAAATTGGTGATATTCAAACTAATCAACTCAGAAATATGTTTTACCTTGCAACTTGGTATACATATATGTATGTAAATATATTCATAACAAAACTTTCAAAAGAATTTCAGTTTTCAAAAGAAGATCTTTGTTTGCAGCTGCAATAGGTCTTTGTTGCTGCATGTAGGCTTCCTCTAGTTTTGGCAAGAGGGGGCTACTCTTCCTTCAAGTATGCAGGCTTCTCATTTCAGTGGCTTCTCTTGTTGCAGCACATGGGCTTTAGGTGCATGGGCTTCAGTAGTTGCATCACGCAGTTTCAGTAGTTGTGGCACAGGGGCCCAGTTGCTCCATGGCAATGAGTGAGAGGAATCTTCCTAGACCAGGATTCAAATCCATGTGCCCTGCATTTGCAGGTGGACTTCCAACCACTGCACCACCAAGGAAGGCCCAGGAAAAGGTCTTTACTTAATATGCAAAGCACATTAATATTTGTTTTACTGTTTTTTTTTTAATGCTGGTGGAGACCTATTCTGTTAATTTCATGAGCCATTCACAGTTTGAAAATCCTGCCCTAAATGTCAGTTCTTCCCAGGCCCTGATACTAGCCTCTGACTTTATGTAGCCTAATTTCTCTGAAAGCCCTCACCCAAGTACATGGCTCCAATTCCTACCCATGGCTACTGCTCCTTCCTTGCAACTCTGTCTCTACCTAGAATCCCCACAGATCAGATTATGAGATCTAGCAGCTTCTCAGACCAATGGCCAGTCCATGGCTGCCTCTCACTCATTGCACACAAGTCTGATGCCATCCCCTTTTCCCAAATCCTGCTGCTTCTCCTATATTTAGTTGGTTGGTGAATGATTTTAATCATCAACCTATTTACTCCAAACCTAGAAGACATCCGAAATGAATCCTGCTGTCTTCACTCAGCATCACATTAAGTATCTCAGTATCTGGAGGTGAGACACCTCCTCTCCATTTCATTGCCATTGCTTCAGCTTAGAACCGCCTCGCCTCCCATATAGATAATATACTCAAGAATCTTCTAAATTAGCTCTATAGAATAGAGCTTGGAGCAATGATAACTAATTTCTGTATCCACACTGTTCAGTATAGTAGCCACTAGCCAGGTGAGGGGTGCTTGAGAACCTAAAATGTGGCCAGTGCAACTGAGAAACTGAAATTTTAATTTAAATTTCGATAGCCATATGTTATTAGTGACTAATACACTGGACAGCACAATTTCAACGTTCTCCCCATTACAAGTGTACCCCCTTCCAGTCCCTGACACAAATAACTAACCTCTGTTGTCTAATGAATGAAATATAAAAATATGAAAGTCATATAAAGATGTTAGTAACACCACCAGTTACTAGGTAGTATCACAAGTCATCTTTTAAAGAAATAAAGTTTTCTCATAAATTACTTTTAATTTCTTCAAATAATGTTACCTTCATGTTTAAAAACTACCCTTTTTTAGTTTGTTTTTTTCACCAATAGAAACTACCTTCTATGTTGATTTTTTTCTTACTATAAGTCAAATATTTAATAAATAGCACCATCAATTGCTAATGAAATGTTTTAGTTGACTGCTGTGTAGTGATAGAAAGCAGATCAGTGGTTGCCCAGGGGAGTGGTGGATTACAAAGTGGTACACAGAAACCTGTGGGTAGTGGATGTGTTCTCTATCTTGATTGTTGTGAGGATATAATTTGTGTATATGTATGTCAGAGTTTTCAACCCATACATTTCAATATCTGAAATTTTGTATGTCAATTATATAGCTGTTTTTTTAAAAAAATCTGGCTGAATACTTGCTGCTCTTAGAAATACATAGTGTAGAGTCCACTAATACAGATGGATAAAAGGGAGAGCCTTTACTGAAATCTCAGAATTATTTCTACCCTTGTTAAATCTACTGGGTCTTCCAGAAGTAAATTATTTTCCCTGACTTGCTCATATCATCTGACAATAAAAACAGCAAACACTTATGCAATGTTTATCTTGTACCAGGCACCAAGTTCTGAATAGTTTATATCTATCTATTCATTTGATCCTCATGACAACCAACTGAGGTATGTTGTACCTCCATTTTTACAATTGAGGGACTAGAGGTTAAATAACTTGATCGAGTTTAGCAGAGTTGGAGAGAACAGATTGGAAAGGCAGATTGGAACAGATAGAAAAGGGCATTAATGTCATATCAGGAGGGTAAATTTTATGTAATGGTTAATACAAACCTTGACAGCTTTTTAGCAGGAGTATGACACAGCCAGAGATTATTTTAGGGCAATTCACCTGGCAGTTCACAGCCATATTCCCCAGTGCGTAGAACACCACTTGGCATATGGTAGGCCCTCCATAAATATTTTGAATATTTATGGAACCGTGTTGGGAGTTGTCCCATTTATTGATATAAATTTGTAGGGAAAGAAACACTTGGATTCAATATTTCAAACTGACAAATATGCCCATAACTTCATTCTTGACCTTCTAACTTTCTCTCACGACACTCATTATTGCGGTACCAATTATCATTTCCATCTATAATGACTCCCATGAGAAACAAAAGATATACCTTCCTGTGTTTCCCTTCATTGTTTGAGTTCTTCTCTCCATAGCTACACAAAAGAAAGTTATGTAATCCAACTCTCTTTCACATGACGGTGTGTCAAACCTGTGCACAGTCATCATGTACAGGTTTCTCTTTTCCAGGCTGAATAGTCTCAGCCCATTCAATCATGTATCTGTCACCATCCTAGTTACCCCTCTGGAACTAACCAGTGTCACTTAAACACATGACATCAGTACTGACCAGTGAGTCCAGAAATATCCTAATTAGTCCATTTCCTTGCCTTCAAGAGCTTTGGAATTATCCTCAGATGATAAAGAATCTGTCTGTCTTTCAGGAGACCTGGGTTCAATCCAGGGGTGGGGAAGATCCCCTGGGGGAGAGCATGGCAACCCACTCCAGTTTCTTGCGTGGAGAATCCCATGGACAAAGGAACCTGGTAGACCACAGCCCATGGACTCACACAGAGTCAGACACAAATGAAGTGACTTAGCACACAGCCTGCAGTCATCCTCAATGCAGGGCTACCTTAAAATGAATGGTACCTTACATCAGGCACATTTTTCATTTCTGCATCTGCCTCCTCTATTCCTTCTGGTTCAGGTTGTCATCACCCTAGACCTGTGTCTGTTTTCCACTCCCTTGCCTCCTGCTGCCAAACATGTACTCCCTATTCCATGCAGCTCTGCATGTATCAGCAGACATTCATTGAGTGTTTGTGATGAGCAGGCCCTGTGCTCATGCTCCAGGGCATTGTTTTCAGGGCAAAGCCTTTTTCTTAACTATGGGGAAGAAGGGCATTCCAGCACAGGCATCTCCAGGTTTATGGAGATGGCATTTGACTAAACTTTTAAAAATGGGTGGAATTCAAAGCAGAGTTGAATAGCATTCCAAAACCGTCAGAACCTAGGGGGAGATGCATGGAATAGATTCTTCTGCATATCCTCCCAAAAGAACCAACCTTGCTGACATTGATCTCAGACTTCTAGACTCCAGAACTGTGACAAAATAAATTTCCATTGCTTAAACCACTCGGTTTGTGGTACTTTGTTACAACTGCCTTAGGAAACTAATACAAGCCCCAAACTAGAAACAACCCAAATGTTAATCAGCTGTATTTATTTAGTAGAACAGGTAAATAAATATGGTATAGTTACACAATGGAATACTATACAACAACTAAAGTGAACTAACTACAACCACACTTAACAATATGAATAAACCTTACATGTAAAGTTAAGCAAAATGAATCAGATTCCAAAAGAGCACCTATAATATGATTCTATGTATCAATGAAAAGTCAAAGTGTTAGTTGCTCAGTTGTGTAGAACTCTTTTCGACCCTATGGACTGTAGGCCACCAGGCTTCTCTGTCCATGGAATTCTCCAGGAAAGAATACTGGAAGATTCCCTTCTCCAGGGGATCTTTCCCACTCGGGGATCAAACCTGGGTCTCCTGCACTGCAGGCAGATTATTAGTGTCTGAGCCACCGGGGAAGTCAAAACTATAAATTAGCCAAAACTAATTTATGTTGTCACAATTATGGTTACTCTTTACATGGGAGGAGAGACAAAAAGTGAGCCAAAGGGTTTTGGGGGATTCTGGAAATATTCCATTTCTTTTCTTTTTATTTTTGAAATATTCCATTTCTTAATATGAATGCTGGTTGCATGGGTTTATTCAGTTGTTAACAAGCAATGGGAAGGGCTTGAAGGATCTAAGTGTACACAAACTACCGAACAATTGCACCTATCTCACACACTAGCAAAGTAATGCTCAAAATTCTCCAAGCCAGGCTTCAACAGTATGTGAACCAAGAAATTCCAGATGTTCAAGCTGGATTTAGAAAAGGCAGAGGAACCAGAGATCAAATTGCCAACATTCACTGGATCATAGAGAAAACAAAGACATTCCAGAAGAACATCTGCTTTATTGGCTACACCAAAGCCTTTGACTGTGTGGATCATTAACAAACTGTGGAAAATTCTTAAAGACATGGGAATATCAGACCACCTTACCTGCCTCCTGAGAAATCTGTTTGCAGGTCAAGAAGCAACAGTTAGAACCAGATATGGAACAATGGACTGGTTTCAAATTGGGAAAGGAGTACGTCAAGCCTGTATATTGTCTCCCTGCCTATTTAACTTACATGCAGAGTACATCCGGAGAAGGCAATGGCAACCCACTCCAGCCTGGAAAATCCCATGGACAGAGGAGCCTGGTAGGCTGCAGTCCATGGGGTCGCTAGGAGTCAGACACGACTGAGCAACTTCACTTTCACTTTTCACTTTCATGCATTGGAGAAGGAAATGGCAACCCACTCCAGTGTTCTTGCCTGGAGAATCCCAGGGACGGGGGAGCCTGGTGGGCTGCCGTCTATGGGGTCGCACAGAGTTGGACATGACTGAAGTGATTTAGCAGCAGCAGCAGCAGAGTACATCATGTGAAATGCTGGGCTGGATGAAGCACAAGCTGGAGTCAAGGTCGCCAGGAGCAATAACCACAGATAGGCAGATGACACCACCCTTATGGCAGAAAGCAAAGAACTAAAGAACCTCTTGATGAAAGTGAAAGAGGAGAGTGAAAAATTTGGCTTAAAATTCAACATTCAAAAAACTAAGATCATGGTATCTGGTCCCATCACTTCATGGCAAATAGATGGGGAAATAATGGAAATGGTGACAGACTTTATTTTCTCGGTCTCCAAAATCACTGCAGATGGTGGCTGCGGCCATGCAATTAAAAGACGCTTGCTCCTTGGAAGAAAAGCTATGACAAACCTAGACAGCATATTAAAAAATAGAGACGTTACTTTGCCAACAAAGGTCCATCTAGTCAAAGCTATGGTTTTCCCAGTAGTCATGTATGGATGTGAGAGTTGGACTATAAAGAAAGCTGAGCACGGAAGAATTGACGCTTTTGAACTGTGGTGTTGGAGAAGATTCTTGAGAGTCCCTTGGACTGCAGGAAGATCAAACCAGTCAGTCCTCAAGGAAATCAGTCCTGAATATTCATTGGAGGGACTGATGCTAAAGCGTCAATATGTTGGCCACCTGATGCTAAGAACTGACTCATTGGAAAAGATCCTGATGCTAGGAAAGATTGAAGGCAGAAGGAGAAGCAGACGACAGAAGATGAGATGGTTGGATGGCATCACCGACGCGATGGACATGAGTTTGAGCAAGCTCCAGGAGTTGGTGATGGACAGGGAGGCCTGGCGTGCTGCAGTCCATGGGGTCGCAAAGAGTCGGACACGACTAAGCGACTGAACTGAGCAGAGGAGAGGGGTAGAAACTCTGGATGGATGACAAAATATGTGGCACTAAGTGACCATGAAAGGAAGATTAGAACTGGTAAAGAATGATCTTGAGTGGCATCATCCGGAGCCTGACAGGCAGCCCTGAGGGCAGACAGTCACATCCCCAAATGCGTTTCTGGAAAATATTAACAGCACATCTAAGTGGAACAAGACATTGAACAGAGAGCTCAGCCAGTATGCTTTTGTAGAGACAAATGGAAAGCCGACTAGGAGCACCCCCCAATATTAGTAGTGCAATCTCGGACGGGTTATCAATTCCTTGGCAGGGCTGTGGCAAGGATTAAGATAACAGGTATCACGTGTGGCCTCTTTGTAAGAAGTCACTAGCTTACTGCCGGGACTTTCGGGCGGGTGGCCCCCAAGGTCACTCCACCCCGGGGCACCCCTAGCCAGGCTGCGGCACCAGCGGGGATATCCTTCTGCGTCCCCGCCTGCCCCTGTGAACCGCAGGAACACAAAAGCATGCACCTGGACTCCGCCACTAGGCGCTGAGGCTGTGCGAGGGGCTCAGAGCCTTTTCCTCTTGATTGGGCGGGAAGAGACCGGGGTGGGACGTAGGCAAAGGAGGAGGCAGGGATTGGTTGATCCCAGGAAGAAGGTGGGGCCTTGACGCGGGAGGGAGGCGGGCCCGGAGTCTCCAGAGGCTCCGTCTATTGGTCCCGCCCCCTTACTGGAATTCCGGCCCGCGCAGGTAAGGCCGAACCTTTAGTGAAGCCGTCGTACGTCTAGTAGTTCTCCCAGCAACCGGTGACGCACCGGCGTGAGGCAGGCCACTGGCCAACACGGGAGAGCGGGGCTGGAGCGTGACCCTCAATCCCGAGGCACCTCCCAGTTCCCCCCACTAGGCCGCCTCGCGCTCCTTCCCTCCCTTCCCCGCCACAGTCCCGCAATCCGGGAGGCGGGGGTCAGCGACCCAGCTGAGTGGGAGCCGCGCGGTGTCCGAGGAGCCAGTCGGCGACCGGTGAGGGGACCGAGGGGCGGGAGGGAGGGTTAGCGCGGGGCAGCCATCCCCAATTGTCGCCCGGCTTTTTCCCTCAGCTTCGGGCGGCCAGCGTCTGCCGCCGTGAAGAACGCCGCCCTGGCAACTAGTGACGCAGAGGCCCAGCGGAGCAAGGGATTGGCCGGCCCGCGTCCGCTGCTGCCGCGCGGCCTGCTCCTCCCAGGCCTTGCCCTCCGTATGTCCTCACCAGTCTTCCCGCTGTGACCTTCGTTGCTGGCGGCCCCACGACGCAAATATCGCCAGGCTGAGTCCGAAAAAAAAGGGCAGCGGCAGCCTCCGGGTCCCGACCATATTAAACGCCCCCTACTCTACACTACGTTTTTGGTACCCTGTCTTGCCCTTCGGGTGGGCTGGCGCCTAGAGCAAAGAGTTGAGATAGGCCCAGGGATGGGAAATTTCTTCCTAGGAGAATCTGACCAGCAACTCGTGACGAAAACTAACTGACGCGCCCGGGATTGGCTGCGCTGCGGAGGGGGGCCAGGGAAGGCGATCTGCTCAGGTGCGGCGTTCTTCATTCCTCGAATAGTTGTTCTCAGCTCCCGTTAAGTGCTAGACACCAAGCCTTAAAATGTGTAATCAACGTCAATGCTTACTCTAAGCCCCCGGTGTTTGTCGAGGGTCTGCGAAAGCCCCACACTTCTCTAATCCCATTAAGTAGGGTTCTTTGCGGGGGTTGGGGGCAGTCGGGGAGGAGAAGGCCTTGAAAGGTTTTGCAGAACGTTTAGGATGCTTAGGAGGTAGGAGTCAGACCCCTTTTTCAGAGTTCCTCAAAACTGTCCTGGGAAGAGTAAATCCTAAAAACTCAGCAACTGCCGTTCTCAGACTTTACACCTACCTCTTTTCGTGGGAGACGTTATAATAGTTTCCTCTACTGAGTTTTCTCAGGCAGGAGTGTTAGGCACACGACTCCCCTGTCCAAGGTCACACAGCCAGTCATGAAGACCCAAATCTTGGATACTTGGCTCTCTAGTTACCCTACAGAGGTTGCAGTTCCTAGTTAGTAAACCAAGACTGAGTATTTGCAGTGTATGCAGGGGATAGGGCTATGGAGGATAAGATGACTAGAGAGAGGCACTCTCCTCCAGGAACCTAATGCTTGAAAGAATAGCATTCCAGATTAATACATCATTTTTAAAAAGCATTAGATGCCTTATGTGTGCCCAACTTATTGCTAGGCCCAGGAGGAATGCAAACCACCTTATAGTCCTTCCCCTCATCCCACTTCTGGGCTCCTCTGGCTCTTCTGAGCTGTAGTCTTGCCCGAGTGTCAAAGGAACATAGAGAATAAACTATTCTGCTATGTTCTCTCCCTGTCAACATACATACCTTCTCCACACTTCCCAGATTTCACAGGAAAAATCTTTGTGAAAAAAAGTTGCAAAAGAATCTGCTTGGATCATGATCAGGCTTGGGCAATTGAGGGGAAGGGGGAACTGTCATTTCTGTTTCCACCAACTCTTTAAACATGTCAGACTGGATCTGAAGCTGGAAGAGACAAGGTCTTTTAAAATACTGGACCTTGTTTCTGTTAAGGGAAAGAGGGAAGTGAGGAGTGACCACTCTGCTGCTCTGGATTTCATACCCCATCCTCACTTAGAAAAGAGACTGAAACCTTTCCAGAGTGGACTGGGAATCACTCTTTAATGATACTTTCACTGATTATTCAGAATAAAGCCGGGGGCGGGGGGTGGGCTGGAGGAGTGGAGGTGCTCAGTAGGGTTTCTCTGCGGACGGATTATTGGGGCAGAGCATTGAATGAAGAAGGGAAAGGGCTTTCAGGTAGAAAGAACTACAAGTGGAAAAGACCCAAATCAGGCTCCAGTGGGCCAGGGAAACTTTTCCATCCATCCAATTCCTCCCTCCTCCTCCTCCCAGCAGTGAAAAGTGTATCATTTGCTTCATAATGGATGTAAAATTTCATCTGCCTTTAGGGGTATCTCGGAGTCCTTGAGACTACACTGTCATTAAGCCTGGGGCAACAGAACAGACTTTAGGGCTGGGACTAGGGTGGGGTTTAAGTATATAGAGAGAGGCCAGCAGAAGAGTCTTCTCTCCCAAATTCAGCTACCACTCTCCAAACCACTTCTAAGGCCAACGGTTTCCTTTCTCATACCAGGATTGCAAAGAATCGAATGCAAAGCACAAGTGAGCCCAACTCCCATGGCAGCCTGTGAGGTCACCTGGGACTTCCTGATCTGCTACTATCAACTGGCCGGGGCCAGGGGGCTGGAGACTATTAGGGAGAATCAGAGACAGGCCTCCTGGCCTGCCATCCCTTTCCTGTCCCTGGACCCACTTGCCACCCGAGTGGCTCTAGAAAAGCTCACACCACAGGGGAACCTTAGGTCACACAGGGGTACCCAGTAATACCCACCCCCAAAGGACTAGTGGGAGGAGGAAAGTGGTACATACACAGGAACATACGAGAGCCATTCCATACTGATGCTAGTAACAACTAGGAGAGTAGCAGAGATAGGCTTTGCACTAGTCACAACCCCAAGTCCCAAACAGATCTACATGGCACTATAGATATTCACTTTCCTGAAGAGCAAATGGACCCTCTGGAGGGTGTGGCCAGAGCCCTACATCTTAGGAGACGAGAAGAGTGGCCAGGGAGGTTAGTGGCCTTTCCGTGCAGTCCCCTCCAGGGACTGTGAGGTGGGGCAGCCTCCCTTTGTATGTGTTCCAAGCCATTTGGCCCTCAAACCCACATCTGCATCCAACTCTGGCTTAAAGATGGAGGAATTTTGAGATGATCATTCACCTCTTCACAATGCCCCAGAAATGTTGACCTGGCAGAAAAGATAACCAGGGAGGAAAATCTTTATTCTGACTGAACAGTACAACTCAGAAGAAAAAGAACTACACTTCTCTCACAGAAGATTGTTAGTAAATGTACTAAATCCTGATTTAGTCCAACACTCCTGTGAACCATTAGATATGACATGAAATGCTGGCAATATCTACTAAGAAACAAATACGTTTTGTGGTAAACGAAACTCAGAAATGTATTGTGATGTTAAGTTTTGCCATTAGCTTATCTTCTTAGTACTTGTCTTTTATTAGTTACATATAATAAATCTGTTAAGTATTAAATACTTGAAAGCTACTAAAATTAAACAACTAGGATTTTTTGTAAATTCACACATAATTACCCCCTTCCCTTGTACTTATTTTTTTCCCCAGGGTCAAAGAAATTTGGTGGTATAACACTTCAAAACTCAATCAGGAAAATGATGGTTAGGACAGTCTGGAAATTGTTCTGTTGTCAGGGTAATACTTTTTTTTTTTTTTTTCAGATTTTCTTCCAGGCATAGACCGTTTCCTTCAAGGGCAAGCTCCAGTATGGGGTAAGGTGAACAGAAGTGAAACTTGAAGGATACACCTTGACACTCAAGCACCAAACCTGCACCCTAGACCAGGGTCTCTTATTCCATGTCTGTAATGGGGCAAAATGGTATCTTTGTTTATGTCATTTATGTGTGTGTGTTTATGCTTGTACATTTGTCTTACCTTCCTTGGACATGTACCCTTGAAAGCGGTAGACTGGTAGAGGGTTCGATCCCAGAAATTTGGCCTGAGAGGTGCCAGGGTCTCCAGAGACACTCAGGTGAGGGGAACACTCACTAGGACATAAGCCTTGCTTTCCTTGGCATTTGGGATCAACCACTGACCCCTGAGAGGTTTTATTCACACGAGAGCAAACATTACTTTGATTTTGACCAGTTAGAATCAGCAACCCAAGCAGGTGTCTGGGCTGAAAACTCCTTCTGGGAGAACCAAGAGACTCACTCTAAAGTCTGTTCTCAGGTCTGCAGAGGTCTCTTACTCCTAATTACAGATTTTAAAACTCTTTGAATAAGATGACCAGGATTTAAAATATTCCTGTGCACCTCCCCCACCCCATCTCCAAAAACAAGTATGGGCTGGGGCAAGTTGGAGGGATGTCATAGATGAACCATAATTTAGAATGTAAATAAATGCTGAAGGTGAGTGAGTGATCTGTGATACTCTTCTTGTTGTTTTTTATACTTGAAAATATCCGTTTAAAAAATACCTCTCTTTCAGGAAATGTTCCCTTCTCTCTTCTTGCATCTGTCCTCTCTGCTCAGTTTAAAATCACATTTTCCCTCTTATTTTATCCCTCCTGCAGGGCACAGCACACCCTGCTCCAGAGGCACAGAGAGAGAACATCCTACATCAGCCACTCCTGCCCAGTAGTACGGAGGGGAGCAGAAGCTTCAGAGCCCACTCCTGCAGGTCTGTAGCTTAGCTTTAAAGGCTTTTTTAAATTGACTCCATTTGCATCCAGAAGATTAGAACCCCATCTGTGGGGTGTTTTAACCACAGCTCTGGAAATTTAGAGTTGCCATCTGCTAATAAGAAAATGACTGATGACTATTGTTTACTTCCTATCTCTGATCTGTTGGGTGACATGGCTGTAATTGATAGTGACTATACCTGTCTCCCATGTCCCACTGAACTGAACTGGGGACAGAGCCATGGGTCTTGAGGCAGTCAGTGATGAGGCCAGCCAGGTTAGGAGAGCAGCCCCATTTGTGCTTTAGATAGAGGGCACAGGAAGTTCTGTGCACAAATGCTGATCCTACTCATGGACAGCCATCTGGGCCAACTTGTCAGAAGGATTCAGGGATACCATTTGAGATAAAGAGAATAGCAGAGCAGATTTCATCCCCATAAAGGGGCTTCTTTGCTACTTCAGGTTCTCAGATCCTTGGAGCTGGGGTAGTGAGGAAAGTCTGCAGAATGTTTGCAAACAACTTGGATGCCCTGAGAATCAGAAAGGATTTTCCTTCTTCCTTCCCCGCCCTCCCTAGAAATTTGAAAAGCACTTCTTCAGTAATGGGCTGCCCTTGTGGCTCAGCTGGTAAAGAATCCGCCTGCAATGTGAGATACCTGGGTTCGATCCCTGGGTTGGGAAGATCCCCTGGAGAAGGGAAAAGGCTACACACTCCAGTATTCCGGCCTGGAGAATTCCATGGACTACAGTCCATGGGGTTGCAAAGAGTTGTACACGACTAAGCGACTTTCACTTCACTTTCTTTAATAATACCATCAACTTTTGATAATATTCTTTTACCCCTTTCCTGGGTCCTGAGTTGCTTCACTTTCTTAAGGTTAGGCCAGGGAACTTGGAGACTGTGCCCTGGTGTGGAGTGACTGCTTATCAGGTGCTGTCCAAGGCCAAGGAGCCATACTTCCGTTTTGTCAAATACCTTCCCTTGCTCAGGTCCCAGCCATTCCTGAGCCTGTTGCCTGGGCTGCTGCTGCTTGAGGGGGTTATGCTTCACCACTTCCAGTCTAGGCCTGGCTCAGTTCACATTGGTTACTCAGGAAACCCTGAGTCTTTGGAAGGAGGCTTTGATTGGTTTAGGCCTAGGGGACTTCTCATTGCCCATCCCTCCTTGGTCATTTCCTAGTGCATGACCAGGCTGGGATCCCTGGTCTAAGGCTATAAAACAAGCTGGACACTCTTCCTCCTCTTCTGAGCACTGTACTGGAGGCAAACTTCCCTCTGAGTCCCTCCTGCCCTTCCTAGTGGCACAAGGACACACGCCTCCCTGGCCTATATTTCTAGGACTCCCATGGTTTTGCCTCCTCTCTTGGAGAATGGAATTCAAGAGATGACGTAACTGAGGGAGCTACAGAAAACAGGGAGCCTGTGCTTGACCCTCCATTCCCCAAGGTGTAGCTGTCATAGGTGTTGCTGAAGCTCACAGTGACCTTCTCTCTGCAGGGCTCATGGTACATGGTAAACCTAGCTGCAGCCCACCTCTGAAACAGCCACAGCACCTGCCATGAGAGAAGGAACCCTGGAATCTACAGACCAATTTTCCAGGTCTCTCTTTCCCTTTGCTACTGTTCCCTTTCTATGCCTTAAAAATAACGCAGATGGAGAAGGTGGACTCCAGAGTGTGAGTGGCACTCTGCACCCTGAGGGCTCCCAACCTGGCCCTCACCATGTTCGCTGCCTCAGAGGTGGCAGCGGGCAGACCTTATGGGTGCAGTGAGTGTGGCAAAAGCTTCCGCTACAGTTCAGTGCTGCTGCGGCATGAGCGCGCCCACAGTGGTGACAGCAGCTTCCGCTGCCTAGAGTGTGGTGAGCGATGCGCAGAGGCCTCAGACCTCCGTGCACATAGACGTACTCACGCGGGCCAGACGCTCTACATCTGCAGTGAGTGTGGCCAGAGCTTCCGCCACAGCGGCCGCCTTGACCTGCACCAGAGCGTACACAGACGGCGCATCCGCTCCTGCCGCTGCCGAGCTTGTGGTGGGTGCTTTCCACACCTCCCGGCTCTGCTGCTGCACCGGCGCCGCTGGCACCCTCCTGAGAGGCCCCGCCGCTGTCCGCTGTGCCCTCGAGCCTTCCGCCAGAGCGCGCTGCGCTTCCACCTGGCACGGGCGCACCCGTGGGGAACACCAACTGTGCCTGCTGACACACTCCACCGCTGCACACAGTGCTCGCGGGCCTTCCACAGTGGCGCTGGACTTCGGAGCCATTTGCGTGTCCACGCAGCTAGGAGCCCCAGTGACTCCACACTTCGGCAGCCAGGTGCTTTGGACACACACCAGTGTGGTGTGTGTGGCAAGAGCTTTGGCAAGAGTTCCACGCTAACGCGACACCTGCAGACGCACTCGGGTGAGAAACCTTTCAAATGCCCGGAGTGCGGCAAGGGCTTCTTGGAGAGCGCCACACTGGTGCGCCATCAGCGCACACACACTGGCGAGAAGCCTTACGCCTGCGGCGACTGCGGGCGACGCTTCAGTGAGAGCTCCACGCTGCTGCGCCATCGGCGCAGCCATCAGGGAGAGCGGCCACATGCCTGTGCCACATGTGGCAAGGGCTTTGGGCAGCGCTCTGACCTGGTGGTGCACCAGCGCATCCACACAGGTGAGAGGCCCTTCCCATGTACTGAGTGCGGCCGCTGCTTCAGCGACCGCTCAGACCTCACAAAGCACAGGCGCACCCACACAGGTGAGAAACCCTACCGCTGTGAGTTGTGCGGCAAGTGCTTCACATGCGTCTCCAACCTCAACGTGCACCGGCGCAACCATGCTGGCCACAAGCCCCACAAGTGCCCTGAGTGTGGCAAGGCCTTCAGTGTAGGTTCCAAGCTGGCACTGCACCGCAAGACGCACCTGGGCGAGCGGCCCGCGGAATGTGCGGAGTGTGGCAAATGTTTTAGCCACAGCCGCTCCCTGTCACAGCACCAGCGAGCTCACAGGCGTGCTCACGCCTCCACTGCTCCTGCTGCCGCTGCCACTCAGCCCAAGGCAGGCACTGCACTCATAGTTGCTGGGCAAGCAGGACAGGAAAAGCCAGGGCGTTTTTTGCCTCAGTTGAGAGAGACTTGTTGAGATTTCTCTGGAGTGGGCTAGACAAGCACTCATACAATGCCACAGAGACGGTGGGACAACTTGCAGAGGTCTGTGGAAAGACAGCATGGCCTATCACCTTTCTCCATCTCTTGGTAGAACTTCACCTGGCTTCTCACTGTGCCCCTACACCTACAACCCTTGTCAGCTCTTTGCCTGTTCTCAGTCCTTCCTTCTCCCCCTCTGAGGTGTAGGTGCAGTGAAAACCTCTCAGACCCCACGCGTAGAACAGCATCCAAGTATTGGTGTGACGAATCCCTGCTGCTGTGCTCTCAGGTCTTGCCTGTCTTCCCATCATTGTTCTGTCTTCTCTTATTCCATCTCCTTTTTGCAGCCTGAGTCCCCTCTACCTTTTCTTTCTGGGTACTTTTGGTATCCTATCTCTTCAGGTAATGACTATAGATGTGGCTAGAGTCACATCCCACCAGCCTTGTGGTCTTCTCGCCTCTTCCTTTCACTTGGCTGTTAGTCTCTTGCTGCTTTTTCCCTCAGCTTCTGAGAGATGGGAAATTTGCAGAGAAATAGTGGAAGAGCTCACTTTTCTGAAAGATATCTCCACATCAGAAGCACTTAGAGAAGTGCTTCACAGCATGTAAAGGTGGGCATGAGCCCTCAGCATGGCTGCCCACCTGTCTCATGGGACAGACCTGTTGGTGTACAGATCAGGGTGCTTCTCAGGATAGTGTTCTCGAGGTAGGGGACATTAGCCTGGGATCTGAGATAAGACCACATGGGTCCACAAAGCTGGGCACTGCCAAGTGGAGTGAGAATGCTATGTACAAATCACACTTGGAACCACAGGAAAACAGCTCCACAGAGGCCACAGTGCAGGGTTGAAAATTCCCTGGAATTGGCCTTTTTTTTTTTCTTGCAAGTGGTGAAATAAAGAATTGTTTGAGTTCTAGATGCCAAGAGCTCCCTTTGTTAAACCTGAGGCTGCTGTATTCGCAAACACCAAGAGTCACCCAAGAAACAGGCCCTTTCAAAAATCAAGGTCTCTGGTCCCTTCCCAGGCTAGCTCAGCAACCTTGGATGTATATAGCCCCCTCATTTTTGCAGTGGAAGGCAAGACTCTTCAGGGGCTCCTATACATCTGGTTGTCTTGGTTGACAAAGAATACAAATGTGGCCCAGAGTCACATACCTCTAATCCTTCTCCAGCCCATCCCTCTGGAATGACCTAGTGATCACACCCTGCCTTACTTGAAGGCAAGAGTGTGTGTGACTCTCCACAGAAAAAAGGGAAGCCAAAGTGAATTGGGAAAGAAAGCTGGGTCCTCACAGTGGGGGCAGGTCGGGGGCTGCAGAGAGAGGAACAGGACCTGCACTTAGGGTGCACTCAGGCACATTCCAGCAGAGCCTGTTTCTTAAAGAATCAAGATTTCTGTACCTCAGGTGCCAAAATACTCACTCTGCCCACACAGGTCTATGTAAAATACTGGGTTTATTCTGTCCTTTAGAAAGACTCAAGTAGCCTGGCTCCCCTAAAATCCGGTCTTGCCCCTGCCCTGCATTCCCCATCACCCTAGTTCCTGGACACCAGGCATCTGGCCCTTCTTGCTCCTTTCCAGTCCCTGGATCCCCCAAATTCTGGAGAATACTTGCTGCTAAGGGAGCAGCATGGGAGCCTGAGGAGCCAGAGAGGACCTGGATCCTTCACTGGCCCCCAGGGATGCAGAGGCCAAGATGCTGGAACAGGAATCCAGTGGACCAGATAGTTCTTGTGGGGCCAAGAGCAAGGCAGGGTGGCTTTTGCTGCGATGAGCTGCAACACTGTCTGGCTTCTCAAAGCGCTTGCCACAGAACTCACAGGGGAATCGCAAGGCAGCCACTGTCTCTGCGTGCTTGCGCCGGTGCCAATTCAGGGATGCCTTCTGGCGGCAGGTAAACCCGCAGATCTCACACCTAAATCAGGGGGAGCAGAGTGAGAGAAGGTGCCTCAGCCCATCTTGACTTCTCCAGGGGTTCCTCCTGGTCCCAGCTTCCCAGGTGTCCTTCCACACCTCCCCACTTCACCCCACACCAGGCTCCCTTCCCCACACTCACTGTAGGGGTTTCTCTCCAGTGTGGATGCGCCGGTGGATGACCAAGTTGCTGCTGGTGCGGAAAGACCGGGCGCAGAACTCACAAATGTAGTCTCGGGTGTCTGTGGGCATATAGGGTATAGCCAAGCATCCATCCCCAAACTGAGGCCCTCCTTGGCCCACCCCTTCCAGTCCTCCAAAGGAGTACTGTCCCTATTTAGTCTGCATGTCTCCCTCCTCCCAGCCCCACAACAGTGCCCTGTGACCTGACAGACACCATGTGGGTATCAAGAGCCAATCCCCTCTCCTTTCTCCCTGAACCCGCCTGCCAGCTCTTAACAGCACCTGCCCATTGCCCATCTCTAGCAGTTCTCACAGGCCTGGTATGGTTTTTCTCCTGCACCTCCTGCAGCAGAGGAGACAGCCATCCTTTCCATGGCATCCTGTAGTCTTCTGCCCAACCACCGCTCTGTATATCCTGCCATCAGACCACACACACATGTACCTATAGCCTTCATCCCCATCACTAACTTGTACTCCACACAACTCCTGCTCCAGGCTCTCTCCTCAGTCACTACCACTGATGTCAATTTGTTTTCTACATGTCCAGCCCTCACTCTCCTGGTTCCCAGACCCTCACTAACCTGGCCCCCCCACCCTCCTCAGCCACCACTCCCAGGTTATGCACCATCACTGCACCATGTAGAAATTACAATTTCAAGCATCCTAGTTCCAGTCATCCTTTGTCCTGTTACAGTAATCCCACAACTCCAGGCCGCCAGTTCAGTGGCCCACTGCCTTCCCACTGTCTCCTTCCCTTCTCTGTGATGAGTCCATTTCCAAGGCATCTTCATGGCCTTCCTTCACTTCACCTGTCTCTCTTTTCCTCACCTATATTTTCCTGGTTAAAACCCAACTCAGGATAAACACAACACTTGGTTGCTCCAGGCCTGCACATGTGTGTTGAGCAGGACAGACAACCAACTCCCCGATACCCCACCTTGGGCTCTACTTTCATACACAACTACAAGTCAAGCCTCCCCACTGCCCTATCACAGTACCTCTGCATTTCCTTGATCAGTTCATTCTCCCACTTTCTAGAGTCCAGAAGGGCATTTTGCACATGACCTCCTCTTTCTACCAAACTCACTCAGCAATAACCTCATTTTATAAGTCACCCAGAAGAAAAGAGCCGGGAAAGAACGCCCACATCCTCCCCTCACCTAATACACCAGGCAACTTGCTTTCTGTGCCCATATATGTGAATAGTTCCTGCTTCCCTGTGGCTGCCTTCCAACTGTGCCCAGACACACCCCCTCCTCACTGACTTAAGGATGCCCAACCCTGGCATCAGCAAGCCTCTCCTCTCTGTGGGATCATCTCTGTATGATCCTGCCCTCCAGCTTATACCTACTTCTCTGCTTGCCTTCACAGCAGAACTCGAAAGAGTTGTCCGTACTTGCTGTCTTCACTTCCTCAGCTCTTCTCTACTCCAGACCCACCCCCTGCTGGCTGCTATCTCCCTTGTCACATGCCATTTTGTCATCTGGTCAAGGATAGCTTTCCACTACCCTATCTGGTGGCTTGTCCACATCCTCATCTCACTCAGCTTGGCAGCACTGGCATAGGTCACCCGTCCCTCCTCCCTAGAGCGCTTTCTCCACTTGGCTCCTCGGATACTGCTCTTCAGCTGCCTCCCTGGCCCCTCTGTAGCTGACCTTCCCACCTGCCCTGCTCAGACCTCTTCTCTACCTATGTTCACTCTCTCCCTGTAGAAACACTCCACCCACAGCTCTAAACACCACCCAAGTGCTCATGATGAACATTTTTTTCTTTTTTACCCAACAGCTCTGAACTTCAGATTCATGTTTTCTAGAACACCTGATTAGCATGTCCCAAATAAAATGTCATGTCCCTTTCCTGAAGCCTGCTTATGTGTCATTTTCAGGGAATCACATCACCTTCTATCCAGGTGCTCAGGCTCAAGGCTTTTTCCAAGTCCTCTGACTCTACAGTCCCACCCATGGACAATCTGTTCTACCCACAGTAGCCCGGGATCCACCTTCACTCACTCGTCAGTCTCCAGCTACTTCTCACCGACTCTCCAGGTTGCCATTACTGTGCTGCACATTTCTGCAGTCCCTCTATTCTTCATATGGCAGTCACAATGCTCCTTTTAAAATCAGTTGTGTCCCTCCCTCCAACATACCGGTGCCCATCACACGTGGCCAGGAGCCAAGCCATTGTGAAGATGGTTTTGGAGGCCTCTACTGCCTATTTGACCTCTCTTCCTTTCTAACCTCCTGTCTTCCTCTCCATTCCTGGATCATGCTTGGAGATGCTAGTTTAGGATCCTCTCATGAGCTGCCTGTGGGTATGGCTAAGCCTCCATTCTCTCTTCACTTAGGTCTTTGCTCAAAGCACCTTTCACAGCTCTTTGTGGCCCAGTGTCAGTAGAGTGGACATCTTACAAGGTGAGTACTGCCTGCTTTATTCACTGCCGAATCCAAGCACTTATAACAGTTTAAAGCAGGCAAGATCTCAACAGAAAGAGAGTGCAGGATGAGTGTGTGAATGAAGAGTTATCCCAGAGCAATGTGACAAAACCTGCAGATAAGAGGTGATGGGCCTTGTAGGAGAGGGGAAGGTACCCACAGTGGGAGGTGACAGGACCCACAGTGGGGGAGATGAGAAGGCATTTCCACAACTCACCACTGTGCAGCTTCACATGCTCCTTCAGGTGTTTCTTAAAGTTAAAGGACTTCCCACAGGCCGGCTCTGGGCAGGAGAAGGACTTTTGGTGGATGTGCTGGTATTTCTTGTGGTGCTAGGGAAGGAAGCACATGGTTTTCTCAGGGAGACCACCAGAGCTGACCCAGAAGGCAGGCTCTTCTGCCCTCTTCCTTAGCAGTTCTTGTCACCGCCTCACCTATGGTCCAGTCCTCACCTATATGTGAGCACCCCAATCCCATCCCTTCCTGATACCACCCTGCCCTTACTCTGCCCTGCCCTCAACTTCCATTATCTTACCTTCTTGTCACAACATCACCCTGCAATGCCCAGTTCCCTGAACAAAATGCAGTGCTGCTGACATTCCTGGTTCCCTAACTATATATTTGCCATCTGCCAGGGATGGGAACACATTTTGGGTGGTTATGATTACTCTCCTTGATATCAATATCAATGCCCAACAGTGTCTCTCAGAAGGCCTACATTTTATTAATAGCTCACCATGGGATTATATCATTTTCTCCTAAATGTGCTTTGGAAACACACTCTCTCTCAACTTGGAACACTTTTAAGGGTAGTGTGTTCTTCAACCTTAACTCCCCAAGTATTTCTAGGAAATATTTCTCTTTTTATCTGGTCTAATTTTCACATCCTGGCTCACTAAGCTGCATGGGCTTTCCCTTTCTCCATAATCCCATTTCCCCATATTTAAACTACTGCTGGAAGCTACTTCAGTCTCCTTCATTAATAGACTCAAATATGTCTGACCAGCCCTGATGTTCTTATCAAAAGCCTAGAGCTTTGCAACCACATGGGAACCTTCCCCTTCTCCCAAATCCCATCCACCCAGGCCTCACCACCCCTCTGGTCTAGGGCCCCCCAGCCTCAGAGCCCTGTGAGAGCTCTCGCTGAGTGTGGGGCTTGGACTCTTCTGTCTCTGTGCCTCAAATCTCTCCTGTAGTAAGGCTGAGGACAAGACTGTCTCCTAAACCACCCACATGAGCCAGCAGAGCGAGGCAGCCCAATGGACTGAGGAACCCTAGCACCTTAACACATTAATGAGAAGCCTTCGGCAATGCTTAATCTTTCTGTGTTCCTTGGTTTCCTCATCTGCAAAGCAGGAATAGTATCAGTGCCCACTCCACAGGAATGTTGAGAAGATCAGAAGACTCGACACATATCAAGTGCTTAGAACAGTCACCAGCACCTCAAAAGCCTGAGGAATGCCACCATTATCTCCATGTGGCCAACAGAGGGCCTGTGCAACAAGCACAGTGGCAGCAGCTGTGCCCCTGAGGCTTGGTTTCCTGCCTTATCTACCAGTCACCTGGATTAGTGATTATAAGTGTAGGCAAGCTCTGTACATCCATCCCAACCCTTCTCTCCCTGGCTCTGAATTCCCTCCACACCCCAGGTTTCTTTACCTCAGTTTCTCCTTCAGCCCTCCTCCTCCACCCACGAGGCTACACAGAATCCAACCTGTACCCTCACATGCTCACATTCAAATACTGCCGGTTTGAGAAGATCCTTCCACAGCCAGGGAAGTCACAGGGCAGCAGCTCTCTTCTGGCAGCTTTCCTGAGGGAGGAGAACAGGAAGCGGGAGGACTCGTGCAGGCACTCCCCCACCTCCCTCCTCACCCTTCCCTACCCAGGGCCCCTTTCCCCAGTCCTACCTAATTCTCTTGGGGCCAATCTGAGCAGTGTCCTCATCCCATGCCGAGGCCAGAGCAGACTGAGCCTGACTCCCAGGGCTATGGGCAGCAAAGAGGGAGCGGAGGGCCTCGAGGGAGGGCCATGTCCCAGGACGCCCCTGCCCTCTGTCTCAGCCATCAGGTTACCTGGCCAGGGGCTCAGTCTGCTGGTCTGCTTGAGGGGTCCCCCTGAGCTCTGGCTGTATCCTGACTTCTACAGGCCTAGGAGCTCCAGAACCCAAAGAGGATGCTGATGAGGATGGCGAAGCAAGAGGAGCTGGGACGGCTGCAGGGGCCGGGGGTATCTCCCCATCCTTAGGTGCATGGGTGACAGGGGAAGGGGGTGGTTTGGGGACATCTGGCTCACTGCTGAAAGGAGAATGAAGAAGAGGGCATTATCTCATGGATCCTCAGCCAGCCCCAGCCCAACCCCAATCCCTAAATTGCAAAGATCCCAAACTCACTTTCCACCCAGTTCAAAATCTCTAGTTCTTTCTGCCTTCCCCAAAGCCTACCCTGCCCTCTCCACCAACAAGCCACTGCCTGAAGTCTGCAAAGCAAAGCTCTGAGTGCCCCCCACCCCAGCCACCACCCACCCCCCACCCCCGACTAGCCCACTCTGTTCAGCCTCCTCCCTCAGCCCCAACTTGCTCATCTGGGGAGGAGCTGTAGGTCCAGGGACTAGCATCACTGAGCATCTCCTCTTCATCCTCCTCTTCCTCTTCCCCATCTTCTCCGAGGGATGGGAAGGTCTCCGGTGGGGGTCCCGCACCCCTGCAGGTCCAAGGAAGGCAAGTTTGAAGTCCTGCTCCCTCACTTCCATTGTCCACCCAGGTCTATCTTGTCCCCCTCTCCCCAACCCCAGACTCACCTGGGCATCCTGGCCTCCTGAGCCCTCTCATCACAGTTAGATTCCAAACCTGTTGGCACAGGTAAGGTCAAAAGGGAAGGAATTCTGTACTGGAGGGATGAGGACAGGTGAAGTTCTAAGACCTGAAGTGGTGGGAAGACTCTTAGGAAGAAGAAGGAAAAGGGGCACAGGCTACTGGAGTAGGAAAGACTGTTTGATTTTAGAGATGGTACATTTCACATGACCCAAAAAAAGAAACAAGTATAAAAAGGTACACTGTGAAAAGTCTCCTTTCCAATCCATACCCCAGCCACCTCAGTCTTCCTGTAGGTAACCTGTTTTCCTATATGCCCTTCCAGAAATTTTTATACATTCATAAGTACATACAAATAAATTCCTTTCTTCTCTTATTTATCCACCAATGGTAACATACAATAAATCCAATTCTGTATTCTGCTTTTCATACCTAAAAATATATTGAGGATATATTTCCTTATCAGTGTAGAGTTTTTCCACTGAGAAAGGATCATTTTTGAAGAATGGGGTTCTGAGTTACACAATAGGGTTCTGAGTTCCCCTCTTTTTTTCTCCATAACTCTTCTTTCCCCCAGCCTACCTGCAGGCTCCTGCCCACTCCTGGCCTCTGGGCACCAGCTCCTCTCGTCAGTACTTGGAAGAGGGGTCAGATTTGGCTCCTCTGGAGATTTGGGGCCTGAAGAGGGGCTCCAGGAGAAGGTGTGGCCGGCTGAACACTCCCACACAAGCCCCCCATCTTGGCCCCCAGGTCCCCGCAGCCCAGGAACCAGGCTGCACTCTCGGCTGTGAGCGTGAGATAGAAGCACCAGATACTGCAGTTCCTTGGGGGCCACAGGCTCAGGACCTAGAGCAGTAAAGGCAACAGTCAAGGGTGAGCTGGGAGGCCCTCTCCTCTCATCCTGAAGAGCCACATTCACAGCCCTATACCCCAACCCCCTGCTCCCTTCTCCACAGGTGGCCCCTCTCAGCTGTCCAACTCCCCCCCCCCCCCCCCCCCCCCCCCCCCCCGGTCTCTTCCCAAACTCACTCAAGGCGCCCTCTGATCCAGTCTCCTTAGGGAGGGTGTTTCTAGGTCACACCACTCCCTGTTGCCCCCCTCTTCCCCCTCCGGCTCCTAATTCTCTACCCCCAGCCATTCCCTACCCACCTGCACAAAGAACACAGCCTGAAGAAGTGTACCTGCCAGGAGGACAAGAGGCAGGTCAAGCAAGGGCCCATGTGGCCAACTGCCCTGGGCTCTGGCCACTCACACACTAGGGGACCAAGAGGTGGGGGAAGACCGTGGGAGCTCACAAACCACCCTGACCTTGTTTCTGAAACGAGAAATCTGCCAGTGGCAAGGAGACAGGACCACACTTGGTGTCGGGAGAGGGGATGGGTAAGGTGCTGGGTGTTGTAGCCTGGGTGCCCTCCCTCAGAACCCCTGACCCGGGCCCTAACCGATCCAACAGGAACTTGGCCAGCTGCGAGTGCAAGGAGAAGCCCAGCTGCTCCTTGAGGAGGCACCACTGCTCCATATGGCCACCCAGGCGGATGCGGTACTTGCTGCGGCGAGCATCCAACTGCCGCCGCTTCTCCCGCCGCCTGCGGGACGCGTCCGCAGGGGAGGCCGCCATGAGTACCAGGCCCTGCGGGGTGGAGGAGACGCTGATCAGATACGGGTCCAGAGGCCCCAGCTCCACCCTTTGCCCGGGCCTCAGTTTCCTCATCGGTGAATTGGGGCAGAACCAAACCACTGCAACAGCATTCGCCGCCACCGGGTCCAAACCAAGTCTGCTTACATGTCAGGGCGTATAAACCAGTGCTAGGGGGTGGGTATCGTGGGGGTGGGAGGTACGGGGACAGCATCAAAGTCAGAACGGCCTGATCCCCGGCACACTGAAGTGCAGAACTGGAGCTATGGGGTAAGAAATTTTCAACTAGGGCGGAGTCAAGGGTAAGGTAACAGTTTTATATTGAAAAAGGCCTGAGTCTTTACTGGTAAATGAGGGACGAGGTCGTTTGCACTGGAAGAGCTCCTCACAGTTGGGACGACTTGGGTAAAGCCGGGGAGGGGCGGGGGTCTGGAGGGCATCCCCCATTCCGTTCTGGGCCGCCCCACTGAACACTCACACTGCGTCGGATGGACCAATTCCTAAGGCAGCTTCCCGGCCGCCCAGAGCTCCCGCCGCGACCCACCCCCACCCCGGCCTTACCTGAGCGCCCCCACCCGCCCTCAGCCCGACTGCGCCTGCGCCTCTCCCGTGTAGCGCGCAGGCCCGGAGAGCGGCGGGAGGACAGGGGCCCACCTCGCGCGCGCCGCCGGTGTTTCTCTTTTAAGAGGAACCCGTCCCCCTTCGCGTCGGTGACTCCAGCCTGGAACTGGCTCCGGGGCTTGGGGGGAAGGGGAGAGGGGAAGGCTGCTTGCGCGCGCATGCGCATTGGCCGCTCAGCGCAACGCCTGCTGGGAGCCGTGGTTCCCATACAAACTTGCTCACGTTCCTGGCTGAACCTTGCAAATGCTGTGGAAGGTCGCTGCCCCGGCGAGCTCCTGTGTTTGGTGGCCAAAGACTTAGGGAAATGAAGTTCATAGGGCCAAGCCCTCCTCCCGTGCGCCGACCCCAGCCCCTTCAACCAGCCCAGGGATGTGGCCTCTGCAACCATTCCTACTTTGTAGTTCTTTGTCCCTCCCAATTCCCTGTTCCCCGACAGAAGTCACCTGGAGATGGGAATGGCAACCCACTCCACTGTTCTTGCCCGGAGAATCCCATGGACAGAGGAGCCTGGCAGCCTGCAATCCATGGGGTCGCACAGAGTCGGACATGACTTAAGTGACTGAGCACGTACGCACGACAGAAGTCATCCGAAAAGTTGCCCAGATTTGCTGTGGACTATTCCGCACTTCCGTTCTCTCTTCAGTTGACTCCAGTGGAGCTTTTCTCTCTACCAAGCCACTAGAACGGGCTTTGTCAACGTCACCTGGGGCAGTCACTTTGTTAAAGGCAGTGGTCTGTTCTCTGCTTCTCTGCTGCTGCTGCTAAGTCGCTTCAGTAGTGTCCGACTCTGTGCCACCCCACAGACAGCAGCCCACCAGGCTCCTCTGTCCCTGGGATTCTCCAGACAAGAATACTGGAGTGGGCTGCTATTTCCTTCTCCAATGCATGCATGCATGCTAAGTCGTTTCAGTTGTGTCCGACTCTGTGCGACCCTATGGACAGCAGCCCACCAGGCTCCTCTGTCCACGGGATTCTCTAGGCAAGAATACTGGAGTGGGTTGCCATTTCCTTCTCCATCTCTGCTTCTCTACCCTTAAAGCAATATCTGACAATGTAGATATTTCCCTCCATGACCCCTCTTCCCTCACAGAAGCTAAACTTCTGTGACTTCACACACACCTGGTTTTCCTCCCTCCTCCCTGGCTCTTCCTTTCCTTTGTTGGATCCTCTTCAGAGGATTAGCTTGGGGTTTTTCCGTGGACCAAGTCCTCTCTCTTCTGGACTTTTTTCTTCTTGTTTCATTTATTTGGCCCCTCAGCTTTAAAGGGCTTCCCTGGGAGCTCAAATGGTAAAAAGTCCACCTGCAATGCAGGAGACCCAGGTTCCCAGTAAATGTTACCATCATCCACCCACTTGTTCAGAACAAAAACCTCAGAATTATCCTTGACTACATCATCTAATCCTGCTGATACTATCTGCAAAAATTTGTTGTGAATCCGATCATTTCCAGCTTTTTTCACTACTAAAACCTTACTCCAGGTCACCTGTATTAGTTTTCTGTAGTTGCTGTGACACCTCCACAAACTTAGTGGTTAAAAACAATAGACTTTTTTTCACTCATAGTTATGAAGGCCTGAAGTTAGTATGAGGTTGTCATCAGGGCAATATTTCTGCTACAAAGATTCTAGGGGAAAATCCTTTCCTTGCCTCTGGTAGCTTCTGGTGATGAACTAGCAATCCCAAGCCTGTGGCCACATCATTCCAATCTCTCTCTAGTCATGTTGCTGCCTCTCCTTTTGTCTGCATCAAATCTCCCTCTATTTCTCTTTTATAGGGATATTTGTGAAAGTGTTTGGATCCACCTAAAAAATCCCAAAAAATAAAATTTTAAGACTCAATATTAAAAAAACTAAGATCATCTGGGCCCATCACTTCATGGCATATAGAATGAGAAAAAGTGGAAGCCGTAACAGATTTTCTCTTCTTAGGCTCAAAATTCACTGCAGATGGTGACTACAGTCATGAAATCAGAAGATGCTTTCTTCTTGGAAGGAAGGCTATGACAAACCTAGACAGCACATTGAAATGCCAAGACATCACTTTCCTGACAAAGGTCCGTATAGTCAAGGCTATGGTCTTTCCAGTAGTCATGTAAGGATGTAAGAGTAGGACCATAAAGAAGGATATGTGCAGATGAATTGATGCTTTCAAACTGTGGTGTTGGAGAAGACTCTTGAGAGTCCCTTGGACTGCAAGGAGATCAAACCAGTCAATCCTAAAAGAAATCAACCCTGAATACCCATTGGAAGCACTGATGCTGAAACTCCAATACTTTGGCCACGTGATGTGAAGAGCCGACTCATTGGAAAAGACCCTGATGCTGGGAAAGATTGAGGGCAGGAGAAGAAGGCACAGAGGATGAGATGATTGGATGGCATCACCAATTCAATGGACCTGAACTTGGGCAAACTCCAGGAAATAGTGAAGGACAGGGAGGCCTGGCGTGCTGCAGTCCAGCAAAGAGCTGGAATCAACTTAGCAACTGAACAAAAATAACAAAGATAATCCAAATAATCTCTCCATCTCAATATCCTATAACAATCACATCTACAGAGTGTTTGCTAGATTGATTTGCTTCGTTCTGCTCTTACCCGCACAAGACAGGAAGGAGGAAATCTCCTGCTTAAAACATTTCATGGTCACCAGTGCAATCCAAAATCCTTACTATGACATCAAGCCCTGTGTGGTCTGACCTTTGGCTGTTTCTCTGGCCTCCCCCACCTTTCCTCACTTTGTCTACTCTGTCCTACTAGTCTTACTTTTTTTAAAATTTTTTTTACTATTTCTCAAATGTACCAAACACGCTGGAGAGAGTCGCTTCTCTCTGGAATACCCACTCTCCATCTCTTCATGTGGTTGTTTTCCTTCTTATTATGTAAATCTCAGCTCCAAGATCACCTACTCAGATCCTTTTTGTCATTCTCTGCCCACTTTGTCTATTTCCTTCACAGCACTTCTAGTTCTCTGAAATTATTTGCTTGTGTGTTTGTTGTCGGTATATGAGATTGTTGGCTATCCCAGGCTTCTCCTCTGCAGCTTAGACAGTCAAAATGACACGGTATCCAATCATAAACTACCCTTTAGGATGAATCCAGTATGTCCTGCTTATCTCATACTCTTGAATTATGATACCAATGACTCAACATGGTATTTGTCTGCCTAATATAAGGTTGGAGGAAAGATCACTCATATATTCCAGATACTTTGCTAATTAATAAAGATCCTTCATTAATCCAAAGAACAGGACTCCACAGGGGACAAACAGGAAAAAAAAAAAAATCTTTTCTTTCCTTTCATGGTCCCTTAGTAGACATCTGCAAAACACTATTTTCTCTTTCCCATGGATGAAATTACAAACAAGTTTAATAATTCTTGGTTACTCTTAGATAATAATAACAAAAAGTCCCTTACTTGACTTGAGACTCAGGCACACTCTTGGTTCTCTCAGTCTGATATGGTTCAAAATTACAAAGCTCTAAACCCCTTAACCCTCCATAACCTTCTCCAAACAAATCCTTTTTTTCCCCTCTCAATCTCTCTTCAATTTCTTACATCACTGAAGTAAGGGATGAGCCAACCCTCTCAATAGTCACCCTCCTTTGTAGGTACTGAAGATAAGCACTAACTACTTTGGCATGGATGGGAAGAGGGGATTCTTTATATTTCTTCTCTGCCTTTAGTTCTTAGCCCAATCTGCCTTCAGTATTTAGCTCAATCTAAGAATTCCATTTTATCACCCCATTTCAAAAAGTATGATTATATTTGAGCTTTTTGTTGCTTTAGCTCTGTTGAGTTACTTTACAGCCTCTTGAAACTGCCAGTTGCTTTTTTCATGTTAAATTCCTAAGTCTCCCCATGAAGAACTTGTGAGGAGGCTTAGGGGTTCATGTGGGGAGACATTACATTTATCCTCATGGCATTTATTTTTTCTGGATTCTAGATGGCACCATGACTTCCTTTTTATCTCCTGCTTTGGGAAAAGCTCTATCTGATATTATTATTGTACCCTCTGAGTTCTCAATATCTTCTTTCTAAATAGAAAAATCACTTTCCACTTCCCTGGTTCAAGGAGAGCCAAATGCTACAGCCTTGATCTGAAATCCTGACTCAAAGTGGAGAAGGGAGACTTCCCTGGTGGTCCAGTGGTTAAGAATCCACCTTCCATTGTAGGGGATGTGGGTTCCATCCCTTGTCAGGGAACTAGGATCCCACATGTCTCAGAGCAACTGAGCCCACATCCTTCAACCAGAGAGAAGCCTGCACAAGCAACTAAGACCCAACGCTGCTGCTGCTGCTGCTAAGTCACTTCAGTTGTGTCTGACTCTGTGTGATCCCATAGACGGCAGCCCACCAGGCTCCCCCGTCCCTGGGATTCTGCAGGCAAGAACACTGGAGTGGGTTGCCATTTCCTTCTCCAATGTGGTGTGAAAGTGAAAAGTGAAAGTGAAGTCGCTCAGTCGTGTCCGACTCTTAGCGACCCCATGGACTGCAGCCTACCAGGCTCCTCCATCCATGGGATTTTCCAGGCAAGACTACTGGAGTGGGGTGCTATTGCCTTCTCCGAGACCCAACGCAGTTATAAATAAATAAACTTTAAAAATAATAATAATAAAGCGGAGAAGGAGCACTCCACAGGAAGTTTATGCTCTAAATTTCAGGAGACCCACCGACACTATTAGCCTATTCAGGCCCCAAGTCTTTGCTAGAGTCCTACACCCCACCCTTTGTCTCTCTCTCATCCAATCAGCGTCTGGTATCTGTTTTCTTCAGCCAATTAGCTTCTCCAGGAGCTCTATCCATTTGTCTTCTTGATCATCAGTGGGCGGTGCCTTTGTCCTGAGCCCAATCACACCAGAGAGTGGCCCGCCTCTATCTTCTGTGACGGCAAGTGGGCGGGGCGGGACGATTCATAAGAAACCAGCCTGCTATCTGGAAACTCAGGTCGCAGCCCAGGAGGGCTGAGGACATGAACGGGAAGGAAGCTGGCACCCGGGAGACTTATCCTCTGGAATATTGCAGCAGCACGGGTGCTTTCCGCCGCTGCGGCAGGGAGCGCCGCGGAACACACAACGCCCACATCGCCGGTCGCGGGGAGACATTGTGGTGCAGGTGCTGAAGCAGCCCCTATCCAGGGACGCCGTGGTGATACTGCAGGTGGTGGAGCGGGATCTTTTCAACCAGATCGCGCGTGAGGTGACCCGACTAAGTCAGGAGGGTGCGGACCTACGAGGCGAGCGCCGGACAACCGCGACTGCTGAGATCGGCTCCACCCTCCGGTCGTTCCTGTCCTCGAGAGTTGCGCTTCGTGCCCGCACCACCTCCTTCCTGATGCGTGGCCGGCGGGTGGCCCGCGCGCTGTCCATGCTAGTCCGAAGGAGTGGGCTCCGCTTGGGGTCCCCCTAGGACAGGCCCCGTTGCCGAATGCTTGCGGAAAATCGTGGATTTACAGACATAGCTAGCTTATCATCCAGGCTGTAGCAGAGATACGTGCACCTAGACCTTTGGTGTGTTGCTGAAGAAATGAAGGTGTTTCCAGAGTAAATACCAGGAAAGGAAGAAACATTTGAAAATCAGGCAAAAATGTCATGGACTCGGGAAAAGTTCCAAGCAAACGTGAGGTTAGAACCCAGGCACGTGGACCAACCTTATACCTCTCCCCCTGATGAAGATGGAAATAAAAGGAAAATCTTTGCGTCTTATATGCTGCTTTGTGGGGTGGATGTGATGGGTGAGGAAAGCTCAGATAAAGATAGGGTTCCTCTAGTAGAGGAAATGTCCTGTCTCCTCCTCTCCATCCCTAGAGGGGCTCCCTCTAGTTATCTTCATCCCTCTTAGTTATCTTCATCCTCTATACCAGGATGCACTTGTGTATTCAAATGTAGATGAGAGATGAAGAAGCCAGAATGGCAAGTAGAGGGTACTGATAAAACACTAGCCATCCAAGTCAAGCTTACTTAGAAGAGGAGCCTAAAATTAGGACTGAAGGGTAAAGAAGAGTCTTTCCCCTCCCCTGGACAGGCCCCCTACATGTTTCTACTGTTTCCTGGCAAGTTAGGACTCTCCATTTAGAATTCCCTTTTGCTTTTCTCTCCTACTTCACGTCATGGGTTTATTCTTTCTCTCTCATCTCTGTCCTCTTATTCCTATTTTATTCTCTCCACTTACTGTCACTTCTGTTTTACTTCTAATTACCCATTTTCCTTCCTTTCTGGCCCTCAGCTTATTCTTGCCCCCTTTTTCTTTCTGTCTTTTCACCTTTTTCTTGTCTGTCTTTCATCTTTTTTTCTCTGTACTGAGAAAGTTTTACATTTGGGCCGAAAATGTAAAGCCCTATTTCTCTAAAAGGGCTGGTAAATGAGGAAGAGAGGTAACCTGCTAATAACCCCAGGAGTAAAATAATGTGAGAAGTATCTTTGGTAGGTGAGGATATGTGTTGAGAAAAAATTTAGTTGTAAGGCCTGTCTCTGTTTATTCCAACCCTTTCCCTGGGTTGTACAGACACCCAGCATGATGTCTAAAACAAAATGCTTGCTCCTCAGCCCTCTCCACTGGGAAAACACAAGTCTGGCTACAGCATCTGTTGAGATGACTATTTCAAGATAATTAGTTAAAGTCTTGATATTCTGAAGACATTAATTTCAGACTAAGAAGGCAAAACGAGTTCCTTGTAAACACTGGAAAAAGCAGATAGGATCCGAAAGCTGCTTGGCAGCAAGAAGTGAATGGTGTTCAAGGAGCATTCATGAAAATTTTTGGAAACAAATGAGGTGGGTTACATCTCCACTGAGACTTAAAAATAAGTCTGTATTTTCTTGGTACACTCTAAGATCATGACGACAGAATGAACAATGACATGGGGTGGGGGGGCTGTTGCTTATGGGGAATGGCTTGTAGCAAACATTCGCTTGCCATGTACCCCACTGTAGTACAACATGGAGAGAGGAGGAGAGATGGCAGAGCACTGTGGGAGGCTTTTTAGAAGTTATTATAAGACTCTCTTTGTAACCTGAGCATCTAGACTTACTGAGTCCCCTTTGTTTTTCCATTGCTAAGTCATGTCCAACACTTTGTGACCCTATGGACAGTAGCCTGCCAGGCTCCTCTGTCCATGGGGTTTTCCAGGCAAGAATACTGGAGTGGGTTGCTATTTCCTTCTCCAGGGGATCTTCCCGACTCAGAGATCAAATGTGCGTCTCCCTCATCTCCTACATTAGCAGGTGGGTTCTTTATCACTGAACCACCAGGGAAGCCCACTGAGTCCCCTACTCCCTGCCTACACCTTATACTGGGGCCTAGGAGATAGCAGATGTGATAGTGGTGAGTGCTCCAGGATCTCCAAAGCCATTACTAGCTGAAGGTCTGGGCCTTGCTGATACATTAAAGCTCAGTTTATCTTGGGAAAATCTTGTCTAAGGGGTGGGCAGGATATGGGAAAGAAATGTCAAAGGAGAGCAGAGGAACAACTGGGAAGCTTGAGGGAAAGACCCTAAAGCATTAAGGAGACAAAGTTCCAAGATCAGGAAGAAAAGACCCCCTCTAAATCAGATGACTCTGACCCTTCATTATTGTTCCATCCTCCACCCCCATATAAATCCTACCCTGCCCTATGCTTGCACCACCTCCTCCTTAGCCTGCCCCCAATTCTTGCTCTGCCAATCAGCTCCACTTAACCCAGCTCCCCACAACAAGGTAAGAAGACCCCGTAAGTCCCATGGCATTGTTATCTTATATTTGTGTATCTACTTCTAGGAGGTCAAACAGCAAGAATGCAGCCCAGTGAAGCTAGAACCAGAGCCATAAAGAACTTGAATGCAAAAATAAAACCAAATAAATCAGTGCTTTTTAATTACAATTATACCCTGTCAATCATAAACAATGTCATTGATAAAACACTTCTCCAAGGTAAAATCTCCTAGTAGTCTAAAGTCTAAATAACTGTAGATTTACAGTTCAGTTTGTCTATCTCAAGATCCTTATGCATCAAGCTTTTGAGTTGCTCTTTTGTGACCCCATGGACTGTAGCCTGCCAGTCTCCTCTGTCCATGGGATTTCCCAGGCAAGCATACTGGAGTGGGTTGCCATTTCCTTCTCCAGGAGATCTTCCTGGCCTGTGTCTCCTGTATTGGCAGGCAGATTCCTTACCACTGAGCCTCCAGGACTTCAAGTAGCACATTTTTATTTGTCCTTTAATAAACATATTGGGCTTCCCAGGTGGTGCTAGTGGTTAAGAACCCACCTGCCAATGCAGAATTTAGCCAAATAACTTTATAGCTTTTCTTAGTCCTGCCCAGACAGCCCTAAAAAATTTGTCTTCTTTCTACCTGGTAATATTTCAGCTGCTCTCAGAAGGTATTCTAGGTATTTCAAGTATCTTGCTCTAACACCACCTCTCTTTCTAGTTCACTCCTGGTCCACTCTTGACCCTACTGGAACTCCAGCCAACATCTTGTCACTGACCCACTCCACCTCTATCCTCCCTCTTCTCTTTGCCCAGCTTACAGTCCAGGTTCTACCATTGTAGCCATTCCCTGGGCACACACCCTTATGTCCCTGTCCCCTTTCCTTCAGACTTAATCATTTGGCAAGAAGTCTTTGCTACTGTCCTTGTAGCATTTATATGGAAATGTGAGCCCAACCCTTTCCTGGGCACAACAGCTTGCCACTTCCCTACACCTCCATCCCAGCCATGTCCCTCTTTTCTATCACCAATTTTCTCACAACTTTAGGGATTCTTAAGCTGAGATTCCAGTGGAGAGAATTCAGACACCTATGAGTTTTAAAGGGAAACAGTTTATATATCTATCTTCAATAAACTCTGGCTAAAATTGAGCATCTCCTTCCATTAACAATGGAGACAGCAAACCACAGTAGGACCTACTGTCATGAGTAAAAATCATAGATACTTTCATACCACATTACAGTTGCAGGTATTTCAGAATGTCATTTATACTTATCACTAACTCAAAATGCTCTGTATCTTGTTATTTAATGTGTTAATAAATAAGCACACATATTACTATACCACAAATTAATTTTAGCATTTTTATAACAATTCCAACATAATTAGTTTCCTTTGTAACCCCATATATTTTGTCTTATGCATTTAAAAACAATGTAAGGGAACTTTCTTGACATGATCAAAGGCATATATGAAAATCCCACAACTAAGAACATAACCAATGTGGAAAGACTGAAAACCTTCCCTGTTATATCAGAAACAAGACGAAATGTCCATTCTCACCATTACTATTCAATATTGTGCTAAAAATTCTTGCCGAAGCAATTGGGCAAGACAGAGAAATAGAAGGCATCCAAATTGGAAAGTAAAACTTGCTGTCATTACATATGACATGATCCTGTATGTTAAAAATCCCAAAGAATACACACACAGAGAAAGAGACACTATTAGAGCTAATAAATAAGTTTAGTTTGGCAAAATTGTAGAATACAAGATAAAAACACACAAAATTCAGTTGCATTTCTATATACCAGCAATACCATTTACAATAACCCCCAAAGAATAAAATACTTTTACATAAATTTAACTAGAAAGGTGAAAGACTTTTTACATTGAAAACTATAAAACATTGCTGAAAAAAATTAAAGGCTTAAATAAATGGAATGATACCTCATATTCATTGCCTGGAATACAGTATTGTTAAGAGTCAAAACCACCCTTAGTGATGTAATCTGTAACAAAATTTCTTTTCTTTTCTTTTTTCTCTTTTTTTTTTTCAGAAATAGAAAAGCCAGTTCTCAAATGTATCTATAATTACAAGAGCCCTGGAATAACCTCAACACTCTTGAAGAAAAAGAACAAAATTGAAGGACTCATGCTCCCTGATTTCAAAACTTATTATAAAAATATAGTAAAGGTCATCAAAGCAGAGGGGTACTAGAATAAAGGAAGACATATAGACTGCTGGAATGGAACTGAGACACCAGAAATAAGCCCATCTATCTAGGGTCAATCAATTTTGAACTATGGGGAAAGAATAGTCTCTTAAACAAATGGTATTAATACAGCTAGACATCCACGTGCAGTGAATGAAGTTGAATCCCCTACCTCATACACACCAAAATTAACTTAAAATAGATCAACAACATAAATATGAGATAAAATAATGAAACTATTAGGAAAAAACTAGGGATAACTCTCTATGACCTCAGATTTGGCAGTGGATTCTTAAGGTACCAAAACCATGAGCAACAAAAGAACAGAAAAATTACTTGTAATCAAAATGAAAAAATGTGTGAATCAGGGACCTTATGAAGAATGAAAAGACAGGGCTTCCCTGGTGGTCCAGTGGTTAAGAATCCACCTTATAATGCAGGGGACACTGGTTTGAGTCTTGGTCTGGAAAGATCCTGTGCCATATAGCAGCTAGGCCCATGTGCCACACTGCTGAGCCCACACTCTGGAGCCTGTGACCTGCAACTACTGAGGTCACACACTGCAGCTACTGAAACCTCTGTACCTGGAGCCTGTGCTCAGCAACAAGAGAAGCCATGGCAATGAGAATTCCACTAACCACAATGAAGAATACTTCTTGCTCACCACAACTAGAGAAAGCCCATGTGCAGAAAATAAAATAAATCCTTTTTTAAAAAATGAAAAGACAACCTACAGAATGGGGAAAAAAAAACTTGCAAGTCATATAGATAATAAAGGTCTAGTATCCAGAATACACAGAGAACTCTTACAACTGAATAACAAAAAGACAAACAACTCAATTTTTAAAATGGACAAAGGAATACACATTTCTCCAAAGAAGACATACTAGTGAAAAACAAGCACATGAAAATACATTAATCTTTGAAAGTCACTCAGTGGTGTCTGACTCTTTGCAACCTGACTACAGTCTGTGGAATTTTCCAGGCCAGAATACTAGAGTAGGTAGCCTTTCTTTTTTCCAGGGGATCTTCCCAACCCAGGGATTGAACCCATGTCTCTCACATTACATGTGGATTCTTTACCAGCTGGGCCACCAGGGAAGCCTGAAAATATTGGAGTGGGTTGCCTATCCCTTCTCCAGCAGATCTTTCCAACCCGGGAATCAAACAAGGGCCTCCTGCATCACAGGCAGATTCTTTCCCAGCTAAGTTACCAGGGAAGCCCATATTAATCTTTATGGAAATGCAAATCAAAACCATAGGAAGAACCACTTCATACCCAGTAAGAGTGGCCATACTTTTAAAAAGGCAAGGGGAATATAGGAGAAATTGGAACCCCCATATGTGGCCAGTGGGAATGTAAATTGTTCAACAACTGTGGAAAACAGATTCCAATGTGGAAAACAGAATTACCAATGACTCAGCAATTCTATTCTTAGGTATTTAGCCAAAGAGTTGATAATAAGTACTTAAGCATGTGTACACACAAGTTTATGGGAGCACATTCACAAAGGCAAACATTGCTCAAATGTCTGGCAATGGACAAATTGTGATCTATCCATACAATGAAATATATTCAGCCATAAAAAGGAATGAAGTACTGACATATGTTCCAATATGGGTGCATACTTCCTTGGTGTGTGTGCTCAGTGAAAGAAACCCTGCATGAAAGATCATATATAATATGATCATATATAAATTCAATTTACATGAAATAATCAGAAGAGGTAAATTCACAGAGATACAAAGCAGATTGGTGATTGCCAGGGGCTAGATGAAGGGAGGAATAGGGAATGCTGAGGACTGAATTGTGCAATCCCAAATTTGCATGTTGAACCCCTACTCCCCAATGTGATGATATTTTAAGATGGGGCCTTTGAGAGCTAATTAGATTTAGACAACATCATAACAGTGCAAAAACTTCCCTGATGGCTTAGAGGGTAAAGCGTCTGGTCGCAATGCAGGAAACCCACGTTCAATCTCTGGGTCAGGAAGATACTCTGGAGAAGGAAATGGCAACCCACTCCAGTACCCTTCCCTGGAAAATCCCATGAATGGAGAAGCCTGGTAGGCTACATACAATCCATGGGGTCGCAAAGAGTTGGACATGACTGAGCAACTTCAGTTTCACTTTCCCTTTCATAAGAGTGGGGCCCTCAGAAGCATAAGAACATAAATTTTTATTATGTCACATAGTCTTCAGTGTTTTATTACAGGAGCCCAAGCTGACTAAAACAGGGAGTAACTGCTTAACAGGTACAAAGTATCCTTTTGGAATGATGGAAATATTTTGGAACTTAAACAGAGATAGTGGTTGCACAACATTGTGAATGTATTAAATGCTACTTTGAATAGTTAATTTTATGTTACTTCTATTTCTCCTCAGTTTTTTAAAAAAACCAAACCCTGGGGAAGTAGGCCTCACCACATGGCCAGAGGTGTCCAAAGAAATGCTGAGGAGAGAAACAACACTGGATCATTGCCATTAATACAACATGCCATGTAATGTCACACCATGAAATAAATCGAAACCTTGATTCTGTGGTTTCCTGCCGCTAGCATTCCATATTGCCGATCCCCTTTCAGGTAGAACATCTCCCAAAAGGCATCGGTATGTCCTGTCACCATCTCCAGTCTCTCCCCCAACCTCACCAGAACCCTGACCCACTGCATTCTCAACTTACTCCCCTTGGCAGCATTGGACTTTCGATCACTTTTTTTCTCCTCTACCTTCTTTCTCCATGCGGCTTCTACAAACCACAGTCTCCTCTTTTTCTTTCTTTCTCACTGGCCATTCTTTCTCAGCCTTCTATGCAGTTTCCTCTTCTTTCTCAACTTAGTAGAATGTCCCAGGGCTCAGTCTTTGGCCTCACTTTCCAAGTGAGCTCATTCTGTTTTATGGCTTTTTTTTTTTTTCTTTTGCCCTTTGCACACACAGTATCTTAGTTCCCTGACCAGGGATCCAAACCGTGTTCCCTGAAGTGGGAGCATGTAGTCCTAACCACTGGACTGCCAGGGAATTCCCTGTTTTATGGCAGGGATACAGATAAGTACAATTTATTGGCTAATGAGTTTCCACCTTTATATCTCCCACAGTACTTCAGATGCTTGTATCTATCTACTTGACACCTCTAATAGGCATCTTAAACCTGAAGATCAAAAACCATATTCTCCCTTCACAATCTGCCTCCTCCCTGGTTTCCCTACTGGCCAATTGCTCAGGCCCAAACACCTCTAATTACATGCCACTTCTTTCCTTCTTGTGCATCAATAAATCTTATTGACTCCACCTTCAAAATAGATCCAGAATTTGACTGCCTATCACCATCTGGCCTGCTGACCCTGGTCTGTCCAAGGGAACTTGCAGTAGCCTCTCAACTGTTCTCTCTGCTTCATTCTTGTGCTCTCCCATCTACTCTCCATGCAGGCCATATCTTACCAACGTCAGCTCTCCTCTTCACTCAGTGTCTCAATATACAGGCTGGAACCAAGCAGTCCCAGCCACGCTGTCTGTTTTGCATTCTTTGCTGGACTTTGCATATGCTCTTCTCTCTCCCCACAGATATTCTATCTGGTCGTTCACTGACAGTCTACTCAAAAGCCACATCCTGGGAGACCTTCTGAACCACCTACCTCTCCCTCTACCCTTCTTTCTCTATTTTTCTTCATAGTACTTATTACTCCCCCACATATAATTATTTTGTTTACTTTCCATCCTTCTTTCCTGGAATGTGAGCTTCTCAAGCACAGATAAATATTTTGTTTTCTTCTCTGCTGCATCCATGGTCTTTACCCTCCAGGCTCTCAGGACTTTCTGGGTGAGCTAGAAGGAATGAAGGCTGATTAAGCATGTTGAGGAAAATTCAGCTAGCTCACTGGTGTACATGAGAGACTGTGAGGTAAGGTCAGACTGGCCAGAAATCCCTGAAGGCCAAATAGACCACCAGAGAAATTAGAATATTATTGTCAGGGTTGTGGAAAACATCCCCCCCTTCTCTCAGTGCTTATGTCCTCCCTTCAGTGAAGGCTCCAACGTGAAAGAAAAGATTATCTAAAACTTGGAAATAGAAAAGATATTATTAGTGACAAAAATTCCCACTTGGACCAAAATTTAGCCAGGCTCCTCTGAGCCCTCTTTTCAACTAAACCTTGATCTTGGGCTTCCCAGGCTCTGCCTTGTATGGTCTAATTTTAATAAGAATCCTGTTAGGATTCTAGTAAAAATCTCCTTACCTTTAATATCTGATCACCCTCCCACAGCTAAACAAATTCCTCATCCCCCTCCCCATCTTCTAGGTAATATATGATGACCCTGGCCTGCCTTCAGCAGAAATCTTATTAAATCAGTTTAGCAAGAATCTCTCTACTCTTGATGTCTCCTCACAGTGATTTTTCCATCCACCGACCCCACCCTGCTCCTTAGCTATAAATCCCCACTGTTCCTTGCTGTATTTGGAATTGAGCCCAGTTCTATTATATAAGGTCTCTTTTCTCCTACTACAATAGTTCTTGGATAAAATGTGTTCTTACAGCTTTCACTGCTGTTCGGCTCTGATTCTCTTGGACACAAGTTACCCTTACAGTGGAAGGCTTGGCATTCTCTAGCACTTCTTTGGGGATTATCTGATTCCATGTGCACCTTTGACTGGCTTCTATTGACTATTTTAGAGTTCTGTATGGGTAGAAATTAACCTGTAGAAAATCGACAGTGATGCAAAGTGTTTCTGTGTGGGAGCAAGGCCAAAGATTCCTATGTATCACAACACAAATAAAATTTGTGAAGAGAGGCACCTGATTTATTTCTGGTAAAAAAAACAAAAAACCCAAGGTAGAAACCATACCTTAAATATCATACCCTTGATAAATTAACCCATCTCACATCTGTTAGCAATCTCTTTTCAAATTCCCTTGTCTGACTATTAAAAAAAAAAAAACTCTTCGAAATCTGCTTTGAATTGGTTATAACATCATACAGAGACCCTCATTAATGAGTTGAGTAAAATCTTGCTACATGCATCACTCATATATTTGCTTGGAATCATGTGTTTTACTTTTTGAAAATTATTTTTAGAAAAAGGCAGTGAGATCTTACTTGACAATCACAGTCTAAAAATAGACCTGCACCATGTCATTGCTCTGCTTTTGTTTTGTCCTCACAGCTTGCATGTTCCTTTGGGCTGACTATCCCCTTCACTAGCAGTCAGTTTGCCAGGGTAGGGACCTCCTCTTTGTTCACTGCTGTATCAATTTCCCACAAAGGACCATCTAGTCAAAGCTATGGTTTTTCCAGTAGTGTATGGATGGATGTGAGGGTTGAACCATAAGGAAAGCTAAGCGCCAAAGAATTCATGCTTTTGAACTGTGATGTTGGAGAAGACTCTCGAGAGCCCCTTGGACTGCAAGGAGATCAAACCTAAAGGAAATCAATCCTGAATATTCATTGGAAGGACTGATGCTGAAACTGAAGCTCCAATACTTTGGCCACCTGATGCAAAGAACTGACTCATTAGAAAAGACCCAGATGCTGGGAAAGATTGAAGGCAGTAGGAGAAGGGGATGACAGAGGACGAGATGGTTGGATGGCATCACCGACTCAATGTACAGGAGTTCGAGCAAGCTGCAGGAGACGGTGAAGGACAGGGAAGGAAGTCTGGCCGTGCTGCAGTCCACGGGCCGCAACGAGTGGGACAGGACTGATAGACTGAACAACAAAAACATATCGATTAAGACTCAGTGAATAAATGAATGAATGAGTGATTGAATGGTATGTGGTCTGGAGCACAAGAAGCGGGACTTCCCAGTTGATGCCAAAGCACACTTGCTATCTTTGCTCTCTTTTGTTAAAACTGTTCCCCCTGAAATCTTTTTCAACTAGGCCTGACTTTGGACTTTCAAGCTTGTCTCTATAACATTCAATTTTAGCAGAAATCCTGCTCAGTATGTTTCACCAGAATACCCCATCCTTGATATATTATCACTCTGAATATATAATGGGGTTCCTGGTCCTCTACCAGGTGATATCTAATATCCTGGTCTACCTTCAGCAAGAACCCAGTTAGATATCCTTTTGGACAGAATCCTCCCCCCACCCCCCGCCCGCCCCCCCACCGCCGCGCCCTTAGTAATTTTTCATCCACTGAATGCACCCTACCTCTCTCTTTGGCTATAAATTTCCAGTCTTGCTTGTTGTACTCAGAGTTGAATTCAATCTCACCTCTCCTACTGCAAGACCCTGGTGCAGTAGTAGCCATACATATCTTGATTGCTATCCCCCACACCACCCATTTAATAAAGTCTTCCTTACAGTGCTTTAAGGAGTGTCAAGAACGAGTAACGTTCTTCTTTAACACTGATAGCCCTCCATTATCTCTAGCCAGGACTGGGTGACTTGGTAGAGGAGGAGGTGTGGGTCTTAACAGGATGGGTATGCCAAAGACAATAAGGCAGAAAGCCCTAATAATTTGGAAACAACGGCAATCACTGTTGCTTCCTCTGTGGCAAGCTATTTCCATACACTTTCCTTGTATTCACTCAACAAGCCAGTTTTCCCCAGGTAGGGCCAGGCACGTGCGGCGGGAGCCTGGGATCTGGCAGTGGCGGGTCGCCCGATGGGCAGAAACCTGGCACTTTCTTTTTGCTTTTGCTACTGTAGTTTCCTTCCTTTGCTGGGTCGGATGGTCACTAAACCCTCTGGTTTTCTAGCGGGATTGTCCTTGCTTCTTGACTCGATTTTCCTGCCAACCGGAGAGGCTAGGCAGTCGTCAGGAACTCAAACCCGGCATTCTCCAAGAGTTCTTTCGCAGGCAGCCGCAGGCGCCCAGCGCAAGGTTCTCCTCCGCCCTGACCTGGTGGATCCGCCGACAGCCTGCGCAGTGAGGCGGGGCAACGCAGCAGGCTGTCGCAGAAAGCAGGCCGTTCCAGAACAAGTTCTTTTCAGCGTGTCAGGATGGCCGAGTGGTCTAAGGCGCCAGACTCAAGGTGTGTACCTTCCCCGAGGGCATTCTGGTCTCCGAATGGAGGCGTGGGTTCGAATCCCACTTCTGACAGGCGTGTTTTTGCAACTTTTCGCGAACGTATCCAAGAACATTTCCCGTTAGTGCTGGCAGTTTTTGTTTTCTGTTTCTGAGACAGCGGCCATATTCAGACTTTACGTTGCTCCGGTTCTTCATTATCTGTTTTCTTCGGCTTTGCAGCGGCCGAGAAACCGGTCAGGTGGAAGAAGGAGGCGGTATGAATACCGGAGGTTCTAGTAACCGCATTGAGCAATTCAGTTTACGTCACATTTTATACAGTTAGTCTAGCTTACAGTAGAGGGCTTTCTTATGTGTTCCCTGGTGGTCTAGTGGTTAGGATTCGGCGCTCTCACCGCCGCGGCCCGGGTTCGATTCCCGGTCAGGGAAAGCACTTTTATTGGGGTTTTTTGTGTTGTTGTTTCAACTTAACGCCAAAAATACAATATTGGCTACCTTTCTGTTCAGGAGAACGTAATTACCAGAGGAGAGGATTAGTCTGGTTAAGGAGTGCCGGCTGTCTGTGGATCACTGTCCTATACTTAACGATACCTTAATACAAGGCAGACAGCACTAACTGATCCCAAAAGAAAACTCTGATGCTGCCACAAGTGCCAGGTCTTCCAATGCCCAGGATTAAAAAAAAAAAAAAAAGTCCCCCGAATACTCAAAATGATATTAGAATGACCGATGTCACCTAGAGGGGGCTCACTGCTCACGACTCAGGCAAGTTTTACTATACAAAGGAGTCAGGAAATTCTTCCCACCCCAACACGTTCCTTTCTATTTTGAAAGTAAACTGAAATAAGTAAAATAATGACATAACGAACACCGTGTTCTTTCTACCTACATACGACATAAGTTAATATTTTGCCACATTTTCTCTTTCTTTCTAGACATAATCAGAGCTTCCTCAGTCTCCCACCCGTTTGAAAGTTGCATACATTATTACACTACTCCATGTCACACCTGAGAAAATCAACATTAACTTGTCATCAGATGCCAGTCCACATTTGAATTTACCCTAATTGTTCCCAAAATATCTTTTATAGCTGCTTTTTAAATTTTTTTATTCTAGAAATTTCCACTGCTCATTTTTCTGTTGTGACTCCTGTGGAAAATAATCTATTTTAATAATAAAAACTCTTCAGCCACATTTAAGTTCTATCTTCTTAGTATTTGTATAATATTCTGACCCTCTATGCTTAATTTGTTGTTTTTGAAAGTATTCATTTCTCCCTGAGTATCTTTTCTAGACCTCCAGGCCAGGCTGTTAGGATATAGCCTACCTCCATATTAGTTACAGCTTGGCTTACCAAACTACCCTTGAACAAGTAATTTTGCCTCTGCTTTTCTCTTTCCTAGCTGTTGGCTTTTTTTTTTCCTTTTGGTAATTCAGCATCGTGTGGAGTATAGCATAGCAAATGATGACTGCTGGTCAGATTTAGCTGAGTGCAAGTCCTGACTGGACTTTTCAGAAGGCAAGCTGTCTATTCTCTCTAAGCTTTAGTTTTCTCATCTGTAAAGCTGGCCAATCAAAGAATGAATAAGAAAGAGAATGAAATTTCATCTAACCTTTAAGTTTCATTTTGAAATTTTCCCTCCTCTTCAAAAGGAATTGGAAGGAACCTAAGTATATATATATATGTTGTGTGTGTGTGTGTGTGTGTGTGTGTGTGTGTGTGTAAAGAATTGAAAAAAGCTGGGAAGACATATACTAAATGTAACTGATTTTCTATAACTGGTAGGATTATGAAAATTTTTAATTTTCTTTGTCCTAATGTCAGGCATTTGCTGATTTTTCTACCATGAGTATATACAATTTATTAGTAGAAGAATAATACAATTTATTTGAAAAATTGCTCACATGTTATACAAAAATCAATTCAAAATGAGTCATAGACTTAAATGTAGCACTTAAAACTATAAAACTTTATGAGAAAACATAGGAGAAAACCATTAAGACCTAGTGCTTAGTGAAGAGTTCTTAAAAAATGACATGTAGGAAAATATTAAATTGGACCTCATCAAAATGAAAAACTTATTCTGCAAAAGACCTTAAGACAATGTAAAGACAAGCTACAAACAGAAGAAAAATATTTGCAAACCACATCTCTGACAAAGGGCTCATATCTAGGAGGTAGAGAGAACTCTCAAAACTCCATGATAAAAAAGTAAACAATCCAATTAGAAAATGAGCCAATGGCAGGACAAGACATTGATGTTCAGTGTTGTTGAAGTGCAAATGAAAATCACAATGAGATATCACCACAAGCTTTTCAGAATAGCTAAAATAAAAAGCAGTGATAACAGCAAATGCTAGTGAGGATGACAAGAAACTGGATCACTTGTTCATTGCTAGCGGGAATGTAAATGGTATAGCCATTTAAGAAAGAGTCTAGCAATTTTTTTTTTTTTTTTTTTTAGGAAACTAAACATGCAGTTACTATATGACCCAACAATTACATTCTTAGGCATTTATCCCAGGGCAATGAAAACTGATATTTACACAAAAACCTGTACACAAATGTTCAAAGCACTCTTATTTATAACAGCCAAAAAACAGGGAACAATTGAAATGCCCTTCAACAGGTGAATGGTTAAACAGGTGGTAGTACCACCATACCATAGAATACTACTCAGCACTAAAAATAAATGAACTACTGATGCAGGATATAACTTGGATATACCTCAGGGAGTTATGCTGAGTGAAAAAGTCAATATCAAAAGGTCACATACTTCATGATTTCATTCACATAACATTTTAAAAAAGAAAAATTATAGTGATAGAAAACAGATTACTGATTGATAGGGCTTGGAGATGTTGGGAGGTAGGGAGTGGGGCAGAAGTGACTAAAGAGGCATAGCAAGAGGGATATCTTTGCGTTGATGAAATAGTTCTGTATCTTGTTGTGGTTGCAGTTAGAAGAATATGCACATGTGAAATAATAAAAGACCTAGGAATAAACCTACCTAAGGCGACTCAATGGACTTGGGTTTGGGTGGACTCTGGGAGTTGGTGATGGACAGGGAGGCCTGGCGTGTTGTGGTTCATGGGGTCCCACAGAGTCGGACACAACTGAGCGACTGAACTGAACTGGAGACAAAAGAGCTGTATACAGAAAACTATAAGACACTGATAAAAAAGAATAAAAGACATTAACAGACGGAAGATATATCTTGTTCTTGGGTCGGAAGAACCAATATTGTGAATATGACAATATTACTCAAATCAATCTACAGATTTAAGGCTGCTGCTGCTGCTGCTAAGTCGCTTCAGTCGTGTCCGACTCTGTGGGACCCCATAGACGGCAGACCGCCAGGCACCCCCGTCCCTGGGATTCTCCAGGCAAGAACACTGGAGTGGGTTGTCATTTCCTTCTCCAATGCATGAAAGTGGAAAATGAAAGTGAAGTCGCTCAGTCGTGTCCGACTCCTAGTGACCCCATGGACTGCAGCCTACCAGGCTCCTCCATCCATGGGATTTTCCAGGCAAGAGTACTGGAGTGGGTTGCCATTGCCTGCTCCAGATTTAAGGTAGTCCTTCTCAAATTGTGGCTCAGCCAGTAAAGCGTCTGCCTACAATGCGGGAGACCTGGGTTCGATCCCTGGGTCATTAGATCCCCTGGAGAAGGAAATGGTAACCCACTCCAATACTCTTGCCTGGAAAATCCCATGGACGGAGAAGCGTGATAGGCTACTGTCCATGGGGTTGCAAAGAGTCAGACACGACTGAGCCACTTCACTTTCCTTTCCTTTTATCAAATTGTCAATGGCATTTTTTCACAGAACTAGAACAAAAAAGGTCACAATTCGCATGGTAAAATAAAAGACCCCAGAATAGCCAAAGCAATCTTGAGAAAGAAGAATGAAGCTGGAGGAATCAACCTTCCTTATTTCAGACTGTACTACAAAATTACCACAAGGGCTTCCCTTGTGGCTCAGCTGGTAAAAAAATCCGCCTGCAATGCAGGAGACCTGGGTTCCCACTCCAGTATTCTGGCCTGGAGAATTCCATGGACTATAGTTCATGGGGTCACAAAGAGTCAGGCCCAACTGAGTGACTTTCACTTTCACAAAACCACAGTCATCAAGACAGTATGGTACTAACACAAAAACAGAAATATAGACCAATGGAACAAGACAGAAAGCCCAGAGATAAACCTACACACCTATGGGCAACTTATCTTTGGCAAAGGAGGCAAGAATATAAAATGGAGAAAAGACAGCCTCCTCACAAAGTGGTACTGGGAAGACTGGACAGCTACATGAAAAAGAATGAAATGAGAATACTCCCTAACGCCATACAAAGGTAAACTCAAAATTGATTAAAGACCTAAATGGCTTCCCAGGTGGCTCAGTGAATAAAGAATCTGCTTGCAGTTCAGAGGACCCAGGAGGTGTGGGTTTGATCCCTGGGTTGGGAAGATCCCCTGGAGAAGGGCATGGCAACTCACTCCAGTATTCTTGCCTGGAGAATCTCACAGACAGAGGAGCCTGGTGGGGTGCAGTCCATAAAGTCATAGAGAGTTAGACACGACTGAAGCGACTGAGCACACAAGGATACTATAAAACTCTTAGAGGAAAACATAGGCAGAACACATTTTCACATAAGATCCTCTATGACCCACCTTCTAGAGTAATGGGCAAGAGAGTTCCAGAAAAACATCTATTTCTGCTTTATTGACTACTCCAAAGCCTTCGACTGTGTGGGTCACAATAAACTGTGGAGAATTCTGAAGGAGATGGGAATACCAGACCACCTGTCCTGCCTCTTGTGAAACCTGTATGCAGGTCAGGAAGCAAAAGTTAGAACTGGACATGGATCAACAGACTGGTTCCAAACAGGAAAAGGAGTACGTCAAGGCTGTATATTGTCACCCTGCTTATTTAACTTATATGCAGAGTACGTCATGAGAAACGCTGGGCTGGAAGAAGCACAAACTGGAATCAAGATTGCCAGGAGAAATATCAATAACTTCAGATATGCAGATGACACCACCCTTATGGCAGAAAGTGAAGAGGAACTAAAAAGCCTCTTGATGAAAGTGAAAGAGGAGAGTGAAAAAGTTGGCTTAAAGCTCAACATTCAGAAAACTAAGATCATGGCATCTGGTTCCATCACTTCATGGCAAATAGATGGGGAAACGTGTAAAGTGTGGTCCCATCACCTCATGGGAAATAGATGGGGAGACAGTGGAAACAGTGTCAGACTTCATTTTTGGGGGCTCCAAAATCACTGTGGATGGTGACTGCAGCCATGAAATTAAAAGACGCTTACTCCTTGGAAGGAAAGTTATGACCAACCTAGATAGCATATTAAAAAGCAGAGACATTACTTTGCCAACAAAGGTCCATCTGGTCAAGACTATGGTTTTTCCAGTGGTCATGTATGGATGTGAGAGTTGGACTGTGAAGAAAGCTGAGCGCCGAAAAATTGATGCTTTTGAACTGTGGTGTTGGAAAAGACTCTTGAGAGTCCCTTGGACTGCAAGGAGATCCAACCAGTCCATCCTGAAGGAGATCAGTCCTGGGTGTTCATTGGAAGGACAGATGCTGAAGCTGAAACTCCAGTACTTTGGCCACCTCGTGCGAAGAGTTGACTCGTTGGAAAAGACCCTGATGCTGGGAGGGATTGGGGAAAGGAGGAGAAGGGGACGACAGAGGATGAGATGGCTGGATGGCATCACCGACTCCATGGGCATGAGTCTGAGTAAACTCCAGGAGTTGGTGATGGACAGGGAGGCCTGGCGTGCTGCGATTCATGGGGTCGCAAAGAGTCGGACACAACTGAGTGACTGAACTGAACTGACTGAACTAAACTCAAACGATTTCGGATAGCAAAGGAAACCATAAACAAGATGAAAAGACAAGCCTCCAGATGGGAGGAAATAATTGCGAATGAGCAACTGACAAAGGATTGATCTCCAAAATATGTAAGCAGTTCATGCAGCTCAACATGAGAAAAACAAAGAACCCGAACAAAAAGTAGGCAAAAGGCCTTAATAGATATTTCTCCAAAGAAGACATCCAGGTGGCTAAAAAACACATGAAAAAATGATCAACATAGCTTATTATTAGAGGAATGCAAATCAAAACTACAATGAAGTACTGCTTCACACTGATCAGAATGGCTATCATCAAAAAATTTACAAATAGATAATCTTATGAGAGTTCCCTTGTATGTTATTTGTTGTGTTTCCCTTGTTGCTTTTAACATTTTATCTTTGTCTTTAATTTTTTTCAGTTTGATTACTGGGTGTCTTGATGTGTGGGTTTATCCTGTCTGGGACTCTGCACTTACTGGACTTTGTTGACTGTTTCTTTTCCCACGGTAGGGAAATCTTCAACTATTTTCTCTTCAAATATTTTCTCAAGTTCTTTCTCTCTTCTTCTTCTGGGACCTTTGTAATGTGAATATTGGGGCCTTTAAAGTTGTCCCAGAGTACAAATTTTTTTTCATTCTTTTTTCTATATTTTGTTTTGCAGCAGTGATTTCCACCATCTGCCTTCTAGGTTATTTATCTGTTCTTCTGCCTTAGTTATTATGCTATTGATTCCTTCTAGTGTATTGTTCATCTCTGTTTATTCTTTAGTTCTTCTAGGTCTTTGATAAACATTTATGGCACCTTCTCCATTTTTTTCCCCCAAGATCCTGGGTCATCCTGGATCCTAGGTCCCCCTGGCCCTATCATTATTTTGAATTCTTTTTCTGAAAGATTGCCTATCTCCACTTCATTTAGTTATTTTTCTGGGATTTTATGCTATTCTTTCATCTGGGAGATAGTCCTCTGCACTTTCATTTCAATTAACTTTCTGTGGTTGTGGTTTTCATTCTGGAGGCTGCGGGATTGTAGTTCTTCTTGCCTCTTCTGTCTGCCCTCTGGTGGATGAGGCTGATGAGAGGGACTGTTGTTTAGTCGCTCGGTTGAGTCTTGACTCTTCGTGACTCCATGGACTGCAGCAGGCCAGGCTTCCCTGTCCTGCACCATCTCCCATAGTTTGCTCAAACTCATGTCCATTAAGTCGGTGATGCCATCCAACCATCTCATCCTCTGTCATGCCCTTCTCCTCCCGCCTTCAATCTTTCCCAGCGACAGGGTCTTTTCTAATGAGTCGGCTCCTTGCATCAGGTGGCCAAAGTATTGGAGCTTCATCTTCACCATCAGTCTTGGTGCTGGGGAAAACTGGAACTTGTTCTGGTGGGCAGGGTCCCGCTCAGTAAAACTTTAATCTGATTATCTGCTGATAGGTGGGGCTGCACTGTCTCTGTTAGTTTCTTAGCCTGAGGTTACCCAGCCCTGGAGTCCACAGGATCTATGGGAAACCTCTGATAGGATTGTTGTTGTCTAATCGCTAAGTCTGCTAAATATTGGAGGAATAGGAAATACTTCAGTATCAATATTTCCAACAAATATTCAGGGTTGATTTCCCTTAGGATTGACTGGTTTGATCTTGCAGTCCAAGGGACTCTCAAGAGTCTTCTCCAGCACAGAGTTCAAAAGTATCAATTCTTTGGTGCTCAGCCTTCTTTATGGTACAACTCTCACATTAGTACATTACTACTGGAAAAACCATAGCTTTGATTATATGGACCTTTGTCAGCAAAGTGATGTCTCTACTTTTTCATATTCTGTCTAAGTTTGTTAAAGCTTTTCTTCCAAGGAGCAAGCATCTTTTAATTTCTTGGCTGCAGTCACCATCCACAGTGATTTTCGACCCCAAGAAAATAAAGTCTGTCACTGTTTGCATTTTTTCCCTGTCTATTTGTCATGAAGTGATGGGACCAGAAACCAAGATGTCAGTTTTTTGAATGCTGAGTTTTAAGCCAGCCTTTTCACTCTCCTTTTTCACCTTCATCAAGAGGCTCTTTAGTTCCTCTTCACTTTCTGCCGTTAGGGTGGTATCATCTGCATTTCTGAGGTTGTTGATATTCTCCCAGCAATCTTTTTTTTATTATTATTATTAAGATACTGAGTTTATTTCACGTGTATATTTTTGTCTCCCCACCATTTCCATCTGTCTGACCACCACTACTGCTATTCCTATCATAACATTGCATGCATACTTAAAACCAAGCAAAGGATGGAGTTCCATCTTTAAAAACTAAAGAGGCATTTTGGACCACACATTCTTGGGAATGGAACGTGGATAACATTTATCAGACCTGATAGGGAAAGTTCTCATTCTGCATTATAAAAAGGACAGCCAGATATCAACTGTTACAGAAATGAAATAAGACGGAAACTTTTTAACAAACTGTTTAAACTATTTTCTTAAAGAGACTTCTTCCACTGCCAGAGATCTTGAATAGCCTCCTGGTCAGTCATCTGGAAACAATTCTTCACATAATTGATAAACTTGGCTTCCACTTTGGGAAGGGAACCACCTTTTTCTATCCTTGCTTGCATTTTTGCTTTAATGTCTTCTACGGAGCTAGGTCCTCTCAGTGCTTTAGGTGCTTTTTCCTGTTTTTTTTTTTTTTTTTTTTAAGGATTCTTGCCCTTTTGATCTTGGTGTTGACAGTTTTGAGTCTTTTCCATTCTGGTTCAACTTTTGTGCATTTTTGACTGGAGTATCTCATACAGATTTCTTTACTGGAGCTTTTTCTTCAACTTCGTCATCAAAATCATCATCATCATCATCTTCTTCATCTTCATCAGAGCAATCTTTACTTTTCTCTGGGGAAGCTTGCTACCACAGAACACTTTCCAGATATACTTGGGAGTTTCACATCCTCCTCCTCTTCATCTTCTGACTCTGCATCTTCCTCCACAGCTACTAAGTGCTGTCCACTGATAGGCACAGGCCCTGAACCACACTTCAACTGTAAGACCACAGGTGATATAATTTCAAAGCCCCCAAGGGAAGCTGTTGGCTGTATAGACATTTTCAAAGTTGCCAGTGTTACTTTAATTGGACTGCCTTCATAATTCATTGCCTCTGCTTCAACAATGCATAATTCATCCTTTGCTCCAGCCCCTGAACTGACCATTCTTAAAGATAACTGGTGCTCATGTTCATCATTATACACCTTGACGTGATAATCTCTATCAGCCTTTAGTTCACAACTGAAAAGATAGTCTAGGGCCTCAGGGTGCTCATGTTCATCTCCATTGAATCCTCCATGGGTTGGCGACACACACTTAAGTGGGAGAGAAGCTGGACGGACTTAAATGACTACTGTTCGAATGAGCAGTCACGCAGGACAGAATCACACCAGGTCCCAGCAATCTTGATTTCAACTTGTGATTCATCCTGCCTGGCATTTTCCGTGATGTAATCTGCATATAAGATAAACAAGCATGGTGACAATATACAGCCTTGACATACTGCTTTCCCAATTTTGAATGAGTCCATTGTTCTGTGTCCAATTCTAACTTGCTTCTTGATCTGCATACAGATTTCTCAGGAAGCGGGTAAAGTAGTCTGGTATTCCCATCTCTTTAAGTATTTTCCACAGTTTGTTGTGATCTACACAGTCAAAAGCTTTAGCGTAGTCAATGAAGAAGAAGTAGATGTTTTTCTGGAACTCTTGCTTTTTCTATGATCCAATGGATATTGGAAATTTAATCTCTGATTCCTCTGACTTTTCTAAATCCAGGTTGAACATCTGGAAGTTCATGGTTCATGTACTGTTGAAGCCTAACTTGAAGGATTTTGAGCATTACCTTGCTAGCATGTGAGCTGAGCCCAATTGTATGATGGTGGACATTCTTTGACATTGCCCTTCTTTGGGATTGGATGAAAACTGACTTTTTCCAGTCCTGTGGGCACTGCTGAGTTTTCCAAATTTGCTGGCATATTGAGTACAGAACTTTCACAGCATCATCTTTTAGGGTTTGAAATAGCTCAGCTGGAATTCCATCACCTCTACTAGCTTTGCTCATAGTGATGCTTCCTAAGGCCCACTTGACTTCACATTCTAGGGTGTCTGGCTATATGTGAGTGACCACACCATCGTGGTTATCTGAGTCATTAAGACCTTTTTTGTATGGTACCTTTGTGTATTCTCGCCATCTTTTCTTAATCTCTTCTGCTTCTGGTAGGTCCTTATCATTTCTGTCCTTTATTGTGCCCAGTTTTGCATGAAATATTCCCTTATATTTCTAATTTTCTTGAAGAAATCTCTAGTCTTTCCCATTCTATTGCTTTCCTCTATTTCTTTGCATTCTTCACTTAAAGAAGGCTTTCTTTTCTCTCCTTGCTATTCTCTGGAACTCTGCATTTAGTTTTGTATATCTTTCCCTTTCTCCTTTGCTTTTCACTATTCTCTTCGCAGTTATTTGTAAGTCCTCTTCAGAAAACCATTTTGCTTTCTTGCATTTCTTTTCCTTTGGGATGGTTTTGGTCACCACCTCCTGTGCAGTATGATGAACCTCTGCCCATAGATCTTCAGACACTCTATCATATCTAATCTCTTGTATCTATTTGTCACTTTCACTATATAATCATAAGGGATTTGATTTAGATCATGCCTGAATGGGCTAGTGATTTTCCCTACTTTCTTCAATATAAGTCTGAATTTTGCAGCAAGGAGCTCATGATCTGAGTCACAGTCAGTTCCAGGTCTTGTTTTTACTGACTTTATAGAATTCCTCCATCTTTGGCTGCAAAGAATATAATCAATCAATCTGATTTTGGTATTGGTCAGCTGGTGATGTCCATGTGTAGAGTTGTCTCTTGTGTTGTTGGAAGAGGGTGTTTGTTTTGACCAGTGTGTACTCTTGACAGAACTCTTTTAGCCTTTGTCCTGCTTCACTTTGTACCCTAAGGCCAACCTTGCCTATTGCTCCAGGTATCTCTTGACTTCCTACTTTTGCATTCCAATCCCCTATTTAACCCCCCAAGTTGTAAGTAATTATTTTATGCATGCTAAGTCACTTCAGTCATGTCTGACTCTTTGTGACCTAACTCTTTGTGACCCTATGGACCATAGCCCACCAGGCTTCTCTGTCCTTGGGATTTCCGAGGCAAGAATTCTGGAGTAGGTTGCCATTTCCTTCTCCAGAGGAGTCTTTCCCAGCTCAGGGATCAAATCTGCATCTCTTAAGTCGCCTGCATTGGCAGATGGGTTTTTTACCTCTAGCACCACCTAGAAAGCCCTGTTAAGTTAATCTTATTTCCATTATGGCTTGCAATTATAATTATCTTTTATTTTTTGACTGCTATTAATTGTGATAGCTGATAAACATCTTTTTACTGTTGTGATTATGTATCTTTGTTTTAATACCATTGTATCATGACTAGTCAACAGAAAATAATAGAATTCTATATCGCTGAAACTAACACTTAATAGAAAAATTTGTAATCAGTTTTTAAAATCCAGATGCAGATTAGAATTATCTTGGATATTTTTGAAAAAAACAAATGCCCCTGGTATTTTTTTTTTCTCCAAACCTCCAGATGTGATTCTAAGAGCAGCCATGTTTAAAAGCAACTGGACTGTATGATTATCTTTTACTTTTATCTAGTCTGTTTTTGGTTTCCCAGGTGGTACTAGTGGTTTAGAACCTGCTTGCCTAATGCAGAAGACATAAGAGATGTGGATTTGATCCCTGGGTCAGGAAGATGCCCTGAACAAGGGAATGGAAACCCTTGGTCACAAACAGTCGGACACGACTGAGGCAATTTAGCATGCACAGTATAGGTTTTGTTCAAATTTCACAAAATATTTTGCTAGTGTCCATGATTTGTTTTCATACCGTATTCAAGATTCCACATTGTATTTAGTTGAAATGAGCAGCTTTAGCTGCATGCAACAAATTCTGATAAATTCTCTTTTCATTTTTGTTTTTACAAATATTTTCTAATGTTTCTTGTTATGGCTTCTTAAATACACCCATCATTTAAAAGTGGACATTGAACTTCCAAATACATGGAGTTTTTAAATTAGTTTTGATATTAGTTTTTCATTTTGACATTAGTTTTTCACTTAAATGCTTTCTTCTCTGCAATCACCCTCTGTGTTATTCCAGTCTTTTAATCTTCTTGAGGCTTTTGATGGCTAAGTCAAAGATTTCTCTTGGTAACTGTCACATTACAGTTGAAAAATATGTGGGTTATTTTCAAATATCTTTCGATATTGTGTTCTAACATAGTTCTACAGTGATAGAACAGATTCTGTATGATTTTAATACCTTTAGACCATGACATTTTTGCATCTTGTTTTATGTCCCTGTATATGTTCCAGTGTCTCCTGGTTTTGGCCTATGGGAGCTTGAATAGAATTCGTACCCTGCTGTTGTGTGAAAATTGTATAAATCTTAATTATGTTGAATTGGTTAATATTACTTTTCAGGTCCACTGTATCCTTCTACTTTTTTCTGTCTGTTCATTCTATTAATTTTTGAGAATTTTATATTGAAACTCCAACTAAAAACCTTAATTTATCTACTTAAAAATAATGTTAATATATAATGGAGCTATATGTAACTTTGTTCTGTGTTTTCCAAGTCTCTTGTAAATGTGTTATCATACTTTCATAATTTAAAAAATTAAAATTAAAAAAAGCTGCAAAGAATAAATGCTGGAGAGCCTTGCACTGTTGGTGGGATATAAATTAATAGCCATTATGGAGAAGAGTATGGATATTTCTTTAAAAATTAAAAATAAAACTACCATATGACCCAGCCATCCCACTACTGGGCGTATAACCTGAGAAAAACATAATTGAAAAAGACACATGTACTCCAATGTTCATTGTAGCACTACTTACAATAGCTAGGACACACAAGCCACCTAGATGTCCATTGACAGATGAATGGATAAAGGAACTGTGGTGCACATACACAAGGAAATATAACTCAGACATAAAAAGGAACGAATCTGAGCCAGTTCTAGAGAGATGGATAGATCTAGAGTCTGCTATACAGAGTGAAGTAAGTCAGAAAAAGAAAAACAAATAGCATATATTAGCACATATGTATGGAATCTAGAAAAATGGTACTGATGAAACTATTTGCAGGACAGAAGTAGAGACTCCAACATACAGAACAGACTTGTAGACACAGGGAGAGCAGGAGAGGGTAGGACAAATTGAGAGAGTAGAATTAAAATAAATACATTACCATGTGTAAGATAGATAGCTAATGGGAAGTTGTACAGTGCAGGGATTTCAGCCTGGTGCTCTGTGACAACCTAAAGGGGTGGGATGGGGTTAGAGGGGGGAGGAAGGTTCAGGGGGAATGTTGTGTATACCTATGGCTGATTCATGTTGATGTATGGCAGAAACCAATATGACATTTTAAAGCAATTATCCTCCAATTAAAAAAAATAAAAAAAGAATATGCACATGTGATAAAACTACACACATTGTATTAATGTCATCTTCTGATATTGGTATTATATTGCAATTATGTTACATGCAACCATTGGTAAAAATTGGATGAAAGGGACACAGGGACCTATCTGTACTGTCTTTGCAACTTCCTAGGAAAAGGAGTATGTCAAGGCTGTATATTGTCACCCTACTTATTTAACTTATATGCAGAGTACATCATGAGAAACGCTGGGCTGGATGAAGCACAAGCTGGAATCAAGATTGCCGGGAGAAATATCAATAACCTCAGATATGCAGATGACACCACCCTTATGGCAGAGAGTGAAGAGGAACTAAAAAGCCTCTTGATGAAAGTGAAAGAGGAGAGTGAAAAAGTTGGCTTAAAGCTCAACATTCAGAAAACTAAGATCATGGCATCTGGTCCCATCACCTCATGGGAAATAGATGGGGAGACAGTGGAAACAGTGTCAGACTTTATTTTTTGGGGCTCCAAAATCACTGTGGATGGTGACTGCAGCCATGAAATTAAAAGACACTTACTCCTTGGAAGGAAAGTTATGACCAACCTAGATAGCATATTAAAAAGCAGAGACATTACTTTACCAACAAAGGTCCGTCTAGTCAAGGCTATGGTTTTTCCAGTGGTCATGTATGGATGTGAGAGTTGGACTGTGAAGAAAGCTGAGCGCCGAAAAATTGATGCTTTTGAACTGTGGTGTTGGAAAAGACTCTTGAGAGTCCCTTGGACTGCAAGGAGATCCAACCAGTCCATCCTGAAGGCGGTAAGTCCTGGGTGTTCATTGGAAGGACAGATGCTGAAGCTGAAACTCCAGTACTTTGGCCACCTCATGTGAAGAGTTGACTCACTGGAAAAGACCCTGATGCTGGGAGGGATTGGGGGCAGGAGGAGAAGGGGATGACAGAGGATGAGATGGCTGGATGGCATCACCAACTCGATGGGCATGAGTTTGAGTAAACTCCGGGAGTTGTTGATGGACAGGGAGGCCTGGCGTGCTGCGATTCATGGGGTCGCAAAGAGTCAGACATGACTGAGCGACTGAACTGAACTGAACTGATGAATCTATAATTACTTAAAAACATTACTTGCTCTCTGCATAATGGATGACATCAGCCCTCAGTCAGGAAGAAGCACACTTCTGGCATTATGCCTTACAAACACCATCATCTGTCACTTATCACACTTATTTGAACATATAGTCCCTGCTATGGACTGAACATTTTTGTTGCCCCCAAAATTCTTATGTTGAAACCTAATCCCAATATACATATATTGCCTTGAGCATGTTGCTGATCACACAGTTGTCTCCATCCAAGTTCTCAGCTTCCCTTAAAATTAACAGTCATGGGAGATGGAGGCATAGACATGGGGAGGGTAGGTAGGAGTAGACTCAGATTAAAGGAATAATAGAAGAGCCAAGGACCCCAGATGAGGCCCTTGGAAATCGAAGGCCTCTCTGACTCTCAGCATTCAATTCTATAATTATTCAGATGCCAGTCAGAATGTAGATAAAATACTTAGTGATAGCCTTAAATTTAATGAATGCTTTACTGTTTTAATCACTACTATATCATATGTTGCTGTTGTTGAGACATTACCAATAAATCCAAGATCATGGGTGGCCAGCTATTAGAGGGATTCTGTTCCTGGGCCTTATATGACACCTCTTGGTTGACACTTTTGGAAAAATGTGGAGATAAAATGAAAGAGTGGATTTTGATACTATTCCTGGGTGGCCAGGGTGACCAGAATTACTCTAATTTCTAATGTCAAGAAGTTGGCTATAGCTCCGTTTTTTTTAATTGAAGTATAGTTGATTTACATGATCAATTCAGGTGTAGCTATAGCTCCATTTTTTTTTTTTAACTGAAGTATAGCTGATTTACAATATTGTTTCGGGTGTAGCTATAGCTCCATTCTGGAGTGGGGTTCTTTTGGATCTCTGGGGCCCTTTGTCAAAGCCAGGCCCACAGCCTCTTGTATGTTCTGTGCTGTCTTGAGCCCTGATTTGATGGCTGTGTCAATCCAGCCATGAGGCAGGTTTGTGTGCTCACCAGCAAAGTGGACCCATCCAAGTTCCTGGGCATAGTCCACATACTGGTAGGGAGTTGAAGCAGGCAAAACCACCCATGGAGTAGGAGTCCTGGCTCCAGTGCTTGATGATGGAATAGGGGCACAGGGCCCTCAGCTCCTCCTTGGAGAGGTCATGGGTTGTGGCCAGGTCATCCAAGACAACATCAGCTGCCTGGGCATGATCCAGGGCAGCAAAGAAAGAGGAGTTGTCGTCCATGGTAAAGGAGGTGAGGATGACTCCTGTGCCATCCGGGAAGGTATGACGGGTAGTGGATAAAGAGGAAAGGCCGATCAGTGCCGGACTCACCCCCAAAGAGACCTTCATGCTCCCAGAAACTCTGCATGCAGGCCAGGAACAACTTTGGTGACACTGCTGTAGTGGATGGATCGCAGTGCATTCTCCTTGCCATGGGATAGAGGTGGCTGGAAACAGAGGAGCTGGGCAGCCTTGGCTGTGGTGGCCACAAGCATGCAGTCAGCAGTCAGACTTGCCCTGGGTTTCAGCGGGTCAGGCGTTTGGAAGGTGATGTGTACGTGACCTCCGTATGACTCCACCTCTTCTGGTGGCGAGTGGAGCTGAACTGTCCCGGGCAAGAGAGCAGCATGCAGGGCATGGGAGAGCTGGTCAAAGCCCCCAGTGATTTCATCGAGTCTGAGAGTGAGCAGGCAAGGGAGAGACAGGAGGAGGAATGTTGATGGACAAGGCTAGGCAGAGGATGGGCCATTTGGACTGCACAGAGGCTAAGCCCTCTAATGGACCTGCTCTGATGTCCCCTCCTGAATATCTGTAGCACTTTTTTTTTTTTTGGTAGGAATCAGGTCACAGAACTCTGAGGGAGAGTGAGTCTCGGTTTCTTTTCTTTTTGCAGCTTCAGACTATCCTGACAGTGACCAGGGGTTTGATGGATGGAGTCTGGAGTTAGTACCCCTGATTCATCTTCCTTGGTTGAAAGACAGTGAGGCACCTTGTAAGGACCCTCATGTCTGTAACCAGAAAGCAGTTGAGGCTTAGAGCAAAGCAGATCCGTACCTTCCTGATGTGACTGCCTCTTAGTCAGAGGTTCTCAAAGTGGGGCTCCTAAACAAAAAGACAGAAAGCAGCAGCAGCCCCTGGAACATGTCAGAAAGGCATGTTCTCAGGTCCTAGCCCAGATGTGCTGAATCAGAGATTCAGGGTAAGGCTCAACCTTTTGTGTTTAACAAGGCCCCTAGTGATTCTGAGTTCATTGGAGTTTGGAAACCCCTGCTTTCCCACTTCCCCATTTCTTTTGGGATTTTTCCACCCAATTTATCTAAGCTTTCTACCAGTCCCAAAATGTCCTGGTTAGTAACTGGCTCACCCATGCCCATTTCCCCATTTCACCAGCCTGTTTCCCATCGGGAATCCTGGGAGAAGAAGATGAAGTTACGCAGGATCTCTAAGAAGGTGTGGTAATAGCCACCATACATATTCATCAGGTCGTCCACCATCTGCAAGGCCCCACGGCTCAGGTTCCCTACTGTGATCAGGTATTGCTGAAACCAGCCAACCATGTCCAGGGAGAGAAGGCAGGGGATCTGGAAGCCAACATGAGAACCCTTGCTTTGCATCCAGGGACAAGGAGAAACAGAATTGGACAGAGTGGTGTGGCCAGGCCATTCAGCCAGGCTCCTGCGGGCTGCCGTGTGTATGCCTGCCATACTGGGCTCTGACAGCCTCAAAATGTTCTTCTTGGCCCTAATAATAGGAAAACAGCTAACTCTCTGTGCTACTTCTCATGTATACACACTCTGCAGAGCCCTTCACTTGTATGAGCCTCATATGATCCTAAGAAGTAGCTTAGGAGGCCTGCCAGCTGTCCCTGTTCCAGGGCCTCTGTCTTTGCTCCCCATAGATTTATTGGCAGCTACTGGCCTCTGTCCAAAGGCTGAACTGCAGGCCTCCTTGGCACTACACTCATGGCAGCAGGGCCACGAGGGAACAGAGCCACCATTCTCGTGGTTTGTCCATCACACCAGGCTTGTCCTCTATTTTGACCAAGATCCTTCTCACTTTGTCTGAGTTCTCTGGTCTCAAGGCCCAGGAGGCGGCATGAAGAGTGCAGTGGCAGGGTCCTCTGGTCTTATCTTCCCCGGAGGCCATGTTCATCTTTCCCAAGTCTCTAGGAAGCATTTTCCACCACCCTGCATTATCCATGGAGCAGGACTCCCTTTTAGGATGACCCTTCATGAGGTTAACTGGTGCCAATTCCTGGTGCCAGGGCTCCTATCAGACACTGCATCCTCCTCGATGGATACTCTTTATTACCATTGTTAGCAAACCTACTAGGCCACTTTTGACTTTTCAATGTACTCTCCCATCCCAGTTAGCTTTCAGGGTCCTCCACATGGGCTTCTAAGCAGACAGGGCAGTGCCATTATGCCCAATATATAGAATGAAACATTGAGGCTGTGAGATGGGGTCAGATCCAGCCGTACTGACTTCCAGGAAAAGATTCTCACTCATTACTATTTGTCTTGGCCTTGATGTTGACTGCTAGTTCAAATTGTGTGTTCTAACTGTGTGTTCTTAGATTCCTTCTATTTGATATTCATTCATCATAGGGCCGAACCTATGTGTTTATGTTTATGTTTTCATGTGTTTATGTCTCTCCTACATGTCAGCTTGCCTAGAACTCTCCTTTCACTGTGCAGCCTGGCTGATCTAAGGCCATACTCCTACCCACACACCAAGCCAATATTTCCCCTGCCCTAACTCACCCAGGGCCAGGTACCAGGCAACCAGAGACCATGCCTAGACCCATGCCCAGAGCCCATTGTAATTATTCAAACCAGCCAAGTCTAAGCTGTTTACTCTGTCCTACCTTGCCTCCCCTCAGAAACTCCAGTAAAAGCTGTGGTCTGTACCTTCTGCTTGCTCTTGTCTTCTGCTTTCTGACCATCCCAATATATCGCCAGGGCCTTGTGTGCTGTGTTGTGTTCCCTTCTCTCTGAAAAAGTAATGAATTTTTCCAGTGGCATTAACCTCTCCATGGCTATTCATCACTTCCACAAACTAGAATCCTGAGGGTACAAATGAGATTACTGCCCATGCCCCCAGTCTTCCTTACCCGCCCACACTTTTCCCAACCTTACCTGTGGCTGTAGGGTATCCTCATGGCACCCAGATCCATATACCACTGTGCTCCGGGCACTCTGTGGGTCTCTATTCTGCCACCCACACACCCTGAGGCCTCCAGGACAGTCACCTAGAAAGACGGCCCTTTCCTGACCTCAGTGAAGATGGACACACCCCCTCCTAGCAGGCTCTCACAGCCCTCCTTCCTCTTCCCCAGGTCTCCCTCTGTTATAGAATCAGACCATCCGGTTCTCCTAGCCCTTCTACCCCCGTCTTAAGCCCTAGACCCAGTCCCCTGCCCCAACTCTCTGAGGCCGTCCACCTCCCTCTGTCCCAAGTTCCCCATGCAGGACCCTCCCAGATCCTTCCCCACATATACCTGGTGGCCAGCATCCTGCAAGGTCTTGGCAACAGTGAGCCCTGCCATGCCTGCTCTAATCACCACTATCTGTTTCCTTTCGGCCATCTGCCCCAGCCCATCTTGGGTCAGCTGCACCATCTCTTCATACTGGGGGTTCTCAAAGCACCTGATAGGTTGGCTGTTGGAGGCCTGAGTCCCCAGGCCCAGCACAGACAGGGGGGTGAGGGCCAGGCACATAGCTGTGGAGATGGCAAGCAAACAGCTGAGGACCAAGACGTCTTGCTAGTGTTAACACTGGTGTTGCTTTGAGGAGTGTTTATATTTCTAGATCTGTGATGCAACATCCTGGCACTCCCATACCCTTCTTTCCCTACTGGAGGGTGTCTTAGTCACCAGGACTGCCAAACTGCCCCCAGCACCCCAAGTGCTGAGCACTGCCCCCTCACTTCTCCCACTCAAGGAGCCTTGCCCAGGGTGCCTGCCCTTGGCCAGTTGTACTGTCATCCTTGAGGCCAAGCCCTCAATCCAATGTGGGGGACAGGTGAGGTGAACCTGTCCCCCACATTGGATGCCCCCTTTCCCCCTTAGGATTGATAGAATGTTGGTTGTGGTGAGAAGACCCAACTCACTGGCTGTGGAAGGACGGGGAGAAGATAGAGAGTATAAAGGCATCATTTAATAATCTCAATAGTTTTGAGATGTACTTGGTAGGGTACCAGCTTCTCAAGCCCTTGAGAGACATTGTGAGGCCCTTTCCTAGAGACGGTTCATTGAAGTTGAACTTTGCCTGATTGTGAGCCTGCATTATCACACTTGCCTTGGACAGGGTTCCATTCATTCTGGCTCATACGTTTCCTCTAGGAGCCTATGGAAGATGTGTGTTTTGTGACTGTCATTTTCTTATTGTTGTCCTTGTTGAAACTATTATCTGTGTTATGGGCTGAATTGTTTCTCCCCACCAAGTCCTGTGTTGTCATCTTAACCCGTAGTACCTCAGAACATGACTGTATTTGGAGACAGGGCCTTTAATGAGGTGATTAAGTTAAAATGAGGCCATTAGGGTAGGCCCTATGCAATCTGACTGTTGTCCTTAGAAGAAGAGGAAATTTTGAGACACAGAGAGACACCAGGGATGTGTGCACAGAGCAAAGACCACGTGAAGACATAGAGAGAAGGCACTAATGTACAAGCCAAGGAGAGAGGTCTCAAGGGAACCAACTCTGTCAACACCTTGAACTTGGACTTCCAGCCTCCAGAAATTTCTGTTGCTTCTGCCACTCCAGTCTGCAGTATTTTGTTGTGGGGGCCTGAGTAGACTAATACACTTTGTTACCAAGTTTCCCTCTGTATCTTTCCCTACAGTATGGAGGAGTCCGACCCTCACGTCAGACTTAACCACTGTATACCTTTAAAAATGTGTATTCATTATTTTTTATAAGAATCCACACACGCAATGTGTGACTGTACCCTTGATTCCCACCTCAGGATTTATGTTTCATTTGGGCCACCTTTCTTCCTTCATTTGTGACTGTGATGGTATAGTGGCATTACGGAAAAAGAAAGCACAGAAGGACAAACTATATGTGCCCCCACCACCTCATTCTCCCACCCTGCTCCACTCATCACCTTTGACAGTTTTCTGCGATTCCTTCTGTTCTGGCACAGAGTATGATAGGAGGCAGTTGCTCAATCTCCATTTTGGACCAGAAATTAATCCCTTTTGTACATAGCCTGGCTTATACTGGGCACTCGACATGCTTGTGGCATGCAGAGGTGGATGGAGGGACAGATGGACAAGTGGTTAAAAAAATGGGTAGACAAATAAATGAGCAAATTTGGTGGCAGAGGAAAGAAAGGACACATGGACAAGTGTTTTGGGCAAAGGCTTCGTACAAAGGCTTTCTCCACCCTCTGCATTTCCTTGCAGATTTCATGCTTGGGGCAGTGCCCAGCCCAGACTCTCTGTCCTTTGGTCTACCTGTCTAAAGGTTGACTCCATTTGCCCTGTCTCTCTTGCTCTCCTGAGGGCCTCCTGTGCTTCTCCAGCCTCCTTCTGAGAACCCATGTGCCGGATTTTACAATTTATTTTACTTTATAATTTCTTTTAAACACGTGCATTTCAGAATTCAGCCTTCCTTCACCCTCAGCCATCTACCTTTTCTTCAAGAACAAGAATGGGGCTTATCGCTTCTCCCTTCCTTGTTGTGAGAAGTGGAATCTGAACCATCCTGAAGTCATAAGTTTTGTCTCTTTGCCTCCTTATCCCCTTGTGAGATTTACATTCTAACCAGAATGCCATATTGCTAGAAAACAGTGCTTAAAATGGTAAGCAATTACCAGCATCTTGCTCAGCCATTAAAAAACCAGAAGATGCACAGCTGGGCCTTCTAGGAAACATAAGTGTTTTGAGTGGAGGAAATTTGCATGGAGTTACTCCTACTTTCCTATCAGCTGCCTGGCCCTGCAAAGTCAGTCCGTTAGGGTAGAGGGCTCCTCCTCAGCAAAAGAGGAGAACAGAACAATACATCTTTGAGCTAAAGGAGCTGCTCAAATTATGCAGCTGAGCCCTCTTATTTCACGCAGAAGAAACCAGACCAGGGAGTCTGTGTTGGCCCTGGTGCCAAGAGGTATTCATTATTGGCCATGGTAAGTTGACACCAGCCCCACAGCCCTCAATCCACTATTTGCCCTCCTGAGCTAATCAACTACTACCTTAGAGATCTGCTGCATCTTGTCTCTGGGGTGGAGACACTGCTGAGTAGCCCAGACACCTGCCCTAGGAGCCAGAGGCCAGGTCTGCCTTATCCTCTGTGGTCACGCTCCGCACCTGGCGCAGCTGCAGCCTCATTGTGACTATTTGCTGTATGGGTGAATAAATAGGTAAATGAAGTATAGATCATCCTGCATCTTCAAAAAACTTTTCCTCATTGTCCCCTCCACAATATATGTCAGATGATATGTTTCCATTATTGGTTTGGAGAGTAGGCCAGGGACAGGGCAACGGGGGAGGCTTAGGGCAGTGGGGGAGGCCCCGTCTAGAGCCCTGGCCTGGAAGGATAGCTGTGGGTACTCACAGACTCTGAGTATGGTTCTTGGGTCCCCAGAAGAGAGCTCACTCCAACAGCCCAGTCCTGATGTGGCTCAGGTCTGTCTGAGAGACGTGGTCAGGGTTAGGAGGTATATTCTCTCCCGCCTTTGAACTTCCCAGATCCCACTCTCTGAATTACACCGGGATTCCCTGGTGGCTCAGATGGTAAAGAATCTGCCTGCAGTGCAGGAGACCTGGGTTCCATCGCTGGGTTGGGAAGATCCCCTGAAGAAGGGAATGGCTACCCACTCCAGTATTCTGGCCTGGAGAATTCCATGGACAGAGGAGCCTGGCATGGGGTCGCAAAGAGTTGGACGTGACTGAGCAACTTTCACTTTCACTAGGGCCTGGGAAAGTTGCTGGAGAGGAGAGGCTGAATGTGGGATAATCAGGAAGAATCCAGGGCTCTCTTCTCCACCTGCCCTCAAACCTTTCTCCTTGCCTCCCTCAACCTGGACTGAGTGAACCCTTGACCTTTCAGTTTCCTTGGCTAGAAACCCCGAAGTAGATTTGAGTCCTCCTTCCCGCTGAATCTTCACCTCCAGGGTTTTCAGCCCCCTCAGCTCTGCCTCTCCAGGGCCTCTCACTGGCCCCCACAACTTCTTAGCTAAGTCTCCCCACCCCCGACCTGGCCAAGATGCTCTCTCCACATCCCTCACAATGGTCACTTCCCCAGGCTCTCCCCACTTCTCTCCCTTGGCTACCACCAGAATGACAGTTCTAAACACAAGTCAAGTTATGGCAGCCCCTTGACTTAACCTCCCTTACCACCGCCTGCTCAGTTTCTGGGATACTTTGTTTTTATTTCTACTAACACTCTAATTTTGCATCAGTCAGTGAGTTCAGTCACTCAGTCGTGTCCAACTCTGTGACCCCACAGATGACAGCTGGCCAGGATCCCGGTCCATCACCAACTCCCGGAACTTGCTCAAGATTGTAGCCACCCCAAGAACTCTCCAGCTCACTCTTTGAGGTCCTGTAGGATTTAGAATGGTTTTCTTGAGGACTGTGAGACTTTCTTTAACTTCAGTTTAGTTCAGTCGTTCGGTCGTGTCTGACTCTTTGTGACCCCATGAACCGCAGCACTCCAGGCCTCCCTATCCATCACCAACTGCCAGAGTCTACCCAAACCCATGTCCATTGAGTCAGTGATGCCATGCAGCCATCTCACCCTCTGTCGTCCCCTTCTCCTCCTGCCCTCAATCTTTCCCAGCATCAGGGTCTTCCAATGAGTCAGTTCTTCATATCAGGTGGCCAAAATATTGGAGCTTCAGCTTCAGCATCAGTCCTTCCAGTGAATATTCAGGGTTGATTTCCTTTAGGATTTACTGGTTTGATCTCCTTGCAGTCCAAGAGACTCTCAAGAGTCTTCTCCAACACCACGGTTCAAAAGCATCAATTTTTCGGCGCTCAGCTTTCTTTATGGTCCAACTCTCAAATCCATACATGACTACTGGTTATGCATGGTTATGCCTTTATCTACTTGGCTAGGATGTGAACTACATGATATCAGAAACTTGCTTGTTTATCTATGATGTCTAGTGGAGGGTGGGTATGTAGTGGTGCTCAAAGAGTGCTACATCGGTGAGTGCAAGAATGAGGCGTGGATTTGTGTGCCCATTGCAGTCAGCAATGAGGCCACAGAATCTTTACATATCACTTCTCTGAATTCAGGCAGTGTTCTTGCTCTCCTTTCCACCTTTCCTTAGACTTGGATCCTCCCACAAGGGCCCCCTTGTCACCCCCTAATCCTGTACTTCAGGATTTTCAGGTTAGATTTCCCCACTGGGATTTTACTCTGGGTGTGAAACTTGCACTTCCTCCTCTTCTGGGTTCCTAGTGTATTTCTGTTTTTCATGCACACCTCCCCACTTCTGGGACTCAGGCCTGCTATACTTCCTATAGTCCTCTCATTCTGAGAACTGTCACCCTCTTCTGTCCTGCCCTTTGCTGAGTGGTGAGAATTCAAGATTGCCTAGGTTACAGTAGGAACATGAATGTCAGGTGCAGTCTGGGCTGGAGAGAAGGGGTGGGATCTGACTGGGTAGAAAGTAGAGATTGGTGAATGGTAGGGAAATGTATAAATGTGTCAGTACCTGTTGCTTGCATACCTCCCTCTCTGTTCTCTGAAACCCAGAGCCATAAAGGGGTGCCTCAAGCTTGGCAGTGTTTAGCAATGTGCTTGCCAAGCTGTTCAGCTGGGAAGCTGGCATCCTGTTTCAGACCTTTCTAATAGCTTCCCAAAGTGCCCCAGTTCTACCACAACTCTTATGCATGTAACCAAAGGATCTGTTGCTGCTGCTAAGTCACTTTAGTTGTGTCTGAATCTTTGTGTCCCTGTGGACTGTAGCCCACCAGGACCCTCTGTCCTTGAGGTTTTCCAGGCAAGAATACTGAAGTGTGTTGCCATGCCCTCCTCCAGGGGATCTTTCTGACCCAGGGATCAAACCTGCATCTCTTACAGTTCCTGCTTTGACAGGTATGCTCTTTACCACTAGTGCAACCCAGGAAGCCCAACCAAAGGAGACAAATCTGCAAAGTGCTGGAGATCTTTGAAGACAAGCATAGTGGCAGCCAGTGGTGAGGGTAAGCCTCTTATTCTGGTGGATTTTATCCATTTTGTTGATTCATTTTTTACCCATTCATTTAGCACATCTTTACTGAATACCCTACTAAAGTGCCTGGGATCCCTTAGAAAAAAACACATAGGACTTTCACAAGAGAATATACAAATGAACAGGCACCATAATTAGTCATCAGAGAAATATGGATTAAAGCCCCAGTGAGATTCTTCTTCATATCCATGAGCCATTAGAGATAGTTGAAATCAAAAGCCTGACAGTAGAAAGTGCTGGCAAGCATATGGAGCAACTGGAACTCTCATATGGCATTGGTAGATGTGTAACTTGGTACACTTTGGAAAACTGTTTGTCATTATCTACTAATGCTGCATATATGTATACCTTATGATCTGGTAATTTCACTCCTTAATATATATCCATAAATGAGTACATATGTCCACCAAAGACACAGGAATGTTCATAACGGCCCTAAACTCACACAGATAAAGTGTATATATAAAGTACATATTCATACAATACTACTCAGTAGGAAAAAGCAATTAAACAAAGAAAACAAAACAAATGACTGATAACACTTCACAACCAACATGGGTAGATGTCACAGACATAAAATTGAGCAAAAGAAATATGCTATATTATTTCATGTGGGCTTCCCTGGTGGTTCAGTGGTAAAGAATATTCCTGCCAAAGCAGAAGAGGTGGGTTCAGTCCCTGGGTCAGGAAGAGCTCCTGGAGAAAGGAAAATGGCAACCCACTCCAGTATTCTTGTCTGGGAAATCCCATGGACAGAGGAGCCTGGTGGGCTGCAGTCCACAGGGTTGCAAAGAGTTGGACATGACATAATGACTGAGCAACAACAACAAAACTGTTTATGAAAGTGAAGTGAAAGTTTCATACATGTTTAAAAACATGCAGAACTAAACACTGGGAATAAAAGTAACAGTAGGGATTACTTCTTGAGGGTATTGACTGGAAAGCAGCACAGGAGAACCTTCTGGGGTGAAGGAAATGCATTAAATCATCACCTGGGTGATTGTCACTCAACTGTAAAAATACACACAACTTCATCAACTAAGCTATCTGCACTGTGCTGTATATAAATTATACACTAGTAAAAATGTAAACAAATTTTAAATCATGAAGTAGCTATGTGCTAAAATTAAATTTTTTTTTCAAAGCAAGAAAGAAGGAGGAAAGAGGAAAATAAAATAACTATGTAGTATGTCAAGTGATGAAAGGCATTCTGGAGAAAGAGAGGAAGGTACAGGGCAGGAGATCTGGGAAGGGGCTGGAACCCAGAGGGAAAGGATGAAGGAGAAGTCAGGGGCGGGGCTGATGGGAATTCAGGCTGACATCTACTGAGAACCTCCCTGTCCCACAGTCCACCTTCATCACTTCTTGGACGTGACGAAGGCCTTAGAAGCCCTGAAGTGAAGTGAAGTGAAAGTCACTCAGTCATGTCCGACTCTTTGCGACCCCATGGACTATACAGTCCGTGGAATTCTCCAGGCCAGAATATTGGAGTGGGTAGCCTTTCCCTTTTCCAGGGGATCTTCCGAACCCAGGTCTCCTGCATTGCAGGCAGATTCTTTACCCGTTGAGCTACAGGGGAAGCCCAAGAACCCTGGAGTGGGTAGCCTATCCCTTCTCCAGCAGATCTTCTCGACCCAGGAATCGAACCAGGGTCTCCTGCATTGCAAGCAGATTCTTTACCAACTGAGCTATCAGGGAAGCCCTTAGAAGCCCTAGGCACTGACAAGCGAAATTATCAATATAACGTTGCCAAACTGCAACAGAAGAGAGTTCAACAAAATTCTGAGTTTTGTTTATGTTTTAAAAATATCCACTATTGTAAATAGTGCTGCAATGAATATTGGGGTACATGTGCCCCTTTCAATTCTGGTTTTGGGGTGTATGTCCAACAGTGGAATTGTTGGATCATATAGCAGTTCTATTCCCAGTTTTATTAAGGAATCTCAGGAAAGGAGACAGAATTTTTGACTCAGTGGAAGAAAGTAAGGATGGGATATTTGAGAGAATAGCATTGAAATATGTACATTATCATATGTAAAACAGATGACCAGTACAAGTTCGATGCATGAAGCAGGGCACCCAAAGCCAGTGCTCTGGGACAACCCAGAGGGATAGGGTGCAGAGGGAGGTGGGAGGAGGGTTCAGGATGGGGGGGACATAAGTATACCTGCGGCCAATTCATGTTGATGTATGGCAAAAACCATCACAATATTGTAAAGTAATTATCCTCCAATCAAAATAAATAAATTAATTGAAAAAACATATATATATATATATATATATAAATTGATTAAATTCAATTCTTGCTTATAAACTAACAAAAAAATAATATCCGCTATTGGATTGTTGGGGACCCCTCATCCTCTTTGGCAAGGTGCCTCTGTGTTGCCAAGGCACAGAGTGTGGGTTTAACATCACTCTTGCTAATCTGGCTTTGAGGTTCTTTCACTGACTTGCCACCCACGCACCTGGAGGCAGGTCCTCATTACTTTTGTTTCCCGGTGAGGAAGCCAAGGCTCACAGGAAGGAGTCCGGGACTTAACTGAGGCCTGATTGTGTTGGCTTGCATGTGTCTGAGCTGAGGATGATTCCAGCACTGCCTGGCTTCTGAGTAAGCACTGAGCTGTGTTTCCTGAGGGAAATCCTTGCAGGTCTATAGCCTGGAAGAAATGTGACCAACATTTGACTCAAGTTCTGGTACTGCATTGACAGAACAGGTGTGCACACAGACACCACATACAGAAACACATCTGAGCAAGACAAGCAAGCAAATTAGCTCTCAAGAGTAGTCAGTGCTGAGGCAGGGTTGCCACAGAACCCCAGGCCTGAGAGGTGGACTTCCCTTCAGAAAGGTGGGGACCAGGCTTGTAAGGTGTGTCTTGGTACCCATGTTCCCCACAGCTGGGGCCTGACTATGAAGGCTAGGGCTGCCAGCTTCCTAGGCACTTGGGCCTTTGTTGCAGGGTGAGCTCTGCTTGGAGGGATTCTCTTAACCTTGTCAAGCATCCTGGACTTGTTCTCCAGTTTACTCAGAGCTGGGGGAGTCTGTCCTGGAGAGGGGCTTCTTCTGGGGGGAGGTCTGTGCTAGAAGAATCTATGCTGGGAGAGTATCCTGGGGGCCCTAGCCTGGGGAAGCCTGTACTCGGGGGCCTGTGCTGGGGGCCTCTGTTCTTGAGGGAACTGACTGATCCTTTCCTACTTGCCATCTGCTGCTTAGGGAAGAGGCCCCTCAAAGTGTGGGTTGAAGATGAATTGTTCATAGTCCCCTGAGGATTTAACCTGCTCACTGTGAGCAGGGCTTGTGGAGGCTGGGAGGTGATGAGATCAGGTCAGGGAGGATTCAGGAGCTAGAAGGAACAAGACATTGAGCCAGGGAGACATTGGGTAAGGGAGTCCTGCCTGCAGTCCTATCCTTCACCCCCTGCCCTTTGCCCTCTTTCTGTACCCACTCAGTCCCTCCTCCACCCCTTGCCTTGGGGTGTGAGAACCACCTGATGGGAAAGCTCACGCCTTCTGTATCCCACACAGAAGTAGATGATCATGTAGCCATGCCTTCATGCCCTCCTTTTGGTGGAGTTCAGAGTGAAACAGACATGGTGGCTGGGCTATATGGGCCTTGCACCTACCTTCCCACCCTCCTCTGCAAGCATAATACAGAACTTCAAAATCTGCCTGCAATGTGGGAGACCTGGGTTCAGTCTCTTGGTTGGGAAGATCCCCTGAAGAAGGGAAAGGCTACCCACTCCAGTATTCTGGCCTGAAGAATTCCATGGACTGTATAGACCATGGGGTCGCAGAGTCTGACACAACTGAGCGACTTTCACTTTCAAAAACTGCACGGAGAACTTTGAATGGGTAGGACAAGCAGGGGAGGTGGAGAGGAGAAAGAACATGGAGTCAGGAGGAGGGCTTGGCACTGAGCACAAACCCTGACTTTGTACAGCTCCAGACCCACCCGCCTCAGACCCTTGTGCAGGCTGACTGGATCACCACAGGTCATGCATGCCTCTGAGACGTCCTCCTCTGTCTGTATCAGCTCCCAGGAAAAAGGTAGACAGACTGTTCTTGAGGCCACCCCAGGATCATCTCACCCTTGTGAGGTGAAATGATGGGCTGCAGGGAGAGGGGTCCCTCCTTTTGTCACAGATGGGGGACCAGTCCCATCCCATCCCAGCCCTTCTACTAGCTCATCAAGAGTGCCAGCCTCAGGAAAGATATGGCCAGGAAGGCATGTTGGTCCAGACAGAAGAGGACCAGGCCTCAGGTCAGGGGGAGGTGAACACATCCTCTTTGGGGATGGCAGGCTGGTTAGAGGAGGGGTTGCTTACAGGGTCTGCCAAGTTCATCCTAAAAGGCTGTGCCATGAGAGAAGGTGAGGGACCACCCACCTGAGTCTGCTTGAGGTAGGGCATGTGCACAAGGTCAGGGCCTGAGCCGAGCTGTCAGCGTCTGGGAGAATGGATGGAATCAGAGTCTTGGACAAGGATATACCCATTGTGTTCTCATGCCACTGGGCTTCCTGGTCTCACTTCCCCCTACTTTTTCAGGTCTCCACTGACAGGCCCTTCTGGAGTGAAGGGAGAAAAGGATGGGATCTCAGGACTGTTAGCCAAAAGCAAATGCTAAGGCTTGTTTCCCTTCTCTCAGCAGACACCTAGGAAGAAATCCTTTTGATGCAATAGGTGCATCTGCAAGAGTGTGCCAATCAGTGACCCAGCAAGAGCAGGCCACCTAAGGCTGAGTGGGTGGGGCAGGCCCTTGGTTTCTACCTCCTACCAACTGTCTCCACCTAGCTTCTGTGCTCATTTCCCAGCAAATCTTGCTGGAAGTTGGTTGGGCTCCCATGCATGGCTTATCTCTCCGTCTTGAAGCCTGGTCTTCCTTCTCCCAAAAACTGAACACGGAGGAAAACTTCTGGTTTGACCAGCAGCCATTAGGTGCCCCTTGGAGGAATGAGGGGGCTCAGTGAAGGGTCCAGAAGTTGAGTGGTGCCTGTGGCCCAAGCTGTATCCTGCCCTTGCCTGTGAGTCTTCGTGCTGCTCTCTTCCTCCTGGAAACCAATCTCTCTTATGCTTTCACCCGGCCTGTGCATCTGGGGTCAGTGTCATCTTCCCCATAACGCGGCAGGTGGGAGGGGGTTGGAGGAGATGGCTGGAGCACCTGCCCATTGTCTTGCTTGGCTATGAGCTTGGCTCTTTTGGGTTCGCTGTGTGTCTTGGTCATCACACATGTACAGTCTATTGTTTCTGAACCCCACTTTGCCTTGACATGAGAAGATCCACGTCCCCACACACTTTGAACTTCTAATGAAAACTGCCAGTGAACTATCATAGTCTACGAACCAGCTTGTATATTTGGCACAGGTTTTCTACTTGGCTCCATTGATTCTAAAATACCACCTCTCCCATGTGGAGTGCCATTCCTGACCCTGAGGTGCTCAGGCAGCAAGGCTGTGCCTGTATCCTATGAGGTTCTCTGTGCGCAGAGGTGAAGGCTCGGAGCGGGGGATAGAGGGACTGGGAGGTTAAGGAGAAGGGCACAGGGAGGGAGGACTAGAGGGAAGAAGAAAGGAGAGAGGGAAGGAGAAAGGGGACAGAGGGAGGGAGGAAGTGAGGAAATGAGAAAGGAGGGAAGGGGAGACAAAGGGAAGGAAAGAGGGGCAAAATGGCAATATGTATGCCAGGTACTTTCCAGATTTGGATACATGGGTTCAAAGGGCAGGCACATAACAGTGTTTATTAAATCACTGAAAAGAACAAGGAAAAAAAATTCCTGCCTTTGGGTAGTTCCTGTTTGCATATAGTAGATAGCTGTATTGAACAATAGCACCACCATTCATATTCCTTCATTTTGTCACTCTCAAGAATGCCTGCTTACCTGTGGAGGACAGGCCCTGTGAATACAGTGGTGAATAAGGCAGGCAAATACCAGGGGTCCTATCGGAATTTAAAAAGCAAGGAGGGGATAGGAGGGGTGGTTCCAAATTTAGGTGAAATAGCCATGCTGGGTGGCTACCTGGAGTGTGTGGTGGAGGTGTACGTAGTAGAGATGTGGAGTGATGGAGGTGCGTGGTGGTGGATGGTGGAGGAGGTGTGGATGGTGGAGGTATGTGTGATGGATCTGTGCATAGTGGAGAGGTGTGGTGGTGGAGATGTTGTTTGTGGTACTCAGGTGCCCATGCAACAAATATCCTTCCTGGTGCCTCTGGTGGTGGTCCCATCCTGAATCAGTGACCTTCAGTGCTGATTCATCCAAGCCTGAGATGAGCCCAGGGCCATTTTTCCCACCTTCCTCCACTTTCCTGCCTGTTGCTCCAGTGGTCAGTTTTCTCCCCAGGCTCACCCCAAGCTTGCCTACCTTCCTGAGCCTCAGAACACCTAGCCTGATGGAGTCAGTACTGATTTTAAGCCCCAGGGCTACCAGGGGGATATTTTCAAATATAAGTCAGATAAGGGCCTGCTCTGCTTGCCTCCCTAACCCCATGCCTCTTCATTTTGATCAGAGAAAAAGGTAAGGGCCTACAGAGCCCTCCAAGGCCCACAAAGCTCTGCCCCTGTTTCTCTTCAACTTGGTCTATACTCTCCTCCTCTTTGCCTTTAGTCTCAAGCACACAGGCCTCCTGCAGGTCACTGAATAGCTCAGGCTGGCTCCAGCCTAAGCCTGTGGATGAACTGTTCTCTCTGTCTGAAATAGTCCTCCCTATGTTTGTTTCCCAGCAGTCCTTACCTTCTGCGATCTTTGCTCAAAGGCTACCTTCCCAGTCACACTTTCTATGACCGCACACCTGCTCCACTCTTCACCTGTCTCCTGCTTTATTTTCTCTAAAGTACTTGTCATCTTCTCATAGCCTGTATATTTATCACCTCCCTCTACAGAAAATGGAAACTCCACAAGATCAAGAAATGCCATTTTGGTCACTGTTGTATCCCAGTTCTTGACACATTGTAAGTACTCAGTAAGTTCCTGTTGAATGGGGAGCTCTAAATATTCATTCAATTTGAGACCTCAGAGGAGCTTTTATTTTCAGAGCCTTCAAGACAGAGGGAGCTGAGTTGTGGGGGCCTTCCCATTTCTCAGTGACCTTCCACACCTGAGATTCTCCTGCAGAAATAGACAGCATTACATTTGCTCCAGTTTGGCCCATCCTTCTCTGGCCAGGCTGCCACTTGGAATTCCCAGAACACAAGGTGTTCTTCATGCAGTGTCCCCCTTCCCCATCACACGACCCCCTCCTTGGAGCCCAGGTACTTGAGTATCTCTGGTTCTTGATTAGCAGCTCTGTTTGGCTAGGTGTGGGTGGTGAAGAGAGGGAGTGATAGTTAATTATTTCTCTGGGATGAGCAGGAGTAACATTATCTTACCATCGTGTGCTTGATTGTGGATGTAAGTCTTTATTGCTGGAGGCAATTGTTGTGCTTTTTGTATTGAATGGAGAGATGGCAGATTTATGCAACCACCCGTCTGTTTCATGGTATGTGGGTTTATTTGTGGAGCTAATGCAGAGATGTTTGTGGTTGTCTCATTATTACACCTGGGAGCATGTGCCTTCCTTTAATCTCTGACTGGATGTAGGTCATAGGATATACAGATGAGTGCACATGGATGGGATGCACCTACTAAATTCTGCTGTATGAACCCAGAGCTTTGGAGTTTATCGCCCAATCCATGGAGGAATCCAGGCAAAGGAGAGTCTTTTTCTCTCCTCCCAAACTCTTTCTTTCATAATATGTGAGAGTATTCTATTTACAACTAATGTGAAATATAAAAATGTGGAAATTAGTATGAAAAATGAAAGTGAAAGTTGCTGACTCTTTCCAACCCCATGGACTATACAGTCCATGGAACTCTCCAGGCCAGGCCACTAGAGTGGGTAGCCTTTCCCACAATTAGTTTACTAGATGATTATTCAACTTATCAGTTATTTTATTATCTCTTGGACAAAGTAATTTAGTTAATTTATTTTTTATTGAAGGATAGTTGCTTTACAGAATTTTGTTCTATATCCCCCCCGTCTTTTGAACCTCCCTCCCATCTCCCTCCCCATCCCACCCCTCTAGGTTGATACAGAGCCCCTGTCTGAGTTTCCTGAGCCACACAGCAAATTCCCGTTGGCTATCTATTTTACATATGGCAATGTAAGTTTCTGTGTTACTCTTTCCATACGTCTTACCCTCTCCTCCCCTCTCCCTGTGTCCATAAGTCTGTTCTCTATGTCTGTTTCTCCACTGCTTGTCTGTAAATAAATTCTTCAGTACTGTTTTTTTAGATTCCATATATATATGTTAGATATTTATCTATCTCTTTCTGACTTACTTAAGTCTGTTTAATAGGTTCTAGGTTCATGCACCTCATTAGAACTGACTCACATACATTCCTTTTTATGGCTGAGTAATATTCCATTGTGTCTATGTACCAAAACTTCTTTATCCATTTATCTGTTGATGGACATCTAGGTTGCTTCCATGTTCTACCTATTGTAAATAGTGCTGCAGTGACAATGGGAAACATATGTCTTTTTCAATTTTGGTTTCCTCAGGGTATATGCCTGGGAGTGGGATTGTTGGGTCATATGGTGCTTTTATTCCTAGTTTTTAAAGGAATCGCCATACCATCTTCCATTGTGGCTGTATCAATTTATATTCCCAACAGTGCAAGAGCATTCCTTTTTCTCCACACATTTTCCAGCATTTATTGTTTGTAGACTTTTTGATGATGGCCATTCTGACCGGTGTGAGGTGATATCTCATTGTAGTTTTGATTTGCATTTCTCTAATAATGAGCAATGTTGACCATCTTTTCTTGTGTTTGTTAGCCATCTGTATGTCTTCTTTGGAGAAATGTCTGTTTAGGTCTTTTCTCACTTTTTTATTGGGTTGTTTGTTTTTCTGGCATTGAGTTGTATGAGCTGCTTGTATATTTTGGAAATTAATCCTTTGTCACTTGTTCATTTGCTGTTATTTTCTCCCATTCTGAGGGTTGTCTTTTCACCTTGCTTATCGTTCCGTTTTTAAAGCAAAAGCTTTAAAGTTTAATTAGGTCCCACTTGTTTACTTTTGTTTTTATTTCCATTACTGTAGGAGGTGGGTCATAGAGGATCTTGCTTTGATTTATGGCATCAAGTGTTCTGCCTATGTTTTCCTCTAAGGGTATTTTTATAGTTTCTAGTCTTACATTTAGGCTTTAATCCATTTTGAGTTTATCTTTGTGTATGGAGTTAGGAGGTGTTCTAATTTCATTCTTTTACTTGTAGCTGTCCAGTTTTCCCAGTACCATTTATTAAGAGGCTGTCTTTGCCCCATTTTATATTCTTGCCTCCTTTGTCAAAAATAAGGTACCCATAGGTACATGGGTTTATTTCTGGGCTATCTATCTTGTTCCATTGGTCTATATATCTGTTTTTGTGCCAGTACCATACTATCTTGATGATTGTAGTATTGTATTGTAAAGTATTGTAGCTTTGTAGTATAATCTGAAGTCAGGAAGGCTGATTCCTCCAGCTCCATTCTTCTTAAGATTGCTTTGGCTATTCGGGGTCTTTTCAGTTTCCATATGAATTGTGAAATTTTTTGTTTTAGTTCTGTGAAAAACGTCACTGATAATTTGATAGGGACCGCACTGGATCTGCAGATTGCATTTGGTAGTATAGTCATTTTCACAATATTGATTCTTCCTACCCAGGAACATGGAATATCATTCCATCTGTTTATGTCATCTTTGATCTCTTTCATTAATGTCTTATAATTTTCTGTGTATAGTTCTTTTGTCTCCTTCGGTAACTTTATTCCTAGATATTTAATTCTTTTTGTTGCAATGGTGAATGGGATTGATTCCTTAATTTCTCTTTCTGATTTTTCATTGTTAGTATATAGAAATGCAAGTAATTTCTGCGTACTGATTTTGTATCCTACAACTTTGATAAATTCACTGATTAGCTGTAGTAATTTTCTGATACTATCTTTAGGGTTTTTTACGTACAGTATCATGTCATCTGCAAATGGTGAGAGCTTTATTTCTTCTTTTCTGATCTGGATTCCTTTTATTTCTTTTTCTTCTCTGATTGCTGAAGCTAGGACTTCCAGAACTATGTTGAATAACAGTGGTGAAAGTGGACACCCTTGTCTTGTTCCTGATCTACAGGGGAATGCTTTCAGCTTTTTCACCATTGAGAATAATGTTTGCTGTAGGCTTATCAAATATGGACTTTACTATGTTGAGGTAGGTTCCTTCTATGCCCATTTTTTGAAGAGTTTTAATTATAAATGAGTGCTGAATTTTCAAAAGGCCTTTTTCTGCATCTATTGAGATTATTATATGGTTTTTATCTTTCAATTTGTTAATTTGGTATATCACATTGATTGATTTGTGTATAATGAAGAATCCTTGCATCCCTGGAATAAACCCAACTTGATCATGGTGTGTGAGCTTTTTGATGTGTTGCTGAATTCTGTTTGCTAAAATTTTGTTGAGGATTTTTGCATCTATGTTCATCAGTGGTATTGGCCTGTAGTTTTCTTTTCTTGTGTTGTCTTTGTCTGGTCTTGGTATCAGGGTGATGGTGGCCTCATAGAATGAGTTTGGAAGTGTTCCTTCCTCTGCAATTTTTTGAGTTTTAGAAGGATAGGCATTAGCTCTTCTCTAAATTTTTGATAGAATTCTCCTGTGAAGCCATCTGGTCCTGGGCTTTTGATTTTTAGATTTTTGATCACAGCTTCAATTCAGTGCTTGTAACTGGGTTGTTCATAATTTCTATTTCTTCCTGGTTCAGTCTTGGAAGATTGAACTTTTCTAAGAATTTGTCCATTTCGTCCAGGTTGTCCATTTTATTGCCATATAGTTGTTCATAATAGTCTCTTATAATCCTTGGACAAAGTAATTTAGATCAACACTTAAAAAACATTGCAACACTATTCAGTTTTTAAAAGTTTATTTATTTTTAATTGAAGGATAGTTGCATTACAATATTATGTTGGTTTCTGCTGTACATCAACATGAATTGGCCATGAACATACAAATGTTTCCTCGCTCTTGAAACTTCCTCCCACCTTCCACCCCATCTAAGTTGTCACAGAGCACTGGGATTGAGCTCCGTGCATCATACAGCAAGTTTTCACTGGTTATCTGTTTTACATATGGTAAAGCATATGTTTCAATGATAGACTCTCAATTCGTCCCACTCTCCCCTTCCTCCACTGTGTCCACAAGTCTGTTCTTTATGTCTGCATCTCCATTCAGTTCAGTTCAGTTCAGTCCTTCAGTCATGTCTGACTCTTTCAACCCTATGGACTACAGAATGCCAGGCTTCCCTGTCCATCACCAACTCCTGGAGCTTGCTCAAACTCATCTCCATTGAGTTAGTGTTGCCATCTAACCATCTCATCTTCTGTCACCCACTTCTGCTCCTGCCTTCAGTCTTTCCCAGCATCAGGGTTTTTTCTAATGAGTCAGTTCTTTGCATCAGATGCCTGAAGTATTGGTGCTTCAGCTTCAGCACCAGTCCTTCCAATGAATATTCAGGACTGATTTCCTTTAGTATTGACTGGCTTGATTTCCTTGCAGTCCAAGGGATTCTCAAGAGTCTTCTCCAACACCACAGTTCAAAAGCATCACTTCTTCAGCTCTCAGCTTTCTTTATGGTCCAATTCTCACATCCATACATGACTACTGGAAAAACCACAGCTTGAACTAGATGGACCTTTGTTGGCATAGTTAATGTCTCTACTTTTTAATATGCTGTTTAGGTTTGTCATAGCGTTTCTTCCAAGGAGCAAGTGTCTTTTAATTTCATGGCTGCAGTTACCATCTGCAGTGATTTTGGAGCCCAAGAAAATAAATTCTCACTGTTTCCATTGTGTCCCCATCTATCTGCCATGAGTGATGGTACCAGATGCCATGATCTTCGTTTTTTGAATGTTGAGTTTTAAGCCAACTTTTCATTCTCCTCTTTCACTTTAATCAGGAGGTTCTTTAGTTCTTTTTCACTTTCTGCCATAAGAGTAGTGTCATCTACATATCTGAGGTTATTGATATTTCTCCTGGCAATCTTGATTCCAGCTTATGCTTCATCCAGCCTGGCATTTCACATGATGTACTCTGCATATAAGCAAGGTGACAATATACAGGCTTGATGTACTCCTTTCCCAATTTGGAATTAATCCGTTGTTCCGTGTCTGGTTCTAACTGTTGCTTCTTGACCTGCATACAGATTTCTCAGGAGGCAGGTAATGTTGTCTGATATTCCCATCTCTTGAGGAATTTTCCACAGTTTGTTGTGATCCACACAAAGACTTTAGGGTAGTCAATGAAGCAGAAGTAAATGTTTTTCTGTAATTCTCTTGCTTTTTCAGTGATCCAACAGATGTTATCAGTATGATCTCTGGTTCCTCTGCCTTTTCTAAATCCAACTTGAACATCTGGAAGTTCTCCGTTCATGTACTGTTGAAGCCTAGCTTGGCGAATTTTGAGCATTATGTGAGATGAGTGCAATTTTGTGGTAGTTTGAACATTCTTTGGCATTGCCCTTCTTTGGGATTGGAATGAAAACTGACCTTTTCCAGTCCTGTGGGCACTGCTGAGTTTTCCAAATTTGCTGGTATATTGAGTGCAGCACTCTAGGATTTGCTGGCATATTGATTAGCATCATATTTTATGATATGAAATTGCTCAACTGGAATTCCGTCACCTCCACTAGCTTTGTTTGTAGTGATGTTTCCTAAGGCCCACTTGACTTCACATTCCAGGATGTCTGGCTCTAGGTGAGTAATCACACCATCATGGTTATCTGGGTCATTAAGATCCTGTATAGTTCTTTTATGTATTTTTGCCACCTCTTCTTATTATCTTCTGCTTCTGTTAAGTCCATACTGTTTCTGTCCTTTATTGTGCCCATCTTTGCATGAAATGTTCCCTTGGTATCTCCAATTTTCTTGAAGAGATATCTAGTGTTTTTCATTCTAGAAAGGAGGAGGCAATCATCTCCATTGCTTCCCTGCAAATAGGTTCATCAATACCATCTTTCTAGATTCCATATATATATGTGTTAATATGTGATTTTTTTTCTCTTTATGACTCACTTCACTCTGTATAACAGGCTCTAGGTTCATCTACCTCACTAGAACTGACTCAAATTCATTCCTTTTTATGTAAAACATGTATAATATACATTGTATATATGTACTGCCGCCTCTTTATCCATTCATCTGGCAATGGATATCTAGGTTGCTTCCATGTCCTAGCTATTGTAAATAGCGCTGCAGTGAACATTGATGTATGTATGTCATTATGTGTCATTTTCAGTTATGGTTTTCTCAGGATATATGCCCAGTAGTGGAATTATTAGGTCGTATGGTAATTTTATTCCTAGTTTTTTAAAGGAATCTTCATACTGTCCTCCATAGTAGCTGTATCAGTTTGCATTCCCACCAACAGTGTACGAGGTTTTCCTTTTCTCCACAGCCTCTCCAGCATTTATTGTTTGTAGATTTTTTAATGATGGCCATTCTGACTGGTGTGAGGTGATACTTCATTGTAGTTTTGATTTGTATTTCTCTAATGATGAGTGACGTTGAGCATTTTTTCATGAGTTGGTTAGCTATCTGTATGTCTTCTTTGGAGAAATGTCTGAACAGCAACAATAATGTTTTCCAAAACCCTGTACTAAGTACCAACTGGGAAGTTTTCTCAGACTAGCTGTTTATTGCTAGAATTGAATTACAAATTTTTCTCTTATGGTCAAGCTTCAAGAGACTTAAAGCATAAGCCACTTATGTTTTACTAAAGAATAAGAACGCGTCCCAATTTTATGAAAAGAACCTGACAACATGGTTTTCAAGGCCTTAAAGCAGAGTTTGATGAATTGGGCATCACAGTTATCAGATTCCCTTTTACCATTTGTCTGTGAAAAGGAAGGGTATGCCCTTGGGGTACTCACCCAACAGTGAGTTGGTACTCACCCTACAGGGGACCACCATCAGCTTTTAGGGTATTAATGTCAGCAACTGAACCAATGGCACACGGATACCCTCCTTGCCTTGAGTGCCATTATGGATACTACCTTTTTGGTTAAGACCTCTGAGAAAATCATTGTGGGATCCCCTTTAACCATTTTTGCATCTCATTCAGTCAAAGTTCTCTAGAATTCTCATCACACTCAACATTTCTCAGTCAGCTGCCTCACCTCATATGAAGTCCTATTGATAACCCTCTTTACCTAACTACTTTATGTTCTAATATCCTTAACCCTGATACTCTCCTCCCACTATCTGATGTCCCTCATGATTGTTTAATGCTGATGGATCACTTTCTGATTCCCCATGATGATGTTTAGATATGTCTTTGAGTAACACTGACTTCTCATGGTTCACCAATGGTTCGTATTTGAAAGGAGACTAAGGTAAATATCGTGCTGGGTATACAGGAACTCTATGGACCAAGGAGTCTGGTGGGCTACAGTCCATGGGGTCGCAAAGAGTTGAACATGACTTAGCGACTACACAACAGATCCTCTTGCAACTCCTTTTGATGTTGTTAAGACAGCGTCTTTACTATGGCTACTTCTGTTCAACAGGCTGAGGTGGGTATATGCTCTTACACAGGCTTGTACTTTAGCCAAGGACAAAGCTGCCAATGTTTATACTGATAGTAGACATGCTTTCTGCATAGCTCATGATTTTGGAATGCTGTGAAAGCAGTATGGTTTCTTTTCTTCTAGTGGAAATAAAATTTTAAATGGTCCCCATCTTCAGGAAGTATTAGATGCAATACTTTAACCTGCCACTTTCACAATTATTAAGATTCTGGGGCATTCTAAACTTGACATATTGGAAGCTAAGGGAAATCACTTTGCTGACATTTTGGCAAGGAATGCTGCCTTTAATGGGACCAGCAGTAGTCAAACCTCTGTCACAGGCCAAAGGAAAGTGATGGTCACTCAGTCGTGTCCAACTCTTTTCAACCCTATGGGCTGGAGCCCACCAGGCTCCTTTGTCCATGGAATTCTCCAGGCAAGAATACTGGAGTGGGTTTCTGTTTCCTTCTCCAGGGGATCCTCCCAACCCAGGAATTGAACCCAGGTCTCCTGCATTGCAGGTGGAGTCTTTACTATCTGAGCCACCGGGGAAGCCCTATTTCCCCAAATGATAACTTAGAAAAACTAACTAGAGGGACTTCCCAGGTGGTCCAGTGGTTAAGAATCCAACTTACAATGCAGGGGACTCGGGTTTGATCCCTGGTCAGGGAACTAAGATTCCATATGCCTCAGAGCAACTAAGCCCACACACCACAACTAGAGAGTCGACATGCTGCAACTACTGAATCCTGCAGAATCTGGAGCCCATGGAACACAACTACTGAGCCTGAGCACCACAGCTGGAGAGTCTGTATGCAACAGTGAAGGATCCCACATGTCACAGCAAAGATCTCATATGCTACAACTAAGACCCAAGACAGCCAAATAAACATTAAAAAAGAAACACTGGTTAGAGAAGCTCAACAATGGACCCAAGGAAGGGAAAAACAAGATTGGAAATTGAACAAATGTTGACCTGATCAAATTTTCTCAGTTGAGGTCAAATAATAACTCAGTCCTACCAGAGATTCTAAAATCCCCAATGTTCACCACTGTACACACATTAAGCCATTGGTCTACTGACAACATGATATCACTCAGGAATCAGTGTTGATGAGGGGAAATGAACAAGGTCACAGAAAATACCTACCTCACTTGCCCCACTTATATAAAATACAACCCAGAGAAACATGTTCATACTGCTCCAGGACATTTTAATTGGCCCAATGGACAATTCAAGTTTTGGCAAATGGATTCCATTCAACTTCCTTCATCTCATGAATATAAATATGTTTTAGTCATGGTCTGTGTGTTTTCACATTTGACTGAAGTCTTCTCTTGGAGACAGGCTATGACCTCTTCTGTAGCTAAAGTCCTTCGGGAAAATTTCTGTTTACCTGGGAAACTCCTCTCAAACTGCATAGTGATTGAGGAGTAAAACCTAATTTTCTGGTTAAGTACTTTAACAAACTGTGCTATTTGGCAGATCTTACAACACTTCAGCTGTACTTATCATCCTCAGTTATCTGGTTTAGTTGAATGCACTAATGGCATTATTAAAATTCAGTCAGCAAAAATTCATAGAGGCCTTTCCAATACCCTTGCTAAAAGCATTAACATTGGTCCTTCTAAATGTCAACATCACTCTTCTTATAATCTATAAACTGTCATCCTTTGAGATAGTCATAGAACGCCCAATGCAATTGGATTGTGCTTCTTTTGACTGACAGATGATGAAAGGAGAGATCCTTCAATGCTACAAATACCTAATTGCTTCTATTAAAAAATAACCATTTTTTTGGCGACGTGCAGTAGTTAGTCATTCAGTCGTGTCTGACTCATTGTGACCCCATGGTCACATGTCATATAGCTTCTGTCCATGGAATTCTCCAGGCAAGAATACTGGAGTGAGTAGCCAACCTCTCTCCATGGGAACTTCCAGACTCAGGGATCAAACCTGGGTCTCCTGCATCGCAGGCAGATTCTTTACCATCTGAGCTACCAGGGAAGCCCATTTTTTGGTAGAGCAGTTTTTTCACAGTGAGCTCTTGGGAAATGAAGGCCTTAAGCATCATATTATACTTTGCAACCTAGATATTTCATATTGCAAAAGTCCCATCCAGAAGAACTCTACTTAACCTCACTGGAAAGACTCCAATCAGGTACTACTAACCAACCCTTGTGCTGCCAAACTCCAAGGAATAGAACTCTTGGATTCATGTGATATACCTTAAAAAAGTGCCAAACTCTGACTGAATCTACATATTGTCTGGTGACCTAAAAGTATAGATTTCCTCAAACTGAAGTAGATGACATCTGATGAGACTACTTTTCTAAGATATCTGGACCAGGCCTGTTGGAAGTTTGTTGCCCAACCTCTGATGATACATAACACTTCATATGATCTTCAATATCTGTGATCTTGATAACAGATAATAGTCTTTAGGTAAAACCTTCTTGAGACTTCTCTCTCCTACCCCTCCTCATTATTTGGATGTGACCTTAATAGGTCTCCAAAACGTGCCATTTCCCTTAAATTTGAGACACTACTAGCAGCAAAGGTCCTTCTTGATATTGAGATGAAAAGTCGCTGAAACCAAAAAACCTGATTTTTGACCAGTTCTGCTTTCAAAGAAAGTTCTTGCTTCAAAGGGGCAAATACAAAAAAATCAATCAACAGCAATCTCATTTAAATAGGATTGGGAGACCAGAAGGGGGAGCTCTCATACCTTGCAATGATAGCAGAGCCCAGGTGGGATGAAGAGATGGTTTTTCTGGTAAAGACTGAGTCAACAACCCTGGAACTCTTGGCTTAGGATAACCCTTCCAGCTTCCTTTTTCACTCTATAAAAGCATTCTCCTTCCTTTACTGTGCAAGAGAGACTTGCATCTGGCTTGTCATGGTTGCAGACCCTGAATTGTAATTCTTTGTTGAACCCAAATAGACCCGTCTTTGCTGGAGAAATAAATGGCAGTCTATTTATTTCAGATCAACAAACCTCACATTTTGTTGTAGAAGCTCCAGCCCTTAGCCTGGTGTCTGGCTCAGAAAAAGCATATGAGAAATGTTGAACTGAATTCCAAATAAAGATGTGAAGATAGTCTTCTGCAGTCTGCATTGCTAAAGACTGAGGCCTGTGGCAGAAGCTGGGTTTGAAACGGAAGTTCTGAGGTCTGTTCTCACCCTGCTGAGATGTGGGTCCTCAGGACGCTCGGGTCCTCCCTGACTTGCAGACAGCCACCTGCCTGACATGTCCTCACACAATGAAGGAAGAGAGGGATCTGTTTTCTTCCTCTTCTTCTACAGGCACTATTCCCATCCAGGGGCTCCTGCCTCATGATCTCATCTAAACCTACTACCTTCTGAAGGCTCCAGCTCTGAACAACAGCACATTGTGGGTCAAGACTTCAGCATATGAATTTGGCAGAGACAAACTTTCAGTAAATCACACCTCTTGCCTCTCCAGTCATCCTCATAATTAAGCTCATTTTCCTTCTGTATGCAGGAGTTTCTGAGGGAGAAGTTTCCGCACAGAGTGGTCCTGGGCAGTGGAGAAGAGGAAAAGTGACGATGGAGCCTGACCTGGGTCAGGGAGGGGCAGAGCTGACTCACAGTTGTGCAAGAAGCAAGTGAATTGGAAGCCCAAGGCTTTGGCTCCAGTACGAGTAGTCACAGAGGTTGGGCCCTCTTTTTGAGCCAGTTCTGTACTTTACATAGTATAATTCATCTCACAGTACAGTGCTATTGCTTCAGTTTTATAGATGATCAAAGCAAGGCTTAGAGATGCCAAGTCAACCTCCAAGGCCACACCATGCAGCTAGAAATGGTGGAGACAGTGGAGCCTGGTTCCTGGCCTTTCTGAATGTCATCCTTGCTCCCAGCATCAGAAGCATCATGTGAGAGGAGATGACCCACAGTGACTCACAAGTTAGGGGCAACTTGCATTTCAGTGTGAGTTTTGGTCAGTCTTGGAGTCTCTGGGTTACTCTTGGTTCCACGAGAAGAAGAGGGTGAGGGAGGAGAGACCCCAGAGAAGTGGGAGAGTAGACCAACCTGCTTACTCATCTTGGGGCTCCAGCCACACAACCCAGAACTGAGGCAGTTCTCACAGCTGTACACTTCTTGGCTGGACTGCTTCTTTGATTTCTTGTTTGGTCAGTGCTATTTACCACCAGACCTCACACAGGAAAGGGGCTGTTTTTCCCACTGTGTGCCCTGTGGGCCTTTCTCAGTGGCACTCAGGATTCTTGTGGGTCTTCCCTGCCCTCTTCTTCCTCACTCCTCCTACCTCTGCTGAAGAATGTTTGTAGCTTTTGGGTCCCCAGCACTGAGTTTGGAGACTCTGGGCCAGAAGATTGCTGAGGTCCCTTTCCAGCTCTGCACTCTGTACTCAGAATTGTCACTCTCACTGGCCACTCCTGCCCTGCCCAGAGCTTCAACTGTGAGCCTTGGGCTGGTTTTATATTTAGCTGAGAACTACTAAACTGGCATCAAATATTCCCCATGCTTAATGCTTTACCTAGATGTCCTACTTCCTCCTGACTTTTCTACCTATTTTTCCCATGCTACTTACTTTTTAAATTTAAATTTTAAGTGTATTTTAAATTTAATGCATTAAATACAGTTATTATGACCTGTTCTTGAACTTCATTTAGACAGCATCACCATTCTCTCAGTTCTGTGTTTGTAGGATCTATTCATATTTGTTTAAAAGAATTTTATTTATTTACTTATTTATTTTTGTCTGCACTGGGTCTTCGTTGCTGTGCTGGGTCTTCTCTGGTTGCTGCAAGTGGAGCTACTCTTAGCTGCAGTGTGTGGGTTTCTCATTAAGGTGGTTTCTCTTGTTGTGGAGCACCGGCTCTGTGGCCCCCAGGTTCAGAGTTTGGCTTCAGTGCTCTCGAGCACAGACTCAATAGTTATGGTTCACCAGCTTAGCTGCTCTTCAGCATGTGAGATCTTTCTGGACTAGGGGTAGGGGTGGAACCTATGTCTCTTGCATTGGCAGGTGAATTCTTCACTGTCGAGCCATTGGGGAATCCTGCATCTATTTATGTTGTTGGTGTAGTAAGTTGGTATCATTTTTGACACTCATGATATGCCATAATTATTTACTCATCCCACTGTTGATGAACAGTCGGGTGGTTTCCAGTTTTTGGCTTTTGAGACTAAAGTTGTGAGAGCATTTTAGCACATGACTTTTGGTAGTGATAAGTACTTTTTATTTCCCTTGGGCATATGTCCATTCTACCTGAGTTTTAAACCTACATCATGAAGGCCTTTTCTCTATGTTCAACTTCATTAACAATTAAGAAAAAGTAACTGTCTTTTGAATGTATTATATGAGTTGTCACTTGGGTCTGTGGCTCTTATGAAGTTCTACAAAGCTACTAGCCATTTGGGAAAAATAAATAAAATTAGATGACTACTCAATGCCAAAGCAAAATAAATCCAGATAGACTAAATTTTTGCAACTACTTTTATTGTTAAATGAAGCACAAATACAGAAAACCAACAAATGACATAATATATTTTACGAATTGCCACCCTATAACCACCATCTGGGCAAAAAAAGCAGTCATCCAATGGCCCCCTCCTTGTGCCCACCTCAGTCACACTGGCCTCACCCAGCAAAGCAACCTCCAGCTGATTTCATAACAGTTTCATCTGCATTTCTCTATAACTTTATTACTCAAGGAACATCCCGGACATTATGATTTAGTCTCATCCTTCCTTCATTTTACAATTCACAATCTGTTAAAGGTGCTGGATGTTTGACTTGTAGTTTCTCCTAGTCTGCACATCGCTGTTTGCGAACTTGTGGTGCTATTTTCCCTGCTTCTCTGTCCTCAGAGCTTTGGGTTAACTGGTTGAGAGGCTTGGTCAGATCCAGGTTTGTTCCCTTTGGCAGGAGATGGTATATTCCTTCATCAAGAGGAACCTCATGTCTAATTTGTCTTTTGTGATATTAGCAACTGTTGATGCTCAATGCCCAAATCCGTTAAGTCCATTACTTCATTGGGAGTTACAAATGTGATATTCTAAAACAATCATTTCTTTTTTTATTAGTTGGAATACTTTTTATAAAGAGGCATTTCCACTTCTATACCTATTGGTATAAATCATACAAGAAAGATAAATTTTTCTCTTTAATTCACTATTTTTCAAGATAATATTCTATGCTATATAATTCTCCAAGTGTAACCAAATAATTTTTTGGTATCATTATGAAATTATGATTTTTAAACATATAGGATACATTTTAACCCTTTGCAGTTATTGTTATTATTGAAGTTAAGATTGTCGCATCTTAAAAAATAATTGTCCCATCTTTGACTGGTGGTAGCCCTTTCAAGTTGACCTTCAAGTCCTTTAGTCATGACCCTTGTAGTTCTTCTAGATTCTTGGCTTTCTAGCATTACAAGATGTTCTAGGCTTATCTTGTGTACTTCTTGTTCTGGACCTGGAGTCAACCATTTGTCCAAGTCTCTTTAGTTTCTTTAACAAGGAAATGGTATTTCAAAACCATGATCTGTTCTGGGGGTGAGGAATACTCAATACTACTTGGTTGGTTATTATCTATAAGCCTTTTCAGTGGACAGAATGGAAACATTAGACACTTCATACATTCATACTTATAAATTAAATGCAGCTTCAAAGATTTTTAAAACTAAATCTCTTCTATAATACATCTTTACCTCATTTCTTAAACCCTGAGAATCCTGGATCTCAAGAAAAGAGGAAATAATGGAATTAGCATGATTTAGTATTATTTGTTTGTTTTTCCATATATCACGTAAACAACAGTTTCAACAAAGGTAATACTAATACTGCCATCAATTTTATAATTGCTGAAAACAGATTAACATTTTTTCTATTCATTCTCTCTCCATTTAAAATACGTTTGTACTATATTTGCATGATTGAACCATATAGACACTGCAAACTATTTTCTCTTTCAACCTTTATTTAGTATTAGTTCTACAAGTAACTCTGTATTTAATGTCCCCGTATATTCTTTATGTCCGTTTTCTCCTGTCATTTTCTTTGTCTAAAGCCCATTCTCTAGCAGATACATAACAAAAGTGCTCATAGGAAAAATTTTCTTTGAGCTCTTGCATCATAATAACCTTTTGTCTATTCCCTTTGGTCACAATGCATATCAATTTTGTTGGTGATAAAATCCTTAATCATTAATCATAAAATCATTAATTTCCTTAAGTATTTTAATGTCAATTTCTTTTGGTATGAGTGCTGCCAAAAGTTTGATGATAACCTAATTTATTTCTTGTCAAGTCACTTATTCTTTCTGTGAACACTCTCAACTGATTTCTTTTTCTTTTTCTCTCAAATCCAATAATTTTACTAGTTTATATCTCTGTATCACTCATTCTAGGTTGGTATACCTAGACTTATGGTGTACTCTTTCAAATATAGGTTCAAATCTTTTTTTGTCTCTTTCTTGAAAGTTTTTTAAATTCTAGCTTTCAGAATTTGTTCTGTTACTTTGCTTTATTTTTCTTTATAATGTATTCACATTATCCATATTGTGGATTTTCCTTATTATGTTAAATTAAAAAAATTGTCTTGAATCATTTTCATTTCTTTATTTATTTATTTTAAATTGTTTTCTTCCTTTTCATCTTCTATTTGTATTAAGACATTTTTTGACATGGTCTTTTATTTTTGTATTCCTTCCAGTTTAGTTTTCGATTGTAATATCAATTTTTCTGTTATTCTAATTCTTTGTTATACAAAAACTCCAGTGTTTTTCTATTTTTTATTTCTATTGTTTTTTCACATCTTATATTATTTTCTAAATGTATTTTAGTTCTTTTTGAACTCATGGGTGATTTGTGTCATTGGCATGTCTTTATAGCTTATTTCCATTGTTAGTAGAGATTTTATTTCACTCTTATTCTCTTTTTTCTTATAATAACATGGTATGAACTGAAAACTTCCAGATGTACAAGTTTTGTTTAGAAAAGGCAGAGAAACCCTCAATCAAATTGCCAACATTTGTTGGATCATGGAGAAAGCAAGAGAATTTCAAAAAAACATCTACTTCTGCCTCATTGACTATGCTAAAGCCTTTTACTATGTGGATCACAACAAACTGTGGGAAATTATTTAAGAGATGGGAATAACAGGCCACTTTACCTGTCTCCTGAGAAACCTGTATGCAGGTCAAGAAGCAAAAGTTAGAATCTTAAACATGAAACAACTGACTTATTCATAATTGAGAAAGTTGTATGACAAGGCTGTATAATGTCACCCTGTTTATTTAATTTATGTGTAGAATACATCATGAAAAATGTTGGGTTGGAGGAATCATAAGCTGGAATGAAGACTGCCGGGAGAAATATCAACAACCTTTGATATGCAGAAGATACCACTGTAATGGCAGAAAGTGAAGAGGAACTAAAGAGCCGCTCCATAAGGGTGAAAGAGGAGAGTGAAAAAGCTGGCTTAAAACTCAACATTAGAAAAACTAAGATCATGGCATCCAATCCCATCACTTCATAGCAAATTGAAGGAGAAAAATTGGAAATAGTGATAGATTTTATTTCCTTAGGTTCCAAAGTCAGTGCTGAAGAATTGATTCTTTTCAATTGTGCTGGAGAAGACTCTTGAAAGTCCATTTTAGTGCAAAGAGATCAAACCAGTCAATCCTGAAGGAAATCAACTCCGAATAGTCATTGGAATGACTAATGCTATAACTGAAGCTCAAATACATTGGCCATCTGATGTGAAGAATTGACTCATTGGAAAAGACCTTGATGCTGGGAAAGATTGAAAGCAAATGGAGAATAGGGCAGCAGAGAATGAGATGGTTGGATAGCATTGCCGACTGAATAGATGTGAATGTGAGCAAACTCCAGGAGACAGTGAAAGTCAGAGAAGCTTGGCCTGCTGAGTCTTTGAGGTCACAAAGAGTTGGATATGATAGCAACTGAGCAACAAAAATAAATCCAAGGAGAACTCTGTGGGGCCTTTCTGGGGCAGACAACTCCAGCCCCTTCCTGTGCCATGCCTCATGTTTGTAGAAAAACTTTAGCCTCCTAAGCCTTCCCTGAGTTCCAAAGAACAGATTTAATAAGAGGAAGTGAGAAAAGGCAGAAACAAAGGAAAATAGTCAAGCAAGACAAAATAATAATAGTTTAGCCATTAAACCGAACATCTTTAGTTCTTTTTCTCCGGGGCCAAAGATGATATTCTGAGCCATGTCCTTGAGGTACTTTGCAGATACTGAAACCCCCATCTGGTGAAGGAAGTTAACTGCATGCTACCACAAGCACATAGGCTCCAGACCAGTTTGAACCATGAAGCTGATGATGTTCATTCCTGATTGCCTCACCACCAACCAATCAGAAAAATGTCTATGAAGTGATCATGCTCTCTGCAACTCTCTCCCTTACCCTGTCTTTAAAAACCTTTCCCTGAAAGCCATTGATGAGTTCAGGTCTTTTGAGCATTAGCAGTTCATATTCCTTGTTTGGCCTTGCAATAAATATTGCACTTTCCTTCACCACAACCTAGTATCAATCAATTGGCTATATTGTGAATGAGTGAGAGGACCCTATTTGGTTCAGTAATAATTTGACCTTGATTTTTTTTTCTGCTGTTCACCTCCCTGTGAAATTTGTTTTCCTACACATTAGGAGCCATGGTTCAGGATAGCTTTTCTAACTTCATGGAGCTATCTCTTCTATTGCTTCTAAAAAGTGGTTGCTCACTCTCTGACATTTCCTGGTCTATTGCTGTTTTTTTCAGAGCACAGTCACTATTGGATTGGGCAAAATCCCTTCTAATTTCGTCTGCTGTTCTCAAATTGGCTTGCTGAATTTTCCAATAAATATCTATTGACAGTTTTGTTGTTCTCCTGTTTTCAGGTTGTCAGATATCTTCTTGTTTGGCTTTGCTTCCCCCACACAGACACCAAAGCATGCTGGTGTTGTGACCCACTATTTTGTCCTCACCCCACTGGTACTTTGGGTTTATATGGATATGTGCAGGCTTGTGTGCTGTTTCTTCAGTAGTGTCCAACTCTGTGTAACCTTATGGACCATAGACTGCCAGGCTCTTCTGTCCATGGGATTCTCCAGGCAATAAGGGAGTGGGTTGTCATGCCTTTCTCCAGGAGATCTTCCCAACCCAGGAATCAAACCCTCATCTCTTAGTCTCCCGAAAAGTGGCAGGCCAGTTCTTTACCACTGCACCACCTGGGAAGCCCTCATAGGGATAGCTTGTCATTTAATATTGTTATAAATACTGTTGATGAGATTGTGCCATCTAGCTTCTCTGGTTGTTTCTAGGACTGAATACAATAAAAACTTTACCACCAAGACAAACTTTCCAGAATCCTCAACTAAGGCTTTAAATCCAAAAAAAGGGGGAGGATTGTAAAAGTATTAGTTAAAAATACAGATGAATTATTTCATCTGCCCTAAGTGCAGAAGGTCTTTCTAAACATAGAATTAACCAAACATTATGGAAACCAAAGTGAAAAAAATATGTATTTGACTACATTAAAAAAATCTGTGTACAAAACCTAGCATAAATAAAATAAAAGACAAAACATAAACATGAGTACAATTCATGACAAAAGAATAGTATTCTTAACATATGCTGTCTTATAAATTAATTTTAAAAATTAGCTTCTAATCATAAAAAGTAAGATGGACAAGAAATTGTAAAAAAATTAATTAAGATGACAGTCATTTTAAGAGTATGGGATTTGTAAAGTTTTAAATAAAATAATTGATATAACTTTTCTGGAGGAAAGTTTGGTAATATATATGTAAAACCCTTTAAAAAATACATTCCCTCCTACCTAGCAATGGCACCCCACTCCAGTACTCTTGCCTGGAAAATCCCATGGACAGAGGAGCCTGGTAGGCTACAGTCCATGGGGTTGGGAAGAGTCGGACACGACTGAGTGACTTCACTTTCACTTTTCACTTTCATGCACTGGAGAAGGAAATGGCAACCCACTCCAGTATTCTTACCTGGAGAATCCTAGGGATGGCGGAGCCTGGTGGGCTGCCATCTATGGGGTCGCACAGAATCGGACACGACTGACATGACTTAGCAGCTCCTACCCAGCAATAATACTTTCAGAAATTTATTCTGAGGAAATAATTACTCAAATATTGCAAAGATGTGTAAAAGAGGTTCATGAAAGTATTATTTTTATATGAGAAATGTTGAAAAAAATCTAAATGTGATTCATTCACTGAGGGATTTTTTAAAACAGTCATGGTTAAATGAATAATGGGATACTTCTCAGTCATTACAAATGTTGTTGTGTTTGTTGCTGTGACCCCATGGACTGTACCCCAACAGACTCCTCTATCTGTGGGATTTTCCAGGCAAGAATACTGGAGTGGGTTGCCATTCCCTTCTCCAGGGGCTCTTCCCAACCCAGGGATTGAATCTGGGTCTCCCGCATTGCACACAGATTCTTTACCACTGAACCACCAGGGAATATGCCTTAGTTGTGTGTTATTCACTAATGACTTCATGAATACTACACAAGTCTTGCCTACATTTATATAAGCTCCTCAAGACTGAAGATTGTCTTTCCAATTTTTTGCTTTGGAGGCAGTATACTAACTGTCAATGGAAATAATCAGTCCATAAAAGGAATAGAAAAGTTTCATCTGAGCCAAGTTGAGAACCGTAGCCTGAGAGACATAGATTTGAGAAGCATTCAAATTGTGTCCCAGCCAGCTACAAAATAACAAGGGGCTTATGAAGACAAAAAACAAAATCACATAAATTGTTTGATAAGAGGACTAGAACTGGCAAGAATTAAGTATACTTGTTAAGCAAGGATTGCTAGGCATCTAGAAGAGTTGCCAGCGGAGACCTTGATACCAAGAGTTTACAGCTGGCAGAGGCTAAAAGGTATCATTTTGAGAATGACTGATGGCATCTTTGAGTCTGATACAGTTCAGAAAATTTAAGTTCTCAGTGATGCAAGAACATACATGAAACCATATCCACAGTGGCCACCCAGTTCCATTGTGGATGCCTGAACCATAGTTACTCTATTTTGATTTTTAAATACATTATTTTTTGTAATAGTTAAAGCAGATGTACAATGCATGTTTGACAGGCCATAAGACAAGCTCTTCTAGTTAGCATAAAGTTAAAGTTAAATCATGTATAAGCTATAATGACTTCCTCAAACCTCAATGTGTAAAAATTTCTTCCATCATAATCACCATTTGTGGAGAGGTTAAACACAGTTTTACATGTCTACTACAGTCCGTTAAAAATGTGTTCAGAAGGATAGTCAGTTCCTGTTTACAGGAGAAAATTTGGAGAGGGCCCGGCCACTTGTGGGCTTTCCAGGTGGTCCTACTGGTAAAGAACCCACTTGCCAATGCAGGAGACATAAGAGATGTGGGTTCGATTCCTGTGTTGAAGAGCCCCTGGAGGAGGGCATGGCAACCCACTCCAGTAACCTTGCCTGGGGAATCCCATGGACAGAGGAGCCTGGAGGGCTACAGTCTATAGGGTCACAAAAAGTCGGACACAACTGAAGCACCTTAGCATGCACACGTGCACATACCCAGGCCACTTAGACTCACTCTTAGGCTCCTGTGATGGGCACAACAATGGCCTCCCCCCAAATCCACATTCTAATCCCCAGAACGTGTGAATATATTATGTAACATAGTAAAGGAGAATTAAAGTTGCACGTGGAGTATATAGAATAAGTTTGCTAATCAATGGACTTTGCAATGGAGAGACTGCCCTAGATTATCTAGGTGGGCCAAATATAATCACAAGGTCCCTTAAATGTGGAAGATAGAAGCAGAAGAGCAGCTCAGAGTGAAGTGACATGGAAAGGACTTAGCTCAACAATGATCCTTTGAAGATAGAGGAAGGGGCCATAAACAAAGGAATGCAGGCATCTCCTAGAAGCTGGAAAATCAAGGGAACATACTGCCCCTAGAGTCTGCAAAAGAAACACAGTCCTGCCAACATTTTGTCTTTAGTCTAGCAAGACCCGTGTCAGACTTCTGATTTTCAGAACAGTAAGACCAAAAAATTGTATTGTGTTAAGCCAATAGATTTGCATTTAATTTGTTATAGCAGCAATAGAAAATTGCTATTTTACAGATTTACCATCATTTGAATTTTCAAACCTAGTCTCAGTTCAGAAACAACACCCCTTCGCATTATTAGACTCAAAACTAATAAAAGGATCCCACCCCATTTCTCACCATCAACAAGGCTTGACAAAGATAATCTCATCGGTCCTGTTGATCTCCATCACCATCCCCATCTATCTACATTGATAAAAAAAGAAAAGATCCAGGGACTGGTTCCCCAGTTGCTTCTTTCCTAAATTCTGCATCCAGAGATCTATCTTACAGTGTGGTATCTGATGTCCCTCAGATTGGTGACTCAGTTTATTTCTTTGTTTTGGCCACCCTGTGTTTGTGATCTTAGTTACCTGACCAGGAATTGAACCTGGACATGGACCACGGCAGTGAAAGCACTGAGCCCTAACCATGCACCACCAGGGAACTCCCGGTGACTCAGTTTAAACTGAAGCAGAAAGAATCCTATTTTAATATCCTGCTACACAATCAAATTTGTAGTAACTGCTAAATAAATACATGCAGCGCTTGAGACCAGCCTATATATTAAATTTGATGTTAGAACAAAATTTCTTGTACAAAGTCCTTGCTGGGTGAACATTTTTCACAAGTTCCTCTTGTCAAGTCCCCGTCAAGCTTCTGCTCTTAGCTAGCTTGGAAATTGATCTCTTCCTAGCAAGCTTTCCTATCCTGCATGCATACATCAAAGTACGATATGCTCCCCCTTAATAATCTGTTTTAAGATATTTTGTGCAGACAGTGGTTGCCAAAGGCTTTGCTGAGATTATCTCTGGTTTGCAAAACCTGCCCCACATCCAAACTGGCAAAGTGATGAAGACAGAGCTCTCAGCTCCTGCCAGGTTTCTATGGGGGATGCTTACAGTTTATTGGTATAAAGGTAGAAATCAGAGTTGTCAATGGTATGCGTGTATAAATTCTTGTTAATGATGTTACTAGTATCAATATCATCAGCCTGATACTTAAGTGTACTTCCATTAGTAGAAATAGTGTTGTCTATATCCGTCCTAATGTGATCAACTAAATGAGTTCTAACCTCTGGGTCTAATTATTCTTTTGAGCTGAAAAATGAAAGAGATTGTTAATTTGGTACCAAGAGATTCATCACTTCCAGGACTCCTTCAGGGATTGTTTCTGCTCCATCTGAAAGTTTGATTTCTTTGAATTAAAATTATACAGACTCAGGTTTTGAACAAAGAGTGCAACTGAAAAGTATCTTCCCAGGTGTTGGGATGGGAAATGGGAGTTGGAGGAGCTGATTTTCATGTGTGGCTCAGGTCCCACAGCACACGTGCCCTGGCCTTCTGGGGACAGGGAATGTTGGTGGGGCCTAGGGACTTAGCATAATAAGTCCTCCCTAACCAGTGCCACATGAGTCCTCCCTGGAGTGTTTAGTAGGAAACTTAAAAAAAAAATAGTTGATTACTTTTCTGTAATAATGCAAACAGTCAATAGGGAACTTGCAGTGGAAGTTTTCTCATGCTTTCTCAAAGAGCAGGCTAATCAGAAAAACTCTACAGGCTAAAACCCTGTGGCTTGCTGGCAGCCAACTCACTCAACATGGAATACACACACACACACACACGTATGCATATATATGTTTATATGCATACATACATATATGTGTATGTGTGTATACACACATAGACATGGTTGCTATTTATTTAGAAAAAGTTTTACATTTACAGAGAAGTTACAAAAATAGTAAAAAGAGAATCCCTTTCAGTCAGGTTCTCCTAATGCTAACCATAGTAGAGTTATCAAAAGAAGGGAGTTAACTAAACTACAGGATTTACTTACATTTCAGGAGCTTCTTCACTAATGTCCAAACAGTATCTCGTATTGCATTTTTTGGTGTTGTGTCCAATCAAGGATACTGTGATTTTTAAAAAATTTTTGCTTTGTGTTGAGGTATAGCCAATTAACAACATTGTAATTGTTTCTGGTGAACAGCAAATGGACTCAGCCATATAGATACGTGTATCCATTCTCCCCCAAACCCTTCTCCCATCCAGGCTGTCACATAACACTGAGCAGACGTCTATCTGCTACACAGTAAGTCCTTATTTGTTATCCATTTTGAATACAGCAGTGTGCATATGTCCATCCCAATCTCCTTAGCTATCCCTTCCTCCTGGCAGCCATAAGTTTATTCTCTAAGTCTGTGAATGGCTCTCAGATTGGTTTTTTTTTTTTTTTGGCTTTTTACTCATTGGTAAATGAGGACTTGCATTCTGGCCAAGTGTCACAGAAAGGATGTTGTGTCCTTCCCATAGCATTGTGTCAGGGCATACCTGATGTCAGTCTGTCTTGTTACTGATGATGTTAAACTTGATTAGCGAAGATAGGTTTTGAGTTAAGAGGTGGTGGGAGGAACATGTGTCACAAAAAGCAGAATGTTCCAGCCTGGGCAAGTGTCCAGCCATTGCTTTGGGAAGTAAGTCTGTCTGCTCACTGCCCACAGGGGAACTTAAACCTAAAGCGAACTTCTACCCCTCAGGCTTGGGCTGTACAAAACCATGATCCCTTCTTCAGATGTTAAAAAAATTGGGCTGGCTTGATGGAAGCCACTGACTTTGGCTTTGTCAATCCTATCCTCTAGGTTACTATTTCTCAAACACTGTTTCTCATGTTTGACCATGATCTATAATAATAGCAACAGTGATAAGAATGATGAAAATAAAATAAATAGTACTTACTGAGCCAGGCATGATACTAGATGCTTTACATTTAAGTTTTTTATTCAGTCCTTATGATAACCTTGAGGTAGTTACTTTTTTATTTTTTTAAAGAAATTGAGACTCAGTGAGATCAAGAAAATTACCCAGAGTCACAAAATCCCTAACATGCAGGGCCAGGACTCAAGGCCAGGCCCCTGGGCCCTTGACTCTTATCCTTCACCACTTAACCATGCTGCCTCCAACCAGCCAAAGGGCCATAGGAGTAATATACGTCATGAAAGGACCCAGCCCACTCATGTACACACACTTCCCCACACACTCTCCTATACTTACATAGTCACACACACACTCATACTTACAGTTAGCATAACTGAAATAGAAGCTATACAGAATCTGCCTCTGCCAGGTGTGATGCCTGAATTTCATCTTGTCTTCCATTTCATTTTTCAAAATGTTGGACATTAATGGTTCTCTGAAGGATGGGGAATCCCTGCCTGCAACCCACTAGCCTGAGAGATGCTCACACTGTACTTTCTTCTAGGTGTCGACCATAAGGCCAGATATCAGCGGGACCCAGAGGGTAAGGATTAAATGGATTGGCTGTGTCACAGATATTTCTGGGAAAATCTGTAATTATGAGAGTGGACTATGGGTTAAACTTTTTGAGTTTCCTCATTTAAATTTTGAAGATTTTTACTCAGTAACATCATTCTTTTTAAAATATTATGTATATATTTTAGCTGCTCTGCATCTTTGTTGCTATGTGCAGGCTTTCTCTAGTTGCAGGTTCAACAGTTGCAGCGCATGGGCTTAATTGCCTCGAGGCATGCGGAATCTTCCTAGACCCGTGTCCTCTGTATTGGCAGGTGGATTCTTAACCACTGGGCCACCAGGAAAGCCCCATCATTCCTTTTGCTTAATAAGAATTATGTGCTTTGATGGAAATTCACAAGAAAATCATCAAAGATACTTTTAAAATATGCTTTGAAGAAAAGTCCAACCCCTTATAGCCAAAGTCTTTACAGCTAATTTCTTCTTTTCTAGGCAATGACCAATGAAAGTTTCTAAGCCCTTTATGAGGTCTAGACAGTAAAGACTGAGGTCTGGAGCTTCCAAACCTTGCACATAGCAAAGAAGGCTTTGCCTGGCTCTTGGGAGGTAACTTATAAGACCTTGGAATAACTTGTCTGATAAGAGAGTCTTTGTTTGCCTGAGGCTTGGACTACCTCATATAGTCTACAACAATAACTTCAGTTATATTGGGTACCTTAGGCCATGCAGTGTCAACTTGACCTCTGCAAGGGCTGGAGACTAAGGTCAACCATAAAATCTTCCATAAAACTCTGAACACCAAAGTTCAGGGGAGTTTTTCTGGATGACAGTATTTTGTGTTGTCATTACTGGAGAACTAAGCACTGTTTGTATGACTCCACCAGGAGAGAACACCTAGAAGCCTGCTCCTAGTCTTTTCTGGACCCTGTATGTTTTGGGGGGAACCTGGACCCTGTTACTTATTTTAATCTGTATCTTTCCACTGTAATAAACCATAGCAATTAATATAACAGATTTTCTCAGTTCTGTGAGTCCTTCTATTGAAGCTGAGAATGGTCTTGGGGATCCCCAACAACAGGCTGTTTTTTGGGAACTTAAACAGAAAGCAGCCAGAGGGGTGTGACTGCGACTGCTATTTAGTTTTGCTCTGACTTCATGGAGACTAGTCCCAACACTGCAGTGTTAGTTCTTTTTGGTGTGAGTGGCCCCCATATATGCAGAGGCCATATTGCCAGCCCAACTGAAAACACACTTGGGTATAATATATAAGCAGGAGAATGTGAGCAGCGAGGGGTCTGCTGCTCAAGGGAGCAAATCTGTGGCAAGACTGCCTTTGAGAATGTTGTGACTGATGGACTCTGACCCTGAGAAAGCTGCTGAAGAAGCAGCAGCTTAGGTATGAGGGTGGGGAAAGACTCCTATCTATCTTTGGTGGACCAGGAAAAACAAAGTCAACCCTTGCTTTATTCAAAACCCTGTTAATCAGTTCCCTCATTTAATTGGAAATGTGACTTTCTGATATCCCTTTTGGGGTGGAATGGGAAGAGCTAAATTACAGGGAAATGAGCAAACTCAGAGATTTAGGAACTATAGCCTGGGGTGGGGGGCTGGCTTCTGTCGGGGAGGTCGAAGTTCAGGGGCCTTGTTCTAATAAAAATGAATGATTTGTGAGTGACTCAGTGGTTGTTGCCAGACTATGAGCAGATCAATGTGTTTCAGGAAGAGTTCAACCCCAAGTTTCTGCTTTATCTTCATATAACAGAAACTTGAATTGAATACAGAACCCTAAGCTCCTTCTCTGAGATTTGTCTGAATTGTCTGGGCTCCCAGGCCACGTCCTCTCCAGGCACCCTGCCCTCTCCAGGTTGGCAGCTGAGATCTGGCCTGCATGCACAGGTAGGCATTGAGGCCACTGAGAGATTGAAGTTCACTCAGCTCAGCCTCCTTGGTTGGGAGGACAGGTGGCCTGGAAGGAGCTCCACTCATACCCTGCAATCCAATCCACTTACCCTCATGGCTTGTGCTTTCCTTGAGGCTGGAAGCTTTCAATACCATTTATATTCTGCCTACCCCAGTCTATCTGTCTAGCCAGGAGCTCCACATGAGTCTATTGGGATATCTAATAGGCACCTCACATGGGTCAAATTGATCTGCTAATCTCTGTCCAGCCCAGCCCAAACTTGCTATCTTCCCAGTTTAAATAAAAATATTCCCACACTTCCAGCTGCTCAAAACAAGATCCAGGGGGTCGTTCTGGACTCCTCTCACACTCACATCAGCAGATTCCATTAGCTCTACTTTGAACTTCTTAGCACTTCCACTGCTCCCATCCTGGTCCCAAGACCAGGTGCTCCCAGACCATCTTCTGTCTGGACATCTCTGTAGCCTCCCAGCTTCTCTCCTTGCATCTGCTGGCCCCTACTTGTCTATTGTCAACATGGCAGTTAGAGACCATGTCTCCTTCAAGTGTTTAAATGAAGGGAAGGGCATTATACACTATGGATTGTCGCACTCTCTGTTAAATTTGGATAAATAATATTTTTAAAATATAAGGATATATATTAACACAAAGAAATGAATTCTTTATATTCATTGAAACTCTTTTCATGTGCTATATCTATATAGAAGATGTGAAAAAGAGTGACATATTCCTCTCTATGCCAAGTTTCCATGTCTTTCCCCACTAATATTTCTATTAATGCTATGTAAGAAATTTTGTATAGTATATACTATATGTTGTCATACATAAGTATCATGGAATTAATACTATATAATATAAATATAGTATTACCATAAGCATGTACATTGTATTCTTGGTGTTACATAACACATATTATGTTTAATTGTGCATATATTTATCATCTCCATGGATATTCTTTACCAATAGTAATTTTAAATTTTACATAAGACATTAACTCCTTAATCATACAGAGTGCATTCAATCAGTTCAATTCTTATCAGCATGCATATCACAGTCAGTATCATCCCTTAACAAGTTTGGGGAAACAGCAGCCTCTTGGTTAATGCCACTTTCATTGCCCTGGGCCTGTTAATAGCAAGAGATTCTAGCCTGACTCTATACTTGGCATCTGATTCTTTCTTCAGAGTCATCTTGCCTAAAAACTTCATGCATTCCCCTAAATAAGACACCCTGATGAACAGATGACTAACCTGCTAGTGATCCCATAGAACTGCGATGTCATGCATGTGGCATTCTTAATTGTTGAGTAGCCCGTGATTCTTCTCAGGGCTAATGAAGGCCTTTACATTTAAGCTCAGGTAGCTGAGCTATGATTGAATGCTATTTATCAACATCATCAACTGTAAAGTATTATTTAGTTCATGCTTGACAGACATGATAATTTTTATATGTAAAAATTTATCCTACACATACATGTGTAGATGTATATGCATACACATGAAATAAACTCAATGATCACTTAAATAAAGATAGACGTTTAATTCCTCATGTTCCTTTTCCTCCTTAAATATGTCTTATGGCATTTTTACAAACACCCTAAAAAAATCATCAACCCCTTAAAGCAAGACAATATTTATAAATGAGCTATGACAGATTTATTTGAAATTTGCTCATAAGATAATAAACTTAAAACTTTTTTCCAAAAATTTTTTCTTTAAAACATCCTATTTCTCAATTAAAGACAATTTCAAAATTTACATTTTAGAAAGAATTCTGGTTTAAAGGGCTGATTTTTCTAATTCCTATTATGTAGGTTTTTTCTTCCTTTTCATCCCCAAATTTTTGCATCATTCTTCATTTGTTAATATGGTGTATCACATTGATTGATTTGTATATATACACTTTGCACCCCTGGTGTAAACCTCACTCGATTGTAGTGTGTGATCCTTTTAATGTATTATTGGATACTATTTGGTAGTTTCCCATCAAGGATTTTTGCATTTATGTTCTTAAGTGATACTGGACTGTAATTTTCTTTTTTTGTGATATTATGTCTGGTTTTGATATCAGGGTGATGGTGGCCTCATAGAAATAGTTTGAGGATATTCCTCCCTCTGCAATTTTTGGAAGAGTTTGAGAAGGATAAGTGTTAACTCTTATCTAAATGCTTGATAGAGTTCACCTGTGAAGTCATCTGGCCCTGGGCTTTTGTTTGTTGGAAGATTTTTTATTACAGTTTCAATTTCAGTGCTTGTGAATGGTCTGTTCATATTTTCTATTGCTTCCTGGTTCAGGCTTGGAAGGTTGTACTTTTCTAAACATTTGTCCACTTCTTTGAGGTTGTCCATTTTATTGGCATATAGTTGCTTGTAGTAGTCTCTTATGATCCTTTGTATTTCTGTGGTGTCAATTGTAATTTCTCCTTTCTTCATTTCCAATTTTATTGATTTGAGTCTTCTCAATTTTTTTCTGAATGAGTCTGGCTAGTGTGGCGCTAGTGGTAAAGAACCCATCAACCAATGCAGGAGATGTAAGAGACATGGCTTCCATCCCTGGGTTGGGGAGATCCCCTGGAGAAGGGCATGGCAACTCATTCCAGGGTTCTTGCCTGGAGAATCCCATGGACAAAAGAGGCTGGCAGGCTACACTCCACAGGGTCGCAAAGAGTCAGATACAACTGAAGCAATTTAACACAATGGTTAATCTATTTTTTTTATCTTCTCAAAGAAGCAGCTTGTAGTTTTATTGCTCTTTGCTGTTGTTTTCTTCATTTCTTCTTCATTTATTTCTGCTCTGATATTTATAATTTCTTTCCTTCTACTAACTTTGAGGATTTTTTTGGAGGGGGGAGGGGTTGTTCTTTCTCTAATTGCTTTAGGTGTAAGGTTAGGTTGTTTGAGACTTTTTCATGTTTGTTTGTTTGTTTGCTTTTCATTTATTTTTATTAGTTCAAGGCTAATTACTTTACAATATTGTAGTGGGTTTTGTCATACATCAACATGAATCAGCCATGGAGTTACATGTATTCCCCATCCTGATCCCCCCTCCCACCTCCCTCTCTACCCGATCCCTCTGGGTCTTCCCAGTGCACCAGCCCCGAGCACTTGTCTCATGCATCCAACCTGGGCTGGTGATCTGTTTCACTGTAGATAATAAACATGTTTTAATGCTGTTCTCTCAAAACATCCCACCCTCGCCTCCTCCCACAGAGTCCAAAAGTCAGCTCTGTACATCTGTGTCTCTTTTACTGTTTTGCATATAGGGTTATCATTACCATCTTTCTAAATTCCATATATATGTGTTAGTATGCTGTAATGTTCTTTATCTTTCTGGCTTACTTCACTCTGTATAATGGGCTCCAGTTTCATCCATCTCATTAGAACTGATTCAAATGAATTCTTTTTAATGGCTGAGTAATATTCCATGGTGTATATGTACCATAGCTTCCTTATCCATTCGTCTGCTGATGGGCATCTAGGTTGCTTCCATACCCTGCCTATTATAAACAGTGCTGTGATGAACATTGGGGTGCACCTGTCTCTTTCAGATCTGGTTTCCTCGGTGTGTATGCCCAGAAGTGGTATTGCTGGGTCATATGGCAGTTCTATTTCCAGTTTTTTAAGAAATCTCCACACTGTTCTCCATAGCGGCTGTACTAGTTTGCATTCCCACCAACAGTGTAAGAGGGTTCCCTTTTCTCCACACCCTCTCCAGCATTTATTGCTTGTAGACTTTTGGATAGCAGCCATCCTGACTGGCGTGTAATGGTACCTCGTTGTGGTTTTGATTTACATTTCTCTGATATTGAGTGATGTTGAGCATCTTTTGATGTGTTTGTTAGCCATCTGTATATTTTCTTTGGAGAAATGTCTGTTTAGTTCTTTGGCCCATTTTCTGATTGGGTCTTTTATTTTTCTGAAATTGAGCTGCAGGAGTTGCTTGTATATTTTTGAGATTAATCCTATGTCTGTTGCTTCGTTTGCTATTATTTTCTCCCAATCTGAGGGCTGTCTTTTCACCTTGCTTATAGTTTCCTTTGTTGTGCAAAAGCTTTTAAGTTTAATTAGGTCCCATTTGTTTCTTTTTGCTTTTATTTCCAATATTCTGGGAGGTGGGTCATAGAGGATCATGCTGTGATTCATGTCGGAGAGTGTTTTGCCTATGTTCTCCTCTAGGTGTTTTATAGTTTCTGGTCTTACATTTAGATCTTTAATCCATTTTTAGTTTATTTTGTGTATGGTGTTAGAAAGTGTTCTAGTTTCATTCTTTTACAAGTGGTTGACCAGCTTTCCCAGCACCACTTGTTAAAAACGTTTTGTCTTTTTTCCATTGTATATCTTGCCTCCTTTGTCAAAGATAAGGTGTCCATAGGTTCGTGGATTTATCTCTGGGCTTTCTATTCTGTTCCATTGATCTATATTTCTGTCTTTGTGCCAGTACCATACTGTCTTGATGACTGTGGTTTTGTAGTAGAGTCTGAAGTCAGGCAGGTTGATTCCTCCAGTTCCATTCTTCTTTCTCAAGATTACTTTGGCTATTCGAGGTTTTTTGTATTTCCATACAAATTGTGAAATTATTTGTTCTAGTTCTGTGAAAAATACCACTGGTAGCTTAATAGGGATTGCATTGAATCTATAGATTGCTTTGGGTAGAATAGCCATTTTGACAATATTGATTCTTCCAATCCATGAACACGGTATGTTTCTCCATCTGTTTGTGTCCTCTTTGATTTCTTTCATCAGTGTTTTATAGTTTTCTATGTATAGGTCTTTTGTTTCTTTAGGTAGATATACTCATAAGTATTTTATTCTTTTTGTTGCAATGGTGAATGGTATTGTTTCCTTAATTTCTCTTTCTGTTTTCTCATTGTTTTTTCATATTTCTTGAGGTAGGATTGTATTGCCATTAACTTCACTCCTAGCACTGCTTTTGCTGCATCCCATAGGTTTTGGGTTGTGTTTTCATTGTCTTTTGTTTCTAGGTATTTTTTGTTTTCTCTTTGATTTCTTAAGTGACCTCTTGGTTATTTAGTGGCATATTGTTTAGTCTCAATTCAAATTTTAAAAATTGTTAATGTAGCTTAATTCCAAGCAAGGCACTGAAAATGTCTACATGGGCTTTTCAAACCTCTGTAATTAATTTTTTATAAAGTTACATGTGCTAGCATTCACATGTAACATTAACAAAATGCTCCCTAGGTGACAAATGCTCTCTAGATGCAAATACTCCCTTAGAATGATCTCAGAATTCTCTCTACATTATAAAAAGCTGAAAGGAGCAAGCACTGAGCACACTGTCTATGTAGTGTTTATGTAGCTCATTACTCCTTGCTTAATTCACTTTCATGGGACACAGCAATAATAAAAATTATGCAATAAATGAAAGTTTGACTGAGTTATACTCAGAAGCATATATAAGGGTTGATAAATTTCATACCAGTCATTGTGAGCATATGCAAACTCAACAAAATTCAGCAAAAAGTGTATTTAAGAGAAATAAAAAATAAAGTTAAACTTTAACCAAAGCCATCAAAAAGCTCTAACTGAAATAAAAATAAGCTACAAAAGTGATTTTAGCATTTTAAAATACATGAAAACCAAGATTCTACCATGCTGAGCCCTAAACTTAAACAACTAACAAAACACATTTTTTGTTTGTTTGCCAGAATACTATGAGCAACAGCTTAAAACACAAAAGTGAGATGATGGGTGTCCTTATAGGAGACAGAAAAGCAGAAAGCACACATAGACACATGTTGAAGAGACAGAGATTGAATTGATGCAGCCACAAGTCAAAAAACACCAAGGACATTCATCACTGGATTTAAGGCCCACAATAATCCATGATGATTTCCCTTCACCTTTATCATATATGCAAAGACTCTTATCCCAAATAAGGTCATATTCTGAGGTTCTGGGTGGATATAGCTTTTGAGGGAGCATCAACCAATTCACTACAGTGCTGGTTTAAACCTCCAATACCGCTAGCAAAGAAATTGTTTCTTTATTTAAAAAAAATTCCTTCAGTGTACTCTGAGAAGGCAGCTGAGTGTCAAAATTAATAAAAGGGAACTATATTAGAGTTGGGAGGCCAGAATGGGAAGCTTCACACATATACCACTCCATGTCAATACAGATCTCAATAGGAAGACACATGCTTTGCATCTCTGGCTGGAAATGACCCTACCTTACCCACTGACAGGGTGAGGAAGAAAGATGTTTTTCTCCTTGTTTGGCAACAGCACAACCAATGTGATGTTGTCACAACTCAGCCAATGAAAAGTGACTGTACTTCAGTGGACTTATTGTAACAGCCCATCCCAACATCTTCTTTTCTATAAAAGGTTTCCTCTCCTTTTATAGGACTTGCATGTGGTTCATTATAATTGCAGTTCTTTGCTGCCCCCCAATAAACTCATTTTTGCTGGTAAAATAATTGGTTGTTTTATTGTTTTAAGGTAACATCAGTCAAGGAGAGAGCACCTGAGTTACTAGATGGGCTTACCTGGAGGACCCTGGTACTATCCCATCATTCTCCTCTTTCTTCTCTTTTCCACCTCAGTCCATCTTTTCATGATTATTTTCTTCTCCATTTAGATCTATGCTTATTTCTCCATGTATCTTAGACCCCCTCCCCCCAAATCTCTATGATCTTAATATCCTACAATAGGGATCTGATATTTCTAGTGGTTTGTATGCAGGTTTATTCTGGAAGAGTGTTGGCCTCTCATTCTCAGAGCCCTCCATCCTCTATTTGAGGTGATTTGTGAATGAAGAGCCACAGTTGCCAGCACAGGTACTGCTGTATGAATAGTGAAATCCTTTCACATACCCCTTCTGTTATCTGAGGAAGAAGGAATTGGGGATCTAGAATGGAGGGGGATGGTTCAGTGTAATCGCTTCCCAGGCTAAACTCTATGAATCAGCAAGGGGTTGTGAATATTTTCATTATTTATATGAGGAAGCTAAATTCTGAGTGTAACAAACCAGTCATCCAGGCAAAATCTCAGATTTTTACTGAGCATTTATGCAGGAGAAAATGACTTAGCTCAGGATCCTAACCATCAATTAAGACAGAGGTGGGTATGAGTTGAGTAAGTATTTCTCCACTTAGAAAAGAAAGCCAGTCAGTCACCTCTACTAACTTGTGAAGCAAGGTCCCAAAAGAATGAGGATTATGTTGTTGTTGTTGTTGTTCAGTCGCTCAGTCATGTCTGATTTTTGCAACCCCATGGACTGCTGCACGCCAGGCTTCCCTGTCCTTCACTATCTTACAGAGTTTGCTCAAAGTCAAGTCCATTGAGTCAGTGATACCATCCAGTCATTTCATCCTCTGTCTCCCCCTTCTCCTCCTGGTCTCAATCTTTCCCAGCATCAGGGTCTTTTCAAATTAGTTGGCTCTTCCCATCAGGTGGCCAAAGTATCAGAGCTTCAACTTCAGCATCAGTCCTTCCAATGAATACTCAGAGTTGATTTCCTTTAGGATTGACTGGTTTGATCTCCTTGCTGTCCAAGGGACTCTCAAGAGTCTTCTCCAGCACCACAGTTCAAAAGCATCAATTCTTTGGCACTCAGCCTTCCTTATGGGCCAAACCTCACATGTGTACATGACTACTGGAAAAAGCCATAGCTTTGAGTATACAGACCTTTGTCCGCAAAGTGATATCTTTGGTTTTTAATATGTGTCTAGGTTTGTCATGTCTTTTCTTCCAAGGAGCAAGCATCTTTTAATTTCATGGCTGCAGTCACTGTTCGCAGTGATTTTGGAGCCCATGAAAATTAAGTCTGTCACTGTTTTCATTTTTTTCCCCACCTATTTGCCATGAAATGATGGGACTGGATGCCATGATCTTATTTTTTTGAATGTTGAGGATTATATATCTAACACCAAACTCCTCATCTCCCACCAAACCTGCTCCTTCTGCCATCTTTCCCTTCTCAGTCAATGACAACCCTATTCTTCCACTTGTGAAGGCCCCAAACCTTGAGTGCTCCCTGACTCCTTACTCTCATGTTCTACATCCAATCTATAAGCAAACCATGACTCTACCTGCAAAATACTTTCAGAACGCTACTATTTCTCTCTGACTCCACCATTCGCACCTTCAAAGTCACTATCATCTCTGCTCTGAACCACTGCGATAGCCTCCTGTCTGGCTCTTTGCTCTTGCTTCACCCCAAAGGGCACTTATAAAAGCTTCATCAGACTGCATTCTTCCTCACCTAGAACCCTAAATGCATGCAGAGGCTGGCCACATATCTGGCACATAATTTATCATCTCTCCAACTTCATTGTTTTAATTCCCCTTCTTTACTCAGCTGCAGCTATTCCATTCCTCCAAAGTGTTGGGGTTCATCCCACCTCAGGGTCTTAGAACATGCTATTCTCCCCATCTCAAGTATTTCCCTGCTTGAATTCTGCGTGGCTTATTCTTCATATCTTTTGGCTTTTCCCTCAAAAATAATTTTTTTCAGGGATACTTTCCATGACCACACTATTTAAAACAGGATACAACATCCCCCTTTTCTGATTTTATTTTCTCCATAGAACTTTCCACTTACAATAAATGTCACATATTTTACAAGTTTGTTTACTGTCCGTTTCTCTCACTGGAATGTAAGCAGTGACTGTCACAGAGTGGGCATTCGGTAGCTGTATTGCCAAAGTCTTGGCTCCCTATCTGCCAATATCCAAATAGAAATACGGGGACAGGGTTTGGAGTAAACAGAAAAGAGTAGCTTTGTTATTTTTGCCAGGCAAAAGGGAAACACAGCCGGCTAGCTCCTCAAGAACTGTGCCCCCCTTGCTCAGGAATAGGGAGAGGTTTTATATCCTCTTAAAGGTCTTGCATTTTTTTTTTTTTTAATTCTTCAAAGTCTCAAAATGGCCACAGCTGCCATCAGGCAACTTAGCAACTGGGTCTAGTGACCCTGAAGTTATTGGCCCATGACCTTCTTTTTGAAATCCAGAATGTTACAGAGTGTAGGGGGCAAAGAATGCCAGGTGCAGAATATAATCTATATATCAGTCAGAGAGTGATTAGCTTTGTGAAGGACAAATTCAGCTACAAGTGTTTGCTAGTAGTAACAGCTAAAGAATAACAAAGATTGTTTAACTCCTTCAGGCCTGCTTGACTGGTATGTGCCAAAGGCCATTCACTCATTTCTGTTTTTACTGCAACAGATCTTGCCGAATATGTGAATGAATGAGATGTAGGTATGGGGAACAAAGGAAGGTAAGAAACACTGCACTTATGTTACCTAAAATAGCACCCCACCCTCCCAGAACTCATCTACCCACTTAACTTGCTTCCTTTTCCTTCACAGCACCTATCACCTTTGACACTATTTGTTTCTTGAGTGCCTCTTTTATTAAAAAGAGACTCCAATGAGAACAAGAACTTTTTTGTTCTCTGCTGTATCTTGTTTGCAGGCCATCAATACAGATTTATGGAATAAACAATGACAAACTTGAGTGTGCCCTTGGCTCCAGAATCTCACAAATGGGTATGGTGACTTATTTTCCTGACCTAGGTGGTTTACACTTTACACTAACCAAAAACCCTTATGGAGAAATGCCAACTTAGAGAAGTCAATAGAGAATCTTCACTACTTGGCCCTCTTCTTGAATATTTAGCACAATTTGGTCCCAAGGATTTTTGTGTTTAGAAAATCCCTTGGAGGTCAAGGCACATTTTACTGTAAAGTACACTCATATATACCTTATGGAGCTGAGTCTCAAAGTGTGTGTATAGGCAGGAGATGGGGGTAATCCTGGGTGGAAAGGGGACTTTGCCCACCACCCCCTTCAGAGTACCTGCAGACAATTTTAGTTGTTGTCAACCTCCCCCCCCCCCAAAAAAAAAGCACAATGTGAGAGTTGTGAGTTAAGTTTTATTTGGGGCAAAAATGAGGACTGCAGTTCAGGAGACAGCACCTCAGATACCTCTGAGAAACTGCTCCACAGAGGCAAGGGGGAAAGGTCAGTATATATGTGATTTTAGTAATGGGGGGAGTACCTGCAAACAAGCACATATTTTCCAAAAGGTTTCTACTAGTCTCGTGAAGCTTCTGCTAGTCACAAGAAACAGTCATCACCATGAAGGATTTTGGTGCTTTTCTAGATATGAGATGATATGAGAATTGGGCTCATAAAATCAGCTCCTGAGAATACCTAACTATCTGAAGAACCTGTCCTGCCAGTTTTCCTCTGAGCACAGAGCGCCTCATTCCTCTCCAGCCTCAACTCCTTCAGGGGGTGTTGAAGGTCAGCAGCTGCAGCAGCACATGACTTAATCCTTGTAGAAGTAGATGGAAAGCACCCATGGCAAGTGCCAGTTTGTAGTTGATGTTCTCATAACTGGTGGAACAGGGGGTGTGGTTTGCTATGGGCACCTAGTGGATACAGCCTAGGGATGCTCAAAATCCTAAATCAGTGCTACCAGATTTAGCAAATAAAAATACCTATAGGTAGAAACAGCAAAAAAGGTCTTAATGACCTGGATAACCATGATAATGTGATCACTTCCATAGAACCAGGTATCCTGGAGTGTGAAGTCAAGTGAGCCTTAGAAAGCATTACTATGAACAAAGTTAATGCAGGCAATGAAATTGCAGCTGAGCTATTTCAAATCCTAAAAGACGATTCTGTTAAAGTGTTTCACTCTGTGTTGTTGTTCAGTCGCTAAGATGTGTCTGATTCTTCGTGACCCCATGGACTGCAGTACACCAGGCCTCCCTGTGTCCCTTACCATCTCCCAGAGTTCACTAAGTTCATGTCCATTGAATTGCTGATGCCATCCAACCATCTGCTGCCCTCTTCTCCTTTTGCCTTCAGTCTTTCCCAGTATCAGGGTCTTTTCCAGTGAGTTGGCTCTTCACATCAGGTGGCCAAAGTATTGGAGATTCAGCTTTAGCATCAGTCCTTCCAATGAATATTCAAGGTTGATTTCCCTTAGGATGGACTGGTTTGATCTCCTGGAGGAGGGACTGGCAAGCCACTCAAGTATTCTTGCCACTGTTCTTGCCATGAACAGTATAAAAAGGCTGCACTCAATATGCCAGTGAATTTGGAAAACTCAGTAGTAGCCACAGGAAAAGGTCAGCTTTCATTCCAATCCCAAAGAAGAGCAATGCCAAAAAATGTTCAAACTACTGCACAATTGTGCTCATTTCACATGCTAGCAAGGTAATGCTCAAAATCCTCCAAGCTAGGCTTCAACAGTACTTGAACCAAGAACTTTCAGATGCACAAGCTGGATTTTAAAAAGTCAAAGGAACCAAATATCAAATTGCCAACATCCGCTGGGTCACAGGAAAAGCAAGAGAATTCCAGAAAAATACCTACTTCTGCTTCACTGACTATGAGAAAGCCTTTTACTGTCTGGATTACAACAAACTGTGGAAAATTCTTAAAGAGATGGAAATACCAGACCACCTTACCTGCCTCCTGAGAAACCTGTATGTCAGTCAAGAAGTAACAGAGACATGGAATAATGGACTGGTTCAAAATTGGGAAAGGAATATGTCAAGACTGTACATTGTCACCCTGCTTATTTAACTTATATGCAGAGTATATCATGAAAAACATTGGGCTGGATAAATCACAAGTTGGAATCAAGCTTGCAGGAGAAATATCAATAACCTCACATATACAGATGACACCACCCTTATGTAGAAAGTAAAGAGGAGCTAAAGAGCCACTTGATGAAAGAGGAGAGTGAAAAAACTGGCTTAAAACTCAAAACTCAAAACACTAAGATCATGGCATTTTGGTTCCATCACTTCATGGCAAACAGATGGTGAAAAAATGGAAACAATGAGAGACTTAATTTTCTTGGGCTCCAAAATCACTACAAAAGGTGACTGCAGCTATGAAATTAAAAGATGCTTGCTTTGTGGAAGAAAAGCTATGACAAACCTACCATATTAAAAAGCAGAGACATCACTTTGCTGATAAGGTCCACATATTCAAGGCTATGGTCAAGTACAGATGTGAAATTTGGACCATAAAGAAGGCTGGGTGCTGAAGAACTGATGCTTTCAAACTGTGGTGCTAGAGGAGACTCTTGAGAGTCCCTTGGACAACAAGGAGATCAAACTAGTAATCCTAAAGGAAATCATTCCTGAATACTCATTGGAAGAACTGATGATGAAGTTGAACCCCCATACTTTGCCACCTGATGGGAAGAGCCAACTTATTGAAAAAGACCCTGATGCTGGTAAAGATTGAGAGCATGGGGAGAAGAGGGAGACAGAGGATGAAATGGTTGGATGGCACCACCGACTCAATGGACATGAGCTTGAGCAAACTCTGGGAGATGGTGAAGGACAGGGAAGCCTGGCGTGCTGCATGCAGTCCATGGGGTCCCAAAGAATTGGACAGGACTGAGGGACTGAACAACAGCGTCACCAGATGAAATACTTAACTGCTAGATTAATCTTACTGTTCAGTCCTGACCAACTCTTTACTGCCCCATGGACTGCAGCATGCCAATCTAAGATTAATCTTAGGGTATATATTTATCTGAAATTTGAACTTAACTGAGTACCCTGATTTACATCTGGTGAGCCTACCTGCAATACACAGGACAGGCCCCCAGGACAAAGAATTATCCAAACTAAAAAGTCCAAGGTGTAAAGTTGAGCAGGTTACTGGGCCAAGCCTCGGAATTTCTGATTAGGTATTTCTGGGATGGGGCCCCAGAATATGCACTTCTATCATGTTCCCAAGTGAAGCTGTTATTGGAATTATATTGGAGAACCACCCACCTAGAGAGAAAAAAAGGTTTCGTGCCTTAGTGAGTAATAGAGAGGAAAGTGCCTAGGCTATCAAGTAAGCGAACCGGGCAAGTGGAGAATGCAAGAGGGGCCGAGTACGTTTCACTGCCCTGGCCCTGGCCTCAGAGGCACTTCCCGGTTTCCTCTGAGCTCCGCGGAAGCCCTGAAGTCTCGTTGGTTGCTGGGATAGGGGGCGTGTCCTAAGCAGGGGTGTGTCCTGGGCGGGGGGCGGAAGGCGGGCCGAAAGCGAGTGGAGCGCTCTCTTGCCGGACGTTGCGCTGCCGCGACGGCCGACGCCAACAGCGCCGAGGCGCTCTAGGCTCCGCGCTACGAGTGGTACCTGGCACGAACCACGAGGCCCCAGTCTGTTCATCGCAGGTCGAGGTCGCCCCGCTTGCACCGCCGACTGGACCCCTCTTGGATGTGGGAGCGGCGGACCATAGCTATGTTTTTTCTCAACGGTGCCCCAGGCGTTGGGCCTCGCTGCCGCGGGCGGACGGTGAGTAGGTGGGACTGGTACAGGCACAACGGACCTCGGGGCTTCGAGTTCAGAGAGCCGTTTGAGGGGGTCCCCCTGCGGGGCGGAAGGCGGGGCTGGCACCGGGGCGGGGTCAACTGGGGCGGAGCGAGAGTGGGGGTGGCAGCCTTTGGGCTAGGCCTGGTTGTGGGCGTAGCCGGGGCTAACTAACGCTGGAGGTACTAGGGGAGGAGTGGCCAGGGCCCTTGGGCGGGATCGGGGGTGGGGCAAGGACGGGCAGGGGCGGGAAGGACTGCTGTGGGCGGAGCTGGGGCTGGCTGACGCTGGGGGCGGAGCGGGTGGACATTTGTGGGCGGGGTCGGCGGGATCGGGCGTGCTTAGAGGCCTTGCCCTTTAGGGGGAGAGGAGGTTCTGCGTTGGGGTGCGCTGTGAAGGGCGATTTTGGCATTTCCACAGTTTCTGCCTGCTTCTGGGATCGCTGAGGTTGCATAGCATCTTTGTTTTCCTCTCTTCCCCTTTTTTGTTTAGCATTGAGATAAGTACGAGTAGGGCCCCGTATCTCACAAAGGCCATTCTTGAGCCGTTTTGCACCTGGCTTAACTTTGAGGCATTTACGTTTATAAAATGCCTTATTAAAAAATGTTTTTTCTAAGTAACTTTAAAAAATGAGACAAGTTTGAAAACTAATACAAAGAATCCCTACGTTCGAGTCACCTGGGTTCCCCAAATGTTAACATCTTACGTAAGAGAGCAGTTAGCAAAACCAGGACACGTAAGGTCTACAGGCCTTGTTCAGAATTTTTTGCTCTTCTCAACCGTTTCGTTTTTGTGGTATAGGATCCAAGTCAGGGTTTAGTTCCATTTAGTTGTCCTGTCTCATTGGAAAATTTAATATTTTAAGCACTAGAGGTCCCCTCACCTCCAAGATCCTTCAGAATGGCTGTAGGAACATCAGATCTCAAATCAAAGAGCCTTTTCTTCCTGGATGCCAGAGCCAGTTGAGACTATCCAGCTGAGCCTCTGGGAATGTCCAACTGAGAATGTCCAGCTGAGCCACAGCTTTGCACACCTGTGCCTTGACACATCCGGCCCTTGACTGCTCAGCATCTCCTGGTTTTTCTATCTCTCAGGTCAACCTCCTGCCGTTAGATCTCTTAGACCTCTCTGAAGATGTCCTCCTTTTCCAGCTTCTCTTTCAATGTGAGCTTCCTCCCTGGGTAACACCTGTGGCTTCAGGGATTCTTGTGGCTTTGGGGCTTCCACAAATCTTCAGAAAACTGACTCATTTATGACTTTATCCCAGGCCATTTCTTTGTCTCAGACCCAGAGGGACTGTGGTCTTTCAGTACCTTTCTGGGTTATCTCAAAAGCATTTCCATCTCACAGCTCCAAATCACCCACATCTAATGCCATAGCCTGCTCCTGGCCTCTGTGAATGGCACCACCCTACCTTAGCCACTAAGCCTTAACTCTGGGAGGCCTCCCTGATCAGCCCTCTCCCTCCCCCTCAATCATCCAAACTTGTTGGTTTACTTTTTGAATCCTACTTGGGCTGGCCCACTTTTTGCCATAAACACCACCATCCTGATGATCTCTCTTATCTCCCTATGTCTGCTTTGGTGCCCTCACTCAGTTGTCTATACCACAGTCAGAATAAACTTATTAAAATGTAAACCCAACTGTGTCATGCTCTGCCTATAATCTTTTTTGATTTCCTTTTGCTTTACGTTAAAGATAAGTCTCTTTAAACAGTGCCTTCAAGACATGGCATAGCTGATCCAGTCTCTTTGTATACCCTCACCCTTGGGTTCTCTACCCTGTCATAACTGTCTTTGCTTTCCCGCGTGTTTGCTGTTTCTTCTGCTTGGGATGCTGTTCTCTGCCTCCTCAGGGAATTTGTACTCTTTTGGAGGGTCTCTTTCCTAGGGAAGTTCTAATTATCCTTTCCTTAGAAAGAAGTTCTGTGACTTTCCTGACTAGATCTAACTAAGTCTTGTTTTGTAGACCTTAATCTCTCCTACCTCTTCTTTTTGGTGGCTCTGTCAAAGTAGTGATTTTATACATGCTTAGGTATCTATAGGCACTTCTGATGTTTGCTAAAGGAGTGAAGAAATTAAGGACTTCTTTATATGGCTGCCCAAGAGCCTCTTTCTGGAAATCATTCCCGTCGGGAATTTGCTTAGCCTGGAGAGGCACTGTTTCCTCCTGTCCATTTCCTCTGGTGGTTCTGTCAAGAAGGGCAAGAAGAATGGAAGGGCCGTACAGTAGGGGATGGAGGGACTGAGGAGCACAGCCAGAGGTCCCCTGAAAGAGAGAAATGGCTTTTCCTACCGTTTCTGCCGAACTATCCCTTCTGTTCTTGTTTGAGTCCACTGTATCAGTTGGCTTTCCATTGCTAGACATTTCCTATGCAAAGTTTTAGAGAATCTTGAGGAATGCATTTTTGTTAGGGTGAATTAAGAATTGAGTTCCTTAGTACTTTACTAAATAGCTGTCTTAAAGCCAAAAAGTTAAGATGAAAATGAAAGCCTGCTATAGAATTGGGAGAATGCCCTGCAGTATGGCCATTTGCTCTGCAGCAGAAGTTGTTCAGTTCAGAAAGTATTTACTGTGTGCCTGTTACATGCCAGGAGCTGTGTTGGCTTCTAGGGATCAGTCAGTTCAGTCACTCAGTCATGTCCGACTCTTTGCGACCCCATGGACTGCAGCATGCCAGGCTTCCCTGTCCTTCACCATCTCCCCGAGCTTCCTCAAACTCATGTCCATTGAGTCGGTGATGCCATCCAACCATCTTGTCCTCTATCGTCCCCTTCTCCTGCCTTCAATCTTTCCCAGCATCAGGGTCTTTTCCAATGAGACAGTTCTTCCTATCAGGTGGCCAAAGTATTGGAGCTTCAGCTTCAACATCAGTCCTTCCAGTGAATATTCAGGGTTGATTTCCTTTAGGATTGACTGGTTTGACCTCCTTGCAGTCCAAGGGACTCTCAAGAGTCTTCTCCAACACCACAGTTCAAAAACAACCTACTACAGATTTGTTGGAAGTTTGATATAGTTAAAATTGTCCATCCTCCTTTGAGTTTCTGTGTTTTCTAAAAGAAAGGTTTCCCCATGCTGTGGCCATTAATATACTTCAAAAGTTTTAAGGTTTTGCTTTTTTTTTTGCAATTAGTGCTTAATACATTTAGGACTTCACTGTCTAAAAAGTAGCCACTGTCCACATGTGACTATGTAAATTAGAACTACTAAAAATTACATAAAATTAAAAATTCAGTGTCTCAGTCACATTAGCCATATATCCAGTGCTTAATCTTCACATGTGTCTCATGCCTACTGTCTTGGATAGCACTGATACAAAATATTTCTATCATTGTGGCAAATTCTATTGGCAGCACTGATGTAGGACAGTAGTTTTCAACCAAGGGAGATTTTACCTCCTGTCCTTCCCACCAGGGAACACTTGGTGATGTCTAGAAACCCTTTTGTTTTTCACAACCAGTAGGACAGTTGTTCTACTGGTATGTAGTAAACGGAGGCCTGGAATGCTGTTAAACATCACACAATACATAGGAGAGCCCCCTATAACAAACACCATGCCAATAGTTCTGACTATGGGAAACACTGTCCCAGAATGTATTTTCTTGTGAGGTGTGAGATGAAGGAGCTGCTTCTTTTCTCCTCTGACTAGCCAGTCAACTGCACATCATTTTCTGTGTGTACTTGATCTATATCCCTCTGGTTAGTAGTGAATCTAGAGATTTTTTTCCCTCAAATGATACAGAAGGTCCTATTGTCTTGCATATGATTTCTTAAAACTGACTTCCATTTTCTTACAGATTCTTAGACTCTGCAAGTAAAGATAACCTGGTGTTCCCAGTATATCATGGCTTCATCTTCAAGGTAGGAGTAATGTTTGATGAAAGGCTTTATGCAAGTACAGTTGACTCTTCAACACATAGGGACTAGGGTTGCTTACCTCTGTGCATTCACAAATCTGTGTGTAACTTTATAATGGAGCCCTCTGCCTTGCTGGCTCCAACCAAATGAGGATCATGTAGTACTCTAGTACATATTTACTGAAAAAGAATCCATGTATAAGTGAACTCACATAGTTCAGTTCAGTTCAGTCACTCAGTCGTGTCTGACTCTTTGCGACCTCATGGACTGCAGCACGCCAGGCCTCCTGTCCATCACCAACTCCTGGAACTTGCTCAAATTCATGTCCATCGAGTCAGTGAAGCCATCCAACCATCTCATCCTCTGTTGTCCCCTTCTCCTCCTGCCTTCAATCTTTCCCAGCATCAGGGTCTTTTCCAGTGAGTCAGTTCTTTGCATCACGTGGTCAAAGTACTGGAGTTTCAGCTTCAGCATCAATCCTTCCAATGAATATTCAGGACTGAATTCCTTTAGGATGGACTGGTTTGATCTCCTTGCAGCCCAAGGGACTCTCAAGAGTCTTCTGTTAGTTCACATAAACCTGTGTTATTTATTCAAGGCTAACTGTATTTACCCCTTTGCTTTTGAAAGGCCAAGTTTTTAACATTTTCAGCTCAGTCCTGCTAGCCACCCTAAGCACTTGGTGTCTATGAAGCACCAAGGAGGGAGAAGAGAGAGGAAGACAGGAGAAAAGGCAAGGCAGACAAAGGAGTGTGTGGGGGTGCAGTATGGATGCAGCTCTGTAGCTCTAATTCTACACTTGAGCTAAAGATGTGATTTGCTTTCCCCATCCTTCAAGACACAAGAGGGTTCTGTGTGGGGCTGCCTCAGTTCCTGCAGGCTTTCTCACTATACAGGTGTGAAGAGCCAGGCAGAGGTGTTTGAGGGCCTGTGGGTATGCAGCAGCTTGAGTGGTGAGACTAGCCAAGACCATGGCTGGGCAGGTCTGGATCTGCTGCTGTAGACCATGGGTGGCTGGAGGAGGCATGAAAAGGGCTGATGCTCTTTGAGAACACATCTTAGTTTGAGGCCTGTGGAGAGGCAGAGCTTCAGGTTTCCTCTCCCTTTCTGGCTGGCCCAGAGAGCTTGAGGTATACCTCATCTCCCCAGAGGTCAGATGTCTTGTGCCCTAGCCTCTAGCATGGGGGCTGGTGGAGCCAATGCCCTGAAAGTGAGGTTGGAGTGCGTCTCTAATGCAACCTAAACTCCAAAACTTACAGGCAGGCCTGCAGAGAAATAGCCTTCATGGTAAAGCCTGTATCCTCCCTCTGGTGTGTGGCTTTTCATGCAGTGGCCAGGGAACAGGACAGCAGCAGTGCCCACCTTCTCAAGCCCAGTCCATTCTCATAGCCACAGTGATGTGATGACCACTCATGTCCTGCTCCATACCCCTCAGGGACTTCCTCTGATAACCTGGAAGTCCTCATCAGGACTCTTGAACCCCTCTGGAGCCTTGGCCCTGGACCTAGCAACCTCTGCTCTACTCTTCTCCCCTCACTATGTTCTGCAGCATCACTAACCTCCTTGCTGTTCATAGATGTCAAGACCCTTTGACCACAGGACCTTGTCTACCTGTACCTGCAGTTCTTTCTCTCCATCTGGGATACCCTGTCTTCAGCTGTCTGCAAGGCTCACTCCTTCACCTTTCCAGTCTGTCTGCCCTGTAAGCCTTCCCTCATCATCTGTCTAAAGTAGCACCCCCAGCCCTATTCCTTTGCTGTGTTCTCTGTCCCTTATTCAGGAAGGCCCTCATCACTACCTGATGCCATCCTGTGTAGCTACTTGCTTGTTGATATGTCATTTGTTTCCTTCATTTGGAAACAAGTGCTGTGCAGGTCGGGGAGTGGAGTGTGCCCACTGCAGTCCCTGAGCAGCACTAACTACAAACATCTCTTGTATTTGGTTCCCACATGGACAGGCAGAATTAGAATAGCAGGGGTTTCCATGTTTCCAAATCCATTTGGCAGGCAGGATGCAGTAGGATAGCAGATGTTGAGGGAGCCATGTGAAAATCTGTCTGAATCTGGCTAGGTCTTGAATTTGGGTAGTGAGAGTTCAGGTAGGGAGAATGAGAATTTGGGAAGTGAGGAAACTTATATTTGTCAAGTGAGTAAGAACAAGGGAAGAGATAGGTAAGGCAGAAGCACAAAACCAGGGCTGCTTGGGTCACTGAGTCAAGAGACATCAGTGGAGGTCACTTCAGCAGCCCAACCTTCCCATTGGCAGTTACTGTTAACCAGATGATGACAGTGGCATCTGGACTCATCACTAGAGGGAATCCTCTAGTCAAAGACTTTAAGCAGAAAAGGAAGTATGGAATACCTCTTTAGAACACCTCCCTTTGTTAAAACACAGATCAGAAGAGTAATCTGTGTTTGTCTGGAAAGTTGACTTATCTGGCACATTGCCTGGTGGTGTTGGATCTGAGATGCTGTTACAGCAGGAGTGCCCCCCTCTTGGACAGTGGTTTGGTGGAGTTTTCTGCTGAAGTTCTAGCTTTCCTGCATGGCCTCTCTTCATTCTGTTTACTGTCATTGCAGCGGCCTCTCTACTGGGAGAAGTACCAGCTCAAAGCTGAAGTCTGTGAAGTTACTTGAGGTTTTGAATGCTCTGGAAGAGGAGAAATCTCACAGTAGGGAAGAGATCTTCATTGCACCGCCCAAAAATGCTGCAGGGGACTTCACTGATGAAGACTCAGGTGATGAAGATAGCCAGCGAGGAACCCACGTGCCCGGTAATGTGTTGCATGCTTTTGTGGTCCCTGAGGACTCTGGCACCGCAGAGGAGGAGGAGGATGACCTGCAACTGCAGCCAGCCACGAAGAAACGGAAGGCAGTAGTGGAACCTCAACGTGTTTGGACCAAAAGAGATATCCGCCCGGACTTCAGCAGTTGGACAGCAACAGATCCTCATATGGAAGATCTCAAAAGCCAGGAACTGAGTCCTGTAGGTCTCTTTGAACTGTTTTTTGATGAAGGAACAATTAATTTTATTGTTAATGAAACCAATCGTTATGCTAGGCAGAAAAATGTCAACCTGGGTCTCACAGCCCAGGAATTGAAGTGTGTCTTGGGCATTTTGATTTTAAGTGGGTATATCTCTTATCCAAGGAGAAGGATGTTTTGGGAAACATCTCCTGACTCACATCATCATCTTGTGGCTGATGCAATTCGAAGGGACAGATTTGAACTGATCTTCTCATACCTGCATTTTGCAGATAACAATGAGCTTGATGAAAGTGATAGGTTTGCCAAGGTCAGGCCTCTCATCGTACGCATGAACTACAATTTCCGGAAGCATGCACCCTTGGAAGAGTTCTATAGCTTTGGCGAATCCATGTGTGAATACTTTGGACACCGGGGGTCTAAGCAGCTGCCTGCGGGGAAGCCTGTGCGGCTGGGCTACAAGATCTGGTGTGGGACAACGAGCAGGGGCTATCTGGTGTGGTTCGAGCCCTCCCAGGGCACACTGTTCACTAAGCCAGACAGGGGCCTGGACCTGGGAGGCAGTATGGTGGTGAAATTTGTGGATGCACTTCAGACGCGTGGCTGTCTGCCATACCACATATTTTTTGACAAGGTTTTTACAAGTGTCAAATTGATGTCCATTTTAAGGAAGAAAGGAGTGAAGGCCACAGGAACTGTTCGTGAGTACAGAACTGAGCGTTGTCCCCTTAAAGATCCCAAAGAACTGAAGAAAATGAAGAGGGGTTCGTTTGATTACAAAGTTGACGAGAGTGAGGAGATCATTGTGTGCCGCTGGCACGATAGCAGTGTGGTCAACATCTGCTCCAATGCTGTGGGCATAGAGCCGGTGGGGCTGACCAGCCATCACTCGGGAGCAGCCAAGATGCAGACCCAGGTTCATCAGCCTTCCCTGCTGAGACTGTACCAGGAGAAGGTGGGGGGTGTTGGCCGTATGGACCAGAACATCGCCAAGTACAAGGTGAAGATCCGGGGCATGAAGTGGTACTCAAGTTTCATTGGCTATGTTATTGATGCAGCTCTTAACAATGCTTGGCAGCTGCATAGGATGTGCTGCCACGATGCCCAGGTGGACCTCCTGGCCTTCCGAAGATATGTGGCCTGTGTGTACTTAGAGAGCAATGCAGACACGTCATCCCAGGGGAGGAGAAGCCGGCGGCTGGAAACTGAGAGCCGCTTCGACATGATTGGGCACTGGATCATCCACCAGGACAAGAGGACCCGCTGCGCCCTGTGCCACTCACAGACCAACACCCGCTGCGAGAAGTGCCAGAAGGGCGTCCACGCCAAGTGCTTCAGGGCATACCACATCCGGTAATGCCTGATGGGCAGAGGGGGCCCTCTGGGTATTCAGTTTGCAATGAGATGTTTACAGCTAGGTACAGAGAGCATTTGGGGCACTTGTGTGTAGTGTTGACAAAAAGGAACCTGAGTCCTTGATTTGGTTTTGTATTTTTCCCCATTTTCATTACAGTTACCTTTTAATTATCTTCTATTATGCCTACATGTAATATACATTAATATTTATATTAGTCATCATAAATTTTTGTAAAGATATATTTTATACAGCTATTTATTTCAACTTATGGGCCCTTTTTATTCAAATAAAATTCTTCCTTTGGGGTATAGCTGTCTGGTAAGGACAATTGAATGTAACCAAAACCTTAGAGAAACTTGTGAACAGTAAAAGGATTTTATAGTATATGCTATCAGTTATACTAATCTGATATAGGCAATATTGTATCAATATGATGAAGGATATCTTAATCATATTTATTTCATTGTAATCTAATGCTAGCAAACTATCCAGGGATAGATAATCTGCCATTATTTAACCAGCTGACTAGATTTATAGAGTTTGTATTTTCTTGATAAAAAATATTTTCCTAATACATGTATATATCCATATAGAATCCATTTTTTTAAGTAGTGTGAAGGAGGGAATTTTTTCACCTAAATGGATGGTCAGCGTCATTTATTAAAGGTTAAATATATTTCCCCAATGATTTAAATTCTACCTTTAAAAATTCCTGAACTTTGGGGGAAAGTATTGAAACAAAGAAAAAATTTTATGTTGGAAAGCCTAGTGGAATATAATCCAGAAGAATATAAGAAATACATATAAAAATTTGGACTTAATCAAAAACCTAAGAGAGCATGTTGAGTATTTTTATTTGGGAAAGAACTTGCTACAATAGCACGAATAAAAAGAGTATATCAATGTATTTGACCATATAAAACTAAAATATCCATTAGCAAAGGAAAACATGAGGAAATTGAGAAGATATGTTTCACATTATTCCATTTGTAGTAGTATCTTCAGTGCAAAAAGATCTTATAAACACATAGGTGGCAAGGATAAAATGTGCACTTATATGTAAAATAACAAATGGAAGATAAACAGTGAAGATACATAAGTGATGGACAGGGAAGCCTGGCGTGCTACAGTCCATGGGGTTGTAAAGAGTCAGACACAACTGAGCAACTGAATTAAACTGAGATGTCCTTTTTTAAACAAATTAATTTATTTGTACATAATTCCTGTTGGCATGAATATAGGAAGGTGACAGACTCATGCAGAACCTGAGGAAGTATGAATCTGCACAACCTTCCTGAAGGTGATCTAACAGGTCCATCCAAAATCTTAAAAATTAAAAACAGAAAAGCAAATGTTTGGTCCATTGTGATGTAAATAAAAGGGAGAAAAGGGACAGATCCTTCCTTCAGTAGAATCCCAATAATTAAATGGAGAAGGGAGGATGGAAATAAAATACTGTTATTTGGCAAACATCACGGCAGTAATTTTGCAGGTAATAACTATCTGTAGATGCTAACCTTAGGGCAGAGAATTTCCTGACAAGATTTCCAGAGGGAATAAGCAGTAACCACTTAGTGGGAAAATCAGGCACACCACCACAACCAACCGAAGTTAATACTACCTGTATTGAGATATAGATGTCCTGTGCTACCCACCTCACCTCAGGTATGGTAGGTACACTGTGATATTCCTGCCCAGAAGGTAAAACCTGAATTCTAAATCACGAGAAAAACAGAAGACAGACCCAAATTGAGGGATATTTAGCAGAACAGTTAGCTAATACCTTTTGAAAGTGTTGAGGTTGTAAAAGAAAATGAAAAGGAGGGTCTGTCCAAGATTAGATGAGACCAACGAAGTATAGCAAATGCAATGTGTGATACTGGCCAGGTTCCACAAAAAAGGTTTAGTGGGATAACTGATGAAACTTGAATAAGGTCTGAAGTCACACCATTTTATAAATATTCACTTCCTGCCTTTGACAATTGTACTATTCAGGATGTCAACATCTGGGGAAGATAAGTAATAGGAGCTAGCTATCTGTACCGCTGGAACTTTTGTAGGTTTGAAATGCTTAAAAAGTGGATATTAAAAAATGTTTATACCTTTGGCACATCTTTAGGAATCTAGCCTGGACACTTAAAAACATTTGTCTTAAGAAGTTTGTTGATCAAATTTTACTTTTCAGTTTTTGTCTCTTGTGTCATGATGATCCTGAGATTTTAGCGTTTACTTACCAGGTATTTTTTACCTAACTTATCATCCAACTGAATTAATTGAATGGTTGTGAAAACAGTTTGTAAAGCTTCCAGAAGCTCCAGAATGGCCAATTATGACTTCCATGGTGGCTCAGATGGGAAAGAATCTGCCTGCAAGGCAGGAGACTCGGCTTCAATCCCTGAGTCAGGAAGCTCCCCTGGAGCAGGGAATGGCTACCCACACCAGTATTCTTGCCTGGAGAATTCCATGGGTAGAGGAACCTGGCAGGCTATCGTCCCTGGGGTCGCAGAGTCACACACAGCTAAGCGACTAACACTTTCTTAAGAGCTAAAGGAAAAATTGACTGTGAGACTGATGGATAGTCTCAAGTTGTAATTGATGTAGGAACATGTGCAGGCTATTCCAGGCCACTGAATGATGCCAGAACTAATACAGTAGAATCTGTGTAGACAATGCCAAGTCTCACAACTGGCAGTCAAGGCCAGATGACATTCCTTGTTGGCATATTCCCAAAGGAATTTAGGGTACAAAATGAAACTATGGTTGGTCACCAATCCTACAAGTAGGGAAGCACTTGAACAGAATGTCACCTTGTCTACCCTAGCAGAACCATTCATGAATCTTTCAATTGGAAAGGTTATGAAAGTTGTCCTGGTTATTCTGAATGGCATTTCAAAATCCTTCCAGTTGTTAAGAAGCTGGACAAAACTTTAAAAAAACAAAAGCAAAAACTAAACAGTATACCAGACTATGAAAACATGTATAACATTGAAGTTCTTCTAATGAACAATGAAAATGACTTTGTCTTAAGGCTTCATTGATTACCAGACAATTATGTCTTTATAAAATAACAAATGTAAAACACATAAAATTTACTATCTTCACTGTTTTTAAGTATATATAGTTTAGTAGTGTTAATTATGTTCACATTGTTGTGCAAAAGATCTGTAGAACTGAAATTCTGTATCAATTGAACAACTCATTTTCCCCTCTTCCAATAAGTCTCCCAGTCTTTGTTGTGGACCTCAGTTTGCATGTTGGGACCTGCCTTCAGCATTCAGTCAGGCAGTGTAGAGTTTCACCTCAGCCTTCACTTCCAGCTTGTGTTGAGCCTCCCTGTTAACCAGAAGTGAGTGCTTAGAGCTTCTCAGGTATTCCTGAGGAAGCGCACATCTCTGGCAGTGTACACAATCCTATGAAAGCACACGGCCTTCAAGAATCCCAGGACTGTGTGAAAGCTTTTCAGAGTCTGCTACAGATATCTCATTCCCCAAGTTTTCTTTTTAAGCCTTTTGGTTAACCAATTTTTGCCCAAATAGTATGTATTGCCTTTGGCAGTCACGATGTTCCAACAGTCGCCTTTGATTGTTTTTTTCAAAATGCCTGTGGGGCCTATTTGTACTGGATGAGTGCTCAGTCGGATCAAATATAGATGATTTTGCTAGTGGGGATCTTCCAGGGAATGAGCAGAGTACATGATAATTCTCTGGGGACTGGTCTTTGAAGGAGATCCATTCCTGACTTGCCACTCCAGTTATTGCCCTGCTCCTGTTTTTTCCACTTCAGGCTGTTGTTTTTCAAGGTTATAGCTAAACAGGAGAGGGAACAATAAGAATAGATGAGTTAAAAGGCCATAAAACTCACCAATTTAGTAAGTTTCAGCCATTTTTCTCAAGTAAATCTTCTCCAGATTGCTGAAAGCCTTTGTTTAATTTTCAGAAGTCTGAAAAAGTTGATTCTGGAAAAATGTCTAGTGTTTTCATTGCTTTTATGGGTATGAAATTTATTTTCAGAAATCCTTACTCTGGCATTTTTGCTAACATTAGTTTTGAAAAGTTGTTATGCTGCATAAACAAGTTTTTCTTTCTGTACTCTGAAGATACCTGTTCATTGTCTTCTGACTTGCATTGTTTTTTTGTTTTTTGTTTTTTTGGTAAGTCTCTTGTAATTCTTATTCTCTTGGTTCTTACATAATGTGTCTTTTTCTCTTCAGGTGCTTTAAGACTGTCTCTTTATCACTGATTTTTAGCAATTTTATTATGCTGTTCTTTGTAGTTTTCTTCCTATTTCTTCCTATTGCTTGGGAATATTTGAGCTTCTTGGGAATGTCAGTTCAGTTTTCATCAAATGTTTTGTTTAAATATCTTAATACTCTTCAAAACTGTCCTTGTTGAATGTTAATACTCTTCAGAACTGTTCTTGAATGATAGAAGAACTGTCCTTGTGAATGGTTGTTGCTGAGCCATAAAAAGGCACTGGGATTCTTGGCCTCTGGAGGAGAAGAATTCAATCGGGGGCCAGAGACAAGGCTTGATCGCTTAGAGCTTTTGTGTAATAAAGTTTTATTAAAGTATAAAGGAGATAGAGAAAGCTTCTGACATAGACATCAGAAGAGGGCAGAAAGAATACCCCCCTGTTAGTTTTTAGCTGGATGTTATATAGTTACTAGCAGTCTGTTAATGAAAGAAAGGAATGTCTTAAAACTCAGACAATGGCACCAGGTCCCTCATCCATAAGATGTATTTTGGGATAATCTTGGCACCAGACGAGTCATTCCGGGCCATAAAACGATTGACTTGAATCTTCTAGAAAGGCAGATTACCATACAAATACTTTTGCTTACATAGATTAGAGAAACAATATATGAGTATAACATACTGATTTATCAAGTCAATTCTGAGTCATTAAGCAGAACAGACTTGAGGACAGAGGCTAGGGTAAATGCGTAGTGTATTAACATAGCTTAAGACAAACATTTCCATAAGAAAAATGCATTGGTTAACTCAAGGTTTGAAAATAGTTAAGTTCAGGTGGAACCAGGTGTCATTATGGCAACACAGTATTTTAAGAGAAACCTCTTTTTAAATTTGTATAGAGAAGGGGGAAAAAAATGTATCACTAGTTTCCTCCTGCCACTTGAGAGAAAGAAAAAGATGGCTGACACTTGCAGCCTATTTCCTCCGTTTGGAGACCGCTCGGCTTCCTGCCTCTTACCCTCTCACTTATTTCTTGAATGATAGAACAACTGTCCTTGTTTCTTAAATGATAAATAAGGGATGTTGGTGTACAGTGAATCAAAGGGAAAAATAAGTTGTTTTTCCCTGTGTACATGAGTCGTCTCTGGGGTTGTAGATGTAACAGTGGCAGCACAAGAGTAGGGGCTCAGCACTTGGGAGGAGTGCTTATAGGGGTTGGGGAGGGTAAGTTATAAAAAGGATAAGTTAAAAAAAAAACCCTGAAATCCAAACACTATGTCTTTTGAAATTCAGAAGTAAATTTCAGGAAGGCAGTGATTTCACAGAAGAAGTAATGACTCTCTTCTTCAAGATGTAGGTGGAGACAGTGATGTGTTGGTAAATTAGCTCTCGAAAAAAATATTCTTAAGACAAAAAAAATTAAAAGCCTTAGTTGATAGTCTTTTTTAGCTGCCATGGTCTGAATACCTCCACCATGCTATCAGTGGTTTAACAACCAACTTGCAGAATTATTTAAGATTTAACAATTAGCTCTTGTGAGTCGGTATGAACCAGCTCCAGAACACTGGTAGTGGAATATATGGCACAAACCATAAGGTTTAGAAAAAACAAGCCACCTAACCCAGCACTCAGCAGGCATTTCACCCAGACCCTTGGAAAGTGACAGCCACAGATCAGAAGACACAGAAGAGGAAACATTCAGCAAATAAGATGTCAATGAAGGAAAATATGTGCTCCACAACCCTTTTGAGTGCTTTCTTATTCTTTAGAAGCTGGGGGCTCTTGGGGATGTTGGTGGATGAGGCAGGGCAGGGAAGAAGGTGCAGATTGCATGAAGGAAAATCAGATCTGTGTTTCCAGGGACAATCAACCAGGAAAGAAGGTGAGTGGAAGTGAGGTAGCAAGAAAGTTCTAGAGAACAGTTCTAGAAAATGAAGTCTTGTGTTAACTTTTATTTCCTTGCCTCATAGTTTAGCCTCGATTGATTTCACCTGAAAAATTATGGGAAGGAAAACCAGAGTGTGTGTTTTTGTAAATTTTTGCAAAACTTTTCTATCTTGTTAATATAGTATGTTCAGACATGTGGTAATATTTGAACGTGTGGAAGGTGGCAATTTTTTTATTGAAATTATAGGTTATTACAAGATTAAAATAGAGTGATTTAATTGGATTTTTGTTTAGGTCTGTTTTTAGCCCCTTCAATTTTAAAGATTTGACACCAAGAACTCAACTTAGTTTTTATCGTCACTTAAGGGTCTTTTGTTGGAGATGGCAATGGCAACCCACTCCAGTACTCTTGCCTGGAAAATCCCCATGGACAGAGGACCCTGGCAGGCTACAGTCCTTGTGGTCACAAAGAGTCGGACCTGACTGAGCAACTAGGCACAGCACAGCACAAGGGTCTTTTATAAACTGAAGCATTTCAGGACTTTCAGTCATGGTTGGCCTCTTTCAAAGACTATAATAGATTCGCATTTCCTTTGTAGTTGAAAAAAGCATCATTGATCCAGTTTTCTTGGTGAAACTTCATCATCCTTACCGTCACTACATCTACCACCTCAGCTACCATCACTCCAATTACACCATTTACCACCATCATTATTGCCACCATCACTACTCACCACTACCAATACCAACACTGTTCTCATCACTACCGCTATCACCATTACCACCACCATCATCATCAGTCCTAGAGTGCCCAATTTGAGGATGTGGGCCTAAAATTCTCAAAGAAGCATGAAGAGGATAAACACAGGTCACCAGTTTTATGTATATATGAACTGAACCCATGGAGTCAATGATCCCTTTGCAATTTCAAGTATGAAAAGACCAGGGCTGAAATGGAATCTAAGCAGCACTGTTTTAGAATGAAATAGAGCTAGTGATCAACATCCATCATGTATTTGTATCTAAACTGAGGTTAGGCAGCATCCCAACACCGTTTGCCAAGCACACACCACCTCCTTGTTCCTCAGACTGTATATGAGGGGGTTCATCATAGGAGTGAGGACGGCACCACGCATAAAAAGAACTTGGTCCAGCTTGGGACTGTAGTGAGAATTAGGCTTCATGTAGACCAGCATGGCTGGACCAAAATAGAGAATCACCACAGTCAGGTGGGAGGAACCGGTGGCCAGGGCTTTGTTCCTGCCCTCAGGAGAGTTCGTGCAGAGGATAGCAAGGAAGATGAGAGCATAAGAGGACATGATGAGGGACAAGGGGATGAGGAGCAGTATGATGCTTGTCATCACCACAGCCTTCTCATAGGCAGAGATGTCTTCACAGGCCAGTTTCAGGATGGCCATGACCTCACAGAGGAAATGGGGAATCTCTTTGGAGCCACAAATGGGGAAATACATGGTTCCTCTATTCTGTTACATATATCTGTATATCTGGCATATATTTTATGCTGGCAACATACTGTTTTAATTTACTATAGCTTTGTAATATATTTTGAAATCAGGAAGTATGATGCCTTCATTTTTGTTTTTCTATCTAAAGATTGCTTTGTCCATCTTACTTTGTTCCTGAATTTGAAACATTTTAAACTTTTCATGACTACAAATGATGTTAGTATGGGTTTGACCTATATTATTTGAGGTAGTTTCCCTGTATTCCCACTTCCTTGAGAGTTTTTAACCATAAATGGGTATTGGATTTTGGCAAAAGCTTTTTCTACATCTAGGGACATGATCATGTTTTTTTATTCTTCAGTTTGTTAATGTGCTGTTTTACATTAATTTGCAGATATTGAAGAATCTTTGCGTTTGGGGGTAAATCCCACTGTGATCATGGTGTATGATCCTTTTAATCTGTTAGTGGATATGGTTTGCTAGACAATTAGTTTTTAACATTTATTTTTATTACATAAGAATAAAAGCTTCTGCATTTTTATAATTAACAACAAACTATTCAAAAAGGAAATCCAGGAAGAATTCCATTTATAAAAGCAACAAAAATATAAGAAATAAACTTAACCAAGGAGATGGAAGACTTATACACTGAAAATTATAAAACATTAATGAAAGAATTTGAGCAAGACAAAATTAAATGAAACAACATGCCTCATATGGATTAGAAATATTTAGTATTATAAAATGTTCATATTATTGAAAGTGATCTACAGATTAAGTGCAATGTCTATCAAAAATTCTAATGGCCCCTTTTAATCATCTTTTTTGGTGCCCCAAAGTAAAGAAATAAAAGCAAACATGATTAAACTTGAAAGCTTTTCACAGCAAAGGAAACTATTGACTAAGTGGAAAGATAACATATTGAATGGGAGAAAATATTTGTAAATTATATGGCTGATAAGGGATTAATATCCAGCAAATATAAACAGTTTGTACAACTTAATAGCAAAAGAAAAATAAACACAACCAACCAGTTTTTTAAAAAGGGCAGAAGACCTGAAAAGACATTTTTCCAAAGAAGAAATATAGACGGCCAACAAACACATGAAGAGTTCAACATTGTTAATAATCGAGGAAACTCAAATAAAAAACATGATGAGATATTACCTCATACTTGTCAGAATGGCTATCATCAAAAGGAACACAAATAACAAGTGTTGATGAGGATGTGGAGAAAAGGGAGCATTTATACACTGTTAGTGGGAATTTAAGTTGAAGCAGTCACCATGGAAAATAGTGTGAATATTTCTCAAAATAAATAAATAAATAAATAAAGCTATTATCTGACCCAGCAATTCCACTGCTGGGTATATATTTGAAGAAAATAAAAACACTAATTTTAAAAGGTACATGCATCCCAGTGTTCATGTTAGCATTATTTACAATTGCTGAGATATAGAAACAACCTAATGGTCCATCAACAAATGAATGTATAACATGCAAATGGTATGTGTGTCTATATATATATAGGAATACATACATATATGAATACTACTGATTAAACTCAAAATGGGTTAAAGACCTAAATGCAAGGCCAGAAACTATAAAAATCTTAGAGGAAATCATAGGTAGAACACTCTTTGACACTCTTTGACATAAATCACAAGATCCTTTATGACCCACCTCCCAGAGTAATGGAAATAAAAACAAAAATAAACAAACTGGATCTAATTAAACTTAAAAGCTTTTGCACAACAAAGGAAACTTGAAACACAATGAAAAGACAGCTCTCAGAACAAGAGAAAGTTGCAAATGAAGCAACTGACAAAGGATTAATCTCCAAAATATATAAGAGCTCACGCAATTCAATATCAGAAAAACAACAACCAAATCAAAAAATGGGCAGAACACCTCAATTGATATTTCTCTAAAGAAAACATACAGATGACCAACAAACACATGAAAGGATACTCAGCATCACTCATTATTAGAGAAATGCAAATCAAAACTACCATGAGGTATCACCTCACACAGTGATAATGACTATCATCAAAAAATCTACAAATAATAAATGCTAGTGAGTCTGTAGAGAAAAGGAAACCATCTTGCACTGTTGTTGGGAATGTAAATTGATATAGCCACTATGGAGAACAGCATGGAGATGCCTTAACTAACTAGGAATAAAGCTATGACCCAGGAATCCCACTACTGGGTATGTACCCTGATAAAACCATAACTCAACCCACTGAAATGTTGTGAAGTAATTAGCCTCCAACTAATAAAAATAAATGGAAAAAAAAAAAAAAGACATGTAACTGAATGTTCATTGCAGCACTATTTCCAATAGCCAGCACATGAAAGAAACTTGGATGTCCATCGACAGATGAATGAATAAAGAAGTTGTGGTACATATATACAATGGAATGTTATTCAGCCATAAAAAGGAACAAATGTGAAACACTGTCGGGAGCCGGGTTCAAGGACCTGGCACGCAAAGGCGTCTGGCCCTCCCTGGGTTTCTCGGGACCACCCCACCATCCACTCCCAGGACTTCGTCCTTTCATCTGATGCTTGGCATTCTATGTTCCCTAAAAACTAGTCTGACTCTTACCTAAAATCCCTTCTTGAAACCTTTGCATAGCAGCAACACAGTCCCTGGGGGCACATGGGTCCCAATTAACAGGCCGGACGTAAGGAAAATATTACACAGAATATCCCGCCTCTTCTGGCTCTGTTGGAATTATGATTGCCAATTTAGAATCTGGAATGCTCATGATTGCACAAAAACCCTTCTAGCACAAAACCAAGTCTGCTAGCAACAGGCCTATCTATCCCATAAGTAAAACTAGATAAAGAGTCCATTACAAGATTGAGAAGATTCCTTAGGGTGTGATCAGAAGGGAATTCATGAGACCTCTCACCCTTAGGATTACATACCAGAGCTAAGTCCGCCTGGGGCTGAGCTTCCCAAGATAAGGTTTGTAGATGGCTTTTCACAGTTGACTAGCTGCTGCACCTGGTACAATCTTATCATTCCCTCCTCCTTAAACCTCTATAAAGGATTATTGGTTTTAGGGTATATAAGCACTGATGTAAAAGAATAAAGTAGTCTTGATTCTGCACTCAACCAAGACTCGACTCGCTTCGTTTTCTTCGCCGACGCCGCTCATCCGAAGGGAACCCCTTGACTCAGCCAGGGCTGGACCCCGGCAAAACACTTGATCCTAAAGCTTGTTATACAGAGTGAAGTCAAAAAAATGAAATCATATATTGTATACTAATGTATATATATGGAATATAGAAAAACGGTACTATTTGATGAATCTATTTGAGGGCAGGAATAGAGATGCAGATGGAGAGAACAGATTTGTGGACACAGGGGGAAAAGGAGAGTGTCGGGTGAACTGAGAAAGTAGTATTTACATATACCCTGCCATGTGTGAAATAGATAGCTAGGAGAAGCTGCAGTATAACATAGGGAGTCCAGTCTGGTGCTCTGTGAGAACCTAGATGGGTGGAATGGGGAGTGTGAGAGGGGGGCTCAAGAGGGAGGTGATATATATATGGTTATAACTAATTCATGCTGTTGTGTAGCAGAAGACATCACAATATTGTAAAGCAATCATCCTCCAATTTAAAAAAAAGAAAAGAAATTTTAAAAGAAGGAAATTTTGCAATTGTTCCAAATGGATAGACAGAGCACTTGCTACATGAAGTCATATGGAGAAAGACAAATACTTTATGATATCATTTATATGTGGAATCTAAAAAATACAACAAACTAGTGAATGTAACAAAAAGGAAGCAGATTCAAACGCAGAGAAAACAAACTGGTGGTTGCCAGTGTGGGTGGGGAGGGACAATATACCTGGGGAGAAGTGAAAAGGAGTGGACATTTTTACGCTATTGGGTGTAAAACAGGCTCAGGATTATATTGTTCAACACAGGGATGTGGCCAATATTTTGTAATAACCATAAATGGAAAGTAACCTGTCAAGATTGTATTAAAATAACAAAAAAATTTAAAAGGAATGGACTTCATTGGAGCAGCAACAGTGTTCCTAGCCTCATAATTCAGATCACTGGGTTTTTTATTTTCAATTTTTATTGGAGTGTACTTGATTTGCAATGTTGTGTAGTTTCAGATCTACAGCAATATGAATCAGTTATGCACATGCACATATGCACTCTTTTTTAGATTCTTTTCCCATACACATCATTGCAGAGTATTGGGAAGAGTTCCCTGTGCTATACAATAGATCCTTATTGTTTATCTATTTTATATATAGCAGTATGTATATGTCAATCCCAATCTCCCACTTTATCCCTCCTCCTTTTACCTCCATCTTAACCATAAGTTTTTTTTTTTGTTTGTTTGTTTTTATTTATTTATTTTTTTAAGTTTGTTTTTTATATCTGTGACTCTATTTCTGTTTTGCAAATAAGTTCATTTGTACCATTTTTTTTTTTTAGGTTCCACATATAAGTATTTTCAAATTATGGTTTTCTCTGGATATATGCCTAGGTAGAATTGACAGACAATATGGTAACTTTATTTTTAGTCATTTAAAGAACCTCCATATTGTTCTCCATCGTGACTATTCAAGCCTGCATTCCCACCTACAGTGAAGAAGAGTTCCTCTTTTCTCCATACCCTCTCTAGAATTGTTTGTAGATTTTTTTTTTTTTAATGATGGCCATTCTAACAAGTGTGAGGTGATGTCTCATTTTAGTTTTTATTTGGAGAGTAAGGAGATCAAACCAGTCAATCCTAAAAGAAATCAACCCTGAAATTCTTTGCAAGGACTGATGCTGAAACTGAAACTCCAATACTTTGGCCACCTGATGCGAAGATGTGACTCATTGGAAAAGACCCTGCTGCTGGGAAAGATTGAAGACAGGAGGAGAAGGGAACAACAAAGGATGAGATGGTTGGATGGTATCATCAACTCAATGGACATGAGTTTGAGCAAACTCTGGGAGATAGAGAAGGACAGGGAAGCCTGGCGTGCTGCAGTCCATGGGGTCACAAAGAGTTGAACATGACTAAGCAACTGAACAACAACAACAATAATTAGAGATGTTGAGCATGCTTCCATTGTGTTTTTTTGGACAACTGCATGTCTTCTTTGGAGAGATACCTATTTAGATCTTCCAACTAATTTTTTATTGTTTTTTCTCTTGATATTGAACCGAATGACCTATTTGTATATTTTGGAGAGTAATCGTCAGTTGCCCTGTTTACAAGTATCTTTCTCATTCTGTGACTGGTCTTTTTCATTTTGTTTAAGGCTTTCTTTTGCTGTGTAGAAACTTTAAGTTTAATTAAGTACCATTTGTTTATTTTTGTTTTCAATTTCCTGACTCTCAGCGGTGGATTAAAAAAATGATCTTGCTATTATTTATATCAGAGAATGTTCTGCCTATGTTTTCCTCTAAGAGTTTTGAAGTATTGACCTTATATTTGTGTTTTTAATCCATTTCTTTGTATATGTGTATGGTGTTACTGGGTGTTCTAATTTCATTCTTTTACTTGTAGCTGTCTAGTTTTCCCAGCACCACTTATTGAAGAGGCTCTTTTCTCCATTATATATTCTTGCCTCCTTTTTCATAGATTAATTGACCTTAATTAATGTGTGTGGATTTACTTCTGGGCTGTCTATCCTGTTCTGTTGACCCATGTGTCTGTTTTTTATTTGTGTGTGTGTGTGTGTCTGTGTGTGTCATTACTATACTGCTTTGATTACTATACCTTTGTAGTACTGTATCTTTGTAGTATAGTCTGAAGTCAGGAAGCATGGTCCCTCCAGCTCTGTTCTTCTTTCTGTAGGTTGCTTTGGATTTTCAAGGGTTTTGTTTTTCCACATAAATTTTAAAATATTTTGTACTAGTCCTATGAAAAATAACTGTTGTTTTAGAGATTGTGTTGAATCTGTAGATTGCCCATTTTAACAATATTGATTCTTCCAATTTAAGAACATTTCCATCCATTTGTGTCATCTTCAATTTCTTTCATAAGCTTCTTATAGATTCAGGGTACAGATTTTTCCCTAGGTAGGTGTATTCCGAGAGAAGGAAATGGCAACCCACTCCAGTATTCTTGCCTGGAGAATCCCAGGGACAGGGGAGCTTGGTGGGCTGCCGTCTATGGGGTCACACAGAGTTGGACACGACTGAAGTGACTTAGCAGCAGCAGGTGTATTCCTAGATATTTTATTATTTTTGATATGATGGCATAAGGAATTGTGTCCTAATTTCTGTTTGTGATCTTTCACAGCATATAGGAATCAAAGAGATTTATGTATACTAATTTTGTATCCTGATTTACTAAATTCATTCATGAGTTGTAGATTTTTTTTGGTAGAATCTTTAGGGTTTTCTTCACATAGTATTATGTCATCTGCAAACAGTGACAGTTTTCTTTCTTTCTAAATTTAATTCTTTTCATTTCTTTTTCTATTCTGATTGTTGTGTCTAAGACTTCCAAACTATGTTGAATTGATGACTGTAAACATCTTTTTTTTTTAATCTTAGAGGAAATGCTTTCAGCTTTTCAGCATTGAGTATAACATTAGCTGTGGGTTGGTCATATATGGTCTTTATTACGTTGAGATAGGTTCTTTCTGTGCCAACGTTCTGAAGAGTTTCTATCATAAAAACATGTTGAATTTTATCCAAAGTCTTTTCTGCATCTATTGAGATGATCATATAGTTTTTATGGTTCAGTTTGTCAACTTGTCATTGACTAATTTTCAGATATTGAAAACTGTTTGCATCCTTATGATAAAATCCCACTTGACTGTGGTATATGATCCTTTTAATATATTGTTGGATGCAGTCTGCTGTTATTTGTTGAGGATTTTTGCATTTGCATCAGTGACATTGGCCTTAATTTTCTTTTTTCCTGATATCTTAGTATCAAGATACTAAGTATCTAATCTCATATAGTGAGTTCAAAAGCAATCATTCCTTTGCAGTTTTTGAAATCTGAGAATGATAGGTGTTAACTCCTCTCTAAGTATTTGGTAGAATTCACCTCTGAAGTCATCCGGTCCTGGGCTTTTATTTGTGGGAAATTTTTCAATTACTGATTCAACTGACTACTAAGTAATGGTTCATTCTTATTTTTTCCATGTATTACTGGAAGAATTAATATTGTTAAAATGATCATGTTATCTAAAGCAATCTACAGATTTAATGCAATTCCTATCAAAATACCAAAGGCATTTCCCACAACGGTAGAATAATTTTACAACATGTATGAAACCACAGAACATCCCAAATAGCCAAATCAACCTTGAGAAAGAAAGGTGCCCCGAGTATGTTGAGGGTTTGCTGTTCTATGATGACTGGGCCATTCCTTGACATGGTTGACTGCTGGTGCTAGTTAGCCACTGGTAGGTGGGGCTGGATCATGGGTCCCCTAGTGGTTGGAATTGGGTCCTGGGGCAGCTGGTGGTTCAGTGGGTCCAAAGGCATCTGGCCTGATAATGTTTCCCTGCCTTGCTAGGTGCATGGCCCATTGCATCTCAGGACTGATGCCTACCAGCTGGTGTTTGGGGTCATGTCCCAAGACTAATAATGAAAAGGAGGGTCCAAAATGGTGCTTTGCTACATCAGAGTCCTCGTGGTGGAATGAGCTCCCTAAAATATATATTGCAGTGTCTTTGTCCCCCAGGTGAGTCCCAATGACCTCCTGTCTTTCTGGGACACTCTGCATGATCAACAAGTGAGATTGAGCCAAGCAAGTTTCAAATTACTACTTCTATTCTTGACTCCAAGTATATGAAATATTGTGTACACTCTTTGTGTGTGTGTGTGTACACTCTTCAAGACTGGAGTCTCTGTTTCCTTCAGTCCTTTGGTGCTCCAGAAATAAACCCCACTGGCCTTCAAAGGCAAATATTCTGAATGCTCATCATCCCAATACAGGGCCTTCAGGCTAGGGAGCCCAATGTGGGGATCCACTCTTCATTCCTTATGGAAAACCTCTACAATTTTAATTATACTCCTCTGTTTGGATCACCAATCTGTGATTATTGGTCCTGACCACTCTGCATCTCTGGCCCTCCTCCCTGTTGCATTGTGGTTCTTTCTTTATATCTTTTGTTGTAAAAGATCTTTTCTGTTGGTCTTCAGGTCATTTATATTGGTAGATCCTTTGTAATAGTTGTAACTTTTATATGCCCTTGGGAGCAAATAGAGACCAACCACACAAACTTACTTCATATGTAAAAGAAAGAAAAATAAGGAAACCCAGAAGTTCAAAATCCTAATTTGGTTATTTTCTTCATTTAATAAATGCTATATTTCCTTTCCCTGCAAATTCTTGGATTTCTGTAGACAGTTTTCTTGATTGGTTAGTTGTTTTTAAAAAAACAGATTCCTAACCTCATGAATGTCCTTAATGAAACTAAATTATGCATTGTATACTTTTGTGTGATGCTCCAATTCTGATCACCATATGGTCAAGGGAATACTGAATTGTCACTGTGCTGCCTGTGACAGTTTAGACTGTGTGATCCTGAGTAGGCACAGTAGTAATGGAGGAAGGCATCAGTCACTTTCAAGACAAAGAAATCACAATCATCCCACATTCTTAAGTGCAGAGTTAGAGATGTAAAGCTCTGGGAACAAGCATACTGGAAAGAGAAGGGAGGAAGGGACTGACTTTATTGAGGATCAAGCAGAATGATCATAGAGCAGGTGATATTTGAATCAGGAAATGAGGAACATGAAAGATATTTAATCACTGCTCCAGGCCAGGTATTGATTGGCATGTGAATTCTTTAGGTCCCTGGCAGGTATTCTAATTCCAGTGCTATATATGAGAAAATTGATGCATGAGCACATTGTCCAACGTTCCATGTCTGGTAAGTCAAGATTAAACTTAACTTTTTGCTCCAAACTCTATGTTCACACCATGAATTAAAGGTTAGGACAGATGAGAAGGCCATTTTGGACAAAAATGTTGACTTTCCCAGTAGTGGAAGAAGTATTCTGAGAAGAAAAACATGATTCTATGAAGTTGAAGTGTGAGTATGTGAAAGGAATGGAAGAAAGGAGTCAAGATTAAGTCTGGAGTCCAGTTAGATAATTTCTAAAGAGTTTGAATATAAGGTAGGCATTATTATTGTTTTTTTTTTTTAATTGTGTGGAAATGGAAGGAACATATTGACCTACTAGAAAATCTGCTTCTAGCAACTGCATGGATGTTGTATGAGATGGGAAGAGTCTGAGGTACGAAGACCAGTAATGAAGCTATTGAAACAATAAAGGAACAGAGTATGAGACTCTGAACTAAGACAATGCAATTAGGGATGAACAGTGAAATTGGAATGGGATCAGATCAGTGCTTTTCAAGCTTTGTGGGGAATATGGACCATATGGGATCTTGGTTTGATTCAGTAAATCTGAGGCATGGCTTAAGAAAGTTTAGAGTGTTTCGTTTTGATAAGTGTGAATTTCTTGGCATCTTCTCAATATTGTATGATATTTTACTGAAGTGCTGAGTGTTAAATTTCTTTGACATACAAGAACTGATTTGTAAGTAATAGCTCAGGGACTGAGATAATTTGGTCCTTTCTCTGTCAACAGGTCTTTGCATAGTTCATTCAGTTATCATTAAAGAGACTGATATTTTTAAACCATGAAATATTCTTGAGTCATTGATCTCACTTAGCACATCATATTTTATTTTTGTTCAGTTGTTAACGTTCATAAATCTTCGGTTCAGTTCAGTCACTCAGTCATGTCCCCCTCTTTGCGACCCCATGAACCGCAGCACGCCAGGCCTCCCTGTCCATCACCAACTCCCGGAGTCTACCCAAACTCATGTCCATTGAGTCGGTGATGCCATCCAACCGTCTCATCCTCTGTTGTCCCCTTCTCCTCCTGCCTTCAATCTTTCCCAGCATCAGGGTCTTTTCAAATGAGTCAGCTCTTCGCATCAGGTGGCCAAAGTATTGGAATTTCAGCTTCAACATCAGTCCTTCCAATGAACACTCAGGACTGATCTCCTTTAGGATGGACTGGTTGGATCTCCTTGCAGTCCAAGGGACTCTCAAGAGTCTTCTCCAACAACACAGTTCAAAAGCATCAATTCTTTGGCACTCAGCTTTCTTTATAGTCCATCTCTCACATCCATACATGACTACTGAAAAAACCATAGCCTTGACTAGACACAACTTTGTTGACAAAGTAATGTCTCTGCTTTTTAATATGATGTCTAGGTTGGACATAACTTTCCGTCCAAGGAGTAAGTGTCTTTTAATTTCATGGCTGCAATCACCATCTGCAGTGATTTTGGAGCCCAGAAAAATAAAGTCCAACACTGTTTCCACTGTTTCCCGATCTATTTCCCATGAAGTAATGGGACTGGATGCATGATCTTAGTTTTCTGAATGTTGTGCTTTAAGCCAACTTTTTTGCTCTCTTCTTTCACTTTCATCAAGAGGCTCTTTAGTTCTTTTTCACTTTCTGCCATAAGGATGGTGTCATCTGCATATCTGAGGTTATTGATATTTCTCCCGGCAATCTTGATTCCAGCTTGTGCTTCCTCCAGCCCAGCATTTCTCATGATGTACTCTGCATATAAGTTAAATAAGCAGGATGACAATATACAGCCTTGACCTACTCCTTTTCCTATTTGGAACCAGTCTGTTGTTCCATGTCCAGTTCTAACTGTTGCTTCCTGACCTGCATACAGGATTCTCAAGAGGCAGGTCAGGTGGTCTGGTATTCCCATCTCTTTCAGAATTTTCCACAGTTTATTGTGATCCACAGTCAAAGGCTTTGGCATAGTCAATAAAGCAGAAATAGATGTTTTTCTGGAACTCTCTTGCTTTTTCGATAATCCATCAGATGTTGGCAATTTGATCTCTGGTTCCTCTGCCTTTTCTAAAACCTGCTTTAACATCTGGAATTTCCCGGTTCACATATTGCTGAAGCCTGGCTTGGAGAATTTTGAACATTACGTTACTAGCGTGTGAGATAAGTACAATTGTGTGGTAGTTTGAGCATTCTTTGCATTGCCTTTCTTTGGGATTGGACTGAAAACTGATCTTTTCCAGTCCTGTGGCCACTGCTGAGTTTTCCAAATTTGCTGACATGTTGAGTGCAGCACTTTCACAGCATCATCTTTTAGGATTTGAAATAGCTCAACTGGAATTCCATCACCTCCACTAGCTTTGTTCATAGTGTTGCTTCCTAAGGCCCACTTGACTTCACATTCCAGGATGTCTGGCTCTAGGTGAGTGTGAGTGATCTCACCATCATGATTATCTGAGTCATGAAGATCTTTCTTATACTGTTCTTCTGTGTAGTCTTGCCACCTCTTCTTAATATCTTCTGCTTCTGCCAGGTCCATACCATTTCTGTCCTTTATTGTGCCCATCTTTGCATGAAATGTTCCCTTGGTATCTTTTCTTGAAGAGATCTCTAGTCTTTCCCATTCTATTGTTTTCCTCTATTTCTTTGCATTGATCGCTGAGGAAGGCTTTCTTCTCTGGAACTCTGCATTCAAATGAAGTGAGAAATAGATTTAAGGGACTATATCTGATAGACAGAGTGCCTGATCAACTATGGACGGAGGTTCATGACATTGTACAGGAGACAGGAATCAAGATCATCCCCAAGAAAAAGAAATGCAAAAAAGCAAAAAGACTGTCTGAGGAGGCCTTACAAATAGCTGTGAAAAGAAGAGAAGCAAAAAGCAAGGGAGAAAAAGAGAGATATACCCTGTCCATCACCAACTCCCAAAGCTTGCTCAAATTCATGTCCATCAAGTCGGCGATGTCATCCAACCATCTCATCCTCTGTCATCCCCTTCTCCTCCTGCTTTCAGTCTTTCCCAGCATAGGGTCTTTTCCAGTGAGTCAGTTCTTCGCATCAGGTGGCCAAAGTACTGGAGCTTCAGCATCAGTCCTTCCAATGAATATTCAGGACTGATTTCATTTAGGATTGACTGGTTTGATATCCTTGCAGTCTAAGGGACTCTCAAGAGTCTTCTGCAACATCACAGTTCAAAATCATCAATTCTTCGGCACTCAGCTTTCTTTATTGTCCAAATCATAATTCTTAAATGGTTCAAGTATTGATTATGCTGCTTATGATCAACTCAGTAGATCAATGGGTTTTATCCATGTATCCTCAAGATATTTCTGGTTTGCAGTTAGTTCTTGTTTCCTACATTAGGCTTGAGTTACACAGGTATCTTTGAACTCAAGTCATTGCACATTCTTATTTATATTGCATTTCCTTTTCTTTCTAATTGACCTTATGGCTCTCTAAATAATTAAGGTTGAGATGCTTTGGACTATTATACTTTTACATATTTAAATAAGTTAGTTGTATTCAAATGAACTACTTGATTGACTAAAAAATGAAAACATTTCATCCACTGGTTTGTGCTCAGTTGCTTTTAAATTATTATCAAAATCTGTTATCTTGGCTCTCTTTATTCTATTCTTTGTTTGGTTGCAGTGTTACAGTTCAACTTGAGTATACTTAATTAAGGTTTTGGAAATGCAAAGTTTTGTGTATCAAGAATGGTTTATATATAGTCATTTTGTGTGTGAATGGATACATGCATGTTTTTGAAGATGGAGAATACAGGCATGTAACATTTCTGGATTTATGTCAAGGTGTGCTTCTTTAAGGGGTTGAATGAGACCTATATGTTTCTCAGAGGTATAAAGTTCTATCGTTGATCTAATTTTCCAGTTTTCCAAAACTCCAATTTCTGTGGAGTTTTATCATCAGTTTCCTACTGCCACCACACTTGTGGAAGTTCACAGTTTCGAGATAGAAACTGAATACTGTAAAAATGTTTCAAAGCAGGGAAGTACAAGTGAAACCACAAAAAATAGAAAAAAAAAAAAAAACTGAGAAATTCCACTGTGATTCTAAAGCAATTCTAAAGATGATGCCAAAAGTACCTAAAATGGAGACCATTATTAAATATTTGTGGATGAATGGATAATTTGAAATGTAATACTTCTTAACATGCATCTAATTTATTTCAGTTCAGTTCAGTTCAGTCGCTCAGTCGTGTCCGACTCTTTGTGACCCCATGAATCACAGCACGCCAGGCCTCCCTGTCCATCACCAACTCGGAGTTTACTCAAACTCATGTCCATCGAGTCGGTGATGCCATCCAGCCATCTCATCCTCTGTCATCCCCTTCTCTTCCTGCCCCCAATCCCTCCCAGCATCAGGGTCTTTTCCAATGAGTCAACTCTTAGCATGAGGTGGCCACAGTATTGGAGTTTCAGCTTCAGCATCAGTCCTTCCAATGAATACCCAGGACTGATCTCCTTTAGGATGGGCTGGTTGGATCTCCTTGCAGTCCAAGGGACTCTCAAGAGTCTTCTCCAACACCATAGGTAAAAAGCATCAATTTTTCGGCACTCAGCTTTCTGCACAGTGCAACTCTCACATCCATACATGACCACTGGAAAAACCATAGCCTTGACTAGACAGACCTTTGTTGGCAAAGTAATGTCTCTGCTTTTTAATATGCTGTCTAGGTTGGTCATAACCTTCCTTCCAAGGAGTAAGCGTCTTTTAATTTCGTGGCTGCAATCACCATCTGCATAGATTTTGGAGGCCAGAAAAATAAAGTCCAACACTGTTTCCACTGTTTGCTGATCTATTTCCCATGAAGTGATGGGACCAGATGCCATGATCTTAGTTTTCTGAATGTTGTGCTTTAAGCCAACTTTTTTGCTCTCTTCTTTCACTTTCATCAAGAGGCTCTTTAGTTCTTTTTCACTTTCTGCCATAAGGATGGTGTCATCTGCTTATCTGAGGTTATTGATATTTCTCCCGGCAATCTTGATTCCAGCTTGTGCTTCATCCAGCCCAGCATTTCTCATGATGTACTCTACATATAAGTTAAATAAGCAGGATGACAATATACAGCCTTGACCTACTCCTTTTCCTATTTGGAACCAGTCTGTTGTTCCATGTCCAGTTCTAACTATTGCTTCCTGACCTGCATATAGGTTTCTCAAGAGGCAGGTCAGGTGGTCTGGTATTCCCATCTCTTTCAGAATTTTCCACAGTTTATTGTGATCCACACAATCGAAGGTTTAGACTGTATTAAAGTTAGTGATTACAGTGGGCATATCTTCTTCCTTTAGTTTGACTCTGTATCATCAAGTTAGAACCTTCCTTAGGGCCCCCAACACTTCTTTGTTTCTAAGACTATAAATCAGAGGATTTAGCAACGGAGTGAGAATAGGGTCAAGCACAAAGAGGACTTGGTCCAGTCTGGGATTATGGTAGGAACTAGGCTTCATGTAGACCACCATGGCAGGGCCATAATAGAGGCACACTACAGTTAAGTGGGAAAAGCAAGTGGCTAGAGCTTTGTCCCTTCCCTCTGGAGATTTCATGTGGAGGACAGCAAGGAATATGAGAGCATAAGAGGACATGATGAGGGACAAGGGGATGAGGAGCACCACAATGCTTGTCACTACCAAAGCCTTCTCATAGGCGGAGACATCATCACAGGCCAATTTTAGCATGGACATGATCTCACAGAGGAAATGGGAAATCTCTCTGGAACCACAGATGGGGAAATGCATGGCATAGGCCGTGTGTGCAAGTGATATAAGGGCGCCCCCAGCCCAGGAGATGGCAGCCATCTGCAGACAGACTTTCTGGCTCATGATGAGGGTGTATCTCAGAGGGTTGCAGATGGCAACATATCGGTCATAGGACATGAGGGTGATGAGGGTGCACTCAGCAATTCCTACAGTCAGGACGAAGAAGATCTGAGTCCCACAGGCCACTCGTGATATGTTTCTCTTCCCTGAGAAGAAGTCAGTTGCCATCTTGGGTACGATGCTAGAGATTAATGTCATGTCCATGAGAGCCAGTTGGCTGAGCAGGAAGTACATGGGTGTGTGGAGGTGAGAATCCACCCAGATTAGGAGGATTAGAATGGAGTTTGAAGTGAGAGCCATGGTGTAGATCAGGAGAATGGCACAGAGAAGGAAGTTGACATGATTCATATCAGGGAAGAGGCCCAGGAGGATTAAATCTGTATTTGAAGACTCATTTCTTTTGTCCATGTCTCTGCCTTGTTAGAATTAATCAACCCTAGGGGAAAGAGTTGTAGAACTCATGATTTACTGGATTCTGTCCTCCAAGATCTTCCCTTTTTAATCCTTATATAAAGCATCAACAGGCTAGGATGCTTATGCAGATAACAGCAATTTGACCAGTTTTTTGGTTAGGTAGGCTCTCTCAAGTCCCCACCTATTTCCTTTACTCATGGAACAAATTGCCACCACCTGGAATAATTAATGTTTAACCCACATCTAGTACATAGTAACTCAAATTCCAATACTACCATCTCCCCTCCTTCCCACCTCATTACTCAGAGATGTATTTGCCCTCTCCTGTTTATGCTGTCTCAGTCCCTGAGACATTTTATGACATTTGTTCCACCCTCACTCAATCACTTGTTTTTCCATCTTACTCTGTACCAGACACTATGCTAAGTCTTAGAATGTAAAGATGAATAAAGTATAATCTCTGATGCCAAAGACCTTTAGCCTTATTGAAGAAGAAGACCAATGAAAGGTACATATGAAAAATAGATGAGGCACTCGGCAGCAGCCACAGCGCAGACCAGACTTCACTCGCTCGCAGCTCGCTCCGCGCCCTCTGCAACAATGTCTGACAAGCCCGATATGGCGGAGATTGAGAAGTTCGATAAGTCGAAATTGAAGAAAACGGAAACGCAAGAGAAAAACCCACTGCCTTCGAAAGAAACGATTGAACAGGAGAAGCAAGCAGGCGAGTCGTAATGAAGCGTGCGCCGCCAGTATGCACTGTACATTCCACAAGCATTGCCTTCTTATTTTACTTCTTTTAGCTGTTTAACTTTGTAAGATGCAAAGAGGTTGGATCGAGTTTAAATGACTGTGCTACCCCTTTTCACATCAAAGAATGGAGAACTACTGACAACGTAGGCCGCGCCTGCCTCTCCCATCTGCCTATGTGGCTGGCAGGGAAGGAAAAGAACTTGCATGTTGGTGAAGGAGGAAGCTGGGTGGGACGACAGTGAAATCTAGAGTAAAAAGCTGGTCCAAGGTGTTCTGCGGGCTGTAAAATGCAGTTTAATCAGAGTGCCATTTTTTTTTGTTGTTGTTCAAATTTTAATTATTGGAATGCACAATTTTTTTAATATGCAAATAAAAAGTTTTAAAACCTGAAAAAAAAAAAAAAAAATAGATGAAAGATGTTATAACGGAAGAGTATAGATGATACACTGTACAATGGAGATGCAAATTGCTTCATTTTCAAATGCTAGAGGAATTGTATGATGGCTAAGGGTAACCTCACACAGTCTTTGACCTGAAATATCAAATTTAAGACTTAGCATTCTGCAAAGGTAGACATTTAGAAAGGAAGGCATTTGAAACCGTTTCAAATATTATCTAGCCCAGAAAAGTGGGCTTCAAAGTCATATCACTACTTAACATTGAAGAGAAATGACTAAAAATCATGTCCCAGCATTTTTCAGTTATAGACCTCTTTCAAATCCTCATTAAGGATGTTAATTACATATAGTCTTGTATTGTTCTGTACTACATTTAATAGTATAATGCTAGCTCATGTAACAGATAATCTGCCAAATCTCAGTGGCTTATTAAGATAATAGAAGTGTATTTCTCATCAGATGAAGCCCAAAATAGACATTGTTGATAGGTAGATGGCTCTCCTCTGAGTGACATTTCACAGACCGAGGCTCATGCTCACCTGCTCCTGCTTTTATTCCTTACCACCTTCAATGTTGATTTCTAAGGTTGTTCTGCTCCTCTGTATCAAATAGGTAGCAGGCAATATGTGAAAAGGTTAATGGATCAAGCCTGAAACTACTGCCCTGCCTGAGCCTCCCCTAATGTTTGGATCTAGTCACATTCCAGGGGAGGCTGGGAAGTGTTTCTAGCTTAGTGAATAGACAGAACAGGAATAGGTTTGGTAAACAGCTGCCAGTCCCTGTCACTTCTAAGTTACTTTGTGTTTGTACAAGGCCTATAAGCCGGTTCAAAGCAGGAATACTGTATTACATTCCTTTACCACTTTACTTGACCTGTTCTATCAGTGCTTATTGAATCTAGTCACTCAGGAGAGAAGTTCCTCATTCCCCTATCCATGATCCCAGTTCTTGGCTCTTTCTTTTTTTGGAGCCTGTATTAGTAATTGCTAATTACTATTGCTGCATAATAATTATCCCAAGATAAAACAACAAAAATTTATTACCTTACAGTTCTTCCAATAAGAATCTGAGTAAAGTTTGGCTGATGTCTTGCCTAAAGATCTCTGACAAGACTATAATCAAAGTACTAGCTGGTGCTATAATCACATCTGAATTTTCCACTGGGGGAAGATCTGCTTCCAAGCCCACTCAGGTGTCATTGGCAGGGTTCAGTGCAGCCCTCCTGGGCTTTTGGACCAATGGCCTCAAATCCTTGCTGGCTATTGGCTGGGAGCCTCTCTCAGTTCCTTGCCTTTCCATGGGACAGCTCACATCATCGTAGTTTCCTTCAAGAAAGAGGGGAGGGAGAAGGAAGATAGTGAGAGCAGGATGGAAATCACAGTCTTTTTGTAACCTAATATCAGAAGTAATGAGTAAAAAGGCCCAGCCCTTTGTTAAAGACAGAATACATAAGGGTATGAATATTGGCAGGCAAGGATCATTGGGGTTGAGGTTCAGTTCAGTTCAGCACCCAGTTGTGTCCAACTCTTTGCAACCCCATGCATTGCAGCATGCCAGGCAGGATTGAGGTTACCTATATCAAAGATTCTTCAAGTTGATTGTATATTTGCAGAAGCTTTGACCTTTAAAGTTAAAATTTGTCTTAGAAAAATCTACTTCACTTTTATCCCCAGAGATCTTTAGGCAAGACATCAGCCAAACTTTACTCAGATTCTTATTGGAAGAATTAAAAACTATTTTTAATTGTTAGGTAAATGAATCATTTTGGTTGGACTGCAAAGTGGTCCAAAGTGACAAGCAGAATCAGATTAGAAAAATCAGTCATTTTATGGTTGAATCTGCTACTTGATATAAACCTAAGTTATTAGGCATTATAGCCTGCTCTGCAACTTCTCTTTTTCCGGGTCTTAACCCTTATATTGTCACATGTGTAGATTCAGACCTTTGATTTAGTGATGGATTTACAGTTCAGAAAGGGTTAAATGATTAGTTCCAAATCGACCAGCTAGTTAACCAGGAAGGAAGTGAAAAGTAAGTGTTAGTCTCTCAGTGTTAGTCTCACAGTCGTGACCTTTGTGACCTCATGGACTGCAGCCCACCAGGCTCCTCAGTCCATGGAATTCTCTAGGCAAGAATACTGGAGTGGATAGCCATTCCCTTTAGGGTATCTTCATGTCCCAGTGATCAAACCCAGATCTCCTGCCTTGCAGGAAGATTTTTTTTACCGTCTGAGCCACTAGGGAAGCCCAACAAGGAAAGAAATTTACCCAACTCTACTATTACTTTGCTTTTCTTTACTATCAGGACTTGACTATAAATTATTTCATAAGCTAGTCACACAACATTATAAAGCAATTTTTCTCCAATTAAAAAATTTAAAAAATAAAATGGACAACCAACAAGGACCTATTGTATAGCACATGGAACTCTGCTCAATGTTATGTGGCAGACTGGATGGGAGGGAAATTTGGAGGAAAATAGCTACATGTATATGTATGGCTGAGTCCCTTTGCTGTCCATTTGAAACTATTACAATATTGTTAATCAGCATACTTCAATATAAAATAAAAAGATTTTTAATAAAGTTATCTACATTAGTTGTTTTACTTCTAGAACCCTTAAAGAACAACCAATAATGCTCTAGATCAGCATAAAATTCACTCTCATAGATAAGAATTGTGAAAAAGTGTTTAGAAAGCTCTGAAAAAACTAATTTTAACTTCCAAATTATTAGTTTGTTATAGTTTGTGTGTGAATTTTTACCACCTAGAACATACCCTAATATTAATGTATTTCAATTTTATACATTAAATGGAACACTGAGTTCCACAGGGAATAAATTTATAAATTTCATTTATGCATAAAACCTTTTTTTAAAATTTATTTATTTTTTTATTGAAGGATAATTGCTTTATAGAATTTTGTTGTTTTCTGTCAAACCTCAACATAAATCAGCCATAGGTATACATATACCCCTTCCCTTTTGACCCTCCCTCCCATCTCCCTCTCCATCCGACCCTTCTAGGTTGATACAGAGCCCCTGTTTGAGTTTCCTGAGCCCACCCATTTAAAAGATATTCATATTTAACCCTTAAATCTGCAAATAGATGTGACAATATATTTTGGGTTATTTTCTATATCTTGTCAGGTTAACTGTTTTGATAACTGTTCTATTTTTAATTGTTAGGTAAATGAATCATTTTGGTTGGACTGCAAAGTGGTCCAAAGTGACAAGCAGAACCAGATTAGAAAAATCAGTCATTTTATGGTTGAATCTGCTACTTGATATAAACCTAAGTTATTAGGCATTATAGCCTGCTCTGCAACTTCTCTTTTTCCGGGTCTTAACCCTTATATTGTCACATGTGTAGATTCAGACCTTTGATTTCCACAGTTGGCAGCCCTGAGCAAAGTAGTAAACAAGTTAATTACTCTGGGTAGAATGTCCTTACCCTTAGCATCTCCAGTGAGTTCACATGCCAGTGAATCCTTTGGTTGATGATATTACATGGGACATTCATCTCGAGATCCGTCCCATTTCCAATGTTGCCTTGTTGGTGAATTACTTTCTTTTTATCCTGGAAGGACTTATGCCCTCTTGTTCTGACACCCTTTCTCTAATTAAATATCTTTAGCAAAGGATCTGCTAAATGCATGCCCCATGATCTAACAGGCTATCCTCTATGAGAATGCACTGAGTTCCACAGGAAATAAATTCAAGAATCAAAGACACGGACCTTTAAAGGAGTCATTCTGGCCTTAGGAACCAATTAGCAGAAATGCAGAGTGTGGGGACATTCCTAGCACCCTTTCATGCATGCATGCAATGGAATCAGCATCTCTTCTCTTCATCTACTTATTCTCCATTATCCACACACCTATTGACTTCAAGCCCACCTGCCACTTAAAGTCACACACTTAATCTCCAAAAAGCATCTCCATCTCCCTTTCTCTCATTTAAAATTTTACTCTTCCACTCACTATTCCTCTCTACTTTCTTTTCTTAGTTAACTGTCAACCTTGTTAATTTTCTTTTCTATGCTTCCCTACAGGACCACTCCTAAGGATCACACACTGTTTCTTCCATTTCACCTTCCCTTTAAGAGCAAAATCAAATTCTAATTACTCTGATGGTTGCTGAAGGAGAGGAAATATAGTTTAGAAGAAAATATGTCCATGGTATAGAGAGAGGGGCTTTGTTGTTTATTGGTTATTGACTAACTAATCTTGATGGATGGAACATTCTTTCCTTTATAGAACATTACATGCTTAGAGGAACCTACAATTCACAGCTATTTCTGAGAAGATTTTCTTAAGTATTCCAAATTTTATCACTTCTGTGAAATTTCTTTAATATCACTTTCAAGTCAATCACTAGGTAAAAGAAGACAGCTATTTTCTGGTTTAAAGGCAGTGTTTTAACAGGCAACTCACAAAATACATTTGTTGAATCTATGTGGAACTTTGAATTTGTGAAATGGTTTATCAAAAGATTAGACTCTGAATCATTCGAGATGAAACTTCTTATGACATATGATAAATACAAGCAAGGTAAATGTTATGTCATAAAGTAGACCATTTTCCTTTTCTTCCTCACCATAATTTTCTAGTTGAATCCATAATTGCGCAGTTTGACAATGTATTTATTTCTTTGCTTTTGACCATTTTCCTGGGCTAATCCAGCCAAACAGACAGAACTATTTTTTGTTGTCATCCATACAGGAAAATCCAGAAATTGTTACAAAGATAGGTTTCTTATGCTCAGGAAGTTCCCCCGATTTTTCATTTCAGCCAGTTATGGGAGCTGGGAACAGGAGTTCTCTGTTTCTCTGTAACATGAGGAACCATTCTCTGCCCTTTCTATGTCGTCCTTTCCCAAAGGACCCAGTACAAGCAGATTCCTTGGATCTCTGTAGACACTTCTGTTGCCCTGGTGCCTGCTCTGGTCTCTGATCAGAATGAGCTGTGCATGGGAGTGGTGGGAGGAGTGTGTTACTGAGATTTGCATGTTTCTGCTTTGAAGTTGAAACAGCAAGTTGTATCTGGAGTTTAGATTTGACATAAATAATTTTGTTTACCTTGCCTCATACAGTTCTCAAGAGGACAATGTGAGGTTGAGACAATGTGTTATCATCATAAATAAGGGAACTTGACTTCCTTGTCAAATAATTGACTGTTTATGCATATGTTTAATTTCGGGCTCTTTATTTTGCTTTATGGTGTATATATCTATTTTAATATTAACATCATACCACTTTTATTGCTATAGCTATGAAGCATAACTTTGAAATCAGGGAGGTGAGCCATTTCTCAGAAACATTGGTTGTTCAGTGCCTTTTTGAAGATTATTTTTTTCTATTTCTGTAAAAATTCTATTGAATTTTTTTTTCCTTTTCCAGGGGCCAAGTTGTTCTTTGTTTGTGCTTTATTGGAATATAGTTGCTTTATAATATTGTGTTAGTTTCCACTGTACAGCATTGTGAATTGGCCATATGCATGCGTATATCCCTCCCTCTTGAGCCTCCTCCCATCCTCCCATTTCACCCTCTAGGTCATCACAGCTCACCAAGCTGAGCTCCCGGGGCTATTATCTATTTTACACATGGTAGTGTATGCATGTCAGTGCTGCTTTCTCAATTCTTCTCAGATCTTCCTCAAGCCTCCCTCTCTCCTTCTCCCTCCATATCCACAAGTCTGCTCTCTCATCTGTGCCTCTATTCCTGCCCTGCAAGTGGATTCATGAGTACCATTTTCTAGATTCCATATATAAACATTAATATATGATACTTATTTTTCTCTTTCTGACTTACTTCATGCTGTATGACAGACTCTAGGTTCATTCATATCACTTTAACTGACAATTTCATTCCTTTTCATGGCTGAGTAATATTCCATTGTATATATATTGTATATAACACATCTTCTTTATCCATTCATCTATTGCTAGACATCTAGATTTCTTCCATGTCCTGGCTGTTGTAAATAGTGCTGCAATGAACATTTGGGTACATGTGTCTTTTTGAGTTATGATCTTCTTGAATGTATAGATGGCTCTGGGTACTCTGAATATTTTAATAATATTAATTTTTCTAACCCATGAGCACAAGATATTTTTGCATTTGTTTGTGTCTTCTTCAGTTTCTTTTATCAAATTCTTGCCATTTTGGTTGTATAGATCATTCACATTTTGTTTAAATTTATTCCTAGTAGTATATCCTTTTGTGTTCTATTGTGAATGGGATGGTCTTCCTTGTTTCTTTATCCAGTGCTTTACTGTTAGTGTTTATAAATATTAGCAATGAATTTCTGTTGGTTGATCTTGTATCTTGCAACTTTACTGAATTGTTAACTAATTACAAGAGTTTTTTGGTTAAGTCTTTAGGATTTTCAATGTATATCCTATCTCCTGCAAATACTTCTGTCTTTCTGATTTGGATGACTTTTATTTCTTTATCTTTTGTAACTACTCTGGCTAGGACTTGCAGTACTATGTTGAATAAAATTGGTGAGATTAGGCACATTTATCTTATTCCTGGTCTTAAAGGAAAAACTTTGAAACTTTCACCATTGAGTATAATGTTAGCTATGAATTTGTGTTTTATAGCCTTTATTATACTGAGGTATATTCTTTCTGTACCTAAATTGTTGAAGATTTTTTCTGTGAAAAAAATATGTTGCATTTTGTAAAATGATTTTCTGCACCTACTAAGATGATTCTAATATTTCTATCTTTCATTCATTAATGTGGTATATCACATTTATTTACATGTTTCTGTTGAACCATCCTTGAATCCCAAGGTTCAATAGTATTTGATCATTGAGTGTGATCCTTTTAATGTGCTGTTGAATTTGTTTTACTAGTATTTTGCTGAATTTTTACACCTGTATTCATCAGGGATATTGGTTTGTAATTTTCTTTTTTGTAGTATCATATTTGATTTTGATTTCAGGGTAACTCTGGTATTGAAAAATGAGTATGAGAGTTTCCTACAATTCAGTTTTTTGGAAAAGTTTGGAAAGAACTGACTTTAATTGTTTTTTACTGCTTTGGTAGAGTTAACCAATGAAAGCATATGGTTCTGGGCTTGTCTGTGTTGGGAGGTTTTTGATTACTGATTCAATCTCCTTTCACATTACTGGGGTTTGTTCTGATTTTGTATCTCTACTTGATTCAGTCTTGGTAGATTGTACATTTCTGGAAATTTATAAGTTTCTTATAAGTTGTTCAATTTCTTGGCCTATAAATGCTCATAGGTGACTCAGGATCATTTGTATTTTTGTGTTATCAAAGGTAACATCTCCCTTTGTTATTTTTGATTTTATTTTTTTTAGGTATTTTCCTTTTCTTCATTGTCTAGCTAAAAGTTTCTTTTTTTAATCTTTTTTTTATGCCAGCTATTAGCTTCATTGATCTTTTGTATTATTTTTCTGATCTTTGTACTATTTATTTCTGCTCTGATCTTTCCTTCTGCCCTTTTGCTAAATTTGGGCTTAATTTGTTTTTTTTTTTAGCTCCTTAAGGCCTAAAGTTTGGTTTTTTTATTTGACATATATTTTTTCTTAATATATACGTTTATAGATAAACTTCCTTCTAAGAATTGCTTTTGCAGCATCTCAAAGCTTTTGGTGTGTTGTGCTTCCATTTTCATTTATTTAATAATATTTTATACTTTCTCCTTTGATTTCTTTTTTGATCCATTGGTTTGTTCAAGAGTATTTGTTTAGTTTCCATGTTGTACAATTTCCAGCTTTTCTCTTCTTATTGATTTCTGCCTACATACCATTGTTGTTGGAAAAGATACTTGGTATGATTTCAGTTTTCTAAAATTTGCTAAGGCTTTTTTTGTGGCCTAGAATATGATTTATTCTGGTGTACTTAGAAGAATGTGTAATCTGATGCTATTGGATGGAATGTCCTATAAAGGTCTGTTAAATACATTTGGTCTAAGCTGTGGTTGAATTCCAATATTTTCCTACTAATTTTCTATCAGGATGACCTACCTATTCTGAAAAGTGGATTATTGAAGTTCACTTTTAATAATAATAATCAATAATAGCAATTAATAATCAATAATTATTTATTATTATTATATTGTTGCCTATTTCTGCTTTTAGATCTGTAGCATTTGTTTAATATATTTAGGTGCTCTGATGTTGGGTGTGTATATGATTGTTGCATCTTCTTGATGTATTGACTATACAGTGATCTTCTTTCTTTCTCTCATGTTACTATTTTCAGCTTGAAGTCTATTTTGTCTGATGTAAGTGTGGCTACTCCCACCTTATTTTGTTTGCTACTTGCATGAAATATCTTATTTCATCCCTTCACTTTGAGCCTATATTTGTCTTTAGTGAATTGTGACCTTTTTAGTCAGCATTTAGTTGGGTCTTTTCCATCTAGTCACTCTGTGCCCTTTGATTGTGAAGAAACTAAATTTCTAGTTAAAAGTATTCCAGCTAAGAAAAATTTAGTTCATGATAATATCACTATTAAATTCTAACAAATTACTAATGAAGAAATTATATGAATTCTATATAAACTCCTTCAGAAAATTTTAAAAGATGGACTTGTTCCTAAAGCATTCTATGAGCCTAGTTTTATCCTGATACCAACACCAAAGATATTATAAAAATTATATATGTAGATTAATATCTCTCATGAACATAAATACAGAATTTCTACAACTTTAGAAAATCACATCCAGCACTATATAAAAAAGAAAATATATCATGAACAACAGAGTTAATATGAAAGAAAGACAAGCATGATTTTATCCGTAGACACACAAAGCATTTGACAAAATCCAACATCCATTTCTGAATTAAAAAAAAAAACAACAACAACAACACTCTCCCTAGGCTGAAAATAAAAGAGAACTTCCTCAAACTAATAATGAAAATTTGTGAAAAACCTACAACTAATATCACACATAATGATGAAAGAAAGACTACTTTCTCACTAAGATCAGAAATAAGATTATCTGCTCCTGACACTTGTATTCAGCATTGTACTGGAGGCACTGGCAATGCAATCCAGCAAAAAAAGGGAACAAAGGCATTCAGATTGGACATAAAGAGACAGATGAATTTAACAAAAGCTCAAAGGGAAGTCATTGGATAAGGTGCTACAACAGTTGGGTATTTATATAGAAAATAATTTACATTGTTATTATTACAAATAATATACAAAATTAACCATATTAAAATTATCTCTAAATGTAAAACCTAAACCTATAATACTTCTAGATGAATTCATAGGAGAAAATATTTTTCACATTGAGATGGGCAAGGATTTTGTAGATATGACACCAAAAGCAAAAACCATAAAAGAACAAATTGATTAATTGAACTTCATCAAACTTACCTTCTGCTCTTTGCAAATCACATATGACTGTATAAAGAGCTTTGCAGCCTTAACAATAAGAAAACAAAAGCCTAATTAAAAATATGAAACTGGTATGAACATATACCACACCAACGAATATACCCATGATAAATAAGCACATGAAAAGAGGACCAATATAAGTAGTCATTAAGAAAATATAAATTAGAATTTAAACAAATATTTATACACCTATGTTCATAGCAGGATTATTTATGATATCCAAAAGGTAGCAGCAATGCAAGTGACCATGAATAGCTGAATGGGATGTTTATTCAGCTTAAAAAGAGGAAATTCTGATCCATGCTACAAGTCAGATAAACCTTGATGATATTATGCTATGTGAAGCAAATCAATTACAAAAGTACAAATACTGTATGATCCCACTTGTGTGAGGTACATAGAATAGTACGATTTATAGAGTTGGAAAGTAGAATGATGCTTACCAATGGCTAGGGGCAGGGGAAATGGAGCATTATTATTTCATGGATACAGAGTTTTAGTTTGCAGGATGAAAATATTTCTGGAATTAGGTGGTAGTGAAGGTTGCAGAGCAATATAAATATACATAATGCCACTGAATCATGCAATTAAAAATATTCAAAATGGTAAATTTTATGTTGTGTATATATTTTACCATAATAAAAAATTTAATAACCTCAACAAATGTAAATCATAATTGAATTCCAATAACGCACATCTAGTGGAAAATTAAAATTGGAAAGGTGGACCATACAAAGATGACATGAAAGACTTGGACTCTCATGTTCTGCTGAGGGGGACTGTAAAATTGTACACAGTACTTGGCAAACTGTTAGTCTCTCTCTCTTTTTTCTTGGTTTAAAACTGTTTATTGGTCAAAAAAGTAGAAAGTGACAAAATTATTGCACAGGGAAAATATGCTAGTAATTAAAAACAGGCTAGATAATAAGGAAAATTTACACATATTAATAGGTGGAAGGCTGAGAAAAATCTATCTTTACTGACTTTGGAGGCCTTGCATAAGATCAATGGCAGGGTAAATGTTATTGTATTGGTCTTGTTCTGTGCCTGTTTACTAGCTCTAGGAGAAAAAGTGGACAGACATTACTTGTACTCTGATATGCCTAAGAGTAATAAACATGATAAATAACAGACTCAAGTCCTCAAATCATGATGATGTTATGTGAAAAGAAAACATGTGAAAGAAAACATACATAAAATTTAGAATAACATTTAAAAATGGACTTTAAAGTTAATTTTAAAGTAGGACTGCACACACCAAGATATATGGTTGCCCCTGAAAATTTTATAGTAATAACTGACTTATCCAACAAATTTTTGTAAGTTCAGAGGAATACTGGCAGTATTCATTTTTTTTCAAACTATTTTATTGAGGTATTATTGACATACACAGTACTGTAGGTACTTGATGTTTGCAGCCTTATGTTTTGGTGAAAAGTATATACCCATGAAATCATCATCACTATCAACGTCATAAAGTTTATCCATCATTTACAACTGTTTCTTCCTTCTTGCATTTTTAGTTTGTTGGCTGTCCTTTCGTGGTAAGAGCAATTGGCATAATATTTGCACTTTTATAAAATTTAAAGTATATAACAACATTGTTAGTCAAAGACCCTATATTATATATTAGGTCTGCAGAAATTATATATTTTGCCTAGCTGAAACTTTGAAGTCTTTGGGCCAGCACTTCCCCTTTTCTCCTCCCCACAGTGAAAATTACTCAGTCGTGTCTGACTCTTTGCGACCGCATGGAATGTTAGCCTGCCAGGCTCCTCAATCCATGGAATTCTCCAGGCAAGAATACTGAAGTGGTAGCCTATGCCTTCTCCAAGGGATCTTCCCAACCCTGGGATCAAACCAGAGTCCCCTGCATTGCAGGCGGTTTCTTTCCCAGCTTCTTTACCAGGGAAGCCTCTTTTTTCCACAATCCCTGGAAATTACTAATCTAATCTCTTTCTAAGTGTTTGGCTTTCTCAAGTTTTACATATAAGTGAGATCATACTTAGGATCTCATAATAACAATGATAAGCCAGACATCCTGGAATGTGAAGTCAAATGGGCCTTAGGAAGCATCACTACAAATAAAGCTAGTGGAGGTGATGGAATTCCAGTTGAGCTATTTCAAATCCTAAAAGATGAAGCTGTGAAAGGGCTGCACTCACTATGTCAGCAAATTTGGAAAACTCAGCAGTGGCCACAGGACTGGAAAAGATCAGTTTTCAGTCCAATCCCAAAGAAAGGCAATGCCAAAGAATGCTCAAACTGCCACACAATTGCACTCATCTCACATGCTAGTAAAGTAATGCTCAAAATTCTCCAAGCCAGGCTTCAGCAATATGTGAACCGTGAACTTCCAGATGTCCAAGCTGGTTTTAGAAAAGGCAGAGGAACCAGAGATCAAATTGCCAACATTCTCTGGATCATCGAAAAAGCAAGAGAGTTCCAGAAAATCATCTATATCTGCTTTATTGACTATGCCAAAGCCTTTGACTGTGGATCACAATAAACTGTGGAAAATTCTGAAAGAGATGGGAATACCAGACCACCTGACCTGCCTCTTGAGAAACCTGTATGCAGGTCAGGAAGCAACAGTTACAACTGGACATGAAACAACAGACTGGTTCCAAATAGGAAAAGGAGTACGTCAAGGCTGTATATTGTCATCCTGCTTATTTAACTTATATGCAGAGTACATCATGAGAAACGCTGAGCTGGATGAAGCACAAGCTGGAATCAAGGTTGCCGGGAGAAATATCAATAACCTCAGATATGCAGATGACACCACCTTTATGGCAGAAAGTGAAGAAGAACTAAAGAGCCTCTTGAAGAAAGTGAAAGAGGAGAGTGGAAAAGTTGGCTTAAAGCTCAACATTCAGAAAACTAAGATCATGGCATCTGGTCCCATCACCTCATGGCAAATAGATGGGGAGACAGTGGAAACAGTGGCTGACTTTATTTTTGGGGGCTCCAGAATCATTGCAGATGGTGACTGTAGCCATGAAATTAAAAGATGCTTGCTCCTTGGAAGAAAAGCTATGACCCACCTAGACAGCATATTAAAAAACGGAGACATTACTTTGCCAACCAAGGTCCATCTAGTCAAAGCTATGGTTTTTCCAGTAGTCATGTACAGACGTGAGAGTTGGACCATAAAGAAGACTGAGTACCAAAGAAATGATGCTTTCGAATTGTGGTGTTGAAAAAGACTCTTGAGAGTCCCTTGGACAGCAAAGAAATAAAACCAGTCAATCCTAAAGGAAATCAACCCTGAATATACATTGGAATGACTGATGCTGAAGCTGTAGCTCCAACATTTTGGCCACTTGATGCAAAGAGCTGACTCATTGGAAAACACTCTGATACTGGGAAAGACTGAATGGAAAAGAAGAAGGGGTGGCAGAGGATGAGATGTTTGGATGGCATCACTGACTCAGTGGACATGAATTTGAGCCAACTCTGGGAGATAGTGGAGGACGGAAGAGCCTGGTATGCTGCCGTCCATGGAGTCGCAAAGAGTCAGACATGACTTTGCAATTAGACAACAACAAGTTGTAGGCATATTTTCAATTTTTTGAGGAACCACAATACTGTTAACATAGCAATTAGACCTTTTTGCAATCTCACCACCATACACGTGTGTTCCAGTTTCTCCACATCCTCATCAATACTTCTGATTTTTCTTGTTTTCATTTGTATTGGTAAGGATCCTAATGGGTGTGAAATGATATCTCATTGTGGTTTTGATTTTCATTTCTTTAATGATTAATGATATTCAGCATTTTTTCACATGCTTGTATGTGATTTGTATATCATTTTTGAAGAACAGTCTAGTCAAGTCTTTTAGCTACTTTTAAATTGTTATTTGTTTTTTATTATTGTTGAGTCGCAGCAGTTATATGATTTGCAAATATATGCTCTCATTTCATTGGTTGCTTTCTCTTCTGATGCATGGAAAGGTACAGGTTAATGTAGTTCAATTTCTCTATTTTTCCTTTTGTTTCCTTGCTTTTAGTGTCACATCCATTATATCCTTGACAAGTCCAGTGTCATCAAGATGCTCCAATATGTTTTTCTAAGAGTTTTACTATTTTTTTTCAGTGTTACATTTAGGTCTTTAACTTGTTTTGAGTTAATTATTGTATATAGTGTAATATAAGAGTTCAACTGCATTTTTTTTTTAATGTAGATTTCCAGTTTTACCCACACCATTACCTGAATAGATTTTTTAAAATCTATTGAATGGTCTTATCATCCTTGTCAAAGATCATAAATGCCTGGGCTTGTTGCACAGTATTCTATTCCATTGGTATACATGTCTGTCTGTATTTAATACTGCAATATTTTGATTTCTGTAACTTTGTAATAGGGAGCAGAAGTAGATTTTTTTGGAATTCCCTTGTGATCCAGAAGATGTTGGTAATTTGATCTCTGGTTCCTCTGCCTTTTCTAAATCCAGCTTGAACATCTGGAAGTTCTCAGTTCACATATGTACTGCTGATGCCTAGCTTGAAGGATTTTGAGCATAATCTTGCTAACACGTGAAATGGATGAAATTGTACAGCAATTTGAACATTCTTTGGCATTGCCCTTCTTTGGGATTGGAATGAAAATTGACCTTTTCCAGTCCTGTGGCCACTGCTGGATTGTCCAAATTTGCTGGCATATTTAGTTCAGTTCAGTTCAGTCGCTCAGTCATGTCCGAGTCTGTGACCCCATGAACTGCAGCATGCCAGGCCTCCCTGTCCATCACCAACTCCCAGAGTCCACCCAAACCCATGTCCATTGAGTCGTTGTTGCCATCCAACCATCTCATCCTCTGTCATCCCCTTCTCCTCCTGCCTTCAATCTTTCCCAGCATCTAGTATGACCCTTCAACAGCATCATTTTAGGATTTGAATTAGCTCAGCTAAAATTCCATTACCTCCATTAGTTTTGTTAGTAGCAGTGCTTCCTAAGAATTACTTGACTTCACACTCCAGATTGTCTTGCTCTAGATCAGTGACCACACCATCACATCATGGTTATCTGGGTCATTACCAGGTTTTTTGTACAGTTCTTCTATGTATTCTTGTCACCTCTGAGATATCTGTATGCAGGCGAAGAAGCAACAGTTAGAACTGGACATTGAACGATGGACCAGTTCAAAATTTGGAAAGGAGTATGTCAAAGCTGTATATTGTCACCCTGTTTATTTAACTTACATGCAGAGTACATCATACAAAATACTGGGCTGGATGACTCACAAGCTGGAATCAAGATTGCTGGGAAAAATATCAACAATCTCAGATATGGATATGACACCACTTTAATGGAAGAAAGTGAAGAGGAACTAAAGAGCCTCTTGATGAAGTTGAAAGAGGAGAGTGAAAAAGTTGGCTTAAAACTGAACATTCAAAAAACTAAGATCATGGCATCCAGTCCCATCACTTCAAGGCAAATAGATGGGGAAAAAGTAAAAACAGTGTCAGATTTCATTTTCTTGTCTCCAAAATCATTGTGGACAATGACTGCTGCCACAACATTAAAAGACACTTGCTCCTTAAAAGAAAAGCTATGACAAACATAGTGTATTAAAAATCAGATACATCACTTTGTCGACAAAGGTCTGTATAGTCAAAGCTATGGTTTTTCTGGTAGTCATGTATAGATGTGAGAGTTTGATCATAAAGAAGGCTGAGTACCAAAGATCTGATACTTTCTAACTGTGGTGCTGGAGAATACTCTTGAGAGTTCCTTGGACAGCAAGATCAAGCCACTCAATCTTAAAGAAAGTCAACTCTGAATATTCATTTAAAGGACTGATGCTGAAGCTGAAGCTCCAATACTTTGACCACCTGATGGGAAGAACCAATTCATTGGAAATAGATCCTGATACTGGGAAAGATGGAGAGCAAAAAGAGAAGCAGGTGAATGGGGTTGCAAAGGGTCAGACATGACTTAGCGATTGAACAACAATTTTGTAATATATCTTGAAATCAGAAAGTGTGTGGCATCCAAGTTTGCTCCTTTTTAAGATTTTGACTATTGAGTGTCCCTTGACATTTCGTATGAATTTTAGGATAGGTTTTAAAAAAATCTTCAAAAATACCATTGGGATTCTGAAAGAAATTGTGTTGTATCCATAGATCACTTTGTATAGTCTTGATATCTTAGCAATGTTAAATCTTTCAATCTGTAAACATGGCATATCTTTCCTTTATTTGGGTCATTATTTATTTAGATTGGTACAAAAGTAACTGTGGTTCCAGACTATGAATTTTAAAAATCACACACATCTTTACTAATCAAAATAGAAACAGTTACACTCAACACTTTTTTGCCAGTGAGAAATAAGTTTGTTTATTCCTGTAGCGTAAAAATCTATGCTTCACAATTTGACAAATCCTTGGGAAGTATTTTCTGCCTTCTGCTGGTTGTGGAAGCATTTTGCCTGCAAAAGTTGAGATGCTTGAAGGAGTGGCAGTCAGTTGGTGAGAGGTCAGGTGAATATGGTGGTTGAGGCAAAGCTTTGTTATCCCAATTTATTCAACTTTTGAAGGGTTGATTGTGCAACATATGGTGGGGCATTGTAATGGAGAAGAATTGGGCCCATTCTTTGGAACAATGCCAGCTGCAGGCATTGCAGTTTTCAGTGCATCTCATTGATTTGCTGAAAATACTTCTCAGATATAATGGTTTTGCCAGGATTCAGAAAAGCTGTAGTGGATCAGACAGGCAGTAGACCACCAAACAGTAACCATGACCTTTTTTTAGTGCAATTTTGGCTTTGGGAAGTGCTTTGGAGCTTCTTCTCAGTCCAGCCACTGAGCTAGTTGTTGCCAGTTGTCATGTAAAATCCACTTTTTGTTGCACATAACAATCCAATCAAGAAATGGTTCTTTGTTGCTGCCTAGAATAAGAGAAGATGACATTTCAAAATGATGATGTTTTTTATTTTCGGTCAGCTCACAAGGCACCCACTTTTCAAACCTTTTCACCTATCCAATTTGCTTCAAATATCAAATGACTATAGATTGGTTGACATTGAGTTCTTTGGCAACTTCTTGTGTAGTTGTAATAGGATCGGCTTTGATAATTGTTCTCAATTGGTCATTGTCAACTTCCAAAGACAGCCACTACTATCCTCATTTTCAAGGCTCTCATCTCCTTTGCAAAACTTTTTGAATAACCGCTGCACTGTACATCCATTAGTAGTTTCTGGATCAAATGCATTGTTGATGTTGGACGTTGCTTTGCAACCTATTTTGAACTTGAATAAGAAAGTTTCTTGAATTTGCTTTTTGCCTACCATCATTTCTATATTCTAAAATAAATATAAAATAACTGGGGGATAGTGAAGGAGAGGGAAGCCTGGTGTGCTGCAGTCCATGGGTTTGCAAAGAGTCAGACAAAACTGAGTGACTGAACAACAACAACAAACATCAAATAATGCCATTTGCAAGAAACATAAAGTGAGAAATGCACATTAAAATGATGTGTAACATAACTACACCTATTTAAGAATGTATTCCAATGTCAAATGTCAATGTTGAACAATGTAAAATCACAATTATTTTTGCACCAACCTAATACTTGGCAGGAGAAGAAGGGGATGACAGAGGATGAGATGGTTGGGTGGCATCACTGACACGATGGACATGAATTTGAGCAAGCTTCAGGAGTTGGTGATGGACAGGGAGGCCTGGCCTGCTGTGGTCCATGGGGTTTCAAAGAGTCAGACATGACTGAGTGACTGAAATGAACTGAACTGAATACTTTCAACAGTATTTTGTAATTTTCAGCAATGTTTTGTAATTTTCACCCTCTAAATTAGTTTAGTTTCATCCTCTAACTATAAAACAAACAAACAAAGATGAATAATACACTGGAAGGAACCAATAGCAGAATAACTGAGGCAGAATAATGAATAAGTGACCTGGAAAACAGGATGGTGGAAATCAGTGCTGCAAAACAGAATATAGAAAAAAGAATGAAAAGGATAATAAATGAAGACAGCCCAAGAGACCTCTGGGACAACATTAAATGCACCAACATTTCCATTACCAGGGTCCTGGAAGGAGAAGAGAGGGAGAGGACCTGAGAAAATATTTGAATAAATACTAGCTGAAAATGTCCTTAATATGGGGAGGGAGACAGTCAACCAAGTCCATGAAGAGCAGAGAATCTTAGGCAGGATAAACAAAAAGAGGAACACACTGAGACACATAGTGTTCAAACTGACGAAAATTAAAGACAAAGATAAAACATTTAAAGCATCAACGGAAAAATGACAAATAACATATAATGGAAGTGCCATAAGATTATCACCTGATTTTTCAACAGGAACTCTGCAAGCCAGAAGGAATGAGCATGATACATTTAAACTGATGAAAGGGAAAAAAACTAAAACCAAGAATACTCTACCCAGTAAGACTCCCATTTGATGGAGAAATGAAAAACTTTAAAGACAAGGAAAAGTCCAGAGAATTCAGCACCACCAAACCAGCTTTACAACAAATGCTGAAGGAATGTCTCTAGGCATGAATGGAGATGAGTTTACTTCTTCCTTCCCAATTTGAAAGCTATACATTTGTTTATTTATTTATGACTAATTACTCTGTCCAGATTTTCATCACTATGTTGAAAAAAATGGTGAGCGTGTACATCAGTGTTTTGTTCCTAATCTTAGAAAAACAAGTTTAGACTCACCATTGTGTACGATGTTCACCCTGGGATTTTCACATACGGCCTTTATTATATTCAGGTAGTTTCTTTCTAATTCTAGTTTATTGAGTGTTTTTTTAATCATGAAAAGATATTAAATGTTGTCAAATCATTTTCTACCTCCACTGACATGATCATGCATTTTGTTCCCCTCCCATTATGTAATGAAGGGAGTTATGTGTTCACTTGGTTAATTTTAAAATTTTTGTTATTACTTCACAATGTAAATACCTTGCGTATTTTATATTCTGGGGAAATCTTTCTCCAATTTAAATTTTTTATTCAAGTATAGTTGATTTCCAGTGTTGTTTTATTTTCTGGTATGCAGCAAAGTGATTATTATATATATTCTTTCTCATATTCTTTTCCATTATAGGTTATTATAAGATATTAAATATTGTTTTCTGGGCTATACAGTAGGATCTTGTTGTTTATTTATTTAGTATACAGTAGTATTTATCTGTTAATCCCAAGCTTTTAATTTATCTGTCTTTCTTCTTCTCCTTTGATAACTGTTTGTTTGTTTTCTATGGCTGTGAGTCTGTTTCTATTTTGTAAATAAGTTCATTTGTATCATTGTTTTTTAGATTTCACATATAAGCGATATCATATGATATCTGTCTTTCTATGTCTGAATTACATCACTTAGTATGATAATCTCTAGATCAATCCATGTTGCTGCAAATGTCAATATTTAATTTTTAATGGCTGAGTAATATTCCCTTGTATATATGTACTGTATCTTCTTTATCCATTCATCTATCAATGCAAATTTAAGTTGTTTTATGTTGTGGCTGTTGTAAATTGTGCTGCAATGAACATTGGTGTGCATGTATGTTTCAAATTAGAGCTTTTGTGTTTTCCAAATGTATGCTCAGGGGTGGGATTATTGAATCATATGATAATTCTATCTTTAGTTTTTAAGGAATTTTCATAGTGTTCTCTATAGTGGATGTACAAATTTACATTCCCACCAATAGTCTAGGAGCATTCCCTTTTCTTCACACCTTCTCCAGCATTTATCATTTGTAGACTTTTTGATGATGGCCAGGCTAACTGGTGTGATTTGATACTGCATTGTAGTTTTGATTTGCATTTCTCTAATAATTAGTAACTTTGAGCTCCTTTTCATGTGTGGTTTTTTTTGGCCATATGTATGTCTTCTTTGAAGAAATATTCTCTTTGCTTCAGTTTTCTGCCCATTTTTCAATTGGATTGTTTGTTTATTTGATATTGAATTGTAATAGTTGTTTGTATATTTTGGAAATTAAACCCATGTCAGCTGCATCATATGCAAATATTTCCTCCTAGCTCATAGATTATCTTTCATTTTATATGTGGTTTCCTTTGCTGTGCAAAAGCTTTTAGATTTGATTAGGTTCCTTTTATTTTTGCTTTTGTTTCTTTTGCCTTGGGAGATTGACTTAAGAAATTATTGCTACAATTTATGTTAGAGAATGTTTTCCCTATGTTATATTCTAGGAGTTTTATGGTGGCATGCCTTATTTTTAAGTCTTTGCATCATTTTGAGCTTATTTTTGTGTATGGTGTGAAGGAACTTTCAAACTTTGTTGATTTACCTGTGCTGCCCAGCTTTCCCAACACTCATTGCTTGATGCACTGTCTTTTCTTC